>NC_134704.1:106650767-108118267 GCF_043290135.1 Rhipicephalus microplus | reverse complement strand
CCAAGCATGCGGAAGGAAGGTGACCTAGTTGATATTTCTTTTAGCTACAGGTCGTAAAATGACGCTAAATATAGAAATGAAAATGTTACACACATGGGCATATGTTGAAGAGTTGCAGATATTTATAGAACCAGTTGTTTGCAATTGCGCACCGATGCAAACTGGAACATGCATATTAGCAACACCAGAAGCTGATATGAAGTGCTGATGCTCGCGAAGATGCTGGCTTAGGACCTTGCTACATAAATCAACTTCAGCGCATGGCAACTAACCACAATTGACATTAATCCGTCATGACGGCGGTATCAAAGGAGTACATATTGAACGTTTATAAAATTGGGTAGGCAGCACTGCAACCACTATTGACGTTTCACGAAGATTAGCGTCTATTTGAAAAATAATTCCGAGACCTGGTGTAGCTTTTTGTTAAAATGCTTCATTGCCACGCAGAATGCTTGGGTTCGATTCCAGCTGGGACCCTGACATTTATTCATTGCATTTGTCCGGTTGACGCTACCGATGTCCGGCATTTCTTAACACTCGCGCGCTTTAAAATTGTCCTTCTGTGTTCTCATCGTTCCTGGGTGGATACCAAGTGTCGATCACCAGCGACACATATCCGCACACCAGCGGCACATACCAGCTCGTCGGTATGTGCCACTGTCTGGCGAGAAATGTTTGACGACGTACGCGGCGGGATTGTTAAATTATTCATGTCTTGACCAGCACGTCATATTCGTCAAGGCGTCTTACCGTGCCATGTTAGTTTTGGTGCACACCAAGTTAAGGGGGTGACCACGAGATCATCCAAACGTAATTGGCTAGATAGATAGATAGATAGATAGATAGATAGATAGATAGATAGATAGATAGATAGATAGATAGATAGATAGATAGATACGCTCAAGGTCACTGAAGATCGCTAAGAAATGCTTCGCATTTAATAGAAGTGACATATGGCATATGAATAAAAATGTTTACCAGCAAAATTTATCAAAACAGTCTTCATGTTTTATTTGTGCCATAGGTGCCGCCTAGATTTTCAAAAAAGCTCCTGCATATATGGAGTCTTTTTCTCTGTAGCTAGCTACTACTATATAGAGGTTATTTCGTTCGTCACGTATGTGTATTTCAAAAAGCCAAATACGGAAAAATCTTACTATATTGCACACAGCGGCGAGGGATTAAAAAGCAATTTTTGTAGACAAACTAGACAGCCAAAACGAAAGGAAGTCTTTGGAGAAAATAATGAAACGCACATTGATCTCATTCTTCCAGTGTCCATTTCCCTACAATGGCAGTCTTCAAGCTAAGTCACCGCGGAAGAGACGAGTAATCTTCAAAATTGATAGGCAGGAAAATTGTAAGTGGCGATTGAAGCCTTCTTACTGAAACATGCACTATAGACTGACTGCTCTGCAACTTTTTTTACCTCTATCTACACATTGTTCAATGTGCAGTGTCCTCTGGATAATATGGTTCAGCCTGCGTGCTTGCTCCGGACTTCGTGAAAAGGCACAAGGAACACACCCATCGTGTAACTGTTATTATAACGAGCTCAGTTTTCGGCACACCATATTCGAGCATCAGCTTATGAGTGAATCTTGCAGATTTATGCAGTAGTTAGCTATACAATTGTTCTGGGTGTTATATACACCATGTCTACAGTATCTGGCCTAATCAAACTGCTCATTTCTGGTGGGGAACGGCTAACAAGAACCAAATTATGAATCAGCACCACCAAATCTCTTACCGGAAGTTGAAGGGCCACACTCCGCTAAATTATCTGAAGTTGCTGAGAAGGTTATTCGTTAGACATTAGCATTGCAGACCCAACTATATAAATTTCCGGATTATTTCACTGTGAAAGCACTGTCTAACAACTTCCATGCGGAACAATTTCTCTCACATAAAGAGTGTTTGGTGTATGAGAACCGCCATAGTCCTTTTCCTGATGACAAAAATTAACAATGCACAATTATCATAAGATTGTAAATGGTAGATCCACTGCTTTACAGTATACTTGAACAGTTTCCACTTTCTGTTTATTATAAAAAATGTTGAACGTATATTGTCATGCAGACAACATTGTCGACTTCGTTTCGTAACTTTAGGGAAATGAAACAGCTCTGAATATGAGAATGACGCTTTTGATCATTATATATGTGTTTGCTTTATGTAATCAGGCAGGAACTTTATGGAATTTGCCCATACTTTTCGGTAATTCGCATGTATTAAACAGGGTAGCTAAGGTGCCGAAGCCAAGGTACATCCACACAATTACACGCATAACGAAGTGTGAAACAGAATTGCCGACCTCCGTAGCTTGGACTTAATAGATCGATGTAAGTTCCAAGCTTTACAAACCATGCATATAGTAGTAAATGCAGTACGTAAGCACACTTCAGGAAATATGAAAAGTGATGGGTGCAATCGTCACATAGCCGGGTCGGGGAACTCATTTCGCGAACTAAGCAGCCGGCGTATTAGCGAACACGAAGCGTCAGCCGGTGTGAAATAAACTCAAAAAGTACATAAAAAATTGCACGAGAAGATGAGTGTCTTCGACTATTGGCGCAATGTAGGTGACACTTCACGCTTCGGTGAAACTTCCCGCGAAGCGGTTGTGTCAGACGTCAGAAAGAAGGGACAGGAGAAGAGGACCTCTACGTTTGCATGAAAGGAAAATGAATGGTAATGCAAAGACAACAGGTACTCGAAAGAAGTGCGTGCAGGAAGGTTCAGTCTCTGTCTTTCTTGTGCGTTTCGGTGACATAGACACTACACCACACTCGGCAAGACAGTCACAATTAGTGAGAAAGTACGAAATACCCCTAGCTCAGTTCTTGATGTACGGCAATGTATTAGGGTTTTCACACGAAAGTGTTTTAAGACGGTGTCCACTAAGACTTTAATGACGTATGTCCACCTGCACAGATGCGCCAAAAAATTAACGTAACGCCAGGAAAATAAATGTGAACAAAAATGTTTCATCGCCGGGACCCCTCCATACACGACGATGGATGGTGGGTGTCTAACGCGTTACGCCACCGCCAATATTGATTTACAGAATATGCCACCACTCATGCCACGAAGGAGTCCACAAAATCATGCTTTTTATCGCTTTCATAACACTCTTGTTCGCGCGGTAGTGTCCCGGTCTGGAAACGGGAGGGTCAAGTGTTGTGTGGACTACATGATTGGGTCAGGCAACACTGCGCTGCTCGTGTCGTCCCATTCGGCGTGTTTTCAGAAAAAAAAAAAGATGTAATATTTTGGAATCACAGGAAAGTGGGACAGTTGGTTTGCGTCCATATTGAAGGGAAACGGGGGTATACTTTCACTGGTCGGACGCACCACGAGTTGTGTTACCCCAAACTTCACTCACAACATTCATATATATTAGCGTATAGCTCTCCGACACTCACCTGGGTGCCACACCACGTTCCGCGCTTGCCTTTTGAGATCACGGCCGGGCTAGAGGAAACACATCACGCGTGTGGTCTTTCTCTTCGTTTTTCATGGCTCTTTCAAGGTTTGTAAACCAATTACCTTTGTTCATTTTGTTGTTGTTTATGTCGTCTTTGCTCGGGATTCGTCACATGTAGTGTCCATGTGCATGTTATCAACCCAATATCTCAAGAGAGAGAGAGAGAGATAAAGATGCAAGGAAAGGCAGGGAGGTTAACCAGACGCACATCCGGTTTGCTACCCTGCACTGGGGAAGGGATAAAGGGGAGAAAAAAGGTCAAAGGTTACACATTCATCATGGGTCTTAATCGTCGAGCACAGAAGCTCCCATAGGCGTTGGCGTGGGTTCATTTGCATCAGAGCGTGCTATATATTCCAAACAACAGTAGACTTTCTATCAACTTTCATATTTCGATGCTGAACGAAAAGCCAACTACTTCTGTAAAGACACGTTTATTTACGTGTTATACATATTACTAAAATGGAGTGGTCAGCAATGTTTTTTTTCTTTACTTTTGTGCAGCGAAAATTACTTTTTTTTTTCTGCTGGGTCCTTTTTCTTCGTCGATGTTACTGTATCTGCGCGTCAAGGCCGAAAAGCAGATGTTCTTGGGGTGCTTGCACAGCTATTTTATATATACTCAGTTTCTTTTGAAAGAAAGTCGCCTGATTTTTGTAAATTTGATGGAACAAGCAGCTGTTGGGGTCAAGTCGTCTGTAAGAAGTGTAAAAGGGGGGAACACGCAAATAGTTCATGGAAAGGACCCTACCACTACATATTTTTGTTCAAGCATTGGCGAGTTATTGAGCCAATAGAAACACTACAAAAACTTTTGGTCTTCATTACTTTCTGCAGAAAAGTGAGCATGGTCAGGAATCAAAATGAAGCGGCTGAAATATACGTACGTGCAATGCTAGAAGGATGTTGTGCAAGTCATAAACACATACTAAATATCATAGTCATAATAAGCAGTGAACCACTTTTGAAGAAAGGCAAATTTCAGCAATGTAACTCGTTCAACGAGATTAGCTTTCCAGGTTGCTGAAGTTTATGAAAAGGCCACCGGACTAATAAATGATGCGGTATACAATATTTCAAAGGAATCAAAAACACAACGGTATATCTATGAAAACAACCCACAGACGTACTCTTGCAATAGTTAGTAAAGTCTGCAGATGTATGAGGTAAGCTGTAACTAAACTGCGTCATGGTGCTAGCCATGCCATCACATTGGCTTACGCTAGCGCAAAGGACACCAGGCGAAATGTCGCAATACAGGGACACGCGTGTACCTACCTCACTTTATCGATCTAAGTCAACTGCAAAAGCGCCGCGGCGGCTCCATTGAGTTGTATCTATGGGCGACACACTTACAATCTGGTTGCTGATCTTATTACTACTGCCTTAATTTATGGCGAAACACGGCGAGAAAATAAGGAAACAACTAAATTGGCAATGGAGATGGCCCAAGTAGGGCGTAAATCTCCAAGCTCGGTGCTTGGGAATAGCGAACCAAAGCTCAAATGTGGTCGAGACCGGTCAGAGCAGTCTGGTACACTTTACTGGGGTCGCTTCTTGACCTTGCTTGAAAGCACCGCGTCTGGCAGATAATGCGTCCACATTGCCTTATTTATATTTATCGTTTCCTGCTTTGCTGCACACCTCATGTAGCACTTCGTTCGCTTCGCAATGCGATGCTCCTTCGGGAAATGAGAGTAGACACACAGGACGACGGAGCGAGGTTCTTTCTGGCAGTGTCATCATTTCGCAATTCAGCTTGATCTTCTTGGTGGAGCTTCGTGGCATTTTTATTTTCGAATCAGCTTTTACTGCTATGACTGCCTTTTATCTTTGCTCGATTTCTTTTAGGAAGCTCCTCAGGAACTAAGCTTGTCCTCCGTTATGGCCACGGTATATCACCGTTCCTATAAATGAAACTTGGGAGAAGCAAAAAAAAAAGGATTTAACAGTTTACTATGTGTCTCAACAAACTCCTAATAGTGAATTCATATCTTCCCACCTGCAAATTGGCGGATTCCTGGATTCACTTTTGAGCCAGAACCTTTGCTCTAGCAATTTTCTGAATCCTTCCTAAATTGCCTAAGATAACCGAAAATAGGAGAACTAACATTTTTATTTACACTCTGTGTCACTAAATCAACCTATATAAAGTAACGCTTTGGTAACATGTGGTTAGTCACAGATACGACATCCAGAGCTTTGCCCCACTCGTCATGATCGAGTTTGTGGAGATGCGTAGATTTTTTTATTGCAATGAAATTATATGAACAGTCTCGGCTGGTTTTCGCTGTCGCCGTCGCCACTTCCGCCACCGCCATCATTCACTTATATGTATGTTTATGTGTGTATATATAGAAGGAAGGGTATGCTAGCCTCCTCTTTCTGCGGGTCGAATATCTTCTTTGTGGCGTTGGTCGTCTGCGCGCGGAATACTCACGAGCAAACAAGAAGGCGAGGAGGGGGGGGGGGGGGGTTTACGGTTGCTGCGCTATAGCGGCAACAATCAGCGCGTGGCTTGTGCCCTCACAGCGGGCGGGATCTTCTACAGGCTGCGCTCTTAACAGAAAACGAACAACGGCAAAAGTGGGCCTGGAGTGACCATGTTCTTCTTTTCCACGAGAGTTTTGTAGATTTACGTGGGTGCGGATAAAAATGAGCTGACTGCCAGCCTCCTTTCGTATAACTTTCCAATTTGTCGTTATTGCTGCACCGCAAAAAACTTGGTTACTTAGCAAGCACATGATTACTACAAATATAATGCCCCTAAAAATGCTAGCATTGTTTTGTAAAACATTCAAATATGTTGCTATCGCATTCAATGATTCGCCCTCTTGGGGAAACTGTGACTTTTTTGTTTTAGTTACCAAGAAAACAAACTGATGCTCGTCTTAACGTTTTTCTCTTATTCTTCTACGCTGGTGCCCAACTGGTTCTTGTAGCAAAGAATTTGCACAGCTCAGTGTCTGAATTCTATGCCCATTAATTATACCTGTCGGCTCTAACCATCTCCGTTCAGGAGCGTGAATATGATTTCGAATGATATGTTTGAGCCATGGCTGCATAGCTAGTACCGATATATCGATAACAAAGAAATCACTATAACACCTAAAGTCACATTACAAACTAAAATTAAGCTCTACCTAAACGTGAGCTTGGTGGACATACGCAGTTAGTAAAGCATATCCACATAAGTATGCGCAACTGATATAAAAACGCAAGTGAGATTCAATATACAAGTTAGATACGAAGCGACATGCAAAAAGATGACGTTAATAATCGCTACAAGAGTATTTTTTTTTGTATTCCTGCTATTTCAAAAAATGAGGTTGTTATTGCGGTGTCCAAAAGTTAAAATAGTTAGGCAAGGAAAACAACAGGTTATAATTGCCTATATTTATTAATATTCTTCTGTGAAGAAATAGGACGTGCTTTTTACAAGTACTACCTCAGCAAGTATTTACACCGGCAGCCTTTGTTATGCCTGTATCATCTTCCAGTGGCGAATGATTTAGTCAACAAATGTGACAATCTCGGTCACTCTCAGTCATTGTGCGGCTACTGAACTGGCTGCAATGTGGCCTGCCTTTAACTACAGCGACATCTAGACAGCTGAGTCATGGCATCTTCACTATTTCCACCAACTCAACATTCGCCCTGCAGTAGCTGAAGTTTCCACGCACGTGGGACCAATCCGGAAAGAACATAAAACATCAATGCAACAAAGCTTGCGAACTGCATGCCTCAAAGCTTTGTTCGACAAGGATTATCAGTTCATTGCGAAATACAAGACAAACTTCCAAGTGATTAAGCTGCCAAATCTAGGCACGGTGCCGTAAATGATAGGGTCGTGATGCCTTTCTAGAAAAAGAAAGTGTCAACGTTGTATGAGCGCACGCTTGACGTTTTATTTATACTCTATACGTATGCAAAAAACCAGTATGGAACTCTGTACAAAACTTTCTCTGGTGTGTTGTCTACACAACGCAAGATCTTTAGAGACGAGAATGAACAGGACTGCATCGCCTCAGACTAAACGTCTCCAAAACAAGCTACTTCAAGAGCAAACTTAAGTTACATGCTCACAAATATGCATTTATTGTAACGCCCCAGAAGACCATTAAAATATTCTGTCAGACTGTAGGCGATACGGATCACACAGCCACTCCCTGAAGGTGTCATCACACTTACAACTAAACCCTAACTACAACAACGGCATATTTTCGGCTGATGACAAAGCACCACCAGTGTGTTGTTCGACAAGAAAAGGCTGTTGTGACTTTTTGCGGGCTTTGCACCTTAAGAAAACTTTCCAAACAGTGTAATTTATGCGTACGTGCTTGTGTGGCTGTGTGTTGTGCAAAATTTTCCTCATTGTATATACCTCATAATCGTTAGCAAGAACAAGGGTAGAGAGAGATAAAGAAAGAGGTTAAAAAAAGGCAGCGAAGTAAGCTATGTTGTACCTTGTTTGCTGATACCTTACACAGTGGTAGTGAAAAAAGCTAGAAAAATAATCGGCAAAGCAAGAAGGAACATGAATAAATTGTCAGGCAAATAGCCAGTGTTACCTACTAAGCATTTCATTTAAGTGTTTCATTCTGGCAGATTGTCCTTGCTGCTTTTGTTTTTTTATGAATGTTGCTTCTATACTGGGCGTCCCATTCATCACGTAGCACGATATAAAAAACAAGGAGTGGCATTACGCCAAGCAAAGCAAGTGCATAATGTTCCCAGTGTACTGTAGTAGGCGCTACTCATTTTTTCAAAATAAAAAATAAATATATAGTAATCATCATGTTTGCGACTCAAAAAGTACTCGCCTAATTATCAGAGTGTCAATGAGAGAGATGTGCTGTTGTAGAAATGATGTCTGTTTTAGCTACTTTTAGGAACGCACTGATTGCGTTCTCATTTTATTTCCAATGAATAAAGAAAGCCCACTAAATACAAAATGTAACGCGTCCCTAGACCACTGCGCGAATAAAAAATAACCGCCGTCAAGCATGCTCACTTTCAGATAGCCTGTAGCAATTAAGGCAACTCAAAAAAGCAAAAATGCTAATTGTGTTGTTTGCAACCCTCAGTCAAAAAAAAAAAAACGTTCCGCCTTAGTGTTACGCAGTCAGGCTGTAATCGCTCTCATTAGAACAGTGATTCGACTGTGTTATCAGGAAGAACAGTTGACCGTGAGATATGATTGGTGATAGCGACGTACAATCAAACGGAAGGGATCCTTGGAAAATTGCGACACATGTTTATGGCCCCCGACATGTATCCTTGCAAATCTGCATAATGCTGGCTCTGCCAACGGGAAAAGAGGGAAAGCGGTTGCTTTCAGTAAGATTCTTTGAGGGCACTGATTTTTTTTGCGGTTGTGAGTGCAGTCTTGTCATATTTTTCATATTTTGCCTGCTTAATTTGTTAACTAAAAAAGGAGTGTGCAATTCAAATTGTTCAAAAAGGAGTGCGCAATTCAATTGTTCAAATTAGCATAGAAATATGACATTTCAGCATATGCACATATGCTCATTGACATTTTGATAGTTGGATTATTAATTACTGAGTTACAACTGTAATGAGGATGAATATATTAAAAATCATAAATGAAAGAGAAAGTACTGGCTTCATTAGTCTATTGAAAACAATTATGCATTAGGTTTGCTTCGCTTAACGGCGTTCCTTTTCTTTAAATAATGCTGCGTTATAACTTGGCCGCCCTGTATAGCGCGTAAGTTTTGCTGGTTAGTATTGGAAGTTTAAAAGCTTGCGTTTTTCTTCTATTTTTCGTTTAATCATTCGTGTGGTGACTCTTGAGTTCACGCTGTGCGTAAATATTACCTAATTGCAGTGAAAACCTAAAAAAAAAAGATTTGGCAACGGGACTCTAGCCTAGCTCTGGGTTGAGCTGGATATATCATGGCAAAAGTAAAGGCCATGCAAAATCACACATTTAAGTTGTTTCAAGAAACTAGATAGTGTCAAACTTTACCCCCAAAACACTAACGCTGCAAACAATTGTTTATATGCATTTCATACTAACTCACATAAGCCATGACAAAACTATGAGGGCTGCGGATTTGTGGAATAAAATCAATTATTGGGGCAAACCAGCATGCCAACGCTTCGCCTTAATAACATTTTAACGAAGATAAGTTTCACTCTTCAGTCGACTCACCCAAATGTCTGCATAGAGCAAAACAACTTCTAGAAGTAGAAAACTTCTTTAATCAAGCTCTCTACGTAAAACTCGCTTACATTAATAATGCTTATTTCAGGCCGTCAGAGTATTTAGCCTGAATTGAGACCGCTATGTTGTTGTAGCACACAATAGTTAGCTCACCTTACTTTAGCCAGCAGGCAACGTTTTTTTTATAAATAATAGTTCTCATTTAACGACAAAAAATGTTCTTCAATCCAACAGTAATCTATGCTTGGCGACAATGTGAGTGTTTATTGATCATTGGTGTCCGTCTCTAGAAGGTGCTAACCATATTGCCAGCTTGCGACTGGATTCACCAAGATACAAGTGGTATTATAGTAAAGGTAGTGTGTCAAACTTGCACTCACTAGAAACAGGAGCGAACGGGGACGACGAAGTTCGGGGATGTGCGCGGGCGTATGAGGTGTTGGCTCTGCTTTCCTGCAGTAATGGTTAATATGTGGTTTTGCACACTTTACAGGTAACAGTGGCTTGCGGAAGAGCTTGACAGTGTACAAAAATTTTTGGAAATAAATATTTTTTCATGTAAGAATCTAATGAAGATAAGTGGCTAATTGCTATCAAGAGCCACAACGTCGTGTATTGACTTTTCGCTGTCCAGAGGGCCCACAATGTTGTGGTCTGGCTTGGCCTGACCGTTCCAACGCGGGAACGGCCTGCTGCGCGTTGATTTCTGCCCTTCATGACTCACAACATTGTTTCGCATTCATTCATCTATCGAGTGGAGCTTTATGCGGCTAGGGCAATATCACCCCGTAGTGCACAAATCTCTCTCCCCCAAATGAAGAGGGTGCGAGAAAGAGTCATTCTTCTCTGGTTGCACCCAGCACTGCGCATGGCAAGAGCGATTTTGGCGTCGCTACCGTCAAGAGCGCCAAACAGCACGAACGAAAGGCCTCTTCACTCGTCGCGTGGCACTTTCGGTGTAGGGTGACCATAAGTGCAACGTAAAACGTGTCAGGTCAGCCTTGTCAAGAAGAGTGAAGCAAGCCCTGTAGTTCTGAATTCTGCCTGAATCGCCGCTCCGCAGGGACATAGCCATGTGGCAACACAACCGGCCCATACCCCCTTAAATGTTTCTTCCTGGCATGGAGAGAAAGAAGTGACCATTTCAAAAGGATGACCTCCATGAAATAAAAAAAAGCCTCTGCCCCCCCCCCCCCCCTTGGCTAAAAATTCTGGATAGGCGTCTTCAGCTCTGTTTTTGCGAAACATGAGGAAGTACGTCGTACGGGAACCCAGTGATTCCCGTTCGTATAGTTATCACTGCTCCGTTTCCCTAATTACTGATGACTACAAATTAAAATGCTGAATTCATTATCTTAAAGCAACATGTCCTTAGACCCGTTTTTTTATAATCGACACGTCAATATTTTAGGCTTTCCCGGTGAGAGTAGTTAACAAGTCTGTGGAACTGAATATATACATTGCGAGCCCCCTTTGTAATGCACTTTATCAATTTTTTTTCAGCTTACCGCAGTCGCTAAACGTGTCCTCTGCTACACATTTTGTCTCTTTCACAGTACGTTCACACAAGATTGAACACGAAGTCCCGGTTCCCGTGATTAATTTTGTGAAATTTACCGTAGGCCTCAGCATTGGGGCCAGAACAGTGGTTTCGTCATTATATGAAACAAAAATTTCTTCGCGTGAGAAAAATAAAATTGTAATGAGCATGAAAAAGCACTCCGCCGGCTAGTTTGTGATTCCTCAAAAATTTCAGTGCAACTACGTAAAAAAAAACTTTGAAATATTTCATCTCAGTGCTCATACCCATGAAGAAGCAGATGACGTCTTGTAGGTCAATTCTGTGCCTTATGTTTCCATTGTTCGCCTTATCTGCTATGAAACGTTTATGGCAAGATGAATGAACTACCTGTATTTCAGGAATTTACTGCTACAAACATAATCTGATAACAACGAACTTGGCGCATATGAACTTTGATACATTTCCTCTAGTTAATAAATATGTAAGTGGATTTGTCTTGCAGTATTGTGCTTCATAAATGTGGTGAAATATAAGTGTTTGAATGAAAACAACAAGGTATGAAAATTATTTTGTCACAATGGATATTCAAAATTTTTAAAAACTCTCTGATTAAAATTATAAACGTCGTCCACGAAGCTGCGTGTCAAACTTTTTATTTTGGTTGCTACCATTCTGTAACGCGTTACAGGTGAACAAATCAGCCATGCGGCTCATCGTACATTATGTTCCAAATCAAAAGTTTTTAAAGATAACTTTGCGCTATTTAAGTCACGAGAAACAGCTGCATTGCAACAACTGCGCAGTAAAGTAGTGTAAATTCCTGCAGTCTCATTGGAAAAGGAGAAATTATTCTTGTCTCAATAAATCTTTTGCTTTGGCATTAACCAAAAACGCCTCTTTAAACCAATTAACGCTTAGGGCTCGTACTCGGGAGAAAGTGTGCTTTATTTCAGTGCTGCCTCCAGATTCAATGCATTTATAATGAATCTAAGGGCCACGAACCATCACCAAATGAGAGTTGTTTGGGGAACTCCTATGCACTTCAGTTACGCTAGCGGTTACCCTCGCTTCCGTCGCTAAGTGGTCCGGGGAGGCATAGCCAGTTTATAATCATGACTCCGTCCACGAGGAAAAACAGGAAGTGAATCATTTAACAGTCTACGTGGGGCTACATGTCACGTTGTCTCGCTGTGGCCGGAATGGTACAGGCACAAAGGAAATGAGAGTGTCGTGAGAATTTTTCCTCAGATAAATATATCCACGTCTCCCATTACCAGTTAGGAACCATACTCACTTTCACTTTTTTGTAGGGTAGAGTTCCAGTGCTTCACTACTAGTCTTATAAAGGCTAAATTATAAACCATTAGTTTCATAGACACGCCAAATCTGAAAACTTTCTGGAAGAGGGTAAGCGATGTTCAGACATTGGCCTCATGGCATGCTCATTTTTCACTTCTATGTAGCAGTTAGGTGATATGACCTACACTTGATTGAAAGTATATTGACGTAGTTTGTGGCACTTGCAATATCTTCACTGACAGTGAGAAAGAGTTAGTGCCTCTGCCAGGCAAAAATTAACAGTGAGGCCAACAGGGTCGCTCATTTAGAAAGCTCATAGCTTTGCACCCATGAATTCCTCGATATGTCTTGTATGCTGCAAATCAAAGTTATATTGATCTTGCTGACTCCTAATGCTGCCTTGTTAGTTGTGGCCTAAAAAATAGTGAGGAATAACTTATCAGTCTGGCAGTAGGTAGACAAAACGCATGAACGCCGTTTCTTAGTGAAAAAAAAAAGTTACCTGTGAGGCAATGTTTTGGTGCTAAGTCGAAATGCATCCAACTTGAAAGTGTTCCTAATAAAGAGGCCCTGCACTACCTTTCTCATTATCTGTAGATTCTGAATGACTTCAGGGAAAGAGGTTGTGACCTTACGAATCGACGGCCGCAACAGATTTTACAATCCGTCATGCACGAGCCCAATTACGAGGATTCGTCACACGCTTCAAGCGCTGTGTTTCTCATTTCGTATCGTCGATTTCGCTGAGCCCTACGTACGCTAAGGGTTGGCATAGAGGCAAGAAGATATATTTCTTTCTTGTGGTGTATTATCACCTGAAGCAGTTTTTTTTCGCTACTAAGCGGCTTGGGTTTAGTTTGATCGCCAGCGAGTTCTAGGACATGTGGCGCCAATTCGTCGCGGCCACGATAATTACGCAGCCCATGATTTTCTAAACAGCCCGACATTGCGTTAATTGTTTGGTCATTCCAGTTTATGGAAGTCTTTATTTTATGCCAACTTAAACTCAGTTCTCATGTGTGAAGAGCCGAAACGTTATGGCTGGTTTCTCTAAAGCAAAAATGAGTAAGTCAGTGATAAAAAAGTCCATATTGACTTCGGGCATTAAAATGCAACGCCCGTTTGATCATTTTTCATGATGAACGTGGAAGACTATAGATATTAGTAGGGAAAATTTAGTCGCTGCAATGTTCCTGAACAGTGTTATAATACTGCCTTTTCGCATGTGCGCGCTTGCTAGCATGCATAGCTTCCGTTTGTACTTAGTTTTTGTAGTATTTTGAACTGCTATCGATTACGTTCATTCCTTTATTTCTTTCATCATGTTTTGTTTTACAATTACTTTATACGCCAGTAAATACCGTATTACTCTAATTACTCTTAATATCCAACTAAACTCTCTCTCTCTCATTAATAAATCACATGTTGACCCAAGCTTGCTGATTCTAATGGTTCAAAACTCTATGGTCGTCCATGTATTGCTTCATTGATTTAGTCACATCTGTTTAGACGAGTGGCAATATACTGATGCGGGAGAGCCTGGGAAAACATTTCACGTGTTTCTGGTGTTACCAATTTATCTAAATCAATTTTAATGATGTCGGCTTGACTAATACACCTCTTCATTCACTGCAACCCGATTCGAATAGCGTTAAGGTAAAAATCCTTGTCAGATGCTAGTGCACCGATGAAAAATAAGAAGGAAGGGGTGGTCAACGTTTCTCGAAGGGGAGGAAACAATGGCCGGGGCAAATATTCTTCACATATGTCGCCTGTTATGTTAATTGTTTGTGAAAAATGGTTTCAGTGCCTTGCAATAATGAGCTGCGTTCGCCGAGACAGCACTGAAAAAAAAAAGCTGTTTGGTCGAACTGTTTTTTCTTGCTCGTTGCAATCTTATCTCAGCCGTTTTGCGTGACCTAAAAAAGCCGCTTACCTGCCGCGGTGGTCTAGCGCCTAAGGTACTCGGCTGCTGACCCGCAGGCCATGTGATTGAATTCCGGCTTTTCGATGGATGCCAAAATGCTGTAGGGGCGTGTGCTCAGATTAAGGTGCACGTTAAAGAGCCCTAGGTGGTCGAAATTTCTGGAGCCTTCCACGACGGCGTTTTTAATAACCATATGGTGGTTTTGGGACGTTATACCTCACGTATAAAATTAATGGTGATCACATCTACAAAGCAATAGCTGGCAGTCAGAGTAAGGCTACACTCACCGTCAACAAACACTTCTCGCTCTCTTCCTATAATCTTTATTGCGAATAGCTTATCATTTTCCTAACAACATTGCTTCTGATACATTTCTTTTTTGGTGATTGATTGATATGTGGGGTTTCATGTCCCAAAACCACCATAGGATTATGAGAGACGCCGCAGTGGAGGACTCCCGAAATTTCGACCACCTGGGGTTCTTTAACGTGCACTGAAATTTGAGCCCTCGGGCCTATAACACTTCCGCCTCCATCGGAAATGCAGCCACCGCAGCCGGAAGTCAATCCCGCGACCTGTGGGTCAGCATCCGAGTACCGTAGCCACTAGACGCCTGCGGCGGGGCTTTCTTTCTTGTTGTGCTAATGACAATAAAACAGTTAATTCTTTCCTGAAACAAGAGGCCAAAACTTTAATTGTGCAAGGCGATGCTTGTGTACGCCGCCATCACACTCAATATTAACAGCATAACGGTCATATTCTGCGAATCCCACAGATTTACACTTCTGATGTTGACCATGCAATAAAGGAACTTTATATACGACTTGATCATGAAGTTGTGCAGAGTACTTTTGTGTAATCACAAATATAACAACACTATCTGATGAGGTTTCTGTTTATCGAAGCTTTTGGGTTGCGTAAGTGCTACCCTGTACCTTAGACTGATGTGAGGTAGGAGGGGGAGGGGCACATTATAACAGCAGAGGGGTTTAGGTCAGGCGTTATGCATCTGTTTATTGCGAACACATGCTACAACGGTGACGACATCCCTGCAAGTCCCTACAGCAACCAGGCGCAGCTGGTGTAGTGCATTGTGGTGTAATGTAATGGTGTGACGTAATGAAGTGCCGCTGGAGAGCCGTCCCTATTGGTGCTGCACTCGTCATGACGCCACTTAGCACATTGGGATTTTCTCCGTGGATAACTACTCATGTCACAGCACACACAAGAAAAAAAATAGTGGGAGGGGGCAAATGCTATGGATGTGACCGAGGTGTGCGCTCACTGTTCAGCGAATTATAATGACGAGAACACTTGTACAAAGGCTGGTGGGTGACTCGATGCAACGCATTGAACCTTGCGATTATCGTTGTGATACTGAATAAAAGACGAACTTCTGATAAAGAAGTTTTGCAAATGAAGTTTCTCCAAGCCTAGTCTAGAAACAATCGCCCACAGAAAGTGAGACGGAATACAGGGCGAACGAGGAAGTGAAAGGATGTCGACGAGGTGACACAGACCCCGAGTATATTGAAATAAAATTGGAGCGCAGAAAGCTTTAGCTACAAGTTGCATAGATAGCTTTAATTAGTATGGCCGTTGTTATGTGAATGTTATATGTTGATTCGATTTGACAAAGGAAAAGATATAAACTATGGAATAACATGGCGAAACTATAGCAAAACACGACAGTCTATCAACTGAGAAAACAGCTCTGCTGTGCCTTAGCCATACATTAGAAGAAGCATGCAAAGCTACGCCCTTCTTTTATTTTCATGTAGAACCAACATCGGGGATTGTGTTAATTGGTTTTGAAACGCTTGAACCACCCAGTTTTGTACAGCAACCTAATTGTACCTGCTGCCTTTCCTAAAGAGATCTATCCTTCACACAATTTGTTAAGCTGCAACCACGTTTCCCTTCTTCGTTGCCAAGAAGTTGCTTAAAAAATCGAAGAATGTGGAACGACCACCTCTTCAATGAAGTGAAAGAAAAAACAAATGAAGATGGCGTAGCATAACAATCACTCTTTAACTCGAGCCCAAATTGCGAGTGGCTTTGTTCTAACAGATGTCTTTGTTTAGCCAAAATGAAGAAAAATAGCTCCTTGTTTCTAAATGTTCTTGTTCTTTTTAATCTGGTACCGCAAAGCTGCGTTCCCAGCAGTAAGTCGATAGAAAAGGTTGTTTGAAGCTGCGAGACCACGAGCTTGAAAAATGCTTTCGCGGGACCAGTACACTTTTTTCACCAAATACATTTGATACAAAAACAATACAATGAACGAAGAAAGAGCTTAAACGCCTGCCTTCTGTCTCTTTTGATCCTTTGGTATCTCATGACAACCGCTATATATAAAATGAACCTGTACCGTCTTTTCCTGTTTGCAACAGCTGTTGATTCCGAACAGCTTTGAAAGTGTGAATGCAGATGGCTCATTTATCAACGAGAACTTACTAGTAGAGGACAATGGGCAAAAAATCGTAAATAGGTGATGACTGTTGGAGTGTTGAAAATATTTAATGCAATTATACACAGGCGTAGTAGCCTTCTACAAATTTTTTCAGTCATGAATTTGTGCTAGGGTAATGTCGCATTTAAAAAAAAATATCGCGATGTTTTTCACCCAGTGCTTTCGTTCATTTGTGCTTTCAAGTGTTACGTCAACAAGTTTGAAGATGATCTCCCTCTTTTTTTTTCTTATTCACATACCTCCCCTTTTCCGCGCAAATAAACGTTATTTGACATTATTGTTATTGAAGTTGCTGCTGACCGCACTGCAGCCCGAAGCAGCGTAGTACTATGTACAATGTAACGAGCGCGTTTTTTTTAAAATTTTTAAAGTGTACATATTTTATACGAGAAAACAGCTGGCCGGTACACACCAGAAGCGCCCCTCCCCCCCAAAAAAGGAATATGCTGCACACAAAACGAAGAACTCTTGGTCGATTCCACGTAAAACAGCAAAGCTGGACTCAAATAAAAGGCTCGTTCCTTGTGGCTGCGTGCACACACGACAAAAAAGTAGGCTTTATTGATATTATTTGAAGAATAGCAGAGTTTTTCCAAACCTCGTTTTGGTTTTGGGAATAGATTCATTGTTGTAGGACCCACAGAAATGCAAAACGTAATACTGCAGAAGAATGTCTTAGGTGAAACATAGTAGTCGAAGATTTTGAGAGTTTAAAAAACGTAACAATACTGCAAAGCAAAGTCGTAACTAATGATAATCCTAATTGATAATATAAAAATGCAAGGTTTACATATTTAAAAACAATACATTTGGACTTAGGTAAATTGTAAAAAACGTAAAATATAGAGCCAGGATACAAAAAATAACATAAAACAAAGCAAACAAAACGACAGAGTTTAGGTTGTCTTTCCAAAATGCATTTAAATAAAAAAAAGATGTTATAATCGAAACATCGTTTGAAGGTACGCTGAAGTGTAACAATGAGTTGGCTTAGATTGATTAATTATGCACCGAGATCCCTAATGCTGCTAAATTTACCATCACAGGTTTAATACAAAAAAGATTCAAGATCAAATATTTATTTTGAGATTTCGCGTCATTATTTGCACGTTCTCTCGCTTACAAGCATCTTCTAGAAAAAATTGTTTTTCTTCTTGGTGTACCGTCCAAAAATTAAGTGTGTGAGAAAATATGCACGAAAAATGACATCCTTTTTACGCCACTGTAGCATTTTATAGCCTACTCAATTTTAGGTGCTGCTGTGCGCTTCTTCGTTTCTCATCCCGCGACTTGTTCAAACAGGTGAAGTATACGGCTCGTTGAATGCAAAGTTCACGAGTGCTAGGATTCAGTGAGCACGCTACGTACGACACGCCGTCAAATCCAGGAAACTCGTGCAGCGCCCATGACTTTGATGGTAGGACAAGACCACGAAGGTCACCGAGAGTGACAACCGCGTCAGACGAGGGACTTGAGCTTGTCTCGTCAGCTTCGTCGCCATCTGAAGAAGTTGCACCGTTGGTATCCACAAGGAGCTGTGCAGGAGTGCTAATGCGTCGCCGTTTTCTGTTGTCATTCTCAGCCGGCACACACACACTGATGCCGCCGCTTTGTTTGGGTCCGCGGAGCCGGAGTTTTGAGCGTCAAATATACAGGCAGGTTGGGCAAGATCGTCGGGACTGCATCAGGAGCAAGTGTCGGCGTTCCCCTAGGAATTCGCACTTGCACACAATTGATAACATGTACGTAGCCTCTCACAATGAAATGCGGTTCGAAATGTAACTCGCACACAGCACAATCGGCGTCAAGTGGCTTGTCAAGCCGATGGAGGTTCCGCTCCCAAAGAAGTCGTCGTTCTCCGTCTTTCGGGGCCTTAAAAAGTGATAACTTCCGACTTTGTTGCACACGTGGATATCCAGTTGTGCAACCTGGCGCGTAACAATGGTTTAGACGCTACTTCTTCGTCATTTTGCGACTAAAACCGAGATGCCGGCCATGCCGCCGAGCCAGCCGAGTAAACCAAGTGGGAAGATTGGGCGATGGCAGCGCCGCCGCTACTTTCGCCACAAGTTGGGGATGGAGAAAGCAAGGGGAAAGCGTTTCGGTCGCGCCACTCAAAAGTTCTAGTACACTCTATGTACACGCAGGAGCTGACACTGGGCATTCTCATGAAAAGATTGGCCAAAATTAACTATTAGAGCAACATTTACCACTGATGGCATAATTTGTTTAAGGGCATCTCATTGCTGCTCATTGCTGCATGCTCATTGCTGCATTGTATTCAACTTGTCGTTCAAACCAATTCCATATTTAACACTTATCTTTTTTTAGGTCAACACGAATACTTGTGCAACGCAAGTGCTCTTTCAAGGTTTGAATGAATAGTAAATGGCACCCAAGTTCCTTGCAGCCCTGTAATTAATTTTTTTGAAACGATTTAACTTCTCAATAATACCTAATATTGTCCCTTATAATACTACATTGTTTAAAAGGGCTGCGTTCTTAATTTTACACATAGGGCTTTGTTTTTTAGGTCAACGCAAATACTTTGCATGTGCACATTTTAAGGAATGATTCACGTTATAGAGGGTGAGACATCATGAGACTTCAGCCTTCGGTATTTGCCTCCTGGAAGGATGTTTTGTATGTTTTCCTGGAAATAAACAATGTTCTATGTTGAATGTTGAAAACAATTGATGACGGAACACGCGTGAATGAACGGAAAAGTAAATAATAAGATTGGTAGCAAAAGCGTTAGGAGAGTTTAGCTTAACATAAAATAACAAACGGACAAGTCTGACAGACAACAACAAAGCGGCAATGTTGCAACGTTTTTTTTTTAGCAGTGTTGTTCTATTGATGCGCGAAGCAACTTTCTCTTGGTTTCGCGGATCTCGGACTTCCTGTTCTTTTGACGCTATTTTCTTCAATTTCTCCACACTTCTTGCGCCTGTGTCGTACAGCGTTGTTTCCCCCTTTAAGAAATCGAAGGCGCGTAAAAGGGATATGTCAAGTAGGACAAGAACAGCACAAAAACTTGCCATCGTGGTTCTTTTTGGATGCTGTTTATTTTGCCTTGCTCGTATTTCGTCTCTTCGGGCTACTTCCCAAGTGTACGTTCAACGATAGCATGAGTGTTTATGAATAAAATGAGCTCTGTAAATAAGTTTTCCAGGCTCTATGTTCGAGCAATTACCATGCGAGTGAACGTCAATAAATCACTTCCCGTTGGCATACTTCCTTCTGGCATTGGTTTTTGTAATTGGCTTGAATCTAGGAACACTACATTCATCTCCACATTTTAGGAATAGCTTGAAAATTACAGTTTGAAGACACTTAGGTACAATGATGGGTTCAGACTAAGTTCCGTTTGGTAGGTACTTTGATTTAAAATAGTGAGTTACTTAATCAGTAATTTACTTTTCTTTTCAGTTTTTTTGTTTGCTTCCTGACGCACTAAGATGACGTAGTGGCTCCTGCAAGTCTTCGACGAGACACAGATGAGTATGAAACGTAGTTTTGGCTCACATCACCTCTCGAATTTGATTTTAGCTCATCGGGGTTTTAAATATTCACCACGGCGACTGTCAGCACATTCGAAATACCACAGTTGTGTTTCAAGTATGCGAAGTTACCACGTGGAAAAGTAGGCGGTGCGCTTTAAATTAAAGCTTCTGGCGGCGGCTGTGTTAACGGTGGTTAGCCGTTGCTTTGGCCATTTGTGCAACGGTGGCTCATATTAGGAAAAATTTAGAGCACGGCGCTTCGCAGTAGCAACTCAGCTCTTATAAAAATCTCGAGTAGCGCGTCACGCAGAAGATTGTTACACGGGCTCTGCTAATATCGGTGCTCGGTCAGTTTGCATTACGCTCTCCTTATGAACGCGCAGGTCGAGAAGATATCAAGGGAGCAGTTGCGTTTTGAACGTGGTGGCAGGGTATGTGGGAATGCGTGTTGAGCGGCGGGTGTGGCGAACGATAGCCTGAGAACGGCAAGTCTATTTATTGGCTGGGAGGACAATGCATGTCTTATGAGTTCGACAGTTTAACGCTTCTTGGTAAGAATAAGTTTTTCTCAGTTTGTTGGCAGCGCTGAATTCTGCCGTTTAGTCACGCTTCGAAAGCCCCCACAAGAATCGCGGAACGCACAAGAGGCCACGCCTGACCAGCAAAGTTTGTGCGGCTTTAAAGCGGCTTCTCGAGACTATCGAGCAACTCGACATACCTTCCGCAGTGTACTGCGTGGTGAGGAGACACATCGAGTCGGTGCCTTACTGCGTGGCAACGAGCATTGTGCTCCCGACAATGGCCTACAGATGATAGCCACGGGCGCCAGTTCGGCGTTAATGCACATCGACCCGAAGACCAGGCCGACAACGCCTGCAATGTCAGTGCGAAGACTACAGTGGTGGAGCTACCGGTTGACTAGGTCCTGGCAATTACTGCTCGCGAGGAAGTCTGTACCACCGCGGAATTCTCTGTTAATGGCGCGAACTAGGAGGCTATGGTCACTTGTGCCAAGGACAAAAAGAACAAAAATGCCATGGCAGTTCAGGCGGCCACACAAAGCCAAGATGCCAGCGTCGACGCTGAGGTGACCTTGGTGAAACATTTAAACGAGTCGTACATTTAAATGACAAAAAAAGACCCTGAGAACGTCATGGCGGAATATGAGTAGGCATAATTTGCCACCCCATAAATACACGTCTTTGCAGTGGGGGAGTGTATGTCCCACAGATCCCCCCGCAAAGTGCCAGCCAAGTAGATGCAAAGATAGTTGACGACAGAATAGTGTGAGCGTGCGTGTGTTGGACGGCTAGCATGGGAGTTGCACAGAGGATTTCAAGCTTAACAGTTCGGCTGCCCGCGGTCTCCTATGCTTGCATAGCTCTTGCCGGCCGATTCGCTTTTCGCGATCCCTTGACGCCATGCCACTGTCGCCATGTCATGCCCCGTCCTTGGACTTCTTCGACCGGCTCTTAGCTTTCTTATCTCCTACTTTTAGGGGCGAAGCTCTTCAAGCCATGGGTCGTGCGTCCTTGATGTATTTAGTAGCAGTAGTAGTAGTAGTAGTGCGTCTTAGTAGTAGTAGGCAGCCGCCTCTTGTGAATTGTGAAGGAAACAAGCGCACGTTCATCATAAAAAAAGATAGTTGTCTCTGATGAAGTAACCTACAGCGACGAGCATCAGTGACATACTCCTAAATAAAATTTGCCTTGAATGTGATGCATAAAAAAAACTAGTATTAAAAGGACGCACTTCGAGCACTATCTGGCCAGAAAAGGTTGTCATGTTAAACTCGCTGGGAGTAACTTACTTGGTTTTAGCTAACGTTTTTAGACCTAGGTTTTCTCAAGGATTAGTATGGTTTGGTCATCAGTGCCATGAACTAGCGGTGGCGAAAAGTAGGAACTAGACATGGACGAAGCGCTGGCCGTCAGAAAGAGTGCGCGTGCAGCTTCTATTGTCCGACTGTGTCACCTCTTGTTTAGTACTTAAAAAATCCGCTTGATGGCGGTGCTTCTATAAAATGAATATATGGTGAAAAGGTGCGAGATGACCGTACTTGGAGTGTTCACTAGATGGACAGACTGAGGGACAGACAGACGCACGGAGGGACGAATGAACACACAGACGGACGCATGGATGAACAGACACATGGACGGATGCATGGACTGACGCACGAACGCATGGATAAACGGATGGACACGCATATTGACAGACACACGAACAGGCACATGGACAGTCGCACAGACGGACGCACGGACGGGTGGAAGCAAAAACGAACGGATGGACGCAAGTGAACATGGACTGACGGATGCTTCACCCCTCTCATTTTTATGCACTCTATGCATATGCTGTAATTTTTTATGTTGCTTGCCTGTCCTATTTTAAAGACGATAGTCTTTCTTGGGGACCTTCGACGAAAAAACTTTGGTCTGTCTGTCTGTCTGTTAGTCTGTCTGTCTGTAAATTTGTCTGTTTGTCCGCCATTAAAGATACCTTGAACGGCCGACCTCATCCGCAGCGCTCACCAATATTGCTCAAAGTCCAGCATTCATACTTGTGCGATTGTCAATTAAAAAGCAATCATTGCGCATAACTGAGGTACCATTAAAACACGTGCATGCTTCGTATGTGTGCCTTTGTACTATAGAAGGCACACACAAGTAATTATCAGGACTGAAGCGTTAAACACGCTGTGCTGACAGTGCAACGCGGTGCTCAAAAAGGGAAGTGCTACCAACGCTTTGCTAAAACGTCACGGTGGTGGCACCTGCCTGTCACTTTGCGTTTCACACCTTATCGCCTCCGAGAATGGCACGCATCTTTCTCTGCAGGCGCGCACGCCCTCCATCGTTTTTGAAGCAAACTGCCAGATGGCGCTCGTGTCTAACGTGCCTCGATGCACTTGTTTGCATCCGCTGCACGCTCGAGGCACTCTAATGCAGCGCCTCCAGAATATCACTCCGTAGATGTGCTGTGATTTTTTTTATTACTTGCCTGTCCTATTTTCACCTATATTCTTCCACTGATTTTTTTTTCACCTCCTCTTCCTCCTACGCTACATGGCACTGCACCTGTCACCCAAGAGGCTGATAGAAATTAGGTTCCTTCTCTCCTTTCTTTCAAGAATCACTCAAAAACTGCGAGGCGAAGGATAACTTCGGAATAAAATTGTAGCATCAGGGAGCACTATTATTCTGTTATGAGCGCAAAACTTAACGTATCTTTCTTCTAATCAATGTTATCCCAGCTGCGGCGGCTGCATTTCCGATGGAGGCGGAAGTGTTGTAGGCCCGTGTGCTCAGATTTGGGTGCAGGTTAAAGAACCCCAGGTGGTCAAAATTTCCGGAGCCCTCCACTACGGCGTCTCTCATAATCAAATAGTGGTTTTGGGACGTTAAAACCTTACAAATCAATCAATCAATCTAATCAATGTTTTTTTCTGTTTGCGAAGCACTGCTATTTAACAATCCCAGCTATGACGTCTACCTCCTGGTTGTCCGGAAGGCCCGTAAGAGGGCGGAGAGGCCTAGCGTCCCTGCATCCACATTAGTCTACTTTCGGTAGTATTTCGTTATCACTGCCAACTAACACGTCAGAACGGCTATGTTTCTGTGTTACATCAATTTCGCATGTCTGGTTCGCAAAAAAATTTTTTGAAAAGATCACTTAAGGTTTTGTCCACAAAAAAAAACAAAAAATGAACTTTACAGATGTACTGGCGTTATTCGGAAAGCGATATTCAAGGGTTTCTTGGCCCTGGTGAAATAATTATAAACTATACGCAGGGCATCAAGAGCATCACACCATACTGTGCACTGCGTTGCCACAAAATGGACGCATGTGCTCCAACAAAACTGCTGGTGTTACGTAGGATCACAACAGGGAGGAGAAAAACAGACAGGCAGTGAGGTAAGCTGGTTATCGAACCGGCTAGAAACCATCTGCTGGGATCGCACGCTACCTTTAGGACATTTGTTCTTAACGAGCCTGGAAAGCCTAACATATGTACTTAACTACTTTTACACCCCGATATATTTTCCACAGGTTACCTCACTGCAATGAATGACGTTGCGTACAGCCAGATATTCACTGGCTGCTTCTGGTGTAGCATATTCCTTCAATGGTTCGGATCCACACAAAATTATATTTATGCCTTTATGTCGTGACCAGAAAGCATGTGTTTCTCATTCCCTAATTCCCATCTATGCCAATGATTTGGATACGAAAAAAAGGAGGTGGCCACGAGGACACCTATATATATCTGGCCAGACAGACAGACAGACCGACAGACAGACAGACAGACAGACAGACAGACAGACAGACAGACAGACAGACAGACAGATAGATAGATAGATAGATAGATAGATAGATAGATAGATAGATAGATAGATTGATAGATAGATAGATAAATAGATAGATAGATAGATAGATAGATAGATAGATAGATAGATAGATAGATAGATAGATAGATAAGCTGAAAGAGTGTTAAGAGCGCTAACAAATGTCTCGAGTTTATGTAGTCTACGAGATCTCCTACGTCGCTAGTAAAAAGAACATGTTTGTGGGTTAGCAAAAAAAGCAATAATATTCTCATCTACTTTTTCGCCTTCGCGCGTCATTCTCTTTACAAAACTTACTTCTTGAAATTCTGAAGTCTGTGTTGCTTCGAGCTAGTGTTGATCCATCAATTTTGTATCTCGGGTTCAAGGTGATAGTTAGTATTATCGTTACATTGCGAATAAACCACGACTGACCAATTGAAGTGCCCTTGCGTGAAAATGTTAACATGCAGTGAGGTTTCAGCGTTTTGTTAAATTTAATATTGTGGATGGAAAGGCTTTCCCTAACTTCACCATGTATTCATGATCGGGAGTTATTTTGGCCAAAAATTTCTCATGGCTTGTCATTTATTCCATGTTCCTCTCTTTTCAAGCTTTTAAATAATACGAAGCTGTAGGAGTTCTCAGTACTCAGAATTTCGCTCAAGAGACGCATGAATTGCAGTGAAATTCTTGGAAGACTTGAAGCTATTCTAAATAATGTTTTTTGCGCACAGCTTTTAGAAGATATAAGGACGGGTCCAGAAGCCAGTGTCATTACAGTAGGGAGTTAGAATAAACCTTTTTGATTCACACTGAATTCACTGATAAAGAATTCCTAGACGAGTTAGGCAGCTCTAAGTGAATCAGTACTCTGTCGATGTGGTTCATGCGCTGCGAGTTCTTTTGAACATTTCAGAGCAATTCTGTTATTATGAGGTAAAAAAATGTGTTGACTGGGTAGATTGTTGACTGGGTAGTGGGAACAACGAGAAGTTTTGTACACGCCACTAGCAACTGTAAAGGTGGGTGCATAGGAAGCTTAGTGACCAGGCTCGCAAAAAGTAGGCTTTAAGGGTCTGAAGTACGCACTGGGGAGTGGACAGTGCTATCCCATTTGACTCTTCAAGGTGAAGCTTAAGGTTCCTCCAATTTTCGCCTGTATCCTCCTTAGTGCACGGCCTCATTACAATATCCTCACCTCTGAAAGCCTGCAGTCCTGCTCCTTCACTCTAGAATATTTATACCATATACGTTTAAATGGTGAAATGTTCCATCTAGTTAAAATTGAACATCTGCATGGTTAGGACAGTATGGCATTAAATTGATATTGATGAAGCGTAAACTTCATAAGATGTCTACATCGCAGCTAAGCAGCGTAAATGTACGCACAGTGGATGTGAATACTTGCAAAATCAACGTTCCATATAATCGTAAGGCAGCTTGGCATGAGAATGTTCTCACACTCTGTACATTTGAATGCCAACTTTGTTACAAAAGCCAAGATTCTAATTCTCACAGCAGAAGCAACTACAGAAAATGAGGTATGAATATGTGAAGAAGTACAGCTAATGAAACACTAGCACTCAGCTCAAAAGCGGATTTGTATTGTGTAATATGAAACTTTTTACTATGTTTTGGCCTACTATGGTGTTTTCAACGAATATTGTAAATGACAACACATATTTAGGAAACCTCATTGTGAGCCACCACAAAATGCATTGGCTTAAAGAATAATCTGCTCACAGTACTCTACTGCGTGAGCTATGATTACTAGCTGGATTTAGGCTCTCACAATAATGCTGATCTAGTATATAATAATGTTTAGCCAGGCTGTTTTCATAGTAAGAGGACAAATCTTCCTCGGGCTAGTACTGTCCACTTTTCATGCATATGAGGCACGCCTCCAGGAGAGAAACTTTGCGTTATTCAGCAACACATCTTACCCGCTCACTGAATAGCAAGGATGATACGAGTGGACAGGGAAATACAGGTTCAATTTAGCGACATGGCTGGTTAGCCATATGTCAAAACCTTGTGAGCATAGTCTCGCGGATCACAGGCTTTCCAGCGTCTCTTCAAGTCGTTTAACCACGTAAGCAAGCTGGAAACACCAAGATAGACAAACAATGGTAAATATATTCGAGAATTCTTTGAGGCAACATAAAATTGCAGCTGCTAGTACTGCTTGAATGTTCCGAGCCAAGGTGATGTAACGTTTTTCAGACGTTGCGTATCTTTATATGACGTGGGGTTACAATATTTCATGCCTCAACCAAAAATATCAAGGCCGCAGAATAGATGCATCTTGTTTATGGACAGAATAGCGGGAAAGCAAGGCAGAACAATGCACGCCCGTGGTAAGGGGGCATACATTATTACAGAAACTCGCACAGCCAGCTGACGATCGTTCTCAAGGGTCTTTTCACTCCAATTGTTTCGTTTTTTCTGAAGCCCATCTTTACACCCTTCCTGCCCGGAGTTTCCCCCGCACCTCTGCCTGCTACGCGAAGAAAATTACACTGAGCTGCGCACCGACCACGTTGTTTACGCTTTTTCATTTCTAGCTAAACGCTTGCGATTCAATCTTTGAGGGTTTTGGCTCCGCCTAAGATGCGGCGCAATGCCGCATTTTTTCTCAGCCCTGGTCTTTGGTTGATATAGTTACGTGCAGTAAAGCTGGTAGCGAGTATTCCCACCATCAACTCTTGTTTGCTTCCAGAAAAGTGGAAACAAACAATTTGAAGGTTAACGTGTGGCAATCTGCATGTTTCTACATTTCAAAAAATTCTAGTACAAACACATGGTAATCACTTGCTAAATGTTAGGAGACAAGGAGTGAAGTACGAAAAAATGCCACACAACTAAAGTTGTTTCAGTAAAGTCGAGATTACAAGAATATTGAGTGCTAATTACAAACAATCACCTGACAAATTATGCCTGCAAATTAAATAGCTCTGTTAGTACTATTTGTGCCCATGTACCTTCGTGAGTTAGCCGAAATTCTGTATACCTGCAATATGAGAACCTTTATTATTCCAGTGAAACATGCAGCGATATCAAACGTAGTGAAAGGAAATACCTGATGCTAAGATCCCACTCTCCAAAAAAACTGTGGGTTGGTATTTTCTAACATAAAACAATATCATGCTTACAGTGGTAGAGTACGAGAATTCGATCAGGGTGAACAAGAGGTCATTTGTCTCTATTTTAGACACTTCCAATGTGCGCACATTCGTTTATGCACATACATCGTGGTGATGTAGTGGTCATGGTGGTTGCCTGCTTACTGAAAGGTTACGGGTTCGGTTCTGGCTCCACCAACCTAATTTGGATGGTCAGGTATAATCAAAGTTTTCGCAGCACTCCATCACGTCATGTGTCATAATAAAATGGTGGTTTCGGAACGTTAGAGAACGCGTGAGCAAGCCGAGGTTTCTGAAGCCACCAGTTTATGACGAAGCACAAACGTTTACAAGACGAGCCCTTTAAGAGGGAAAGACAATAGAAAAGAGGACAGAAATGTCTTTTTGCCATGATTGGCGTGTGTTCAAGACAGCTTTTGCAGAGATGAGTGAGCCCGGGTGTGGAAAACGAAGCGGTGACCCAGTGAAGAGCGATAAGACAGAATGCAGGTTCGAGAGATGAAGAGGGGGATTGCTTCTGACGATAGTGAAGTTTAAAGTGCGAAATAGCAACATTATCAAAGTTCTGCAGTTGAGAGGCGTTTCGCGATTCTTTGAATCCCCAAGATGAGCGGATGTGTGCTTAAAAAGAAAAAAAAAGCGTTCCCCGGAAATCAAAAAGGCTTCGTCACCCATACTTCTGATTAGAATAACACGGAAACCTGCAGCACTTGATTGAGAGGGGTAAGGCTTTTAGAGAACTTTGTCGCTTGCTTTCTTTATTTTATTTTTTGTATGTGAAAGTCAGGTGTAAATGAAACACTAACTAGTGAATATGTTTTAGAACACAAGCACATCTTTATATACATACAGGTTGAAGCGACACTGGCAACACAGACAGTGTGGTTTAATTACATGTAAAACAATTTTGTGAATCTACGTATTGTTCTAGTAAAATGGAGAGAGAAGCAAAAACAACTGCATTCACGTCCACTGAAATACCGCTGCATATATTAAAAAACGTATCTGTATAGACAGAATGCTCTGCAGTTGAACAAACATTTTTGAATTACAAGACAAGCCAAATTTTCCAAAAAGTATGTTGAACGTGAACGAACAGTAAATTTGTACAGCAGGGGTCTGCGTCCAGGCATCAGTGGTATAAACATATATTATCGTTGTGCAACAAAATGCTCTAACACGTCCTCCTACATCTCTGCAGCTCTAAATCTGAACAAAAAATACTCTTGGAACATAAAATAACTGACGGTGTAAGCAAGGTCTGTTCCCTGGATATATTTCACAATCCCTTAAACACTCTGTTGTTTTTAGCCACTACAGTTATTCTTTGATGAGAGAGAGCTCAATGAGCAATTACTGGGTGTAATACGTGCTACTCACGGGACGGCTTCAAGTTCTCCCATAGTAGAGTACCTAGTACTCTAAATCGTTACCCACTTTTTTACACACAGAGAGAGAGAGAGAGAAGTAAACGTTTACTTTCGAAACAGCGCCCCGAGCAATGCCTGGTGTCACCCTGAGGTGGGAGGGCTCCTCAGTCCAGGAAACCTCTGACCTCTACTGCCCTCTTGGCCCTAGCGATGAGTTGTTGCTCTTCCAGGTCCCCGAAGGCAACTTTCGCCTTCCATGTTTCAGTTAGGTCTTCGTTCGTCCGTCCTGCTTCATTATCAGTCATGTTTTGTTGCAGATTACGTCTGGCAATACACTGGCATGCAAGAAGCAAGTGCGCCAGAGTATCCGGTACGTTGCACAGCGGGCACATAGAGCTATATCTCGTTGGGTAGAGGCGGTGCATTAGGGCCCCTTGTGTGTATGTGCTGCTTTGCAGACGTCTCAGTATTACGCTTTCCTGTTTTGTCAGTTTTGGGTGTGGTGGAGGGTATACTCGCCGCTTTAGCCTGTAATGCTGTAGTAACGACGAGTAGGTGTTTTGAACAACTTCCGGCTCTTCAACTACGGGTTGGATGCCCTGTGGGCAGTCGGCAGCCCGGCAGACGGGCTTGCGGGCACCGATGTGGGCCGCTTCATTTCCCTGCAGACCCTTTTGTCTTGGCACCCATGATATACAAGTGTATGGGAGTGGAGTGCTTCGCCGTTTCAAAATATTGATGGCATTGGCTGAGATACGGCCCTCAGCAAAATCTCTGCAGGTGGCTTGCGAGTCGGTGAAAATCACCGCGGCGTCTGTACATGTTGTGGTTGCTAGAGCGATTGCCGATTCTTCTCCTGCGCCTGAATTGAGTGCGTTGACCGTGGCGGAAGCTAATTCTCGGCCTTGAGAATCTACGACGCTAACCGCGTACGCTTTTCTATGCGAATACTTGGCGGCGTCAGTGTAGTGGGTGTCCGGGTCTTGCTTGAACTTTCATTGAATAGCATCAGCTCTTGCCTTGCTTCTACTTTTGTGGAAAGTTGAATGCATGTTGCATTGAATAGGTGCGATGGACAGCGACTTTCTAACGTAGAGCGGGATGCACTTTTTCCGGTCTGCATCGCCGATGAAGGTGTCGCTGTAGTTGAAGTACTGGAGCACCAACCTCCCCGTGGGCGTCAGCTCGAGCCTCTCCAGCTGGCTCTTTCTATGCGCTTCTATGAGCTCTTGCCACGTGTTGTGGACGCCCATCTTTAGAAGACGTGTCGTAGAGGCCATTGGCAGAAATCCCAGGGCTACTTTAGTGGCCTTTCTTACGATGATATTAAGTTTTTCTATTTCAGCTGTTTTCAAATTCAGGTGCGGTGTGCCGTACGTAATGCGGCTGGTGAACAGAGCATGCATACATTGTACGTTGCGTTTCGTGCTCTTTGAGTCCGTTTTGTTGATTGGCGATCCTCTTCACGAGGTGCGTGAGTTGTGACAGTGTCCATTGGAGTCTCGGTAAGGGGGCAGTTCCCGATCTATCCTTATAGATGTGAACATTACATATGTACTATATTCATACAGCTATCACGGCGGGTTAACGTCAGATGTTGTCAATTGCCTTGCGCTGAAGTTGATTTATGTAGCAGTGTTCGGGGCCAGCATCTTCGCGAGCATCAGCGCTTCATATCAGCCTCTAGTGTTGCTAATGCGCATGTTCCAGTTCACATCATTGTGCAAGTGCAAACAACTGGTTATATAAACATCTGCAACTCTTCAACATAATTCAGTGCATGCAACATTTGTACACATATTTAGTGTCATTTCATTACGTGTCACTCAATGAAAAAAATTCAACATGGTCACCTTTCCTCCGCATGCTTCACATAACGTGGATTCCCAGGTATATGGGATCTGCCGAGTTTTTAAATAAGCTCTCTATATATTATAACCCGCGACACTGGGGAAAGTGCTCGGTGCTACCGCCTCATGATCGGCACTTCTGTGAGAAGCCCTGAGTCCAGCCCTACGAGACAGCCATGCGTGGAGACGCTTGTGCACCGCTCGAGCCATCGCCTTCAAGGTCTTGAATCAGAATTTGGCCTTTTAGAAGGAGTAACACTTCGGACAGCCACCCGTACTCAAGAAATGGCATTTTTTAGGAGTCCTGCAGAGGGGACCATCCAGAATGTGCGCATTCCTGAACCATTTCATGGCCGGCCGAATGAAGATGCGCAAGACTGCCTTCAGCAGTTTGAACGGGTAGCAAAATGGGACTACTGCAGTCTCGATGAAAAGCTCTTCCACGTGTACTTCGCCCTTGAAGACGGCGCCAAGACGTGCTTTAAAACCGCAAGGCCACATTGACGACATGGGAGGAGTTTTGTCGTCGGTCTCTTGACACTTTTGGTAATGCGAAACGACGCGAAAACGCCCAACGCCTACCAGAAGGACGAAACCAACAGGGTATTTCCGCGTGCATAGCTACGTCTAGCTGCGAGATAGCGACGACAAGGAAGGTTGCGGAATTGCGCGAGAGGCGCAGCGCAGGCGAGGGAAGAAGGCGACAATCTTAGCGGCCTTCTTTTGAGAGCGTCTGTACGAGTTCCACTGTCCATGTTTTTAAATAAACTCTCTGTATTTTCTCTTTTAACTCTTTGTGTTTTTAAATAAACTCTCTGTAATAAACCCACGACAATATGTTCGAATTGCTTTCCCACGCATGAGGTGAGGGAAATTGGGCATAGGTTCTCAATGCTGACTGGTTTGTTAGGCTTAGGGATCTTGGTGATTTTCGAGCGCATCCGTACCGTAGGTAGCTCTTCTTTATCCCAGCAATCGTAAAAGCCATGTTGGCCTGGTGCGGGTAGGTTGCGTAAGTGCTTGTTGACAATCCTGTCTATTCCGGGCCTGGTATTTCTTGACAATTTTGTTAGGGCTGTGTACTGTTCAGTCTGGCTGAAGGGCCGCTCGAGCTCAGTGTTAGGTGCGCCAGCGTAATCTTTGGTAAGAATTGAAGCCCCAGTGGGTGCATCGCTACAGAGATTCTTTTGTATTTCTTTTAGGAGGTGTTTCTCTGTTCCGGCGTAGTTTCGAATAAGCCTCTGAAGGTGCTGCTTCTGTGCTGCTTTGGATGGTTTCATGGCGAGAGGTGCGCGTAGCATATGCCAGGTAATCACACAGATTGTTTTAAGATAATAATTTATGGATAACAGCGTCCACAATGCTTACGTTGCTTTGATAAAGTAGAAATGCAACTTTTGGCGACTATATAGTGGCAGGAAGAACTTAATTTATCGTACATCAGATTTTAATTTCTGTGCGAGTTACTTGGTCACGTATAAGTCACTGCCTAAAAAAGTAAAATGCACCACCATTCGCACAGTTTTCTAACACGTAGATTGCACTCTAGAGCCTGAAAGTGACAAGGGTACTAAAACGATTAGATGAGACAATGCATGCAATGTCACCGAGGTATTGAGACTTGAGGTAGTGATGCAGAATTATCGATGGGACTGTCATTACTATCAATATTTGAGTAGCTATTAAGCTATCAATGGTAGAAACAAGTATCAATAGTGCGATTGGTAGTGAGTTTTGTTATATTTCGATAGCATGGAACACTATTTAACTTACACCGTGGAAAAAACAAAACGTATGAACTCATTGCCGCATAATTTTGATTTACAGAGTGTGGGTAGAATTTACATTCGATCTAATGAAACCCCATTTCCATACTCTGGGAAATATACGTGGCATTTAGTGTTGTTATTGACCTGGTGTAGCAAATCATTTTGGTCATCAAACTTTATTCAGAAAATGTTTTTTCTTAATGAACTGAACAATAACGTGGTGTTTTCCTGCTAGTAATGACCAAATCGGGTTCTTGTTCGAGCGTTTGTTCCATCATTACGGCGTTAACAAATTTAGAGACAATAGTTAGGGTCTTCGCTTTCCTTTAACGAGCCTGCACGTCACACCATTGCATTTAACAACGCAATCCCAGCGGATTGCGTTCTTACTTACCGGATGATGATATAGGCGGTAACGACTGCTTTGGTTATCTTGTGGTTTACGCAATTCATGGCACTGATCATCGCCTCCAGTCCTTCTTTTTCGCCCTGCTGACATGGTCATTTAAGTCAATCATATTACCTCACGTGCGCAGTTAGTCATATCTCCACACGAACATATACCTGCAGTGCATTGACAGGACCTGAATCTCCTTGGCCTCCATTATTGTATTTCCCTGGCGCCGTCGAGCCTACCTCGTGAAGTTTTCAGACTTGCAGGCTTGGGTTGCCGAGAGGAAGAACGCGTTGAAAGTTTGAAGGTGCCACTTCATTACAATTTTAAATTCTGAAGGATCTAAAAGCGTTTTTTTGTGTTTTACGAAAATCTCGAGTTACATAACTAATTTGAGCGTCCCGATCGCTTCGTAAATCCAGTTTCAACTTTAAATGGTGCAGCAGGACAAGAATGCTTGAGGGCAAGAAGTTTACTCGCTTGTTTTTTCTTAGCGCAATGATTGCCTGATGCATGATAACTGTAGTCTGAACTGCGCAGCTTTCGCACAAAATAAGTCATTACGTGGGGCGGAACAGCGCAGTTTCAGCGCATACTGTTTGTATTTTTTAAATACAAATGATAAAACCAAAATATTTATTTGTAAGGTTGTGCAACTGATAAATTACTTGATTTATTTGTGAGGTTTGACGTCCCAAAACCACCATTCTATTATGAGAGACGTCATAGTGAAGAGCTCCAGAACTGTAGACCACTTGAAGTTCTCTAACGTGCACCGAAATCTGAGCACATGGGCCTACAACATTTTCGCATCCATAGAAAATGCTGCCGCCGCCACCAGGATTCGATTCTGTGACCTGCGGGTCAGCAGCCGAGTATTTTAGCCACTACATCTCCGTGGCGGGACCAAAGGTTGTGCAACTTGTTATTTTGAATGTGAATATATTTATGGATATAATTTTTTGCATTGACTACAACTATAGTTTTTTTTAAATAAAAAGTATTTTTTAAAGAAAAAGTATTGTTGCAATTTTACGTCCCAAAACCATATTATGAATATGAGAAAGCCCACAGTGGACACTGCAGAACATTTTACCACCATTTATTTTGACAGAAAATTGCTCCTAAATAGGCGTACTGATTACTGCTGTTGGTAGGCTATCAGTCAGTCAGTCAAGAACTTTAATATATGGTCCTGAGGAGTTTAAGCCACCAGGGTGCCCACGTGGGACATCCTAGCAGCCGCTACCGTAGGCGACGCCCGAGTCGGGGCGGGAACGTGGTGGCGTTCCGCCAGTTCTTGGGCCCTCTGGACTGCCTTAAGTTGGTTTCGGAGATTGGGGCTCCTGAGTGCCTCCTCCCAGTCGGACTCACTGGTGAGAGGTCCCTGAGGTAACGCGGGACATTGCCAGAGCATGTGCGCGAGTGAACAGTACACTTCTGTGCAATCTGGGCACTGTGAATTTATGTCTGAGTTATAATGGCTGAGTCGGCCCCGTGATGGGTACGATCTCGTTTGTAACATTCTAAAGGCTACTTCTTGCGCGCGTTCTAGTTTTGAATGGGGTAAAGGGTATCGGCTTCTGTTGTGTCGGTAGTGGGAGGTAATTTCATGGAAGGTGAGTAGTGGGTCATTAAACTGCACGTCTGGGCCCAGCTCTTCGGTGGCTGATTGATCGTCACGGCGGGTCAGTTCTCGTGCTCGATCATGAGCCATTTCGTTGAGGTTGGGTTGTTGTGGGTGAACGTCTTTGCCCATGTGGGCAGGGAACCAAGAGAGGTAGTGCGAGCCCGTATATTTCCGTGTTTGTAAAATGCGGGCTGCTTCTGGAGCGATGTTGCCGGTTTCGTAAGCCCGAATGGCGGCGCGAGAGTCTGTGAAGACATTAGTGAGTGAGGGGTCGGTCATCGCTAAAGCTATAGCAACTTGTTCGGCTATGGCGCTTGTTGATAGCCTAACCGAGGCGGCTGAGCGTAGGGCTCCGTCGCCATCTACTACCGCGAGTGCGAAAGAGGAGGAGTTACCGTATTGCGCTGCGTCGACGAATGCGGTAGAGTTGCGATTCGCGGCGGTACGGTTTAGGATCGCGCGAGCGCGGGCCAGCCGTCTGCCTTCATTGTGTTGTGGGTGGACATTTCGCGGAAATGGGGTTACCATGTAAGTAGCTCGGACAACTCTGGGGAGGGTTACTGCGCGTTCAAGGCAGGGGTGTGGGGACATGCCGGCCTCGCTTAGAAGTCGGCGGCCTGCCTTGGAGGAGGAGAGGCGGATCACTTGGGCCGTGGTCTGGGCCTCGATCACTTCATCGATGCCGTTGTGCATGCCTAGTTGGTCGAGACGGGAAGTGCTCGTGTTTTGAGGCAAACCAAGGACTTGTTTAATGCTTTTGCGCATGAGTGTGTTTAGTTTCGTCTTTTCTACCTTCGTCCAGTTGTGGGCAGAGGCGACGTAATTGATGTGACTCATTAGGAACGCGTGGTATATGCGCAGAAGGTTGGCCTCTCCAAGGCCTCGTCTACGACCCGAGACTCGCTGAATGAGTCGGAGCATGTTCTCTGTTTTTGCTGTGATATGTTTAATTGTTCTTGCATGACAGCCAGTGGCCTCGACGAGGAGGCCGAGAATGCGTATGGAGTCCACTCGGGGTATTCGCTGCCCATCTTTGGCGTGTAGCGCTATGGGTAGATCACCTAAGGGTGTTAAGTTACGAACGCCTTGGCGAGATTGCCGGTACAGTAGCAACTCTGATTTTGTGGGCGACAAACGAAGTCCAGTGTTTTTTAAGTAGGCTTCTGTGGTATCGAGAGCAGTTTGAAGGGCTTGCTCCAACTCCGCCAATGAGCCTCCTGGGCACCAGATGGTGATGTCATCTGCGTATATAGCATGGTTTATGTTTGGGATGTCGCGGAGTTTGTCAGATAGTCCCTTCATTACTATGTTAAAAAGGAGTGGAGAAATGACTGCCCCTTGTGGTGTCCCGTTGGAACCTAATGTGTAAGTATCGGATGTAAGTTGCGATAAATGCAGCTGAGCTGTTCGATTTTGCAGAAAAGAACGAATGTACGCCTGGAATCTTTTACCGAGACCAAGGCTGGCAATGGATTCCAGTATAAAGCGGTGTGAGACGCTGTCGAATGCTTTAGTGAGGTCTAGGGCGAGAATGCCACGAACATCTCTCGTTTTTGAGTCGAAGATCTGTTTCTTTAGTAATAGCATGACGTCTTGTGTTGAAAGGTGCGGACGGAACCCGACCATGTTGAACGGAAAGAGTTCGTGATCCTCTATGTAGCGCGATACACGATTTAGGATGACATGTTCAGCTGCTTTTCCTATGCATGAGGTTAGGGAAATCGGGCGTAGATTGTCGAAGTTGAGTGGTTTACCTGGCTTTGAGAGAAGGATTACCGTGGCCGTGCGCCATTGTTCAGGTACCTGGCCAGTTTCCCACATGTAATTAATGTCTTTTGTGAGTAGTGTGATGGCTTGGTCGTCTAAATTTCGCAACAGGCGGTTGGTTACCTTGTCAGGACCGGGGGCTGATCTGCTGTTGAGGTTGTGTAATGCCTCCCGAATTTCTGACTCCGTGAAGGGTTCGTCGAGTTCGGGTATCGTTTCGCATTCTATTTCTGGGTAGTCGGTGGGTTGTGCTGTGTTTAAGGGGAGGTGACGTTTGGAGATTTCTTCAAGAAAGGATGAGTTTGTTCCTCCCATCTTTTTGTGCGAGTGTAGGAGCCGGTCTATGGCATGACTCTGGTTGTTTTTTGTTTCGCAGTCGTCCAGCATGTATTTTAGGAGGTTCCATTTACCCCCAGTTCGCATGCGGCCGTCGACCGCCGAGCAGAGTTCATGCCATTGGAGTCGTGTGAGCTCCGTGCAATATTTGGCAATGTCTTGGTTCAGTATTGATAGACGTTTTCGTAAGCGTCTGTTTAGTCGTTGTGTTTTCCAGCGCGCGAGTATTGACGCTTTTGCCTCGAGCAAATGTGCGAGGTGTGGGTCCATTCTCGGGACCTCGAGTTCTGTTTGTATTGTTTTCGTTGTTTTGGCTATGTCTTCCTGAAGTGAGGTGAGTAGTTCGATGAATGTGTTGTATTCCTTTGTGTTGTTTTTGCGGAGGGTGCGGAAGGCATCCCAGTCCGTCAGCGTGAATGTACGGGGTGGGGCTGATGCGTTGGGTAGTTCGGTTCGTATGATGAAGTGATCGCTGCCCAGATTTTCCTGCGTATTGGTCCAGGTGTGGCCTGTGACGTTACGGGTAAATACCAAGTCCGGCGTAGTGTCGCGTTGTACCGATGTTCCAAGTCTCGTAGGGAATCGGTGATCTGTGATGAGTGTGAGGGACAAGTCGTCAATTGCTCGCGTGAGGTTAGTGCCTTTAGCCGTTGCCTGGGGGTAACCCCATGACGGGTGGGGGGCATTGAAGTCGCCTGCTATAACAAGCGGAGAGTTTCGCGCGAGCGTTGTGGCTTTAGTTAAGAGCGCGTGGAAGGACTGTCTGTAGTCTGACGGGGAGCTGTAAACGTTAAGGATAAAAACGCTTTGTTTTAAAAAACGGTTTGGTACGAGTTCGACGAGTATCGCTTCCAGGCGGCTGCGAGTGGGTAATACCTCATGTACTATGTGAGCAAATTTCTTGCTAATCAGCGTGGCTATACCTCTCTTGGTATCCCCTCGTTGTGAGATGGGGTGGTAACCCGATAATGTGAGAGTATCACAAAGGGTCTCCTGCAGTAATATTACATGAGGCTTCTTGGGTTGCGCTTTAATGTACTGCAGCAGTGGGGTTTTACGGGTCGCGAAGCTAGCGCAATTCCACTGCCAAATTTCTAACGTGTTTTGGGTTGTGGAAGCCATGATGATTACATTGAATTTGGTGGCCCAGGCAGATTTGCCGTAGGATCCACAGAAACTACTGTTCTGGCTTTGGTTTTAGCTTTTATGGTGGCTTTTTGCTCTAGTGCTTCCACCCGGCGTGACAGCGTGTCGATGTTATCGTGGTTTTCTCGCGTGAGACGTAAGATTTCGTTTAGAGTGTCTTCTGGTGAGTCGCTGTCATTCGTGTCCGCTTCGCGGAGTGGTGGGGCTCTGCGTTTAGGTTTGCTAACATCTACAGTGGATGAGGGGGGATCTTTAGGAGCTGTGAGAGTTTGTATTTGGTGCCTCGCCTCATTTAGTTGTGTGGTGAGCTGTTGTATGGTTGCCCGAAGACCTGCTAGTTCTTCTCGTAGAGTTGTAACTACCTCGCTTTCATGCTCTGGCAATGAGGGCCGCGTTACCTTTGTGACTGGCGGCGTGCTCCGTAGCGGTGGTTTCTTCCCTTGGACTCGGTCCGCCCATGTCAGCTCAGCCTGGCGAGATGGGGAGTGTCTCCTGGAGCGGGAGTGGCTGCGCTGGGCACTGCGACGTCTCGCTGTCGGTGTGAGGGAGCGGCTTCGCCTGGATGTCGCATAGGTGCTCGAGGTGGCGCTGGAATCGCGGGAGCTGGCTCCACTCGATCCTCGGGAGCGGCTACGACCGCGTCGACGGCGTCGGCGTCGTCGTTGGCGTACGATGTACGGAACTTGAAATTTACGTTTACAGTCCTTATCGGCAGTGGGGTGTGGTCCACCGCAGAGGGTGCAGTGGGGCTTACATTGGTGGTTTTCGGGTGGGGTTTTGAGTCCGCACTTTCGGCACCACGTTGTGTTAGGATTAGGGCAAACGTCTGCACGATGGCCGAGGCTGCCGCAGTTGTAACAAACTTCCGTGTGTCTGCGGAAAAGCGTGCATCGAACTATGCTCGCCCCGCAGTATACATAATTGGGAACTTGCATTCCTTGGAACAGGATGGTGACGGCTGTGGTGTTCTTGATGCGTTTCACCTCCAGGGCACTCGGGTTGCGCTTTGTGACGATCAGTTCTCGGAGCTGGGTATCGGTGAGGTCAATGTCAATGCCTCGGATGACGCCTTTGCACGTGTTGTCGGGTGGAGCCGGATATACAGCAACTCGGTACAGAGTGTCTCGCAGACGTAGTTGCTGTACCATGGTATAAGCTCGTGCGTTTCGTTCGATTGGGGTACACACTACAAAAATGTTCTGGGTGACATTTGGGCATATAGAGTCTTCCATGAGGTCTTGAGGAGCCAGGGCGGCGGCCATCGCCAGGGCTTGCTCAAACTGCACCGGCGTGATTTTAGCCACGTTGAGGCCATCTCGGGGCCTTACGATTATGCGATATGTGTCCCTCGGAAGTTGAGGGAGTCTTGAGGTAGCGACGAGGCGTTGGTACGCGCTTCTCGGTTCGGCGGTGCGGCCGCCGTCCCTACGTCTCCCTCGCGTACTTGTTGGTCTTGCGTCTTGGGATTGGTTAGCTTTGCTCTTGCTTGGCTTACGGTTGTACGCCGTAATCCAGCCTGGGCCATTCGCTTCTTCAGGCGATATTGCTTCGCCTTCGACGATTTCCATGATGAACGGGGTAAACTTGCGGGATAGGCCCAAGCCTACCCACCTTGGCTCACCGGAGCAAGGCTTAGCCCGCTAGGGGTAGCGAGGCAGCGGCGGCGTAAGCACTTCAGAAGGCCAAAAGTAGAGAAAGAGTCCACCCACCGAAATAAATACGGTGTCCACGGAATTCTCGTAACTTGGTGCGTACGTTGGTGTGCAAATCACGGTGATTGTAGGCGGCAAACCGCACACAATCATTGAAGATAGCGGAAGCCGATGTTCTAACGCCCGCACTGGTCGGCTTCTTCTTCTTCCTCCCTCTGGTAGGCTATTAAAATATTTTATAATTCTGCCTCCAAAGCATAACTATTCGCAGCACTATATTTTTTTATCGGCAGTGATACTGTTCACTGTACTATTGATTACACTGGTCGTTTACTATTCAATTGTGTATCGACAGTTTTATTATTTTTATTTCTTTATATATTTCACCTACATCGCCGTGAGGCATTACGTAGAGGAGGTACACATCATAATTTGACTACACAGTTTTCAATCGAAACAATAGATTCAACAAATAAAACAGTACTCAAAATATTTTAAGAGAAGAAAAAAAAACACTCGAATATTGGCGAGCGAAAACAATGTCACAGTCATGCATTTGTAAACACCCACACACTTCGAGACAGCAAACCATTCTTAGTGGCAGTGATATTGTAGGAGTTGTTACAAGGAAGAAAAAAAAGGATTCATTATCAGTTTCATTGACGAGATAATCCGGTAGACATTTCCATTCCTGTATTGTTTTTACGAAAAAAGAACTACCGACAAAGTGGGTTTTGTAGCGTTATTCTAATATTTTTCGTGAATGATCTTGACAATTTGAGACGTACGTTGGTGTGAACAGATAATCGAGAGGGTTAATAGCATTTCCATTATAATATATACAACGAAGAAATTTAAGCCTCAGTTTCTGCCTCCTTACCATCAGTGTCTCCCATTTCAATGCTCGTTTCATTTATGTGATGCTTACGAAGGAATTATCTGGCTCAATCAAGTATTGCTGATGGTGATCCCAGATTACGGAAGCGTAATCTAGAATAGGTCTTACATACATGAGATAAAGGGTTTCTTTCACGGCCTGTGAAACTTGCCTAAAATTTCTGCGTATGAAGTATAGCATCCGGCCTGCCTTGGTCACAGTTATGTCAATGTGTTTATTCCACTTGAAATTGTCGGAAAAATAGACGCCCAGATACTTATGATATGATTCATTGCTAATTATTAAATTATTTTTTTGTATGCTGTGTCTAGTTTACTAATCCGGTTGGGGAATAATACACAGCAACATTTACGGACGTTTAGACTCATTTTCTATTTTCGGCACCACTTTGTTATTCGGTACATATCATGCTGCAGAATTTTAGTATGATCTCAATCATGCTGATCAGTAGTTCATTTACCGATTGTTAAGCATCACTAGCTGCAGGTGAAAACATTTTACTGCACGAAAAATGACAATGAATAAAATAAACGTGCAGTGGGTCGTTTTATGAAAGTAGGATCAGTCTGTTTACCAGTGTGCGTTCGTCCAATACAACCTATGCTATCGTCGGCGTATTCTACACAGCTCTGAAATATTCGATATTGTTCGTATTGAACTGCTGTAATAAAAATATTGATAAAGCAGAAGTGATCCTTATGGTAGAGAACATAAACAAAAAAGCTACGAAAATATGTCTATTTTAGGTGTACATAGAATCTTTTAGACGCACATATACCCCGAAAAAGTCTGCCACTTCGTATGCTCGGCAAGTTACCACAGTGACGTACCCTTGCGACTTAGAAAATAAGTTAGGAAGTCACCTTTGAACCAATAGATGCAATGTGTTTCATTTTGCAGCGTTGTTGCACCACGCAGGCAAAGCAGAAAACTATTTTGTACACATGCGGGAAAGCCGCACGGTTTTTTCTAGCATACAGATTGTCCACTTTTTCGAAACCTGCCGTATATAAAATTTGCATCTCTTGGTGTCCAGGTGCAGTTTCAGCTTCTTAATTTAATTTATCAACTTAGTGGCATCTACGATATTGACTATTTCGAGTGGCTGCCACTGTTTAGCGGATGTCTTCTTGATAATATAGAATGTGCATTCACTTGTTATATTTACACTCAGGTACATTGTTTGATCATATTATAGTCTGTGCTTGTTTAAAATGGGAAAACAGTGATGAATTCAAAATGCGTACACACCGAACAAGATAATCTGCTGAAAACAATACTAGTGTAATTAAAATGATTGATACAACAATGGTAAACGAACTTTTTTTCTAAGTACTGTAGAGCTGACTGACTTAATACTAACATGTATAAACAAAGCTCGAAAACCTTGAAACTGTCAGAGCATGCAGAGCCATATGTCCGTGTGTTGTTAAACGCCTAACTAGCAATCAGTACTCTTTATTTTTAAATTGTCAATAAAGAGAAACTATATTATGCTGCACGTGAACGTACAAAACTGTCATTTTCATTTCCAGGCAGCAGTAGGGGAAAACAGGTTGATTTATTAGATTATTTACAATGTTCGATTGTACAAGATTACGCTAGTTCGTTATTGACGACATACGTTCGTCTGTCGTTCATCTAAGAGGTTTTAGGCTTCATAATATTGCAATTTAATTTCTTGTTCACTGGTCACTTCTCAAAGTTTTCGCGGTTTATATTAATACCCCTCTTTCTTGGGCCCTCGTACGCCTGCAATATATCGTGAAGAGGAACATCTGCCTTTTTTTTCTCTCCAGCGTCATCATACTTAGTACTAGCTAAACTTATCGAATAAGTGAAATCTCTGGAGTACGCACTGTCTTCGAAAACAACCGCAAAAGACGACGCGACTCAGCGGCACTCAAGAATCACGCATGGTCTCCTAGGAGGGCTCTGTCGGGGTCACCGCCACCGCTTGTAGACAGGCGCGTTCTTCCAGTTTGTGGAGCAAATGAAGAAGTGCCATGGAAAAGCTAAAACAGATCGTGTTCACAAAAAAGACAGATACAAATGAATGAACAAAGCAACAGTATATATATATAAATATATGTATATATATATATGAGGTAAAGAAAAAGAGTTCTTTAACAGAGTAGTACTGCTACAGCAAACAGCAAAGAAAGTAGGGATATAATCGCAAGATTGTTTTGGTCTTCCGCCTACGGCTCGTGCTTTATTCAGCCACATAATATATAGATATAGATATAAATATATAAAAAATCATTTTTCACGGGTGAGTTAGTGCGTACGTTGGGCTCGTAATGTTCACGACTACGGAATACGACACAGAAGAAGAGTATTCTGCCAACACCCACAGCTTTCCTGCCCACTCATGCTGTTGACCTTAACGAAAGTGGTCAGAATGCAAGTGTTTGTATATATTACCAACCCGGTTCTCAACTGCATACTGTACTGTCTTTGCCATTCTCTGGTTTCCAAAATTAGGCTTCAGTAACACTGTATTGAGATATCAATTATTTTATTGATATTCATCCTACAAAATATTTCTAATGCTTGAAGTAGTGGCTGTTATTTACATTGCAATATCGCCAGCTTTGCCATGGTGACCGATTGCTCTGGTAATTTCGAGGGCGCGCTATATATATGAAAAGTTACACCCCGCAAGGTATATTTGACATCGAAGAAAAATGATTGACATTGCCAGGTGAGAATATTATTTGCTCGCTCATAATGAAAGCAAACATCAAAACTTGCCGAAGTAAATAAAAAGGTCCAGGGGTGTTTCCCAAAGCAACATTGCTGCATTTTCGGTGAAAGATGTGTCAGAACATTCACCAGGCAACAAGTCAACCATTTTAATTCTGAAGGCATCACGCATAGCAACGTGTTCTAGCTCATACCCAACGAGGCTTTTGCTTCGAATTTCAACAAGGTTCACGAAACAATTCAGTGCAAAAAAAAGTATGATACTGGAACATTTTAGCCGTAAGCGCAGCAAAATATTCTTCGCAGATATTGTTGAGAAAATCTCTTTTTCCGGTGTGCTCGTTCGATAAAATCCCGAGCATGGTAATGGGTATCGAAATGCGCTTTTGCTACAAACATGTTTCTAGTACAAAGCAGCACCAGCAACCCGAAGAGGCTTCACTCATCTTTTTGACTGAAGTTCACTGATGTTCTTTTTTTTTCAGTAGAGAGAACATATCCTCTGATCTAAGACTCACTTCCATCACTCGCTCATCGTCTTCGTGCTTTACGCGGTCCCCTACTTGTTTTCTTCGATTCTGTGATTCCTTAGAACATTGTTCAAGCAGATGGAACTCCTCATAGGTGTTTTCAGAGCACCCGGCGTATTGCGTTTCGGTCTTGCCTTTACGTGACCAACGAGCTTTCGTCTCTTTCTAATGGCACCTGGTGGGTCATATGGATGCCAGAAAATTCTTGTTCAATGCACTCACTCCGATGAAAGAGCCAATGTGTCAATAGGCTAGCAAGTTATGCTCAGAGACAAAAAAAATAAGCATTCAGATTTATTGTGCCACAAGTGTGTTTATCACGTGTTCTTTAACGCATTTTTTTGTGTGCGAGAATAGATGAAATGTGTTGACAGTTGCTCTCGAAGACATATCACTACAACTTCGATATTTTTCCGAATTCGTTTTAATGCGTAGGGCGTTATGAAATATTCTTGTGATGATATGTTGTGTTTCATTTATTTACTTACAGCATTAGGATGCTCAACGTTCTTGGTGAACATTATGTGGAAGAACATTGGCAATGGTACTCAGCCACAGTCAACAGAAAGTCAATCTGTAAGAAGAACTAACGCTCGATAATATTATACTAACAGGTTTTAATAGCTACCTTGTATTCATTGAAATATTGTGAAAAGAGGGTCTCTTCTAGGGCACATCTTCTTTTTTAAATAACGTATATTAGTATTATAATTGCTAAAGCGAAGCATAAGTACACTGTGCTGCACCGCTATTTTAAATAGCATTTTATACACAACGAGAAATAGCCAAAAACGTCATAGTTTTCCGTGAGTGTCAAAGTTGCAGAAAGTGTGCCCCATCAACGCGTTCAAGCAATCAGTGCGTGGCACTTCATGCATTGAAAACCTCTGAAGCGATGCTGTTATAACTCGCACATTTCTGTATGGGGGTGCATGAAAAACCAGGTTCAAAACCAATGAACGGAAATGCTGCCTCGGGAGGTCACGTAATACTGAATTCACGTAATACCGAGGTCGTCACGTAATACCGAATTCGTTACATGTGGAGTTAGCGAAACGGCCTCGAGCGCATCATGAGCATAGCATCAAGTCATGTTGTTACATGACATGGATCTCATGATTCTCATGGTCTCATGATGACACGGATCTCATGATGTCTGCTCTAGTCACTAACCTTGGGCATTCATTCACGTCCTGTAATACTAAATTCGGTATATGCAAAGCTAGCGAAAGGCCGCGAGCGCATCATGAGCATGGCATGTCGTCATGTTGTTACATGACACGCATCATAATTATCATGTTTGCACCAGTCAAATACCTTCAGCATTCATTCACGCCCGTAGTACTAAATTCATTATTCTCAATGCACACGAACAAAAGGTGGCGCACGAGGCGATTCAAGATGGAGGACCGAGAGTTGATCAACTTGTTCACTGCGCGTAGCGTGTCGTAGCAGGCCGGCCTTTTGTAGTCTCTGTCAGAGTTGATTCTGAACGGCTGTAAAATGCCGCTGCATTTTACAAAGCAGCTATCACTAGCGAATAATATCGCACACCTCGAAGCTTCTGAAAATAAACTTGAACACAAAGTAGCACTTTGGGAACCATTGATTGAATGATTGATTGATTGATTGATTGTCTTCATGATCTTGTATAGGTTCGGTGACTCGTAGCTCTTGTTAGTTGTCAGTGAGCTAATGAAATCTAATAATAATGAAACTCTGCATCTTTTAGTCAGACTCATCGCCATATTACGACTGCCAACGAAGTTGGGTGAGCTGAAAGCTAGTGGCCAACAGGACATACCTGTCGCACATACCACCCAATCTAGCGAGATGACCGCAGAGCACTGGGACAGCCAATGCGCAACGAGTGCACCCTGTTTGTCTCCACACTACCTGGGTTCACTGTCATCATTACACGATCGAAACTCGTTCATATAGCCGGAAGGCACCAGTAACGTATGTCGGCTGTCATTTCGCGCGCATTGGTCTGCTGGTTTTCGTTTCCGTTTTAGGCTGGTATCTTTTTCCATTGAGCCACTTAGTTGACTGTTCACTGGGGCATGCTGCGTGGCTTTTTTGACCTGAGCTCTTCTTTTTTTTCCCTCACCTCATCTCCCACGACTTGCACGACTCTGGACGGGCATGTTTTCCACGTCTGTCGGTGTGCTACTGTCGGCGTACGTTTTACTGCCGGTCTACCACAGCATCAACGAGGTATATATGCTGCACAATACGCGGATACCAACACCTAAACGCCTATAGTCTCTGTCTAAACATGTATGTTTCGAAACCAAAAGGCTTCTAAGCTTAGGGAAAGAACTCGAGCTAGGATCTCGTGCTGTTACCTTTTCTCAGCCCTGGGCAGCGTAACAAAGTGTTTAGTAGTACCAAGTCCACCTGGTCACTTTTCCTATTCATCTGTTCTTCTGTCTCTCTCTTGTTCAATAAGAAAAAAGTACGGGTTTTGTTAAAATTTCACTCAACTCTTTATTTGCTCAGTACCCGCCACGATACAAAGCTGATGAAGCTTTAAGTAGACCGCAAAGTTATAGAGAGAAGACGCGGGTGCAGTCATCCAGGAGTTTCAAGCTGTGTTTGACGCTGCTAGCAAACTTCGAATGATACCACAAAATTTCCCGTGTGTTCAATATGACGTGGCCCTGGGTTGGATTTTCGGCCAAGAATACCGCTTTTTGGTGGCAGTGAATTACAAAGAACAACCACGTAGTTAGCTTTCAGTACACGTTAATGAATCGTAAAATGTTTCCCAAAAAATTTGAACAGTGTCTGTATTTTAAATTTCGGCCCTTCATTCATTAACATGCCCAACTTCTTTCATCCTCTGGGTTCACGTCATAGCGATACAAGCACCGTTTTGCTTTCCCTGCATTCGTTGTACTACAACTCACGTCGTACTTTCTTTGTGAGCCCATTTTTTTAATTTTTAAAAGTCACCATGTGCTCTTTAAAAGCGATCTTAACCTACTTCCACGTTATTAGAAATTTCCTTTTTTTTGTCGTGAAAGTAGAGAAACTAAACTCGTGAAAGAAAATAAAAAATGGCAGCATATCTACGAAGTGAACGATGTACAGTGGGGCGAAGCATCCGTCCGTCCATTCGTTCTTGCTTCTGTCCATCCATGCGTGCGTCTGTGTGGCCGCTCATGCGTCCACCCGCCAGACAGTGCGTGCGTCTGTTCGTGCGTCCACACGTTCATCTGTGCGTCCGTCCCTGCTTTCGTCCATGCATTCGCTCCTGCGTACGTCCATGCGTCCATCCGTCCGTGCAGCCGTCCGCGCGTCCGTTCATGCATCTGTCTGTGTGTCCGTTCGTACAACAATTCAACACTCCAAGTACCACCCACCATCTCGCATCTTTTCATCATATATTCCTCATATAGAAGCACCGCCATCCAGCGGACATTCCAGGGACTGAACGAGAGGTGGCACACGCGCACTTTCTTACGGCTTGCGCTTCGTGTCTACTTCCCACTTTTAGCCACCTCGAGTTTAGGGTATATACTAGTTCACTGTATTCGTGGCACTGCGGCCCCACGCTCGCTAAACCTTTCTAAAACCTAGGAAATTACGCCCAGCGAGTATAACGTAGCAACCCTTTCTTGTCTTCTGCGCGTTTGAACAATAAAAATTTGCAGCGTGCGCGTTAACTAAAAGCCGTATTCTCCTATCTCTCATTCCCCCTTAGCAGCCATTGGCATGTACATTGAGCACTATCTTTTATTGTTCAACAACGCACAGAAGAAATCTCTCACCGGCACCACCTTGGAGGTCAAAATGTTATACTTGTTACACACTACTACAACGGCTACGAGGGACGAACGGGTACCGTTATTAGGAGCTTCGCCCTAAAAGGATTCGGTGTCTCATTGAGGAAGGAGGGGTTTTGAACGTCGGCCACCTTATTTGTTGTGGCGTCAAAGCATCCAACATTGACGCTGTTACCATTCAAGGACTCTGCCTGCAAACGTTCCATGTATGAGGTAAGCCTCATGAGCTGGAGCTTGTTTTCGACGTGAATAGTCGCATCAAGGTGCGTACTACGTGAGCTTTATGCGGTCACAGTGGCTGCGCATATGTCTACACTGAACCACCACATACTCCATAAAAATATCGATGACTAGCATGTTCAATTTGCTATGCGTACGTGCTCGACATCGTGCCGTCACGAACAAAAAGTGCGTACGCGCTTATTGTACCGCAGAGTATCTAACAATGACGATATGGCTGTGTGCTTGTTCGGAGCATACCGAAAAAGTACGCTGGTCTCATTTGCAAATTGGATTATGATCGATGATAGTTAGTGCACGATATAAGATAAAGATTAGATAGCTAGTGACGGCACGGAGCAGCGGACCCTGTTACGTTCGTATTCAATGAGCCTGGCGAGATGAAGGACGTGCGCTTCAGCGTGCCGCCCACAAAATTTGCTTATTCAGTTTCGGCTGCGTCAGCAACGAAATCAAAGCAAGATGCTTGAGGTGGGGTTGAAAGTACTCTCGTACAACCTACGTGGGTTAGAAAAAAAAGCGCCGCGAATACCAAAAACCAAGCATTATTTGCTGTACGTTACGGTGAAAACTTAATGTAATGTGCTCCTGGTATTACGTTAAGTATTAAACAGGATGTACCTTGCCATTTCTTTCCTGCATTGCGAGCTGCACTTCCGTACTACAAAGTTTTATTGTATTTTTGCCAAACTATCAAATACTCAAAATTCATGCCCAGCGGCGATAAACGTTGTGGATGATGCAAGTAATCCAGCAGTGTTCCTAACTGAATTTTAGTCCACTATAATTATGGCACTCCTAAATAATGAAACGTTACCCAAACCAACCAAATTTTTTGTTGTAAACAAAACCGCAGTACTAGGAATACCTAAAATCAGTTTAGAGATATTATGATTTTTCAACTGACTCAATTAAAACTCTTTTAGGTGAACTTTGGGTGGTCATGGTGCATTTGTGGATATGGTGTACCTAGTTTGACAGTTGCCAGATACCATATGGAAGCAGCTTTCCTTTCTGAGCCTAGGTGACTAGCGCAATATTTATTCGGGTTAGGTGTTACCATGTTCTCAAAGGTGGCTTATGTGAAAAACCTACTTTCTTCTGCAGGGCCACTGCTGCTGCAAGACCTGAAACTCTGAGCGTTGCAAACATACGATTTCAATGTTGCTACATGTGACCAGGCAAGGAGCAGTTTTCTCATTTTATTCAATTGCATAGAACACCAATCAAGGATAGAGATAGCGAAACAAAGCGATCTAAACTTCCAACAATGTTTTCTGCATTGATAAAACTTGTAGCTGGGCGTTTTGGTTCACACTTGAAGGTAGAACTGGTATGTTCTTTTAAACTCGACAGGGACATAGAAAGAATGAACGCGAACCGGCACCAACTTACAACTTTTATTTATCATCATCCTACAGTATTTATTCATGATACAGACATTTGGAAGTGCACGTAGTCACATGGTAATAATCAAACAGGTTACAAAAAGGTATGCAAAAATTTGCACTCACTATCAAATAATGATATTAATCTGTCGCTATCACAAGCATTGCCTCTTACAGCAACTGGCCTTCTCACGCTCTCAGGTATAGCATACACACCACTCGAATCCATTGTGTCTAAAACTCAGAAACAAACAAACATTAGAAGTGGTTCTAACTTATCTTCGCCACTTACGGCTTATGGGTTTTAATGTTGCAGCAGCCAGCATTCAAATGCACTGATGCTTCTTGTGCCACTAGTATAATTCAATGGGGCTACTGTCTCATCAGAAATTGTTCGTAAACTCTGATGGTAATACTACAAGCTGCACCACCAAAAATATTTGCGCGAAAACCTTTCGCAGCATTTTTTTTCAATTTGCCTCTCCTCAATCAAGTAGCTAAAGACTGGCTGCACATGAATATTTTGTATTAGTAGCTAAAGTTACAAATGAGTGATAAAGTAATTTTATGGTTCACTATGATCTATTCATGCTGCTTGGTTTATGCCAGAATTACAGATAAATACTCATTGATAGAGAGCAAAATAAATTGTCATAACCGAGAACATTCACGTGCACAACAAAATGTTCAAGATAACTGTGTAAGAGGCATGTCTCAGAAAGTGAGCCAACATCACAGGTTAATATTCAGTACACCTTTACGTGCGACTTTGCAAAATATGCTCGACAAGTGCTTCCCAAGTAATCTATTTCGCAGCACTGCAAAGTAGCAGAAGCTTTCTTGAGTGTTATTCATGGTTCCTTTCATTTTATTAATAGGACTGGCTTCCAGAACTTGGACCTGCTGACGTCTACTGATGTTACACAAACTTGGGGACAATTAAAGACGAATGCACTATATAAGGCCTGTAAACTCAAAGCACTGTGCCATGTACAGTCTAAATCGCTGCCAATTCCGGGCACCGAACAACAAGAGGAAATACGCCAGCGACTGATTGCGACAGCACACCAGAGTGTTTGGCGCTGCATCAGCATGGCAGAATGCACGATATTGAAGGCAATCAAGTTCGCGAGTGTGTCGCTATTCAGGAGCGAATTTCAATTAAGCATATCATGAAGAATGAAATGGAACAATACAGTGATATAATGTTTCATGGCGTGGCATTCAGTGATGAAACAGCAATGAGAATTTATAAGTTTCCCAAAAATGACCGTGCGAAAGATGAGCTTTAATTCTACAACACACACATTCAACTCACTGAAGAGGAGGCACTTCTAATGTGCACTGAGACAAGGCTTCAGGACAACACAAAGTGGCGAAGAGCTCGAAAAGTGAGGATAACAGGGAGCATATGCCACGCTTATTTTACATACATTCCAAAAGATGCAACATTTTAAAAAAGCAAGGTGTCCAAAATGCTCTCTGAAAGCTTCTGAGAAAATAACGCTACTCGTTATGGTAAACACTGCGAACAATTTGTCATTGAGAAGTACAGTAGCATAAACAGTAACGATGTTTCATAGATCGGTTTCGTTGTTCACCCCAAAGTTGCATGGCATGGATACAGCCCAGACGGTGTTGTTTTCAAAAATTCCAACCCGGCAATTTTGTAGGAAGTCAAGAGCCCTGTACTGAAAAAACCTTCAACTGCTGCCCAACTTGCTACGCAAAAGAAGCTTGCCTACATAAAGAAGAACGGTGAAAACTTCACTGTGAACCCTAGGCATGCATACTTCTCACAGGTGCAGCTTGGCATGTTTCTTTTGAACTTGGCTGTGACACACTTCGTATTGTATTCAGAACTGGAGGCACTGATAATAACTGTGCATAGAAATGATGACCACATTGATAAACTTGTCCGCAAACTGCAATTTGTGTATTTGAAGCATGTTTTGCCGAACCTTGCTGAGTTTGCTTAAGGATGAGCAGGCTATGCATTTCTGTTCAGTAACATTTGGCCTTGTTTACCTACTCTGCCATGTTAAGTTCTTAAGAAGTGAGGGTAGGGTAAATTTAATCAATTCAGACTTAGATTTTTACTTGTTTGTGATGATAGAGCATTCCTTAACAATATTCAATGTCCCACACATTTCTGTGTGTTTTGATTAAGCTGAACGACCTGGCTTTTGAAGACCAACTGACGAGCAGCCAAGTCCTTTTTTTTTCTCAGAGCATGCACAATCTGGGCTTTCTGGCTCAAATGAATATAAGGGTACTTGCTTGAGCAAGTTAGTATCTATTCATTGTTATGTTATTGCGCACCACTTAAATGATGAAGACTTTTGTAGGACCACTGTGATACCATACGTTCAGGATGTTTCCCATATCCTGAAAAAGATTGGGAGCTGTGTCGTAGTGCAAGCGGTTCTTAAGGCACCCCGTAAGTTCTCATCACTTTGCAGGGTAAAAAAGAAAAATGTGACGGGAACAAATGCTTGCACAACTAACCACACGAACAAGTTTATGGATTGTGTCCAAAAAGTGGTGATTAGATACCGCTCTCGTGCGGGAAAAATTACGTAGGCCAGAGAGGAAGGTGCCTTAATGAATGACTCCGGGAGCAAGACAACAATGCGCATAAATTCGTACAAGGACACCTAGGCTTGCATTGTCAAGATTGCGGATGTCAGCCGAAGTTCCATGAAACCAAGGTGTTCGCTATACACAATTAGATGACGCACGAAATCATTGAGGTGTCAGAGATTATTCGACTGCGAAATGACTGCGTCAGTATGCCATCTGTGGGACTAACGCAGAAGGATGTATAGTATCTGTATTCGTAATGTGGGGTTGTGCGATAGGTATGTGGTTCCCCGACATGTGTGCTTATCGGCAGTGTACTGTTTACATTTTTGTAAATCGATCTTTGTCAACATTTTTTTCTAACCATTAAACACAATTGTACGAAAGCATCATGTGTCCATCTAATAAACTCAGTTGAAAGTTTGCGCTTGTGTTCGTGTGGTTTAGTAGTTGTCGTCTAAGCGGTGTGAAATTACTTGAAAGTCAAGTGAATGGTTTTTAAAATTGAAACCAGTACTTCTTATTAACGTAACAGGCTTTCAGAATAGTATTATGGCTACCTAGAGGTATTTAATGCTGCTTTTCTTAACATTTATCATGTGTTGCATTCACCTAGGCCAAGTTGCCTTGCGTGTACAGGACATGCATGTAGGCGCTGTTCTGTGCGTCTATTTTCAGTTTAGTTGCACTATTGGTGATTTTGTTGTGGTGGAAATTGATATTCTCCCTTTATTGATTTGGAGCTTCCACAAACCCTGAGTAGTTGTCTTTGCGCAGAATTCAAAGGAACCATGGAACACATAGAGAGCCCCGCCGCGGTGGTCTAGTGGCTAAGGTACTCGGCTGCTGACCCGCAGGGCGCGGGTTCGAATCCCGGCTGCGGCGGCTGCATTTCCGATGGAGGCGGAAATGTTGTAGGCCCGTGTGCTCAGATTTGGGTGCACGTTAAAGAACCCCAGGTGGTCTAAATTTCCGGAGCCCTCCACTACGGCGTTTCTCATAATCATATAGTGGTTTTGGGACGTTAAACCCCACATATCAATCAACACATAGAGAACACAATGTATCATGTTTCTTTAAATTAAAAGCCCCCAAAACGGCCACCTTTGAAACTGTTCTGACTATTTCAAAGGCCTGCATGGCCACAGTAAACACTATCAAGACCATTTACACGTAACGCTGTGATATAATTTGGTGGGATTTACCGCCATTATCAGTATTCGGCCAATAGAGACGGAAATTACAGCAAAGCAAACCAGGAACAAAGAAAGGGTGATGATGATTCATGTCAAGATTTCATGGCAGATGATCTATTCGAACAAAACATGAAGTAAACTTTTTTTTCACTTTAGCTCTCTATATGTCGAAGCTGATTTTTCGTTACCTTTGACCAATCATCAGAGCAACCTAAAAAATTTCGCAGATCCGACATACCATAAGGATCTTATGTTATCCAAAACATGCGCAAGGGAAGTGACTGTGCCGTAATTGACCGTTAAAGAAACCCAGGTGGTCGAAATTTCCGAAGCCCTTCACTGCGACGTCTGTCATAATTATATTGTCACGGGGTCGTGACGTGGCCGAAGACAGGAAACTTCGTGTTGGGATTTAACTGTTTATTTGGGCGAACCTGTGCCCGGTAAAGGAAAAGTCTAATTACAGCAGCAGTCTTGCACAGATAGCAGTCTCGGACTGATAGCGGCGAACGGAGCGTCGGCCTTCGATCAACAACTGACAAGCGGCGAAGCGCGTCGGCATTTATACTCTTGCCGTCGAATGTTCTAGCGTTATCGCTGGCGGCGGCGTAGGTTCCAGAACAATCTGTACCGTTCGCACAGTGGGCATGATCTTATCGAAGTGATCTACTACAGTCCGGAACCTTCTCGAAAACTGCAGGCGCGGTTCGCGCTGAGAATGGTGTGGTGTTTTGGGACGATAACAAAAACTTGGGAAATGGAACGTGGCATTGCCCCCCTCTCAAAAAAAGGCATCGTCCCGATGCTTTAACTAAAGATGAAAGTACAATAATAATGCAAGAAAGTACAATGAATAAATTACGATACAACAATAATACAAAAAAACTGGTTCAGTTTGTTAACGCGCATGAAACGGCTTGAGGCGCGCGACATGGACGACTTCAGGTCGCGATCGGCGTCGTTGAGAGTTCGTGATGCCGTCGGGGACAACCTCGTAATCAAGTGGGCCGAGACGTCGAACCACCCTGTACGGTCCGAAGTACCGTCGCAGAAGCTTTTCACTTAGTCCACGTCGGCGTATCCGCGTCCACACCCAAACACGTTCACCGGGCTGGTATTCCACGCAGCGTCGTCGAAGGTTGTAACGGTGGCTGTCGGTCGTCTGTTGATTCTTGATACGGAGACGCGCAAGTTGTCGGGCTTCTTCGGCGCGATGAAGGTACTCGCTCACATCGAGGTTTTCTTCGTCGGTGACGTTGGGTAACATGGCATCGAGCGTCGTTGCCGGGCTCTTTCCGTAGACCAATTTGTATGGAGATATCCGCGTCGTTTCCTGCACCGCCGTGTTGTATGCGAAGGTCACATACGGAAGAATGGCGTCCCACGTCTTGTGTTCGACATCGACGTTCATTGACAGCACGTCGGCGATCGTCTTGTTAAGCCGCTCGGTGAGGCCGTTGGTCTGTGGGTGGTACGCTGTCGTCCGGCGGTGGTTTGTTTGGCTGTATGCCAAGATCGCTTGAGTTAAGTCGGCAGTGAATGCCGTTCCTCTGTCGGTGATAAGGACCTCCGGGGCGCCGTGAAATAGGACGATATTTTCGACGAAGAACTTAGCTACCTCGGATGCACTGCCTTTTGGCAAGGCTTTTGTCTCGGCGTAGCGGGTGAGGTAGTCGGTAGCTACCACGATCCACTTGTTTCCGAAAACCGACGTCGGGAACGGCCCCAGTAGGTCCATGCCAATCTGCTGGAAAGGTCGGCAAGGTGGATCAATTGGCTGCAGAAGTCCCGCTGGCCTTGTCGGCGGTGTCTTGCGTCGCTGACAGTCCCGGCATGTTCTCACATAACGAGTGACGTCGGTGGTAAGACGTGGCCAGTAGTACCTTTCTTGTATCCTCGCGAGCGTGCGAGAAACACCGAGGTGCCCTGCCGTGGGATCGTCGTGCAGGGCCTGCAGGAGTTCTGGTCGCAGAGCTGAAGGCACCACAAGAAGGTACTTAGCTCGAAGCGGTGAAAAGTTTTTCCTTTGTAGAAGACCGTTTCGTAGAAAGAACGACGCAAGTGCGCGCTTGAATACCTTCGGGACTTCGGTGGTCCTGCCTTCGAGGTATTCTATTAGAGTCTTAAGTTCCGGGTCAGCCCTCTGTCGTTCAGCGAAGTCGTCGGTAGTTATTGTTCCTAAGAAGTAGTCGTCATCCGGGTCGTCGGGTAGCGGTTGGTCGACAGGCGCACGAGAGAGACAGTTGGCGTCGGAGTGTTTTTTGCCGGACTTGTAAATGACAGTAATGTCATATTCTTGAAGTCTCAGGCTCCATCGTGCGAGGCGACCTGAAGGCTCCTTCAAGGTGGCTAGCCAACACAATGCGTGGTGGTCGCTCACAACTTTGAAGGGTCTGCCGTAGAGATAGGGCGAAATTTCGACGTAGCCCAGATGATGGCGAGGCACTCCTTTTCTGTTGTGGAATAATTTGCTTCTGCTTTGGATAGCGATCGGCTGGCGTAACTAATAACCCTTTCAAGTCCGTCAGCCCTCTGCACAAGAACGGCGCCAAGACCTATGCTGCTTGCGTCAGTATGTATTTCTGTCTCGGCGAATTCGTCGAAATGGGCAAGTAACGGATGCGTCTGGAGGCGATGTTTAAGCTCCTGGAAAGCGTGTTCCTGCGGCGTTTCCCACTTAAACTTCACGTCGGCCTTGGTAAGGTTAGTGAGAGGATCGGCGATGCGGGCGAAGTTTTTCACGAACCACCTATAATAGGCACACAGGCCCAGAAATCGGCGCACGGCTTTCTTGTCAGTGGGCGGCGGGAAGTCGGCGATGGCGGCTGTTTTCCGTGGATCGGGACGAACTCCATACTTGCTGATAACGTGCCCCAGAAACAAGAGCTCCTCATTCGCAAATCTGCACTTTTCTGGCTTCAGTGTGAGTCCGGAAGTCTTGATGGCTTGAAGTGCAGCTTCGAGGCGCCGAAGATGCTCGTCGAAACTCGAGGAAAACACGACGACGTCGTCCAAGTAAACAAGGCAAATCTGCCACTTCAATCCTGCCAGTACTGTATCCATAACGCGTTGAAAAGTTGCAGGCGCTGAGCAAAGGCCGAAGGGCATCACCTTAAACTCGAAGAGGCCGTCCGGTGTTATAAACGCCGTCTTCTCTCGGTCTCTTTCGTCGACTTCGATTTGCCAATAGCCAGTCTTGAGGTCCATTGACGAAAAGTACTTGGCGTTATGGAGCCGATCAAGTGCGTCGTCTATTCGTGGGAGAGGATACACGTCCTTTCTTGTGATTTTGTTCAGGCGGCGATAATCGACGCAGAAACGTAGGGTCCCGTCCTTTTTCTTCACCAACACCACGGGGGATGCCCATGGACTCTTGGACGGCTGGATAATGTCATCCCGCAGCATTTCATCTACTTGTCTCTTCATGGCCTCACGTTCTCGCGTCGAAACCCTGTACGGACTCTGACGGAGTGGTCTGGCATTTTCTTCGGTTATGATGCGATGTTTCGTGATTGGGGTCTGCCGAATTTTCGATGACGACGAAAAGCAATCTTCGTATTGCAGGAGCAGGGCGTTGAGCTGTTCTTGCTTATCGTTCGGAAGTCTGGGATTGACGTCGAAAGCTATGGGAGGGGCTTGGTTCCTCTGAGCAGGTTCCGCAGAATCGGCGAGGGCGAAAGCACTGGTGGCTTCGACAATTTCTTCGATGTATGCGACCGTTGTTCCTTTGTTCACATGTTTGTACTCATTGCTGAAATTCCCTTAAAATATGTGTTTTGTCACTCGTCATGTGCTGTGTACACAGCGATGGTGTGAGCAGTCGGAAGCATCAATGGGTTTGCGAATAATTATGTGGGAGCATTAAAGAGTTCGTTTCACAGAAATTCCGGCGTCAGGATTGTTGGTTGTGAGTGATCAATCATCATCTTGTCGATGATTGAAAAATCGAGACATATGCGAATGAAATAAGTAATAAATTTGCGGGTCTGAGCGAGGATTGAGCTCAGGCCATTTGCGTGGCTAGCAGGTGTTCTACCACACAGCTGTGCATATGCTTAGGAGCACATAGAAAATAACTTCATCAGCTCGGAAATGCAGTAAGATAACTCTCTTCACAAACAAACGTTCCCTGAGTGGGGGAGGGGGTACAATGGTACATAAACAGAGAAAAAATGAAAAATAACTTCCTCAGTTTAAAAATGCAGTGAAAAGAATACCTTTCTTCACAAACACACGTGTCTTGGGTCGGGGGTGCACCTGTACATCGAGAGAACAAAACGAAGATGACGTTCGTTTTCACGTCTTTTTAGGTGATTGCCCAAGCGACCCTGTGTTTTTCGGTCCGTTAACTCAATAGGTTTTACATAGCACAATGGTGTGTTAACCCTCATATTGTGGTGCTCAGCTTCTTTAGCTTCTTCATTGACCTCAGAGTTCTGTCCCATAGGTTCAGTTTCTGACTACCTGCATAATAAGTTCTACTACATTTCATTGCAAACACGAGTTCCATAATATCACTCAAACCTTTTCTCAGAGGGAATAGATGAGGAGAAATTTAGAATTCCACCAATAACAATAAATATTTCATCAAGGGCGCCGACAACTTCCCAAGGTACAGGTTCCTTCAGAACGTTAAAAACTATCATCCTCTGGATTGCACGCTTGACGTGCACACGTGCCCTGGCTATTTTTAGTCTTTTCTGAGTCTTTCACCGTAAACTGCAGCTCTCTACAAAAAAACGGAGGCTGCACAACCCCCAGCCCAATGTTTTCGCATAGCGAGCCCAAGTTACAACCTTTGTCAACCATGACATCTTCAAAACTGCCGAGGTTTTCTAGAACTCCCGATTTCTCAACACAAGTTCTGTCGGACGCTCGGCCTCCAAAACAACAGCTCACAAAAGTAATGAAGCTAGCAGGTGAGACGCTAACAAGACGCTTTGCTGTGTGTGCACCTTTGTAATGAGAGTCTCTTAAAATTCTACAAGAAGCACAGTGCGATTTTTCTACTGCAACCTCTGTGCAGTCTAGCACAACACGTACCTCTTAATATTCTTCAAAGCATTGAGGCAGATTGCTTGCAATTTCTTCTTTGTTTGGCCATAGAATTGCACATTTCAGTACCACTGCAAGGTTACGCAGTGTGCTGTAGAAGGGGCGAGAGGTGGTTGTACGGCTCACTGAATATAGTGGGGCCGTACACACAAAGGGTAAGCATGATTTCCATCTCACAAGAACGAGAATGACTCGTTCAAGAGTAGACATTTCAGCTACTGCGTCTTCAATCCTGCCCACTTCATTACTAATGGCTACAAGCGCAGTCATTGATGACACACCAGTAAAAGCAAGCACAGTATTGTCTGATGTCAGCATATCTACACGCCTGAACTGCTTCCCTATAATGGAGTCTACATCGACCTGGATGCCTTTGTCTTGTGTGCACATGATGTCTGGTACATCCTTCACGCACTGCGAAAGCTGAAGAAGGGCTTCTGCTATCTCCACTGTTGATACAGCTGTAGCAGCTGCACCACTAGGACATGGATGTGATGCAGTATCCTGGCCCAGCTCTTGTACCTGCACGCAAGAAAGATTTCCCGTAAAGACAGATTCAAGCCAATGCAAGAGGGCTGAGAATATTCTATTTCTTGGAAGAAATAACGTGAAGATGATTTACTTTGCTTTGGCTAAATTGTTATAAAAGCAATTACATAGCTTGTTTTGCTTTGTAATTGTTTTTAAATGGTTCATAGCATCACATGTATTCACAGTTGCCTAATGACTGATGATGCGTGCCATATTGGGATGCCATGATCTTATACTGTTTATAATAATTTGTGCATACGGTTGAACCCTTTTATAAGAGGCATACACCGGGGAGCAATTCTTGTCATGTACATGAGATGTCTCTTATCAGCAGGGCACCACGTAATCATTTTCTTATGAACCCCTATTTATATCTATGCACACTAGTGTCTCTTATATCCATTCGTTTTTTACATCAGTGTCTCTTAAAAATGGGTTCGACTGTATCAGTGTTCTGGCATTTCACTCCCTGCTTAACCTGTCAGCTGCTTGACTCATTGTTTCTGTGATAAAGCGGCATGTTGAGATTTTCGCCTACGGAGCAAAATATGAGAAAACTTAAGGTTCATGCTGCAACAACACTATTTTGAAACAAGATTATGAATGCTTGCAATAAGTGAAATGTGTCATATTTTTTTTCCTGAAGCGTCTCTAAAATTCACTAGAAGCTTTCACTTTATGTTCGATGATACTGCATAAGTTGATAAGCATTCCTTGAGCCGTTTTGTCATTTTACCCTGTGCATACCTTGCATACTAGCTCGTGCAGCTCACTTCATTTTCTGCTGACGTCCTGCCAGCTATTGATCGTGCCAATACCGAAGGTTAGATCAGTGTACGGCTTATGGTGGTAAAAAAGTTGCCAGAGGGTGTAGCAACGCTTTGAGGGATACGTTCTTCAAGCTATTGACATAGAGTTGTTCTGTCTGGTTAGTATAAATCCTTATTTTAGTTTCCAAGCTTTCACCCTGGATGCATATAACTACTATAGCACAGCATATTACATGTGATTGAGCCTTTACCTCACAAAGGGCTTCATCGGCGTTCTCTTCACAAGGTGACACATGCACAGGTTGAGCAGGCTCCCACCATGTTCCTTGAGAAGCTGATCCTGCACAAAAGTAAAATGAAAGAATTCGTAAACATTTTGGATTACAAAAGAGTATACAGGCACAGTGACTGCTCAGACTGTATTTACAATATGTTTAACATGCAAGCCTGAGCCAGTTTGCTTTATCTTGGTCATAGCACGACATGGGTATACTTTGCATATTTGTGAATTGGTTTACATTTTCTAGCACCAGATGAGTGCAAGCAGCTCTACTGAGCAGCACATTTTTGTTCTTGTTTGCTGTGATGTAGTCTAGCCATGTGAGTAATCATTTAAATTAGCCCTGTTATGGCCGAATTTCAAGATATTATCTGGCATCAAAGGTTGGCAAATTCACAAGTCAACTCACTCAAACTCAGTGGTGAGTCTGTGTATCAGTGAGTCGGGGTAAGTAATTTAGTCAATTTGAGTCCGACTGAGAAAATGTTTTGTGAGCCTGAGGTCGAATGAGCCCTAAGGGCAAAATGTATTTGCTGAGCGTGAGTGAGCTCCACGTATTTTGCCGACATACGTCTGGAATTAATACATCTTGTGACCACCTGAAATCACTGCAAGAAGCAAATTTTTGGAGAGTAAAGAAGTTTAGCTGAAAGCTCTCACTTCCTGTCCTGTCATTTATTCACTGCTCGAGGTTGAGCACGAGAACATGCCGTGTGGACAATGTCACAAGCCACATTGTATGCCTTGATAGTTTTTTTTTGCTGCAGACTTTTTACAACATGCACTCGAAACTACGCAGCAGCTCTTTTATGTCAAATTGTCAGAGTGATAAGTTTGGCTGCCAATCAGTGTGGCTCATTTACGGTTCGTCAACCATGCATTTCTGCTGCCAGCTGTTGCATGTTTAAGACTTAGGCACTTTCAAGTTTCTTTCAAATGTGATTGCAGGTCAAAGACATAACACAGAACACAAACAGAGACACCAAGGCAGTGTGATAACTACAAAAGGACAATCAAAGACGCAAAAACATTCTCTGTGTGTGTCTTCTTTGTGTCTTTTTATCTCGAAGTGGTGGGTGCACGTTTCAACCAATTGCTAATATTGGTGTCATGCGGTGATGACACTTTGCATGAGTTTGGTTGTGTGCATTCTGAGCAGTTCCATGACACACAATTCAGTGGTAGCCTTAATGTCGGCTAGCGTTGTTTTGCAGTGTCTGAAACATCATGGTGATTGCAGAACAAATTAGAATCCTAAGAAATCTAGGAGATACAAAAGCTTTGCCTATAAATAGTGTAGAGATCGCCGACAGCCAGCAGTGCCTAAATAGCTTGCAGCACTTCTAGAACAGAACTGAATTGGTTTGACATTACACAACTGACTACCTTCTTACAACTGGCTATCTTACATTTTAGTTACATTTCTAGTACATCGGGCATCTATATCTCTTCTTCTACGAGCCGTTCTCGTCAGTTTAATCAGTGTAACGGTTTTCCACGCACGCTTTTTTGCGTATTGCATCCGGCTAAAGATACTTCCCGAAGTCAAGACATTGTATGGTGGCCTCACCAAACGATGCAACTGCCATCGGTGGAATTAAAAATTGAAATTTTTTGTTGGTTCAAACAGAGTGCTAATGCACACTAATGAGAACGAAAAACCGGTCGCACAGCTATCGTGCTGAAAAGCAAAGCCGGTATCACAAGGGAAGTTTTCTCGCGATCAGGGCCGATTTGCAACGGGCTCGGTGCAGATCAATCGCCCCAACAATGCCACTTGCGATTAAGTGTGAGTGGGATTGATATGATCCCGGTTTCGTTAACGTCTGCACCAAACATGATCCGGACAGGTTTTTGACGTGTAACAGCGATCAGTGCTGATCAAAAAACCCGATCCGGATTGGCCCTGATCGCAACGAAAGAGCCCGCGTGGAAAGACACTTCAAAGTGCAGTCGCGCATTACGGTCTGTTAGGGAGACCAACAGAATGCCAAAATTAACGCTCCCTTCATGTTATGCTGTCGACAGTCGCCCAGGCACTAGCTTCCTAAGCTCTCCAAAGGCAACAATCAAGTGTTGCGGTGTTTATATCCATCGTCCCGCATCGACAGCGTCGTTCATTTCAACAATATTGTTAGAGCGGAATCCTTATGCTTTCGTGAATAATGTCAACAATTAGCATTTGGCTTACGGCTGCTGCTCCAGAAGAAGTCTTCGGTGACAAAATGTGCGCTGAAAACCATTGGCGGCTTCACAAGCTTGCCTATACGGAGCTTCACCAACCACTCCTTCTTGAGTCGCGCGTCCAGCAGAAACGAATGAAGGCTTATCACATCTTTCACCGCTCTGTTCGTGCACTGAGGCACGCAACACATCCTGTTGCTTTTAGACTTTTTTTTTGCCATCGCGTGCATGAAAGTTGGTAAGAAACGAGAATCCCGCCTGGCTCCACTCCTCAACGGATCATCTCTGATATTTTGCTCTCGCCGTCCGCTACGTGGCGCGACCGTCTGTGTGCATTGCGAATATGCAAAGTTAGCTTAACAGCCGCCAGTACATCATGAGTGTTGGATGTAGTCATGTTGTTACGTGACACGCATGTCATAATTTAGATGTAAAGGTCTGTCGATTGTGTTCGCCATACAGTCAAGTCATAACTTACCTGTTTTGCAACATGTCATGTGAAAGAAACCACCGCAAGAGCAGCAAGAGCATGGCATGTAAATTATGACATTTATTGCATACATGTCATGATTTTTATAATATCACTAGGCAGTTATGTTCATCAAACAGTCATGTTGTACCATACCAAGTTTGGTATCAATAGCATTATTCAAACGGCAAGGAAAGCTAAAAGTCAAAGGCAGCTAGCTAGCTAGCTAGCTAGCTAGCTAGATAGATAGATAGATAGATAGATAGATAGATAGATAGATAGATAGATAGATAGATAGATAGATAGATAGATAGATAGATAGATAGATAGATAGATAGATAGATAGATAGACAGACAGACAGACAGACAGACAGACAGACAGACAGACAGAGAGATAGAGAGATAGATAGATAGATAGATAGATAGATAGATAGATAGATAGATAGATAGATAGATAGATAGATAGATAGATAGATAGATAGATAGATAGATAGATAGATAGATAGATAGATAGATAGATAGATAGATAGGCTCTAAGTCGCCGACGTTCGCCAAGAAATGCTTGGCATTTAAAATTGGTTTAAGATTCAGAGCGCTTTTATGAGCTCTCTACCCCGGAAGAGCACTAGGCTGTCCAAGATCGAGCATGTGTTTAGAAGAAATCTTAGATAATTTAGAGTACAGGGTACTCCACTATTGGAGAGCATTAAGTTGTCCCTATGTGCCTTAGCAGCCATCTGAACGGATCATGTGTGTTGCAAAATAGTTGTTAATGATCTAGAGCACTTTGTACTATATTATGGGAGAACTGAAAGCCGTCCCGTGAACCTGTCAACGGCAGTTAAATGCGGGTTTAGAAAAATGGTTTAACGATTTAGAGTGCTTATTACTCTACCACGGGTCTGCATGAAACCGTCCCGTGGAAGAACATCTTGACGCAATGCAGACGAGCAGCAGTAAAACAAGCAGTACGTGGAGTCAACTTTATGGCTCACCTAGATTAAAAGTTATCCTTAAAAGCCTCCGAGCCCGATCTGGTTATAAAACCACGTGACGCGGCCCATGCAACTAGCCTCACACGTAACATACATAATAATGAATACCTCAAAAGAGAAATTACGCTTCGATTTCAATCTTTGACCAAACAATTCTGAGGTAACAAACAAAAGAAGGAAATGGTAACCTAAAATAAGAGAGAAATGAACTCCTAAACAACATATTGTAAGTTAAAATATTATGAAGTTTTTCATTAGGGTGTGTAAAGCTATGTATTAGCGTTGCGTCATACGCTAACTTCTTGCGGGCCTCATTGTGTCGTAGGAATAGCAGGCGATCTGAACAAACGCTAACTTGGCGTACCCTGTCATAAAAGTCTTCAATATAAAATATAGCAAGGTAAAGTGTAGTTCGTTTGCAGAAGTTCATATAGCAATAAAGCATTATTTATAGCACACATGCATAGTTCTGGATGCCCTGCATATACGAACACATCATTCGGTACATAGCAACACGTAACTCTTCGTCACCAACTATTATCTAGTCGAGTGCCCACGAAATAGTAATTCAGTAAGATGTTCGCTTTTTGAAAATTATGCTTTCGAGGTGGATGTTCAAGTGATCACTGGCTGACACTTGCTAAGAGTTCCTTCGATTTCAAGTTGTGTTGGTAATATATCGTATTGTGGAGGAAAACAGCAGTTTATTGCCACAACTCAATGTGCTATATTGGTCGAGTTATTACCAGCGTCTCAGTTTTTATCAAAAAAGTCATATATAATATTTATGCAGTATTGCTGTTTTTTATTCTCAGTTGATTGTATATTTCTAGTTTTTAGCGAACTAAATTATATAAATTTTAAGTAGTATGGTTCCTGTATGAATGAAATGTCCGAATGCTGATGTATGTGGAGATTGTTATGATTATTAGTCGCTCGGAAGGAGCAACCCAAGCTTCTCTGGAAACACACAAGTGTGTTTTTTTTCATCCATTGATAACTGTTATAATACTGAATAACTAAGGCGTAATTAGGCCTCATTCCGTTAACTCTAACTGTAATCTACTTGTATTGTGTAGGCCTAGCCTAAATGAAACCGGTATTTTTTCCTCTTTTGTATTTTTCCTCAAATTTGGAGCCGGGCCCTTCTCAAAACGAATGATCTACCTCTTTCTTCCCTGCATCTACGCACAGGGGACATCTCTTCCGTTTTGCCTTTCGTTCTCTGTAGTTGTTTCCTTCCCCGCATTCCATTCATCGTGCCTCCTTTGCGAAGCATTTCCCTTCCTTGTGTATTAATCTCGTGTAATACGTGCACTTGGGGAGATATATGTTCTCAACCACTCAACGATTGGACCAGCTGCCGTACACACCGCGTCTCTGCGCGATTTTCTTAGCCAAGCTTCTGTTGAAAATACGCCGAGTGACTTGAGAACTAAGCTTCTTCTCTGTCCTGCAAACTACCTGAATGTCGTGTGAGTCTAAAGGTCGCGATGTGCGTGCGTTTTGTATTGAAGCCGTTTAGGTTCACTATAGCTGCCGTTATTGATGGTTTGTGAATCGATTATTAAATCGATTCTTGTTGCTTCGACAAGGCAAAACATTCTTTGATATTTTGAGCTTGAATAGATTCAAGGGCGTAGCATTGACGGATAAAGGCTGCTTTAACGAATGCCGTTTAGATTTTTGTTACAGCAGCCCATGCGTACTACTGCCGCGAAGTGGTAGCATAGCGTCCATTAAGTCATGCCCTGGTACCGCAGGGGAGGCATGGACGGCACCCGCTGATGGCCTGATGGACAGCTGACGCGGTGGCCGGCTTGATCACTCCATCTCTAAGAAAGCGGGGATGACGTTCCTGAGTGGAGGAGCCCGCGCTGCTGACGATCCACGATACTACGGACAGGCGGCTCTAGCTGCAAGGTTCAAGTGTGCAGTTATGCCACTGTAATTAGCGAGAAAAAAGACAACACCCATTCTCTAGGCCAGGTGCTTCATTCTGTTTTCTTCCTTTTTTTGCTTAGCTGCCCAAACCCAAGCCCCAGCGTTGTTTTTTTTTGCACCAATTGCTTCATACCGTGGTCTGTGTGTTCCTTTACCCGTTGTTTATTTGTTTCTTGTTTGTTTGCTTTTGCAATTTTGTTCATGAACTGTCACTCGGTTCAAGGCAAGGTTATTGATCGGCCCGCAGGGCACTTACGGGCCCGTAACCATTAGGGTATATTGTCTCTCGTAGGTAGACAGGCGGTGAGCAATACAGGCGACCCTCTCTGACAGGAGAGGCATTTTCGGTCGAAGCTATGTGTTGTGGGATGGTCGAAACACACTCCAAGGTCAAGTCTGACTGTGCAACAAGTGCGCAGAGAGCCTCTGGGTTCTGTTACGAACTCTATCTTCCCAGCTGTATCAGGTATAGAACTCCCCTTGCTTCTTCTTTCCTCCTGTCTCCCGGAAATAAAAAATTGGTGGGAATGAGCCTGCAGTACCCAGTTGTCTCTTTCTTTTCTGTTATAATTTTTGCTAGATATATCAACACAGGTGGTGTGTCCAAATGCACTAGGCAACTGTCAGTTGCTAGTGAGCTATGAATGGAGGTGAAATGATTCGCTTTCGCAGAGATGGCATGAATTAAAAGTTCTTTATTTGAAGATTTCACGTTTATAAGATTGTGTTGCGAAAACTTTTATGCAGAAAGTTATGAAGAAGCTTTAGAAACATCTGTTGTGACAGCTACTGATAAAAAATTTTAAATAAAAAGATTCTAATAGGAGAGTGTTAGTTACTTACATATTTGATTACGGAGGAGAAAAAGAGAAAAAGTAAGGCAGACAGATCAACCCGATGCGTTTACTGTGGGAAAGCAAGTTATGCATAAAATGTAGTGAGATAGAAAGAAGATTGATCATTACGCACAAGGGACGGCATTTAGCTCTCCCATAGTAGAGTACCGAGTACTCTAAGTCATTAACCATTTTTTCTAAACACACATGTTTGGCCACAAAAATGAATTCACCAAGGTCGAAAGACATGGGGCACGCTGGTATGGTGCTTGCAGAAACAATGAAATAAGAATGCCAAAAATGTCGTACGGCTTGTACCACCGTCTCAGGTCTGGCATAGGATAAAAATTTACATGAGGTCTTTAAAGATTTTTCATGCACGTTGCAGTGTGGCATCCCATTCGACTTCTTGTTACATATCTCATCTGTTTTTAAAGCAAAACGCTTGAAAAACTTCGCTATGTTTAGCTAACACTATGATAAAAAGGATACTCAGCTCAACAATAGTGTCACTCGGCATAGGTTTGAAGAAATCTGTATATTGTTGTTGTGTGCTGGGGCCGACATTTCAACATGTGAACTTGCCTTATTCCAGTTTTGAACTTAATGGCTTAGCGGTAACAGATATATGATTCGCACTCTTTTCTCCCATCAGAACAATTGTGGATACGGTGTGCGAAAAAGAAGAGGGGGAGAAACCTTGTTGACAAATCATGGGAGTGAAGGGAAACAGGCATTTTGTGAATAAAAAGAAAAGAAAAAGCTGGGAAACGCAGTTGGACGTTTCATTTTGTTAGGGTTGTCCTAGGAAGCACCATTTCAGAGCAGTTGGTTAAAAATTGCTAGAATGAGCATCGCACTTGCATTTGTTTCATTATGTATGTACCACGTTGTATGAATAAAAGCCCTCTTTACAAGCATTCCTACCTGCTGGTAGGGCTGTGTTGGGCTTAGATTAAGGTTTGACTGCATAATTTCTGGCTCTTGGGGACCGGAGACTGACAGAAGTATGTAAAATTTGAGGTCGTTGAAGATGTTGCTGCTAGATTAAAATGATGCACCCTTGTTTTCCATAATTTTTTGCTTTGTCCACGCAATGTCTGTTTAACAGCAACAGACTGCGCTGTTTCACTAATGTACCAATTGTTCCAAAATGTACAGCCGATCATGGATATAGTGTTTCAACTAGGGCAGGTAACACTCGATTCCAAGTGGTGGATGCAATCATATTATGTGCTTTTAATGTTTCGTACTCTTGAAGGTCTTTGAAGTCCTACATCTTGAATAAGAACAAAGTAATGCGTGGGCAGTAGAAAGCGGGTTTCCCTTTGCATGCACTGACCTGGCTTTAAGTTACTCTTGCGCTGGTACAATACCTTTCATTCTGTCACGGAGTCATGACGTGGACGATTGAAGCAGACTGCGGGTCAAAACTATTTATTTGGGCGAACCTGTTCCCGGTAAACGGAAAGTCTTGCACTGATAGCGGCGAACGAAGCATCGGCCGTCGATCAGCTGACAAGCGGCGAAGCGCGTCGGCATTTATACACTTGCCATCGAATGTTCTAGCGTTATTGCTAGCTGTGACGTCGGTTTCAGAATAATCTGAAATGTTCACAACGTGGGCGTAATCTTAACAAAACAACCTACTACAGCCTCGAAACTTTTCGAACATTGTAGGTGCGGTTTGCACCGAACGTAGTGTGACGGGATGATAACAAAACTCGAGGAAAGGAACGTGGCGTTGCCCCCACTGAAAAAGTCATCGTCCCGATGATTTAACAAAAGACGAAGGTACAGTAATAAAAACGATAAAAAATAAGTACAAGCAATAAAGCACATCAACAACAAAATAGACTCCTCAGGTTCGCGCATGATATAGCTTGAGGCGCATGACATGAACAAATTCAGGTCGACCATGGTGCCGTCGAGAGTTCGTAATGCCGCGAGAACCACCTCGTAGTCGAGTGGGCCGAGGCATCGAACTACTCGGTACGGTCCAAAGTAGCGCCGTAGAAGTTGTTCACTGAGCCCACATCGGCTTATCGGCGTCCATACCCAGACACGTCCCCCGGGCTGGCACTGCACGAAGTTTCGTCGAGGATTGTAACGGCGGCGGTCGGTCGCCTGCTGAATTTTGATACGGAGGCGGGCGAGTTGACGAGCTTCTTCCGCCACTGAAGGTAAGCGGTGACGTCGAGTTTCTCTTCGTCAGCGACGTTTGGAAGCCTAGCGTCGAGCGTAGCTGCCGGGCTCCTTCCATAGACGAACTTGTCATCTGCGTCGTTTCTCGGACGGCCGTATTCTACGTGAAGGTCACGTACGGAAGTATTTGATCCCACGTCTTGTGCTGAACGTCGACGTACATAGCCAGCATATCGGCGATGGTAGTATTGAGACGCTTGGTGATGCCATTGGTCTGTGAATGGTAGGCGGTGGTCCAGTGTTGACTTGTCTGGCTGTACCTTAGCGTTGCCTGAGTTAGGTCCGCCGTAAAGGCCGCACCTCTGTCTGTAATTAGCAGTTCTGTAGCTGCATGACGCAAGGCGATGTTCTCGACAAAAACTTCGCTACCTCGGTGGCATTGTCTTATGGTAGAGCCCTTGTTTTGGCATAGTGGGTGAGGTAGTCAGTACCTGCGACGATTCATTTGTTTCCGGAATTCGACGTTAGGAACTGCCCCAGTAAGTCGATGCCGATTTGCTGAAATAGCCGGTTAGGTGGCTCGATAGGCTGCAGAAGTCCGGCTGGCCTAGTCGGCAGTGTCTTTTGTTGTTGACAGTCTCGGCATGTCCTGACGTAACGAGTGACGTTGGTGGCAAGCCGTGACCAGTATTACTTCTTTATTCTCGCGAAAGTACGGGAAACACCAAGGTGTCCAGCTGTCGGGTCGTCACGTAGAGCATTCGAAACTTCTGGGCGTAACGATAAAGGTACTACGAGCAGGTGGTTGACACGATGTGGTGAAAAGGTTTTATTAACGAGGATGCCGCCACGCAAGAAAAACGACGGCAGTGCTCGCTCGAATACCTTTGGAACAATGGCAGCCTTACCCTCTAGGTATTCCACAACGCCCTTGATTTCAGGGTCAGCACGCTGTCGTTCTGCAAAATCATCGACGCTTAAGGTTCCCAGGAAGCAATCACTGTCCTCATTATCCTGCAGCGGTGAATCGGCGGGGTGCGAGACAGGCAGTCGGCGTCACAGTGCCTTCGCCCTGATTTGTATACGATGGTGCTCTCGAATTCCTGAAGTCGGAGACTCCGCCGTGCGAAGTGACCTGAAGGGTCCTTCAAGTTTGCTGCCAACAGAGGGCATGGTGGTCGCTTACAACATTGAAAGACCTGCCGTGGAGGTAAGGGAAAAATTCGGAGGTAGCTCAAATGATGGCAAGACACGCCTTATCTGTTGTGGAATGGTTGACTTCCACCTGAGATAGCGACCAGCTGGCATAACTGATGACCTTTTAGAGTCCATCAATCTTCTGCACTAAGACGGCTCCGAGCAATACACTGCTTGCGTCGGAGTGTATTTTCGTGCCGGCGTTTTCGTCGAAATGAGCAAGTATTCGCGGTGTCTGCAGGCGTCATTTTAGTTTTTGAAATGCATCCTCCTGCGGGGTTTTCTACTTGAACTCGACGCCGGTCTTTGTCAGGTCAGTGAGTGGCTCGTCGGTGCGGGCAAAATTTTCGACGAAATGCCTTTAATAGGCGCAGAGACCGAGAAATTGACCCACTGCCTTCTTGTCAACTGGTGACGGAAATGCAGCGATGGATGTTGTCTTCTGCGGGTCGGGACGTACTCCGGACTTGCTTATCACGTGTCCCAGGGACAAGGGTTGCTCGTATGCAAAGCGGCACTTTTCTGGCTTCAGACTGAGTGCGGATGATTTTATAGCTTGAAGTACCCTTCAAGGCGCTGTAGATGGCTGTCGAAGTTTGATGAGAACACGACATCATCCAAGTACACGAGGGAAATCTGCCGCTTCAATCCAGCGATTATGGTGTCCATAACACGCTGGAAGGTTGCAGGCGCCGAGAAAAGACCGAAGGACATGATCTTAAACTCGGAAAGGACGTCTGGTGTTATGAAAGCAGACTTTTGTCGGTCTCTCTCATCTACTTCAATCTGCCAATAGCCTGTCTTGAGGTCCATCGATGAGAAATATTTTGCGTGGTGGAGCCGATCTAGGGTGTCGTCTATTCGGGGGAGAGGGTATACGTCCTTCTTTGTTATCTTGTTGAGTCGGCGATAGTCACCGCAGAAGCGTAGTGTTCCATCCTTTTTCGTCACTAACACCACCGGTGACGCCCATGGGCTCTTTGAAGGCTGGATGATGTCGTCACGGAGCATTTCGTCGACTTGTTTTTTTATGGCCTCCCGTTCTCGTGTCTAAACTATGCATAGACACTGATGGAGTGGCCTCGCATTTTCTTCTACTACAATTCGATGTTTCGCGACAGGGGTCTGCCAAATTCTCGATGACGACGAAAAGCAGTTCTTGGATTTCAGGAGCAGGTTTTTGGGCTGCTTTTGTTTGTGCGTCGGAAGGCTCGAATTAACGTCGAAAGCCGGTTGAAACGCCTGAGTCATCGGAGTGCATTCGGCATAATCGATGACGGCGAAAGTGTTGCTGGCTTCCAGTATTTCTTCCACTTAGGCAACCGCCGTAACTTTGCTCACGTGCTTGTACTCATTGCTGAAGTTCGTGAACATCACTCGTGTGTAACCTCTCTGCAGCTCGGCTATTCCTCTGGTGACGCAAATTTCGCGGCTTAACAACAGGTTCTGGTCACCTTCAACGACGCCTTGCATGTCTGTTGATTCTTGAGAGCCGATGGAAATACTGACGCTGAAGCGAGGAGGAATCGTGACTTGGTCTTCAAGCACATTCAAGGCATGTCTTCCTGAAGGCGTGTGCGGCGGCAGCGCTTTTCTGTGAATAGCGTTATTGCCTCAGACCTCGGGTCGATGACAGCACCGCGTTGACCTAATAAGCCTATCTTAAATATCACATCCCTGGTGCTGTATATTAGAAAGCTGGCCGGATAAGTCCGGAATACCGGCTGGTGTTATTAGGTGACCCCCAGTTCTCCGGATATCAGGGCGTTGCCAAGCAGTCTTCACTTTCTTCAACTTTGTCGCGAAAAGCCCACTCACGACGAAATGGTCGGTCCCAGTGTCGACGAGAGCGTTCACCTTGTGGCCGTCAAATATTACATCGAGGTCGTTGTTCATTGTCGTGCGTTGCGGTTCAGTCGTTGCGCGGGTCATGGCTACGTCGGTTTGCTCCACTGCTTCCACGCGGCGTCGTCAGGTCTCCTCCTGGTCGGGAAGTTTTAACTTCAGGATTCTGTCCGGCTTGCGGCGTGTTAACGTTTCGTCGCGTCGTCGTGGGTGGCGGTGGAGGGTCTTCGGTGTTTCGTCGTTCAGCAAAGCACCTCCATCGGTTGCTGCCGTTACTTTTCAATTATGGGCCCACGAAACAGCCCCTGTTGGGGCTACTGTACTGCTGTCGTCGATGAGAGGGCCTGTAAGGTTCAGGTGATGGCGAACGGGATGAACGTAGAGGTGCCCGTTCTGTGCTGGTCAGGAAGTCAGCGGTGTCGCGTGGTCACTAGCCACGCTGCGGGAGCGGTTAGTTGACGGCGAAGCCCCGTAGGCCCATTGGGCGGTACTGGCAGCGGTGGTATGTGTGGCCACCTTCTCCGCCGTAGTAGGAGAGTGGGCGGTTATCAGGAGAGCCCCAAACGTTGGTCTTTCTCGGTGCGTAGCACCGGGAGACAGGTGGGTGGTATGTCGTCGGTGGTGGTGGCAGTGTTGTCTGGCGACGGAAATGTGACGCTGCGGTCTGTTGACGTGGACGTGGGGAAGGAGCGTGGCGTCTGGCAGCAGACGCGTAGCTTATGGCTTGGGGTTGCGACTGCATTGACTCAGGTATGCCCAGCGATTGCTGAATTTCTTCTCTCACGATGTCTATGATTGACGAAACTTCAGGCTGGCGTGACGGAAACATTCGGCGAAGTTCTTCGCGCACTACGGCTCTAATGGTTTCACGTAGCTCGTCGGAGCAGAGTGGCTGGATCTCTCCACAGCCTGGCGTCGAGCGGCGGTTGAATTGACGTGTGCGCATTTCAAGGGTCTTCTCGAAAGTCATCGCTTCTCAGACAAATTTTTGGACGCCGTTCGGAGGATTCCGCATCAGTCACGCAAAAAGCTCCTGCTTAGCTCCTCGTATGAGGAGGCGGACTTTCTTGTCCACAAGCATTTCGGGGTCGGCGTGAGGGAAGATTTTGGTCGTCTCTTCCGTGAAGAGCGCCACGTTCTCGTTCGGCAGCTGCAAGCTGGTTTTGAGGAGAGCTTCCTTCTCCTTGCGGACCACACTTGCAAAAGTGGCGAAAAACCTGGCCCGAAAAACGTCCCACGTTGTCAGGTTTTACTCTTTATTCTCGAACCAGCTCTGAGCAGCGTCTTTTAAAGTGAAACAGACATGCTGAAGCTTGTCGTCCTCGGTCCAGGTGTTGAAGACGGTGACTCGGTCAAACCTCTCAATCCAGCTTTTTGGGTCTTCGATCAGCGAAATAAAGAAAGTTGGCGGATCCATAGCTTTCCGGAGCAGGAGTAGTTCAGGGGGCACAGCTGCTGTTATTGTCGCCATGGTCACCGTGAACGCCTTGGTTTTTGGAGTCTTGTCAGGTAGAAGCCCGTACTCTGGTGCCAGGCCTTGTCACCTCCGGTTAACTCGCTGCTCGTGGCTGGCGTCGGGATCTTCTGGGCGACTTGGGCTGGGTTCACGGCTTGAAAGGGTCGTCCAGTACATATGAGCAGCCCTTCCACCAAATGTCGCGGAGTCATGACTTGGACGAATGAAGTGGACTATGGGTCAAATAATAATCTTTTTTATTTGGAAGAACAAGTGCCCGGTAAACGAAAAACTTTGCACTGATAGTGGTGAACGAAGCGTCGGCTGTCGATCAACTGACGAGCGGCAAAGCACGTCGGATTTATGACACTTGCCATCAAAAGTTCTAGCGTTATCGCTAGCGGGGACGTAGGTTCCAGAATAATCTGAAATGTAAATGAAGTAGACGTAAGCTTAACAACACAATCTATTACAGCCTCCGAGCATCGCTTTCCGAACATCGTAGGCGCGGTTCGCGCTGAACGCAGTGTAACGGGGTGATCAGAAAACATGAGGAAAGGAACGTGGCAATAGTGTGACAAAACGCTTTTCTAAGGCGCTCGTTTCTTGCCAGTATTCGGATAATGCTGGCAAAGTCATGGAAGAAAACGTATACATCCTAGAGCTAAAAAAATTAGTTCTAGCCTCGAAGGAGAAGAGTAAACTAGTCTAAACCTCAGCTGGAGGCCACAACTGCTCCTCACTTGGGCATCGCAGCCCTCCACCTTCCCCTTTCTGCCGTGTTTGAAATACAGATAACATTTCACTTTTGTGTCGTGTTTTCAATTCGAAGTACTTCTTAGCTAGCCTTGGTGACTTTGAGCGTATCTATCTATCTATCTATCTATCTATCTATCTATCTATCTATCTATCTATCTATCTATCTATCTATCTATCTATCTATCTATCTATCTATCTATCTATCTATCTATCTATCTATCTATCTATCTATCTATCTAGCCGCCTGCGACTTTTCGCTCTCCTGGCCGTTTCAATAATAGTATCGACAACAAAACTGATGAGGTATGACAAGACTCTATGACGGGCATAATTAATCAGTGAAAACATGAAAATAATCATGTGCATGTCGTGAATGTCATGATTTACATTTCTTGGTGTTGCTCCTCTCGCGGTGGCTTTGTTCACATAATATATTTCAAAACTAGTATGGTATGACATGACTGAATAGCGAACATAACTGACAGACCCTAACGTTTAAACCATGACATGCATGTAATTTAGGTCATGATTAGAGGCCATGCGCTCATGGAGCGCTCATGGTCGTTTTACTAGCTTGAGTTATACAAAATTGCGTAATACGAGACGTGAATGAAGGCCGAAAAAGTATAACAGATGCAAACACGATAATCATGACAGGCGTGTCATGTAAGGACATGACTACACACCATGCTCATGATGCGCTCGTACATCACACATACCTTCACACATGCTTCACACATACCAAATTTTATATTACTTGACGCGAGCGGAAAACGAAGGTATATGACACGTCCAAACATCATAATGATGACATGCGTGTGATGTAAAAATGTTCAAATCTACGCTCATAGCGCGCTCATTGTCGTTTCGCCAGTTCCTCATATACCAAATCTGGTATCGCCCCGCTGCGGTGGTCTAGGGGTTAAGGTACTCGGCTGCTGACCCACACGTCACGGGATCGAATACCGGCTGCGGCGGCTGCATTTCCGATGTAGACGGAAATGTTGTAGGCTAGTGTGCTCTGATTTGGGTGTGCGTTAAAGAACGCGAGGTGGTCGAAATTTCCGGAGCCCTCCACTGTGGCGTCTCTCATAATCATATGGTGGTTTTGGGACGTTAAACCACACATATCAATCAATCGTCGACTTGAACAGACTTGTATGTGACTGTATCATGTTGCCACAACCTTCGCCATTTGTACGCTGCATTACACTTGACCCATTACAGGTGCTTTTAATTTTGTTTTGACTTCACAGATGGACGTGGCGAAGAAATCGTTTTCAGCATTTCATGGTACTTTATCCGACACAGTAGAGAAAACATCATAAGCGGGCACGTACTATTCACCATCAGCCCACATGGCTTGCACATACGCTGTGTACCTATACATCGCCATAAATATGACGCATGTATTAAAATGGGGCTCTTCCTTGTTCTACATCTTGCTGTTGCCTTCGTCATTTTCAAGCGCGACACAATCAACAATCTTAATTACACCCACCTTCAGAATAACCCCAGCTAAGAGTGTTCGACAAGGAGCACTGAGAGATTTGTTTTATCCTCTATGAAATATCAAATGCTGAAAAAAATGCAGGATCAGGTATGGTGGATTGGGACGTTAAACGCCAATTATCAATCAATCAATCAATCAATCAAATTTGGTAGCACATGACGTGAATAGGCGACAAAGGTATATGGCACGTCCAAACATGATAATCATGACATGAAAGTCATGTATGAAATAATTCACGTCCGCCTCGTAACGTATTACTGATTTTATAGTGGCATATCAACATTTCTCATTCGTGCTTCGCATATCATCAATTCCCACTGTACGTGGGATCTGCCGATTTTTTTCACACAGCTTTCTCCTTCCCCCACAGAAGACAGCCACCCGGCCCATCCTGTCATAAACCACCTTGCTTCTGCTGTTGCTTCTTCACGTAGTTTTGTAACGTTTAGCAGTTGAGATTGGTACTACGAATTCCGTCACATATTTATTTTTTGGGTAGGAACTTGAATCTCATTCGAAGGTGTCAAATATGCTAACCATGCTGATCTAAAAAACAAGACAAAAATTACAATTTTTATGATAGGTAGTGTTGCAAAAGTAATCAAAGAATTTATCCATCAAAATTATTACTGAGTAATAACAGCGCAACAACAAGGCAAGTAGTAGAACGCACCACAGGAGCACCGATGAACAGCTGGAAAAACTTTATTCTGTCGGTAGAACTACAATAAAAATGTTAACTGAAAAGAAACAAGATACAAATTGTCACATGGCCAACAATGAGGAAATGACAGTGAAAGTGTGCTACCAGTCAACATATTGCAATTCAATTGATAAAAAAAGCCAGGCTCTGCGGAAGGCGCAGCACAGTCGAAGCGAAAGCTAGAAGAGCAGCCTTTCAGAACCTTTTCAAATTACTCATTGGATAATACTGCAAGCACACTTACTTGATAACCACAAGGAATTAATTATAAACTTTTGGTAGTAGGCCGGCAATCGCTGTGCTATTTTTCGTCCGTTTTCTGAGAAGCATGGTATGCACTAAACACTTGCAAGGAATTCCGTGCCAATTATTCATGCAGCGGCTGACAGCGATGAGAAATCATGGCTGCAGTGGGTATGCGCCACAGTTAATAGGGGAACAACAACAAGCTTTTGTGATGGGTTTGAGCAATGCATGGCCCACTCGTTATGCAATTCGCATTGTGCGATGACTGGTTGTCCTTGCGCTGTTTTAAGATGATTTATGAGTCGCGTTAACGCAGTTGCTTTCCCGACATCAAGCTTAACGCAAGTTGGCAAACTTGCGTGGCAAGTTTGCCAACGTCACAAGCATCAGCAAACGCTAAGTGGTAGAATGCTGGGCTGGCGCCCAGTGGAGCAGGATTCGAGCTCTGCTGTGTCTTCGGTGCTAGGTATGCGAACAAGAAACAAGCACCGGCTTAGCTCCGTTGTAGAATACTGGGCTGGCACCCAGCAGCTTCGAGTTTCGAGCTCCATGGTGTCTTTCGGAGAAGTTTTTTTTTTTAATTTCGCATAATATATTTACGGACACCACCGGCGGCGGCGCAGGTAGACAACTGCGTGTGGCCCGAGCTGTGATCTTATAACAGATTTCACTGTAAAACACGATTTCTTTCTTCATAAAGACGATTTAGTCCTTGTTGACGCACGTGTTCTCCTTACCATGGTTTTGAAGGATTCATTGATGTCACGCTTCATGTCATAGTGATATTGTTACAGCACCCCAGAGTCGTTGAGGAGCGGAGTGTTGCCACACAAATAATGAGCTGACAAAGTGCTGCTTGTGGATGGCCTGAGATTGCATGTACAATAATAGTAGTATTAGTATTTTCACGCGAATGTGCGCAGAAGGACACAAACACAGGCAGCTAAAGGAAAAAGCTTTGCTGGGCGAACCTGTTCTTGGAACATGTGGCATTCAGCATTTGAAAGCTCAATTGTTAGCCGTCGGTAAGGAGATCATCCTTGAAACGTATTGGCTTTTCTTCGTGCCCATGGAGGGTTTCGTAGTTATTTCTGTGGCGAGTGCCACATCCTGAACACGTACCAATACGTGAGACACGTGGCTAATCGTGAGAGAGGCGTCCGAACTACTTGCGCCAAATATTGTGGGGTGGCTTGCACCGAGTCGTGGTAATGATTGCAACAGGCATATGACATAAAAATAGAATGTAATCAAAAACATAATAATAATAATAATAATAATAATAATAATAATAATAATAATAATAATAATAATAATAATAATATTACTACTATTATTATTATTATTTGCATCAAATTGATACGTGCAGGTCAGTAGATGTTTGGCCATGTCAATTTATTCAAAGCGCTGCTCTAGAGCAGGGGGTGATATGACTCCACAAACAACATGTGGCACTAAAGAAGCCTTACTATCTATACAGCGTAGGTAGCATATTCGATGGGACTTAATATTGGAAGTATGGAAACGTAAAGAAAAACTAGAAATTGAACGATTCGTTCTTTATGGTACGACCGAATTATGTGGTTTAATTAGTGCTCCTAGGGTCTAAAACCCATTTTATTAAATAAAATGAGCAATCCTTTGAGTTTTAGCAAAGCCTTCCTAAACTATGTGCCACCCTACATAAGCAGACAAAATTAAACTTTTCTGATATTTAGATATATATCAAATTGATTGATATGTAGGGTTTAACTTCCCAAGACCACTATTAGCGATACATCAACGCTGTAGAATTTCGCACTGACTTGCCACTAAACTTGAATGAACTACGCTGTACACCAGCGGAAAATCTCATTTCGCACTCCTTGAATATTTTAAAAATCTTATATATACAACGCCAACGCTCAGTTAATTTTATATATCTTTATTGGAGTTTATGCAGAGAATTAATTTCTTGACTGCTGTTGTTTGACTGCCGTCTTGTTCTCACTTAGTTAAAGTGCACTCCGGGCAGTGTTAGTTCTTGCTTTTTTATGATATTATGCACACACTGCTAGTTTGTCAACACAACAGCTACTAACTTTATCCAATAATCTTGCCCGATTCAAACACTACTGAACAGTGGCAGCTTGAACAAAAAGACGTGAAGGCTCACCACCAGAGCTTAAAATCATTTAGAAAGTGACACATCGCCATAACACCATAGTGTCCTTATGATGATAATATAAAAATAAATTTAAAAAGAAGGCAATGGCTCCCTCATTTTTGTAGTTCATCACTCAAGGGTGAAACCATCTTCATGGGTTACCCTCTCTCAAAGCTGCAACCGTCTCTTTTCAATTGCTTTTGAGAGAAACGGTAAAGTTAATAATAGTTCTTATTGAGTTTCTAGCGGTCTTTCTTTTTGCTGGTTCCTCATGCCACGTACGCCACGTTGAAGCTGTCGTGCCGTTAATGGCCAATATTGGGTGAAGCGCAAGTGCTCGTAAAACAGTCTGGCCCCAAGGCACCACTTGCGATTGTCGCCGCCCTTCACGCATACGCACTTCAATAAAGAATCTCTTCCCCCGAGCCCAATCCTCTTGCGAGCTAGTTACGTCGACACTCGAGTGCAGTTGTGCACGGAGGCTGCCACTTCTGCACACGTTCTGTGGCACTTCAGGCTCGCGGAGAATGCAGCGTATTGCAAATGACACCAGACGACATAATTGCACTTTGGCCGACGGTGAGGCCTCACCCGAACTGTGGATGGCGCTTTGACTCGTACCACACTCTCGGGCGCTGCTTGTATTCCAGATATTGGCGAGCGTGTTTGGAGCATTGCTGGTTGCTGTGGAACGCAGGGTATTCATAGTGAAGATGCCTAGGCTGTGATTGCCGTGCGTTAGGACATAGATTAGGTAGACTCTTTTCATTTTGTCCTCAGTGTAACCACTAGTATGCGAAAAAAACTCGCAAATTACGCCCTTTTTTATTGAACGGGGTAATCCAGACGCCTTGGACATGCGAAGAACCAAAGAATAAGAAAAAAAATGTCATGAAAAAGCGCCTAATGTAAATTTGCAAGGCAGTTTTCTCACTCTAAGTACTACCTACACCTATTTATTAAATGAAATTCCTACCCATAATGTTTCGCGGTGGAGCAGCAGTGACAAAATCTATAACGATTTTCCTATTCATTGCTCCTGATTACAATCGTTGCCAAAGACTGCAAGCATTACTGAAAGCGCAATGCCGGGTTCAGGATGCCTGTTGCAGTCACTGTTGCTGCAATGGGGGGGGGGGGTGTAATTTGAAAATTATTGGAATTGTTTCACTATGCAACATAGCAGCTCACAGCAGTTTTCTTATTATATTTTAGCTATGATATAGACATACACCGAAACATACAAGAGCAGGAACTAGGCTATAAGTACGTGCTGCTGATTAACGTGTTGAAAAAGTCAGATTCTGCTTACGGAAATTTATTGTGCAACTATTCAGGAATGCTCAAGTAGCCTTTCAACCAATAATTCTGAAATACGGCAAAAAAAAAAAAACAATTCACGTCATCAAAGTTTATATCCTCATACTACATATTCTGCGCAATTCTATCAACCAAAAACGCCTTTATAAGAGGCGTAAAGGCGTTGAGTAAGTACAAATAAAGTGTACTTTCTATTGTGAGATAATTTAAATTGCACGAGCTGATGGCGGTGCGATTGTTACTATATCGTTAAAGCTTGAATACAATATTGACGAGGAAGGCCTCATATATATTTGCGTGGTCGTGGTATTACCACTGCAAACTATAACAGGCCATAATTGCAGCATTTTACTAGCGAACGAACTAAAATTTTTTTGGAATAATTACATGATCACGCCCTCCATGCAAATAAACTGTTTAGGAACTGCGTGGCCGCAAGGGTTGAGGGTCTTATGGTGGGGTTCTTAGCATCTGATAGGCTGAAATTGCGCATATCTAGGGAAATTGCATTCCTTATAAATTGTGCAAGCGAGCAATCACGCCCATCAGTCGATAGTGTGATATAACGCAACCTGGTGATAACAGGTGTCTGTTGAACATGAACTCGCTTCCTTGGCATTAGTGAATTGTATCTTAAGCTTATACAGTATAATGAATGTGTGTTTTTTTTTTCGTAGATTCTGATAGATTTTTTTCACTGAGACGGGTTATGATAATTAGAATTTCTTGGTGTTTATGAGCAGTAGAAGTACATAGTTATGAAATACTCTGGAGAATGTGGAAGCACAGCTGCAGTGTTTTAAGTATCCCTATTTTGAGTACATGGGTGTTATGCCATTCCACCCCATCGACGTTCAGCTGCCCTGGCCACAAGCCAAGCCCAGTTTCAGATGGAATGTTGCAGATTTTCGAAAGCCGTGACTACTGCATTCTGAGATTAGAGTGTAGCCAGTCAAATTTCACCTATTATGCCCTCGGCTCCAGACAAGACTGGCCATATGTGCATGGCTGTGAGTAAGAACCTCTCGGGGCAGAGAAAGCGAGATCATGCACCACGAAAAGTTCGTTCATTATGGTAGGGGAGTAGTGTGTTGTATAGTAGCCCTGAGAAGCTGAAGTGGTGCTGGCTGGCGGGATGCCTGGATGACGTCACAGCAAGAATGCTTCGATGCCTGCTGTGGAGCGCCAATATAACATGCGCTCGCATCGTACCCTCGTGCGCGGTTTGCGATCTCTTTTGGCTCGAATCAAGTTTCAGATGAAGCACTAAAACTGCATGAATAATGCTCCTAGTAAAATGACCAAATACTTTTGTTTAGTAAAACAACCAACCCATACCGCGCTCCTCCACACACACTTTCATCAGATTTGTATTGTCGCGCTGATAAACTCGAGAATGGGTTTGATTCTCGGCCACAGCAGCCACAATTTGACGTGAATGAAGCTTCAGAACATGCTTCTGCTTGAATACAAAGTCATTCCATAGCGTGCCCTATTTCAAGTCGTGGTTTTCACACATAATATGCCAGGATAAATGCATTATTAGGTTGACTTCTACACGAGTTATTCTTTTCAGGGATACGATATTTCTGCTTCCGAAACTGTTATTCGTATCAGTCAAATGCGCCTATTTTGCCGCAGATTTTTTTCTTCGGTACAGTTTCTACGCGCAGATGCAAAAAACCCATCCACTATCAAGGCTCGCAAGGTATCTCCAAACGTTTCGCTTAGAATACCATCGCAGCTATTCTGTTTGTTTTTCATATGTACGTCCCCACTCGTCGTGTAGCTTCACGCCTTCTTCGCAGTGATTTCGAGGCTTAACCTAACAAAAAAACATGTTTACGTTAATTGCGCAAGCTTCATACACATTCATAGCAGCGGCGCTGTTACACTCCTAAATACAGTTTTGATAGTGCACTCGTAAGTTTTCCTTGCATTGGATTACACACAAACTTCATTTTTTCGTATCTGGATATGACGTGCGAGACCAGGCACTGACCAGACAAGACCATTTATTTATTATGCAGGACAAGTAACTGAGACCGCTATCGAAGTCGTTCACAAAGCTAATTTAGACAGGTCGTATTAACATTATTCAGGGCCGTGTAGCAGCGCTTCGTCCTTTGCTTTATGACAGGTCTTGGAGAAAGAACATTGGTTCTGGACAGTACTGATCGTGCTTCAGACATATGTGCTTAGGGCTGTATAGATTATACGACAATAAATGATTGAGCACTGTTAAAATTAACAGTAGAACCAGAAGGTCAGTGTCTTGTGCTAGTTGGCATGTCTTCATAAATACTATAGTGCCAATACAGTACGACGATGAAAAGAAATACCAATACGAGAGCTAACTTCTAACCAGATTTTCTATAAAAAGCACAAAAACAGGCCACAAAAAAGAATACGTGAGAAAAACTGCTCAAGGAAGTTGAGTAAAGTAACATATTCGAACAGTAAACATACAGAAGAAGACAACAACAAAAAATAACTACACTCAAATTTTCCGTATATACCGGCCACTTTTCTCTCCCATATGACCAGACAGCACTATATTCAATAATTGTGAATTATTCCTTGAGCCCACAATATAGCTCTTATTTCCTTCACGCATATATATTTATAACAGCTCAATTTATTGTTCGCGCCTTTTTTTAGCTTAGTGTGAACGGCAAATACATCCTTGCGCCTAAAGTAGGCAATTAAGATCAATTTTCTGTCGCCGACGGAAGAAAAACTGTGATAAAAATGAAAAAGAACGTCGCGAGTAATGCCACCCAAGCAAACTTAATTATTGTTGACGGCTCTCGGGAAGAATGACCGCTTAATTTGCTTATCTGTTCTCTTCAGTTCTTTGTCTAGTTCAATCTTATTTAGTAAGCAATCCGAAAAACGTGGAACCGGAATATTTGTGTTATCACGGAGTTGCTAAACTAGAAGCAAGAAAATAAGAAAAATATGACTCAAGGATGAAATATTCAACAGATAACTAAGCCATATTGGTGAAAGGATAGTGTGCTTGTTGCGCACTATATATATATATATATATATATATATATATATATATATATATATATATATATATATATATATATATATATATATATATAAGCTTTTTTTATTTGCGGCACTGATAGGTCACTGCTTCTTGGTTGCGTAGTAAAGCATAATATGCCTAAAACAAAGCAGTCGCGTGCAATGGGTTGGCACCTTCGTCAAATCAGAATTTCTCAATTTTTTTTGCGGTACAGTTAGCGAAGCACTTACCGTGAGCAAAGGAATCTTTTTACGAGGGGTCTATGCAGAGGATAGTCAGCGCAAGCAAAAGGGCACGTGCACAAGCCAAAGATACCTAGTTGCATTTACCGATACAACTTAGCGCCGTAAATGAACAGAGCTGCAGGGGTAAAAAACATAAATTGCCCAGATATTCTGAATTATCGGATACCCACAATAGTTGAGCAGATGTGCAAGTACATTTTAAACCCTGGTTTCTAGCCAAGGCATTACCTTATTGGCTACAGAATTTCCCATTCAACGCTCAAAGATACGAATGGATAGATAACCAAATATCTGTTTAAGTATAGAGCTAGGTGCTTTTTAGATATATCAGAGATGGTTTGTACGGAAAACTTTGAGACTATACTTGACAAAAATTGCCTGATGCGATGGGCACACAATAATGAAATTTCTGAAAGGAACCAACGCACTCCTTGGAATCCAAATGCCGTGAACTCTAGCTTTTCTTGAGAAACAAGTTTGCCGCGCTCAACAGGTCTGATGCAGTCATGATGTTACCCAGCATACTTATTCCATGTGGGCATGTTGTCAACGTCCAATTGTAGTTTAGTCCTACTTCTTAAATACTCAAAATTTCGGTGAAAATAAAGTATCTCTGCTCGAGTCTGGGCGATACATTCCAGTAGTTTTTAAATTATCAACATCGTCATCTTCATCAGAGTTATAATTGCCATTGTAAGCTATAACGTAATCCACCCCGAGTGGGAGTATTTCCACTGCAAAACTTAAGCACGCGTGCGCTCAGGTCTCACAAAACGTGCGCCCGCATTCTGTGACCTACGTCGCGCAAGCTGCCACTCGAAGCCGGCTTCAATTTGCAACAACCTATAGTTAGAATCATACTCATTATTACACGAGCATAATAAAGATCATGCAGAACTCACATTAAAAACCGGAGCACGTGCCTCGTGATTGTCCAGCGGTGACCTCGAGCACCATGTCATACACTTTATCGCATGAAAGGGGCAGTGGCATTAATTTTACGCAGGTCTCGTTGTCCGTCTGAACGGCTAGTTACCGAACTTCTAGTAACGGTTCGCTATTGAGAAGTTACGGATGAGTGAATAAGCATGTATAATATTGGCACATGCCATTATTGACGAAATGACTGCTGTGAATCATACACGTTTTGGGTCTAAAGAAGAAGAGAACAGTTTTATGCTCTGATTTTAGGCAGCCGTCTATTCGTGGCAGTCGCTCTTGGTTTGCCCGCGACATTACTTTACCCTCTCTCCCAAGAAGCATCGCCTCAATGCTGTATAGGAGGGCAACAAAACATTAAAGAAAGGCTAGTATACAAGCTAAATGAATGTCGTAACGCAAATTAAGGTTCTGAAGAAATAAGAAACACGAGGAATCAGGTAATGAAAGGGAGGAAACAACAAAAAGGAAAGACGCGAAGTCACTAATGAAATCAATCAATCCGCTCTCGAGTAACACAATCAAAAGTGCGGTTGAGACGTCGTCCAGTATTGTAAGAACCAAAGTAGCGACATAGCATTTTTTCTGAACGGCCATGCTGTCAGATAAGAGTACACACCCAGACTTTATCACAAGGATTAAAGGTAAGTTCTCGGCGACGCATATTGTAGCGGCGGACGTTTACGGCTTGGCGACACTGCATAATGCATTGAGCAAGTTGATGGGCCTACTCGGCGCGTTGAGCGAACTTGGCGACATCCGTGCGAAACATTCCTATGCTATCGGGGGCGTCGAGCTTCGGGATGACTTTGCAACCATGGCCTAAGCGAAAGGGGGTAAAATTGGTACTGTCTTGAACAGCAGTATTATACGCAAAACTTATGTAAGAAAAGTTAGCGTCCTAATTCTTGTGGTGAAGGTCCACATACAAAGACAGCATGTATAAAATCGTCTTGATAAGTCGTAGAGTGAGCCCGTTTGTTTGCGGGCGGTAGGCCATTGTTTTGCGATGTTCCGTGTCACATAATCTGAGGACTTCCTGCAGCATCTCAGTGGTGAATGCTGTCCCACGATCAGTAAAGACGACAGCTAGCGCTCCTTGGTGAATGACGATGTTGTTAACAAAAAAGGTGGCGACATCTGCTGTGGTTGCTTCAGGAAGTATCACAAACTAGCCCAACTTTCAGTCTTGCTTCAGGAAGTGCCTTTGTTTTGCAGTAGCGTAGTAGTACTGGGTGGTGACTGTATACAATGTACCAATTTTCGAACGTAGCATGGGGAATGCTACCGGCAAATCCATGCCAATGTGGTGAAAAGGTGCATTCGGTTCGCATCTTGGCCGCAGCTACCCCGCTAGTCGTAAAGGTGGAGTCTTACATCGCTGATGGACGTGACATATGCGAATGTATAGTTCGTCACACTCTTTGCGAGACAAGATGGGTAGCATAAGCGGCAAATTCGTTGTAACGTGCGCGTAAAGCCTATGTGCCCGGACGATGACTGGTCGTAAGAAGCACGTAAAATGTCTCTGCTAAGCGTGGTTGGCGCAACAAACACAGACATATAGCTTGCGTAAGACCAAAGTTTTTTTTTCATAAAGGACTGCATCTCGGAAACAAAATGAGGCTAGCGAGCGTGCGAAAGTTTGAGGAGGGTGGGAACTGCGCCTTTCTAGGTAGTCGATGAGCGGGATGAGCTCCGCGTTGTCACGCTCCTGCTGAGTCAAGCTCCTTGCTGAGATATTGTGCACAAAGAATACTGCCATCATCTTCAAGGTCGCTGCTCATATTTTCGGCTGGTGCACGGGTGAGGCCATCAGCGTGAGTGCGTTTCCACTCAGACTTGTGGACGGTGGTGATGTCGCATGCTTGTACCCGAAGGCACCATCATGTTAGACGACCTGACCGGACTTTGAGATTAGCGAGCCAACAAAGTATAGTGGTGGCAACTAACTTCCATGAATAGGCAGTCATACAAGTATGCGCATAACTTTGTTATGACCCACACAACCGCCAGACGTTCTTTTTCAGTTAAAATATAATCTTTCTCGGTGGGGGATAACTTTACACTTGCGTACGCGATCACGTACTTTGCGTCACTATGCCGCTGAACCAATGCTGCTCCTTGTCTGAAGTTATGGCGTCTGTGTGTAATTTCGTGTCGGCGTTACTGTGAAAAGGCCAGTACATGCGAAGCCTGGGGAACGTTTTGGAGGGTGTCAAACGCATGGCCCTGATGGGGACCTCAAACAAACAACACACCGTCTTTTGTAAGCTTCTTAAGGGGTTCAGCGATCTTCGAAAAATTTTGACAAAGCACCTGCAGTATGCACAAAGCCCTAGATATCAGCGAATGTTGCCCATATTTGTGGGCACGGGAAATACAGCAATGGCACAAGTATTGTGTGAATCTAGGCGGATATCAGTTAAGAGAATTTCAGTTTTTTTATCCAAAATGGCGCTTCTCAGGCTTGAGGCAAAGCCCATCTTCTTATTGCCGGAAGAACTGTCTGCAGGCGTGGGGCACGTTCTTCAAACGTGTCTGCAAACAGAACCATGTCGTCGATATAAACAAGACATGCTTTTCTTTTGAGCCTAGTCACAACGGTATCTCTCATTCTTTTGAAAGTTGCTGCGCTCAGCATGGACCGATATGTAGGACTTTCAACTCGTAAATACCGTCAGGAGTAATGAAAGTCGTCTTTCAGCGGTCACACTCGTTGACTGTGATTTGCAGTAACCGCTACGCAAATGTATGGAGGAAAAATATTTAGCATTGTGCATACAGTGTCAAGAGCTATCTATCCGGCATAGAGGATAAATATCTTTTTTGGTGACCTTGTTCAATTTCTCATAATCAACGCAAAAGCGCTATGTACGTTCCTTCTTTTTTTATTAACATGACTGGCGAAGCCCAGGGACTGGTCTATGGCTTATAATGTCTTCTTGAAGCATCTGCTGCTCTTGGTCATGAACAGCACATTGTTCCTTTTGGGATACCTTATAGGTATGCCATTGAAAAGTTCTCTCTGCGGCTTGCATGATGATATGATGCTTGGAAAGCAGTGCCTGGTTAACCTTCGATGTAGTAGAAGAGCAGTCTTGAAAAAGTCCGGGTATACGCAAAAGGCGTTCTCGTTCTGCAGGAGGTAGGTGCTCGTATACGTCGAGAGTGCTCGTGAAGGCATCAATAGAATAGTTGACCTACGAAAGTACGTACGGATTTGAATGTGTGCTACGCACGTTTCAATAGGCATCACCAGATGGTCACGAGCCGTGCGCAGCTGGGGCCCTTGGCATGGTGTGGTAACCTTGTTTACTCCAGATGCCTGTCTGGTGCTCATTACTGAATAGTCGGTGCTGGTGTCGACGAGGGCTCTGACAGCATGATTGTTCACAAAAACGGCGATTGTGGCAGAAACAATATTTTTTGCTGTCGGAAAACATTGAAAACCAGAACAGTCGACCTCGGGTTGCTGCGCCGAAGGAGGTTTTTTGACTGTTCCTTGAACCGCTACATTACCTCCAGAGTCGCCGTTTCTAGTTTAACCTGTGGGGAGTCACTGAGCAGCTTCTGAAAGAAGCAGAAGGTGAGAAGGGCAAACTTGGTTACGTAGAGCGATGAGGAGGTGGAGCTTCGATTGGTGGTGCTGAATAACCGATGGTGTTAGCCAGCCCTCGAGATACGCTTCGATTTCGCGGGGCGCTCACCATAGCGTGGTCATCGAGGGGGAGGGCGGGAGCCGCGGAGACCTAGTTGGCGGTACTGACAATGTCGGTACACGAGACCCACTTAGCACCGTGGCCAGTTATCCGACGTGTGCCACGCGCTTGCCTTGCTACAATTCTGTCTTGAGGCAGAGAGAAGACATGAGGGTGCGCCTAGTTGATAGTGTGCCTGGGTAGTAAGATGTTAATTCTTAGTGCGACAATGCAATGCAAACTTCCGAGGCATCATTTCTAGCTCTTTTAGCTTCATCATCAGCCTCTTCATTGCCCATTATGTCACAGTAAGCAGGTATCTACTGCAAATTTACATGATGTTCCTTTTTTTGTACCAATGTAGATTTCACCATGGTAACGTTTCTGAAATATAAACCTGATATCAAGGCATTGAATTGGCAATGAAATCTGATACGTCTCTTCTGAAGGTGGCGCCAAGCATCATTCGCTAAAATGATTCTGAAGTACAACGAGAAACTTCCCTCGGGCTTCACCCCAGCATCTAAACCATCGATACCCCCTTGGTGTCTTATTCGACCCACAGTGCATCTTAGGGCACGAAGGATCTGGAGGAAATTTGAGCTTTCATCGCCCGTGCTGAAACAACTGTCTCTTCTTCTTTTGCACTAGGAATATTCAGACAGTGTACATATATATACCGATGGCTCCACGAACCAACAGTGTTCGTCAGATGAAGTAGTTGTCCCAGCAATAGGTGTTACCATCAGCTTTAGGACTGACCACTCAGCGGCATCTACAGCAGCGGAAGTAGCTGCTTTGCGTGCTGCACTTTGTGTGGTCAATCGGGAACCACCAAAATAATGGTCGATTTTCAGCGACACAAAGACTGCCCTACAACCTGTGCTCTCAGCATTGCGTCGCGGGCCGTACTAACAGCTTGTTTTCGAAATTCGATGCCTTCTTCACACTACACACGAGAACGGGCATCATGTGACGTTTAAGTGGCTGCCAAGTCACAGCGGCGTCATAGGGAACGAACATGACGATAGTGCCACACGGGCAGCTCTTGAAGGAACACGAGAAGAAGCCATACCACTTTCGTGGACCGATGCAGCTAGTAATCTTCGACGATTTGCGCGTGAAATCACGTTTTCACTATGGTGCCCACCAAGCAACAAGACGAATCGTCAACACCACTTGTCCTCTTTGAGGGCTCTCCGCATGCCCGCTGGGCTTGACCGAAGAGAAGCCACCATTCTTTATCGCCTATGGCAGGAGTGGCGTTCACAAAATCTTATTCCTTTGTCATAGGAATGGCCGACAACGCTCTCTGGGATGCCTGTCATTGCGAAGAGACGCTACATCACATCCAGTGCGACCGTCCGTTGTATGACATCCAGAGACAGTCACTGGCGTCCGTTCTTTTGCGCATCGACAACATCCAAATATCTGTGGACACTATTCTGCCCGAGAGAAGACATTGCAACAGAAGGCGACAGAAGCTCTGTTAAAATTCCTATGAGACACGGACTTGAACAAGCGGCTGTAGCAGCAATGTCACACACCGCGAAAGACAAGACTGTACTATGACTAAGTGTGCGCGCATGTGCTGTGTTTATCTCTCTTCGCTCTCTGCTCTCTATCATTCATCTCCCCCATCATCTCCCATGTGAAGGGTAGCAAACCGGCTGCTTATAGGCTGGTTAAGCTCCCTGCCGTTCTTTTCCTCCTATTTTACACCCTCTTCTGAAGGGGCTTCTGTAATTACCAGTTAGGAACAATCATATAAAGCGATATCGTTACAGAGCTCCTTTCGCAGAAATGCCGGCGTTGGCGTCGTCGTCTTTGGTTGTGAGCGAAAAATCATCATCTTATGCAAGATCGATAAATTGAGAACCATGAAAATAAAAGAAGTAAATGATGAGAAATCCTGGAGAAGAGTGTAGTTCAAACCAGGGTTGTTTGGGTCCAAGTGGAGATCGAACCCATGTTGTTTGCGTATTGTTTTGCAACACGGCCGCACCTCTGCTTGTCAAATCAGTGAAAGCCGGTATCCCAATACAAAAACCACACGCGCTACTACGACTATTTCCTTAAGGCCACGTAGTGTATGCATAGCAAATTCTTAAAAATTTCATGAACTTAGTGTTTGAAATAAGCACTAATGACCGGATGTCACAACTCCTAAAGGCGAAGCCTTGGGGCTCCTAATTTTTTGTGCCATTGCATTCGTGATATCTGTAGTCTCGTATGCATGACAACATTTACTGTATAAAAGTCCAGAATGTATTGAGAGTTTGAACATTTTCAACCAGCTAAGACATCCGCTGAAATAATTCGCTGTCCCACATGAATCTCTTCATTATTACAAAATATTCTTGTTTTTTGGTATGATGTATACATTGAGGAAAGTGCATTTAGAAGACATATGTTTCGGAAAAAAACAAGAAAGCAGGCTTCTGAACGCACTGAAAGCATCTTCATTGCTCGTATTCAAAAGGATGGAGCACCGTCCTTAGCCTATGAACAAAAATGTGTACGTGATTCTGCGGACATCACTCTTCTGATTTTGTGTGTACTTTTCGAGGCATATAAGAATTATAACCACGTGGGCTTAGCTATTTTGTTTTTTTTTAGAAAAACGACCATCGTAAGTGAGAACCGAGTTTCTCAACCACTAAAGTAAGTCTTGATGCGTACGTGCCAGGCGTTCAAATGGTTTGGAGCCTGGCTCGGGAACAATAGCTCTGTACGATGTTCATAAGAAGCAGCGCTGGAACATCAAACAAGAACAAAAAACATGTGAAGCCTTGTATAGAGGACATAAAGAGCAAGCGAAAATGTGATTTAAAAAATATAATTGGAGTGCACTAGTCAACACCAATGGTATTGAATTCAACGTCTCACTTGACCATTGAGTCAGCTGCTGCTAATTCGGCTTCTCAGCAACAAACTCTTTTAAAAATTACCCTACATTCAACGTAAAGAATGAGGAATTTTAAAGAGTGTAACAGAAAGACAGTCGTATTTTGAGATTAGTTTAAATATTACTTATTCCTTAGCCGTCACCATGAGTGAGCTGACGTTGCATAAAATAGTAAGTTGTGTTATTTTTTATTCGTCTTTTTTCATGTGGATTAAAATGCAGCTTTCGCTAATGATATTAGGTCAATTTATTAATAAAAAGCCAAATTTTATAACTTTGAAGTACAACTCTTAAAGGTGGTTGCGTTGATTGCGTCAACTTTGTGTAACCGAGAAATTGCATCCAGGCTGTGTCATTATTGTTCAAATTCCGTTTATTCAGTAGGCACTCATTATTTTTGTTCAAAAATTAGCATAAACATAAACAAAAGAATGCTAGAAAAGCAGCAAGGAACACCAGAAAACATATAGAAAGACCTACTACCTTTATTGATTTTAGTGACATCACGTTGTCGGCTACATTTGTGCAATGTACAATTGCGAAAACCAGGATAATAGGGAAACTGAGACCTCATTCTCCGTTCACTGCGGAAAGGGCAAAGTTGGGGGCTTCAGCTCCCCCCTCCCCCCGCGTTGTTAAATACAATGCATGGCCATGATATGCTTCAATTTTGTGCTTCCTCAATATGTCTTTCTTCCCCTCTCTCTCATTTTGTCATTTTTTATCTCCTTCCCGAGTCCATGGCAAAAAAAAAATCATATTTACAAAAACGCTTACTCGACGAAATTACCCGTATAGCTGTGTGTTTACGACCTTCACCATGGGTCGTTGATTATGGGGGTAAAAACGCTGCCATGCCAAAAAAATATTTTGTGTTATTTAATAAAGACGATGATCTTTTTTGGGGACCTTGGACGCAAAATTTTGGTCTGTCTGTCTGTCTGTCTGTCTGTCCGTCTGTCTGTCTGTCTGTCTGTCTGTCTATGTGTCTGTCTGTTTGTCCACTCTTACCGACATCGGGTACTTGAAACGGCCGACCCCATCCGCTGCGACCACCAATGTTTCCCAAGGTTGAGCGTTCATGCTTGTGCAATTGTTAATTATTAAGTAATTATTGCGCATGTCTGGGGCACCATAACAACACGCATATATTCGGCATATGCATCTCTTACTTGAAAACGCGTACATAAGTAATTTTAAGGACCGTAGCGGTTATCACACTGGGCTTACCATGCAACGCTTGCACAGAACGGGAAGTGTTTCCAACGCTTTGCTACGATGAGATGGTGGTGACACCAATCCGTCGCCTCGCGTTATACAGCTTATCACCTCTGAGACGGGCGCGCACGGCCACGCGCTTTGTTTTCCAAATGAAACTGACAGATGGCGCTAATGTCTCACGTGTGAAGTGACTTGATGCACTCGTTTGCTTCCGCTGCACGCTCGAGGAACTCTGACGCAGCGCCTCTGGAATACCATTCACCAATTTTCTTGCGCAGAACATCAAATCAACGTTTTGTTCACTCTCTCTATGCGCAAGACTACCGTCTTTCGACGATGACATTTGCAGATTACATGTAGAAATGGGGCAAAGTTTTTCTTCTCAATTTTCTTCTCCATTTCTTCCATCCACCTTCCTTTCGAGGTGTTCCTGAGGGAGGCATGTCAACGTTATTGTTTTGGTGAGAACTTCCTGCAAATGCCTGTTAGCTAAACTTTATGTTTTATTATTCATTTCATTATTTCACAATACAAGATTACCGTAGTGCATCATACGAAATGCGAAGTTTTCAGTCACCTGAGTAAGCCTCTAGCTAAATGACAAACGCGAGTCTTCAAGACATGCAATGATAGAATGTTCTTTTTTAAATCCGTTACTGTACGCTTGTGTACCCTTTCCTGACTTGCCACCTCGTTCTGAATTTTTTAATTGTGCCCACCCAACAATGTATTTAATTGGCCATTATGTGTGTTCTCTACTGCGTATTTATGATTGTTATCATAAAGTGGAGCTTTCTACAGCTCATCATTATGGGCTAAAGGTTTTTTGTCTACAAACTAAACCCACTCATTCATGCAGTGTAATTTTCAGCTAAATATTTTAAATGTAGAGTTTAACGTCCCAAAACCACCATATGTTTATGAGAGACGCCGTAGTGAAGGGCTCCAGAATTTTTGACCACCTGGGGTTCTTTAACGTGCAGCCAAATATAGCTAAATATTTGCGCAATATGCGAATTTTCTACGTGCTCTATTTATTTCAACAAAGTTTTAACCCCTGCCTTGCTGTTTCATTCGTTATGTGCACTAGAACTTTCCGTATTCATCATCAGATGCATGTATTAGGGTGTGTTCCCTGTGCATTGTGCCATTTATATCACCAGTCAGGTCTGTGCCGAGCTAATCTATTCGCATTTGTTTACATGCGCTTCTGCGATAGCCAGACCAAATACGATACGGCACGCTCAGGTAAATTCACCGCGTCGATTACTGTTTGGTTATGCGCATGCATAATTAGTCAATACTCCCACCTTCCAGAGTCTTACGCCAGGATACCGAAATAGTATCCTTCATTCGCAGCTGGCTGGTCTGTCTTGCCGCCGGTAACCCTCTTCCTGCATTCTACATCTGTAGTTATCATGAACAGCCTTGTCGTCAAAGTAAATCTATCGCCTCTTAAGTGCTTAGAGTGAGTTCGAGGTCCACGTTCAAACTCGCTCCTAGTTCAGATGAACAATGCTAGTGTCAGCGCGTGCCTCGCTTCCAGCGATCAGAATTCCAAACGCAAACAAAAGAGCGAAGTCGCTAGCGTATGTATTGTATATATGCGGTGAGTTCTTTGACGATGACCTTCGCAGGCTTTAAAAAGCAAGCAACCTGAGTATGGTATCATACGGGATAAAAAAAATTTTTTCCAATGTAAAAAAAAAAATCGCCCCGTATCTGCATGTTTCACTGCAAACGTTGTCGAAAGATGAGTCTTGCGTGTGAAAGAGTGAAAAAAAAAACGTTTACTTGATGTCCTGCGCGAGAAATGTGGCGAAAAATTGTATTCTGGGAGGGCTGCGTTAGGGAGTCTCGCTCCGTGCAGCCAAGACGAACGAGCGCATCGAGGCACGTTAGACACGAGTGGTATCTGGCAGTTATCTTCTAAAACGAAGGAATGCGTGCGCGGCCACGGAGAAAGATGCGCGCCTCTCTCGGGCAGCGACGGGCCGGTAGGCGCCACCACCATGCCATCTTAGCAAAACGTTGGAAACACTTGCATTTTTGAGCAGTGCGTTGCATTGTCAGCGCAGCGTGATAAACGCTACAATTCTTAGGATCACTTATGTGTGCCTTCTCTAGTATAGAGCGACACATACGAAATATTGACGTGTTGTTATGGTGCCTCAGATATGCGAAATAATTGCTTTTCAATGACAATCGCACAATTATGAGCGCTGAGATTTGAGGAACATTGGAGGGCGCTGCGGATGTAGGTGGCCTTTTGGGGTATTGCTTGGTGCTGGTTGGGTATCGTTACGGCGGAGAAACAGACAAGTGTACAGACACACCGAAAGACGGACGGGCACATCGAAAATTTTGCGTCGAAGTACCCCAAGAAAGACTATCGTCCTTAAAAATGATTGAAGAAGATCTGAAGATTGATAACAGGTCCTGGCGCCTAAAGGCGTGGGCGCGCCGAAGCGCTCAGAACGATTTGGCGCAAAGCGTGTGCCAACAGAATTCCTCGAGGGAATAAGTGAGCAACGCAGTCTTGCTTGGTCTATGTTTTGCCGCATAACTCAGGTGTGTTGGGAGAGAAAACAGGGCCCTGTCATTCCCAAAGAAATATTAAGGCACATGCAGCAGCCCGATATTCACGCTGTGCCAGGCCGCACAGTATTTTATTATATCTACTTATTTTTTGTGAAGCCATGATCTTGGAGCACCGGCAAAATTTTGGCGGCCTGGAGGCAAGATAGCCTCCGTAGGCGCTCTGAAATGTGCATCGCAATATTCTCCCTATCCATGACTGGCGAAGCTACAGATTACATTTCTCACTTGCATTGCTCCCATTTAGTTTTAATTACGGGTTGCACAAAGTAAGAATATGTCCTGGGTGTTTATTTCTGGTGTAGCCATTGGCAGGGACCTGCTACGTGGAACAACTTATGAAGCCTTCAAAAAAATTTAAAGTATTAGTTCCCGCCATAGTAAACTTCACTCGAAATCTTCGAAATTATATTAGGGCTGACAGAAATTGTGTTACCCAAAAAAAGTCTCCTGAAAGAGTGTCCGTTTCCTGGGCTTGAACCCATATTTGAACATTAAGTCAAATCATGTATTCGTTATTCGATGTATTATTGTTTTTATACTTGAAAAGCCATTACTAGAAAACAATTCAAATTATTCTGAGTGCTCTGGACACCCAGAAATCAAAACTCCAGAAAAAAACATGCGCTGGTTTAAACATAACCATCAAATCTAACAGCTGCTGCTATGACACGCAGACTGCAGGGGCACATCAAGCAGACCATCAAAAACTGCACGTGCTGAATCTCTCATTACACATTGTGCACAAGATCAGTACATGGTGTCCAACAGATATATGGTTATCGCAGGCAAGTTACTAACATTTGTAATGCAAACATATTGGACCTATATGAAGCGTATCTCACAGCTGCTAATGCCACTGTACCATGCATCTTAAGCGCAAGCTTTATGGAGGTTCTCGGATGTTTTTGCGTTATATAAAGAGTTCTTCGAAGCAGTGACAAGTCTTCAGTTTCGAAAATGATAAAAAAAAGAACTTAAGCGTCCAGCATAAGTCGTGATCGTCACCAGAGTTTGTCATGTTGAAGCACAGGCAGCTCATTGCTTATACGCGATTTCAATTTCGATTCACAGGAGCTCCCATCTAGGGCTGATAAGCGATTTTTATGCCAGTTTTCTATGTCGTAATATAAAATTATCGTGGTCATGTAACGTTGACTTTACCGGTCCAAGCATTTTTGTGCGTGAGAGTTCGCCGTAGTACTATTTGTTTATTTGACACGGATACGAAACTGCCACGCTGTCAGTGCAAAGGGGCGGTGCTCGAGCGTGTCCAGAAAAGTGAGTGTAAAACAGAATGGCTCAAGATGTTCATATGGTGCACTCCGAATTTCGGCATAACATTACCAATGCGAAAAAAGCAGGCATTCGTGAAGCTTGAATGTTCATCCCGGAGGGTGACTAACAAACTTTTTTTCTCTCAGACTGTGACAGCAACCACCCTCGTATGAAGATTACTCATATAATTATTATAGTGTTTGCAGTTTTGTCTGTCACTCAATATACTTACCAGTGACTCATCAATGAAAAACTCAGATGAGTTCTCAGCCAACGGTGCCGGAACCAGTGGACAGACATATCGATCCGCAAAAAAAAAAAAAGTCGGGCAAACGAAGTTGAAGTGTAAAGAAACCACTCGTATTTGGCGAGAAAAGTCAAACAATGGGATCCTTCTTTGAACCATGTTCTACTTTTTCCTTAACCAAGTTCAGGCTCTGATCTTCAAGCAGTTTTTACGGAACTTTTGAAAGACAAGTTGGTAAGAAATTGTTTATTTGACACGCGAGTGTGAAGTTTTCGTGAATTATTCTGGTCTTTTATTAGTAGAACAAACGCACTTTGTTTTGCCACTATTCTAGCGCTTGCGCTGAATAAGTCTGGTGGGTGGAAGCTAATATAACTATGTACCTAACGTTTTCCTAAACCCGGAAAGCGAAAGACTGCGTCGCGTAACATTGCCAGCTGTGGTGTCGGCAATTCATCTTGCAAGAGACACTTTTTTCAGGCATTAGTCGATATAATCTTGATAAGTGAGGTAGGTAGCAGCGTGGATTGTTCTTGAACTTCGTAAAAATCATAGAATGTAGTTCACTGTTTCAGGCGCCAGGTGTGTCGAGCTTGCTTCTCGTTTCGGCCATGTGCTGTGGTGTATATAATAAAACAAACATGAAACATGAGTTAGGTGTCGATCAATGTCATTTGAAGTGCAGCGAAAATGAAGTCAGGAAGAATAATGAACCCGGAATCCTGTTTAAACATGAAGCGTGAGCATGCGTTCGATGTACAGTGTAGACATAAGCTGATTTATTTTCAAAATATTTGGATGCAACAGTCTTAGAGTTACACGTGCATTGGGTGTAAGCATCAATTTCATAGCCTGAGCAGAAAAAATACAACGAGGCTTAATAAATAAATGGTATCATGTTTGCCGCATTGCCTGATCCCAAATAAATAGTTTAATAATTTAGCTATAGTAAGCTCTTTTTCCCAGTTTTGCACCCAGCACAGACCGTGCTCTGCTAACAGCAACACAACGTAATTAAACGAATAACTGATTCGTTTAATTAGTTATTCGCTTAGTTATGTTAGTCTCGTTCGTGTAACGAGACTAACATACATAACACACAGCTGAAAATATGAAGTAAATATCTGCTCAAGATGTGAATGTTGTGTAAAGGCTCAAAACAATTGCAAAAAGAACAACGCTATTGCTACAACAGACAGCATGTCGTGTTAACAAATACTTTGATTGTGTTAGCTGTTTCATGTGAATATTTTTAGTGTTTACCATTTTCAAAACCTGACAATTGGAAATACGCCATGCTAGAACATTAAAGGTATAGTCGCAGTACTTCTAAAACAACTAAATATTATGCCAAAATAGCAGATGCCACTTACCGTCATTGTTAAGATTATGCGAAACATGCGTCAATCATGCGCCTAGATTTTTACTCATTAGAGTTTAATATGATGAAATGCTTTGTCTATTGTAATAAAAAAGATTCTTGACGCCTGTTAGGTTGTGTTATCCAAGTGTCATTTATTCAAACACTCACAAATATTTGAAAAATATGTTGATCGGGAGGGAGCATGACCATTGTCTACAGGCATAAAAGTTTGTGCCATAGATATTTGCTAACACCCCTACTTTACGCGGCTGGTGAACATCAGCTAAAATCGTACACGAAGCATGCAACTGCGTGGGGCAAGCTTGGCACGAGGATTTCAGGGTGAACAGGTGCACGATGCTCTGATGGAAGATATCAAAGAAGCGCACACTATGTCAAGGAAGGCCTTTCTGGGCAAACTTCTCGTATAGAGTTGCGGAGTGCAGGCATGATCAACTAAGGTTTTAAGCTGTTTTTCATCCCAGTGACATGTTTATAAGCAGCTTGAGCAGTCATCTAGCTTGCCAGCTGTGCTTGCTTAGGCTGCCGTTTCACTTTTCATGGCACATTTAGTTTTAGGTTGTCTACAATTACTTGGGCTATACCTCTTTCATTGGATTTCGAAGATTTAGGGAGAAGTTTTATTTTTTTATTATGCACAAAAACTTCTTTACAAATGTATGTCTTGTGCATCTAAATCATCGCTGCTGCCGCGCTGGCATTAACACTTTGGAAAAGTCACATTTTCTCATTGCAAGGAGCAAGAAGTTTCTTTTCTCCAAGATCTGATCAATAAAGACGTCAAACATCCTAAATGTGGTTATTCGATCATTTTACTATCGTAGGTATACCCAATGTTCACTGCAGGCAACGTTCAGGTGGCAATACTAACAACAATTTTTAACACAAAACAATGAAATCAAGCTTCAGACACGTTCGCAAGTTCATCCTCTGAGTACGTATACATTCGAAAGGAGTACAAAAAATTGCAAAGCTCTATTAGAACGACTAGTATAAATTGGTCGCCTACACAAACAGAGAACACAAAAAATAAATAAAGATTGGTACATCTGCGTTTTGCGAACATTCTGCTGCTTGTGCAAAAACTTTCATTTCGACCTCTTGTGTGTACACAAGCGTTTCTTCTTTTTTTTTTTTTACTATGGGCACCGATCCAAACAATGTTTCTCGTATATTTGTCTTCTGCATCAGATGTAACAAAAAAGCCAGAACGGTAGCGTCGCCGAAGTATGAAGAAGAAACTTAGTGAGCACAACAAACTAAATCGAAGCACAGGAAAAAAACAACAGAACAAAAAATAATAAATTATGGCAGCTTGCGCTGCAGACGCAATGCGAAAGTGACAGGGGAGCTGATGACAAGGGAGCGTATATGTAGTCGTGGCTCTTGCCGTGTTGCTATATTTTGCAAATTTTCAGTTTCTCTATATATATTGACGGGCAGCCTATGGTGACGTGTGATTAGGAGGCTTGCCTTCGAAGCGAACGAAACGCGTGCTCGACGATCACCATGTGAATTTTTTTTCGCCATGAATTCAAGTGTTTCCCTTTGTCTACTTTCGTTTCTTTATTCCCATCTATTTATACTTCCCTTATTCTTGACGCTTACTACAATAGACAGCGGAGAAATGCGCACTGCTAGAAGATGACGAGGATGAAGATGACGTAACAAACGTATGCTGCTCAAAGTGATGACTTCTTATATTTCTCGCATAAAAAAAGTTTGGCATCTATGGCGAGGATGAACAGCCATGCCTGCAAATAACATCCATAAACCGAGTCGCAAAAAGGGAACAAGCACCATTAAGAGTTTCGACGTGTATGATATCACAAAGCGATGTATATATTATACCACAGAGCTATGTCAGGTCTCTAAACTGCTTTGCAAAAAAAAAAAAAAAAAACTCATGCAGGTGTGACATTAGTGAAACGTCAAATATGGTTGCTGTGCTGGCTGTCAATTTCAATGAGCAATACGTAAGTACTTTTTGATACAGTCGTCTCATCCTGTTCAAGTGAATGGTAGTAAGGTGCCACGCACTAAAGTCGGTTTTAGGAACACAATCCAGGCCTACCGTTCTTCTAAGCACACGGGCTGCATATACGGCTACTATATACCTTTGCGGTAATACTTACGTTGCTGTAGGCATTGGTTATTATTGTTATAGACGGCATCGTGAATGCTTATATATAAAAACATACGCGACTGGTTAAGATATGTCTGTGAGTACAATTTCACATCTGTTCATCAAAATTTTGTCGCGTTTCGCTCAATAAAGTTTTCACCACAGTCATCTTGTCGCCGCATGTTTCGCATAACATTGTTTCTCATGGTACGTGAGATCTGCTCAATGTATCGTGAAATATATGACTTGAAATATGAAAAAAAGTATTCCGGAATACTGATACAAGAGTGCATGTATGAAGCCATTGCTTCCGGCGGTCACGCAGCTCGGAAGTTATTCGCGTTCCGGTTTTATACTATTCCTTTTCTGACATTCTTGTTCATTTTCATCGGTCGCATCCGGGCCATAATGTTACTCCTCATCTCGGCTGTCTTTTTCGCGCTCTGTACTGACTTGTCTCTCTTCTTCTCAATAATACTCTACAAAAAGGCAAACTGAGCGGAATGAAGTTATTCAAAGTGAGTGCACTTATCGGCAGCCGCAAGAAAAAGAAATGCCACGCTGTACCACCGGTGCCAGCTAGAGGCAGAAAAAAGACAATTGGTAAGTGAAGGGTGGAAACGTAAAGAAACCCTGTGGTAATACACGCCCTGACCCTTGGACCAGTCCTCTTGCGCATTCTCCGGGGGCATTTGCAAATTGCATTCGCATCGCCGCTCATGGTTCACCGAGAAGGCTAACTCAATTGGGCTGCACCAAGCATGCGAGCTGCCTCTCAGCTGCATCGCGCGATGAATGCAGATGCCGAGCCATTATGCAACGCATCCCAAGAAGAAATAAAATTAAATTGGCCCTATTAGGAAGCCGCTGAAAGAATCGATGACCGAATCATTGCAGAAATCTTGTTTGTTTGCCGGCGTTGTGTTACGAATGTATTGAACCCCTACCCCGCGGTCATATTTCAATGTCGTTGCTAATTTTAACCTATAGAAGCCCTCCTACAAGCGCTATGTCCCCTCCACGTTTTTTTTCTTTTTTCGTTGTTTAAATATTGATACTGCTAGTTTTCTGTCATTGAAATAAAAACGGCAGGTCTGCAGAAAAAGCGTAGCCTAGTCACTGCGAAAACAGAAAGTGCTAGATTCGAAGTGCTTTTTGTAAACTCTCCTGGGGCTACTAATACAAATACGCTTCTAAAGTACACACTACGCCATAAATCATAATTTTTGTCAAGCTGGGAAGCTCCAAAACTCTTCTTCGTGAGCAACAATTGTTACTGAACTTGATTAAGATTGATTCACTGCGTTTCAGTAACTGTCATTCAGACCTAAAAGTTTTGATGCCACGCCATTCAGCACATGCATGTTTCAGTGGTTTCAAACTGACAAACTCGTTAAAGAAAAATAAAAAAAATATTCTTTAAGGCGTTAGGCTTTCTAGCCCGATGAGAAACACAACATTGCAAGTGCAGGGTGGCACTTCGAAAACTACCGGACTGAAAAAAAAAAAAGTTAAAGCTGCCGGTGCCGTGTAGAGCAGTTTTCTTACAGAGGGATAACATTACTCTATTTCGGTAAATTGAAACTTCGTATGCACAACACGTTTTTTACTTTAGTTAGGAATGCTTAAAATGAAGGCTTTACACACAGTGCAATTAGTTGATTTTGTATACACTCGATATCATATTTCAGGTGCTCAGAACAGCTGATTTACATTACCTGATATCACTAAAATTTTGCTTCCCTGCTAGCTAAGTCAGGTACTCTAACATTAGCATACACGATGCGCTACACACACGCACACGCACGCACACGAACAAACACACAGACACCCATAAATACAGCCAAAAAAAGAATTAAGACAGCTTCAAACTGGGGGAAGAAAGCCCCATAAAAGTAGATAGCTGGGCCGTCTTTTTTGTTTTTCTTCAGTTTTTTTTCTGTCCCTCTCACTTTCTTTCTTTTTTGTCTTCGTTTTTTACTTCAAATGTTCTCTTCCTCTCTCTATTCATCATTTGTTGCTCTCTCTTGTTATAAATGTTGGCATCCTATATTTTTCCTTTTTCCATATTTTTTATTCGTTCTTGCTTCCTGTTGTTGTTTTTTCATGCGTCTTTTGCCTGCCTTACGCGAAGTGCACTAGTTCTTTGTGTGTTTGTTTGTTCGCCCAGTGATCATCATCAATGCACTCGAACAACAAGGGCAAGAAAACTTCTCCTTGGCGCGAGCTAATCCTCCCAATGCGGAACCTTGAGTGTTACGAAAAGCGACTATGAGAGCATACGACAGCACTCGGCAGCCTGGCCCCGTAGAGTGCTTGGTATTGATAACGTTACTTTTATGCAATCAAACAAAGCTATATTCTGAGCTAAAAAAAAACCGCATCGACCATCTTTGGCTACTTTATATTACACGTTGGTGGGAACTCGACACTGCAAAACATTTTATGATACGCGCACTTTCTTACTTCAAGTTCGCTTTCGTTTCCGCTATCCAAGAAAAAAAGCTACTGTAGGAATTCATGCGCTTTTTTATGTTACTTTTTTTTCTAGCGCATGGAGTCTGGATATCACACTATCCCATTTCCCTACTATACCATCTCGTCACACGTCATGTGTGAATCGTGGGATCACTTTGCTTCACCTGCTTGTTGTTTTGGCTTCACTGTCTTCAGCTAATTTGTGAGATCAGTTGGCCAGGCATGCCAGCTCTGGGCAATAATGTATGCAAAGCAGTGTTTTGATACTAGCGAATACAGCGGTGTTGCAAACTCGAGCAAATCGGCTGTACCCGAAAATGTATGTACGTTTGAATAAATGGTCTTTCAGAGTTATTTTCACCTTTAGAGACCAACGACGTGAGCCCAACTGAGGAAGACGAAAGCTTGACAAGCCGCGGTCACTGAAGTGGATAAAAAAACACTTAACCATGTTTGTCTATTTTTTCCCTACGTGGCATTGAAATAAACAGACAAGAAGCCAAGACCTCAGTTCCTCCGTTATGAATATCAAATGTCACTCGACTTCGCCTTCCAAAATTGCAAAATTCTACAGCTCTGGCTGCTTAGGATAAATAGTTTGCTTTCTTTTTACATGGAGAAAAAGAATATGGTGGAATCAAGGCTTTTCTTTTCTGAACCTGCAAAGAGGATTCAAGATTTTCCATGTGTCATATTTGAAAAAGAATCGCTGATCATAATTTTGCCGAGTTGTCTGTTTCGTCAAGTGAAGCGAGAGCTGGTAACAAAAATCTACCTTCATTTATGTTTGATCCTTTGGTGAAAAAACGCCTTCAAAACACGAAGCCGATTTTTCATGACGGTCAAATGGGGTTTCAAATGGCACCAAGTTCACGTACTGCGAATATGTGTTTCACATTTACACTTCAGTGAAAGTATAATGAAGCACAAATTAGAGTCATTATTTCAATCACTACCGCCAGCTCAGAAAAACTGTAGATGTTTGGAAGTGTACAACTATTGCACTCTGCTGGTACTAACCGAGCGGTAGAAATTCACGAGGACAGTCAGTTAGGCAACTCGAGTGTCGGTACGAGTAAACTAAACAAACCTTCTCAGCTAAATGAGACACGAACAGCAGATTATTATTGTGTTAATATACACCTACGTGTTCATCCACACTTCCCAACAATAGGTATGAAATTTTTGCTACTTCCTGTCATAACGGAATGATTTATTTAAAAACGGTGCTTCGAAGGCTCGCAAAGATAACACACACAGCGCTGATTTTACACAAAGTTTATAAGTACGTATGCATGTGAGCTCATCTAAATTACGCACTGTGTGTAATGCATGTTTGCCACTCTTTGTAGCTCTGTTCATCTGTTCAGTTATACCCTAAAAAAATACGTAGCTTTCTATACTTCATTCATTTCTAACTATGAATTCCTTCGTACAGTTCGCACTAAATCACTGAATCCTTTCACTTAAAATGTTGCGTTAACCACTCACATTTTGTCGTCAGTCAAAAGACGAAGCAGTGAGTATAAATGACAAACTTGGGTCGTTGCGGCTCGAATGGCTGTGAGTTTCTGCAGCCTGTGTCGTCATACCCGGCTTTGTGGCGACCGTCACTGCGCGTACCAATGCCGAAGCACACGTCGTCTCCACTTTTTGCTGCGGGTTGGACGTGATAAATAAATGCTACATCGCTACCTGGTAATGAGCTCGTTTGTATGCATGTGCGTGCCTTGACAAAACGGGAATGTGCTCGGCTGGACCATGGCTAAACAACTATGGGAAAGCGCAAGCTCTGCGTTGCCACATTCGCTCAATGATCCGGGCTGGTTTTCAGGAACAGAAGTAGGCGCTGTAGGAGTGACTACACTTTTACTGTTGCGGTTTTCTCATCCTTTCAGCAGAGGAGCCACATTTAACGAGTGAAATATTTGTACGTAATGCATTGAGAGCTCGGTGGTGAAACAATCTTGGCAAGAGAGCCGTAGTTAAAATTATAATGAAGGAAAGTTTGGTGAGTTCATACGTGTGTTTCAATAATACTCACCAGTATGCTATACGGCTTCGAAACAACCTGCTTTTAGTTTAGAGCAGAAGTGATATAGCAAATTATAGGACTTCCACGACTACCTGACGTGCTAGCCTCGACAGCTTCCTTTGATCAACTGATTGCTATTGATTTTGCGTTTCTTTAATACAGTAGAGAAAATTCTAAGGAAGCAAAACCTTTAGATACCTTTCAGAGAACCTTTCTGCACTGAGAATCAGTTCCCACAGTGAAAGCGTCATCAGGAGTAAACGAAAGTAAAATGATTATCAATTCGAGAAATTCTCGTCATGTCACATATATCCAATACTTGTGACCTTATAGTTACATCACATGACGTGATGTCACACGAAGACATAATCACATGACATCATTCCTTGCCGATATTTGGTGTGAAGTCGAAAGCAGTGCAGAACAAAAGTGCGCACAGGATGCTTGCTATGCTCATTATTTCCGAGTCAGTGCTATACCAAACCGCGTTAGGTGCAGATTTTTATTGTGAGAACGCGTTGAGAGGAAGGCCAGGAACGACTCGTTTATTTAGAAGAAATAGAAGACAGCTTGTGCCTTCCATTATATTTTTCGCCAACTTTTTTGCGTAGTGGACCCGTAACGCACTCGTTTATGAAACGATTGCATTTATCAACTGATTAGAAACAGGAAGTAGCAACCTCATAAAATTGGAGCTCGAACAGTATGTGCTAGAAGGAAGGAACGAGTCGTTAAACGATATGCACGACGCATTAAATACATCTATAACTCTGTTAGCTCTATTCTATGTGTTAAACGTTCATACAACTTCAATGTTCAGTTGAAGTAATGCGTGAACCACAGTAGTCAAGGTATCATTAGGGTAAATGCACTTCTTTTGTTCACACAATGTGCTTTTATTTTTCACCCTATTGTGGCTAACAACCTAACAACAGAGGCGACGGACAATTTCCTGCTCTACTCGCTCAATTCACTAATCCCATTAATACTTTCTGCAGAAAAAAGCAGTATTGATCTAATGGAAAGCACAACTCTGATTAAAAAAGAACACCTCATAAATTGAGAATGAGAACATAGCAAAGACAAGTAGTAGCAATTTTCGTTCGATAGCTACTGTGGGCGATTAAAAAAATATATCCACGACGAAATAGCGTTTTCAGTAATAATAAATCTGCAATATATACAAAGCATCCTAATGTCAGAACATTCTCGCTAAAGCTTAAAAAAGGAAATTCAATGGGCGAATAATAGCATAAAAAACCCGAAAATACATGAATGAATATGCTTAACTTGTCCTGCCAGTACTTGAAAAAAAAAACAGCTGCATATAGTGAAAGAACCCAATTATCTCAATCACACCAGCCGACCAATACTAAAAACAACAAGCGTTTTATTACTGTTAGAACAGTTCGCAAGTTTTAGGGTAAACATAACCATATATTCCTAAAAGAGATCTTGAAGGCCAATCGCAGCAATATTCTTTATGTTCCTTTGATACTCTTGTAAAGAGCCCGATAGCTCAAATACGCAGACAATTCAAAAATATCTTAACAAGTAAACAACCGCAATACCGAAACTAAAACCTAACTGAGCCTACTGCCTTCGTGTGACACACTATTCGGTAAAAACAGGAAGTCGTATACTGTTCCCGTTGGCGCGGAGCATGAAAACTGAAAAAGGCGGGACGAGTGGGCACCCTTAGCAGAAACGAGCGTGCCAAGCCGAGCTGGTGGAACACCAAGTAGGAAGAAAAAAAGCTTTTTCTGTGCCCAACATCATTTCATTTAATTTCACTTGTCACCACCATCGCCTTGTGGGCCGCGGAGAAAATGCAAGAAATCATCACATCACAGAATTTGCAAGAAATCATCACATCTCTTAAGCATTCAGTTTGGCATAAATGAAATAAGTGGGCAAAAAACGTACCCAGCGAATTTCATTGAGATCTATTGACCTAAAATATTGTCAGAGTCTGTCTTTAAAAAACACATGAAGTCTTTTGCATTTAAGACGGAGAGATGGCATCTCCTAACATTAAGTTTATCCGATGTATGTGATGCACGACATCACACTTTCTACATAACACAGTCTTTATGAATTTCCAGCTGCTTTGTTATGTTTGATGCATACATAAATTGGTATGAGACATGTCAAGAGTCCGTGACGAGCATATTTAAGAAGTCCGACATTGTATGCCACCAGAATATACATTTTATTAGCACGAAGTACACAAGAATGCACAAGCATTTACACAGGATAAACATTGTGATATGTGATAGGTATAGATTTCACACATCAATGCCTTCATTTCCATAAAAGACAAGCAAAGCAATGTATGCCACTCTTCGCTAACTGCTTTTATTGCATTGATTTCCGCAGTAAAATGAACCTGCTGGACTTTTTTTTTCCAGAACTCATTTTTGAATAAAAAAAAATCTTCAGGACATTAAGTTTCGCCTTTATGAGTTGAACAGGATCGCGATGCCCCGTCCCTTCTGCGTATTTCAAACACTTTGTGCTAAAATCTTTTTGAAGTGCTATGCACCCACTACGTGCCGGTAAGAGAATAGGCGCAGCAATGTGTGTGCCCTTTGTAGTGGGCGACCAGGTAAAAACCAAGAAGTTATTACAATTATCACATGTTCTGACTCCCCATGTCAATGCACGCTTCAGTTACACTGAACTACACAACGCCCATTACTAATGGGCCTCGTTACTTCTTTACCTTCCAGTACCTGGAAAAGCGTGCAGGTCTCGATGAGCTTCACTTCTTATAGTACTGTTTATTTACCTGTCCAAACGAAATCAAGCGATGCCTCATTGTTTATTTTTCTTGTTGACGCAGCGTACTGATGTTAACACTATGGCTTTCTTTTCTGTACATAAGTGTTATTCGTGTACCACTCGCGAGCGTATTTTCCTCTGCAAAGCTTCTGCGGTTCTTGTACTCGAGGTGATGAAGCCCAGAGAACTTCAATTTCTTCTATCGCAGGCAGAGTTACTGCCGTCTTGGCATTGAAGGATACATTATCCATTTCCTGATGTTTGCAATTTAAAGTCGATGTATAGTCCAAGCTGCAAAAGGAAAGAATGTTGTACATTGCACCGACGCGGGGTGTAAAGGCTTGCGCCGGCTCCATGTACATTCTGCGCGTCTAACAAGAGATGAGTGGGCGATTGTGAAGTGCAATAGAAAACTTAAATACACTTTTAGAACATCAAGAATACTAAGACACCGGCGGGCCTTTCTACATTGCAAGATACTGGGACACCCCACTGTGACATTAGCAATCATTCTTCAGATCTTTGGAATCTAATTTTGTGCTTACTGCTTACAGATCAGGTTACCTTGACAGAAACGTTGAGAGCATGGTCAACCTAAGCTGGTTTGGAAGAAATTCGGAGCTGCTGAGTAGTGGAATTGTCACGGTTGCTTGAAGACGCCATTCAAGACAAGTGGTTATTTTATAAGGGCTTAGACACTATAGGAAATTTAGGTTTGAAACGTTGATTGAAAAGAAAACTTAAGGGCTTCTTAGAAAGTGTGAATAAAAATTTGAGTTGGTCTGATATTCTGAAAGTACGAGTGCACTGTTTTTATCTTTGATATGCACAAAGTTGACTCTAATAAATAAATGACACTCAAAAGGTATTCAGAGGTCAGCATCTGAACTTTCAAATCTTGGCCGTCCAGAGGGCCCACGCGTAGTTGGTTAGGTTACCCGAGTGGTTTTAGCCAGGCAACGTCGAGTTAACTCACGCCTATTGTGGACCTTATAAAGTTGCTTCACTTACTCAAAAGGGAGACACTTCTTACAGAATGCTGAATCAAATTTCCTCCTAGGCCAGCGCTTTGTTTAAACGTTGAAACAGGATACTTGTTATGATGTTAATTCTCAAAACCCGGCACGATATGAATATGTGAGACGCTTTACAAGAATGCTGCCGAAATTTGTGTGACCTGTGGTTCCTTAACGTGACCTAAGTTCAAGCATACTTATTTCCAGCATTTTGCCCGCAGCACAAAAGTGACCTTGTGTCTCATGATAATCGGTTCGCCAGCCAAGCACCGTGACGCCTGAAGCACCGGGGAGTGTTTTAAAAGTAATGAACTGACAACCTTCACTTCTCTTGAGAGTGACACTTTGGTGCTTGCTTTATCGTCAATGATGTTCGCTTGTGGGAACACGGAAGCTATTTTTTATGAGAATTTTTTTTGCTTTGGTCTGACGTAAGATTTATTACAGCTTATACATCCGTCAACTTACACACCAGAAATATTTTTTTGTTAACACTTATACTCAAAGTTCGCCATGGCAACTATCTGCCTGTTTGATTACCTACGCTGCATTTGTAGCCTTACTAGAGTGTGCGACATGGCTTTCGATGGCTAATATACTGTTTACCTATCTTAATAGCATACACAAATTTCTATTACAAATCGCTTCGTGGCATTGTTTTGGCGTGAATGCCCCTGCGTATATTCCTGCAACAATGCTCGACATTGGGGTATTATTTACGTAAACATAAAATACAGTGAACGGGGATCATGCTTCAATTATTGGGCTTCGTCCCTCCTCACAGGGGATCCTGCTGTCTCAACCTGAGCGCATGCCTCAACTATTGCAAGAAAGAATTGAAGTGAGAGTGTTGAATACGCTCCCCTAAAATAAATAATTTTTGCCAACTGAACTAAAGTCCTGGCAATATGACCTTATATATATATATATATATATATATACAAATCTGAGCAAATCTGAACAAATATATACAACAAATTTGAACAAATGGAATGTCAATAAGAAGAAGGAAAGGTGGGAGAAAAAATAACCAGCCGTGAGCAGGAATAACCAGCCGTAACCTGCTGATGGCTGGTTATTCTTTCTCCCACCTTTCTTTCTTATTTACAATCCATTTGTTCTACTAACTTCCCCTATACATTCCTTGGCATTACTGTCTGTTAGATCTCATTATTATTGTGTCAAAACACGAAAAAACGAGCCCTTAGGTATACACTTCTTTCCCTTATATATATATATATATATATATATATATATATATATATATATATATATATATATATATATATATATATATATATATATACTTATTTTTTAATGGTCGTCTTGTCATTTAAGTTGTAGTTATTAGTGAATGAAGAACTCCGCAGCTTATCGCACAAAAGGAACCTGGAGCTTGAAATAAGTGCTTCCTTTCACATTAAGTTAATGTTACTATAGACTAATACTGGTACGCCGATATTCGAGGTCTAAAGTTTTACAATGAAACGTATGTGAGAAGCCAGTGTAGTGTTCGATTAAAGAATGGAAATATCACTGTACTACAGCGAAATGACGTGATATACCGAGGAGTTGCATAGCGCGGAGGCCAGTGAAACATTTCTCTTCTTTCTGGAACTGTCCTCCAGTTCATGTTTCATGGTGGCTCCGTACGAACAGATGAGGGAAAGCACAGAGCTCCGGGCCACAAAAGATGCTTTTACTGTTTTTTTTTGTTTTTGTTTCATGACGGCGAACAACTAAAGCAGAGATAACGTACTCTCTGTGGCAGCGTCACCTGGCTCCCGCTGCCAGAGCATCCGTCCGCTCCCTATGTAAGGGCATAATTACGATTAAAGCCTCCATTTACCCGCCGAGCAGCATGCCAGCCGGGCTACTCGGGACGCCAAAGTGGCAGCTTAAAACCCTTGTACGTATGCAATTAGCGATATCACGAGCAGCTAGTTTGTCTGTTTTTTTTTGAGGCAATGAAAGAATGCTCATTATTTTGTGCTTATAAGAGTAATAGCAAAGAGTGAATGGTGGAGCGTTATTGTAATGCCACGGGGTCATGGCGATGACGAATAGAGGAGACTACATGTTCAGGTTACACTGTTTGTTGGGCCAAACTGGTGGCCACGTAAAAGGAAAATCAGATGAGAGCAAGGCACTCGCACTTATGGGGGCCAACAGAGCGTCGGCCGTCGATCAACTGTAAAGCGGGAAGCGCGTCGGCATTTATACATGTGTCGCCGAATAGGCGTATCTCTGATCGTTGTGCAAGCTATGGAACAATTGCTAGTGTTCGCGTCTCACTCCCAATCCTGATCTATTTGATTGATGTGTGGGGTTTAAGCCAACATATGATTATGAGAGACACTGTAGTGGAGGGCTTCGGAAATTTCGACCACCTGGCATTCTTTACCGTGCACCTAAATCTGAGTACACGGGCCTACATCATTTACGCCTCCATCGGATATGCAGCCCCCGTAGCCGGAATTCGATCGAAGCTTGACACCTGAAGCAGGCTGCTCAAACACTATAATTGGTGAACGAAACGAACGCACAAGTAGTAAACACCGGACGAGCACGATCTATCACAATTAATTCCGCCTGTGAGCAGCGTGCTGTTTTCGCGAACACGGCTGCCGCAGCGAGTGGAATGATTCGGTGCTGTGTGTAAAAACACTCGTTAGGAGCGCAAGATATACAAACTGCCTTCATCACGATATAGTGGCACGCGCACGAGCGCCCAAACACTGTGGGAGTACGCGCGCGTCGTAACGCATGGAGGATGATCTTTACAGCGCGCCTTCAGCACCTTTTCTGTCATTTCTCTAGTAGTAACAGGATGGAAGGGATGAAGAACAAGAGAGAAGGCTGAGCTGTTAACAAGAACATGCGAAAGTTATCGAGCTTGAAGTAACAATAATGGTATAATGTGCATAGTATTAGCTCACCGTTTGTTAACTGAACAACGTACGGTCTGTGTTCGAGTCGGTTAGCGGCGCGTACTGCAGAGTGAGAGTTCGTAGACTCGACTCCTGCTGATCTATTTTTAAAGACGATACTCCTTCTTGGGGACCTTCGATGCGAAAAATTTGTTCTGTGTGTGTCCGTCCTTAACGATACCCTAAACGGCACCAAGGGATACTTTAAACAGCCGAACCCATCCGCAGTGCCTACTAGTATTGCCCAAGATTCGGCGTTCATACTTGTGTGATTGTCAATTAAAAAGCAACTATCGCGCATATCTGAGGCACCATAACAGCGCGTGTATATTCTGTATGTGCGTATTTTACTAGAAAAGGCGTACATAAGGTATTATAAAGACCGTAGCGGCTATTCACGCGGCGCTTACTATGGAACGCTTGCACAAAATGATTGCTTGATATGTGGGGTTTAACGTCCTCAAAACTACCAGTTGATTATGAGAGACGCCGTAGTAGAGGGCTCCGGAAATTTCGACCACCTGGGGTTCTTTAACGTGCACCCAAATCTAAGTACACGGGCCTACAACATATCCCCCTCCATCGGATATGCAGCTGCCGCAGCCGTGATTTGATCCCGCGACCTGCGGGTCAGCAGCCGAGTACCCTAGCCACTAGACCACCGCGGCGGGGCCGCTTGCACAAAAGGGGAAGTGTTTCCAACGCTTTGCTTAGATGACATGGTGGTGGCACATACCCGGTACTTCGCGTTCTACACCTTATCGCCTCTGACACGGGCACGCACGCCCATCTCGGAGCAGCGCGTTTACTTCTCCAAGATAACTGCCAGATAGCGCTCGTCTCAGGTGTGACGTGACTTTTAGGGCCGAAGCTTCTTATAGCGGCACCCCTTCGTCCCGCGTAATCGTAGTCGTAATCGTAGTGTGTAACCAGTGTCACGTTTTGACCTGCAAGGTCATGCCAGTGAGAGATTTCTCCTGTGTGTTGTTGAACAATAGAAAATTCGTAGCCTGCGCGTTAACTAAAAGCCGAATTCTCCTGTCTCTCATTTCCCATTAGCAGCCATCGGCATGTACATTGAGCACTATCTGACACGAAAAGGTTGCTACGTTATACTCGCTGGGCGTAAACTTTTTGGATTAGAAAGGTTTAGCGAGCGTTGGGCCGCAGGGTCATGAATACAGTGAACTAGTATATACCATGAAGTCGAGGCGGTTAAAGATTGGAAGTATACACGAAGCGCAAGCTGTAAAAAAGTGCGCGTGTGCCGCCTCTCGTTTAGTCCTTGGAATGTCCACTGGATGGCAGTGCTCCTTCGTCGGGAATATATGATGAAAAGATGCGAGATGGTGGTACATGCAGTGTTGAATAGATATATGAACGGACACACAGACAGATACATGGATGGACTCACGAATGGCTGCACCGGCGGATTGACGCTTGGACGGACGCAGGGGCGTATGCGTGGACGAACGCAGGGACGGACGCACAGATGAACGCGCGGACGCACGAACGGACGCACGGACGGTCACACAGACAGACGCATGGACTCACGGAAGCAAGAACGAATGGACGGATTGATGCTTCGACCCACTCTACATCATTCACTTCGTGGATATGCTGCCATTTTTTTTCTCTTAGTTCTTTGTTTGCCATCTATAAGCTTGAGTTTTACGAAGTCAATTTACTGCTGAAATATGTCCCTAGAGTCATCTAAGACACCAAAGTAAAAGAAAATTACAGTAACAAAATTTTACCAGTTTTTTTCAGCTTTAGTAAGGGTTTGCGTTGCTACCAATGATTGTTATCGTTAACGTTTCAACATTTACCAGTAAAAGCTGTCATGAGATCAAAACTCAGGTGACGCGCGGCACCTTAGTTGCTTGTCGCCGCCGCCACCGGTGTCCGTGGCCACTATCGCAGAAATAAGAAAAAATTCTAGTGCCAAAGACACAGTGCTTTAACGCGGGCCCTCTTCGTGCAAGCCTAGTATTCTCCTACGGAGTCACACCGGTGTCTGTGACTTGTTTGAAAACTTGCCTTAGGCAGGCTTGATGTCCAGAAAGGAATGTCGATAAGATGAGTCATAAGACGTTCTTGAAGAGCACGAGAATAACCAGTCGTCGGCCAATGCGATTAGCTTAAGGCGTGGTTCCTCCAATACTCCAGCCCACTGCAGTAGCTTGTTTTTGATCACCCAATACTGTGGTATATACCTACTTAAGACAGAATTCTTCATCGTCGGCATGGCAGAGCGAATGCCGGTCTGCTACCCAGAAATAATTAATATTATTATTGGCGTGTTGGGTACATAGCAAGTGTGTTTGGAAAACGTTGTCAACGATTTAGAGTACCTGCAGTTACTCAACTTTGAGAGAGCAAAAAGCCGTCCCGTGGGCTAGTTTTTTAGCAGTGCACTTGGTACTGCTCAAAGTGTTTTTATCGCACGCCCAACCTGTGCTTGCAGCAGTTGTCCAATTAGTGTTTAGAAAAGGCTATGAAAAGCCTCTCTTCTAGCTTTTGCTGCGACTGCGCTGCGCCTTCCACGCAGACCTGTCGTTTTTTTTCTGAGTGTTCAACCCGGCCGTCAATTTTTGACTCCCATGAAAGTGAAGTGGATTTTCAGTGTTCACTCATCATTGCTAGTGCAGCATAGTGGCATTGTAAAGAGATTGAAAGATTGTAGCGTGGTGTGGAATCTTGAATTCTCTCTTGCTGTTATCATCCTTTCAAGCGCTTTACGATTTTACATTAACTTTGAGGGATAAAATTACTGCAGCTGGAGCAAATGGATGTAGATTTTGTGTCCAAGACGTAAAGCGAGCAGTGCGCAAAGAGTGCGCATTTGCTGTGACGGTCCGGGCAACTAAAACTACTTGATATTCTTTAGAAAATATTTGCATTTTTTTTTCGAAGCGCTGATGGTGGTGCAGTTTTGTCAGCTTCCATTGTAATTGCTGAATTGTGACTTCAGAAACGTCATCTATAGGTACACTCTCGCCGACCATCAAGGGGAATTATTGCGTTAGTCTGCTTGTATCTAATATAATACTAAATGATCAATGTAATCTAGGCCGGTAAGCCACCGGTAAATAAAATGCATCAATCCAAATTGGTCAGCAGGCTGGTACCTAGATACAAAACAGAATTATATAATGGAAAACGACTACTTCACCAATGTGGTTTTAATCGTCGAAGTAAACTCCCGAACAATTCCATGCCGCAACATATACAATGCTTTGTTGATTCAGTTATCAGGTCAGTTGAATGTTTGAGGTGAAGAAAATTACTTGCACTGCTAAACGCTCCAAATGAAATGTAACCTAATTTCGTTATTTTCAAAACATCATTCACTCTCCCCAACAGAATCAAGTTTCCACGTTGAAAAATGTTTACTTGAAACATATTACCTCAGTGGTTCTCGTTTGTGACTCGGTTTTAGCAACTTCGTATAGACGTGAGAAGTTCTTTGCCAGAAACTTGAGCAGGCGATGCGCATAACGGATATAGATGGAAAAGCTGGCCAAACAGTAATCACTCCTGTCTGCATTGTAGCGAGTCTGCCTGTTTACCCCAAGCAAGTTGATCAAAACAGCACCCCGAATGGTACCCTACATAAGTTGGTTTTTTCGCACGCAATCTTTGTAATCTTGCATTAAAGGTGTAATGTAATTTGCGGCATGCAGTCGGGATATTACTCCACTCTCAGGCACAAAATTGTCTGAACGTGCCTGTGGAAACACGTGAAAGTACTATAATAAAGATTCACCGTTTCCTGTGGTGCTAGCACTGATTACAGCAGCACTTGAGGTTGCCGCATATTGCATTGGGGAAACTCCACCAGGCTTCACCTCCAGAAGGCCGAAATTTCGGTGGAGGGCATGGCCGCACTGTAGTATGTACATCAGCGAGGTAGGTTCACTGAATCTACCACGAAGAAAAAAAAAACATCCGCACGAAGCAAATTGTAATGGAAGATCATTTTTGTGCATGAAGACCACCTACACGTAAGCTTATAACATGCCGAACAATATGGTTATGATGATGGGCGGCAATCACTATGACATCATAAGGTGTCCCGCGATTTTAAATTAGGTGTTACGACATGTGTTTCTTATCAGGTGCGTTCATGAAAACCACCTGATAATTAGCCCAAAGAAGGTAAAGAGGATGATAAGTTTTTTTTAAGTGTATTGTAGGGACTGTATTGTAGATGGGGGAAAGTAAAGCGAATAAAAGGCATGTATTGCAGTGTACAATTTGCGGAAGGCTGTATTCTCGAGAGGTTTTACAAATGCAGCCGAGAAAACAAAGGAGACGCATGGCAGCACGTTAGGGTGAGAATAAAAATTTAGCGTTCTATCAAATAAAATATCAATATCACTGAATTCATATTCCATACATAAGGATATGGTATTTACAGGGCATGGAAACGACATGATGGATGTTTTGCGAGTTATACAGATGAATATATTCAGACAAAGGTGGTTATCCCACCATTCGGCTAAAGAACACAAATCAGACTACAGCAAGCGACAGTCCTTAACTGAATGAATATCTTTAATTATTTCATGTAATCAGCATACAAGATAAAAGAAGAAGACGAAGTTCAAAAAAATATCGTCACCTAAATAAAAAAATAGGAGTGGGCCTAATACCGACTGTTCGGGGACCCCACTAGTCACTTTGCAGAAGGAAGACGTTTGGTAATTCAGGTCAACATAACATGATGTATTAAGCAGATGTCTGCGCAAGAAATCTACAACAGATGATTCAACATCGAATTTTGCAAACTTAAACAAGATCAGCAAGTGGCTAACTATTTCAAACGCCTTGCTCAGATCACAGTAGACTACGTCAACCTGTCCTGTCTGAGAAAGGATAGGGAAAATTTGCGTCACAAAACTAGCAAGAGTTGTGGTGATTGACCAGCCAGGGAGAAACCCGTGTTTATTAGGGATGAATGAACACTTCACTTTAAACAACAATATGGTATGAACTGCCAGCTCAAAGATCTTCGGTGTGGCACACAGTAGAGAAATCGGGCGATAATTGGAAACATCCCATTTGGAGCCCGACCGACAACATGAAAAAAAAAAACACGCACAGTTTCCTACACGCTGAGAATGGTGGAAGTGTTCTAAAATGTACTAAATATAGTAGTCAGCAATTGGGCAAATACACTACTATAAGTGTTCATTATGGTGAAAGGGATGCCATTCGGGCCACACGATTAGGACTATGTTAAGCGCCCAATGCACGAACAGATGACCTTTTCAACCAGTGACAGATCAGTAGCTGTGCCAACTGCTTTGGGCTGTTGTCCGATCACACAGCTTGAGTTTGAGGCTCTCTAAACAAATCAAGAATGCTTGGAGAAACAGCCAGCGATGGCATGCACTTCAACACCATCCGAGTCTGGTAGTCTGAAGGACTCGCCACGTTTGCTAGACCGTTTTCGTACTAACTTCCAAACCTCAGCCAGCCGGTGAGAAGCATTTTTCTCTAATAATGCAATATACGAACTGTGGTCCCGTTCATATAGTCGTTAAGAGAGAGAGAGAGTTTAGAATTACTGCGACACCTCTGTCAACTTGCTGAACCGAGACCATTTAACCTTCTTGTGCGCACGATATTTTTGTGTCAGTGAACTCATAGGTTCAAGGGAGAACTGGTGAGAATGTTTAGGATGTTAAGGCTCATATTGTGGTATAAACTTATACAGGCGAATGAACACAAGCACCACAAATTTCTCAACTTGTTCATCAACATTTCGTTTGTCAATAACCTGCGACTAATTGATGACTTACAAGTAATATTACGATTCAGTGTAGTCAACTTTTTTTTTGAAACCATGAAGATTGGTTGAACTGAGTGTTTTAGCCCATTGTTTCAGCACACACGGATAATCCTGCGTCAAGTGGTGGATGGAAATTGCCAATACGAACAAGAGAGACGTCGTAGCGTGAAACTTTACCAGTTCGATCATTTGACTGAAAAAGGACCAAGACATCGCCTCTGCACTTGATGACTGCGTTATGTTGGAGCATAGTATGAAGCGCCAAAAAATTCAAGAGCAGGCTGAATCCTTTCTCAGTTAAATGAATATTATTAGTATAGGTGTTATTGTTATTATTATTATTATTATTATTATTATAATTACTAGACTTTCAGCAGTGGGAAATTAAAACAGATTTAGAATCTCCTAATTCAATGCGTCATTATGACTCTACCCACCATTTGTGAAGTCACCACCTTTTTTTTATTTGTATAACTATGGAAGTAAATATTTATTTTGTAAGCAGGCGCCTGGAACTGTTGAGGCCAAGATGTTTGGCTTATAATTTATACACTGGTGTATCATTTCATCTTGTGTGGAGAACAATGATGCTTTGCGTACGAGCGTAATCAGTACGAGATGTAATCATGCGCGACTGTCTTGGTATAGCGTTTACAACACAGCTGGAAGATTATACACCAGAGATGTGGCAGCAGTTTGTTAGATATTGAAGTTGTAGAGTTTTGCAACCACTGCCTACCTTTATAAGCGTAGTGTAATGATGTGAAGGAAATGTTAACTTGGTGAAGTACACTCAGGTAAATGGCTTCAAATGCAGTTCTACGCTGACTCACCAAATATACTGGATGCATTAAAGTTGCAGAAGCAGTGGACATCCACTCAAACACCAGTATGCTTTTCATGCAACCAAGGAAACTTTACTCGCTGAAAGAAGCCACTGAATAGATCTCGGAAGTTTCTGCGAATAGATGTCTCTATGCGTAGATAACGCTCGCATATTAGCACAAAAGTTTTTTTCTCTAGTAAGATGGCTGATGGCGTGCGTGCTGCAATGGCATTTTTTTAAAAACTGGCTGTTGGCCACTTGCCGGTATTTTCCGGTACGAGAGTTGATCGCATTCATTGCAAATAGTTCTGCTGAAATGAAGCCCGGGCAGCAGAGGTGAACAAAAGTGAAACAAAATGTAGAAAAATGAAGCCAAGCAGCCGCTGCAGCTCGGCCTAGTTTCAAGCACTGTAAATTATTCAGAGTAACAAGATATCAGGAAGAAACTGGCATATTCAAGGATACTATCTGCGCTTCATCTATTCAGTCAACCGAAAGCTACTATGATTGATTGATATGTGGGGTTTAACGTCCCAAAACCACCTTATCATCATGAGAGACACCGTAGTGGAGGGCTCCGGAAATTTCGACCTCCTGGGGTTCTTTAACGTGCACCCAAATCTGAGCACATGGGCCTACAACATTTCCGCCTCCATCGGAAATGCAGCCGCCGCAGCCGGGATTTGATCCCGTCCTGCGGGTCAGCAGGCGAGTACCTTAGCCACTAGACCACCGCGGCCGGGCCTGAAAGCTACTCTAAACCACATTATCTACCACGCATATTGCAATACGCCTTACACTTGATGTAGCCCGGGTTTCTGGCCGTTATCACTTCCAAGATGTGTTTCAGGTCACCTGTGTACCGGACGTGCTGAGCCTGTTTGAAAGTATATAAATAAATCAATTGCACTCGCTGCTTTTGCGTGTTATTCACAATGCCTCATGAAAAATGTGTATCCGCAAGGTGATATTTCTCAGTGATCGGCTACTGGAAAAGTGCACTTCTCGATGAGATAGCCGTACGTAATACGCGAGCATATCAAATTGATTTTACAGTGGCTTCGCCGTATAAAGGCCACGTTTAAATCGAGTAGTACATTTCCCGCTGTCTTAATTTGTGTTAGCGCCACTGGAAATCACACACAGTTTTATATAGACTTGTTATTTTATATTGCAACAAAACCTACTGGTGCGCTAGGCATTCTTGCATATTTATTGTACAAACGCAAAAAAAAACATATTACACGCGTTTGTCCTCGTGTGTACTCTCTCTTCTTTTTTATGTTTGTGGGTTTTTTTTGCTTTGTACATAAAGAACACTACCTGTTGCACTAATATGCGAACAAGTCAGCAAAAGAATACAGGATGCTCTTCGGGTAGCAGTCCTAAATTTTTAGTTAGTTTTATTTCTGCGTATCACAGCTGGCTTTTGCCACTACAAGTTTTTTTTTGTCACACCAGAGAGTGAACTTTCACTACATGCAAGAGAAACGCTTACGTTGATTATTGGGTAGTGATTGGATTCCCTTGTTCTTGAAGGATCATTACTTGTGTGAATTTTAAGGCTCGGGGACGAAGCATCGTATATTGCATTTTCCTTCTCACCTGCTTCTTGTTTATTCAAATTCAATATTGAACTGGAATTGGCCATGTTAATGGCCAATACCAGTTCAATATTGCACTTCATAAGACGGCTCTGGTATTGGGCGCCTATTAGTTTTTGAAAAGGCTGTCATTAGAGATGCACTCGCACTGATGCACACACATATATGAAAACGTGTTAGTGTGCCTCAACAAAATTTTCAATTATAAGTGAGCCTATACAATTTTCTGTTTCTAATGAAGCGAAATTGAGTGTTTACGCGTAAGAAAGGGAGGATGACCGGCAGGTGATTACCCACTTTGCTACAGCTTGCTACCCTGCACAATGAAAGAGTAAATGAGGCTTAGCACAATGTACGTAAGGATGAGGCGCACACCCCCACGTTATTTTTTTCTGGTTTTTCTCTGTAGAACACACGCGCACGCACGCACGCACGCACGCACGCACACACACACACACGCACACACACACACACACACGAATACACACACACATACACATTTTTCCTCACTCACTCACTTCATAATTGTCATCCTGTTCCAAGATATCAGTTGATACGGGAACTTCGCCAGTGCTTTCGTGGCTCCCTCACTGCAAGACACAACATTTCGGTAATACAAAGTTGATTGCTCAAAAATTGGCTGCTCATCAAGGCATCCTAATTTTGCTGACAGAATGCATCCGGTAGTAGTAACGATGGGGATGACATGATGTGCGCCTTTTTCTCGTGGCTGTAGAGATGCCAGCGATACTGGTTATGATTACGACTGATATTGTAGAGCTGTCTTATATGATACTGGTCCGCAAAAGTGGCAGAAAGTTTGCCTTCTATAACGATGGTTCAAATAAGGTTTTCAATTGACACGGCACGTCCAGGGGATGAAGGCAAGCGTGTTTAGAAAAAGTGGTTAACGATTTAGAGTACTATAGGTAGTCGACAATAGGAGAGCACAATGCCGTCCCTCGGATATCCCATCGACACCCACAGCTTGTGAAACTAATACCTATGAGATTTCGTCGGTGGTACGAAAAAAAAAATCACTGCATTTCAAGCTGCTTGCAGATAAATATGGGGCGAAGCTTTCGGAGGTGATTATTGCGATTAAAGTTGAGATACTACTGCAACTGATTGTGGTTGTGATACCTATATATTTCTTTTATTCAAAGAGATAGGGCTAAGAACGATTGTGATTTAGTGGTAATTCTTTAAAACTGATATGAGGCTCCGAGTTCCGGGATACGTTTTGACTTCATAATCACAGCTTCATTAGCTATCGTCTGTGGAGTAGAATTTTCTTGTCGCTATTGCCACCTTGCATCCGCTTCAAGTTGTCTCAACTGCGCGTCCGCTTGGCGTTTTTCCGACTTAGCCTTTGATTCCTTAGCCCTAGTCTGTAGTGTAGAACTTTGTTGTCACCGTCACCGCTTTGCATCCGCTTCCTTCTCTTTTGTCTCCGCCCGCGGTAGCTTCCCGTCGATGGCGACGCTGATACTCAGCACGTCGCGCTTTCCTGAGTTCGTCTTCATCCATGTGAGAGAAGAGTATGTGTGATGTTGAACGTGGTTATATATACATATATATATATATATATATATATATATATATATATATATATATATATATATATATATGTATATATATATATATATATATATATATTATAGCGTGGACAGCAGCGCCATCACATCTACAAATAACCACAGCGCCCTCTGTTGCTTATAAGTGGAAGGTTACAAGTAAAATGGTTCAAAAATCTCAGACAAATGAAGGACGTGTTATGGACAGACGGGAGACGGCGAACACGGTGAGGTCTTTAGCAGCTTCGCCCCTAAAACGTGTGTATTGCGCGTCCAATAGGCAACCTCGTGTGCTACCAGGCGAATCTCTGCGCTGAGTATAATATTAGTACTTTGATTAGTTTCGGCAAGCCACTTCCACGAGTCTTCTAGTGTCTGCATATTGGTGTGGTTGATGTCACTGACGATCAGAAGAAGGATACGACATACCTTTTATCATTTTACTGATTATACGTTTGTCTTAATTTGAACACAGCTGATCTGCTGCCACACAACATAGGACTTAATAAAGGTAGTGCAGGGCTCAGTTAGAGCTGTAAATATTTTTGTGGCGGTTTAAGCTGGATCTTCACACCAAAATACCGCATTACTTACAGCGTTCAAAGGAGGCCTGTAATATATAAATAAGGAGCACTTGCCTTTACTTATTGATCCTCCTTCAGTTCTCTGTACATGCCTCTGGTAAGGAAACGTTCGACTGTGCGAGTTGCATTGGCTGTTTCAAAGTGCCATCGATTGCATTCGGCCAGCACAGTTATCAAGTACTCACTGTGCCATAACTATTGTGTTTGTGAATCAGCGAAGGGCTCAATCGCGTCCATATGAATACGCTAACCGACGTAGCTATTCAATTTGTTGGTTTTTCAGCTGCTGGTGATGTGTAAATATGAGCGCTTTGTATTAGGTGGATTGGTAAAACGGCACTTCTTTGCACAATTCACATGTTTAGGAAGCATGGCGACGTTCTGCCATGATGATGGGACTCGTTAAGCTGCACGACATTTATGTAGTATTTTTTTTCCTGAACCGTTTCAACAAATATTTTGTTCATGGTAGAACGCCCCTTCACGACACAGATAGCCTGTTTGATTCGCACTCGGACCAGACATAATCAAATTATTCACTTCCTCTGCAACTTTCTGAATTCCTTTTTTTTTTACGACCAAGATAATTTTTAGCTCACAACCAATGACGCCGAGCCCGAAGCTCTATAACACAATACGCACGAAACGAGCTTATTAAAACTATCCCGTTCCAATTCTTTTAGTGTGAATTGCTATAATTGAAACTCTGTTCTCCACACTAACCATGCGTTCTGTGCAGGGAAAATTTCTCACACTTCTACAGCTCACTAGGGTTAAAATATTAACTGCATTATTTGGGCACCTAAATAACAATACCGCATTTGCCCCAAAAAACAGAGCAAGCAAAGTAGTCCCAAGTAGGGATGGTTTTTATAGATTCATTATGCCATCTTGACAAACAAATGCTGCCATTTGTTGACGCTGCTATATTGTCACCATGAAACACAACGAGCACGTTGGATAATATACCGCTCACATTTGCAGGTTTGCTGAAGCCATTGGCACTTTAGGTAATCATGGCACCAACGAAAAAAATGACCACAATTTAGCGCAAGTTAGCAGTTTATTTAATGTGATGGAATACGTACTCTATATATGAAAAAAGTTTGTCATGACAGTACTCCTGATTCTCACGGTACCCGAAGCGGTATCAAAAGGAAACCGTACCTTGAGGGTACCGTACTACACAAGCATTGAATACATCCCACTTTCTAAGTATTGCCTCTGTTTATTCTTTTAAATGGGCTCTCTCCGCTTTCTTCACCACTGTTTCCCAGCCATGAATATAATAGTAATAATAATAATAATAATAATAATAATAATAATAATAATAATAATAATAATAATAATAATAATAATAATATATTAAGCGGTATACTTCATCCCTAAGCCCCCATATGATTATCGGAGCCGCCGTAGTGGAGAGCTCTGGTAATTTGGACCACCTGAGGTTCTTTAACGTGCACCGAAATCTGAGACTATAGGTCTACAGCGTTTCCGCTTCCATCGAGAATGCTGCCACCGCAGCCGTGGTTTGATCCTGTGATTAGCGGGTCAGCATCCGAGCAATTTATCCACTAGGCTACCGCGGCGGCATTCTCAGCGACGTATATAGGCTGTGGGCATTCTCACTTCATAGAGTACATCTAATGACAATGTTTTTTATAACAATGAACTCGTGTATTACTTGCGCTAACCTTCGACAATTTTTGTTTATACTTTTTCATTATTATTCCAAGTACCGGCATTAAAAATATCGACGCTGAGATCAATGATAACACGGTGTTTCCTAGGGAAGCCACTTTATTAGGGAGCATATATAAACTTTTGGTCGTAGCGCTTCACTTGCAACAAAATCTAGTTCGCAATGAGCCCCCATACACCACCATAAAACGAGGAAAAACAAGCATCAATAAAGGCGCAAGTAAGTGTCATTCCTTCTCCGTGAAGAATGCCCTAGGGGAGTGATCAGTAGGAGGTCAAGTTGTGATTTTTTTTCGCCGCCTTCTGTACAACCCCGTCTTATAAGGAACACAATGAGGAAAGCAGCGCTGCGTAAGCGGAGGTAATACAGAGCTATGGCACCTAGTAGTACGGAAAGAAAAAAATTCAGAAACCTAACAAAAGTTCGCAATGTTCTGGCTTGTAGTTCTAACAATATTGCTGCCTTCCTGCTTCTCGTCAACCCCGGGGGTCAGTGAAAAACCGTTGAGCCTCGTGGTTGGCAGCCACAACAAACCTAACGACTACGGGACAATGCTTTCGGTCCATCAGGGTGCACACAAATTAAATACAGAGAAATTGGCTGAAAAAAAGGTAAAAAGCACGTTGAAAAGAAGGTAACTGCCGAAGTAACGCAGCCCATGGCGGGCATCATTCACGATAACTATTCCTATATTTTCTTCTGTTCGTTGTTGTCGTCGAGATATCTGATTACTTTCGCGTCATGTGTTCGATTTATCCGTCGTTAGTCTTTATCTTATCAATGGCACAGAAGAAACGGCTATGCTGGAAACAATATAGTTGCTCTAATATGTGTTCTATGTTTGCTCCTCTTCGTTAATGCGTCCTTTTTTTTTCAATTCATTTATGATTTATCCGCTATATAACTATAGCGGGCGCTTATTTTCACGTCTAAATTTCTTATATGCAACTCTGACAATAATGGATCATGTCTTTCATAATGGCAAACTCTACAATATATTTCTTACGATATTTTTGCAAGCAGGAAAATAAGAGGCCTCAAGGTTGGTCACTACAAGGAAAGATCGATAGGCTTGTTTCACTAAAAGAAATTGAGTTACAATACTGCCTATTGGAAAATCTGAGCACAAAGATTTATATCTTCTGATTTTCCGATAAGCTGCGGCAATTGGCTCGGCTTCGGTGGTGCGCACCTCGGAATGTTCGCGCAAGGAGCATTAATATTCGGCTCGGCCAGCTTGTTAAGCAGAAGCGACAGAAGATGCACTTCTACCAGTTGTGGTACTAACTGTCTAGAGAAAACTGGCTGACAATATTTTTTGTATATATATACAAGATTTGTATTGAAAAGAAAGCTACCTGAGTACTATGACTGTCATGGACAGTTTTGTGTAGCGACTTTCACACCAAACGCTGCAGAAGGAGCGTAGCGCAACTACCTCGCTAAACAGGAGAGACAGAAAAGCAGTTCGTGGGTGCATCCCACGACAGCCGATGCCTGATACCACGCAACACATTGCCGCCGTGGCACTTGACTTCTAACGGCTATAGTTACTTCCTGCTCGCACTGTTTCTTTTCTCGCCATCTTTGATTCTCCGCTGTGCTCCACCTTTGTTCTTTTTCTACATAGTTCGCTCCATCGGTTACCACAACGCCAATACCACTAAAGGTATGATAAGGTGCCTATGCTCCAAGCTGTAAGCTTCCCGGTGTTTTGAGCCATGGGACACTGAAGGTTGTTCTGACGGCTCATCATGGGGCAAAGATGCTTAAGGGCCGAACATTTTTTCATCAAAAAGATACCCCCCTACCCGTGCTAATATTTATAAAGCAGCACTCCTGTTTTAAGCAAAGTGAAGCCTGTTTCAGTATACCCATTTACGCAGTGACAATATTTCTTAAGTGATGCATTTTGGTTATGGTTACTTTCAGCAAAACTGCACAGCACAGCATCAGAAATGGACAACCCTAACAAGTTTATTGTTCGGTTCCTAACCTACTGAACTACTCCCACTTTTAAATTTTCTCTCCCTCTCTTCTAAAAACTGTGGTCTTGCTTCCCATGACTCTTCTCTTACTATACCTTCATTCCCGAAATATTTGCTGTAGTAAGCCACAACTTTCAGCCATACACCTCTCGTACCTTTGTGTGCTGGTAGTAACATGCCTTCGAGAGATAATTTGTTGAGGGAGCAAACAGTACAAACATCCACCAACAGTCGGCACTGAACAGTCGACTTCAAGCGCATAAAAAACGCGTTTTTTATCTTCCCCACCCTGTTTTCAAGTTTGTTCTTGTGCAACCCTTACTTCCCTGAATCAGGCAGTTCTACACGGTTCTGTATATATCAAGAAAAGTTACTGCTTACACAGTGCCCACTTAGAAGATCTTCTTAAACTGAAAGAGCATACCTAAAGGGTGACTTCAATATTGAAGAATCGTAGGAAAAACATTCAGAATTTACGAACATAAGGTATACGTCATATAAATTTGGTCAAGAATATAGGCAGATTCTGAAAGTATTGCTCATGTGGCGGAAATTCTCAGAGACTGGCGTCTATTTTACGAAGGAAAGAAAAAAGGACGAACAGTAATGACAGAAAGGCTAGCGAGTCCTTATGGCGGTAAACTACCCTGCGCTGGAAAAAATACCTGGAAGCGTCCTTGTTAGTAAGACCTGCGTATACTCCCTCTAAGCTAGTAATACCTACAAAGAGGGATCTGGCTACTTACCGATCAAATCTGCGGATGGAAATCTTAGCAAAAGGTTGGTTTCCGTACGCGTACACTTCCGCGCATGACTGTTTTACGGAACTGCTCCTCCACGCACTGATCGTCTGACCATTCGATGCGATACACTCTTGAGGCTTGCAAACGAGTGAGCATGGATAACATGAGGATGTCCTTTGGAGTGCATGATTCATTACCGCAACAGACTGAAATTTGAACTGATGTGGTTTTTAGCATTGTGTCTTTCATTCTTACATCATATATTAGTCATGTAGTGCAGTGTAACAATATTTGACTACAGGGCAGGGCGCAGAACGCTGGAATTTCCGGGAATCGTAAAGCATTGTGGGCACAATGGGCCCATTTTCTAGCGCCTGGTTGACCAGCCCATTCCAGCATCAGATTTGTGTAGGCTGGACACTTTATGCAGCATGCAGAACTGCACTGAAACTTTTCAAGGTCGCGAATCGTATCCGCTTTAGAAGACGGCGTGCCAGTGTGCGCCCAACTGAAGCTATTAAGAACTGAATGCATAGTAGGTCATGTCAGCCATAGTGGACGAAATTATTGACAGCCTTTGTGGTGCACGCCGCAATGCACTAACACGTAATCGACCTCATATGCGAATACCACGAAAGCATGATGTAAAAAAAAGGTGTTTACTCCAGATGTACGTAACTTGGCATCTAAAACTCTGTCATATATGTGGTAAAACCATGAAACTGCAAAAGCAAACTACGAAGTTACGTTGGCCTTTTTTTGCTTTGGCGAAGAGATGGGAGGGAGTGTAATTTTGTGGAGTGAAAATTGAATATGTTAGCGTAGATTTTCACGCATAATGCATTGGTGTACTTGTAGTTGTGTGCGTGCAGACTATATATTGAGAGGGTGACACAGATGACAAAATTCACCAGTAAGGAGTTATTACAACAACAGATGTTAAAAGAAGGAAACGTATCCTGCTTTCCGCTGGCTCTCCCCCCAGCTTTACGTCAGAAACCAGAAGTGTTAGGGGAGGCCCTGGCTCTTTCTGCTCTTTCTCCGCTTCACATGCGTTGTAGCCGTAGTTAGAACATACTTTTTCGTTTTTGTCAAGTATTGCAAATATGCAATAACTTTTTCAAACATTCATTTTGTTTATTGCACTTGTCTAGCTAGGATTCTCACTATGCCCCCTCCACAGCTGCAACAAGAAGCACACGTTCCTTGCCCAAAAAATAACTACCTGTAGAAACAAGCTACTTATAAGCTTGCGCTTTCAACCATAAGGCAGAGGTGTTGTTTAGTTCATTACAGTATCACGTGAAGTAAGGTGCTTTGTGCTAACCTACACTTGGCTTTTTGAGGAAAACATCGCAACAGCCTCATTCAACTAGCCGCCAGCCTCTCGTTGAAGTAGCATCCCCCCTCCTCCACACTTAGCCTTCTTAGCCGTTGTGGCAGTCTTTGTGCATGGAAAACTCTACCTGCAATAAAAAATCTTGCTGGTCTCTAAACCTACACTTGGCTTTTTGAGGAAAACATCACAACACCCTCAATTAACTATCCGCCCACCGCTCGTTGAAATTGCATGCCCCCCTTCCCCATGCTTAGTCCCCTTAGCCGTTGTGGCAGTCTTTGTGCAAGAAAAACTCTACCTGCAAAGAAAAATCTTACTGGTCTCTAAATTCTTGTCTCTGATTCAGCATCTGAGAGAAAGTTCGACTTCGGCTACGCGGCTTGTCAGACTTGCGGCTCGCTGTGACACACAACCATCGCTACCTAGTGAAGTTTGTTACAGCCGGCAGGAATTTATCCAAAGGCATATTGATGTTCGGTGGCAAGATTTCAGGTGTGCACCTGTTGTAAGTCTGTGTAAGATTGTAACGCCGATTGTAACTCCTCAGTGAGATTGTACTTGCTAGAGTTTATTGTCCAAAACTCATGATATTATTCTGTAGGACGTTGTTGTGCAGCGCTCCGGAAATATCTACCAACTGAAGCTATTCAGCGCGCACCCAAATCTAAGTGCGTGGGTCTTGAGCATTCCCGCCTCTATCGAAAATGCTGCGCCGTGGCCGAGATTCAATCCCCTGAGCCACAGTAAAGCAGTCGAGCACTAAAATCACTAGACCACATCGGAGGCTAGTCGATCAAGTGATTGAAGCACTCGTAATTATAATGGGTGACAGCACAATTATTCCTCGATGTCCCGACCTTAGATCCACTGAGACATACGACTGAATTTGCCGATTTAATTAATCCTGCTTGAGTCTCTTTCCAACGTCAAGTACGAACAGATGTGTTTTTCTGAGTTCTTGCTTTGGCGAGAGACTCGTTTTTGAATGAATTCTGTGAAAGCATTGCTTCAATCCTCCGGAATTGTACACCCTTCGAAAGATCTCATTGAGAGGATTCTACCGAGCCTATTTTTGACCTGGTAGGTGCATTTTTGCCCTTTTTAAATACTTTTATTTGGCCGGACACCGGCCAATGTCGACGGAGCGGCATCATGCCGGAGGTGATGGTGGTGGACGGGGAAGTTATTTCCCAGAAGATGCTAATGCGCCTGGGAGGCGGAGCGCGTCAGGCAAGAATAAGCGTTCTCCACGACAACAAGCGTCTACTTCGTCTCAAAGTGAAGGAACTGCTGGCTATCGCAGGTACACCACGCATAGCGTCATTCGGCGTCTCGCAGCCGCATCGAGGCTTCCCCGATCGCCAAGGAGCCATAAGAAAGTCATAGTCTGACCGAAAGGCGGCCTGGATTTCAAGAAGGTTAGCCCAATTCATCTAGTCTAGGCGCTGGAGACGGCAGCAAAACTGTCCCCGGAAGAAACACTACTGGAGCATATCGTCTGCCCGAACATAACTCGGAATATTGTTGTTGTCTCTACCCCAGCGTCCGGTAAAGCAGGCGCCTACGCAGCGCAGCGTCTCATCCACCTTGGCTCGACTGAGTATCACACTTCGGCCTATACGGCGGCTTCTTACAATACCGGCAAATGTGGCATCCGAGGCGTCGACGTGGACATTATTGAGAGACAATTTGCGGTGATGATCGTCAACCCGCGCAACCCTAAAGCCATGAAGGTGCATCACATCAAAGAAACGACCACCGTCGTCGTTTTCTTAAGAGGTCTCAAGGTACCCAACTATGTTATGTGTGGTACGAGCGTGCTACGGTGTGCTTTGTACAGGAGTCAGACTGCCGTTTGTTATGAATGTGTAGCTCTCGGCTATCGTGCCGATGTCTGCCCGACACCGACGAATAAAGTATATCACGAGTGATCTGTCAACCATCCTGCGAATGATCACCAATGCCAGCCGACATGTGATTTATGCGGGGGGGGGGGGGGGGGTACACATCTAACGGCCGACAAGTCCTGCAAGCATTGATTCCAAGTCTACTACTTGATAAGGTGACAAAGACGGCTAGAAAGGGTGCCAAGAAACGCAGGCAGCACCAACAGGGTCTAACATCACGGGCTTCGAGTGTGGCACCAACCTAGAGGATGCAATCTCCCTCGCCAGCTGTTGAGAAGAGTCGCAGCCACTCAAGAGGGCGCTTTCGCTCCAAGAGGCACGCTCACTCCAAGGGGCACTTCCACTGCAAGGGATGCTCCTACTCTAGGCTAGGCTTCCAAGAGGCTCCCAAGACCTGCGTGGATCGCGTCAAGCCAAGCCCGGTGCAGCAGCCAGCATAAGTAACGCACGAGGCACTGCCAGAGCAAAAAGAAGACCCCAGGATTGCATTCATATTTCAAGAGAATGCTAGCTTAAAAGCGCAGCTTCAGCAGATGAGGTTCGAGTTTGAAGCTCTCAAGAATACAGCACAGGCTCGGCCACGGTCTTCTTCAGTGGAGCCGCGGCCGGCTAAGAGAAATATAGGTACGGAAGGAGAAGTAGCAGCGGCTTTCGATTCGGACGTCTTGGGAACGAATAGAGATTTTCAAAGGGAGCCAGCATGGCAGGCGGAAAGCTCTGACCTGGTAGCATGTAAAGTTGCCATGATCAAACGCGGACTCGCTCTAGGCGGGAACTCTTTTGTCCTGGTGACGCCTGTTTCACTTCCTTCGTTTGCGCGCCCCGGTATGCGAACAAATCAGGCTCCCGTCGATATGGACATGCCGTCAAGACGGCAAACCAGTTGAAGCAGCCATGGCTCCCAACGCAACTCAGTTGGTCATTTGGCAGTAGAACTGCATGGGGTCCATGAAGTGTAAGACCTCCCTCCACCAGATCATTGTTTCATTGGTGGTTCAGCCGCATGTGATTGCTTTGCAAAAAACCACTCACGGGGTGGTTGCCTTTCACGACTATCGATTATATATTGTTTAGAGGAAAGGAACAACGTGGCCTGGCTGTCTTTGTTTCGAACAATTGTGCTTTTAGAGCACGCGCTCGCGCTCGGCAACTCTACATTGGACGCTCAGCTGGTTGAAATTATTCCGAATAATTGGTTTAATTTTGCGTATTCGTACTGAATGTTTACAGCAGCCTTCGCAGTCACGAGAAGGCGTTCTGCTCGGTGGTTACAAGGGCAGCTACCCTTGCAGGCAAGTCACCGCTCATTGCTATCACAGACTTTAACGCACCACACCCGGCCTGACTTTATCCAAAAGCCACTGTTAAGGGGAGAAACATTGTATAAGCTGTGGCGGTCTGTTCCTTGGAGCTGGTCACGGACCTTCAGTTCCCAACCCAGTTGGGCAATTTCGTTTCAAAAGACACCACCCTAGATTTGGCATTCCTCTAAAATGTGGAGAAAGTTCAGCGGGCTAACTTGCAAGAAAACGAGGGAAGTGATCACCTAATCCTTGCAGTCGCGCAGGAAACCCGGGCGGCTGCACCTAAAGAGTACAAAACGATAGACTGGGACGAGTTCAGGAAGTGCTGGAAAGCTGATCATACCGAATATGCCACGTTAGAGGAAATCTTTTCTTGACTCGCGGAGGATGAGCTCCTTGCAACCAAGACTATTCAAACTGACTTACAGGTGGATACAATTGGCTTGCGTCTTGCGCAATTTTTGGACGCTAAAAAAGTGCTGGTTGAGAGATGGCGCGCACAGAAGCTAATTAGGAGCCTCAGCAAGCGCATATTTTTCCTCAATAAAGATATTGAAGAATCGAGTCACAAGAATTCTAGGCAGCAATGGAACGAGGTTTGCTCAAAAGTGTGAGCAGATGCGTACCGGAGGTAAATAAAACGTCTTGAAGGTACTACTTCATCAGACATACTCTAAAAGTAACCAGAGGTTGACAATCAACCCCTTAGTTCAAGCACAATGGAGCAGTGGAGTCACTAACACCACTTTACTCAAGGAATTGAGAGAGTGGATCTAAATGGGCCTTCCGCTTGGCCCCTCCGGGGACTGGGATAACCCTGTCTACCAAGGAAGGCCACTCGAGAAAATCGACTAGTTCTTTACGAACCTCGAAATTGAAGAGGTGCTTCATGCGCTTAATAGCCGTTCAGACCCTGGTCTAGAAGGAGTTATTAACAGGTTGCTGCACAATCTCGATGGAAAGTCCATCGCTAAGTTAACTGAGGAGGTTATTACCTCTCGGGCAGCAGGTCACGTGCCTGAGACCTGGTGCACCGCCTGGGTAAAACTCATTGCCAGGCCGGGCAAGGTACTCGCATGGAGAACCTACGTTCTATTCTCTCCGCATCTTGCGCGGGGAAGGTGATGAAGCGTGCGGTACACAACAGATGATCTCAGGATATAAAGAATCAAGAGTTATTTTTGTACATCATAGGAGGCTTCCGGCCGGGTCTCTCTACTCAGGTTGTGATGCTGCTGATTAAGAGGCAAATTATCGACTGACACACTTGAGATGTACGAAGAATATTGGCCCTTGATCTCGCAAAGACCTTTGATATGATTTCACATCAGCTCATACTGGAGAAGGTAGAGCGCATGAGGTTAGGTCCCAAGTTTCACGCCTATGTTCGCGCCTTCCTCAGAGACCGCAAAGCCACCATAAATATCGGGGAATTAAAATGGGAGGCCTTCACGCTGGGTGTGCGGGGCATGCCGCGAGGAGAGGTAATTTCGCCGTTATTGTTCTACATACGCATGAAAGGCTTCTCTGAGCACCTCTCCACTGTAGCCAATACCAACCACGCCTCATATGCCGACGACATTAAAGTCTGGTGCATGGGTGGTTCGGATGCTGAAGTGCAGGGGGCACTCCAATTGACTTTGTCTATCACAGAAAGTTTTCTGCGGAGTATAGGGCTTCGGCAATCCCCCTCTAAATTGGAGTTTCTTCTAAATATATCAGTTCAATCCAGAAGAAGACATGACTCACCGCTTGATCAGGTACACATTACGATAACCAAACGGAATGGGTAGTCGATTCCAATGGTCAATTGTATTCGAGTGCCAGGCTTACTTGCTGAATCCAATGGCAGAAATTTGCAAGTTTTGGCTCCCATCTTTTCCGAAACGGAGATTTTGCTCAGGCTGGTATTAAAGGTTTCAAGCCGCAGAGGAGGGCTGAGGGAGAGCAATCTCCTTGGGCTCTTCCACGCATTCCTCATGAGCCTCATTAAGTAGGTGGCATCCTCGCTAAACTGGTCTCAGCGTGAGGAGGATGAACTCGATACTTTAATGCGTAAAAGTATCAAAAGGGTACTAGGCTTGCATGTTAGCATTAATACGGACAGGCTCATAAGTCTGGGCTTGCACAACACCCTCTCGAAGGGGACCAAGGCCTAAACACTAGCTCAGGTCGCGCGGCTCCTCTCCACGAAAGCTGGGCAGCGTCTCCTACAGTCGCTGCAATATCATCATACGGCAGGGAAGGAGCAGAAGATCTTCCTATCACAAACTGTGAATGGCAAGTAAGAGATGGCACCCTTCCCGCGTAATGTTCATCCACAGTACAATGTGGGTCAGCGAAAGGCACGGGCCAAGTCTCTCCTTGATTTCGTGACTAGGTCCACAGGCAGGGTAGCTTTTGTCGATGTGGTGCAATATGGCAGCTCCGATCATTTCGCGGCTGTCGTCATTGATCACCGCGGTGGCATAATTAACTCAGCTTCCGTGAGGAAAGGGTCTGCCTCCGTAGCAGAGCAGGTAGCGATAGCCATGGCAATGGTGAGACTCTTCGCATCCAGCGATATTAACTGACTACAGGGCTGAAGCCCAAGCCTTTGCCTCGGGGGTGATCTCCAGGTTGACTGCCGCTATTTTAAGTCCCAGAGGTTTAGTAAGCTACCACACAATCACCTGGTTTCCGGCCCACATGGGCTCAGAGGTGCATCTGACTCTTCCCAAAGCCAATGAACTTGCGCATAACCATGCACGAAAAATCACGTGCCGTGGCGGTCTGGGTTCGCGGATAACATTCAGAATTCACTTGGCACCTTGAACGAAGTGACGTTCCACTATCAGTTGTCTAGGCGCAAGTAACCGCTTCCGCATTCTAAGGCCACTCGGCCGCAGTCGTCGGTTCTTCGGATGCTAAAGGGAGGTTCCTTCCCGTCACGTAGCACATTCAGCCATTTTGCTGGGGGCGTAACTCCAGAATGCCCTAGTTGTGATGCACATAACTACACACCCGATTACATGCTGTGGAAGTGCCCGTGTCGCATGGCGCAAAGTTCAGCGCAGAACAAGACTAGGAGAGGGCTCCTAAAATCTTCGAGCTCTCATTCCAATTCTCGGCAGTCCAGGAGGCCTGCGAACAAGTGGAGGGCCACGGTCTTGCAGTCCCGGCATGGACGCGGCCAGCAAGTGCGGTGGACACCTCTTAAGGGACGTTTGACCAGTTCTCCGGGACCAAATAAAGTTCACTTTACTTCATTATTATTTCTGCTTAAATTATTCATGCGTGTTAGCATGATAGCATTATTTATTCGCCGCAGCCTTGTCCGTTTTCAATATATGCAAAATAAAGTGATTTTATTCGTAATGTACGACCGAAACAAACTCAGTGGCTAACAAAAAAGCTCGGTAGAATAGCATGGCAAGTGATACAGCGTTACAAGTTAATCATGCGGTCAAACCAGAGTATTCCGGTATTGTAAATTGCGGAAAAAAATGCGAAGCCACTTTGTTTGTTCCCATGCACATGGAAGACCATGTGCTCGTCATGAAATATGTAAGGGAGATAAGTGATGGTCAACACTAAAATAAGATTAAAATACCGAGAATTCGCAAGCGTGCGGGCGAGAGCTTCAGATGGTTCTTTTTTTTTTCAATTGAGATGACGTCAGCTGAAGCAAGGTGCGGGCTATTTGTGTTCTTGGGCCACTAAACAGATGATATGCATGAACTGACTGTTTCATACTTGCGATAAGGTGCACCTATTATTGAGATGCTACAATGTACATTTACTAGTTAATTTAATTAACAGAAGATCACAAATAATATAATTATAATTACACAATGATTTACTAACAGTTGATTGCATTCCCCATTAGGTGACGGGTTGGACATTCTATCACTCTGTTGGGCCGAGGATGCTCCCATTGTGAACCCATCGCATGCCCAGACACTTCCTGCAGACCATAATGACGAACAATGCTCTTGTCCTCAAAGCATTCTTCCACCTTCTTTCTCTTCTCATTAGGCGTGCTTTGGCGAAGCTCATGTGATCAAAGTCGTATCACGTGTACAACCATTGACTAGCAAAGGAGTGCCGCCATGAAGCTTTCATTGAGTTCGCTGGTGACCCCGTTCTATGAAGTACAGCGATGTTGCCTTCATTGTGCGGACACAGTTTAATGAAGTGGACGGTCATTGTCCAATTAACGTTCCCTCTTTGAATTGAATTTTTCGGAGTAGCCACATTAACGGTCACTGTCGCCACTAGTTAAAGAAGTTCTTTGCTCATGTATTCTGATTTTGTGTTTGTGTGAGTAAAGCATTAACGCCACTTGCGCTGCATTAAAAGCACCTGTCATCGCTGTCGTTGGGATAAGCAATGACTTTCATGGATTTATATGTTCTATGAAGGCGAACTATGTAGAGCCCCAACATTTCCTTCCCACTGTTCACCGCTACTACTGTAAAACTGTATAACTAAACTATGTAATTAAAGTCAATCTTTTTCAATGCTAAGAACTGCCGTTACCGCTTTACGATGCCACCAAGACATCTTTGCGATTCGTCATCCTATTGAAGCGCTGCGTATATCGTTGCGACAATTCGTATAGCTTCTATCACTTTTTTTTACAAAATATGACAAATATACAGGAATTATACAAAATAATAATAAAATAAACGATCGTAACAAAATAAGTGATTAAAATAAATTGATTGTACTGGCAAATGAAATGTTTGGTTGGGACACTCTCGGACACTAGTCAGGAATAACTGGTGAGTCTGAGAGATGACGCGAGGCGCACAAAGTGGCGCGTCGGAAACACACACAAGTTCGGATATTGATGGCCTGGCAGCAAGCACACGGAGACATGGAAGAGAAGCATGCGCGGACGAGTGCAGTACAAGATATTGGACATCTTCCCTTTCCTCAGAACAATAAATACTGCTTCACTTCTAAACTGGAAGTTCGTTTTGCAAAATTTTGATGCCGTATACCTCCTCCTAAATTTTATTCATGCAATTCTTGTTCGTGACATCTTGGCTGAGATTTTGCTGAGACGAAACAGAAAACAGGAATCCTTTTTTTTACTAAGTACAATCGTTCCACTTGCATTAGGAAAAAAACTTTTGTAATGTCATGCGGATGCTTGCGAGGTACTCTGAATTCTCACAATATGTTTTCCTTTGGCCTTCTTTTTTGGACGACAGCAACTTGAACATAAGCTTAACGATATGTAAACTTCTCAGTAGCACAAAAAATTTCTCGCTACATCATTCTCACTCAAAATATTACTTTTCGGTTTTCGTCGTGTTTGCTGATTGTATACCATTGTATTGTATAATTATTATCTTAGTCCATAGAATGATTATCAAAATTACAATAATCACTTCACAATAGATAAATGATGGTCAACCCCGTAGACTGATTAGGTTGTTTGCCTTCTATTCTATTCTTAACTTTATTTTTGTATAAAATGCCAGTTTTATGGGCAATCCCCTGAAGTGGATTAGCATGCAAGCAGGCAAGCAAGCAAGCAAGCAATCTAACAAATCTCTTCGCAAAAAGTTGCTAAATTGCACTAATTCATGCGTTTCTCTTTTACGGGCGAAGCTTCACTTAGTCTAATATTCTCCCGCGTCAGGCGTAACCAGCAGCATTTGCCGAATAGTATATGAGATGGCGCTGTCTCATCGCCATTTCTTGCCTCATTTTCAAGATGGCGTTGTTCCAATGGAAATGAGAGCAATAGAACGGATGGGCGTATGAACGAACGGACGCCCGTCTGAACGAAAAAACGCACCGACGTACGCATGGACGAACGATTGGCCCACTCATCATCATTCACTCCTTGGATATGCTGTAATTTTTTTGTCTTGGCATGCTTGTGCGAAAGCCATCAAGATGAATTTGTTTCAATTAGACTGATTGGCAGCAGAGCTTTTAGGAAAGCCGGTACACACCAAAGTTCTTAAGTCATCTCTTGTTTACCCTAGTCTCTGTATTTTATCTTCATGCAGGCTTTTTGTAGTATTATTTTTTAGTTCCGGTAAAAATACATTTGGTGGGGTTTTTTGTTTTTGTATGGGATGGCTCATGTACTACTCGTTCAGTAGCACTATTGTATTTCTTATAAGTTTACTTCTCGTTCAGTGAAACTAAACCCTGATGGTTTTCTCGGCACTTTCAAATATTTTAAATGCGAAGCGTTTCTTATCGCACTTCGGTGACTTTGAACGTATCAATATATCTATCTAGCCACCTACGACTTTTAGCTCTCCCTACTGTTTCGATAATGGTATCAATGCCAAACTTGGTATGGCATAACATGACTCTCCTTTATCCCAGCAGTCTCTCCTTTATCCCAGCAAGCTCTCCTTTATCCCAGAAGTCGTTGTAATATCGGAGAAGAGGCTTGGTGGTCTGGTGCGGTAGGTTGCGTAAGTGCTTGTTGACAATCCTGTCTATTCCGGGGCTGGTATTTCTTGTGAACTTCGTTAGGGTTGTGTGCAGTTCAGCCAGGCTGAAGGGCTGGTCGAGTTCAGTGTTTGGTGTGCGAGTGTATTCTTTGGTGTGAATTGAAGCCCCAGTGGGTGCATCGCAACAGAGCTTCTTTTGTAATTCTTCTAGGAGGTGTTCTTCTGTACCGGCGTAGTTTCGCATAAGCCTCTGAAGGTGCTGCTTCTGTGCTGCTTTGGAGGGTTGCGTGGCTAGAAGTGTGCGTAGCAGATGCCAGGTCTTCTTGGTGCTCAGAGTCCCCTGCAGCTTGTCACAGAAAGCGTGCCAGTTCTGCCTGGCTAATTGGTTCGCATAATCTTGAGATTGCCCGGTGAGGAGGGAAATGCATTTCCGTAACTTTCTCTTTAGTTTTTGCCGCTTCCACCGTTTTAGAAGTCCTCTTCTAGCCTCCCAAAGGTGGAGATGTGCGTCGACGGCGGGTGTATCGACGTCAAGCTGTATGTCCTTAGTGTAGCGTTCGGCTATTTTGAGCACATTCTTAAACCAGTCTTCAATATCAATTATGGTGGTTTCAACGTCGAGGTCATTCCTAAAGGATTGCCATTCCGTTAACCGCGCTATTCCAGTCTTGGTTTGTTTACGAGTGCGCGCCTCGGAGAGTTGGATGATGTGATGATCACTATTTATAGTTTCCGGTAGCACACTCCACTCTGCCCTAGTGACGTTCGCCGTAAATGTAAGATCTGGATTTGTATCCCTGGAGACGCTGTTCCCGATTCTCGTCTTCTGAAGAGAATCACTTCACAGGGTTAGTCTGTGATTTTGAGCAGTATCGTGCACCCTAGAACCCTTCCTCGTGGTGATATGATAGCCCCATGCCGTGTGAGAGGCGTTAAAGTCTCCCATTATACTGATCTGGTGGCCATTCGTGCGCTTCCTGATTTCTCATATGAAGTGATCGAAGTCTTGTATTTGGTCTCGTGGGGGGCTGTATATATTGGTTATGAAAAGACTTTGCTGCGTTTTTTGTTCCGGCAGAATCTCTATTAGGATATGTTCTATCTGAGTGTCCTCGATTTTGTGTTTTTGCGTTGAAAGTGCTTTCTTGACAAGCATGGCAATGCGTTGGGTTTGTGCGCAGGTCCTGTACCCTTGCAGTCATACGTTCTGCGTGTTGGTTTCCTGAAGTGCAATGATGTCTGGTTGGTTAAGCTTGATGAATTCTTGTAGGCTTGCATGTCGAGGGTGGTATGACCGACAGTTTCATTGCCATATGCGTAAAGTTGAATGCTGCTTCTTATACTTATGGTTAGTGACTGCCATCTTCGATCAATTCGATGTCACGCCTGCCATCGCGACTCGGCGAGACTGAGCGAGAGGCATTGTGACTGTCCGCTCGTGCCTTCTTCCGAGTCATTTGGCATGGGTTGTTCAAGCTGTCGAACTGTGCCATGGTTACGTAAGTTTTCTTCACGTGCGGGATGAAATTGTTGACTTGCGCAGCAATCCCATCAGTTTTGGCATTAAGCGTAGTGATTTTGTGTTCAAACATTGAGGCTGTTTTTTTATATTGCGGACTGGATAATCTTTTCCATCGTGGCGTGCATGTTATTCATGAAAGATTCTTCGAATATCGTACACCTTGCGTTCACTAGGGTTTGGACGCCTACCTTGGTCAGCGTCATTGCCGGCTCTGTGCTTGAGTTTGCTTGTTCTGGATATTGTTGTTCTGCATTGTCCGAATGTCCTTGCTGATGCGTGCACTTTTCAAGTAGTTTCTGAATGAGCTCTTGTTGTCGCTTTTTACTCTGAAGCAGTTTATTTATGAGGCTTTGTTAGCTTTGCAGTTGGCTGTGCTGATTCTGGAGCTTTTTTTGCTGGTTTTTCAGTCTATCTTCGAGAACCTGTATGGATGAGGTGTCCGACTTCGAGGAGGTTAAGCTGCAGCTGTCGTTAGATCCACTTGCCATGGTAGCGTAGATCGCACGTTTAACGGAACGCGAGCGCCTGCGAGAGCGGGAGTGCGAACTGGAATGCAGTATTGATTTGGATCTGCTGCGCGTAGAGACAAAACGCGTGCGAGAGTGGGAGCGCGAACTCGAACGCAATATTGACTTGGAACAGCTGCGCGTGGAGACGCGGCCCTCATTGTTACTGTCAGAGGTAGCGGCCGATATGCTAACCTCAGGGAACTTTTCTCCGCTGGCGTTCCAGTTGTCTATTTTTTGAAGCTTGTTGAGGCGCTGTTGTCTTACGTTGAAGGGTGGTGGACCTGGCTTTAGTCTCGTTTTGCATTCTTTACTTGCTGTTTCGTGTCCTTCCTCGCAGATCTTGCAGATGGGTGCACATTCATGTCCCTGCGTTCATCTGGCCTTGCTGCATTTATAGCAGAAATCCGGGATAGGTTTCAGACAGACGTCCTGGTAGTGACCCGTATTGCCACAAGCTCGGAAATACTGCACTAACTTACGATATGGTCTGCAGCGGAAGTCTACGCTTTGGAAAATTATGTACTAGGGAACGTGCGGTCTTTCAAAGAAGACGACTGCCGCGGTCGATTGACCTAGCATTCGGGCGTGAAGAACTGTGTATCTTGCCGGTGCGCGAATTCCAGCCACGAGTTCTGCGGTGCTCGTACCGGGTATAAAGCCACTGATGACGCCTCTGGAGACATCGCCCGGTGTTCTGATGTTGCCGTTTACAGTGTAAAAATTTCCTTCAAGCTGTATTTTCGGGATGCTTACCAGCTTCTTGGCGTCTTCTTTGGCGGCGGTGCTTGCGATGATTAGGTTTTCCATTCTCTGGACTTGTACGCGTACCTTGTCATTAAAGTCTTGCTGTGATAGCCCACTCACTCTGCCGATGGCATGCGTGACAGCGACGGTGTTCCATTTGGTGAGCTCAAGACCTGCTTGCGGGCGGTAGACGATCTTAAATTCATCGAGCGGCAGGGATGGCATCTTGGGCCTACGTTGTTGCTGCGTTGGTGATGACTTAAGCGTCTGCTCATTGATAGGTGGCTGCTCTGTGGGTTGGTTGGCCGGTGTCCTTGGATTGGCGACAGCCTTCTTGTCTTTCTTATTCCTCGTGATCCAAGCGCTTTCCGTTGCAATTGTTCTGCCACTGCCAGCGTCATAGGTACACGAATTTTTTGTTGTTTTTGTTTGCCTCCACTGGGTCAGTTTGCATTGTATTTTCATCGTCTCGCTGGTTTCTTTGCATTTCGCTTGCCACGGCTGCGTCTTGGCTCATTCTAAGCTTTTCGCCACGGTGAGCGCGAGCGCTCGTGCCGTGCCGTCAGGAACGCCTGAGCGCGTTGTGTACGCGCCGCGCAGCTTTGCTCAGGAACGAACTTGGCGTTAGGCTTAATAAACTGGACGCGCGCTTGTCGGGAATTAAGTCTTATATCTTGAGATAAGATGCACTCACCCAAAAGAAGCTAGTGTCCGCCGATTCCTCGTGCCTTGGCGGCTGAGGCTGTGAAACTCTTGGGTTCGTCACTGGCCTTGTTTCGGGTTAAAAATCACTAAAAGCAGGAGCCCATGCGAGACGCGTCTGGTCTATACGGCCCCCTCGCGGTGGTTCTCCTGCAGTATGGAACATTTATTCCAAAATTAAATTCCTTGACAAAGTGGGCATTTCGTATCCCGCAGACTTGTGTTGTATATAGTACTTCCGCACATTGCTTTCTTGTTTTGCGAAAATAAATTAACTGCCTTTGGTGTCTGAGAAAGTCCTACAATTAAGCCTATTTGATTGACTACGTGTGCAAGCGTTGCTACACCCTCTCACTCTCTAAAATATTTTTCCTTAAAAGGTAGCTGTAAAAAAGAATGACGAAAGATTTAAGCACTTTCGCCATAGCGCAAAAAGGCAAGTGCAGCAGAAACTTCTGTGTCAACATCGCCATAGTTTGTGTTGAGAGACAAATCAGCACTCGCCGAGAGCGGAACTTTTATGTTGATGCAAATACATAATGAAAACCTCATTTCGAGCGATAATTCAACTAGGTATTCGGCGTGGCAAGTCACCGTTCTACAGTGTAGCCAGGCCAGAGCTGGGAGCTATTTCGAGGAAAAACATTAGGACCTATTCATGAAGTGAATGATGATGAGTGAACGAAGCAGTTGGATCATTCGGTGTTAGCGTAAATCATCCATGACATTGACCTCTCACGCATGCAACTAAAAACCAAGCGGTGCACAGTTAAATACAGGGCTTCTTAAATAAAGCTGGCATGTTGTATTAAGCTTGGACTTTTTTTTTTCATTATCACTGCGCTGTGGTATCGGATGTAGCCTGAAGTTGGCAAAAACATGTCTGAGAAAGTTCACCTGGTGTTTGTTGGTGTTCTGCAGTTGTAAAAAGCGCATAATAGACAATATTAAGACGTCATTACTACACGATTCAGCCATTGGTCGTAGTCATCATCTGCATGACCTTTGATTGTCATCAGCGTCATCGCCATCGTCATGGCGTTAGTGGGTACCTTGCATACGCTGTGCTGTGATGGTAGAAAAAGAATGTGGGATCCGGAACGCGCTTGTTCTTCATAGTAATCAGCATCATTGTCCTCATCAACAGCGGCTATCCAGCAGGCAAGCCTTGACCTTGAAGAGCTCCACCCCTAAAAATCTTAGGAGGAGTGGAGCATGTAGGGCTGCGCTATCCTGAAACCTGGGAAAGGGCGAAGCATTCGGTGTCTTGCGAGACATTCGGCTGCTAGTTCCTCATCAACTGAATTTCTCCCAATGCACTTTATCTAACTGAACACAACAAGCCTGAAACCGGAAGTGAAGGAACGCTGTTTTCGCCCCTTCGACACCGTTCGAAAACTGCGTGGGAATGCAGCTTACCTTATAAGCTGTTGCTGCTTGTTTTCTCGACGTGCCCGGCTTTTGTTCCTTACGGCATGCATGGACGGGTGTTTTTCGCCCACTAACGTCATCGGATTATTGCTGGGCTAACCGATGTCTTCCTCCTTTTTAGTAGACCGGTCGTGAGTCGTGGAGATTAAGCCTTTCGTGGCATATACCCATTTTCATGATAGACCACGATTGCTTGAAACACCGTGATGACAAGAAATGCCGAAAAGTGTTGCCTACAATGTCATTCGCACGTAAAAAAACAAACAAAGTATAATACTTCTCTCCTGGACGCAATGAACTGCAAAATGGCTCGTCAAAAAGTTTAACGCTCATAGTTAAAGCATGGTATTGCAGCACGCGTCAAAACATCAGTTGCACGGTGACTGGATGCTTTAAACGAGAACTATTTACATATGCAACGACATAAACAATCATCATAACAAGGAACAGCATCAACCGTTTGTACAACTGCGTCGGTTCACATGGCCCCTTGCGGAGGTGCTAAGAATATTTCTCCATTTCGTGAACGTTCAAACTTTGCCGTAGTCTACCCCTAACAGCTGCACCCGCCGTATACGAATTCTAAGGTTGTCTTAAAAAGCTAACGTTGCACACGCAGGCGTAAAGTTTTTTTTTTTTTTTGCTACAATGTCCAAACAGAGGTGAAGTGAGGCTAGCGATTGGGAACGTTGTGCGAACGGGACCCGACTAGGCTTATGGTAGTATCTTGAGAAATGCAGTCACGTGTTCATCATATCTGGAAGTCTGCTGCTTGCTCTGAAAGCAAAAGAACGAAACCAATTATATAAACTTGGAGTACATTAAGCTTCGCCTTCCCAAGAGCACGAGAGCATAATCGGGTCTCATTGACATCGCCTTCTCAATTGCTCGCCTGAATTCACTTGCCGGTGGACACTGCACTACAAAGAAATGAACTTCTGTGCGCGTAATAGTAGCTGCTTATAATTACCCAATGACACCTACAGCAAATGCAATTTCAAGCAGTAGCGTGCGCTTATGTAAACACCTCATCACCACGCAGAAGTACTGTATTTGATTTCTACTTGATCCAGGAATTTGTGTGGTTTATTTATTTGCGTCCATTGCAATTGTCACTCACAACCATTCACGCCTACACAAAAACACATGTGAAACGAGCTTTTGACATATTTCGCGTTCAATATTGCTAAGAAGAGCAGCGAGTACGTAGCGGATACATGTAGAATGGGGTTGAACAGAACAAAAGCCAAAATCTCACCAGCGCCTGCAAGTAAACTCGAATACGTAACGATTGCTTCGAATGTATGACCTGTTCCCAATCAAAAACAATAGATAAATGCAATACTTTTCAAAGAGAGAATTTGCTCACTCAGCTGCCAGCAGTTCGAGCCGGACCGACACAGGTAGTTATCCTCGACGCAAGCCTTCTACCTCTGTTCAGAAGAACACGAAGATTTACAACTCGCAGTTCCAGCCAGATATATATCCCCTGTCCAGCTGAAGTGGATAGAAAATTTCAATCCAGGGATTTCGACTGGGTGCAACCGTTGCGACGTGAGCTTGAGGACTGAGAAAGAAAATGAAACGATGGCAATTAAATATCGCACATCATAACAGAAACATTTGACCAGCGTCCTTCATTCAACCACGCAGAGCGCTTGCAAATGAACAGCAAATCAAGGGGTCTTCAACGCGTTCGTGATCTCCAGGAATAATAAACTTGGTCATGTAGATGACAAACGTTTTACGATCGTCTGTGCGGAGTTTTATTACGAATATTGATGTGACCAGTGTTTTATAACCACAGGGAAACCACATTTGGTCATCGAGAACTTGTTAGCCAATGCGTCTACGACGAAAGGGACGACAGCAAGAATAGTCGCATATCCACTTGCGCCTTTTCGACAACACGGTGCAATCGTTACAGGTTCACGGCATTTCATTATTAGGTAACAAAGAATGTTTTAATGAACATTGGTGAATTGTTTCACTCTTAAATAAGACCTAAGTTTAGGGGAAATGGTGGTTCCGAGGTCAGGGAATCGTTAGAATATTCATACTTCACTACATTTCCCGGGCACAATCAAATGTTCTTCTTCAAAGCAGAGCTGTTATTTTCCAGCTTTGCCAGGCTCCGTAGAAAAAAAATATTATCGTTATTATGAACTGATACATGATTTTTTGGCCCTTTTTTTCGGCGTCATTTTTTTCCTGTTATGACTCACTCCCAAAACACGTGGTTTAATATCTCTGGCCTGTGATAAAGCTACTCATAGGCCAGTGAAAATACTAAGAGGTAAACACAGGAACAAAAAAAGGGACAACAAAAAGACGACTAACAATGAAATGAGAGAAGTTTTCATTGAAAATTATTTCTCTGTAAGATGACATTGGAGCCACATTACTCAACATTTGAAGGCGAAAGCTGTGAACTTTCAGTTACAGAGGCCCGGTAGCAAAGCAATAGGATATTCCCCAAGCAATAGGATATACATGGCATGGAGAATGCTGGCAAATGGAAGTGAAAGTGAGGAGGACATATGTGAGGGTGACAAGAAAGAATGCAAGTCAACAAGGCTTCTTGCTGAGCTAGTTGGTTCGTACTTAAGAAAAAATATTACATGTTCACGAAGTGAATGATGATAGTGGGGCGAATCGTCCATCCGTGAATCTGTCAGTGCATTCTGTCATCCGCCTATTTATCCATCCATGCATCCGCCCGTGGGTATATCTGTCTGCCTGCCTGCCTGCCTGCCTGCCTGCCTACCTGTCTGTCTGTCTGTCTGTCTGTCTGTCTGTCTGTCTGTCTGTCTGTCTGTCTGTCTGTCTGTCTGTCTGTCTGGCTGTCTGTCTGTCTGGCTGGCTGGCTGTCTGTTTGTCTGTCTGTCTGTCTGTCTGTCTGTCTGTCTGTCTGTGCGTTCGTCAACAAAATGAAGTCGTGGCTTTATGAAAACCATTAACGACATCGCGGGGTATTCTTTTCAAGGATATATACAAACAACACCATCTATTTTATGATAAGGGAGACGCTAATGGGTACGCCAGAGAGACAACATATTTCCAAAGACCATAAGGAGCTTCACCAAAAAACATACACGGTGCAAATAATAGTGTGATGAACTGACAGACACGGGCGGGGAATCGCAACTGTTTATTCACCGAAACCACGCCGATCTATAAAGGCTGTCAAGCCAGGCATTCTCATATCAGGAATAGTCACATATGCGGTCGGTGAATGCTCCGGTTTTGTTTTAGTCGCTCATGATGACTGATTTTCGCTCAATTATCTGTTATGCGTCCCGGGCCGTGAGAACAGTTCGTATTCGAGATTAGATGTCTTCACCATATATCGCATGAGAAAGGCCACTGCACAAGATATCAGTGGCAGCCCAATCAGTGTGGCATCACACTATATGTACGCAATATATGTAGTTCAACGTAGGTGGCCTGGCGTTTCTTACTCGCGGCTACGAAATAGCTCTGCAGGTACAAGAATATCCAGGAAACATATTGTTTTCGTACATTTAGGACCTCGAAATGAGAACTAGGTGTTGTAGTGAGTTTTACGACTACTCTTTGTTGCTTGTAAACATAGCAGTTAAGCCTAGAGCACATATCTACGCGAACATGAATCAAAGCGAAATTGTGCAGCACCAATGAATACATCAGTATGTAGAGATAGGATTGTAAAAAGTTTCTCTTTACATTTCACAGATGCATCAGCGTATAGTCGGTACAGGGTGGCACGCAGCATCTATATAACCATGCAGAGTGCTGTGATAGCAAGGCCGCGCATGTGAATAAACACGCAACACGCGAAGTAAAGCGTGGTCGTGGGTGCTTTACTGTAAAAGGTTGTTATAAGTGCATGCAAATTCATATCGAGAACATGGTGAAAGTGTGTCGCGCTCGTGGGCATGCGGGCGTGCATATGTTTGCTTCAATGCGTGTGCGTAACGTCTATAGCCATATGGCTTGGGCTACAACACCAGGTATTTGACGACGTCGCAGGCACTGACAATGGTCGACACAAATGAGTGTTCATGTCCCCAGAAAATTCTGTCGATACGGTAGCGTCAAATGTGCGCAAGCATAAAATAATATAGGATCTGCAGAGGAGGCCGAGCCTTGTCTTGTGCACTATAACGAAGCAAGTGCTTCGTGTTGGCACAGGCGTGTTAACGTCCGTTCTTCCACTTGCGTATGCAAATACGCTCGCTTCTTTCCAGCCCTTTGGGAAAATGATGATAATAACTCTACCGTAAAGGAGTAGTGTATGTTTGAGCAGATAAAGAATGCGCCGTTGGTTGTGAAAATGGGGCCACAGTCATATTACCATATACTGGAGACATGATGATGAACCAAACAGACTGTCTTGGTCATCCATGTTTTAGGGGCGAAGCTCCTTATAGCGGCACCCGTTCATCCCTCGTAGCCGTTGTAGTAGTGTGTAACGAGTATAACATTTTGACCTCCAAGGTGTTGCCGGTGAGAGGCTTCTTCTGTGCGTTGTTGAACAATAAAAGATAGTGCTGTATATACATGCCAATGGCTGCTAAGGAGGAGTGAGAGGCAGGAGAATTTGGCTTTTAGTTAACGCGCACGCTGCTAGTTTTTTTTTTTTTTGTACAACTATGCGCAGAAGACAAGAAAGGGTTGCTACGTTATACTCACTGGGCGTAACCTCCTAGGTTTTAGAAACGTTTAGCGAGCGTTGTGCCGCAGTGCCATAAATACAGTGAACTAATAAATACCATGAACTCGAGGTTCTTTAAAGGTGGGAAGTAGACACGAAGCGCGAGCCCTAAGAAAGTGTGCGTGTGCCTCCTCTTGTTCAGTCCTTGGAATGTCCGCTGGATGGCGGTGCTTCTATAAGAGGAATATATGATGAAAAGATGTGAGATGGTGGTACTTGGAGTGTTGAATAGGTGGACGAACGGACACAAAGACAGATGCATGGACGGACGCACAGATGGCTGCGCGGACGGATAGGCGCATGGATGAACGCAGGAGCGGATGCATGGGCGAAAGCAGGGACGGACGCACAGATGGACGTGCGGACGCACGAACAGACGCACGCATGGACGGGCGGATGAACGCACGGGAGGCCACGCAGACGCACGCATGGATGGACGGAAGCAAGAACGAATGGGCGGATGGATGCTTTGCCCCACTATGCATCATTTACTCCGTGGATATGCTGCCATTTTTTAAGGTTTTTTTACAGCCTATAGCTGTAAATTACCCTATTATTAGGCCAATTGATTAATCTGGTCATATTCATCTTTGGAACAATGTTGACGCTTCTTTTTGTCGTAGTAACGCAATACTTGTAAATTTCAAAATGATGGTCACCATCATCATCCTGACCACGCCCACGGTAGGACAAAGTTCTCTTTCATAATTTGCCAGTCAACTCGATCCTGTGCTTGCTGCTGCCATTTTATACCCGCAAACTTCTTTATCTCACTTCCCAACTAACTTTCTGTCTCACCCTAACCCGCTTGCCTTCTCTGGGAATCCAATAAGTTACCTTTAATGGCCTGCGGTTGTGCCGTCTACGCACTACATGCCCGGTCCATGTCCATTTCCTCTTTTTGATTTCAGCTATAATATCTTTAACCCTAGTTTGTTCCCCGACCCACCCTGCTTTTTTCTGCTCAAGGTTACACCTGCTCAAGGTTACTCCTGCTCAAGTTTACACCTACCATTTTCCTTTCAATTGGTCGCTGCGTCGTCCTTGATGCAAGTTGAACCCGCTTTGTAGCCTTTCAGGTTTCTGCTCCTAAGTACCGGCAAGGTGCTGCTGTTAGATACCTTCTTCTTGAGGGATAGCGGCAATCTACCAGTCACGATTTGAGAATGCTTGCTGAATGTGCTTCACTCCGTTATTATTATTTAGATATTTCTATCTCGTGGTTCCTTTCCACGGTTACTACTTGTCATGAGTAGACGAACTCTTTTACAACATCAACAACACTGCTACCTATCTCAAAGCGTTGCTCTCTTCCGTGGTTGGTGTGTGGTACTTTTTCGTTCACTGCAGAATAATTTGGGACCTACATTTCTGCTCTCTTTGCCTAATAAGGTGAAAGTGAATTGCAATTCATCCCCTGAGTTACTCAGCAACGCCATGTCATGGGCGTAGTGGAGGTTACTAAGGTACTCTCTATTAAGTCGCGTTCCTAGATCTTCCTATTGTAGGTTTCTAGAAACCTCTAGTGAACACACGGTAAATAGCGTTGGGGGAACGTGTCTTCTTGTCTTACACCTTTCTTTTTTTTGGTGTTTTGTCGCTTTCTTGATAGCGCACTATGGTGGAAGTTGATCTCCTGTGGATTTCTTCAAGGTTGTTCGTATTCGCGGCGTCGACGTCGTGATTCCGCATTGCCTGCATCCGCTGATATCTCTACTGGATTAAATGCCTTCTTATAATCTATGAAGGCTATTTATAATGGTTAGGTGTAATTTGTGCATTTTATATTACCTGACTGATAGTATGGATATGGTCGATTCTTGAGTTGCGGTACCACATTCTGCTTGATTCTTGGTCTGAGTGAGTTTAGAAGTTGTCCTAACCCTGTTAGAAATTACGTTTGTTAATAGCTTGTACACAAAGTCAAGCAAGCTTATCGGCCACTAGTTTTTCAATGTTTTGTCGTCTCTTTTCTTATCAAGTAAGATGATGTCAACGTTCTTTCAAAAATATGCTACCCTGCCTGTCAAGAGACACTTCGCAAACAGGGTGGCCAGTTTTTTTTTGGCAATCGGTCCTTCGTCTTGAAGCAGATATTTCATGATAATGTCAGCCAAAAATTAAAACTACCTACCCTATATAACCAATCCAAGACTCTCGACATTTTATTCCGCGTCCAATACTATTGTTTGTACAAACTAATAACAAAAACGCATTCTTTCGCTTCAATTACTGTTACCTTCTATGAAGTAAGTGATAATATTTCGTTTGAAGTATAGAGATTAGTTATTATGGGCAAGTGAACTCATCCATCCATCCTTCCACTCACAGATCCATCTTTCCATTGATACATACGTCCATCCTTAGGTGAAGCAAGGGTTCCCGAATTTCTGAAAAAAGAGATCCAAATGTTGAAGTAAGGCACGCTATGTGAATTGCTTTTCTAATTGTGTGTTATGTGTGATGATTTCGAAATTCCTACAGTTCGATCCGGTAAATAGTTTTTGTGTGTTGTAGACCACCAGACAGAAATTTCGATAGCTTCTTTTGTTTATATGAGACGCTTTTACGTTTTTTGTTAGAGAATGCCTATTTTTTGGTACCGGAAGGGAACTTTAACATTGATAAGATATGCAACTATACACGACAACAAACTATGAATGCATATATTAAGTCAAATAGCTTTGAAAATGATTTTAGTTCACCAACCAGGATTACCAAAAATTGTGCAACTTTACTAGATATGTTCATTACAAATGCCAACGATAGTAACATCTTTGCTAGAGTTTTGTCTGAGGATATAAGCGACCATCTTTCTATCACCCTCTTTATCAAAAAAGCACCTTACGAGAAGGTAAGAAGCAGACGGTAACCATTTAGGATATCTCTGAATATTGCCTAAAAGTTTTTAGAAACGAACTGCTTGGTAACAGCCTTACTGAGATACTTTCGATGTAAAACGTAAAGCAAGCTTACAACACGTTCTTAGAAAACAATTTACATGATTGTAAGTGTTACTTCCCCAAAAACAAGTTCTTCTGAACAAGAGAACCCGTAAGCGATATATGACCTGGGACTTGCTTAATAAAACTAAATATAAAAACGATCTTTTGCGCACAGTTCTTATAAAAAGAAACTTTGACATTTTAAAAGAATATAAGGTATAAATAAATCGATTAAATAAGGAAATTAGCAAGCGCAGATCGCACTACATACATATCAAAATAGAAACCAGCGCAGATAAGAATCGCGCCTTGTGGACGAAGCTGAACTTATTTTTTAACCATGGTACACCACGGGCAAGTGTGGAGAATCTGACTATAAATGGGCGCGGCGTATAAGGAGCTGAACTAGCAAGTATATTCATTGACCACTTAGGCCACATAATGAAATGTCTTGTGATTTTATTCAATTTCTACCAGATCCAAATTCATTCTCCATACTTTTTGAACCTGTAGTGGTCGAAGATGTTTCTTCCGTTTTCTCGCAACTTAGAAACACTTCATCTCGTGATATCGATGGTATACAGATCAGAGCCATCAAATATGTGCTAGATATCCTTTTTTTCTATATATAACTGTATAATCTATCTCTGTTCTTCAAGTTCAACGCTTCCCCTAAAGAATGCAGATAGCAAAAGTCCGTCTTTTGTTTAAAAAGGCGACAAAATCTACATTTAAAACTGCAGACCCATATCTCTCCTGCTGGTGTTTCTGAAATGGTTAGAAAAGCTTACGCATCGTCAAATGTACCAATGTTTAGAAAAATACAACGTCGTCTCCCCAACTCAGTTTGGTTTCAGGAAACATCGATCCACGGAAATTGCGTTATTACAACAAAACGAGTTCATATTGTCTGAATTTGAAAACAAACGTGCCGTTCTCGGTGCGTTTGTTGATTTTAGTAAAGCCTTCGGCAACATTCAGCATTCCACAGTGTTTGAAAAGTTACAATGCTATGGAATTCTCGGTCATGCACTAAACCTAACAAAAAGTTACCTTAAACATAAAAAACAGATGTTTGAGATAGACATAGACAGAGATAGAAAGTTCTGAGAGCTAAAGCCTATCCCTAAGGGTGTACCTCAAGGAAGCATCCTTGGACCGCTTCTTTTCATAGCCCACATAAATGACTCAATTCGTATTTATCCAGATGCTAAATACGTGTTGTATGCCGATGATATGCCGATATATTAAACGATCAAATGGCAAGCTGTTGTTATCTACCACTCATCGCTGTTTGCGGGCATTTCGTGGGGGGGAGGGGTATTGTGTTCTCAGTATTATCAGCAAGGTGGCGCAGTGAGCGCGTCGCGGCTCTCATCTGTCACGAGTACTTTGGCCCGCGTAGACAATAAGTGATTGTACGCTCGACGGCGTGCCCTTATCTTGCAGTGGGGAGAATAATACGTCTTGGCTTGCAGTCTCTGACTATGGGACCTCTTTCTGTATATCATGCACATGTATTCTTCTTCATTTAGCACAATAAAACCTTCTGTTCTGCTCTGTTCTGGCTAGCCTTGCTGTTTCATCGGAATGATTATGTTGTAGTTACCGGGCGCACAATGGTCACTGCAATTGTTGCACAGCCACCGTTCGCGAAAAGGGCAGGCTCTTCAGACACAGCGAAGTAACAATTGAGACACTTATTCGCGTTCTTCTGTACTTGTGGTAGGTCTCGTGCGCATGAGAAACACGAGGCGCGTTTCGATCTGCTTGTTATTCTGGGCGTGACCTTCCAATTTGTTGATATCGCGTTCATCAGTTCGCCTTTGCGGCAAAGGTGACTTTTAGATGCGGAAGCATCTTATACTCGCGCCTTGTAGTGCGCCGTCCGCGCCGTCCGCACCGCTTCTCAAACATTCAACAGCTGACGCGCGCGCATGCGCCGTCGCGCCGTCGCCCACTCTTCCACCATCTGTGCATCCCTTCCTCCTCTACACACCGCGCGCGCTTCACTCCTCCACCATCTGTGCACCCTTCCTCCTCTACACACCGCGTTCGACATCTACAATTCTCCTGATTCTCCAGTGGACGCGCATGTGGCGTCGCGCTTCGAGAACATTCAACAGCTGACAGTACTTGCGCCGTCGCGCTGTATATATACTCAAGGTCGGCGCTCGCTCGCTCAGTTGCCGCTCGTCGGTTGGCTTGTACGGCGCGTCGACGTCCAAGGTCGCGGTGAAATGAATTCCAACGAATCCACAAACACAATGATAGACGTCCCTTCGACCAGCGCCGCCCTTTCGCATACGTGTGTACGTGTTCACTCATTTAACACCCCCTCCTACAACCACGTTAACCAATTTAGCCATCGACCCAAGTAAGTCGCAATTTAACACCCCATTTCACAACCACGTTAACCAATTTAGCCATCGACCCAAGTAAGTCGCACTTTAACACCCTGTTAACCAATTATATGCTCCGCATCCTCCTCAGTGTTCCCCCGAGGGAAGCTGCGGGCAATTTGTTTTGGTATGGGGGCTACAACTAACACGAACTTGCAAAAACTGTACCTGATGCAAAAGAAGTATATCAGCATAATTTTTAACTTGTCGTATGATGCTCACACAAGCAATTTGTATACACAGGCTGGAATACTACCCGTACATTAACTCTACGATTTTAAGTTAGTATTGGCGATCAGGCTGGAATTGAAAAAAAAGTCGACATTTTTTGTTCGACCTCTCAAAACTGCAGCCATGTACTACATTGCTTCAAACACGAAACAAAAAAAAACATGGAAAAGAAAGACTTTGAGAACCAACTTCTCCACAGATAAGTTATCGTACATAGTTTCTAAGTTACCTAATAAATATGTGAAAGCTGGCATAGATTTTTTACACTGTACACAGACTCCATTGCGCGATATACACGTGTTTAGTTTTTAATATTTCTTTGCAGTTGCTCTATTGTTATCAGTGTTGCTTGTTTCATTTCGGGAATTTGTACTTGATTAGTTTTTTTTGCTTTTTTGAGTTCATATTGCTGACTGTTTGCCACTGTTGTCGTGCTAAAGGGTGGCTGTAGGCCTTTGTCAGGCTGCCTCTTTCACATTGCAGCTTTAACCTTGATTGATATGTGGGGCTTAACCTCCCAAAAGCACCATATGATTATGAGAGACGCCGTAGTGGAGGGCTCCGGAAATTTCGACTACCTTGGGTTCTTTAACGTGCACTCAAATCTGAGCACACGCGCCTACAACATTTCCTCCTCCATCGGAAATGCAGCCGCCGCAGCCAGGATTCAATCCCGTGACCTGCGGATGAGCAGCGGAGTACCTTAGCCACTATACCAAAGCGGCGGGGCACCTGCGCCCTATCTGCATTCTCGAACGCCATCGGAAAAGGATGGATAGATGGACGGACGCTTCTCCCCACTCATGTTCATTCACTGTATGGATATACTGTGAACTTTTTTTTTACAAAAGCACAAAGAAATCATTAGAAACTTGCCTCAGAATGTCGAGCATTGCTTATTTCCAACCCATTACATCTGCAGATATTTAAATATCTTTAGGTGCTGTACAGTGGACGAAAAGTACGTCGCTACAAAGGTGTAGATGAAATCATTTTCCTCCTTGTTTAGTGACCAAAAAACCATGTTGTTAATTATTCTACGTGTAGTTGTATCGACGAACTCACTTCTAAATGGACTCACTCAGATTCACATCATGTCCTGAATCTCAATGTGTCCAGCTGAAAAAATTCATTGGGCTCCAAGTTTTCATTAGGTCTGTCTACAACTTTTTGCCGAAAAATTCCCAGACGTTCGAACTGCGCCATTGCTGTCACATTCACTTCGGCGAAACTTTCATTTTCCTCAAGGCTGTTCCAGTTCTAGCAATTGAAAGAGCTGTACATAGTAAACTAGATCTCTCAATGTGCTATTCCGGTGTCGTCATGAATTTCAGGTCACGCCAGATACATATCCTCGTTGCTACCAGAGGGGTTTGAGTCTGATCACTTCAATAAGCACCGCCACTCGAACAATAACTATTCAAGTTTGTTTTGTGCGCCCTACCCAAGCACATCATTTTCCTTCAGTAAAGACGTACATGTACGTTTTGAACAACACGTTTGTCGAAAATGCAGATATTACCACGTCCCTTTTCCCAACGTTTCTTATCGCCCCGTTACACTATGTTCAGCGCAAAACGCGCCTATGGTGTTAGAGGCTCTAGGAGTTCGTTTTCCTAAGATTACGCCCTCCTCGTGAACCTTTCAGATTCTTCTGGAACGTACGTAGCCGCTAGCGATAACACTAGAAAGTTATATAGCAACTGAATAAATGTCGACATGCTTCTGCGCTTGTCAGTTGATTGACGACCGACGCTCTGTTCGCCGCTATCGTGCCACTATGTATCGCCTTAATCTTACTTTCGCTCGTTGGCCATAAGTTTGACCTGAATGCCCCGCCGCGGTGGTCTAGTGGCTAAGGTACTCGGCTACTTACCCGCAGGTCGCGGGTTCGAATCCCGGCTGCGGCGGCTGCATTTCCGATGGAGGCGGAAATGTTGTAGGCCCATGTGCTCAGATTTGGGTGCACGTTAAAGAACCCCAGGTGGTCGAAATTTCCGGAGCCCTCCACTACGGCGTCTCTCATAATCATATGGTGGTTTTGGGACGTTAAACCCCACATATCAATCAATCATTTTGACCCGAATAAAGAGTTTCATCTGATCATCAAGTCTGCTACTTTGGTCCACGTTATGACTACGTGACATTATGTAAAAACGTCAAAAGCAAAAGTAATAATATCACGTGTATCTGTGACGACATAGGAACGTACGTAGTAGACAAAGAGGTATTGCTATATGTAACTTAATGGCTGTTCGTCAAGCCTAGGTTTTTTTTCTCTCTCTCTTCTTATTTGTACTTTCAATCCTCAATCCCCTTACCACGCAGAGTAGCAAGTCAGAGAGTTTTACATGCCAGCTAAATTCTCTGCATTTCAATAAAGGGTTCTCTCTCTCTCTAACGAACAAGCCAAGCGACAAGTTAAAAAATAATTCTGGAGTTCAAGTAACGTGGTCGGGGAGCTTACACCAGTAGCCAGGCGTGATTATATATACTAGAATTGTCGTACGAGTTGTTTGATTGTGAAATAGAGTGAGTTTTAGGGGCGAAGCTCTTTAAAGCGGCACCCGTTCACTCCTCGTAGTAGTGCGTAACATGTCTTACGCTTTGACCTGCAAGGTGGTGCCGGTGAACATTTCTCCTGTGCGTTGTTGAACAATAAAAAATTCACAGCGTGTGCGTTAACTAAAAGCCGAATCCTCCTGTGTCTCATTCCCATTAGCAGCCATTGGTATGTACGTTGAGCACTATCTGACAATAAAGGGTTGTTACGTTATACTCGCTGGGCGTAACCTTTTTGGTTTTGGAAAGGTTTAGCGAGCGCTAGGCCACAGTGTCATGAATACAGTTAACTAGTATATACCATGAAATCGAGGTGGTTAAAGGTGGGAAGTAGACACGAAGCGCAAGCCGTAAGAAAGTGTGCGTGTGCCACCTCTCGTTTAGTCCTTGGAATGTCCGCTGGTTGGCGGTGCTTGTATTTGGGGAATATATGATGAAAAGATGCGAGATGGTGGTACTTGGAGTGTTGACTAGATGGACGAACGGACAGACAGATGCTTGGACGAACGCACGGATGGCTGCCCGGTCGAATGGACACATGGACGGACGCAGGGGCGGATGCATGGACGAACGCAAGGATGGACGCACGAATGGACGTGTGGACGCACAATAAGACGCACGCACGAATGGGCAGATGGACGCAAGGACGGTCATACAGACGGACGCATGGATGGACGGAAGCAAGAACGAATGGGCGGACGGATGCTTCGCCCCACTTTTCGTCATTCACCCCGTGGATATGCTGCCATTTTTTTTCTAGCCCGGAACAGTTCAAAATGAAAAACCAAAAAACAATGAGACATAGACGAGTGATCTATGATTTATTTTGTTTTATTTTTTTACGGAAAAACAACCAGTTATTTTGAAGGGTCCAAATCTTATATTAGTACATCATAGGTAAAATGCGTAACAAACATGCGTACTGCTACGTTACATCATCTTTCTTAAACCACTGCTAAAAAAGATGTACTTTTTGAGGAGTCATCTTTATCTGAGTCATGCGAAAGGCATGATCGGTATATATTCTGTGTTATGTGAACGTCAATGCTTTGAAGGACGGAATGATAACCAATTTGTACGTCATGCAACACATTTGATCAATTTTTGTTGGATTACCAGACATCAATCATACAACGTACAGTACAAGATGAAATTCATGTTTGTCCTTAGTGCTTAGCACGATATGTATATTTTAAAAATCAAAGTGTTGTCGAGAGCAATTAGCAAAGTGTGCACTAATTTTGATAACGGAAGTACGCAAACACTTAAACTCAATCTTACTGATCGAGTTTAACTCGGGAGGCTTACCCGAGAGCCCTAACATATGCTAGAAAGATTTTATTTTTTATCTGCTTGGCTTAAAGGCTGACGTTTGTGTAAGCTACTCAGAATGCTTTCAGATGCACTGAAGTCATTAACATAATTGGAAACTTCCTAACCTCTTCTGTAGCTTAACCGAAATAGTTCGTGAAATCGGCGCCTTTAGGTGCACTAAAAACAAGGGAAGCACATAGCAAGGCATTCTTCTTAAGCATGTAATTGTCAGTGCAAATTTTTACTTCGCAGCGTCAAAGAGATCAGTTGTTCATGAGCCTTTGGTATTGGCTCTGTGCCCATTGAAGTTGATTACTCTAAAGTAACAATGCGAATATGTGGCGTGTAGCCCCGTAATCATACCCCATTTGTCCCCCTTCATTCTAAAGGTTTAACGAAAAAATCTATTGCTTCAAATTGATCTCAGGGATATGCTTTTAATGGCTGTAGACTACACCGCGAATGAGATTAAACGTCTGTCGCACTGGGCATTGCTTTACGCCATCTGTAGAAAGTAGCTGCACCAGTTAGTTTAAACTTAAGCCTAAAAATGTGGAAAAGTGCACTATGACTTTCTATTGCGTGATTGAGAAAGAACAAAAACATTGATCACTGAAGCTCAATGCTGTAAGTGATGGCTCGGAAGCGTCATAACACGCCAGCGGAGTTCCAGAAAGCAACAGATGAAGACAAAGGATGAAGCAAAGGATGATGACAAGAGATGAAGCAAAGGATGAAGATGTTGCAATAATGTTTTCGTATATGTATGTATTGATGCAATGATGTCGTCTTAGTGAATTGAATCAAATCAACATTTGCTTCGAAGTTTGATGCAGACATGCTAAAGTACATGCATGTCTTAAGAGGGAAATAACAGAAAAAAACAGCTTGGAAATTTTAAATTTTTCGTAACTGTGCTGACGAGTTACGAAAGTGCCGAAATAGCCATTGAAACATGTAAATACTGGGAAAATCTATCATTGAATATTTCACTCTTTCATAATTGATACGTTTTAAAACTACAATGATTGCGTAAAGCCGCAAGGCTTAATGCAGCAAAACCGCTTGATTATGAAGGCTATTCTAGTTTCGTTTAGATTCTTTAGAGGCACGCCCAACTCCCCCTCCCCTTTTCATAAAAAAATTGTTCTTATGCCTCTGCGTTTCAGATAAAGCACAGACAGCCACAGACATGACACCGGCATGGCGTCGTTGGAGTAGGTCTTCCATCTCATCAGGGTTTTCTCACAGCCACCGTTGCCTATCTCGTTTGCTGCAAGCCCATTGGTGAGTATTGATATTTATCCAATTTACTCAAGTATCATTTTTCTACGTACCATACCACATATGTAGCACCTCCAATTGAAGTATGTGGCCGCCTGAGGTGCACAGTTTTATTCTTGTGCATGCAGGCTACAAACATAATATTCAGAATAAGACGCACGGGGCTGCGTACAGTTTATATGCTTTACTCCGGACAAAGATTTAGTGATGAAGATATACACGCATGAGTTTTGATTTCACTGCCGGAAGCGATTGTTCCGATTTCAAGAACAGCAATAATTTGCGCGTTAATGCTCAGCCATCAAAATCAAAGGCCTCCTAAACAACGCTACTGATGTTGACAAAAGCACTCAGTCTTAACCTAACTTTCATTTATTACGTATGCTAAAGATGATGAGGACCACGCTGAAGTAGAGCAGTGGGCAAGCAAACAGGCCTAGAATGATGTTAAACATTTTCATCTTCCACATCCTTAACACGATGAACACCCTTAACACACATCCTTCAACATTCTTAACACCTTAGCTGTTGCTGATGAGGATAATGAACGACGATGATAAAAATATAGAGTCCGGGCCCTTAGCAAGCAGCCGAGTAAACGTGTATGATGAGCATGACATCTTTGCTGAACGAGTTGACCTAAATTTTAGTTAGGTACTGGATAAAGAAATGCGTAGAAGTGTTATGCTTTTACCAATGCCACGAAAATATTTCCAGGCCTGCCGCAAACTATGACGTGACTACGTTTATACTGCCGTGTTGCGGTGCACAAAAGTGCACCGAAACACAACATTCCAAACAGAGTCACGTCAGTCCGACGCTTGCGCACGCAGTTTGGCCGAAGAATTGCCAAGCCGGGAGAAAGTTGTCGTGGCGTGCTGGTGTGCTCGTTGACGACTCGAAATGCCATGTTTATTTGGTGCCTGTGAACTGCAGCGTGGATATGTGATGCGGATTGTGCATTTGATACTCACATAGTGTACGGCTACAAATACGTATGGTGGGATCATGCTGCATGCCGAATTGTTAGGGCTGTTACGACAATAGATCTAGCTGGTGCGAGTTTTCTCGTTTCTTAAGGGTGACCGAAGAACTAAATGGGAGCTTGCCGTTCGTAGAATTTACGTCGACATCTGCCGGGTTCATGACCCGAGTGCGCGTACGTATCCGTGCTAAACACTTCCAAGTCGTTCCAGTGGCACTATTCGAGATACAATTCGTTTTTGCTCTGAAATAAAAATTTCGTGTGTGCTTCGAACTCGTAAGCGTAAGGCTTGACGATGAAGAAATAAACGTGCGTGACACTACACTATCAGAACAGGCGCTGTTCCTTCAGGGTCAGTGAACATTTCATCATTTGCGAATAGCATAGAGGGCACTTCTATTTACTTGTTCGAGAAAAAAGAAAAATGGGCTGGTGCGTATAGCTTAGTGCATCAGTTTTTTTGTACAGTATTTCTTGCCAATGTTGCAAACGCTTTTTTGCAGTGTTATAATTTTCAGTCGATTTCGCAATACTACTTTTTCCTAAAATATATACTGATCTAACTTCAGCTGAATTTAGGTGCCTGTAAACAGCTAGGGTAAAGTTATTTCTGAAATGGTTTTTCAGTGGTGTGAGCTTCACTTCAAGCCAGAATATTTGACAACCGCCACAAAATATGCCGATTCAAGAACCCACCGGGTAGTAGAAGCTCCCACGGGGGCTTCTCCAAGACGCAGTGCCCACCAATCTTCCTATTGGTCAGACTTATCTGAGCAATTACACACCAGTGCGTGAGCCGCTCAGTGTACCTGTCACAAGCCATTTTTTTTAACTGAAGATTGCGATGTCGCAACGCTCATCAACCTGACATTGTTCTGAATAACATACTTGTAGCAGCAATGAACACTCTGCTCAATAAGTACCTCTTCACATTTACAGGTGTTCTTATGGGTACAATGGCGCTAACTCCGCAAAGAAAACTTCTGGAACTAAGAAAATGAGCGGGAACTGTTGCTCCACATAGTATGCGTATATGTGCGTGCTTCCGCTCACGCGTGGGTGTGTGTGCGTGTTCATGTATGCGTGCGTCTAAATAATAATTGAAAAAAATTAGCCCTATGTACTTCTTCAGTTTGTTGGGCCTTAAAATTTCACTCTTATGAATTGATCACACGATCGAATGCCCACAATCCTTTCTCACTTTTTTGTGCATAAGTAAGTGGTTTACAAATCAGTCACCAAAGAAGCAAAAGCTTAATAACTTACTTTAGCCAGCACGTTTTGAGACGCCAAGGGCAGAATAAAGCTGTCACGAGTGTAAACGTCACCGCAAACGTTTTGTCTTTTAGCGGAAGACAATGGTGGCCCGCACACGTGCTCGCTTGGTCAAAACGAGTGACGTCACGGTGGCAGTGAGCAGGCCAGAAAGTAATTTCTAGGTGGCATTGGCTTTTACACACATCATGAAATCCTGCCTCAAGAAATCTCAGCAAACAAAAAAGACGGGGTTTTTAGGAGGTGCCACGCCAAGCGGCAGCACATCATACCAGCATTTAAAAGCATGCGCTGGGCGCAAGCGAGGGAAGGGTAAAGAGGGGCTAGAGAGGGAAACGGCAGTAAAGTGAACTAGACTAGTTCACTATACACGGCAGAGAACCCCAGCGGACCACAGCACGGATCCTGGCTGTTGGCCTAGCCGGCCTGGGCCGACTAGCGTGGGCCGGCATCGTTTCCCTTTCTCTATGTCGGTGTCACCAGCGTGGCGGCACGGCGCGCTCACGTGTCGCCATTTCGTCACGTCGTCTTGTTATCGCTTTCGAATTTCCAGTGGTGTCAGCCAAATTTGCGTGTTTCGTGTTGGCCTTTCGGCTGTGTTCTCGACGTTGGTGGTGATCGGCGCTTTGTGAAGGCAAAAGAACTCTTCGTACTGCGAGCGCGAAGTGAAGGCAAAAGAACTCTTCGTACTGGGTACATAGTGGTCCTGGACCTCGAGCGAGCCTCGCGGCGACGTGCTACATAATTCTCACGCTGCGTGCTCGGCCCAGTCCGGAACCCGAATGGTAAGTACTGCTTCTGTTTTCCGTTTGCTCGTCCGTATCAGGCGCTTTCAGGTATCGTTCTGCACTGTGTGGCGCAGAAAGTACAATAAAAACCAAAAAAACTAAGATACAAGACGCACATAGCAACGTTGGGAAGTGCCTGATGCATTTGTGAAAACTACTGTGAGGGCAGTACTTACATGCTTCGTACGAGCCGTTACTCGACACGCGAGCGGGCTTTTTAGGAGGTGTTTTGTGTGCCATGATTGCTTGTAATAGAACGCACATGCCACGACGTGATTCTAGGAAATACTGAAGCAAAAAATCTGCATTTCTCACTAATTTCTTACCAGCTAGACAAATCAAATCATTTGTTACTTATCAAGCTGTGATTTCGCTACATATGCATGTCCTTTGGCCACAGCTTTTCATTTTGCTCTGTTCGCATAATTGGGTTGTTTCGTGTTTATGGCTAGCGTTGTCTTGTGCCCAATACTAACACGTGGGCTATCCACGCCCCCCGTTTTGCAGCGTTTGCTGTTAATACAGAATTGAACTACCCTGGATGTCCTTGTTCCACTTCCGCACGCTGTGAAAATTTATCGAGGCATAGAATATCGGTAAGCGAGATGAATTTTGCATCGCACGCTATTTCCATCTCAACAGCAAAAAAAAAAAACGACCAAAATAAGCTGCGTTTTCTTGCAATGATCATCGTGGTTTTCGATGTGATTATTCATTTTAGTACAGCATGAAAAAAAACAAAGATAGACTAAGGTACACAAGCCACAAGATGGCTGCCACAAACGGGCTCAGCGTGGCCTGCCTAATAGACCTATACCATTCAACACCATGTTTTCATTTCACTCTTCCATTCTCATGATACCCGACGTGCAGACTGAAAGTCACTGAAGTAATATGTCTTTGCTCAAACGTTGGCTGAGAGCAAGTTTAAAACTGCGAATCCCTTTTTTTAACGCGAAATTGTTTTACGCCGGGGTCCATTAACTTCTGTTGACGTGTTGACGTCATGAATTTGACGTTCTACAATATATACTAACATCTTGGAAAAAAAATTAGAACAAATAGTTTTGTTGAGGGCCTCAAAACAGTGATCTCTCACAGCTCAACGCAAACAGGGACCAGAAAGCCTTTGTTGTCGTGTTTGCTAAGAGCTAGCTATTTATATTCGCAATTCACATACACTGTTCCGCCGCCTCTCGGAATTTAGGAGCGTTCTTCGAGGACAATGACTAAAAAAACAGTCCCTTGTTCGGCTCTGCTAGACTCATTATTAACACTTTAGGAAGAAACCGACACAACTACTTCGCATGATTCGCTAAATAAGTAAATAAATTGAACCATCTCTGACACTAAAAATCCGATTCGTTCTAGCGAGACGCGCAGTTTTTGTGAAAATACATGACAACTCGCGCTTTCTATTGTAGTCCACAGAGTGCACTTATAGGGCTCGCGATATTTTCTGTAGCAAGGTAGGTTGGTTAAATATTTTCAACCGTACTTTTCAGTGGAGACTCAGCTTCGTGCGTATATCGTCCGTCAGTGCGTTTGTGGTTCTTGAGTCCCATTGCATTCAACGTACCCAGAAAGTCGCGTGTTTGCTCTTCTAAAACTTGACCAACGCTGCACCAGTGGTTTTCGTTCGTTCGTTCGTTCGTTGACGGGTGGCAGCACACTGCAAGCGATTTGCTTGAGGGAGGGTTTCAGAGCGAAATATTCTCCGTACCCAGATAAACGGGGTGTGTTACGTGGTGTTGGCCAAGAGAAGTTGTAAAGAGAAGCTGCAAAAAAAGCTTACAGGACTTATAAAATTTCAGTGGGAGTTCAACTAAAACACTTTCGACGACCCCCTTGAGAAGAAAGTGCAGCGGTCGAAGTTGGCTTTTCTAGTATACTTTGTTTCAGAATAGTTCTTTTACTGAATTTTCTTTGAAATTGGCGAAGGAAGAGAGGATGAGTCCTCGCTAGCGGACGACTTAGCTCCCTTTTCAGCCCTATCAATATGTTCTGCGTCTGTCATTTCCATATCGTGGAAGGCTGGTTTTCAAAAACTATGGTAAAAGATAAGCTCGTCCATAAAATTTCACACTCAGGGTTGGGCATCCCATGTCCTGCCTCATTAGTACACTGTGTTGGTTTCATAATCAAGAGTGACACAGCATCGTCACCAGCAGACTGAATAAAGGAATTTTTTTTTCTAAAAAGCTAGTGAAATGCTATCTACAAAGTTCGCTTATAGCTGGTTCACTTCCTTTGATACTGTCTTTCTCACAACTGCTTTATCACCCCGCCGCGGTGGTCTAGTGGCTAAGGTACTCATCTACTGAGCCGCCGGTCGCGGGATCGAAACCCGGACACGGCGGCTGCATTTCTGATGGAGGCGGAAATGCTGTAGGCCTGTGTGCTCAGATTTGGGGGAACGTTAAAGAACCCCGGGTGGTCCGAAATTCCGGAGCCCTCCACTACGTCATCTCTCGTAATCATTTGGTGATTTTGAGACGTTAAACTCAACATATCATCACAGCTTCTTTATTATTTGCAGTGAGAGATATCTCTGGAAATACATTATGTTTAGCAGCAACTCATGCATATCCTAATGCCCCTTTTTCCCGGTGATTGTCTCTTCACTCCTAGAACATCGCCGCTTATCTATTATTTCTAGAATTTGTATTTCTTAGGCATGAGTTGAACAGTTGGGATAATCAGAGGTGTGATCCTACCACACAGGCAACACCGCTCATATAGAGAGTTGCAATCTTTTTCATTACCAGTCTTTTTCATCATGGTCCCCACATTGAAAGCAGCATAGGCCTGATATACATCCGCCTACACAGTGACCAAATCAACAGCAATTAGGACACTGAAGTAGACGTGGTGATAGTTTGCCATTTTAAATACCAGTGCCCATACTCTAATCTCTGACGGGCATGTAAAACCGCAAAAAGTGGAAATTACTGACTCAGTGGGCATCCAGGTATTGTCAACTACTCTGCTACAGCGGTAGACAGAAATAACGCCAGCTGCCGCTAATTTCTCTAGTGTTTGCTCCGGAGTTAGACTAGCATCGAGACCTTTTACGTTTCGCTTGGTGCAAACGAGGTGAACAGGAATGTGGTGCATCTGAGTAAATCATTCAGACAAGCCTGGTCTGGTGACGGGCACATAACCTCGACTGAACTCTCCTCGGCCAAACTGCTCCTCCACCGAACTGTCTCACATCTGTTATCGTCTGGTATATGGCAGTGGCAGCATGAAGGGATTTTGTATAGCCTGAGGGTTGTTCAGAAAAATAGAACCTCCGCAAGAAGCTGCCAAGGCCATCCGGATACTCATGACTCCTCTGCATGAGAAAAATTCCAAAAGTAGGTCATAGAATTGGAGAGATGCCGACTAAAGAGAAAAACCCCTGCCTTGGGAGTTCTTAGACATCGGCCTTAGTTGAAGGTTTAAAAGCTTCGCAGAAAAAAACGCTAACACCGTGAAAGAGAAGTGCTACTAGAGCTCGATTCTTAGCCAGTCCACCAGAACCAACCGTCCAACAGTCGTGACCGGTTGGCTGTTGTTTATCTTCCCTCCTTCGTCAATCGCAAGACACATCCTCTTCATCTTTACCTCCCTCTCCGCCAGATCCACTACACACAGGCGCACATATGTAAATTAAGATTGCAATAATAATATAGTTGAAATTAAGTAGAAGAAAAGGACATGATCTGGGAACGTAGTGCATAGAGGGAATAACCGTTGGTCATTAGGGGAACTTACCAGATTCTAAGGAAAGGTAAACTCATGAGAGGCAGACGAAAAACTAAGTGGGAAGATGAGATTAACAAGTTTCGAGGCACTACGTGAAAGAAAAAACAGCATAAACATGGTATAGGTGTCTTGGCCCTGCAATAGGCGTAGATTTGCTGATGATGTTGACGATTACGCTTTCTATGGGAGTGTTATTGAAGATCACGTTGGTGGCCTATAATCGATCTGATAGACAACGCCTAGGGCTGACATCAGATGTTGCACATTTCAGGAACATTCTGGATTCATGAAAACTGAATTCGTAACGCGCGCTTCCCCGATAGCTGGAAGGCTATTTGGTTGGTATGTTCTACAGGCTAACAAACAGTAAGGCCGATTTAGTTTGGGAACAGCGTTCCGCGGGCTGTCACGTCCTATAAAGAGAGAGGAAACGAACGATAGAAAAGAAACAAAGGAAAGGACAAAGACAGGCTTCAGTAGGAAGCGTTTTCATGTTTGACTTGTATTATGTGCACCTTTTTTTTCACTTTATCCGTGCACACCAATTGTTGGTTGGATTTTAAAATTGCGTCAATAACGTAATTTGTCTTTTTATTTTGTTATCGTAATTAAAGCACAATCGTGAACATTGCTAATATTCACTTTGATTTTGTTATTTTGCTCTTTTATGCACATATGTATATACAACACTACCAAGACCTTGTACAACATCCCAGCACTTATAAATAATAATAAATAAAATTAAGGAGGGACGAAAAAACTAAGAAAGCAAAGACAAAGAAAAGCAGTACGTGAAGAACGCCCTCGTCAAACTTTTTTGTGTCTTTTCTGAAACTTAGACAATGGCATCTCGATACTTTATGCGCCTTGGAAAGCATGCTGCATGTTACTTAGACCTATTCGCACAATAATATGTTATCTTTCTGTTATATGGGTCCTAATACAAGTTGACATACGTCAACACGAGTGTTTCCTCTAATGAAGCGCAAATGTTTAAATCTTGTTTCAAGAATTGGCGGAGAAATATCATTATGTAATGGCGACATGAACTGGCGTCGTGTGTGGGGCTTGGTTTCCTTAAAAAGTGATTTTTACGACACGTTTCTAAAATATCCGCGATTATACTTGTCACCCACTGAGTTATACACACCCATTATGTAAGTGGAGTCATTTACGACATTACGAAGAAACTGCATCGTGCAAAGACGCATTTGACGTCATTTACTTAAACTGCGGCTCCTAGCGCACAAGGCATAATAGCTATGTCAATAAATTCATGCCGACGAAAGGGACTGGCTCCATTAAACGTCCATAGAAGTCGAAAGACCAGGTTCGTAGCTGCGAAGCCGAACTTTCGCGATGCTTATCCAGGTCACTGGTCATTAATTTCTCAGGTACTATTGACTAAGGACGAATGGTCTTGGCGATTTACTCTGAAAGGTGGCTGATGTTCCTTGTCGGCAGCTGACAGCGCAAGGACATTCGGCTCCATTACTGCTGCACGCCACGAGGCAAGCGCCATAATCATTCAAAGAATGGGGGAGCACTGAAATATGGCTTTTCAGGAAGTGAACGCATGGTTACAAAAAAGAAACTTCGCGAAGTAGACGTTGGTGGTCCAACTTGAACACCGACTGACCTAGAGTGAGTGGTTTTTTTCAGAAAGAAATCTAGGTTTGCTTAAACTTAGCTACAAATATTTTTACAGAGTAATTCATTCAAAGCGGGAAAAAAGTGAAGGCTTAATGCGTTAAAAGCACCAGATGGTTAAAAAGAAGCTAGCAAAACAAAGAACACGAGGCAAGCGTAAGTGTCCAACGTGATTACAAGTTTTTCCGACAATATTGAAAGGGCAGACATTATAAAACTACTTTACGATATTAAGCTAGCACGCTGTTACTTTTGAGGCCCATTAGAGTTCCGGTGCGTACTGGTACTCCTCATAATGTTTATAGTTTACTTACTGAGCCAATATAAAGGCATTTCCCTCAATATATGCAGCATGGTGCGTAGAGTGTGATGCCGTTTTTTAACAACATTTAAAGATAGCTTTGATTTTACCTACCTTAATGTGCTCATAGAGGGTATACCCGCAGGGCTCAAAATCACTCCAAATATGAAGCCTGCGTATTGAGACACCACGCAGACTTGTCGCCATGCATCGCTTGCAAAAGCCGCAGCCTTAAGTAAGTGTTCGTGTTCATTAACTGCAGGAATGAGGAAACTAGGTATTACATTGAAAGAGTTGAGTGTTAGGTGAGTTGGTATGAACCATCGTAAAGAGCGCAGCTAGAGAGGAGATACAGAGTGCGTCTGTTCTCGTCTGTTCCTTCTTGTGTGTTGTGCGTAGTATACTCCAGGTGGTGTTTATTACATTCCATAGATATACGGTTGCAGTAGCAGGGAATCAAACTCTCGTTCTTGAGCTGTGCTGAATGTAGCTCTAATCATTGAGGTTTGATAACAGTGTTGGTAAAAATGGCTTCCAGAACGAATGTGGCTCACGACGGCCAGCGCAAATAGAACACAAAAAAATATATCAGGTGACTTTAGATAAGCTACGTGCTTCGTCTATTGCGTTTTGCTAGCGTCGGCACCATAATGCAGCTTCTGGACTCGTATCATCATCTGTACTCACCAGCATCAACAAAGAAATACATCATAACTTTTGCCGAATCATTATCAATATGGAGTTGTCTGTTTGTCTTACTTCGTTGGAAGTTTTCAGTTTTGCCCTGTACGTTCACTTGTTTTGAGCCTTGCCGCTACTGCTTGGGTAAAACGGCATAGAGTAAGTTGTGAACAATTGAAAAAAAAATACACGAGACGAGTGCTGCCTAACAACTGAAACTTTAATGACAAAAAACTTGGCTTTATTGAGCAAAAGAAAAAAGCCAATAACAAAACCTTATCTATCATGACCAATCATCTAATCACGTATGCGGTACATACGAATCTTCAGCATTAGTGAGAGAAATCGAAGGCTGGCTCATGCACTTGTCTTTCTATTTATTCTGCTTTACTCAACCTTCATTCCCATCATTCAGCCGTTTATCAAAACAGATTATTTTGTCTATTCTTCAGCATTCTTGGAATATGATGAACCGAGAGCGCATTTGTCCAATACAAGGCGCAGTAACACAACAATTTAGTATATTGTTCATGTTTGGCTCTGACATCCCCTTCTGCCTTTTGTCCTCTATCGAAAGGTGTCCCCCAAAACGTCAGTCATTCCATTCAGCGATACGACAAGTATTGTTCATCTTTCTGCACATCCTTCAACCAAGAGTTTCTTTTAAAAGACGCCGCCACTTCCAGTTTGCTGCTTTGGGCTCTTCATCCAACGAGTTTGTCTGTGTCCACAATCCCCAAAGCTTCTGCTGATGTTCAAAATGTCACAGCAATCTGCGTTTCGCTACTCAATGCACCCAAAGAATGCACTGGCATGCTCGCTTTTTTTTTGAGCCCAGGCTTTTCATTTTTACTTCTTGTTTTTTTGGGGTGTAGGGGGGGAACTGCTTGGTATCTAAGTCAGAATAGAGTACTCAAGAGCCGTGATGTTTCATTTACATTTATTCTACGCACGCAAATTGCTATGTTCATATTTATTTTTTGCTCCTTAGACGTGTCCCTCCAACTTGATTTTATCACTTTTGCTTTCGTAGGGTGTCCGCATTTGTTTTTATACCTTATTTGGTATTAACGAGTGGGCTTGTTTCTCCTTTTCTCTTGTGTGCTTCCGGCTTTTTTCTGTTGACTTGGCACTGTAGGATATCACATGTTTTTCTAGGAAAGAAGCATCCTAGCATCTCCCTGGGCCGTTGTGAAACTAACGGTTGGTTTAATAAAAACTGCAGTATGTACCGGTCCGTCAAGATATTCTGTCGTTGGACAACTTTAGCCGAATAAAAATTCGTGGCTCTACTGCAAAAAACAACACAAAATCAAGCTCGGAACCAGGGCTCTCGTGTTACATCTAGTTTTAATCGAGTCCTATTTGTAGTGCTTCCACTACACAAGAGCTAAACAGAAATTTCACTTTTGCTTATAGAACTAAGGAAACGTCTTTAAAAAAAAAACGCCAGGAAAATATCTCAACAGGCCTCGCGATTTTAACATTGCTCGGCTCTGATTAATGGCTAAGCAGGGTACATTGAGCATTACAGCTGACATCACTTTAACGTATGAATTCGCTTAAGAAGAGCTCATCCCTTAAAATTACCTGTACTTAGAAGCACTCTAGAAGCCGATACAACTTTGGGGAAACGTTTTGTCACAAAAAAGTTTGTTTGGATTTATGACTGCTGTCTTTTACTGCCATGATTACACTCGAAATCGCTGTTCATTTCGTGTACTAAATAGCTGTGCTGCGCCCACCTCCCTTTATTATTTGTTTCTTTGCGCATTCGCCCTGCGTGATTGACATGATGCTACATGGTTGAAAGAAAGCAGGTGTTGCACACATTCACAAGGGTGCTTCGAGAAAGGGTGTCCTTTATTACAGGTCTTTTTCCCTTGCATGTATTGTATGCAAGCTAAAGCAACAGCTCATTAACACAGTTATCATTAATTAGCTCACAAGGAACAGAAAGAGAGAGAGAGATGGAGAAAAAGGAAGGCTGGGAGGTTAACCAGGTATTGGCATCCGGTTTGCTACCCAGCACGGGGGGTGGGAAAATAGGGGCAAGAAAGAGGGGATAGATAGAGAGAAAAAAACGCACGTGCACTCATGAGTAAACAAAAACACACACAGGAAGAGCATTAAGGCTACAAAAGCCCAGAGAGGCCAGTCGATCGCGAAAAGTGCAGTAGCACTCTCAGGTCCTTCTTCTGTGAAGTTCCATCTTGCCGTTATGGCGAAAATCTTTCCTCTGACAGAGGTTTATTATGTAATTTTCTAAGTTCCTTGCGAAGGCGTTGTCGTTGTCTTCTATACTCTAGGCAGTCACAAAGGATATGTTGGATGGTTTCTTCTTTGTCACAGTGACCACAGACTTCATGTCCTGCACGACACAGCTTGTAGAATTTCAATGTAATTAAGTGTGTGAAGTTATTGCTTCAGGCAAAATTCATTGTTCATTTTAGCATTTCGACAGGCCTTTTATACGGTTAGCCACTCCTTTCTTATATACAAATTTCACCGGTCAGGTATAAATAGCTGTGTTGGGAGAGGAATAGAGAATTTCTTCTCAGAGCACCACCGCTGCACTATAATAGTGAAAAAAATAACAGCATATTTACGTATTGCATGATGATGAGTGGGGAGAAGCGTTCATCCATCCGTCCATAATTTCGTCTGTGTGACCTAACGTGCGTCCAGCCGTCCCTCCGTTCGTGCGTCCATCCATCCACCCGTCCGTCCGTGCATCTGCCTATCCCTGAGTTCGTCCGTAGGTCTGTTCCTGCGTTCGTTCATCCATGCGTCCGTCCGCCCGTTCAATATTTCGTGCATCCGTCTGTCTGCCCATCCGTCTATTTTTCTGTACATCTAGTGAGCACTCCAAGTACTGCCATCTCGCATCATTTCATTATATAATGGATGGATGGATGGATGGATGGATGGATGGATGGATGGATGGATGGATGGATGGATGGATGGATGGATGGATGGATGGATGGATGGATGGATGGATGGATGAATGGATGGATGGACGGACGGAAGGACGGACGGATGGACGGACGGATGGATGGATGGATGGATGAACGGACGGATGGATGGATTGATGGATGGATGGATGGATGGATGGACGGACGGACGGACGGACGGACGGATGGATGGATGAATGGATGGATGGATGGATGGATGGATGGATAAATGGATGGATGGATGGATGGATGGATGGATGGATGGATGGATGGATGGATGTCGCTGCACCCTTTAGATCAGGCGGCGGCTAACGCCACCTAGCCGTAATACTTAGTGAACTAACCATTAGATTTATCTTTTTTCTTTTAAATAGTGAGGTTGAGGATTCGTACTTTGCAGTGAAGGGTTAAACTTTCACTCGTGGCTTGACTTCAGCCACCAATCAGATAACCTCCTTCTAGTTAAGTCTACCCGCTTAAAGTCTATTTTACCCTCCCGGTCCCTAAACCACAGTGCTTTGAAAAACTCTGCGCCATCATCCTGAACTATAGGGTGAAGCCCTTTACAGAACATTACCAAGTGTTCAGCAGTTTCTTCCACTCCACACGCACTGCATACTGTGTCTACGCCTTCGTATTTGGCCCGATATGTCTTGGTTCGCAACACTCCCGTACTGGCTTCAAACAGTAGTGAACTACCCCGAGTATTATCATAGATCCTTTTCTTGGCAATTTCCTACTTAAAAGTTCGATAGATCTCTAGTGCGGAGTTCTTAATCATGCCAATTCTCCACATGTCAGTCTCCGTTTTCTTCACTTTCTTCTTAACCGATAGTTCTTTTTGGTTTGGCCACCTGCTGTTTTCTAAGAATTTACCTGTCAATTTCCTGGTTCGTTTCCTCCATTTTGTATCGACATTCTTCATGTACAAGTAGCTGAAAACCTTTCTGGCCCAACGCTCCCCCCCCCCCATTTTACTCAATCGCTTCTCAAATTTCATCTTGCTGCTAGCTTCCCTGCCCTCAAATGATGTCCATCCCATATCATCTTGTACTCCCTGATTTGGTGTACTGCCGTGAGCTCCTAAAGCAAGCCTACCTATTCCACGTTCCTTAATTTCTAATTTTGCTTGAACTTTAGATTTCATGCACAAGACCGCATTGCCGAACGTCAGCCCAGGAACCATGACACTTTTCCATATTCCTCTCACAACATCATACCTATTGTAATTCCACAGTGCGCTATTTTTCATCACTGCTGCATTCTTGTTACTTTTAGTCGTCACGTATATTTCGTGTTCCCTTAAATACTCGGTCCCATTGCTTATCCATATGCCCAGATATTTGTATTTGTCTGTTATCTGTAGCGTGATCTCCTGTATTCTAAGCTCATTACCTTCGTTATCATTGAAAATCATGACTGCTGATTTTTCCTTACTGAATCTAAAATCTAACCTATTTTTCTCATTACCGCAGATATCCATCAATCTCTGCAAATCTTCCTTGATGTCGGCCATTAGCACTATATCATCTGCATACATTATTGCTGGTAGTACCTGATCAATGAGTTTTCCTTGTTTGACTAAAGAGAGGTTGAAGCCCAGTCCACTTCCCTCTAATTTTGCCTGTAATCCTTGTGGGTACATCATGAATAATAAGGGTGACAAGGGACACCCCTGCTTAAGCCCCCGTTTTACCTCTGTAGGCTTGGATACCTGTTTTTCCCACTTTATAACTACCTTGTTACCTTTATAGATATCCTTTCAAAGATTAGTGACTCCATTTTCCACGCCTAGTGTGTCCAGTATTCCCCACAATTTCTCTTGAACCACGCTATCGTACGCTCCCTTGATATCCAAAAATGCTAGCCACAGGGACCTGTGTTCCTTTTCTGCTATTTCGATGCACTGCGTCAGTGAGAACAGTTTGTCTTCCAACCTTCTGTGTTTTCAAAACCCATTTCGCAGTACCCCAAGCACCCCCTCATCCTCTATCCATGCCTGCAGTCTTTCCTTTATAATCAGCAAGACCATCCTGTATACCACTGATGTCATTGTTATAGGACGGTAGTTGTTTATTTATTTATTTATTTTATTTATTTTCAGATTTACTGCCAGCATTTGAAAAAGACCTTTGGCAGGAGCGTCAGCTTTGTCCCCCTTTCTTTTATAGACTATGCTCATCCTGCTAAGTTTCCATCCATCGGGAACTTGACCATTGATTATCAGTTTGCTCACTGCCTCTCTCAAAGCCTGCTTAAACTTCGGACCTAATGTCTTTATCAGCATAATTGGAATGCCATCTGGCCCTGTTGATGTACTACTAAGAACCCTTTTCTCAGACCTTTCCCACCCTCGTTGTGAAAATTGAGCCATTGTACCACTTGATTCTTCCTTGTCTATTGTGGTGCAAAAAGCACTTCTTTGTTGAAATTTTTCTGTCACCCTTGTTCTTATATATTCGACAGCTTCATCCCCTTCTAGCCTAGCACCTTGGGCTGTACTTATAAACCTCTGCTCTAGGCTCGTCTCATTTCTTAGGGAGTTTACATTATTCCGAAATTTCGCAGCTGCCTTTATATCTTTTTTATGTACTTCTGCCAGCCATTGAGCTCTCTTTCTTCTAATCTTTTCATTGATCAGAACGATGCATTCATTTTACAGCTTAGAAAGATTTCCCATTTTCTTTCAACATCATCTGTCGGTTCACCCCACTGCTTAGCATGTCTGTGTTCCCTAGAGGCTTCCTGACGTTTTGCTATGGCTCTCTTCCTCATCCCACCAACTTTTGGGTTTATGTCTTCTTTTCCGGCATGACTGGTCACGCGTCTTTGCAAGCTCTAGCTCAAACAGTCTAATTAGATTCGTGTATGTCCACACTTTTTGATTATTCTCCGTGAATACTCTCTCAATTTGTTTAGTGGCTATTTCAATTTGCCTTTCTGGATCAAAATTTTCCTGTAGTTGCTCATCTTGTCTCCTTCCCACTTTCACTGCTCTTCCAAAACTTAGCTTGATACGTTTGTGATCACTACCCAGATGTGTGGAGCCACCTTCATCTATGTGCATTCCCCTGAGTCTATCATACATCCTATGTGAAATCAGTGCGTAATCTATCGTCGACTGCAGTCTTCCTACCTCCCATTTTAAATGCCCTTCACACTTCTCGGTACTGTTGCAAATGATCAAATCAAGCCTTTCACACATATCCACGATCATTTTGCCTTTCGGGTCGGTATACCCATCTATATCTTCTATGTGCGCATTCATGTCTCCTAGTATAAATATCTCGCACTCTTCCGAATTCCTGAATGTCCTTTGATATACACTCTACCATTGCCTGGTTTTCCTCTCTAGTCTTTGCTCCCGTCCACAAGTACACGAAACCAAGGAGTGTCATTTGAGCTGCCACTTTCCCTTTTAGCCATAAATGTTCCTTGCACTCCTGCTTCACGCTTTGCCAGTCTGTACATTTATGAATGAATGCCTCAATACCACCCCCTTTCTGCTGCCTTCTGTTCTATTACAATATTCCCACGCATAGTCCGGATTGTTCGGAAGTGTTTCCATGTCCCTGAGATGTGTTTCTACGAAACCGTGTACCATCAGCGTCTCTTCCCTTAGGTCTTATTCTATATCTTCCCACTTCAGCCTGTTCCTACCAGCCTGCATGTTAATATACTCTATGTCTGAATTGGCTCGGCGCTCGTGGCTACGTCTATTTATGCCCCGGACTCAACCTATCTTAGCTACTGGTGCCACTTTGGAGTTGTATCTCTCCATACCACCTGTCAAAGAGTCTCCCTGGTTGTTTTCCTCGTTTTTAGCTATCCTTCACCTCGAAGGGCCCGCTTGCCCTCCAAAGAAGCTACTGCGCGTCCTGCAAGTCAACAACCCACCTCTTGACCTAGCCGTCCATCGAAGTGAGTTCTGCCTTGTTGAAAACCAACCCACCTATACACCTCTCTGTTTATATCCACCACCTGAAAGCCTTTCTCTCGACTCATCCGCCATATCTCTTGGTTTGCCTTGACAACCGCTCTTTGCAGGTTGCTATCACGCACCGGTACCTCCAATATCGTGCATATCACTACCTGTACCTGAGGAGAAGTGGCGCGCATGCCATCAACGCCTTTTGCCAGTGTGGTTGCTAGTCCTGCTATATCTTCATTTAAGACATCGTTTAAACCGCCTGAAATTATAACGAGCATAATGAAAAATCAGCATAATGAAGTACCGCCATCTAAGGGTTATTTCAAGGATAAAACGAGAGGTGGCTCGCGCGTACTTTCTTGCGGCCTGCGCTTCGCGTATATTTCACGACTTTCACGTCCTCAAGTTTATGGCTATATACTAGTTAGCTCCTGTGACCGTGTTTCCATCTTTCCTATCTCTTCTATCCCCTCAATATGTCGTCACTCTCTGACTTACCTCATGGCACTTGCTATAAAACCAAAGAGGTTACGCCCAGCGAGTTTAACGTGGCAACTCTTTCTGGTCAGATGGTGCTCAAAGAGTGTCCTTATGATACCAGTTTTTTTAGTAAGCATCAAACTCCAGAAAAATTTTATTGGAGATTAAGTCACCAATACTCGTTCCAGTAAGGTTTTTCATAAGAAACAACTACCTTTTTATGTATGATAAAGGTGCATGTGTTTCCTTCTCAATTGAAAAGGGTGCGCGCGTGCCGCTCCTCTAGCCCGGCCATGGAGGTGGCTACCTCTATATACTACTACGACTACTACACACATCGGGGACGCACGACCCACAGCATAGAGAGCTTCGCCCCCAAAATTGAGTTACGTGATCGTTACCTTCCGTGTCTCACAGGGCTCATCACTGATGCCTATCATAACCAAAGGCATAGTAAGTTTAGAGTGATGGATTTCGTTAAACCTTCAGAACTGCTTTTTGCGGGTGCAGCAGTGAAAAGTGTCACGTAATTTTCATTATTATTTGTCACTTTGAAGCAGCACGTTCCTAAATATACTGAACAAGGGGAGTTTAAGTGGACATTTTGGGGAAACAGAGAACAGGACATATTTGAGGTCATTGACAGAAAAAAGCATCTCTCAACACAAATATATGTTTGTTCACTGCTATCGAAGCGAGAATACAACTATTGATAGTAATATTGGGGCTAAAGAACTCGTTTCGCAGAAATTATGGCGCCGGTGTCGTTGGTTGTGAGCGAATAATCATCTTGACAGTGGCCAAAGAAACGAGAAACATGCTAAGTAAGATGAATTTTAAAAATTTCAAGGTTCTAGTGAGCAGTGGACACAGGCCATTAGAGTAGTCAGCAGTGGTCCTACCGCCCAGCCATGGAAGTGCTTGGATATATAGTCAAAATAACCTACTCTGCTTGTAGATGCAGTGAAAATAACGATCATGTTTGGAAAACACACGCATGTTGTGTACAGGCTCCACATTACAAGTTCTAATATTGCATTATTAATGCATGGTGCTAGCTAGCATACATTGCTAACTCGTATCAGAGGACGTATTATATCAACCTCTTTGTTTACACCCGGTCACCCAACGCAAAATGCCTCCCCCCACGTTAAGGAGCGTATTCTTTTACGACCAGGTGGAGGGTGCAAAGCAATTCGAAAACATTTTTTGCGAATGGCTCGTACTTTAAGTCATGCTACCCACTACACAGAATGCACTGGCTACAAGATATCGCTATCGCGTTTGAACTATTAAAGCTGAAGCTCAAGGATTCTTAAATACTTTTTCAGTCGAGGCATTACTCGCACATGCCTATTATCTGTAAAATGAAATGCCTGAAGTTTAAATGTAATATGACGAGAACTGCAGCGAAAAACGGTCTACTCTCTGGAGAATACCAAGAGAGCGCACTAGCGTATTGCCGTGCTTTTGTTGTCATCACCACCAAATGTCTATTGTATTAGACATTGCCGAAATTCGGAACGCATACAAGAGGGTGTTTCAATATGAATTTCTTAGTGTTCGTCCACCTCTCATTAACACGAACAAATGCCTAAATACCATTTAAGACATTCATGAATGAATATAAATTCCCCTTCTTCTCAGGTGACAGCAGTAAAACCCGTAAGCGCTTAATTCCGTCATTTGAGGTGCTGCTGACAGACGAGACACCTAAGATGGTGTCCCTTTTTTCTTTAGTCACAGGGCAGGTGCTCGCAGTGCCGCAAGATGAAAATTTGCGCACTTTGTAGGCCCCGTCCCCAACACACAGTCACATAAACACACATAAGGTATGCACTCGCAGCGCCACAGCATATTAAGGGGACTCGCTCGCTGGATTCCGCGCCGACCGGTTGTGCCCTCGCGATCTCCGACGTCAGCGTAGCTCTGGCCGACTGGGCTGGCCCTACGTCATCTCCTTACGCTGACCTACGACGACAGCGCAGCTCTGACCTACAGGACTTGCCCTATGCCATCTCCTGACGACGACAAGTGTTCTCGCAAGTGGTGCCCCGTCCTCGGACTCCTGTGACCGTGTTTCCATCTTTCCTATCTCTTCTATCCCCTCAATATGTCGTCACTCTCTGACTTACCTCATCTCTTTTTTCTCTCTCTACACCTTTATTTCTATCATTTTGATCCCTCCTCACCCCCATTCCTTGTGAGCTACTTATTATGCAGACAGTTACAGTGCAACCTTATGCAGACAGTTACAGTGCTGACTTTTCTCTTCTTTTTCTTCTTTTACATAAACACTACCCCCCCCCCCCCCCACAGCATATTAAAGTTCCACTTTCTACACATGGGTCCACTCTCACACCCCCTAAGTCAAGTTCGCCAAGTCAAGCTCCGTCTACCGGGTGGCTCTGTCGTGTCGTCGGCTCGTCGCTGCATTCATTGGGCTGGACAGGGTGCTGGTGGTGTCATCTATCCGGCACATTCTCTGCCAGTGTTTCAGACGTAGCTTGACCCTCTCAGGGCGTTCAACTCAGATGACGGTATTGTCTGAGAAAACTACGTACTCTGTCAGGCTGAGCGTTGGGGGGAGGGGGGGGGGGGGCTCTGATTCGAGTTGCGAGCAGGTCAGCATGATGTGATCGATTATTTCTTCCTGGGCTCTGCATAGCAGCATGACGGGTCCTTCCAACTGTCACACAGTTCTTTACGCCTTTTGCTGCGTAATGAGCGTCATGGCTTGAAACAGTAGGGTGCTTTCCCGGTCACCTTTGTAGTATGGCTCACACTGTGTCGCCCGCTTATGTTCGATATGAAGCTGCCAGCTTCGTTTCTTTGCCGTCGCCATGCACCAATGTTCTGTGCTTGCTTCGGTGATGGTCTTTGTTTTATTATTACCGCGGTTCCCGTTCAGATTTTGTTCCTTCTAATTTCCTGTTTGGCCGAATTCGTTTTCAAGACAAGACAATCTTTTCGTCGATTATGTTTTTATGCCCCGTGTTTCAGATGCTGATTTGTGTGGCTACCGCAGTTGGCATCTGGCGAGAACTTCAGCCTGCCTGCATATCACATCTTCGATTATGCTTCTCGAGGGTCAGATGTTGTCCAGCTCAGGCTGCGTACGAAGACATGCCTTCGCTTCATTTTCACTGCATAGCGCGTCAGTGCGAGATTGCAGCTGGCGCTTTTCGGCAGTGAATAATGCATGCCACAGAACTCCCTGTAATTTGTGTTTGTATTACTGCATAAAGTAAGGTTGAAATATGGAAGTAGTGTTTTTTTTTATGGAACAGTAATGTCCCCATTAGACCATCAAGGGCAGGTTATTCTGAAGGGTTTCTTAGTTCAAAGCGGTAGAAATAAAATCAAGTCGGTGGTCTGCACGATATTATTCAGGCTTTGTGTTTTTAGCGTATAATGGTTAATACACATGGTCCTGGTAATAATTACGATCGAATTGAAGTACCTTGTATTTAAGCTGTTTTTATAATATTTCATGTATACGCCGATGCGTGACGCTTACCACTGGTGCGCGTGACTCACGCCATTCAGCCTTCTGGGAGTTTAGGTCACTTTCTCCAGAGCAATATGCCATTTCAAAAGAAGCATTGAAAATATTTTTATTGCGTAAATTGGCACGGAGTGATGCTGGAAGCCTGTACATAGGCAGATGTTCCAAAAGTCTCGTTTCGCTTTACTTCTTCGACTGAGTAATGAACACAAACACTTTCAATCGAAATGCCAGTAGCGTACTTGTACCTCATAGTCTTCTGTGATGTAATAACGAGATCATCAACTCATTGATTGATATGTGGGATTTACCGTTCCAAAACCACCATATGATTATGAGAGAGGCCGTAGTGGAGGGCTCCGGAAATTTCGACCACTTGGGGTTCTTTAACGTGCACCCAAATCTGAGCACACGGGCCTTCAACATTTCCGCCTCCATCGGAAATGCAGCCGCCGCAGCCGGTATTCGATCCCGTGAACTGTGGGTCAGCAGCCAAGAAGCTTAGCCACTAGACCACCGAGGAGGGGCAACGAGATCATCAATGTAAGGACGAGAAAGAGAAAGCAGTGGTGCATCCTGGGGTTGACACGGTACACGTATTACTGTCTTGCAAGCGGCCTGAAAAGAGGGCACTGAGCTTTACCAATGGAAATGCCAAGAATGCCCCGGTTCCTTCTGGAGCTTCTTTGACGTTCAATAGCAAAATAGGCCGATCAACGCAATGATAAAATGCGTCGTGCAACCAGTCCGCCAGTGAAAGGGCGTTCCAAATACAGTTGCCAAACTGGTTGTAAACATCCGCGCGTTCGAAACTCTAATTTGTTAGAAAAAATTCCAGTTTTACGCGGTGACATATAGCGAATATTGCTTTGACTATTGCCCTGCTTACGCTCCACATAAATATTGCGCTCCTCATTTCATGCTGCGCCCATCCGAGAATACACTGCTTTATATCGAAATTGAGCATGTAAGCTACACACTTTGAGAATCGACGTTATCCGAAGCAACCAGAGGTGCAGTAAGCAGATTGCATTGTTTGAGCCCACAGTTAGGTGGTGAATAGACATCTTTGTGCAAGCTGAGTAGCTGCGTGCAGCTGTGGACTTTCCAGCCACGCTGAGTGCACTATTGCACAGGAAGAGCGTTTAGAACGAGGAAGAAAAGTAGTGAGCTCTTAGCCCACTTCCTTAAAAGATATCCAATATGGTGGAACCAAGAAGTATTCCCTTTGCCTGACCCAAAACGTTCCTGGCTGTTTACCGGCTTGGTTCGTTCTAAATGTTAGTACACTGCTTCAATGAACCGTGTCGCAAACTTCGCGCTAGAATTTCTGTTCAAGTGATAATCTGTATTAAGGCAAAAGTTTTAGGTGCCTCATGAAATGAAAAATTTGACCGTTGCCGCGGACTTTCCAGTGGCGTCAGGGATAACTGAAAGGAAACATCATCATAACGTAAAAACATCACTCATTGCAAGAACAATTAAGGCGCCGTTACAATGTCATGACGTTTTGCGTCATGTCTTGACGCCAGACGATGCTTCTTTAACGCTGTCCTTCGGAGAGCGTACAAAATCACAGCGCGCGCGACCTCGACGGAAGAAAACGGAGAGAAGGCCACTCCCTTATATTCCTTACTCCTTACTCCTGAAAGAGCATGCCGTTCACCTTCCAATCATGCTTGGCGAAGGCACAAGAAATACAAAACGTTTACGTGACTTCCGAAAAACGCGCTCAAGCCACTGCTACCACTCCGCTACTTCAAGCGGAAACTGTGCCTCCTGCTGAAAGAATTTGGCAGTTCACCCTCACCATCTTCAAGGCCGTACACCTTAGCGAACCGAAGTGTGTGCTCTAAACTGCTGCTCGTGAACTAGGTCGACCTGCTCTTTTGAAGCACTAGGCACGCGCGTGTTCCACATCAGCTACACCAAAGGATCGGTGTAGAGCCTTCATACGAGCTCTTCCGCAACTTAATGGCACTATACGGTACCCTGGAACTGCTTCCGTGTATGGACAAGCACGCGGAGAAACGGAGAAAAGAAAAATATTCCTCATGACACTTCGCGCCTCAGCGTTGCTGCATCGTTATCGCGCATGTTGGGCTCCCCGAATCGTTGCATGTACCATGAATCCTACATTGTTTCTTATGTGCAACGTTGTTTTTGCACTTGTAAACTGGCAGCGAGTATGCTCTAGCATTTTATTTTTTTTTCGTATCTATCAGGAGGTATATCTTGTCCAATTTTTGATACTTGTTTGTACGTTGCCACTCTCGGTACAGTCAGTATAGCAGCCCGCTGTTTCCTCGCTTAGTGGTCACAACGAACGACAATGTATACGGACATGGCCGCCACGTGTAATAAAGATGAATGGCGAATGCAAAGTTGAGGAAATGGCGGGTGAATCGAGTGGAACGATAAGCGGCTCGTGGGTGCACTGACGCGATAGTGCGAATGTCTCCTAAAAAGAAGGCAGCGCTTCCAGCCTCTTAAATGTCGAGCAGCGAAATGTATGACTGCGTTGCAAGAAAGCAAAAGCTGTTTTATCGAGGGATACTTATCCACTCATTTTTTCTTCTCGTTTTTGTTCTTTCTTTTTTTCCGGAAACCCATCTAGTAGCTCGATAATGGCTGTTTCACAGCCAAAGTACTGTGTTCCCTAAAAAGCAGTACGAAAACCACTTCTACCGGCTCCTCTGCTCTATTGCCTGCCATTTTTTATTTTGGTACTAAGTAATATGTATGTACTTTGTATATATATTATTTATGCATTTCTCCTCATTCATTTGAACATCGTGTGTTCTGCAAGCCTTTCATGTTGCTGAAAAAGCGCTAAAGCTTATCAATATGCGTGTTTCTGTGCGAGATTATCATGCATGTTTTTTATAATTTAAATACACAGTTACATATTTATAGCTTTCATAAAAAATAATATTCAAGCTCTTGAATGTGGCGTTAAGTAGCCCTGCTATGAGTGAAGGCATCGTTATGGGTGAAAGAATGTGTAACTTTAGCAGCCACTTTATTTGTTAGCCACAATAATCATGATAACCAACAGACAATAATGTCTAAGAAAATATAATGGGATCTCATTAAAAGTCGATGCATTGTAAATGAGAATGAAAAAAATTATGTACAGACATTATGCCACCGGCAGCATCCGAACTTGCGACCTTCTAATAACGCGTTCGACGCTCAACCAGTGAGCTACGGTGGCTGTCATAGCTCTGTCGACAATATAAGGTATATATGTGTATTGGAACGTGAGGGCGTGACTCAGTGTCACCTAATGGCATGACGGCGAGTGTGAAATACTTTTTTTTGCCTGTTGGCGTCACGTAGCACGTGAACTTATTTCGAGCTGGCACCTCACAAACAACTGCTAACGCATACTACCTGAAGGCATTAAGCCTGCCAGGACCAGAGCCCCGCTATGAATGAAGGAAATAAATCTGCGTTCAAGAGCTCGTTATGTTTGTTATACATAATATAAACACAATATAAGACAGAACTAAAATACAATGACGTCAAGAGATATAAAGGGGTGTTATTAGAAGTAATTGTAAAATATAAATGTGAAAAAGAAGAGTGCACTAAATTATTACTTGCCACCGTCAGGATCCGAAGAAGAGTGTCATAATTTGTTTCACGAATGATTGCAAATGATCCTTCATGAGATGCGTGGAATACAAAACAAAATTGAAAAAGCACCTTTAAGGTTTCCCTGTCTTAAATATTTGATAACAAATATTCTACTGGGTGCATGCTCAAAAACATTTACCATTGTAGTATGTTTTTATTAGGTTTTTACTACAATGTCCGCTCTGCTCCCCTAAAGAGAAAAAGGATAAATCGAAAGCAGAAATGGTAACTTGAACTCAGTCTGCTTGGCACCGTGGACTGCAGAAGGTGTGAAAACTATTCAGGTAGCTTGCTTCACACATACTGGTTAACTAGACTTGTGTTATAACTTGACATGGTGTACAAAAAAGAAAAAAAAACATAGCATACTCCAGAAGTGAATGTTGATGAGTGGGTGAACTAGTAGGATCGGTCGTTGTCGCGGTAAATCAGCCATGACATTTACCACTCAGGCATATAAGTGAGTGACAAAGCGGAGTACAGTTATATACGCGTTTTCCGTCATAAATGATGTGTTGCTTTTGGCTGTAAATTACGTTTTGCCTTCATTATTTAATGCGAAGAATTTTAGTGAACTTCGGCGATATTGAGTGTATCTATCTCTCTATGTATTCAACTATCTAGCTGCTTACGTTTCGGTACTCTCGTGGTCACCCCCATAGCTCGGCGTGTATCAAAATTGGCATGGGAGGATTAGATGGTTTGATGAATATGACGCGCTGGTCAAAACATGAATAATGTCCCAATCCCATCGCGCACGTCGAAAAACACTTCACGCCAGACTGTGACACATACGCATGGGCGGGTATGTGCCACTGGCATGCGGGTATATGCCACAGGTGACTGACACTCAGTATCTACCCAGGAACAATGAGAAGCCCCACTGCGGTGGTCTAGTGGCTAAGGTACTCCGCTGCTGACCCGCACGTCGCGGGTTCGAATCCCGGCTGCGGCGGCTGCATTTTCGGTGGAGGCGGAAATATTTGGGTGCACGTTAAAGAACTCCAGGTGGTCGAAATTTCCGGAGCCCTCCACTACGGCGTCTCTAATATTCATATGGTGGTTTTGAGACGTCAAACCCCACATATCAATTAATCAGGAACGACGAGAATACATATGGACAATTTTAATGCGTGAGCGTTAATAAATACCCGACATTGGCAGCGTCGACACGACGAATGCAAAGGATAAATAAGTTGGAATATAACCCAAGCATTCTGCGTGGTAATGAAGCTTTGTATCACAAAGCTATGCCTGGTCTCACACTATTTTTCAAATAGACAGTAATCTTCGCGAACCGTGAATAGCGGCTGCTGACCCGCAAGTCGCAGGATTGAATCCCGGCTGCGGCGGCTGCATTTCCTATGGAGGCGCAAATACTGTAGGCCCCTGTGGCCAGATTTTGGAGCACGTTAAAGAACCCCAGGTGGTCGAAATTTCCGGAGCCCTCCACTACGGCGTCTTTCATAATCATATGGTGGTTTTGGGACGTTAAACCCCACATATCAATCGAACCGTCAATAGTGGTTACACTGCTGCCTACACAATTTTATAAACAATACATATGTACTTCTTTGATTCAGCCGTCACGTCGAGTTAACGTCAATTCTGGTTAGTTGCCATGCGCTGAAGCCTATTTATGTAGCAGTGTCCAGGGCCAGCATCCTCGCGAGCATCAGCGCTTCATATCAGCTTCTGGTGTTGCTAATATGCATGTTACAGTGGGCATCGTTGCGCAAGTACAAACAACTGTCTATGTAAATATCAGCAACTCTTCAACATATGTCTGCGCGTGCAACATTTGTACAGATATTTAGCGTCATTTTTATGACGTGTCGCTCAGTAATAAAATGTAACACGGTCACATTCTCTCCGCATGCTTCGCATAGCGTCGATTCCCAGGTACGTGGGTTCGGCCGAATTTTCCACTGCTCTGTGACATCGGATCTCGCCTCAAGTTGGTAACGACGAGGTCTGTGCACGTTTCCTTGGTGGTTGTTCCAGTACTATAAAATGAATGTAAAGCACGTCGAGGCGTTGTATACTGCACAAACGAGTCTTTGTTCATTATAATTATCTTCATCACCTTCATCGTCATGGTCATCCGGGCTGTGGCACATGCCATCGTACAATCCTCGGCCTGATGTAGCTTCGTGCCCAAAAAACTTAAAACGATAGCATACCTACTGACAAATATTTCGGCAATTATAGGCCTGATTCTATAAGTCACTTGCTTTCGTGTCTATGATTTGTACTGCCACAAGCAAGACATCGATTATTGAAAGAAGGCAGACGAAATGGTAGAGAAGGAAAGGTGGTGAGGCTAACCAGTCCAGGGAAGCCAGTGTGCTATCCTATACAAGGAACAGGGCAGTTCTAATTAGTGAGAGGAAGGAAGTCTTGCGTTAATGCAGCTGACGTTGTAACAGTTGTTCACTCAACATCATCCAATTGTCGATCTGTTGGGCAGCCTTAAATAGGCAACATTCCCTTTGCGACCTTCAGCACTGGCTATATGTCTAAAGGCTTCGCTATCGCAGGCAGATTAGTGCGTCAGCAATATATAGACCCTGCCACAGCCAGTTTTTCTAATGAGAAAATCTCTCTCTCTCTCGCTTCACGAGTGTCTGAGCTCCCGCTATAGTGCTTACAAAGTGGCCTTCCATGATCACTTTCACAAAGTGTAACATAAAAAAAAACACATCAGCACGTGTACTTTTTAAAAATAGATGTATGGGCAGTGAAACAATGAATTTATATAGGTTTGATTCACATGAGACGTGTCACAAGATTTCTTCCGGTAAACATATCTGCCGTAAATTTAGGTTGAATATTTCATGTATACTGAAATCAGTCGTCATTTTAGCATTAAAAAACGAAGAACTGCTCCTATATTTTGCTTCAACCCACGCAGCTGAAGTTTTGAACTAGTTTGTCAGCAAAATCACGACAATTTTAGTGATAGTTTTTAGTCCATCTATTGTAACAATAGGCCGATATATTGTATTACCGTTCATCGTGCTCCTTGTTGCAAGCAAAGGTGGCCACATAATATTATCGCAGGTTTCTTAAAAAGACTTGCGAAAATTTAAGACTGAATGTAATGTAGTAAGCCCAGCTTTATCTGGTAGAAAGGATAAGCCGTTTTTGCGGAAAAATATTCGGGCACTGGAAGTGAAGAGTAGAGGATGCTTGAGCTTTGCACCCGCCATGGGGGAGTAGCAGCTACAGCACTCGGCTGCTCATCCGCAGGTCGCGTGAATCAATCCTAGCCGCGGCGGCTGCATTGCCAATAGAGAGGAAATGTTTGAAGCCCATGTGCTTAAATTGAGGTGCATGTGAAAGCAACTCAGAAGAGCGGAATTTCCAGATCTCCCTACTACAGCATTCTTCAGGAATATAACGGGATTTTGAGACGTTAGCCCTCACCAATATCGCTAGCTTCACCTTGAGAAGTAAATCGTGATAGCGTCATCAGGACTCTTAACATCGCCTTCTGAACAGCTGGGCTGCTGCTGTTCTCGGTGCATGTCTCAACCGTTCTGTAGGAAATGAATCACTGGTTGCATACCATTGAGGGTTTAAAAAGGTAGGATTAAGTTGTTTCAGAGATGTACAACCTTAGGATTTTTCAATCACAATTAACGGCGCCCACACCGTTGTGACACCGACTTCATAATTTCAGTGAAATGAACTCTCATGTCATCGCGTTCATTGAAAGTGCCAGAACTAATTTGTCAGGCCGTCTCAACACGAAAGTCACGAATAGCTAGTTTCGCCAAAATTGTGGTGCCGGTGTGTGTGTTCAAGCCGACGTTGTTAGTTGCGAGCAAAGCGAAAAAAATCTGCGTTGTTTGTTGGCCAACTTGGTGTTGGATGCAAATAAATAAGTGTTAAAGACAGTGGTTCGAGTGGGCATTCGACGGCGGCCTTCTTCTTGGAAAATAGGTGGTATATCACAGAGTGATATCACTGCTCGGAGCTGTCAGAAATGCGTGCCTCAATTTTTCATGTTGCCATTCAACACAAAGCGCTCAGAATTCTTCATCGTCTTCAGGCACAGTGTAAACAATGGGGACAATGCCGTAAAGCTGTGGACAGGGTAGCTCGCTTGTCTGGAAGATGACGAATACTGACATAGTATGTCCTTCTCTACTTCACAAAAGTTGATTGATAATATCGATTTGAGTATACCTTGTGGATGTACTGGAATTATTAGTTGCCACAAAGTAGTTTACAGCGGGCTACAGAACGGGCGCACTTCCTGCTCTCGTTAGTGGTTTGAAAATCAAGCCTATCCACGGAGTGAATGATGATGAGCGGGGCTAAGCGTCCATCAGTCCGTCCGTGCTTCCGTCCGTCCGCTTGTTCTTGCTTCCGTTTCTCCGTGCAATCGTCCGTCCATGCGTCCATACGTCCGTCCGACCATCTAGTGAACACTCCAAGTACCGCCATCTCGCATCTTGTCATCATACAATGATCATATACAAGTACCATCATTTAGCGGTCATTCCAAGGAATAAACAAGATCTGGCTGCCTACTAATACTAATACTACTACTACTACTACGTATACATCGGGGACGCACGAACCACGGCTTAAGGAGCTTCGCTCCTAAACCATTTATTAGAAGTGAGGAATCTATGCAGGGGACTCTTTATGAGATTACGGCACCCACAACTAGTTGGTGAGGATCCCTAGTACAGGACCCCATTTGCATCGGCCGCTGCCTGGGCGCGTCCAACCAAGGTTTTTTGTGCCTGAAGGTTGGAACAGCCAAACAGGGTCCCCTCGCACTCATCCCGAATAGAGTTGTGGATAGGGGGTATAGCAGGGGGTGAGGGGCAAGCCCACACAATGTCGTCAATGTCCGAATACATTTTCTCACAGTGGGAACAAGTGCTGGAAAATGGTGGGATGGATGTGTTTGAGTGCTGCGGGTCAAAACAGTGGTCGTGAGAAGTCGGAGTAAATTCCACTCTTCCACTTTACTTAGGCATTTGCATGGGCGTGGAGAAAGGCTGTGGTAGGAATGATAATGCTGCACAGTTTCACCGGAAACACTCACTTTATTTATTTTGAGGTCATCCTGGTCGGGGTACGTGAGTGTGAATTCCCGGTGAGAGTGCGCGCGGGCGGTGTCAGCTGCCTTATTCTTTTTGAGTCCTACGTGAACAGGAGGCCGGACTATACGTTGTTGTGCAGGATTCCCTGATAGTCTGAACGTTGCAATAGTTGCTATTCTAGGTACGCGGCACCACATTTTACGATGTTTCTTAGGCCCCTCAAGAGTCGGAGATGATAGTTTGTGATGTGGGGTGACAAGCTGCCAGTGCAATAGCGACTTCGTCCACGTAGATTGCGTTCAAGGCCTTCGAAACGCGAGCCTATAAACTGTTGGTTCCCGTGTATGACAGCAGCTTTGTACCATCCCCCATAGTGGGTGCTGGAAGCGCAATTTAGAACACGCCAGGTTTCCATCTATGATGTCGGGCCAGAACTTCCACCCGCACCAGGCGCCAGCGTTAGTGGTCCTTTTCTGGCATGTTGTTTGGAAAAGGGCGCACGTGGAGGCCACATCTCCGCTCGAATTGGAGTTGAACAAGATATTCCGTGATTTCAGTGTGTTCAACATGTAGGCGGGCTAATATTAGCGTTGCGCTACCATCTGTGATAGTCCAGTGTGCTAATTTGTGAGCTTTCAGTACTGCTCATACTATGTATACCGAATGTTCTGGAAATTGTGAACAAAACGTGTGTCGCAAAGCCAGTACTGCCAAACAATTGCGGCGACAGTGTCATACTATAGCTCCACGCTCGAAGTAACTAGATTGTTTTACATTAAGTACATCACAAATGGATCATTTCTGCATTATTAAAGAAGTAAACTAGCAATGACTCCACAGCAGTTACAAAGAAGAACTCGCACGTCGAAAGCATAGAGAGACGTTCACTGCGGCTTTGAACGAAAGAAAACACTGTTATGAGGTATAACCACAACGGGAAACAGATCGAAAACAGTGATGAGCTAACAAGTTTCTCCAGGAATGGTGCGTTCTTATTACATACGTGGCATAAATAGATGAGTATTAACATTTGCACCACATGCTACAAGACCTTAGCGACGCGTTTACCAAAGCAGAATATTGCGCGAATAGCAGAAAACATCAGATAGCATAACTCACCGGCGTTTATGAACGCGTTTTACGACCAGCCAGGTATAAAATGTTGCATGAAGAGATATGGCATCATGTAGATGCCGTTAGCTATCGAGCGGGCCGTAATGCCTGTTCTTGCCGCTAGCCAAACACAATCGATAGGGTGCCTGTTACGATGCTTGTATACGTTGCCTCAGATGTGTTTACTACTGTTTACCACTACTGCTTTGTTCGTTTTCTTTATCTGGCTGTGCAAGAGACAAGAGTCAGTTATTATTACTGACTCGTAGAGCCCGTGCGAGGGCATCTTTCTTCTTTTATTTTGTTCCTACACCAAGCATGAACGTCATTTTTTCAGCAGAGACGTTACGCTCAACATTTTTTTTTTGTAGCGCTTAGAGATACGCAGTCGTCGTCGCGATTGGACATGCGCTCTTTTAGCGCTCTTCAGCGTCGCTCCCAGAACAGATGCAGCTGTTTGTGTAGCTATCATGGGGGTGTAAAAAGGGGGTCATATATATATATATATATATATATATATATATATATATATATATATATATATATATATATATATATATATATATATATATATATATATATATATATATATATATATCCTACCATACGCTTGTATATGGGCTTGATCGCGAAAATATTTCCTAACGTGCATTTCCACATTGGCTAGCGACATTCACAAAAGAATATATCCAGCACTTGTACTTGAGAAATACTTTAATTTACAAGGTCTTTCAACGTGAAGTTTCTGTAGATAACACCAGCGTCATTCTTTGTACCACATACGGGCATGACAAACCAAGAAACGTCACTGAGAACACCATAGGAGCTGTTCACACTCTAGAAGTGCACATATAAATTAATGAGGGAACGCATGACTGATCCGAAAAATGAAGAGGTCATTCAATGATTGTTTGAATGAATGAACCAATACATGGGTCAAGGGTTTTTAGGTAGTTTCTCTTTCAAAGAATTGGGTGACATGAGAAATGCTGCCAACTTCAGCTCCAAAAGCTACAGCCGTTGTGGTACTTTACAGCCACTACTCTACTGTGCGCAAATAAAAAGGAAGTGCGCAGGGAGTGAGGAAACACTACGATAGAATTAACGGACATTGACAAACGTAAGAAAAAAATTGTGGGTGCTACATGCCAGTGGTAAAACATTTTAGAAACGGCATATCTGGTGGAGTTGACCTCTTCTTTTTTAAGACGGTGGTCTTTCTCGGGGTACTTCAACGCGGAAATTCAGGTCTGTCTTTAAGTGTGCCTGCCTTCTTGTTCCCGTGTGTCACTCAATTCAGCGACCAGAGCGGAAGTTTAACGTCTTGCTCAGCTACCACCCATGTTCTCTAGGCCGCACTCATAGTAGTGAACACTGTCAAAAAAGCAAAGATTGCGCATATTTGCGCGCGACATCCATATGTGAGTATTGTGTACTGTGTCACTTTATTTTTACAATGCATAGAAACTGAAGAGAAATGACACTTAGACGACGCTTTTCCTGCAGGCCAGCTGTTCTTTAACTTCGTTCTTCTCCTCCTCCGATACAGCTACCTGCACGTCCGAGTCCCTGAGCTCTTCGTCTCTACTTTTCGTCACTACAATACTTAATTTTAAAACGGCAGTGCTTTTTCGTTTTAATAGCCACGTGACGCTATTAACTAAAAAGATGGGGTTTCCTACGCTTTACTATAATTACGCGGTGCTTCCACCTACCAGTGGCTTTGCATTCTATTAGGACTGTTCTCTCAAACTACTGCTAGATAGCGCTCTTATCTCATGCAGCGCCTTATCACCTCGTGAAACGTGTGAGGACGGAGGCCCCCGCCAATGGGATCCTTCACTAAGGATCCCACTCACTGAACTACTTGCGTAGAAAGTCCTAATAAACGTTTTATTTCCTGTTTCTCCATGCAGAAGACTATCGTCTTTCGACTGCATTTGCCAGCGAACCACGCATACCCTAGCTTCACTTGATCACCTCTTGCTGTACAACACCTTTCCGTGTTCCAGTCTCTCAACTCCTTCTTTCTTGCCTCCTCACCTTTTTATCTCTTTTTCACGTCTTACTTCGATTTTATATATGTGGGGCTTAACGTCCCAAAACCACCCTATGATTATGAGAGACGCTGTAGTGGAGGGCTCCATAAATTTTGACCACCTGGGGTCATCAACGTGCACCTAAATCTGAGAACAGGGTCCTACAACATCTCTGCCTCCATCGGAAATGCAGCCGCCGCAGCCGGGATTCGATGCCGCGACCCTCGGGTCAGCAGCCGAGCACCTTAGCCACTAGACCGCCACAACGGTGCCAGGTCTTACCTTTATATGCTATATATGACTATGCTTGATCTCTATTAGTTATCGTATTTTGTGCGTACATGTTTTGTCACTTTCTCTCTGCCTATGTCTGTGTCTTGTTCTATGGCCTTTTTTTTTGTTCGTTCTTCTCTGCAATCTCCGATTTTTTTCTCTTCTTTTCGCTGTCTCTCCTTCTGTATTTTTTAGTTTCTTTCTCTCAAACTCTATATCTCTCTCTTGGAACTCGTTGACTGCCCCATTGAAGTGATTGCATCTCACGCTAGACATGTTGTGGCGCACGCTCTGGGATGAAAGTTAGAGCATTGCTGGTTCACGATAATGATAGTCTTCAGGTCGCGCTATGCGGTAAAAGGAAATGCCAATCAGCTAGGCTATGAAAATTATGCAAGGACATAAACAAACGAATGCACAATGGTGCACCATCTCCGCGGTTATAGAATGAACTACCATCTATTACCAGTGCCATAACACCCAATATATTGCGCAAGAGGGTATTCGAGTTTGAAAATGGCACTATCATTGTCTTTTCCTGCGTTACTAAATTTGATTTTTCTGTGATTGTGCTTGTTGTTGCATTAGTACAATGCTTAAATTAAGCTTCTTTCTTCTATAGCATTTTCATCAAAAAGAATCAAAGCCTATATTGTTTGGTTTTGTCTGAAAACCTCGGAACATACACAACAGAAACGTTGGTCATAAGGGAAGACAACGTTGCTTCGCTCGAGCAAGATTAGTTTTGCGCTCAGACAGAACCATTTACAGTTGAGCATAGCAGATGTAGAAAATGCGACCATAGCTTACTGCAGTCACAGTGGTACTCGATACTAACTAAACCCCTAAATAGTTTGACATCGACGGTGAAAGGGCCACCCGGCAAACTTGTACAATTCATGTTCACGTCCTCCATTTAAGCTCGTGTTATACGGGGATGCTCTCACGCACCAGGGCACGAAAAACACAAAGTGCGTTGATAAATAGTCAACACTGACAACTGCCAGCATTTTATGATTGAAGCTAATATAGATAAATAACCTTTGGAAAAAATGCGTTTTTATACCAAAAACCTGCTATTCCCGGATAACACCTAAAGTGCATTGTGCCGGTGCCCCTTGCTACCTTGGCGTGAAGAGTAAATTTAAGTAACAGATCAGTAACTCAACTAGTCTTGTAGTGAAAAAAGTGGGGCTGGAAGGCACCATACTGCGCACCGTAAAACTTCTCTCCCGTCTATGATGCAACATACCACTCCTTAGGTATGAATTGATTGCGTTGGTTTTCTTCTAACCGAAAATGTTGAATATTAGAAGACTATTTTGAGGGACCTACGCTATATATATGTGCTAAAGCTTCAAACATGGCCAGGCATCTCCAACTAGACTTCCAAATTTTGCTAGTTTAAGCATCGGAAAAGTGCGAAATCATAATTTATAGTTTTTCGAGAGATGCCCGCAACATTTGAGTAAACGATGGTACAGGTATTTATTAAAACAGAGGACTGCCTCCAAGTAAAAAAGGGTAGTATTGTGCAAGGCGTAATTTGTTGCTTTTCATCAAGAACTTTTGTTATTCACTCTGAGGCTCTTTTTCATAGCGATTTATCATTTTCGCGAATAATAATTCTGAACTTTTTCTCTTATTATAATCCCGCGAAGTTTTGAAACATAGCCATTTTTCAGTTTCGCCTGAGGTGTGAATATTTGCGGCGTCGTATCTCGTTTGTTCGTTATCTGGTTGTTCGTTAACTTGAACCAGTGAAATCAAACGCGAAGTTATTGGTGGATGCAGTGGCTGACGCAATACAAACTGCCATCAAAACTTTCTATGTGCTTTTGCAAATATTGTTCTGGTACCGGACAGCTAGATCAAAAATCAATATTGTTTCGGCGAAGTTGTTCTTAGTCTGCTTTCTCGTGTTTCACAATAAGGTAGCACTTATAACGTGGTTAATTTTGTGGATACGGGCCTGAAAAATCCGGCAAATTTTATATTTCTCATTTACATTATGAAAAATAAAGAAATGTGATTTGTTGCGCGAGTATGTTTCACAGAACTAAGGTAAATCCCATTTCTCAAGACTTCTTGAATAATAATGGAGAAGAAAGCTATTGTTTTAGAGGGAAAGCAGCTAAACTCATGGGAGACACCTAGAAGAAAATGAATAGTGCGGGTACCAAAGGAAAACGCAGAAGTAAAAAAGAGCATAATACAAAAATGGCAGATCCCACGTACAGTGAGAATCAATGATATGCGAAGCACGAATGAGAAATGTTGATATGTCATTTTAAAATCAGCACAACGTTACGAGGTGTAGATAAAGGATGCGGTACATGACTTTCGTGTCATGATTATCATGTTTGCATGTGTCGTTTACCTTCGTCATATATTCACGTCACGTGATACCAAATTTAGTGTATGTGGAGCAATCCAAACGGCCGCGAGCACGCTTTGAGCGTGGTATGTTGTTGTGTGCTTACATGGCACGCGTGTCAGGATTATAACGTTTGCACCAGTCATATATTTCATTACCCATTAACGTCACGTAAGACCAAATTTGGTGTACATCAGCGAAAGTGAAGTTGTAAGCGCCGGACCCATTAGCAGTCAGAGCATCTGCGGGGACGTCACGCTTCTACGGCTGCCGATCTCGCCAGCGTTCAGCGTCTACTACGTGGAGGAGTGGCCGCCACCCAGACGTGAGAGGTCTGGGTGATTATAACGGCAAAAGATGACACAGAGAGACGTATACCACGATCACGGCACCGTGCAACAATGCCAGCGTCAGGACGTCTACTTTGCCACTTTGAGCCTGCTGGCTTGACGGGACCGGATCTGCACCAGGAGCATCGGCTTTCCGTCATGCTTTTACCGACGACCGAAGTCTATAACTTGAGTTAGACTGGCGCGCCTCCATCTTCGGCAGGCGGCGGAGTTCGTCTCCGTGCGCGGATCCACTGTGCCGACATGTGGTCTTGTGGGCCACATGCCGTCCGTCGTGGTCAGAGCTAGCAGCTACTGCATTCGCGTATTCTTTCCACTTTCGCCGAAGGGGAGGGGACAGTATGGGAGGCGCAGACGCGAGACTTCCAATGACAGAAGGAAAAGGAGGACGACATTCGGGGGTGCGCTGAGTGGTACGCGGCAGTTGCTGGCAGCGGGCAGTTGCGGCCCGGGTTCCGGTCTGGCTCCGCTTCTTCCCTACGGGGTTCTGAACGAGTAGCCTAGAAGTCCCTACAATGTATATGAGAAGGAGCTTTTAAATGCGAAGCATTTCTCAGTGAACTTTGGCGACATTGAGCATATCTATCTATCTATCTATCTATCTATCTATCTATCTATCTATCTATCTGTCTATCTATCTGTCTATCTATCTGTCTATCTATCTGTCTATCTATCTATCTATCTGTCTGTCTGTCTATCTATCTATCTATCTATCTATCTATCTATCTATCTATCTATCTATATATATATATATATATATATATATATATATATATATATATATATATATATATATATATATATATATATATATATATATATATATATATATATATATATATATATATATATATATCTAGCCCCGCCGCGGTGGTCTAGTGGCTAAGGTACTCGGCTGCTGACCCGCATGTCGCGGGTTTGAATTCCGGCTGCGGCGGCTGCATTTCCGATGGAGGCGGAAATGTAGGCCCGTGTGCTCAGATTTGGGTGCACGTTAAAGAACCCCAGGTGGTCGAAATTTCTGCAGCCCTCCACTACGGCGTCTCTCATAACCATATGGTGATTTTGGGACGTTAAACCCACATATCAATCAATTATCTATATATCTATCTATATATCTATCTAGCCGCGTACAACTTTTGGCTCTCCTGGCCGTTTTGATAAAGGTATTGACACCAAACGTAGCTTGGCGTGACATGACTGTATGAAGAACATATTTGACTAGTCATAACATGTAAATCATGACATGTATGACATGAATGTCATGATTTACATTTCATGGTCAAGCAGCTCCGGCGGTAGTTTCGTTCGTATAGCATGTTGCAAAACTGGTATGGTATGGCATGATTGCATGGCGAACACGTGACAGACCCTAACATGAAAACCGTAACATGCGTGTCATGTAACAACATGTCTACACGCCACGCTCATGATGCGCTCGCGGAACTTTCGCTAGCATCACATATACCCAATGGGTATTACGGTAAGTGTGGTCTAGTGGCTAAGGTACTCGGCTGCTAACCCGCAGGTTGCGTGTTCGATTCCCGGCTGCGGCGGCTGCATTTCCGATGGAGGCGGAAATGTTGTAGGCACGTGTACTCAGATTTCGGTGCACGTTAAAGAACCCCAGGTGGTCAAAATTCCCGAAGCCCTCCACTACGGCGTCTCTCATAATCAAATGGTGGTTTTGGGACGTTAAACCCCACAAATCAATCAATCAATTACGGTAAGTGAGTGAATGACGAAGGTATGTGACTGGTGGAAATATGCTAATCATGAGATGGTCTTCTGAGAACATGACTTCATGCCATAGTCAAAGCGCCAATACATTTCGACGTGGCGAGGTGCGCATGCTCGCCGGCGTTCATTTCGTCGTGTCGCACCGGCGTTGCCACGGCAAGCGAAGATCCTGGCGTATACTCGCAGGCGCGCGCCACGCTGTGTTCCTTTGAAGCATGCGCGTTTCAGCGTATCCAGCGTCCCTCCGTCACGAAAAGAGGGAGACGCAGAGTTGTCTGGGTAGCGCATCGGCGCGAAATGCAGCATGTAACATTTCGTCCCGGTTGCCGTCGGGCCACGTCGAAGGACGGTGGTCACGCCTGGCGTCAGACTATAGAGAGCTCACGTTTTGCTAACGTAGCGTCGCTGTGCCCAGCATGTGCGCGCGTCAACGCTACATTGGAGTATATTGGGCCTTTCATGATGCGCTCGCGGTCGTTTTGCTGGCTCCCCATAAACAAAATTTAGTGTTGAAGTCAATGGATGACGAAATATGACTGGTGCAAACATGATAACCATGGCCTGCGTGTCATGTAAGATCACGACAACATACCACGCTGATGACGTGCTCGCGACCTCTTCGCGAGCTCCACGTATACTAAATTTGGTATCATGTGATGTGATTGAATGACAAAGGTGGATGACACATTCAAATATGATAATAATGACACGGAAGTCATTTACGGCGTCATTTACCTTTACCTCGTAACGTGTGCTGATCTTAAAGTGACATAACATTTCTCATTTGCGCTTCGCATATCATCGATTGCCACTGCACGTGAGATCTGCCAGTTTTTTTTTAAATAAAAATGAAGTTACATGCAAGTTGAGGCCTTATCCTGACACTTTCTTTCTTTCCGTCAGTGGGATGCGTACTTGAGGTTGCCTCACAAATGGTGAAACTGCGGCGATAGATTTTGGTAGCCGATAGATTGTGCGAAATTGCGTTGGTCAGTTTTCCCGCCAACAATTTTTAGCACCAGTGATGCAAACGAGCAGTCACTGTAAATGAACTTACAAATCGATATACTTCAGAGGAAGTTTAGGGAAATGATTGACATTTTGCATTGATGCAATTAGCTGCGTTAGCGGATCGCACAGTTAGGTTGTGTTATTTGAACAACACGTCCACGAGCATGAAATAAAATTAAGTCACCAAAATTAGAAGGAATGCAAAAAAAAATTGTTTCTTTGTTTGTTTTTTGTTTGTTTGTAGCCTAGAATCTGTAGCCCATGCCCACTCTGGGGGATCGGCCAAGAAAACATATAGCCTCATATGAACAATAACCACACTATTGCTTACAAAAAAAGAGAAAACATAGAAAGAAAACAGTATGGAAAAAGATTAAGAGAGTCAGAATAAAAACAACAAGGAAATGGACACTAATATAATAACTATACCTTGACTTTGGGAGCCGACTAGAGAGCTGATTTTTCGAAACCCAATTAATTTGGTATGTTTGTCTCAGAATTATTCACATCTCGATGCTTACATCTCGACCCGCTTTTTTTTGAGTATTTGTTGAAGTATGCGTTATATTAAAACGTCAAGAGTCCTGAATGAAATTACACATCATCAAATACATTTCTGTAGCATTTTCCCGAGACGGAAGCACTAAAATTTGGAACAGTTTCTGTGGTTAAGTGAAAACTTAGCTTCGCGAACAAAATAGCTAGAATTCTTTTCCTAATTACTGCACAGTTACGACATGAGACAAGCTAATGTTCAATAGTGTCTGATTCTTCGCAGAACGAACAAAGGCGGGAGAGTGTCATACCAGCTCTGTGTAAATAAAAACTTAATGTGCAAACATGGCCCCGGAATCTGGAGATAATAACTTTAGTTTTTTTGATGGGCTATTCTTATATTTCCATGGAAATTCGAGGTACCTTCGTTCTTCCTCAGTAGGTATACTACATACAGCTGCCGCTGGTTGAAAATGATCATCTCACGACGCACGCACACTTAATCATACGATATATGTATATATATATATATATATATATATATATATATATATATATATATATATATATATATATATATATATATATATATATATGTGTGTGTGTGTGTGTGTGTGTGTGTGTGTGTGTGTGTGTGTGTGGTGTAAATGTGGTTCACTTTCTTTACGGTGATTATATATTTATATCGACAAGTGGCAGATCAAGAAAAAAATACCTTAAATCAACGTTTCGAACAGAGCAATACCTTTATTAAGGCCTTGATAAAAGGAGCCACTGACCGAAACGTCGACGACGTAATAAATGAAGTGTTTTTGTAGCTGCACCTCTTATATATATATATATATATATATATATATATATATATATATATATATATATATATATAAATTAATAATAAAGTTTTTTTCATTCCGTTCCGTTCCATTCCAATTGTCAGAGTTTTGACGAGCTCCGACGACAGCGTCTTCTGACGCGACGCTCTAACGTCCTGGATGACATCCTCTCAAGCTTGACAACCACCTCTGACCATCACTCACTGCTATCGCAGATCAAGGAGTTTGTTCGCGCTAAGGTCACTCGTCAGTTGTCGCCTGCTATCAACAGCTGGCCAACCACCATCACATCTGCCAGCCAACATTCATGAGGTCATCCAGAAGCAAGTTTGCGCGGCTCTGCCACCTGCCCGCGACACTTCGCCGTTGTCGACCTCTGTGGCCTGTGCTGAGGTAAATGCACCTCTAAGCTATGCTGAAGTTGCCGCAAGGCCACCTATTCAGACTGTTAGGTCACTACCATCAGCCGTGCCCACTCTTCGGTTCGCTAAGCCAAGGTCCTCCAGAGCAGTGGACAATGGCGTACACCCCACAATCGGCCGATATGCTTTGCTTGTGGGTTGTCTGGCCACATAGCACGATACTGGCCGTCGGCGTGTCCCTGTCTATCACCAGAACTACCACCAGAGATTCGAACCTGCCCCTTATGTGCCACCACGCGCTTCGTTCGCAGGCTATATATATATATATATATATATATATATATATATATATATATATATATATATATATATATATATATATATATATATATATATATATATATATATATATATATATATATATATATATATATATATATATATATTGTCGCGAGCAAAAACAAGACCTGCAGCCAGGAGTTCACCCGAACCAGAGCAACGAAATGGTTCTCTTCTTCTTCGTAGCCCAAAACAGGTATGAGCCACAGCGGCTCGTTCATCAATGGTGGCATTACCCCCTCTCCCTAGAAGCATCGTCTCGATGCTGTACATGAAGGCAAAAAATAGAAAATTAGATTAAAATTACCTTGCAAGCAAAATGAATGGCGTAGGGCAAAATAACATAGTTGGTTGTGGAGCCAAGAGTTAAATGAGAAATAAGAAAAGTAGGAAAGAATGTAAGGGAGAGAAGAATAAAGTCAGTCACTCACTGGCGATTCACAGCGCGAAAAGTATGGTTTCAGCCACGAAACGTGAACGACTTCAGTTCGCGGGGTGAAACGGGAACGTCTCGAAGTGCCTTCTGGGAGAACCTCGTATGTGACGTTGCTGAGACGTCGTATGACCTTGTAAGGACCGAAGTAGCGGCGAAGAAGCTTTTCAGAACGGCCACGTTGTCGGATAGGGGTCCACACCCAGACTTCATCACCGGGCTTGAAAATAACTTCATGGTGACGAAGATTGTAGCGGCGTGCGTCTGCGGTTTGGTGATGTTGAATACGGTGACGAGCAATTTGACGGGCCTCTTCTGCACACTGCGCGAATTTGGCGGCATCGGTGCGGTATATTGCTAAGTTGTCGGGCAGGAGCATGGCGTCGAGAATCGTCGTGACCTCGCGACCGTGGACTAAGCGAAAAGGTGTGAAACCGGTACTTTCTTGAACAGCAGTATTATACGCAAAAGTTACGTAGGGAAGTATGGCGTCCCAGTTCTTGTGATTGATGTCCACATACATTGATAGCATGTCTGCAATTGTCTTATTGAGTCGTTCAGTCAGCCCGTTTGCTTGCGGGTGGTAAGCCGTTGTTTTACGACGTTCCGTGCCACTTAATCGCAAGACTTCCTGCAGCATAACTGCGGTGAAAGCTGTCCCACGATCAGTTATGACGACAGCTGGAGCACCGTGACGTAAGACGATGCTGTTCACGAAAAATTGGGTGACATCTGCTGCGGTTGCTTTTGGAAGCGCCTTGGTTTCACAGTAGCGTGTTAAGTAGTCGGTAGCGACCACAATCCACCGGTTTCCAGACGAAGACGTGGGGAATGACCCCAGCAATACCATGCCAATCTGATGAAAAGGCGCCTTTGGTGGGCCTATTGGTTGCAGTGGTCCCGCTGGTCGTAAAGGTGGAACCTTACGTCGCTGACAGTCGCGACATGTGCAAACGTAGTGCTTCACAGTCTTTGCGAGACGTGGCCAGTAGTAAGAGCGTTGAACCCGTTGCAGCGTGCGCATATAGCCGAGGTGTCCGGACGATGGCTCATCATGACACGCACGTAAAATGTCACCACGAAGCGTAGTTGGCGCAACAAGCAGATACATAGCTTGTGTAGGATGAAAGTTCTTTTTGTAAAGCACTCCATCACGGAAACAAAAGAAGGATAGCCAGCGTGCAAAGCTTCGAGGAGGGTGAGAATTGCGTCCTTCCAGGTAGTCAATGAGCGGAATGAGCTCCGAGTCGTGACGCTGTTGCTCAGCCAAGCGGGTTGCTGATACGACAGAAAGAAAAGTGTCGTCGTCTTCAAGGTCAGTGTTGGCATTTTCGACCGGGGCACGTGAGAGACAGTCGGCGTCGGTGTGTTTCCGCCCAGATTTGCGGACGACGGTGACATCGAAATCTTGTAGCCGAAGGCTCCATCGTGCTAGACGACCTGAGGGATCTTTGAGATTTGCGAGCCAACAAAGGGAATGGTGGTCGCTAAATACCCTGAATGGGCGGCCATACAAGTATGGGCGGAACTTTGTTATGGCCCAGACAACAGCGAGACATTCCTTCTCGGTTGCAGAATAGTTTTTCTCCGCTGGGGATAACGTTCTGCTCGCATAAGCGATCACGCGCTCTACGCCATTATGCCACTGAACTAATACCGCTCCTAGTCCAACGTTGCTGGCGTCAGTGTGTAATTCCGTGTCAGCCCTTTCGTCAAAATGACCCAGTACAGGCGGAGCCTGGAGGAGGTTTCGGAGGGGGTCGAACGCATGACACTGATCGAGACCCCAAACAAACGAGACACCGTCTTTTGTAAGCTTGTTGAGGGGTTCGCAATCCTCGAAAAGTTTTTGACAAAGCGCCTGTAATACGCACAGAGCCCCAGAAATCGGCGTAGGTCGCGCTTATTTGTGGGCACGGGAAAGGCGGAAACAGCACGGGTTTTCTCCGGATCTGGGCGGATGCCGGCATGGATCACAACGCGCCCAAGGAACTTCAGTTCTTCATATCCAAAATGAGATTTCTCGGGTTTGAGAGAAAGCCCCGCTGTTCTGATTGGCTGAAGTACTGCATTAAGGCGTTGGACTTGTTGTTCAAACGTGTCTGCAAAGACCACGACGTCATCAAGGTAAACAAGACATGTTTTCTATTTGAGGCCTGTGAGAACCGTATCCATCATTCTTTGGAAAGTAGCTGGCGCTGAGTATAGACCGAAAGGCAACACTTTAAACTCGTACAGGCCGTCGGGAGTAATAAACGCCGTGTTTTCGCGGTCGCACTCATCCACTGCGATTTGCCTGTAGCCGCTACGTAAATCCATGGAAGAAAAATATTTAGCGTTGCGTATACGGTCCAACGAGTCATTTATCCGGGGTAGAGGATAAACGTCCTTTTTTGGTGACCTTGTTCAGTTTACGGTAATCAACGCAAAAACGCAACGTACCGTCCTTCTTCTTTACTAGCACAACTGGTGAAGCCCAGGGACTGGTTGATGGCTGGATGATGTCGTCCTGAAGCATCTGCTGGACTTGGTCACGTATAGCGTCTTGCTCTTTTTGCGACACCCTATAGGCGTGTTGTCGGATGGGTCTCTCGGTGGGTTCCGTGATGATACGGTGCTGAGCAAGTGGTGTCTGTTTAACCTTTGAAGGAGTGGCAAAGCAGTCGTGAAATGAGCCGAGTAAACGCAAAAGGCTTTCTCCTTGAGCCGAAGGTAGTCTCTCGTTTACGTCGAGAGTGCTCGCGAAGGCCTCGTCAGGGTGGCCATTCGATGAAAATAAAGCTAACGTGGGCTAACCATCGGCATCGGCAAGTTCTTCCCAATATGCAATGGCAGTGTGTCTCGTTAGGTGGCGATATTCGTCGCTGAAGTTCGTGACCAGCAGTTGAACATGCCTATTGCTAGGCTGAATGATTCCTCGGTCCACACAGATTTGTCGTGAAATAAGGAGAGACAAATTGGCCTCTGCAATTACCGCATCAGACATGTCGAGTCCCAATTCTACTTCGACAAAGAGGCTGCTTCGAGGTGGGAGAGTCAGAGAATCGTCGGTAACACGAAGCGCTCTTTTCCGGAATTGTGTACTGTCATGACTTCTTTGCGCAAACACGTACACGGACACAAGGAAAAGAGGCAAACAACACGGGCGCAAACTCACAACTGGTTTATTTTGAACAACGAACTGTACTTATATCTTCACGTAGCCCACAGGCCACCCCCATCGGTGGATCCAGGAACACACGAGATAACCTAAAGAAAGCTTATTCAGCGCTACGTCATGCTAAGAACCACAAAACGACAAAATTTGAAGAGTTCACGCATCTGCAGACGGATTGTTACATCAAGAGTAACCAAGTACGAGTTTTTCGGCACACACAGACCCGCAATGTCTCGGATAAAATGTGTGGTGTCTTTTATGTTTGTATGTATGTATGTTTTATGTATGTGTGGTGCCTTTTATGTATGGTGGTCCTCGAATCGAATTCATTCGAGTTTAACCAAGAGTATTTTCGACAAATCAGCGGGACCGCTATGGGCACCAAAATGGCACCCAATTATGCCAACATATTTATGGGAAAGCTAGAATCGAAATTTCTTGCACAAAGTTCCTTGAAACCACTGTTATACAGAAGAGACATAGACGACAACTTTCTTATTTGTGCCCATATCGAGGACAAACTTCTCAGCTTTATCGACACTTACAATGCTGTACATCCGAACATACACTTTACACACACATACTCGCAAGTAACCGTCAATTTTCTTGATGTCACCATAACGACAGAAGAGGCCAAGCTCTCTACAACCCTATATCGCAAACCAACGGATCGACAACAATAACTCCATTACCAAAGCGATCACCCGCGCCACAGTAAAAACAGTATTCCATACAGCCAGGTTCACCGGTTTAAGCAAATCCACTCAAGAGACGCTGATTTTGACAGGAGCTCACAGAGGCTAAAACTTATGGTCGGAAAACAAAAATACCCCCACATGTAATTAATGACGCTGTTCAAAAAGCGAGAAAACTCAAGCGTGAAGACTTACTTATGAAGCGACCACCGCAAGAAGACCCACAACGAACAAACCTCTGCTTGACTTACAGCGTGAATTTTCCCAATGTAAACAAAATTCTTAAACCACATTACAACATTCTGGAACAAAGTGAACGTCTGAAACGCGCATTCCCATCCGCTCCAGGCGTCGTTTACCGACGACCACGCAACCTCACAGACACACTTGTCCACTCTCAAATCAATACCTCACCCCCCAATAATTCATGCCAGCCTTGTTTAAAGTCAAGATGTCTTGTATGTAAGGCGATGCGAGAAACACACACAGCAACCAGCACACAATCCAAGTTTTCGATTAACATATGAGGAAACCTAACATGCGATTCCTCTAATATGGTAACCTACTCGAATGCAACAAGTGTAGTATGCAGTACATCGGACAAACAGAAACACCATTTAGGATTCGCTTCAATAATCACAGAGCCCATGCGAAATCAGCCCCAAATCTACCCTTATAAAAACATCTTAATCTTCCTGACCATGCATTCGAGGAACTATCACTAACGCTCTTAAAAACGGGATTCAAATCAAACCGAGAACGTGAACAACGAGATTGATACCTTATCCACCAATTTAACACCCTCCATAGAGGAATAAATGAGAATCTTGGTGCACTTGCAGCAGTTAAAGCATTAGAATACAATAACTGCAATAATGAAAATAGTAACTGAGTTCACGGCACTGCAGCTGCGAAGGGCACTGGACAATTCAAAACGATTTCAAGTGTAACTACTCTTCCTAAGTACAGTTGTTGTCTGTTTTCTGTTTTATTTTTCTACCCAATCAATTGTGTCATGCATGACATGCCCAACAGGATCCCTGTGCACAGTCGGGAGGCCCCCTCTGCAGGCGTAATCCAGAAGCGGGCAAGGAATTCGCATTGCGCCCGCTTACCACCCTCTGCTACAATACGTGGCGCCTCTCTTTCTACGACGAAATGTCTACGGGGCGCTGAGTAGTTAAAGACTTAAACTTCTTTAAAAAGCTCTCCCCCCCCCCCAAACCGCCAGAGCCAGGAGGCGCCGTGTGGTCAGGAAGTATGCGTTAGTGAAAGGAAGCATATATAGACAGCCGACATCAGAAAGGTGAAAGGGAGAAAGGGAAGAGAGATGGAGGGGTAAGTGGGAGGAAGAGTGGAAGGGGGGCGCCCAGGGGGAGTCCACTTTATATGCTAATTCTCTTTTCTTCTTTTTTCCCTCTTTTTTCTTTTTCTCTTTTTTGTATTTTTTCTCTGTTTTTCTGTCTTTTTTCCCTCTTTCCTTCTTATTTGAGGTCGTATAAAGCTGAGCACCAACAAACTGTACCTTAATTCTTGATGAAGTCCAGACTCTAGGCCGAAACGTCGAACTAAACCACGTTGTGACCACTCACGGAGGATCTACTTGACTACATGCAACGCTACGGCCACTCAACCACCATGCCTGCACACACACACACACACACACACACACACACACACACACACAAATATATATATATATATATATATATATATATATATATATATATATATATATATATATATATATATATATATATATATATATATATATATATATATATATATATATATATATATATATAATCACAGAGCCCATGCGAAATCAGCCCCAAGTCTACCTCTATCAAAACATCTCAATCTTCCCGACCATGCATTCGACAAACTATCAGTAACGCTCTTAGAGACGGGATTTAAATCAAATCGAGAACGTGAACAACGAGAGTCATACCTTATCCACCAATTTAACACCCTCGATAGAGGAATAAATGAGAATCCTGGTACACTTGCAGCAATTAAAGCATTAGAAAACAATAACGGCAACAATGAAAATAGTAACTGAGTTCACGGCACTGCGGCTGCGAAGGGCACTGGACAACCTAAAACAATTCCAAGTGTAACTACTCTTCCTAAGTGCAGCTGTCGTCTGTTTTCTGTTTTATTTTACTACCCAATCAATTGTGCCATGCACGACATGCCCAACAGCAACCATGTGCACAGCCGGGAGGCCCCCACGACACGCGTAATTTAGAAGCGGGCCAGGAATTCGCATTGCACGCGCTTGCACAGCCTACCGCAATACGGGGCACCCCTATTTTTACGACGAAATGTTGACAGGGCGCGGAGTAGTTAAAGGCTTAGAACTTCCTAAAATGCCCGCTGACCAGCCTCTGCCACAATACGCGGCCCCCGTCCTTCTACGACGAATTGTTTACGGGACCCCGAGTAGTTAAAGGCTTAGGACTTCCTGAAAAGCTCTTTTTTGCCCCACACCGAACCGCCAGTGCCAGGAGGGGCCGTCTGATCGGGAGGAATGCGCTAGTGAACGGAAACATACACAGACCCCTGACATCAGAACGGTGAAGGGTAGAGGGGGGAGAGAGATGGGGGGGGGAAGTGGAGGGAAAAGTGGAATGGGGGCACCCGAGGGGCGTCCACCGTGTATTATTTTTCTCTTTTTACTTTTTTTCTTTCCTTTTCTTTTCCTTTTTTTCTTTCCTTTTTTTCCCTCTCTCCTTGCCCTCTGATTTGAGATTGTATAAAGCTGAGCACAGATAAACTGTATCTTTATTCCTGATGAAGGCCAGACTCTAGGCCGAAACGTCGAAATAAACCACGTTGTGACCGCTCACGGAGGATCTACTAGACTATATATATATATATATATATATATATATATATATATATATATATATATATATATATATATATATATATATATTCATATATATATACGTATATATATATTATAGGTGCCCGTAGATGATTCTACATACAATAAACAGAATCTAGGCATATAAGTTATAAGTCATTTCGTATTGAGAACATAGAACATAGCCATTTAGATATATTCCCCATTGAGTGTGTGACAGCTGTGAGACAGTATATGCATGCATGAAACTAGTTTTCATATTAGATAAAATTTCTACCTGCCTGATACATCCGGCAGTCTTTACCTCATAGCCCTCAAAGCAGAAAGTACACTTCGAGCGACCTGCCACCATACGTCTTTGCAAAGTCTTATGGGCAGCGTGATCAGTCAACCGTTAATCAAAATTTCTCTTTCCCAACGGTCCTCGATGGAAGCACGAAGAAGGATTCGGTGTTTGTGCATACCGTCTTTAGACATTGATAGATTGAAAAAAAAACTGGTAATCACGGGAAGATTAACTTCAAAGTTGAAACAACCACTAAAGTACAGAGTTTGTAGACTAGTCATAGATTCTTAATTACTAACAATATGCAGTCGCTGATCACGCGCGAAGTCTCCACTTGCATTTACTCAACACAAAAAATGTAAAGTCAGCATCAACTCAATCATTACAGCACATAGCCCCACGTAGAATAATGACTTATAAAGGTAAATGCACTTTTAAGGCTCGTGTAATGATGAAGGCTGCAATGCCTTGTGATGTACTTACACCTTAACGAGAGGTTTACAAATATGGCAAACAAGTGCAAGTCAAAACTTAGGACAACTGAAGAGGACAAATGTACCCGTATAATTCATACAGAGAATGTGGCTACGCGTACAATGGTAAGGAATTAACTCAAAACGGAAACGGAGCAGTATTACTGTACATAAAAACACAAAACGGAAACGGAGCAGTAATATTGTACATAAAGCAATGATGTAATAATAGTAAAGCGTAATTGTATTTGATACATTGAAACCGCTTTTGAGAATATAGTCATGAAATGAAAGTGCCCGTTGCGTGCGTAATTGTCACATAATTATTATTATCATTATTATTATTATTATTATTGTTATTATTATTATTATTATTATTATTATTATTATTATTATTATTATTATTATTATTATTATTATTATTATTATTATTATTATTATTATTATTATTATTATTATTATTATTATTATTATTATTATTCAACATGCACACGTAAAAACAAGTGCGTGTCTTATTCGAGCCATGGTTTTATCAATGTTTTTTTCTGAAAGGCGCTGAAGGAACTGTTTATAGTTATTCAGTCACGAATAATAAACAACACTTTTACACTTGTATAGCGTAGCACTTCCAGCAACGTTAAAAACATGTTATTATCAACGGCGAATTCTCGCGCCTCTGTAGGACATCGGTAGTGCATTCTATAATAAGTACACACAATTACGGACAAGTTTGTACAACCCTTGAAGATTCACTAAAAAACAATGGCTTGGTTTAGATTGACAAATTGCCCTTTTATGAATACTATGTTATTAGCGAAAAAGATCTGCGTGATTTTTTTTTGTTTTTAATTTTAGCGCCTAAATCTGCACGCATGTTTAAGCAATTTTAAAATGTATTTTTCTCATTTTCGCAATATTAGGTCGATAAATACTTCTAAAACTTCAAATGGCAGATTTATGGCACCTGCACACGCTAATGTACTTCATTTTTAGCGATTAGAAGCTACGTGGGACCAACAAGGCACCTTCAAAACCTATGACGTCACGCCACATATTGCGGCAATTGGCATCTCCGTTCATATTATCTTTTCACCCGTTTTCTCACCTACCAAGCGTCGTGTCGCGCAAGGGTGTTGTTTTCGGTATTTTCGAATTGTGCTTTACTACGTCTGAAAATTGTTTTGCTCTTTAGTGTCCCCTTCAAGAATCCCTAAAAAGGAAAATAACAAGAACGTTATTACCTGTGGGCATTTTCCATTATTTCTGCAGAATTTCAGATAGTTTCGTGAAGTCGAGAGGATATTACACTTTGATTAACTTTTGCGTGAAAATAATAATTGAAAATGTTCTGCGTGATTAAACTATGATTTGTGCGTTTTCGGCTGTGCAAACGAAAGTGATATTGTGGAGCAAAAGTGCATGAAATCGGGATAGGCTCAAAGCTGCTACGACTCGCCCAGCCGCTGAAACTTGCGTAGTGCGCCGAGGTCACAGGCCGCCAAGGTTGTTCGGTAGTGCGTTTATCAACTCGCGGCTTCTTGTGCACAGAGCTTATAGACGAGTAGACAAGACGACAGTGAGTTAAGGCAAGATTTATGTCACGCATAGAATAGAGGCGGTACATATTTGGCACTGGGGCCGGAGCTTAGGGACTCGAAGAGCCCAGATGTCTTCGGACGCTGTAACCATATCATCTGCTCTCTGACGCATAAGTCAGCTGCTTGGCATCGGGCCGCTTGGTTCTTTATAGTCGCCGGGTGATGCCTTGCGTCAGCAACGTCCAATCAGAACCACCGCTTGTGGCGTGAGAATCCTCCGATCCGGAACCGCCGCACTGAATTGCAGCAATGAGCGAGTGGCATTGCCACGCGTTGCGGAAGACTCGCCAGACTGGATGGGGTCGATTGCATCATCGAGCTGCTATAGGGCCCGCGGGTTGAGGGAGCTCGCCGTGCGTTGCGTGAAGCACACCGCCGCTGCCGGGCTAGATGACGTCATTGAAGTGATGGCGTCTGGTGGGCTCACTCACTGGCTTTGACGCTGGTTGTATTTGCAGAAGCAATGATGTTTGGTCTGCACTCTCAGGCACAACAACGCTTTATATTGGCTGTGTCCGCGTGTTTCATGAAGCAAGAAGTTGCGAGGGGAATATAGAACCTGTAGGAAAGGTAGTAAATGCGATAAAAACGGAAACATTCTCCCGTGCCAGAACTAGCACTGGTTTAGGGGTTTTTAGAGTGTTCAAGAGAACCATAACCTTCCTACTCTGACTAATACAGCTTAATACCGTAACAAAAATACAGCACACCTTGAAATTGTTGAAGAACAGACAGGACCAAATAATGTGTTGGGCGCATTTCATTTTTGCCCGAGTGCAGTTCGAGAAACGTTATGCTATTTTAGAAGACAAAACAAAACAAAGAATGTTTGATTAATCTACTAAGAGAACAGAAGCTTTATTTTTGTCGCCTTGCTTTGCCCACCACTTTCCATGTCATTGACCCCTAGCAGACATGTGCATGTTTGAAGTAGGACAAAGTAATTCGACCACTGTTTATATTCCACTGTTTATATTCGCACTTCTGTTTACATTCGCAAATTGACTTTTCAACTTATCTTAGACACTTTTACAGTGTTGAGCGCTCGGCGTGTCAAGCGTTGTGAGAGCACTGAAACCTAACAGTTTACGTCGTTAAAATTTGTTCGTAATGGCGTAACAAGTTTAAAATATGAAATATACATATTAACGTGAATATCAACATGTGATGCAACAAATGAAGCATTCCGGGTGTCTTTCTAATTTACTTCACCAGTGCTCATTCATCAACAGAACAGTTTGTACTCATGAATATATAATCTAAGGGGAAGTTTGTCACCTCTAAAGTATGGTGCTTAAGAAATTTCATGTCCCACTCCAAGAGCCCTTACTGAACACACCTGAGGATTCGTCGCCTGAAATGTGTAATGTTCAATTATTAGGCACCAGGGTCTTAATGGCGTTCAGAAGCCACAGCTCAAAAACCCCCACAGCTCTAGCCAGAGTCCACGAGGAGTCTACGAGATTAGCGCCATTCGGTCGCGCTGCCACCAGCTCCCGGAGTACGCTTTTTTTTCTTGCTGGAGGGTGTTATTTTCGGTCGCACTTTAATGGCACCTTTTAGATTACCATTAGGCCTCGTCACCAACACCACCTTTCCCGGTGCGCCGACGTACCAAGTGTGACGCGCGCACGCATACGAAAACTCACGACAACTCTAATAGAAATGAATAAGATACTTAAGGCTCAAGTTATGGCGCCTAAAGCGTACAAGCAGTAGTTTCCGGATATGTTTACGCGAGCATGCAAATGTCTCCGCAACGTATACAAGGGCCAGCAAGTGAGCCTTGCACGCTTGTTTTCGTGTTTTGCTTTTCTTTCTGAAACGTTTGGCTGCCGTGAAAACACGAATTCAACGTCGTTCTCAGTGATGTCATTCGACCGCCGCTTGCCAGCTGGTATATTGTCGGAAAACACTTCTTCTTTATCCCACCTTCTTTCATCTTAAGTAATAATACATAACTATAAAGCATCTTGGACTTTGGACTACTTCTGTTTGCTTTTGCTTTTCGTGGGGCTGCCACTGTATTGTTGGTGAGTTTTTTTAATATAAACTGCATTTCACAGTAGTCAAATTTCATCTACGCTGTACGATCCTGCTACACTATGTGTCCCTGTACTGGCCACCATACTGTGCCATTCACCATGTGGGTGACTAGACTTCGTACTTATGTACCAGTTCTCAGGTGTTCTGAAGAAAGAAGACTGCCTTACACTATTACAGATAGACATTTAGGAACAAGCGGCTGCAAATGCGGCGATGCTGGTGAGAAAAAAAATGGCAGCAGTTTTGCGAGAAATGACAGAAATAAAGTCATAGACTGTAAGAACTTGACTACACGTCGCTATCCGCCTGATTATCGATCCTGTTTCGGCTGAAGCCAACGCGGTTTGAAGCAATCTAATTATAATGCTGGTCCCGCTCCTTGAGTGGTCACTTCGGGGGTCGTCGTCTGCGCTGCCAGTGCGGATTATCACACCGAAACCAAAGAATGATGTGCGGAAGAAAATAAGCAGCAGGCGAAGAAAATAAATAGCTGTGCTGCATCATTTTTCTAGGAAGACTTCATACAACATAGAATAGAAAAACAAAAACAAGCCAAAACTGTTATGGGGTAAATAGAGGTGCATATTTATTTTCACAAAAGATTTAAAGTATTTCACCACATAAAGCTTCACAAAGCCTGCCAGAGTGTTACTAAAGAAATAAACTCTTAAAACGACATTTCGAATTGAAAAGTGAATAAACGCAGAAAACACCTAGGCTCTTTTACCCATAGTTCAGCTCTGGAAGGATGAAATAGCGTCATACTTGAACAAGACACAGATCTCCGTGGCGATGCCCAAAGCCATCGCGAATGTTTAAATTCACTCGTCGTCTTCAAGTGCTATTTAAACTAGCATTTTCAGGTTATATTTAAACAATGCTGCATATTTCTACGTGGTTAGGTGGTTGGCATATATGGCATAGTACCTTACGCGTATGACCTTATGTGGCTCAGCCATTTAGCTCCTTCATAGCAAAACCGACCTTGAGAACGTTGTCATAAATTTTCGTCAAGCAAATGCAAACGTACGTGCCTGCTGCAATCGTCGCGATGCCCCGCCGTGGTGGTCTACTAGCTGAGATACTCGGCTGCTGACCCGCAGGTCGCGGGTACTAATCCCGGCTGCTGCGGCTGCAGTTCCGATAGAGGCGGAAATGCTGTAGGCCCGTGTGCTCAGATTTGGGTGCACGTTAAAGAACCCCAGGTGGTCGAAATCTCCGGAGCCCTCCACTACGGCGTCTCTCATAATCATATGGTGGTTTTGGAACGTTAAACCCCACATGTCAATCAATGTAATCGCCGTGATAAGTGCCGTTAGCATGATTAATGCCTAAAATATTTTGTGAACACTATCACACGCTTTGAAATATCAAACAAGCAATCAAGTAATAATTTGGAGCCTGTAAATTAACCTCCACAGAATCTCTCAGTATACGTTATATAATAATGATAATAATAATTACTAAGGTTCTGCCCACCGTTTTCATGGTGTGATTAGAAGATACTTAATAGTGGGGAGACATCGCGTTTAATTGTAAGCCTTTAGGGTTAATTACCCACACGGCGTCCTTCTTTACCGTGAGTGCAAGTCTGAACACGGATGTTGTTTGCCCTTCGCACCCATCGACGTGTGGCTAATATGGACAAACGTCAATCCCTCTCCCTAGAATGCCGAAGTATATATATTCTATTTTTAGTTTTTGAACGTAATTTCAAGAGCGCTCTGCGTAAAACGTGATCAGTCACAGCATTAGGACAGCGCTGTTCACAACCACAGAGCACGTATTTCGTGCAGTTCGGATTGCGTCTGTCGCAAGGCCAACTTCCGGTTACTGCTCTTCCAGCTCGCAGACATTTTATTATCAAAAAACGCACCGAAGAAACTCTCAGTAGTACCAAGCGATGCGCAGGACAGAGTGAAAGGCGCGCTGCTGAAAAATATGAGACTTCGGGGTCGCCGGACAAGTCTGAAAGCGAGATTGAGAGCGAGAGAGAAGAATGCGTTGCTTAATGATAAATGATCTTCGTGGTCGTATGACACATGCCTGTTGTCCACTGTCATTGCGGGTTCCGAGGATGAGTGACTGTGGTGCTACGAATCCTTCCTCTCCGACTTCGCCATTCTGGGCAAAAGAGCGGAGCGAATAAAATAACTCGGAATCTTATTTCTGTGTTGGTGTCCCTTTTGTGTCAGGTGTGGTGATTAGCTGAAGCCAGAACAGGACTGAGCAACTGCCATCCATTCAGTGCTAATCGAATGAGACATTTCTTAGTCTGAACGATACAAGAGAGTGATAAGAAGGTCAGCTGAGATGACAGGTTCCCTGAAAGAGTACGAACAATTTGAAAGGCAGAAATTCTTACTTTACACAGAAGCTTTCCATCTAAGGTAAGCTTTAAATAATCATATACTTTTAATACACAAGCTTTTAATGTACATTATTAGTAGAGTGCCTGTCTTGTCAAACTAATCAAAAACACCTCAACTTCATAGGTTGTGAGCTAATGACAGGAAATACAGTACAGTCACAGGGCTGAAACAGTTGGCTCGGTGCGTTTAGACAAGTTTCTAAAGAAACGCCTCATATTGTGTTCAAGCTGCGACTGTTTCAGCTAGTATACAGAAAAATAAACTGCTTATATATTCAATACAAGTACTTCTTTCAGCATTATACGGAAACCTTACTAAGCAAGTTATTGAGATGCACTTACGAGGTGCTATAGTGATGGCTTGTAATGCATTATCATTATGAAAACATTAGTCTTCCTAGCTGATTATTCAGTAAATGTCAGTGCGATTCGGGCACACATACTGTATTGGTAGAAAAGTTGGTCATTTGAACACTATTCGCATATTCGTAGGTTTTAACATTCTTTTTTATCTCTTTCACTCAAACAAGCACAACGTTGTTATGTATAGACGACTTCACTGTCAAGTAGTTGCTGCATCAGGAAATCAAACGCGAAAATTACGGCCGTTATTTTCTTGCTCAAACCTAGTAAAGAGAACTTCATGAGCGCTTGCAGTGCAAGAATTTCGACTCAATCACGCCGCTGCAGTTGCGCATCAGTCAACGCAATATTATCATCTTCCAAGCCCAAATATATGAACTTCACTTCACATCGCATGCTTGATAATCACTTCTCCTGAGCGTTTTTCAGCACATGTTCCCGGCGCAGTAATTTTGCACAGAAAAAGGGCCAATGGACAATGTGAACACCTCGCACAAATGAAAGCTCTAAAAATGATACTTGGAGCGAAATACTTGTTGAATGTAGCCTTTTCTTGTCCTCTGATGTTAAAATTGTATTTACAATAAATATTGAATGCATGGCGTTGTTTCTATTATGTAGTCAAAGAATGCATCCCCCACTTTCTGTGTGATGCGAATATCACCACAATCTGAACCGTTTTTTTTTCTTTTTATTTGGACAAAAAATGCACAAACCTTTCAAATTCTGCAAACATGCCGGTTGGAAGCGTGTCATCTCTGAATGAGCGAGTGCCGTAGAAAATATGCTGCGAACGTCAAGTTTTTATCGATGAAAATATGGCAATCATTTAAAAAGCATCCATTCGCCTATAGCATATTGAAAGTAAGTGACATAGATATCTCGTTATTCATATTGTTTGCTGCAACGAGAGAAAAAAAAACGTATACTCGTTAACATAAGGTTGGTTGTGCTAGAATACCATAAAAAAATAAAACCATTGCTGTGTGATTCAGCGATTGCAATCTAGGTCAATATAAACATAAAGTAAAGTAATAAATGTACCAACGTGAATAGCATTCATGCGAAAGTTAGGCCACAGGTTCGAAGCGGCTGCCCGCGGCTAAACTTTCTAGCGTCACTTTTCTTTCGATGAAAGTTTAGGTGTTCACCTCTAAAAGACTCCTAATTACTCCCGTACAGCTCAGCGTTCATTGTATTTGCGGTGACTGGGCTCATCAAACCATGAGCTTGACTCGCTGTAAGCGGTCGCTCGACCATTATATTCAGATTATACACGTGCTCTGATTGCAAACGTGCATTGTCCGGTACGGTATGAGGCCTCATTATTCATTCTCGCTCAATAATAGTGTTTTACAGAAATGCACCATATTGTAAATAGTGTTTAATTCATGCACCTCCTTCCTTCGGCTGACCTTCCGCTTCACTGTCCGTGGCTCCCGATAAAATACATGCAGCATTGCCAGTGCCTTCTATCTAGTGCAATGAACGAACGAGACATGAGGTGTGTTTCACTAATTTTATTTACTTGCAAAACCAAGAAAGCCGGTTCACAGGAACCACTTCTCTGTATGAAAAATACAAATAGACGCAATGGGTATTTCCCCCTCATACAGTGATAATCACATGAAGCCAATGGCAATGACGGTCCGATGGAAAACGGGTGGACACATTCTGTTTACTTCGTCTATTCTTGTAGTTTTATATCCCACTTTCTTGTTTTACCCTGCTACCTATTCCGTGTTTTGAACAACGAACAAGGCCGAGTCACTAAATTCCTTTATTATGTCACGTAATATTGAAAAATTCTGAAATTGCTTTCTTCGACTGTGGCACTGCGTTGCGGCAACCTTGATATTAATCTTCTTACACGTGCTGTTTTTTCCTTCATTGTGCAGTTACGGTTTGATAATTGTGCGCCTACTCCTACACAATGCTAGTGAGGGCCTACACAATAAATGCGAGCAGTTGCTGGTTAGCTACTGAGTACTTATGCTTAACATCCCGCTGTGGAGAAGCCAGGAGATGAATTGTTGGGGCAGACTTGTGTCCTCATTAGCGCTCGACCACGAACTGTATAGTTTAAATTACGGCGTTTCTACGTTTTCATGGAGTCTGACGTTTAGCTGCTGCCTCTACCAAACTTTTGTGTCACGTAGCCTATGTATGAAGGTAGAGCGGTTTGCCGACAAGTAAACCCATGCCAGTGATCGCATACCCAGCTATACAAAGATCAAGGGCCTAATTCAACTACTTATTTCATATGTTTATTGTGTTTAATTGATTGCATATTGCCTGCTATTTGCGTTTATTTTTCAGTGTCAACAATAATACGTTTGATAATAAACTTACTTAAACCATGTGTTATCTTTCTATCCGTATTAAAGTTGTGCATGAAATACTACTGCTTTCAAGTAAGTTTTTAAAATTGCTTTTGTTTTTGTTATCATTGCTTATGCGCAAACTCTTCTTGTTTCTGTGTACTGTGGCAGAACTTGCACCTTTGCGTGGTGGCGCCCTAAAGAGTACATCTCATTTCAGAGACTTAGTTAACGGGCTGTGTTTTCTGACTCGATACCGGCTTTACAGAGCATGCAGTCAGTCCTCCGAAGAGATTGCCACGAACACTTAACGTACGAGGTGGCCAAGTTCCTTCGCCACGTCACAGAAACTGGCCACCAGGTCAATTTTTAGTGGGTACCGGGTCATTATGGGATCAGTGGAAATGATTCGGCAGACAACACGACTCGCACATCCCAACAAGAACAGCACATCCTTGCGATTTCATTGTCAGGGACAGATGCTGCAAGGCAACTTCGTCACCTGGCACGAAGTCTGTGTCCACTGGAGTGGAACACCCCAAGCATAAGACGTACGGGACTCCACCAAATAAACCCTCGACTGGAACTTCAACCTCCATCCTGGCTTCGTCGACATGAACCGGCGGTTCTTTGTCGGCTTTGGTTGGGTGTTGCCTTCACAAAACCGCATACTACCCTCATTACAGTGACCGACAGTGTGGAAAGCAACGTCTGCGGCATTCAAGAAAACATCGTTCATCTGCTATGCCGTTGCCCTCAACTTGCCTCTGAGAGACAAAGGCGTTCTGACGCATTGCGACCATTGGACGATGGGCCACTCTCTTTGTCGATGCTGCGGGAGCATCATCCTCGCTCTTGGTCATCTCAAAAGGCAGTAAAAGCCGTATTGCGCTTTTTGAGCACTACAGGGCAATGTGAACACCTTTAAATTTTGTGTAGTGCCACCGCTACATACGCGTCAGCCCATTGACTAACCAATTTTCTTTTGTCTTTCTCTTCTCTTTTCCCTCCCTTTCTCTTATCTTCTTTATACTCCCCCTTCGTTTTTCCCCAGAGTAGAGTAGCAAACTTTGCTTGTGCCTGTTTATCCTACCTGTCTTCTCTCTTCATGTTCTTGTCCTTCCTGTTCTTGTTTCTGGTGAGAGGACCTCGGCAGAAGTGAAAGCCTTTAGTCCTGTTCCTCCGAAGTGTAATATTTTTTGGGCTTGAATAAAAGTCACAAAAAACAAGTCTTAGATAACTACTTCTTCACAGATCAACAGCTTAAGGTACAGATCATTCACTGAGAAGCGGTGCGAGAGAAACCAAGAACGTTCTCTTGAAAGCCCAGAAGGTATGATCAAAGCCGCTAATCAAGAGGCAACGTTAGGATTTAGATATGTACTATTTGGGGACTGGTCAAGTCTTTCTTGTTCCCTTCGTTCTCATCAAAAGTGAGGTACGCTACAGCATACCGTTTGAGTACCATTATTTTTTTTATTTCAATCCGCATGCCTTCGTCTTCTCTCTACTCATCCCTTATCATTTCGAGTATCAGGAGTGAACTGAGCCGTGTGCGCTAATTCTGATGAGATGACCCTCTTTGAAGATACCCATGCAGTGAGGTGATAAGCGCCCCTCAGAGTAAGCGGCGGACGGCGGCTTAAGTAGGATATCCGCTTACCTGCCTTCAGAAGAAAAGTAAAAGCGGATGAGGTTGCGGTGGGACTAAAGGCGAAAGTAAATGGCGAATGAGACGAAGTGCAGAAAGAAACAAAAATATAGCGAGCCTAAAACACACCGGCTTGGAAAACGCAGCGTAACCACCACTCGATGCGATAGAGCGTAACATCGGTCGACAAGCCACGGTGGAGCGGAACGCAATCGACGCAGAAAGAGAGGCGTGGCAAATGGGGCTGCCTCGTTGGCTAGGTCAATGAATCCCACCAGTTTCCCACTCACCGCAAAGCTACAGTTGATCGATTGAGATGGGAATACGGAAGTGAAGTCGCGCTGCGCAGGAAATGGCCCGAGAGCATAGAGATGGGAAGGGTGGTATAAGTGAATGAGTTTGTGGAGGGTTAAAGAAAAAAACAACAGGACGCGATGTAAGAAGGAGAAAGTAGTGATCCAGTGGTCAGAGTCAGGCTATCATGTAATGGAAATGACAAAAAGATCGCCACATATTTCTACGAATAATGAAGTGAACGAAAATGCGTAAAAATTCAAATGACGACTTAAAATTTATTTTAACTTTAGGTACTCATTGGTTTATAAAAACGCGTCAGTAAAGTTCTCTGTCTGTCTGTCTGTCTGTCTGTCTGTCTGTCTGTCTGTCTGTCTGTCTGTCTGTCTGTCTGTCTGTCTGTCTATCTATCTATCTATCTATCTATCTATCTATCTATCTATCTATCTATCTATCTATCTATCTATCTATCTATCTATCTATCTATCTATCTATCTATCTATCTATCTATCTAGCCGCCTATGACTTTTAGCTCTCCTGGCCGTTTCGATTATGATATTGATACCAAACTTGGTATGGCATACCATGAATGAATGTATAACATATTTGACTAGTAATACGATGAAAATCATGACATGTACGCCATGAATGTCATAATTTACATTTATTGCTGCTGCATCTCTCGCGGTGGTTTTATTCGCATGGCATGTTGACAAAATGGCATGGTATGACATGATTGCATGGCGAAAACCAGTGAGAGACCCTAACGTGAAAAATCATGACGTGCGGGACATGTAACAACATGACTAGGTGCCACGCTAATGATGCGCTCGCGACCGTTTCGCTAGCATCACATATACCAAACTTGGTATAATGGTACGTGAATGGATGACGAAGGTATGTGACTGGTGGAAATATGGTAATCATGAGATGTGCGTCATGTAATAACTTCATGGTATGCCACGTCTATGATGCGCTGGTGGCCGTTTCACTAGCTTCACTTATGCCGAATTTGGTATTACGGGACGTGAATGGATGACAAGGTGCAAACATGATTTACGTGAGATGCGTGTCATGTAACAACATGACTACATGCTACGCTCATGATGTGCTCGCGGCCGTTTATCTAGCTTCACATGTACCAAACTGGGTGTTACGCGACGCTTATGGATGATGAAGGTATGTGACTGGTGCAAACGTGATAATTATGAAATGCATGTTATGTCAAGACATGACTACATGTCATGAGAGAACATTATTATGCCAATACATTTTGACGTGACGTGGTGAGCGTGCTCGCAGGCGTTCATTTCGTCGCGTCGCCAAGCCAGGCCCCGCACCTGCCATATACTCGCAGGCGCTGCCCCACTGCGTCACTTTCAGCGCGTCCGGCCTCCTTCCGTCTCGAAAAGAGGGAAATGCATTCAATGACAAAATATATGACTGGTGCAAACATCATACTTCTGACAGCGTGTCATGTAGGAACATGACAACATACCGCGCTAATTGCTTGCTCGCGGCCGTTTCGCTGGCTGCACATATACTAATTAAGGTATCACGTGACGCGAACAGATGGCGAAGGTAAACGACACATCCAAACAGGACAATCATGACACGATAGTAATGTACGGCATCATTTACCTCCACCTCGTAACGTTGTGCTGATTTTAAAGTGATATATCAACATTTCTCATTCGTTCTGCGCATATCAATTCCCAGTGTACGTGGGGTATGCCAATTTTTTTGTTGCTAAGTATTCCTCCTTCGCTGCATTGTCATGAATTTTTTTTCTGCAGCAGCTCTGCGGTATTCTGCTTTTATTTCGCCTGAAACACGTTATCAAATTATGTCGTGACGTCTGCGATTATCATATCCGGGTCGTTTTTGTACACTTAGAGTATAGGTCTTTTTCCTGCTTATTTCCTCTAAATACAATCACTTTTCGTTGGTGTATCTTTGAAGGATTGTACTATAGCTGGCGCCTTGTGTATTTTTTGGTGTACATCATTTTGCAAGCAGAAGTGAACTTAGTGGCTTTCAATTTCACACAAAATAAGATATGTCAAGTAAGTTTAACCGATTGATATTCTCAATGCATAAAACTTACGTCATAAAAGTAAAATGTTCTTTATTAGCTCTGCGTCTAAACGTGTTCGCCGGAGAACAAGAAAGAGAAAAAACACAATCAGGCGGCTTTTACAAGTACACGTGTGTACGCTATTCGCATTGTGTGATGACTGGTTGATCTTTCACTGTTGTAAAACGCTTTATAAGTCGTATTAACGCGATCGCTTTCCGGACATCAAGCCTGCCTAAGGCAAGTTTGACAACAAGTTAAAAGCACCTGCGTAACTCAGTGGTGGTCTGTCCCTCAGTGGACTCGTGTTCAAGCCCCACCGTGCCATTGGTGCAAGTTTTTTTTTTCTAATTTCGTACGATGTCGTTACAGAAACCGACGGCGGTGGCGGACAACATGCAACTGCGTGTGACCTGAAAAGTGATCTGATAACTGCTTTCGCTGTGAAAAATCTGTTTATGCTAAATCACTTCAAACACTGGTGGCCGTCATTTACTTATAAAACGCATTCAATAAGTAAAAACAACTGAAAGGCTGCTCACCAGATTTCTTGGTTTGAGTTCGTCATAAAAACACGGTGTGGGTTAGCATACTACGAACTGTGGTAAAGGGCCTATTCTAAAACAATGCATTGGTTAAAATTCACAAATTATCACATTAAAAATCCTATGTTTATCCAGACAGTGTAAACCTGCAACAATTAAAATATATATGTATGATACAAATATATTAGTGAGCAAAGGGATCTGCAGTTGGTTCGTGATTTCACACATCAAGCGTGTGAGGAAATTGTGCATCTAACATTGTGCGTTCTACAATCATTGTTCATGCTTGCTTCTATCGTATAAGTTGACAACAATGTGTACACAAACGTTGTGTGGTTATTATGTCTCTTGATATATCATGAAATTTTTACTTTACTATGACAGGACAAAACTTGAGAAGTGCACAACTTTGTTTTTCAAACGTGCCTGCACACACGCCTCTACCAATGAGCAGGCACTCCAGAGGCACATGATTAGCCTTGTTGTTGTTACCCATGTTTTCGAGAAAACGTTGGTTGAGCTTTCATTGAATTATATAAAGAAAAACTGCGGTCATTTCTACTAAAATAAATTGCACTTTTAAAGCTTGCGCTCTCTCTACCACTAGCGATGTCTCAGTTAGCGCGGGATTTCTTATTCCCTTGTAATAAATAAGAATAAACGAACAAACGAAGGGAATGGTACAAGTCGTACAACGGTAAACTTACCAGTCACATACTATATAAATTTGGGTAATATAATTTATCTTTCTGAATATTCTCATGACTACTACACGGACCAAATAGCGCTGGACTAATGCATGGGGCATAGAGGAAATATCTATTTGCGTAGCCATACCAGCATCGCCAACAAAACCATTTGATTATACACGATAGTTTGGAGTAGCGCAATCAACAAGTGATGAACAAATATATAGCTATACACACATACACCATAGCTCTAAAGAGGTATAGAAATTACCGTGGTGGTTTTCTGATGTATATGACTTTTTTTAATTTTAGGCACTCGTTCACCTTCCTAATTAATCATCTGGATACATGGTAGAACATGTAACTTGAAGCTTTCCACAAGGCCCAGAAGTACCCTGGCTATAAACCCTCCCGTGCTATTTTGAAAACAGTGGAAACGAAATTGTCTTTGGTAATCTAGCTTGTCCGTTTGTCCTAGTTGTTCCATCCCACAAGTCACACCCTGTGGTGTAAGGTTACCCTCTCCCCATCTAAAAGGAATAGCCAAGGGATATCTAAAAGAAGAGCCAAGGGTTGCCCTTAGCACGTTTCTAAAGCATACGCATATTCAATGCACGGCCGGGCCTTGGTAGCGAGTCCACGTGCGTGCGGCGTTTTTTTTTTTTTCTGAGGAAGCTCGTCACTTTGACCACTATAGCAGGCACCAGTCAAGTGGGCTTGCTTCGTTTCGCAATGCTGAAGGTGAGCCAATGAAGGTTTCCGAGACTATCCAGAGAGGCAGAGAGGTCGGGCGTTCGGTTTTTTAATGGACCCGGTGCACATCTATCGCGGCCCATCTCCGAAAGAAAGCCCATATTCGTGTGAGCTCCTTAATAGCTTCAGCTACATGAAAGCACTGCTTTCGGTAACACAACTGTTTGCCCATGCATACAAATCCAGCGAGGCTATTTTTCCATCTAGATGGAAGTTCTATGAGTGTAGGGTCTCCTAAGTAAATACAGAGAAAAAGATCGCATTTGCTGTTTTGTGCTAAGCCTTTCACGAAGTTCCTTCTATCTTGTCTCCTCTTAACGGTCTTCCGCGTAGATGCGACTGAAGTAACTCTGACCATACTATAGATGGCTCCTCCACGAACACGCCATTCCCGCTGCTTCTAACATCTTCCTTGGTCCGAAAGAAAGCCTTGTGCTAAGCCAATATTGTGCGTGCTTACTCAGCCGTGCTTTCCCGCTGCCATGTTTTAATTAATGGACGGAAGGATAGCGGCGCATGAGTGAATACATAGTTCAGCTACCCTTACATCTATACTGTGAGTGACCCGAGAAATATGCTGCAACCCAGGTCTTTTGCTTTTGATTTACTCGAATGTCTGCCTTTGCAGTAGTGGAGGATATAAAGAGCACGGCATTTTTTTTTTGCTTAGGCAAAGATGGAGCTCAGCAAACTTTTATTAGTCTGCCGCAGTCAGCACAGTACACTGGTTATCTCAGGTAAGTGTTACCAAGTGTGCTGCATATATTTGACTTTGATTGATTATATTGATTGATATCAGGGGTTTAACGTCCCAAAACTACCATGAGATCATGAGAGACGTTGCAGTGGAGGGCTCTGTAAATTTCAACCAGATGGGGTTTTTTAACGAGCACCTAAATCTGAACACACGGTGTTACAGCATGACCACTAGACCACCATGGCGGGGCACGTTTCAGTTTGAAACTTTGGAATTTATGTGTTTTTCCTCGTAATATTTTCTATGTTAATTTATGAAAGCTATATGGGTTGGTTATATTCCGCACATTTATATATCAACCTAATACCAGCGCGATTATGATCCATTGTGAAGCATGCAGTATAAAATTACGCGTGGTCTTTCGCTTCATTGAATTCTAATGTTGCCTAATTATATTTGGGACTACATTGGCCGATAGCGTTGACAAGAGACAGTAAGCTAATCAGCTGGTAACTTTTCAAATCTTCTATATTCTATTTCTGACGAAATGAGATGGTGTTAACGTTTATTCAAGGTTCTGGTTCATTCGCATCGCGTGGGCACGTCGCATACAGGGCGGCCAATGTCCCAGTAAAAGGTGTCCGCAATCTCTCAACTGATATGTCATTACCTGATACTTCGCGGTGACTTTGCCTTTTTTCACTCCCTCCAAAGCTATTTTTTACATTCACAGCCATTACTGGTGGTGGGGTGTGTCATTCATCTCACATACTTTTTTGCTTATGTGAGCGTCTTCATTGTTCCCATGGCGCAGATACCTCAAGCAATGCCCAGATACTTTATCTACGTTATCCATATCGGTAGTCACGTAGCCTTTCTTGTCTTTAATGCATACATCACATTTATGAGTTTGCGCAAAGGTTTCTGTTCACCACTTTTAGACTACACAACCGTTCTCTTGGCACGTGCTCAATGTTTCCTAAATTATACATTTTCATGTTGGCTGCCTAATGCCTCTAGTAAAGCTGTGGTGATTCTCTTAATGCCAATTAATTTTTGATTTCATGGGTAGTATGCAATTTCCTAAAAAGGCAATAAATCGTGTTATTTCTTTTGTTTGGATAATTTATTGTAGCAACTATCTTTTAAGCCACTTTCTTTATGATGGTCTGAAAACTTCGTTATCCAAATGCTGTGCGAGAATAGGAGTAGAAACCGCTCTTTCACGCCCTACTATATATATATAAGGAAGTGTATACTTAATGGCTCGTTTTTCTGTGTTTTGACACAATAATAATGACATCTAACAGACAATATTGTCAATGCCAAGGAAATTATAGGGCAAGTTATTAGAACAAATTGTAATGAACATGCGAACAAAGAAAAGTGAGAGAAAAAATAACTTGACGTGGGCAGGAACCAAACTTGCGACTTTAGAATAACGCGTTCGATGCTTTATCACTGAGCTACCATGGCAGCATTTTCCCCAGTCACTTCATCGGTATATATGTGAAATAAACGTGCGAGTGTCAGTCAGCGCCACCAGTAGCCATGGCCGCGAGTGTGGCACACTCTTGATGAGCCTGTCTGGCGTTGGCCTCAAGTAGCGCGTGAACGTATTACGAGCTGGCAGCTGACCATTAGTTCCTCGTATACAACCTAAAGGCACCAAGCCTGCCAGTACGAGACCCTCGCTAATGAATAAGGGAAGGAAGTGTATACATAAGGGCCCGTTTTTCCGTGGTTTGACACAATAATAATGAGATATAAATTGATGTCATGGTAAGCTTCCAGCTCGTAATATATATATATATATATATATATATATATATATATATATATATATATATATATATATATATATATATATATATATTTGGCACGGCCACAGAAGTTACAGTTCACTTTATTTTTAAAATGCTTGCAATAATTGAGTATGGCCATCTAGCCTAATTTATGACCCGTTAGTAATTGCAAGCATTTCTTTGCGCACTTAGGTCACTTTTGGCATCTATCTATCTATCTATCTATCTATCTATCTATTTATTTATCTATCTATCCATCTATCTATGTATGTATCTAACTATCTATCTATCTAACTATCTATCTAACTATCTATCTATCTCTCTTCATCTATAACTATCTATCTATAACTATCTATCTCTCTGTATCTATAACTATTTATCTATAACTATCTATCTATCTATCTCTATCTATAACTATCTATCTCTCTCTATCTATAACTATCTCTTTCTTTCTCTCTCTTTTTCTCTCTTTCTCTATCTCTCTCTTTCTCTCTCTTTCTCTCTTTTTCTCTCTCTTTTCTTCTCTCTTTTTTCCTTTTTTCTCTCTCTTTTTTTATCTCTTTCTCTCTCTCTTTCTCTCTCTTTCTCTCTCTCTCTTTATACTATATATTCTAGTGTTCCTACTTAAAAGAACAGAACAGCATTATAGCTTCAGTATAGAACTGGCGTTCCTCTTAATCTGCTTTATTCCTAGCTTCATTCTTCTCTTGTTTCCTGCCCCGGCTCTCGTGCTTCTTCTCCTGTTTCAAGGCTCATACCGCTTCACCCTTCCCGGTGTTTTTTAATTACCCCTCCTGGGGTAATATTTGAAGACATTTTCAATTGAAGCACATTCAACTGATCCACGTTTCGCCAGTGTACCAGACAGTCTTCAAGACTCTGTTCTGGGTGGCTGTCTTGGTCACAGAGTAAGGACCGTAAAATTTGGCACAGTGATCTCTTATTCCTTTTTTCACTAGTTCGAGGTCGGTGACATGAATTTCTGGCATGTCTGCTCGATGCCTCTTATCAAAATTCTTCTTCATTCGTTTTTGTTATCTCTCCTCCTGCGATTTTTCTTGCCTCTCCTCGACGATTTTGACGTTTTCCAAGAGTCCCAAATCACGGTCTGACTGCAGAAAAGGGGTTTCTCTTGAAGAAGCGTACTCTGGACTGCACCCTAAGCCACTTATATATGATCAATTATGGTGTTTTACGGCGGCTTCCAAAGAACATTTCCATTTACCATGAAAACTATCGTATATCTTGATGTACTGTTTCACGTCCCGTATGGGATGTTCTGCCAGCCCATTCGCTGCGGGATGGTATGGGGCACTAAACTTTATTGATATATTGTGATCCCGAGCCCATCTTGCTAGCTTTTCACTCTTGAACGCAAGGCCGTTATTGCATACGATAGACCGCGTAGTCTTAAACATGTCTCTTTTGAGGAGAGTTATGACGCTATTTGCATCTTCTTTTCCTTCTCGTGCCGCGACCATCCTAGTGGACTCATCTATGGCCAGAAGAAAAGCTTGCGTTTTCTTGACTCCTTGCCGTTTCTTTTCTAGTTCGGCGAAATCTAGGTGAACTACTTCGAAAGGCACATTCGAGTGGCAAGGTAGTATCGTAGCATCTGTAGGCTGTTTATACTTCACTTTGTGCACTTGACACACATGGCAGGAACGAACGTACTGACTGACGTCTTTTTTCATGTGAGGCCATGTAAATCTCTTGACCAATTTGTTGTAGTGCGCCGAAATCCGCCGTGCCCTCCAGATTCTGGGCTATCGTGGTACAAATAAAGGACTCTGGAAAGAAGTGTTGGTGGGACTTGATACCGACCTTCAGAAAAAAACCAGTTGTTCGGAGCCTTCCCACAGCTTCACTTCATTGATGTCTTCGGATTGTTCTGTGTTGCTTCGTACCGTCAACCTTGATAGAGCATCTGCATCGGATAAAAGCGGTCCTGGTCGTTCCAATATGGTAAAGTGGAATTGCTGTAAGTGATTCACCCATCTAGCAATACGTCCTATAGTTTGGATCATATTCAAGAGATGAGTGAGGGCCTGGTGATCGGTTAACAAAGTGAACTTCGTACCATGAAAGTACGTACGGAAGTACTCAATGGCCTTCAGAACCACCAGGGCTTCCTTTTCCGTTGTATTGTAGTTATTTCAGACGGCTTGAACGTGTAACTTTAGTAACATACTATGTGTCGTTTTTCTAGACAGGAATGATCCAATACAATTTTGATACAACATTGCACCAGTTCCATAATGTGAGGCGTCAGTGTTCAATTCAAAGGGTAAAGTGAAGTGTGGTAGGCGTAGGACAGGGTGAGAAGAAATTTTGAGCACCAAATAATGGTACACTCTCTCACATTCGTCACTCCAGTCAAAGAGAACGTCTTTCTGGGTTAAACGTGTGATACATCTAGTTTTGACAGCAAAGTCCTTTATGAAAGATCGGAAATGTCCTGCCAATCCCAAAAACACACGCAGTGAATGAACGTCATATGGTTTCTTCAACTGAGAGATCTTCTCGACAGACTCTTGCTTTGTTCTTTTGGTGTTCCCATCGAAGACTTCTCCAAGAAACACAACCTTTCGTTGAAAGAACGCACTCTTCTTAAAGTTAACCTTGAGATGTATCAAGCTTGAGGCGTTTAACACCTGAGACAGATGTTCCTGATGCTCAGCCTCTGTTTCGGAGAAGACCATTATGTCGTCTATGTACACATTGCACACAACGCCAAGGAATGACCTTAGCACATCGTTGATGATCTTCTGAAACCACACTGGCGAGTTTTTTCAACCGAAAGGAAGCCGGTTATAATCGTAGAGGTCAAATGGCGTCATAAAAACGGTGTACATTATTGTTTCCTCAGTTAGTGGGATCTGCCAGAAGCCTTTGCACAAATTGATGCAGGAAAAATGTCGGCAACCACCAGTCTCATCTATAATTGTGTCGATCTATGGCATGGGAAATAGTACCAGTTCTGTATGACGATTGAGAACCCGGTATTCGGTGCATAATCTGAAGGTTCTGTCTTCTTTTGGTGCGATCGTTATGGGAGAAGCGAAAGGTGATACCGATGGTCATATGATATCAGCATCTAGCATCTCCTGCAACTCTTTCTTGAGACAAATCTTTCGCTCTCTTGACATATTGTAAGGTGATTTTCGGATGACGATCTTGTCAGCGAGCTCAAAAGGAACCATATATGACTTCATTGCCTGAGGATAGCTTTCTCTGCATGCAAGTTCAGGGTAGGTCGTTGCGATATGCTCCGCGCACTTTACAACCAGTTGGTTATCTTGTCTACCTTGATATGTCTCGTTCCTTGCTACTGCCTCGACTAGAACCACGTCGTCCCAGCATATGTTGATCTTTAATTTCTTTATACCTGGTCTTGATAGCAAAACGTCGTACGTCACCCCCTCTACCACCAACACTTCGCTCTCAATTTGCTGACCCTGAAATTCAATGTTTACAAGGGTCCACTTATCATGCAACGCTACATTTCCATCATAGCCTTCTACCCGTAGCACTCCTCCACTATGCACGCGTCGTGCATCCACCATCTTTGCATTTATAATAGACACAGATGCTTCGCTGTCTATGAGAGCCATCATCGGCTTGTTTCCTACTGTGACGGGAATGTGAAGTAGGCTAGAGGAACTTAAATAAACAATCTCGCTTGGAGTCATCGGGTGGACTAATCATCCTCATTTATTAGTAGTTCTGTCGAATCCTCCTGAGCTTCAGTGTCCATATTATTCACTCGACCTCTTGGAGCACGCCAGGTCAAATTATCTGTGCTACTTGCGAGGTGGCTCGGTTCTCGCTGATCGCGGTTTGACCGATCCGCTTTACTCCGACTAAAACAGCTGCTTGAATAATTGGTTATGCTTGTTTCCGAACTTGATGGTATGTTCTGAAGACACTCCAGGAGGTCATCTAGAGTTTTCGGTGACCGTATTTGCACCTGCTTCAAGACTTCAGTGTGTAATCCCTGCCATATTAAGGCTATTACGGCCGTAGATGGAAGCAAAGGCTCAGCTAACTTTAAAAGACGGCGTTTCTCGAAGAAGTACTCGACAAGGGAGCTTTGCTTGAACTTGAAATTAAGTGCTGTACTACATTTACGTACTGGATTGCTTTCGAATGCGGGCAAATATTTCTTCTTCCACCGACTCCAAGGGTCACCACTGTCTTCCTGAATGCATATTTCATACCGCTTGAGCGCAACACCTCTCAAGTAAACATGCATGTTAGTGATTTTATCTTCGTCAGAGAGCCACCTGTTTTTTCAACGGCATATTCGTAGAACTCGAGCCAACTTTCTGGACTTGAAGACATACCGTCGAAAGCATCAGGCTCTACAAATTTAGGCACCAGTTTCTCAGCATTTAGAGACCTTATAAGAGATGTCATTAGTTGGTTCTGTTGCACAATCTGTTCCTGTTGCAGCTGAAGAGCTTTCAAAACGAGGCTCACCTCTTCCATCAAAGACCTTGATCCTGAGTCTCTTCGACGCGCTGGTTCAAGAACTAGGCTGTAGAAGGTCGCCACACAAGTTCACTTTTACAGCACCTTTCCTTCGTAGTTCCGTAGTGTCCACAGCTGCCTTTCCCACAACCAGGTTCAGGAGTTCTTCCGAGCAGAGCTCACGAGGTAGGTCCCCCGCTGCTTCATGTTGAACTTGGTACTTCTAAAAGATAATCTTGTCCGCGGAGGTCTCGTCAACGAAGAACGTCACCCACATGTTGGCTTCGATTGCCGGCTGCGCCAAAATATTGTAGTATTCCTACTTAAAAGAACAGGACAGCATTATAGCTTCAGTATGGAAGTGGCGTCCATCTTAATTTGCTTTATTCCTAACTTCATTCTTCTCTCCTTTCTTGCCCCGGCTCTCGTGCTTCTTCTTTTCCTGTCCAAGGCTCATACCGCTTCATGTATCTGTCGAGCCTCCAACGTCTGGGTGCTCTCGTGATCAGCCCCTTAACTTGGGGTGAGCCAAAGTTAGTATGAAAGTGTAAAATGATTCGGCAAACATGACATGCTGGTCGTAACAAGAATATTGTCACAGTTTCAATGTGTACTTCGTCAAACACTTTGGCACATACTCACGGTGGGTTTGTGCCTTTGACATGCGGGTATGCGCTAGAGATGACGGACAGTTTTACGCACCTCAGAACGGTGACAACAGACATGGATAATTTAAATGCGTTCCCGTTAAGAAAAAGCTTACATTCACAGAGTTGACCCGACAAAAAACAGGGTCCCAGCAGGAACTGAACCCAAGAATTCTGCGTGGTAATCCAGTATTCTACCACACAGCCACGCCACGTCTTGGTGCTGCTTTGAAAAATGTACTTTCCAGGTACAATGTTTGTAAAACGTCATTTTCCTTGCAATCCTGGCTATCACGTTTTACAAATACTACATATGTACTCCCATAAGACAGTCGTATACTCAGGTTAACGTCTGTAGTAGTTGAGTGCCATCCACTGAAATTAATTTATGTACCAGTGTCCAGGGCTACCATCCTCACGAGCAAAAGCGTTACTTATAAGCTTCTCGTATTTCTAATATTCATGTTGCTGTTCGCAAGGTTGCGCAAATGTTGACTACTGGTTTATAAATCATGTGCAATATTCAAACATATGTCTGTGCGTGCAACATGCCTACATATATTTAACGTCGTTTCTTAACGTGTTACTGAATAAAATAATGGTACGACACGATCACATTCCCACCACGGGATTAAAAAACGGCAATTCACAAAGTACATGAGATCTGCAGGATCATTTCTTCTCTTCATTTCATAGCTGCTCGAAACTTTACAGTTTATTATCGTAGCGTCTTCTGCCGTGAATTACTGGTTAGAGTTTCTGTCATTTGCAAGGCATTGATTATTTTGTCAACGCTGTGACCAGTGTAAGGTTCGTTCCACCGCTTCCTGTTGGGCCGCTGCTCCAGCCGTAGGTCTATATTGCTCAGGTTTGTAACCAAATGAAGGCGCATTCAATACAGGACAAACGCAATGAATCCAACAATAAGTCAACATAAAGAAGTAAAAGAGTGATTCGAACGTATTTTTGAAAAAAAAAACACATGGTGCAACTCTTTCGAAAACTTGAAGTTATAAGACATTCCAAGAGCCTCTACAGTGTGGTATTTATGGGGACTTCGTATCACAGTCAATGTGGAGACCAAAGTAGGAGATCTTACATAAGTATTATTGAACAAAGTGTGTATGTGTGTACAATGACTGCCATATTAGTGTACTATCTTTTGAAACAAAGATCTTGCAACCACCAATATCGGTTACACGTGTCTAAAATGACATATGTTAGAGACAACTTGCAGTTTGACCTGCAGACAACCAACATAGTTTTCCAGAAAAATATTTATTCTCTTGCCCATCTTGCGCTACTGTACGGTTGCCACCAAGCCATGTAGTGGGAGCTACTTGACATTTTTCTTTCAGGCAAAGTGCCGAATCCGAGAGGCCATGCCCGCCTCGAGTGAAACATTGCAGAACTAAGAAAGTTACTGGTGCCACCGTTTCGCGAAGAGCACTTGTTTCCATCATCCGATTTCGATTATTTTGTGTCATTTCATGTTAGCTTTTTTGCCTGAGCTACTGACGTGCTTGCACTTTAGCGCTGCAATCTAGTACAGTCGTGCATGCAAAGTTTGTGGCTCAGCTAGGCTATGCTTATGTCCCTTGATGATGTGAAGATAACTGAGTTTACGTGTGCTGTACTGTTATGCGGTGAACAACGCTGTGCGGTCCAGCTAATGTAGAACACAATATACGATTCTCTACGAAAAGACATGAGTTGAAAATAGAAACTAGGATTATTTAAGCCATCACACCTCTTCGTAATCATAACGACTATAAGCACTGTTTTCTCGAACAGTGAAGCTTCAGTTGAAACCAATATACAGCTGTTGTATAACGCGATTGTCGCACTAGAATATTACGGAAACCTCAGAAAGACCCCTGAATAAGTAGTAAATAAATAAATAGGTCACAGCTTTGCTGCAAAGGTGCAGCAATGAACTACGTAGCAACAAGTTGGAAGGTCACGCGCAGAATGGCAAGCAGATCGAAACGCACCCCGTGTTTCTCACGCACAAATGACGCATGAAACATACTGTCAGGCACACTTTAAGGCAAAATTACCCGGAAAAATTCGCAGCCTATCCACGGGGTGAATGATGATGAGTGGCCAAAGCTCCTGAGGGAAATCATCGGTAAAACTGTGACTGTTCAGTGAAAGTTCGCCCACTACATCATCAAGAAAGACGTGAGAAACACTGTATGTGTATATGTACGGCAGTGTCCTCGCGCCGTTGCCGTGACGCTTGGACCTCTCGTTCTCGAACGCTGGGATCTTGGCGGCGGCGTCGCACAGCCAGGCGACACGCTTCGGCCTCCCGCTCTCGTACGGCAGGATCTTGGCGGCGGCGTCGCGCAGCTTCACGGAGCGCTTCTGCCTCGCGGGCTCGCACATCGGGATTCTGTCTGCGCGCACGCTCTACCGCCGCCTTGCGCATTCGTCTCTCTGCGGCATTATCCATCGGGCAACTCCGAGCGCGCACGAACAGCGAACGGATTTTATTACAACGCTACCCGCCCTCTTGTAAACAATCGAAGAACTAAACTAGAGGTAGCCACGCCATCTAATAAACAATGCACGATCTAAACTAGAGGTGGCTACATACATACGCCGAGGATGGACAGACCCACGCCTTAAGGAGCTTCGCCCCTAAAAGAAGTAACGGAGCTCAATCGGCGCACGCGATGAATGGATAGACCGTTGAGGAGGAACCACAGTAGGAAGCGTGCAAACCACTTAGTCTCCAAGCACGCTCCAAAGGAATGAACCACCAGGGCATTACAGGCAGCCTTCATAGCGTTGCCAAGGTCACTAGCCGTCCTCCTCCGCTCGCGGCTCCGTCTTCCCCGTATTTTGCTGGCGACAGTTCGCGTTGCGTCGCGCTCAGAGTGCTCGACCACGGCCGCCTGGATTCGACGATCTTGGAATTACAACGTGTTCCTTGTGTGTACGCTTGTATCAGCGTGGGTTGCTGCTTTTACGTTTCGCCGCACCCATGAAGTCTGGAGCAAGTCTCGACACGTCACCACGCCGCGCTGTATATCTCTGGCTTCAAGATAGTGACGACCAACACACGACAGCAACAGTTGGGAAGGCCAACATGGCAGCCGAGAAGACGGCAGGCTTATCGGATATATACTTCAGTCCGACTCAGGGCAGAAATCAGCGCTGTATTCTTTTGCAAGTAGGTTACCATTCTTTATGCTACTCTACTTGTCGCGTGTGCGATACGGATTGCGCTTGCCGGCAATCGGCTCGGTCGTGTTGTATATCGCACGCACGAAATGCACCGCGAAGGTCAGCTTGGGCGTCTGCAGTTCGCCTGTGCTTTGTGACCGCCTAGAAATTGGCCGCCATTGCCACCGACCTCCGGTGCGCTGGCTCATCGAGTGCTCGCCTGTCTTCGCCGCCGCAATGAGCTCCGGGCTGACGATATTAGGCTAAGACCTCATCGCTGTGTTGGGAGTCGTCGAAAACACGTTGCGGGTTCTCGTAATGAGCTTGGTTGTAGTATGTCGCGCGCTGTAAATGCACTAGTACGGTCTGGCGGGGCTTTCGCTAGCATTGGAACTCAGTGAAAATTGGTCGCCATTACTGTTGGCTTTCCGGTCAGTCGGTCGCAAGAAGCTCGGCGTCGTCCGTTAGCCGCGGCGGCGGACTCGCGTGTGCGCGCTTTAGTCACTCTAGTTTGTGGAAGAGGGCCATGTGATGATGTGGATTGTGTGGCCCGTGACGGGGCGAAGAGGGAACGGCAGTTCTGCTCTGCGGTACGCCTTGGAGGCGAAGACGAGGAAAAGGAAGCGTGAGCGGGGTTGCGGCCAAGGAGGATTTTAAAAATTGCTGGAGTGGAAATGATTGCGCAGAAGTGAAGCCGCTCCTCTGGCAAGATGGCGGTTGTGGCGGCCATCTTACTAGGGGCAAAATAAAGTATCACCGTTGAGCGATTAAAAACGAAGCGTTTTTTTTGCACGCCCAACGAGTTTATTGTGGGAACTTTTTCGGGCCACATAGTGCTCCAAGTGCGTCCTAAAGTTACTTGTTTTCTGTAGTGAGCCTCTAATTGGAGGCAAAGTTTTTTTGAATATTCAGTCATCCATACTTGTTTCTGAGTGTTATTTCGTCGGGAACAACTATCCTTTAATATAGAACTAACGTAGCATTTATACAACGTATCAAAGCCACTTGATCTTTAAGTGGGCACTATCAGAAAAGAGCATGTTTCCGCCATCTTGGCAGTGGCAAAAGGTGGCTTCAGTTCTGCTGGCAAGGCATTGCAGGAGCTTCCACTCCAGCAATTTTTCTTTAATCCTCCTTGGTTGCGGCTCGAGCAGTTGGAGCGGGACACAGTTGGAACGGCAGCTGCTGGTCGGCGGTTCGGGTCGCGACATCGCTTAACCAGGCGTCCGGCAGCCTTGCGGACCTGGTGAGCTGGCTTCCTACTTCGGGCTGCGTCACTCAACCAGGTGTCACGCAGCCTTGTGGACCTGGTGAGCTGGCTTCCCGCTCTGTGGCCGGCGCTGACAGTTGGAACGGCAGCTGCTGGTCGGCGGTTCGGGTCGCGACATTGCTTAATCAGGCGTCCGGCAGCCTTGCGGACCTGGTGAGCTGGCTTCCCGCTCTGTGGCCGGCGCTGACACGGGGACCGGCAGCAAAGTCTGTTCGTGGCCTGGGATCCTGGGGCCCGAGTGGTGGCTCGAGGTGGCCGCGGCTCATGTTGGCGACGGGCCATTAACCTGCGCTGCAGTGGCCTGGTGATCTACCGGCCTGCAGCACCACCACCACCTCACCACGGTCAAGGCAGCGTGACTGCACAAGGAACACCGGTGACGACCGACCTCGCCGCAGCGGCAACAGTCATAACAGCGAGTAGGACAGTTCGTGTGCCGAGGCGCGTAGGACGTTTGGCATGTAACTAAGGAATGCTATAGTGTGTTGTGTGTGAATTGTAAGAGTTATCGGTTGTGTTAAAGTCTGTGTTGTGTGTACAGAGTCACCTGACTGCCGGTTGATTTATTCCGGATCCTGGGCCCACATTACACCATCACAAACTTGGCGAGCCTGCCAGGATACCGCCAGTAACATCTCGAACGCGGAAATCGCCAGTCAGGCGTGTGCACGCAGCAGAAGACGAGAGACATGGATCTCGATAAGTTAGCGGCTGTAGCAGCTCAGTTAGGCTTGTCTGGTGCGGAACTTCGCGAATGAATTGAGCGAAAGCAAGTTAGGCAGAGAGATGAGTGCGCAGCTGAGAGAGAAGAGGCCAAAGAAGCAGCCGAGAGACAACGGTTAGCGGACGAGAGGCAACGGTTAGCAGACGAGAGGCAGCTGCAAATCCTCCAACTTAAGCTCCAGCTTCAGGAAAGTGCTCAAAGTCAGCCATCTGCGGCGGCAGCACTCGCCCCATCGGCAAACCCTTCATGCCTGAATCCGCAGAAGTTACTACCGCTATTTGACGAGCGACGCGATGACCTGCACGCGTATTTGCAGAGGTTTGAACGCGGGGCTACTGGGCAAGAATGGCCTAGAGATAAATGGGGAGTAGCCGTAAGCATGTCCTTAACTGGTGAGGCACTCACTGTCATTGGTCGAATGACTGCTGACGAGGCCCTCGACTATGATAAAGTGAAAAAAGCCCTACTTCAGCGCTTCAGATTCACGGCACAAGGATATAAAGACAAATGTCGGAAAGCCTGGCCTGAGGATGGCGAAACAGGGAAACAACTAGCAGCAAGGATCTCGAGCTATTTTGATAACTGGATTGAGATGGCTGATGTGCCCAAAACATTTGAGGGTCTTCGTGACCAAGTTATAGCCGAGCAATTCTTGCGTTGCTGTAATCCGAAGCTGGCCATCTTCCTGAAAGAGAGGGAATGCAAAACCCTTACATCCCTTTCAGAGTGCACCGACCGCTTTCTCGAAGCACAGGGAGTCAATAACATTGGTAAAATTGCAGATGATACAAAGGAGGCAAATAAACCCGGTGCTATGTCACAGTACAAACAGCCGAGTTGCTTTCTGTGTGGCAAAGGACATAGCGCTCCGGATTGTCGTGCGGTTCCGAAAGAGTCTCTGAAATGCAAAACATGTGGGCGGCTTGGCCACAAAGCCACCGATTGCAAGGATCAGAGCAAAGACAAGTCGGTGTCTTGTGCCATGATAGAACAGAAAAAATAGGATTATTTCCCTATGGCCAAGTCCAAGGATGAGACATGCGCTGCTGAATGCCCCAAGAAGTGCGAGAACCAACCTATGTTCTTAGTCAACAACATGCCAGTGGTTGAAGGACGGGTGCTTGGACAACGCGCACGTGTCTTACGAGACACAGGAAGCAACACGACCATCGTCCGACGCGAGTTCGTGCCGGATCAATGCCTGACCGGGAAGACGGCAAGAGTTATGCTTTTCGATGGAAAGGCCAAGGAACTACCGGAAGCAAACATACAGATACACACGCCCTACTTCGTTGGTGATGTAAACGCTTTATGCATGACTAACCCTTTGTACGACCTCGTGCTCGGCAATATTCCAGGAGTAAAAGGACCACAGGAGCCAGATACTACCTGGGAGTACTCTGACGCCCTGTTCCCTGAATCGACTGGTTCGAGCAAAATCCCGGCATGCTGAGAAAAGTCAACCTTGCTTTTTGGCGTCGTCCGGACGCAGGAAAAGACGGAGAGTATGATGAAGATTCCGCTAGTTAGTTCGCTAGAAGTGACCCGAGTGCAGCTAACTGAGAGCCAAAAAGACGACCCAAGTCTGAAGAGTTGCTTCAGCAAGATTGGGAAGGAGTTTCACTCCAATAAAGACACGATGTACCACTTTTCTGAAGAGGCTGGTCTACTGTATCGACATTACCACCTTTCTACGGGGAGGACCTTTAAGCAAGTAGTCGTGCCAAGAACACTTCGACAACACATTTTGAAGGTTGCACACGAGGGCATTATGGCTGGTCTCCAAGGCGTGCGACGTACCACAGACCGTATCCTTGGGGATTTTTACTGGCCAGGTATGCATGAAGAAATCAGACGGTTTGTCAAGTCGTGTGACGTCTGCCAGAGGACAACGCTGGACAAGATCCTAGCCGCCAAGCGCCCCACGACGAAGAAAGCTGTACAATCTTTTCTTGGTCTTACGGGCTATTACAGGCAGTTCATTCCGAACTATGCAGAGATTTCCAAGCCCTTGACTGACCTTACCAAGAAAGGCCAACATCACATCGTATCGTGGGAACCGACGCAAGAAAAAGCATTCACCGTGCTGAAAGACAAACTCGCCGCAAGTCCCATACTGCAAACACCGGATCTTTCGAAGCCTTTCGTGCTCCGTACTGATGGCTCAAGAACAAGCATCGGCGCAGTGCTTCTGTAAAACAGTGGGGACGATATTTTACATCCGGTTGCTTATGCTAGTCGCAATCTGCTGCCTAGAGAGGCCCGCTATTCCACAATAGAGCGTGAATGCTTAGCGCTCGTGTGGGCTGTTCAGAAGTTCCACATTTACTTATGCGGCAAACCCTTCATTATTCAGTGCGACCACCAGCCACTCCGGTACTTGCAGTCAGCCAAACACGTCAATAATCGAGTGTTACGATGGAGCTTACTAATGCAAGAGTACAGCTTTACCGTAGAATACATAAAAGGCTCAGACAATGTAGGAGTGGACTACTTAAGTCGCATCTGAATTGCTCTAATCTTTCTCCACTTGTATATTTTTCATGTGTGTTTTTTTTCATTACGTGCTGTCTGGATCACAACCATTCGGATTCGTGTGAACTTGTTCCCTCTTTACAAACGCGCCTGCACTTTTGCCTACTCACCGCCTGGCGTGGAGTGGAATAGTTGCTCACAACTATCTTAAGTGGGGGGTAGTGTGATGATGTGGATTGTGTGGCCCGTGACGGGGCGAAGAGGGAACGGCAGTTCTGCTCTGTGGTACGCCTTGGAGGCGAAGACGAGGAAAAGGAATCGCGAGCGGGGGTGCGGCTCGAGCAGTTGGAACGGCAGCTGCTGGTCGGTGGTTCGGGTCGCGACATCGCTTAACCAGGCGTCCGGCAGCCTTGCGGACCTGGTGAGCTGGCTTCCTGCTTCGGGCTCCGTCACTCAACCAGGCGTCCGGCAGCCTTGCGGACCTGGTGAGCTGGCTTCCCGCTCTGTGGCCGGCGCTGACAAGGGGACCGGCAGCATAGTCTGTTTGTGGCCTGGGATCCTGGGGCCCGAGTGGTGGCACGAGGTGGCCGCGGCTCATGTTGGCGACGGGCCATTAACCTGCACTGCAGTGGCCTGGTGATCTACCGGCCTGCAGCACCACCACCACCTCACCACGGTCAAGGCAGCGTGACTGCACAAGGAACACCGGTGACGACCGACCTCGCCGCAGCGGCAACAGTCATAACGGCGAGTAGGACAGTTCATGTGCCGAGGCGCGTAGGACGTTTGGCATGTAAATAAGGAACGCTATAGTGTGTTGTGTGTGAATTTGAAGAGTTATCGGTTGTGTTAAAGTCGGTGTTGTGTGTACAGAGTCACCTGACTGCCGGTTGATTTATTCCGGATCCTGGGCCCACATTACACCATCACAGGCCACATTACCGTAGATTTCTTTGGCGCTAGCTCCAAACGAGCTCGGCGCTGTTCGTGGCGGCGGCCAAGCATACGCTCGCTCTCCTGCTCGAAGTTCGCTGGTGGCAGACACTCCGCGTGCAGCACCGTGTTTGGTCTCGCGTTCGCTAGCTCTAGCTGGACGACGTCGCTCGCTTAGGACTGGCCGACTTGTTGGCGGCACTGTGGTTCGCGGAGTTGTGGCTGCGGCCGCCGCTTCTAAGCTGTTGCACTACGGGGATCGAAATGAGTCTGACGATGTGTGACATCTAGATGAAATTATTAGCAGGTCATATCTCACGTATGTTTTTATTTCCCCTTGCACGTATTTTTTATAGGCAATTGTGCTTATCATCTGTCGTGTGTGACTCGCTATTTTACATACTTATTGTGCAGTTGTGGGCACACGCGGTGCTGAGGGCTGTGTGCGCTGGCTTCTGCGATGCCTGTCATCCATCTCTTTCGCTAGAGCACCTTCAGAAGGACTGTGCGAGATGTGAAGGTAAAGTTATTTGTGTGTCATATTTCAAACGCATATTTTTATATTAACTTACACGTACTTGTCATATGCGTGCATCTCAATCTTCTGTCACGTGTGTCTACCTATGTTTACTATAATATTGTACGCGCAGCCATGGGAACACAACAGGCAGAAGGTTGCGTGCCCTGGCGTCTACAATGTTTGTCATATATCGCTTCCGTCGGAGGAGCTCCACAAGGAGTGAACAAAATGTGACAACGAGCCTGGGCTTGTACGTTTCACCATGAATTCACTTAAAAGAATGAAGAAACTTCATGTGTATGTAGACAAAAGATTTCGATGTCTCGCTTTTGTCTTTCGTTGTTGCTGTGACGGCGAAAGCAGTTACTCATAGGTGGCTAACTACTTTTTCGTGTGTTCTTTTCTGCACTATTTGTTGCTCACTGCGCATAAAAACAGGCGAAAAAAGTATTTGGCCTGGTGGAAAATAAACAAAAAACAATGTTTGAACTGGGGATAAAAAGTTCATCTGATTGGAGTCTTTGAGTCGATCAGCCGTTCGTCCGGTGAGGTGCAACTGTGAGGACTAAAGGTTGCCCGGTAAGGTGTAAATGTGGGGATTAACAGTTACGCTGTAAGGTGAAAATAATAGGACTAAATGTTAGTCCTTTGAGGTGAAGTGTGGGACTAACGGTTACTTGCTAAGGTGTACATGTAAAGACTAAATGCTAGTTCCTCGAGCTCGTTTGTGAGGACTAACTCTTAGACCAGGTGCCGTTAGTCCTTAAAGAGATTAATGGTAGTGGCAGCCCCATTAGTCCCCAAAAAGGACGAACCATACACCCTTTTAATGCCCTTTTGCCTTAGAGTGTACAGATTAACGTGAATAAGCATCTCAGTTCTTACTTCGCTCTGTCCAAAAAGTGCACTCTTTTAGCAAACGGACTCTGCTCATTGATTACAGTAACCTTTGTGTGCCCGGGTACTACAAAAGAATTATTTGGGTGAAAGCCCAAGGCCAGCCAAGGTATACGATTGCCCCCACTGCGAGATAAGCGCATGCATGAGCATCCACCGTGCCCCCTCTCCACGTGGCAAAGTACGCGTAGGAGATGAGAGCGCGCGCCACCGTAACGTGACGATGCGGTGACACTCGCTTATTGCGCAATTTTGCTGTTAATGCTGAAAATACGATAGTTCGCCCCAGATGACCGTCACCAACGCTCACTGGTAGATATAACTAGTTTAACGTGTAAGTGTTGAAAGAGATTCCGTGCGCCGAACTGTTTTTCTGAAGTATTTTTCTCTTTCGTTTTCATATATGGAGATTCGTATGCATATATGGTGAGGGTGGTGGTGGTGGTAGAAACAATTTAATACAGAAAATGCACCAGACAGTTGCGGCATAATGTATGAGTGTGTAGCAAGACCCTATTCCAGGATGCCAATGGAGTTGGCAATTGCTAGAACGCGCCTCACCAAGGACACTTTTTCCAGACTATTTGCGTGGTCCGGGTACAGGCGTCGCGAAGCCCGGTAATAGGCAAGAAATTCTCAAAGGCGCGTCAGATTCGTATTGCCAGATTCCGTGTCGGGACATGGAGGACCACTGGTCCGGATGAGAAAAGCGTGGGCAGCGGTGTTCGCCGCCTCATTGCGGGGCAGGCCCGTGTGGCCTGGGGTCCATACTATACGAATGAGGTGAGGGTTAAAGCACCAAGAGGCTGCCTGTAGTAGGAGAGCTGCCTGTGGCGCGATGGAACCCTGAAGGTATTGGGAACAGGTTGAGCGCAAGTCCGTCAGGATGATGCGTTAGGTGGCATGCGAGGCGGCCAAAGCAATGGCAACCTCCTCAGCTTGCGTCACAGTGTAGGCTCAAAGGAGAGGCCACAAACGTGTTTTCTCTTTGTGATCACGGCGGCCGTGAAGTGACCTGAGGGGTAGAGCCTGAAACGTCTACGCAGAAAACGTCAGTATGGCCGGAGTGCCGTGCCTGAAGGGCCGCGGAGCGTGCAACTCTACGGCCGAGATATAGCTCGGGGTTCATGTTGCGGGGTTGTGTTTCCACCCACAGTTTTTGCCGCCAAAGTTCTGGTATGGGCGTCGGAGTGTCTTGATCGGAGATCGCATTGAGGCCGACTCTGTGTACTAGACGTCGCCCTGAGGGCATCTGCGACAAACGAATAATTTGGCTAACACGATGAGCTTCCCGCAGCTCTGCAAAGGAGCAATGTACCCCCAGTGCCGCGAATCGGCAGTTGGAGGTGGAAATCGGAAGGTCGAGTGCACATTTGTATACAGAACGAAGGAGGATGTCCAGCTGTTGCTTGTGGCAGCGACGCAGGCGAACGTAAGGTGAGGCGTGCAGGACGTGACTGGTCACAAACGCAAGGGCAAACAGCATGGATTTGGTCCCACGGAGGCCGCCACGCTTGGTATATACCCGCCGTATCATACGGCTCACTTGTTCGATGGCGCGTCGGCGACTTGCTATTGTTTCCGCAGGATCGAAAGGTGAAGTGATGTGGAGCCCAAGAACTTCAATTTTCTCAACTGATGGATTGTGACCCGACGGAAGCAAAACCAGGGGTGGAGGTAAGTTGGATACCGAGAGAATAGCAGGTTCTGCTGGCTAGCGCTCTAGGCCACACGAAGCAATGTAGGCGCTCACTGGAAGGGCAGCCTTTTGAAGGCGCTCTTCGATTTGTGCTGGTGAGCCGACGTTGGTCCAAATTGTAATATTGTTGGCATATAATGCGTGGTGTATTCCCTCGACCTTGCGCAGAAGGAAGGGGAGGTTCTTAATGGCCAGGTCAAGAGTAGGGGCAACAGGACTGCACCTTGGGGTGTACCCCATGTGCCTAATAGGTACAAGACATGTTCGATAGAATCGAGGTGGACGAAAGCGGCGCGATGAGATACAAAGACTCGAAAGTAATTGAAAGTCTTCTGGTCGCAGTTTATCGTAGAGAGGCTAGAAAGAATACTACTATGTTTGACGTTATCAAACGCTGCTTTAAGATCGAGTGCGAGCACGGCTTTATTGTTACAGCGCATAGTGGTCGGTTATATGATGTCGTGTTGAAGCTAGATCAGGATGTCCGGCGCCCAAAGATGTGGGCGAAAGCCAAATATTGTGTCAGCAAATGACCCCTGGCCTCCAGGTAGACAGAAAGGTGTTCGCAGACAATGGTTTCCATGAGATTTCCGGTGCAGTAGGTTATTGAGATCGGCCTCAGTGCCTCGATGCTGGCCGTTTTGCCTGATTTGGGTATGACTATGACGAGTGATGCCGTCCATTCCGAGAGCAGTTGGGAGCCATCCCTCATCAAGTTTATCAGGTGGAGTAGCGAATGGTGTGCCTCGTCGGGAACGTTAGCCAGAAGCGACACTGTGATGCCACCCCCCCCCCCCCCAGGGGCTGTGCCGCGTCGTATTTTTCCCAGTGCAGCCCGTAAATCTGAAAGCGTGTATGGCGCATTGAGCTTGGCATTAGGCGTGCCGAAAATACATATATTCTGGGTTTATAGGGTCAGTTGTACGACAGGTGTATCGGTCGCACAATTTTCGCGTGATTGGATTTGTAGTGCCCTGATAGAAATGCAGAGCATGGCGGAGCTGGCGTTGTTTTTCTGCCCGAGTGCTGGAGGGATCCAGAAGGCTACAAAATTACCGCCAGGTGCCCTTAGAGCTCATCTGGTTCGCCACCTTTGTGCAGGTGTCAGCCCAATTTAAATCAGCATGCTGCGCACAGTATGCCACAGCCTCTGCAGTGAGTGCCTCAATACGAGCGGCAAGTTTTCGATTGATTTTGTTACGTTTCCAGCGCTTTACAAGCCCGCGGCGAGCGTTACAGAAATGTAAGAGCTGTTGGTCTATTGCAGAAGTCAAATTAGAGGTTTTGAGAGGGCGAGTGTTTCCTCGCTGCATATGAAGGACGTAGGACGCCCACGCCGCGTATTCGACTTAGCTGACCATCATAGCTAATGTCTGCATTCTAAATTTAGTCCTGTCTGTGAGATGGTCTAGGCCTCAGTAATGGCGCATTTCCTGCCGCGGATTGAAGGAAATGCAATGCAAAAAAACTCCCAAGCATTTCCCCGAGGGTGAACATGGTTAAGTGCGACTGCACGGGGTGATGCTATGAGGGGTACTTATTAATTCGCACTATTATATTTATTAATCACACTGTCACAAAACGAGCGCTCAAAAAGGACGCGCCGCCAAATTCTCGCGACGAAGCGCCAGAGTGACGCCGCGAGGTCAACCATAAAAAAAGAAAACAAACATCCAACGACTCCCCGGGCGCGCGCCTCTCCCCTCGAAAGTGTAGGTTCGCCGACGAACCTCCTCACCCCACATTGGCGGCCGAGCAAGCACTCGAAATTTCTAGATGGAAAGGGGCGTGGTGATGCCGGGTTGAGTCATCCGTCGCGGACGGCCTTCGGACCGTCTCGCCCTCTCCCCAGCCTTCGCTGCGCATCGCGCCGACGAAATTATGAGAATTTTCTTGAATCGCGCGCGGAAGGTATTTAATCGAGCAGCCGAGATGAGAGATCAGGGGAAGACGGAAGTTAGCGCCAGAGTGCGTAGGGATTCCGCCGTGTAGTCGGCGAAGGTTTTGTCCGTGGAGACAAAGCAGCAGAAGAAGATGATTTCCACCTGAGGGGTGATGACTCGAGCTACAGGCAAGAGTGTGTGTTTACCGCTATCGAGCGAGGACGCGTGGCAACAGCTGCGTGTGTGAAGCCAACGTGTTTCCGGCGAAGAAGTTCGAAGCTTGGAGAGTGGCCAATTGAAGACGCGAGGTTTCCTGGAAGAGAAACTTCGGGGGCAGCGGAACGACAACAACGCTGGACTTTGAGTGAGTGAATCTCGGAAGAGTATCACCCAGACTTTTGTTCCAAGAACTCTGGACTGAATAGGTTTTCTATCTCTTTAGTCTTTAAGTGTCTTGGTTGTTCAATGCTTGCGACTGCATTGTAGTGCATATTGTTGTCTGTGTACGTTGTTTCGAGTGTGGCTGATTGTACTGTGTAGTACGTTTTGTGATTGGCGACATATTGTATGCAAATATTGTGGAGTGTGCATACTTGTGTATTGTTTTTTATCTGTCATTATTGAGAATATAATTTTGTTTGTTTATCAACTCTCGGTTCTGACTTGTTCTTTGGGCCACAGCCGGCGTCCGCTGGCGCGCCAAAAAGGACCACTTCTAAATTGTCCACGCTTTCGTGGTGCGGTTCGGGGGGCCGATACTTCGGCACTTGGAATTAGCCCGGCGATCGCCTCCCTAATTAACGGGACCTGTGACAATTAATCTGGCGTCCGCGACTAGGACCTTTTGGTGCACAGTGTGTCCAAAGCAGTGAGAAAGAGCCTCGAGTTGTTGATACTGCTATCGGAACGATTTTACGTGTTGCGCAGTGTTCTCGTTAACGAGTGCAGGAGAGTGTTCCGATAGACTGATTTAGGCAGATATTTTTTGCACGCGGCAAGGTTTTATTGGCGAGACACGATGGATCTCGAAAAGTTAGTCGCTCTTGGTGAGAAGATGGGTCTTTCTGGCGCCGAACTACGGAAGTGGGTCACCCAGAAGGAAAAAGAAGAAAAAGAGAGGGCCAAAGAAGAAAAGGCAGCTGAGCTAGAAAAAGAAAAGTTGGCGGTCGAAAGAGCCAAAGCGGAAAAGGAAGCTGAGTTGGAGAGAGAGAGGCTGGCAGCTGAGAGAGCCAAGGAAGAAAAAGCAGCTGAGTTGGAGAGAGAAAAGTTGGCCGCTGAAATTTCGAAAGAAGAAAGAGAGGCAAAGGAGCGACAGTTGAGAGAAGAAAGAGGGCAGCAATTGAAGTTGGAGCTGGAGAGAGAGAAGTTTGCAGCCGAAAGGGCGAGAGAAGAAAGAGAAGCGAGGGAGCGACAGCTGAAAGAAGAAAGAAAAGCGGAGATGGCTGAAAGGGAACGGCAGTGGCAGCACGAGATGGAACTCGAGCGGCTCCGTTTGCAACAGCGAAGTGAAACTCCCGTCCAAGCTAGAGTTGAAAGCAGCGAACGGGAAGATCATGGCTTCCGCTTGAACCCAAGCAAGCTGCTCGTCGCGTTTGATGAAAGGAAGGACGACCTTGACGCGTACCTTCACAGATTTGAGACGATTGCAAGGAGGCAGAATTGGCCGGAATATCAATGGGCAACTGCTTTGAGTACTTGCTTGAGTGGTGAAGCGCTCAGTGTGTACGGTAGGCTGACGCCGACCGATGCAGCCAACTATGCAAAGGTGAAAGGTGCTTTGCTGAAGCGATTTAGATTTACTGTGGAAGGATTCCGCGACAGATTTTGGACAGGAAAGCCAGCTGATGGTGAGACGGCTACGCAGTATGCCACCCGACTTTGACATTATTTCGACAGATGGATTGAACTTTCAGGAACAGCGCACGAGTACGATGAGCTTAGAGAGCTCCTAATTAGAGAACAATTTCTTACTAGTTGCCACCCAAGCCTGTCGCTGTACTTGAAAGAGAGGAGAGCTAAGTCACTTGAAGACATGCTTGAGTTAGCTGATCAATTCTTGGAAGCGCAAGGTGGCACTAATTTGGCCAAGGTCAAGAAGGAGTGTCCCGAAGATTCGAAGAAATCGGCTCCCAAAGAAAAGATGCGTGCACCGGAGTACATTCCGCGTTGTTTTCTGTGTAACCGAGTGGGTCATCGCGCGAAAAACTGTCGAACGATCTTTACGAGCCCTATGGTATTAAAATGTTTCAAGTGTGGTCAGAATGGGCACAAAGCAGACGCATGTCGTAACGGAGCGAGTCAAACTCACCAGGTATCCTGTGTGCTAGCAGCACCGAAATCCGTTGATAATGCCGTCACCGATGGATTCGTAGAGTTGAAAAATGGGGAGAAAATTCCTATTGTGGGTGCTGTAATGTCAAAACAGCCAACCGGTGTTATGAAGGGAATGCCAACGCTGCCTGGAAAAGTTGCGGGCAAGAAGATTACGGTGTTAAGAAGCACCGGTAGCTCCACGGTTATCGTGCGGAGGAATTTGGTACGGGAAAGTGAGTTGACAGGCAGAACGAAACCGGTTTGCCTAATTGACCGTACGGTTCGGATGCTTCCCGAAGCAGAGATTGAGGTTGAAACCCCGTACTTCAGCGGGAAGGTTACGGCTCTATGCATGACGACCCCCCTGTACGACCTCGTCATCGGTAACATTGACGGGGCGCGAAGGCCGAATGATCCAGAATGTTTGGGGGAAGACCCCAAGATTGAGCCCCCACCGACACAGGGACCGCGAGATACAGCGGAGAACAATCCCGCGAAGGATTTCACTCGAGCCCAAGGTGAAGCCTGGGCGCAAGAGACAGTGAATGAGAACATCATCGTATCGAATGAGTTCACGTGCTGGGCAGCTGGGCTTACTTCGGCTCGACCTCAACTGACCGACAATGTAAAGATGACGGAGTCGGCCAGCCAGGCCAAATGTCGGGACAAGAACAAGCGGGTAAATAACCGGACACCATCGGTTGAGCGTCATGACCCGCTAGCAGTGTCAGAAGTGACAACGATGGCTGAGACGCCGCCTCAGATACCGTCGTTGGGAGGGGCTCGCCGGAACGAAACGAGCAAAAAGAATAAGAAGAGATCGAGAGAGCACCGCAAAAAAGGGCGCAAGCGCCGCTAGAAATGCACCGGATAGGTGTCGAAGTCGATTTGGAATGTGTTTGACAGTGCTATATGTTAAGTTAATGTGATTGTTTTCCTGTGCCGCAGCTGTATGTCGAGTGAGTCAAAACGTTTGTTACGGTGATGTGATGTATACTAATGATGTGAGTATAGTAATTGTTGTAATGAGAGAACTTTGTACATTTGTATTGTCTGGAATATGTGATGGAGTGTTGTGCTCATGCACCTGTGGTTATATTTCATGTGTTGTGAGATTGAATTGCAATGTACATTTGTATTGAGTGATCTACTGTGAATGTGACGTGCCATGAGCAGCGGACTATGTTACAGTCTTTAAGTGTGTGGTGACTGTTCGCGCTCGTTTGTGTGGTTTTGAATATTATGAGATAATATTCTTAAAGTGGGGGGCAGTGTCACAAAACGAGCGCTCAAAAAGGGCGCGCCGCCAAATTCTCGCGACGAAGCGCCAGAGTGACGCCGCGAGGTCAACCATAAAAAAAGAAAACAAACATCCAACGACTCCCCGGGCGCGCGCCTCTCCCCTCGAAAGTGTAGGTTCGCCGACGAACCTCCTCACCCCATATCGGCGGCCGAGCAAGCACTCAAAATTTCTAGATGGAAAGGGGCGTGGTGATGCCAGGTTGAGTCATCCGTCGCGGACGGCCTTCGGACCGTCTCGCCCTCTCCCCAGCCGTCGCTGCGCATCGCGCCGACGAAATGATGAGAATTTTCTGGAATCGCGCGCGGAAGGTACTTAATCGAGCAGCCGAGATGGGAGATCAGGGGAAGACAGGAAGTTAGCGCCAGAGCGCGTAGGGATTCCGCCGTGTAGTCGGCGAAGGTTTTGTCCGTAGAGACAAAGCAGCAGAAGAAGATTATTTCCACCTGAGGGGTGACGACTCGAGCTACAGGCAAGAGTGTGTGTTTACCGCTATCGAGCGAGGACGCGTGGCAACAGCTGCGTGTGTGAAGCCGACGTGTTTCCGGCGAAGAAGTTTGAAGCTTGGAGAGTGGCCAATTGAAGACGCGAGGTTTCCTGGAAGAGAAACTTCGGCGAGGTTTCCTGGAAGAGAAACTTCGGGGGCAGCGGAACGACAACAACGCTGGACTTTGAGTGAGTGAATCTCGGAAGAGTATCACCCAGACTTTTGTTCCAAGAACTCTGGACTGAATAGGCTTTCTATCTCTTTAGTCTTTAAGTGTCTTGGTTGTTCAATGCATGCGACTGCATTGTAGTGCATATTGTTGTCTGTGTCCGTTGTTTCGAGTGTGGCTGATTGTAGTGTGTAGTACGTTGTGTGATTGGTGACATATTGTATGCAAATATTGTGGAGTGTGCATACTTGTCTATTGTTTTTGATCTGCCATTATTGAGAATATAATTTCGTTTGTTTATCAACTCTCGGCTCTGACTTGTTCTTTTGGCCACAGCCGGCGTCCGCTGGTGCGCCAAAAAGGACCACTTCTAAATTGTCCACGCTTTCGTGGTGCGGTTCGGGGGGCCGATACTTCGGCCCTTGGAATTAGCCGCGCGATCGCCTCCCTAATTAACGGGACCTGTGACACACACTATGGTGCCTTTATGGTGTAATGGTTACTGGGAATCGCAATTTGATCACACGGGGGAGTTTACGTTAGCTCACTGGCGAATGCCAACGGATTTTAACTTTACTCCCCCTCATAGCATCACCCCGTGCATTCGCACTTAACCATGTTCAGCCTCGGGGAAATGCTTCGGAGTTTTATTACTGATGATGATGATTAAAGTGTAATAATGAATTTAAGTGTTGTTTGTCATGAAGCATTTGTACACAGATACATTATATACGAAGTATTATTCATTTACACTTCACGATTTTCGTACGATGCAATAAATGCACACATCGCGAGTGCATCACACACACACACACACACACACACAAACTACACTACAGATTAGCACCTATTCGTGTTATCGTTGTAGCTAACGGTTAATACCAGCGCTTTGTGATCCGAGAAATGTACGGTGAGCGGATCCGGCAAGACGGAGCGGACCGTACAGTTCCTACTGAACGCCAAGTCTATGAAGCCACCGTTGATCGTGGTCGGAAACTCGAGAGACAGACACGTCATCGAGTAATTGTTCAGCATGTGGTCAACCAACCAGCCATTGTCCTTTCTAACGTCCACGTTAAAGTCACCCACCACCACAATCGGAACCGAGGAACGCGCGCGCACAGACTCACTCTCCATCGCCGCATCCATCTGCTCCAAGACGTCATCTCTCGAGAGGTTCGGGGCCAGGTAGACGGTCACAACCAGGACGGCATCGCTGGAGTAGGCACTGGTGTAGACGGAGGCGTACGGCGAGTCGTCTTTGAGCGGCTAAGTACACACGGCATGCGAGAGGACGTTGGCGTAGACGTGTCCAACCAAGCACATGCCGCAGTACTCGCCCCGGCTTCCACTCCGGGCGAAGGAGCACGGGTCGTCAGTGGGACACGTTCGCGGCGATGCATCAGGAGCGAGGTTGGCACGCTGTAAGACCAGGAGTTGGGTCCGTTCCTGCGGTCGCCTGAGCTCTTCACTGAAGGGGCGGTAGCGCTTTAGGAAGACGTCCACTCCACCAGCCCTTCTCTCGGCGAGAGCCCGGGTCACGCGATCGTAGCCACTCAGGGAGACATCGGCAGCGCAGTCACCGGAGGAGCAGTTCCAGATCTCCGTGAGGCAGAGCAGATCAACTCTGGAGAGTACGGGGTCTTTGGCAACGTCCAGTGCATGCGCCGAGAGAGAGCTGACGTTTAGGAGCGCGAGCGTGAACTCCCTACAGCCACCCTCGCACACCCTGCGGAAATGCTGGTCCCTCAGAGCGGAGAGGTAGCGCTGCGTGACGGTGACGAGACGGTGATTCTCGAGCCTCCGAAACTCATCACGCATGGGTTTGTCGGGGTTGTCTTGCTTGTGGTAGAAGGTGTGGTCTCCCTCAGCGTTGGTGAGGTATAGTCCGTTGAGGTCGGTACACCGAGAGAGCGCAACGTACACGAGCTTCTGCGGGTGCGTCTTGGAGTAGTCGTACACGACCGAGGCGTAGGTTCCCCCCTGAGATTTGTGCACCGTGATGGCGCTGGCCTGGACAAGGGGGAACTGCGTTCGTTTACAAGCTATGTTGGCCTTTCGATCTACCATGACGGTGGCCGACTGCATCTCCATGGGTATGCAGTTCTCAGAAGATCGTCTTTGACATGGCATTGAGGGCAATGGCTAGTTGCACGGGGTCGTCCAAATCTATGTTCTCGGGGACAGTCTCAATGTCATCCGCGTCGTCTCCCCTCTGGGCGCGTTTACCTTCACAAACGGCCGCATCATCGTCATCGGAGACACCCAGCCGACTCCAGTCGATGCGCACGCCGCTAGCGACATACAACGGCGCATGCTCCAGGTGCTTCAACCACGCCAAGATGTTACCGTGCTTTACCAGTCCGCGCCTGTACGTAGCCGGACTCACCAGCCTCCGCTTCACGTGCACGTCTATCGCAACGTCCTCGGCAACCAGCCGCGGAAGACACTCGATTACGCTCGGAACGTCGATGGGCACGTTCACGATCTGTCCCTTAATGCCGTACTGACCGTTGCCCCGCGTGAGCCGCCTGAGGCTCATGAAGGGGAGTCGAGGCGAGATGAGGCGCTCTTCCACCGGGTTCAGATCGGGGAGGTCCGCGGGACGAGGCGGGTACGCGTAGCCGTGGCTCTTGCTCAACGGCGGAACCCGCCCGGCCAGCAGGGACTCTCGGCAAGACGCACACACCCGGAACGCACCGAAGGGAGCCAGCCGCGGGTCTTGCGCATCCATGTCGTCGCATCGGTGTTCGCCCGACCGTCTTCCGAACTCGTTCCGAAGAACCCGCAACGCGTTCAACCTGTTGGTCTCGTTCCTCACGCCGGAAATGCAGCTCAGGTTGTTATCGAACCACAGCCGGTCACACACGGCGCAGCTGTGACCGAAGCTGCGATCCACAAAGTCACGTTTGAAACGCGCGTCCGGACGAGCAAAGTCCAGGGCTCGCACCCTCTCCCGCGGGGCACGTTCGCTGGCTTGAACGGCTTCGGGAACGTCCACTCGCCGTTGACGATTGCGAGCGGCGTCTTGACGCCGGCCTTCATCGCCCTTCTCCGCTTGACGCTTGCGTTGTCGTTCCACTTCTTGGGCCGCGTTCACGGCTCGATGCTGACGGCTCATCTCGGCCTCGCGAGCGCGCAGTTCACCATCCGGTGCACGCTTCGCCCGCTGGTCCTCGGCCTCGCGAGCGCGAAGTTCGGCATCGTCTGCACGCTTCGCCCGCTTGTCCTCGGCCTCGCGAGCGCGCAGTTCGGCATCCGCTGCACGCTTCGCTCGCTTGCACTCGGCGTCGTGAGCACGCAGTTCGGCATCCTCTGCACGCTTCGCCCGCTTACGTTCGGTCTCACGAGCCCTTCGCAGCGCCGCCTTGTCTTCCAACGTCAGCGAAACCACCGCGGTACCGTCACCTCCAACGACGGGTGCAGTGCTGGCATTCGGTTGTACTGCATTCGTTGTTGGTGGTAGCGTTGCCTCCGGGACATCCATCGCACGACCCGCTCTCGACGGGAGACTGAGAGAGAAGGCGGGCGCGCGAGAGAGAGGGGTGCGCACGCAGTTGCAGCCAGCGAGGAGAGCGGAGGAGCGAGTGAAGGGGGAGGTTGACGCGCGCTGCGGCGTTAAAGATATAAGGCGCGTTACTGACACCGATATTAGCGTCGCGTCCATGGCTTATTCGGAGAGCGTCGCGCTGCGGCCCGCCAAGTCCTCTTTCTTTTAAAGATAGAGAGAAGACGGCGGACGCCGCCGACGGCAGTGGATGGTTTGGGGTCCCTTATAAAGTGTATTCACACTTAAAAGTAGTCACTTCCCAAAGTCTCGCCCAAGTTTTCCAGTGTAGCTTCGCGAATGTTACGAGTCAGGGAGTGGCCGGGGCATATGTTGCGTGTGACTGAATTGTCGGAACGTGTGGGCTGTGCTGGATCGGTAAGCAACGTGAGGCAAAGCGAGGAGATAAGTTCCTTGAGTTGTTTTCCCCGGGCCTTCTCATTGTGCTAACCCCAGGGATGACTGGGGGCGTTGAAGTCCCCGGCAATCACCAGGGTTGACGGTCTGCCATGTGCAGCGCCCTATGAAACAGTTTCGTAAAGGAGGCCCTCGCAACACGTGGGGGACAACACACGTTTATTATGTGAAATAATGGTTGGCCTCTCTGTTGACACAACACTGAAATGATACAATAGTGGTATGGGAGATTCAGACTGAGGTCGACCTGTGTCACCGTGTATGCCTTACGCACAAGAAAGCATGCAGTGGTGCCTCCCCCATAAGAGCAGTATCCAGGAAGAGTTGGGGTCGCGCCAGATTCTTGAAGCGCCGACACGGCCGGCTGAGAACCGAGTGAGTGTAGGAATAAAGAAAAGTGTGAGCACTTTCGCCCTTTCCCAAACCCTCTAGAGTTCTACTGTATGATCTCAAATTCTGATGACAACTTGAAAGAGATGTACGGTTGGTAGCCATCATGAATATTGTGTCCTGAAGGCACCCGGGAAACTACCTATTTGAAGATATATTTACACATTGCCAACGCACAAAGCAAATGGAGAGCAAGAGCTGCGCCCTACACCAAAACTAAGTCGTCTTTCTTGGCGCCTATCAAACCGCTCTAGTGGGACATTGTCTCATGTTATATCTTCTGGGTGCTGAAGCACCATCTCGGTGTATTCTATGATGCTGTGGAGTGGTAAAGCTTAAGGCGAGGTACATGAACAATCTCTGTAGACAGTGAAGGGGAAAAGGAAGAAGGCTCGAGTGGGGCTATTTCGTAGGTCACATCTGTCACCTGGCGCGATACGCGGTAGGGCCCTGAGTGGCGGGAAAGCAGTTTTTCAGAAAGTCCAACGCGCTTAGTCAGAGTCCACAGTAGCACAAGAAAACGCGGAGTAAAGAAAACTTGGCGATGATGAGAGTTGTAACGCTGCCACTGCTGATACTGAGATGCTAAAATGCGCTGACGGGCAACTTCTCGTGCTTTTCGAGCTCTGGTGACAGTATCGCGAGCGTATTCGGTCGTCGAGTCGACGGCTGTCGTAAAGATGGTGTCAAACGGTAAAGTTGGATCAGGGCCAAACATGACATAGAAAGGTGAAAGACCAGTTGCATCTTGGCGTGAGAAATTATAGGCGAACGTAACGAAGGGCAATGCAACGTCCCAGTCCTGGTGGCCGGACGATACGTACATATCGAGCATATCAGTTAAAGTCCTGGTGAATAGCTCAGTCATTCCGTTAGTTTGTGGGCGGTAGGCTGTCGTGCATTTATGTTTGGTCTCGCAGGAGCGAAGCAGGTCGTCGACAAGTCTGGAAAGGAAATAGCACCCACGATATGCGAGGAGTCTGCGTGAGGCGCCATGATGAATTATGACGTCGTGCAGGAGAAAGTTGGCTACGTCCGTAGCACCGCTGTTTGGTAGGGCCCGTTCAATGGCATACCAGATTGTGTGATCCGTCGCAACAGCTATCCACTTACGCCTAGAAGTGGACGCAGGGAAAGGGCCTAGGAGGTCAAGAGCAATTCAAAAGAAGGGATCAAAGGGAACGTCAAGTGGTTGGAGGGACCCGGCAGGGCTCATACAAGTTTTTTTTGGCGTTGACACTGGTCGCATGAAGTGAAGTAGCGCGGAGCGAGCACATAAAGACTGGGCCACTAAAATCGACGCTGTACATGGTCATACGTCCGACACTGCCTGAGGTGACCGGCAGTGGGAGGGCCACACGTAAGTGGGAAGGTACCATAAGGAGCAGTTTGTGTCCATCAGGGCGGACGTTGTAACGGTGCAATGTGCCATCCTTGAGCACGAACAATCGAGCAGACGGATCGGGTGCCGTAGAATGAAGCTTCTCGATTATGTTACGGGAGACAAGATCTCCGCGCTGTTTCTCGTGGAGAGAGACAGGACACGTGGCACTTCATTGAACGCCTCAGATGGGTACACTGGATTCCGAGATAAGCAGCCAGCGCATAGTATAAGTGGCCAGATTTGTAGGACACCGAGTAGTTATACTCTTGAAGTCGTAATGCGCATCAACCAAGGCGCCCAGTTGGGTCCTTCAAGGATGCGAGACAGCAAAGTGCGTGGTGATCGGTTGTGACGGTTCAATGCCGACCATGTAAATAGGGCCGAAATTTTGCTACTGCCCATACTAGAGCAAGGCATTCCCTTTCGGGGATTGAGTAGTTCCTTTCCGCCTGCGAGAGGAGACGGCTGGCATAGGGGATAACGCAGGCGCAGCCACTTTTATGCGGGACCAAAACTGCACCAATTCTGTGGCCCCTTCCATCTGTGCGGACTTCTGGATGGGCGACAACGTCAAAATGAGCCAGAACAGGTGTTTATGTTAGCAATGTAATATGTGTAGAGAACGCCGTAGCCTGCGCAGAACTCCATGAGAATGAGACATCTTTTCTCAGTAAGGTTGTGAGAGGACGGGCTACTTCCGCAAAAGTGTTCACAAAACGTCGAAAGTACGAGCATAGACCTAGAAACCTGTGGACTTCCTTAGTGCAGGTCGGAATGGGGAAGTGCCGCACGGCTCGCACTTTATCGGGATCAGGGCGTACACCAGGTGAGTCGACAAGGTGGCCCAACATGGTTAGTTGCTGGCGTTCGAAGTGGCGCTTTGACGAGTTCTATTGGTGACCGGCATTGCGAAAAACAGGCAGTATTGAAGATAGGTTGTCGAGCTGGGTCTCAACGGTCGGAGAAAAGACGATAACGTCGTCACGGTAACACAGACAAATTTACCAATTGAACCCACGCAAAACAGAGTCCATCATCCACTCGAAGGTGGCCGGAGCATTGCATAACCCGAAGGGCATGACCTTAAACTGGTAAAGACCACCGAGCGTATCAAAAGCGGTCTTTTAGCGGTCCATGTCGTCGACAGCAATTTACCGGTACCCTGATCTTAGATCAATCGAAGAAAAATACTTAGCACCGTGAAGACAACCCAGGGCGTCGTCTCTGCACGGCAGCGCGTAGACGTCATTTTTAGTGATCTTGTTCAGATGCCGGTAGTCAACACAGAATCGCCAAGTGTTGTCCTTCTTTTTGGCAAGAACTACGGGAGAAGCCCGTGGACTACATGATGGCTCAATTATGTCTCTGGCAAGCATTTTGTTGACTTCAGCTTGAAATATGCGACGCTCGTTTGGAGATTGGTCGTGTGGCCGTCCATGGGCAGGGGAGGCTTTCCCGGTGTCAATGCGGTGCTTGACAGCAGTGGTTTGACCTAGAGGACGATCACAAAAGTCAAATACGTCCAAGTATGACTCAAGGATGTGAAAGAATGCGTCAGCTTGATGCGGCAAAAGGTCGGACGCGATTATTTTTTTAACGTCAACAGGCAGGCTTGATTGCGAATATCGAGCATGCGTGTAGCTACAGTGTACAGCATCGTTCGAAGACAGAGCTGAGATGCTTTCGTCGGAGGAAGTCAGCATGGAGAGGGCAATTTTACGCGTAAGCACTTGTGGACACCGAGCAAAATTGAGCACAGGAATGAAGGCGTGGTTTGCACGTAACTGAGTATCAGTAAGTGGTAAAGTAACACCGAGTAAAAAGAATGGATGTGATGGGCGCGAGCACAGAGTCGCCGTCGGATACAGGTGGTGAGGTCATTACGGTGATGCAGGTCATAGTTTGCGGTGACAAACGGGTAGGCTCAGCAGAGCTCACACGAACTTGTGGTGGACTGGGCGGATCATCAGACACGGTGGGTCACGTTGCACAGTACCAGCTGAACAGTCGATGAGGGTGGAATGAGTGGACAAAAAGTCAAGACCGAGGATCACATTATTCGTGCAGTGAGAAAGAACAGTGAAGAGAACTGAAGTTTGACGGCCGGCTATAGTAACGCGTGCAGTAGAAACGCCGATAACAGAAGCCGTACTACCATCAGCAACACGAACACTGCGTGAATGGGCTGGAGTAAGAACTTTCTTTAGGTGGTCACAAATGTGCATGCTTATCACAAAAATACGGGCGCCAGTGTCTACCAAGGCTTCAACAGATAAACCGTCCACTTCAATGTAGATCATGTTCTGATTGGTTGGGAGCGTCAACAGAGGAATTGTAGAGCAAGTCGTAGCAGCAGCGTCACCTCCAGGAGCTGCAGCTGTTAGTTTTCTGAAGAATACTGCCGGGCAGAGGATTGGGACGGGAGCGAGGTGGCGGCGAAGACCGGGAAAATCTACGTCGAGGTCAAGACGAGTGACTGTACTAGGCAGTGGTCGTAGTGGTCGGGTCGTAATTACCTGAGCCATCACGCCGTGGCAGTTCCTGACTATAGAGATGTGCAGGTGAGTTTCGGTTGGGGAAGCTTGAATTTGCCCAATACGGTGAAGTCCACGTGATTCGGCAGTGACGGGAAATGTGTCCCACTCGTTCACATTGAAAGCAAATCGGCCTGTCGTCAGGCGCCCTTCACGCATTCGGGTTGCGGTTACGTGGAGCAGGGCGGCGATAATGCTGTGGGTGGCTGGAGGTAGATGAACTGACACTGTCGGGACGGTGCACAGAACAGACCGTGTGAATACCCGAATTGGCTAGTCCTTGGTGAACCACGGTCTGTATTAGCGATATGGTCGGCTGAGCATCACTCGGTGCTAGTGCTCTCAAGGGTGTGGGTGCTATGGCCTCGATATTGTGGCGTACGATTCTTGTGGTGTCACCGGAGTGTGAATTGGGCTGGGTCGCTATACGGAGATCCTGGCAAGTTGACATCGCAGCAGTGTTGGGAAGGCGCGTGAAGTTGTGGGCAATGCGACAGCTCTTAGCCTTTTGAAAGCGTTGGCAATCAAAGATAACATCTTGCATAGTGCAACAGTCTTTGCACACAAGGAGCTTAAATGCATCATCTGCGATGCCCCTGAGCACATGCGCTACCTTGTCGACTTCAGCCATGCTTCGGTCAACCTTACGGCAAAGTTGTCAGCACATCTTGTATATACGTAAGGTAAGGCTCTGTGGACGTCTGAACACGTGTGCCAAGTTCTTTCCTAGTGGCCTGCTTGCAGCTAGCAGATTGACCCAACAACTCGCGTAACTTGTTATTTCATACGTCCCAGCTCATAATCGCGTCCACATTGTTATTAAAACATGCCTTGGCCGTTAATTGCAAATAAAAGATGATGTTTGCCAGTATCAAGGTTGTGCCCCACCTGTGATTTTCGCTGACGAGCTCGTAGAGTTTAAGCCACTCATCTACGTCCTCGCCTTCCGTTCTCGAAAAGTTGCCGGAATCGCAGGGTGGAGCAGGCACGAGAAAAACAGAGGAGGTCGGTGCCGTTGATGCATTGGGGGTGGCAGTTGACAAAGCGTTGCTACCGGTGGACATGTTGGAAGCAGCGACTAGGCATCCGCTGCGTAACTCTGTCGTGTGTTGTGACCCAGCACCTTCCACCAAAATGCTGCGTGAAGGAACCCGGGAAACTAGGCGTTTGAAGACACAGTGCCAACGCACAAGCCAAGATGGAAAACAATTAAGAGCTGTGCCCTACACCAAAACCACGTCGTCTTTCACGGCGGCTATCGAACTGCTTTACAACGACATTGTCTAATAAAATATCTTAGGTTTTATATTTCATCCTCCATGTCTAGCTCAGATGCTTGAGAGGCGGGGAGGGGTATGGAAGCAGTATTGTCTGACGGCAAGGTGGTGACAGCCACCTTATGACGACGCTGGGGAGCGGACCCCGTACTGCAAACCTATGTGGAGCGCGCAAGCGATTCCTTCGGTTGAAACTGAGTGATTGCCCAGGCTTGAATGGCCACCCCACTGCTGTGGTCTTGTGGCTAAGGTACTCGGCTGCTGACCCGCAGGTCACGGGCTCGTATCCCAGTTGCAGTGGCTGCATTTCCGATGAAGGTGCAAATGTTGTACGCCCGTGTGCTCAGATTTGGGTACACGTTAAAGAACCCCAGGTGGTCAAAATTTCCGAAGCCCTCCACTACCGCGTCAGTCATAATCATGTGGTGGTTTGGGGACGTTAAACCCTACATATCAATCAATCAGGCTTGAATGGCCTGAGTTACCTCTAATAATATGGTTTGACAGGGACGTTATCAATGAGGTGACTGATCGACGCTTCGACGCGCGTAAGGCGATCCTCCATGCGAGTGACGCGTTCTTCACTAGGATTAATTGGGTTAGTAGGTAAGAGATCCCGAGGTGCTGCAGTAGCTACCGAAGCTTCCTGAGTAGGTGCGTCAGCTACTGGAGCTGGAGGGTTACTCAGAGTGCGCGTAGCGTGAAGGCTAAGCTTGGAGGTTTCCATCGTAGCCGCCCAGACAGGGGCGGCAGTACCGAGGGGCTTTGCAGAGCCTGCTCGTTGGAGAGCTAGTTGCTTATTTAGGAGTGCGAGCTGTTTTGTGCAGCTGTTTTGCTGTTTTGCTTTTGAAACTGCACAACTTACTAGCGAAGAGTCACAAGTTCGGGTAAAGTAGGATTGACAGCGGAGGGACAAATAGGCTTGGAAGCAGCAATCCTTGCCCAACTGCTCACCTGAGGTGCCACCGCCGGTTCGAAGAGTGGTGAGAAGGCTTGTGTGTTGGCCGGTTCTGAAGGAGCTGTCTGATTCGGGAGGGTGTCTTCGTTTTTTTTCTGTCGAAGATGAGGCTAGCCCTCGATGCGATGTTGAGGGCGGCTTGGGCTTTCGGCATTTTGCAGCACAGCCACTAGTCCCAGTCTCGTGAGCGCCGTGGCAGTGAAGACACTTGGGGTTGCAATCATGTTCAGTGAGGCCTTTGGGAGCAAGGGTGCCACACTTGTTATATTGTGTCGGAGTGGGTTACGGGCACTCTTGTGGCCGATGGCAGATAGTGCCGCACCTAGTGTCGACCGGAACGGTTTTCTTGTATGGGTGGTTGGATAATCGTGGCGACGCAGTGGTAGAAGAGGAAGCGTGACAACTTCGTTCCCTCAAATGTCACCACCACCGCTGCGGAGTCTCCGAGTTTTCGGACCACGAGGATGGTTCCCCGAGGCTAATACAGTTCCGATTTTATCTTTTCCGAGGTTTCAGCAGGGTTGATGGTGATGACAACCCTGCACGTATCCCCTGATGCCTTGGCATGACCTCGGACTGGCAGCTGTCTATCTCCCACTTGCAGCTGGAAGTCACCGAGAAGTTTCTGTGCCATAACCAGCACGGTAGTACTGCAGAGCAGGATGTTTTGCTCCCAGATCGGCCAGACTTGCACTAGTATTGTTATCCAGTCACCCAGGTAGCTCCGGATTGCGTCACCAGCGCGATGTGCGCACCTCCATGGGAACGCGTAGTTTTATGACCACGATGCAGTCATCTCGCGAGAGACGAAGCGTCTGGCATGGACACCACTTGCGTTGCTTCATTGGCAGCGATGAGGGAGCAGAGGTAGATGCACCACCAGTGGGTCGGGGCACCGGCGTTCCTCGCTCAGATGGGGAATGACGGCCAGCTTCGACGTCTCGCTGTTGCTGGGATCCAGACTTGGATTGCGCTTGCTTGCATTTCCATATTTGCACCGTGTCCTCGAGATATTCGTCTTCTGATGGCATAACTTGGTCCAGGGGAAGAAATCTTCATGGACACAACTTGCGTTGAGACAGGATCGTAGGTCGTAACCGCGTTGGCAGCCGCCATCGCTGGGCAGAGAGTCGCCACAAGGGGCCCCCCTAGTGAGGCGACGTAGATGCCGAAGTGAAAATTGTCTCAAAGTGCGAAAGCTGGGTCCACCTGGACAGACGTAGTGTTTAAGTCAAGCATAGGACTTGTTGGTGACGAGAAACCCAGAGTTGAGGGTGTAGAGGTGGTAATCCGCAGAAATTGAAGAAAGTCCATGAATCCGATGTGGAGTGCGTCCATCACCATTGAGCGCTGTGAGGAGCGTCTATATGGTGAGTGATACCGACGCCTACGCCAGCGCCGGCGGCAAAATACAGCCGAGAGGTTTGATAGAATCGCTATCACCATAAAAAAGTTATGATGGTCATATCTTGGCGCCTGGAGCCACTCGTTTTCCTATAAGTTGCTCTGTCATCTGAACTAACGAAGTCTAAGCAGCTTGACAGCGAAAAAAGTTACTTTGTCGACCACTGGGGCGTGTTGAAGGAATCGACTACTCGTAGATCCGTATTTCGGCATTGTTGTTGACCATTTTTAATTTCTCTTGCTTTTCCAACTTACTTTGAAATTTTCGTTATTTGCCAAATTCAGTTGTTTGTTTACGGGAGAAGCCACACTTAACGAATTGCCGCCCACAATTTGTAACCGATTAGTTAGCTAACACAGCTTCTGGCCCTTTCAATAAATATGCTTGCTGGCAACGCTTTCGAGGCCTTTATTCTAAAATCGTGCTACCGAATATATAGATGTGGTTCTACTTGCCTTACCACTTGAATTAATAAATCAGCCTTTTGTTACGAAGTAAATCGAATAACACATCATTTTACCACTTGATTTCAGAAGTATTTCTCAAAATCTTCGCCACTCTGACATTTATATTCAAATGGGCACTATGGTAACTGGCCGATTACAAACCCTCAGTTCGAGTTATGAAGTGAATTAAATAAACGATTGGTAATAATGGAATCTTAGTTCACTAACTACATTTATTGCGGACATAAACATTTACAAGCGCCTACCGCTCCTCATTATTTACTTCTGACATTTTTGTAGCTCAATATCATAAGCTCCAATTTTTTTAACGCTCGTCAAATCAATACCTGTATTATAGAGAAGAAAGTAGTGAATCAAGAACAAAACTTTTTGATCCGATTTCATAAGGCGTCTCAAAAAGCTAAGCTAATTTATCGCTTATTATGATCGGGCACACACACCGATTCGGCATGGGCATCCAGCAGCCAACAGTAGTCTTTCTTTTTACAGACGTTATCTTGCACCCTCGCCAGCAGCAAATGAGAGCTGTAAGTGCGTGACGTCATTGAGCAATAAGGCTGCAAAAATGAAGTAGACGATAACGAGTTAAATCCATGGGAAACTGTAAAAGCTTTCCCGATTCTCCAAGCTAATTTTCCGGTTACTTAAGAGATGTGTCGGGCAAGGCGCCGTTTATGGGAGGCACATTAACTTCAAAGATTTAGGCGAGATCGTTGGCCCACAGTAATGAAATAAAGGAATTAGCACTACAGTTGCGTAAAGCGTGCCCAAATGAGCAAATGCCACCTTTTGTTTCGGATTTATAGGCGAAACAATACTGGGCATGGGGAACAAATTCAGTTTTTCAATTCAGTTTTCAGTTTCAATGCTACTGGTCATTAGGAACGCTCTGCCACTTCTTTTCTCAGCAAACGGAGCTTGCAAAGTCTCCTGTGCGTTCACTGCATGTAGAAGATGAATGTGATGCCTACGTAAATCACTCAATACTAAATCAATTGATGAGGAAATGCAGTGAACATGGTGTAACTAGGGTTGTTTTTTTCGGAATACAGGGCACCCAGCAGTGATGGTCGTATAGGCGATGGCCACCAAGCAATATTTTATTGGCACTGCTCGACGCTGCTTATTGCGAAACATTCATTGGTCTTCACAATAAGCTTATGTAAATAAAGCGTTTTAGGCCTGTTATAACCAAGATGGGTGCATAGACGACGCTAAGATGGGTGCATAGGCGACGATACGTGATATTCAAGCAAGGAAGAAGCAGGAAACTGTCACATTTTTGGAAATTTCTTAACACGGCGTCTGTAAAAACTCTCAGTTTGTTAAACGAATTTGTATGAAATAAAGGAAAGTTGGGAATAGGAGTGAAGTTAATCTGTGTAGAATAACCACTATGCTAGCCTACACTGGACAAGAGCCACGTGTATGATATGTCGTGACTTAGTCATGAATGTACGAATCTCGCAGCTATAGAACGAGCCTGATACTTTATTCCTGGTATTATTTCCTCTACTGAGATACTGCCTAAAGGGGCCCACCAACAATGTTCAATACCTCATTGTTTTACATGATTTATTAGCCTGTTACGTACACTGAAGATGTAAGAGATTAGTGCAGCAATAACTGTAGCGATAGGAACACGACCTTCTAAGCTATTGAGCGTATAAAATCCAAATTACAACAGAATGGACGGCGACCCTACACTCACATTTCACGTGGTCACATGACCATGTTTGCCTCGTCCTGTGGCTGCCTAATCAAACTAACTGAAAACTTTTACGTACAGGAAGCTTCTATGATTATTATCTAAATTCCAACGTAGTAAGGATGCCATTACGATGGTAACAAATACTGTGGTGCTTGACGAATAGATCGCACATGCGAAACGAGGCAGCTCGTGGAAGCGTCCGTAATGTTTTGTTGTTGTTTTACCTTTCTTGTTAAACCTGCGTCTTAATATTATTGTTTTAACCTTTTCCCCTTCGTATTCTTCAAACAATGGAGCCTAGAGCGCCGCCAGCGTGTTCTACCCGACGCCAAGGATTTCGGCGCCTTCATTCACATGCTTTATAGTTTTCAAGCTGGAAAAGTCGCATAGCTTCAGTCTTCTACGCGTCTATGAAAAAAGCGTGCTAAAAAACCAAATCAAATATCAATCCCCATTTTGATACAAAGCCGTGATTACGTCCAATGTTACATCGATACAATCACAGGCGTGCGCCTTCCGTCATCATTTCCACTCGCATTGTCTGGCAAGTGCCATAGCGTGTTCATGCCGTTAGCTCCCGTGTTTTGAAGCATTACAGAGCCCTCAAATTACAAGTACATTTTTGAACGCAAGGCAGTCAGACATTGCTAGAGCTGTGGGGATTTTTTGGTACCCATTTTAATAATTGCGTGTATGGCGGAACACGCATGGCATGACATACACGTAGAACAATTACGAAATACTTGTATTGATATAAATATGTTCTCATGCATGGAGTGCTTGTCATGAAACAGCGAAACTCACATAGATCATACGTCGAGAAGCCGTTTTGTAAACCAGGTATTTATGCGAAAGGGCATCGCCTAACGCACAGTCGCGACATAAGTGGCGGACCCATGATGATATCAATGGCATAAATGACGACTTGTTATTGTGAGCACTTCAATAATGGACGTAACAAACTTCACATCGCATCAAGCTGTCCTAGATTATCCAGCTCTAGAGAGTACTGTGAATTAGTTCTCGCAGACGTAACCTGGCTGTTCATTAGCTATCATCAATTAGCTACCGTTTAGATAACACCAATTTTAGCTATATGGCTTAAAAACGCACATGCAATTTTCCTATTCTGGCTCAATGCAAACACTGCTTTGAACTCTACGACTGTTTTCTATAAAGAAGGTAACTGCCGATTATTATGAAATTAGAATTACCTCCGTTCAGTTTCAACGTCTAGCAGCAAAAGAAATTTAAACCAAAAACATATCACCTTGCTATAAATATGTCTCTCTGCCATTATCAGTGAAAGTGAATGATGCAACGTCAATGACAGCAAGATAACAATTGAGCAGGTACCATGAGAGGTAATTGACGGGATGACTACGAAAGCATGATGGAGATGACAAGGAGTGTGCTGAATTGTCAAAGACCACTTGATGACCAAAGCGTGCCGGCGTTGGAGGTAATGCATGCTCCTGCTTTTAACAGACACCGCATCAGCCACTTCACCTTCAACAGTGCCAGATAGGCTTGCAGGACATAGGTTATACAGGCCAAATTTGCAAGACAGCTGTCAGAAGCCCCTTCACGAAGACTCGGTAAGGTCTAAAGTTTTCGTCATAAGACTGACGATGACTTCAGCCATAAAGATGCAGCCCGTGTGGTTGACAACTCTACAGTGCGGTTTCAGCCTCAACTAAGGGCGGTGATCTAAAGGACAGTGCCAACTGTCACGAAAAGAGCCATAGCCACGACCGAACACTTGCAGATGTTGTCAGAAAATACAACTTTGTAAAGAGCAGCTGCATTGAAATGGAGCAAGCCCACGCGGCGTTATGCCTAAGTGAAGGGAATCAAAGGTGACGCATGGCGATAATGCGAGCAACTCCACTCGCGTCACGGCTTGCTTCTGATTCTGTTTTAAGCTCATACTTTATGCTTTTTCAGGCACCACTGAGCGCGCAGCCATAAAAACGTAAGCTAAGGTGTGGAAGCCGACACCTTCACAGAGTGGTCTTGAGTTTTCACCTCATGTGGCACGCAATTGTGCAACCCACTTGTTCGAATTTCTCTTTGAATCTTTGATGCCATAGTGAATGTCTTCTTTCTTTTTTATTGTTCGGCTGTTTTTTTTGTGGTGTTTAAGAGCGAAATTTTCTCTTTTTTATAACCGAGCAATGACCCACACCCCACACCTACAGAAAACACACATAGGCACATCTCAGACAGCAGTGCGATAAAAAAGGTGATGAAATTTTGGGGCTGTGAGCCTATAGGGTATAATCTAAATTGAGGTGAGCAGACCTAAAGCACTTCATTTGATCGAGGCCACGAGGGAGACTGGAAAGAAAAGCCCATAGACACACATACTTCAATTTCAATATTAGAAGCCCTTTCTTTACTTTTACGCCTATTACTCCAAAGCATTCTGGAGCGGCAGCGTGAAATCGTAATATCTTGTAAAGCTGCTAACATATATTTGCTTGCAAGGCTGTATTTACACCTATTGCTTTGCGCTAAAACCGCGACGACATAAAGTAGTCTTGAGTATGATTGTGGAGATAATTTTTTTATTAAAGGAATTGTTTTTTGATGGAATCTATTTTCAAGTGGCACAAAAAAACAATTTACATTTCTGTGATCAGAAAAGACCTAAAAATGCACTCTTTGTAAACCGCTAATGCCCAGTACTCAGGTTAAAGATGTTTCTATTTTCAAGAAATCTAGAAACAAAAATTGGTTTACATGGGGCAAATGAAATGGGAAAAAAGTGGTGGAAAATTGACAGAGAAGAAATATAAAAGATAAGGGGTAAATTGTAGCAAGCAGACACAATTAAAAAAAATTACGCATGTCCGCGAAGTGGATGCTGATGATGGAATGAGGCTATGCTAATGTCCATGACGTCTACGTCGAAGACGCCGACTAGTTTAAAGGGTGCACAACAAATGGACGCACGCAAGGATGGACTAGTAGACGCATGTACGGACGGATGCACGAAAGGACATGTGTACGCATGGACAGACCGACAGGCGGTATGTAGAATGGAGGAGCTGATGCACGGACGAGCGGACAGATGGATTTACAGATGGACGAACGGTCTCTTTGGGAACCATCTGTTCGCTCGGTGTACGAGTTTGCGCACAGATGTTTGGCACCTGTGCTTCGACTGTGCATGGCGCATGGGCAGATTGAAGCCGGATGAACATCGCGTGGTGTTAACGAGCGCCGCTCCTGAAACTGGGCAAGGATGAAGCATGTAGTAAAGGATGTTTTAGATGCGGAAGCATGTTATACTCGCGCCTTGTAGTGCGCCGTCCGCGCCGTCCGCACCGCTTCTCGAACATTCGACAGCTGACGCGCGCGCATGCGCCGTCGCGCCGTCACCCACCATCTGTGCCGCGCGCGCTTCTCCTTTGAGAACATTCGACAGCTGACAGCGCATGCGCCGTCGCGCCGTCACCATCTGTGCCGCGCGCGCGCTTCTCCTTCGAGAACATTCAACAGCTGACAGTGCATGCGCCGTCGCGCTGTATATAAACTCAAGGTCGGCGCTCGCTCGCTCAGTTGCCGCTCGTCGGTTGGTTTGTACGGCGCGTCGACGTCCAAGGTCGCGGTGAAATGAATTCCAACGAATCCACAAACACAATGATCGACGTCCCTTCGACCAGCGCCGTCCTTTCGCATACGTGTGTACGTGTTCACTCATTTAACACCCCCTCCTACAACCACGTTAACCAATTTAGCCATCGACCCAAGTAAGTCGCAATTTAACACCCCATTTCACAACCACGTTAACCAATTTAGCCATCGACCCAAGTAAGTCGCACTTTAACACCCCGTTAACCAATTATGTGCTCCGCATCCTCCTCAGTGTTCCCCCGAGGGAAGCTGCGGGCAATTTTTTTTTCTTTCTTTTTATTGCTACATACATTTGGCCTTGAAGCTTACTATTTTGTGCGTCAAGAGTGTTTAAACTACAAAAGGGTAAAACCTGGTAAGGCCCGAAGCGTGCAACGTAGACCGGTGTTTCCCTCAACAACAATGTTACTTATGGAAGACGAACAAGTAGTCAGAGAAGTTTATGTATAAGAAGAAAGACCTGTCTGAGATATTTCGCCACATCGATTTGCGAGAGATTTATTTGATTAGCCACAGGTGGTTCACACCACCTGTGGGGAAAGTGTAGAGAAAAGTGTTTCAAACTCCACTTATAGCATCGAGCATTGCGTAGAGATACAGCTTACCGTAAGGTGGTTCTGCTTCTGGCCTACAGGCCCGGTTTAAGTTCTATGCTGCATTTAGGAAATGGTATTGTAGCTCTACTAACGTTATTGGCTCTTTCGTTAGGTTAAATGTTGCCTTCATCAATTTTTTTTTATTGGTGGGTGTCACCATCTCTGCAGATGTGTTTCAGGAGGTGGTGGTTGAGGTATGTGGCTTTAACGTATAGTTCCCCCTTTTGCGATCTTTACGTGATCTATATGCAATAATTATTCGAGGATTTCTTCTCCCAGCCATGTTTTGAACACACCTATATTCATGTGGGTTTTATGGCAACGGGCCGCACAAGCTTGTATTTTTTATTCTCTCGGTGCCTTCACTGCAAGACCGTTGACCGCGTGACCTACACCGCACTGATTATTTTACTGTTTCTTGTCTACAAGCTATCTGCAACCGTAATCGCCAATATGATTACGCCAATATTAGTATTCAATCAAGCGAAAGACCACGCGTAATTTTATACTGCCTGCTTCACAACAGATCATAATCGTGCTTTTAATAGGTTGATAGATAAATGTGCACAATATAACCAACACCATATAGCTTTCATAGATTAACGTAGAAAATATTAGGAGGAAAAGCACATAAATTCCATAACTTCAAACACAAACATGCCCCGCCGCGGTGGCCTTGTGGCTAAGGTACTCGGCGGCTGACTCGCAAATCGCGGGATCCAATCCCGGCTGCGGCAGCTGCATTTTCAATGGAGGCAAAAATGCTGCAGCCCCGTGTGCTCAGATTTGGGCGCACGTTAATGAACCCCAGGTGGTCGAAATTTCCGGAGACCTCCACTACGGCGTCTCTCAATATCATATGGTGGTTTTAGGAAAGTCAAACCCCACATATCAATCAAATCGACCTTCGTTTGGTTTTATGCCAGTGCGGACTTGTTCCCACGGTCGCTGGAAGTATTTGGCAAATACCTTCGGCATATCTTACGTATTTTGTGAGTCAACGTTATGCGAGATATGCGGATAGAAAGTGACCGTGTCGTAACTAGCCAAACGTTACAAAATGACACTAATGGTATGCACCAATGTAGCACACACAAGTTCACAGTCACATGTATTTAACATTACCAGTTAACGCTTGCGCAACGATGTCAACAGCAACATGAGTGTTAGCAACACCAGAAGTGGTAAGCTTCTGGTGAAGTGCTGGTGCTCTGTACACTGCTGCATAAATGAGCGGCAGTGGATGACTGTTTGACGCCAAATGAAGTTAACGGAACGTGATGGCTGTATCATAGCATTGCACATCAAATGTTTACAATATTGGATAGCCAGTATTGCAACCACAATTGACGTTTTGCCAGCATCACGCCTTAATGGCATCTTTCTCCAAGGTCGTATTGAGAGCAGCCTTGGCTTTGTGGTAGATCACTTGATAGTCATGCAGAATGTTTTGGTTTCATTCCTGCTGGGGCCATGATATTCAATATTCAGGCAAACGCTGCAGTCTGCTTTTTTCTTAACACCCTCGTGTTAAAATAATCAATGTCAATTGTCACCGTGTCGGGTAGACATAAACTGTCAATCACCTCAGCACATACCCGGAAACCTGTGACACATACTCGCCCATGGTAAACAAGTATGTACCACACGTGTATGGGGGAGAGGGTTTGATGACGTACGAAACGATGGCGTCACATTCGTGTCAGGACCTGCCAGTTGAATTCACCGGACCATCTTACTATCCTATACTACTTTTGGTTCACCCAAAATTTGGGGTTATCACGATGGATATCAGAAGTAGATAGATAGATAGATAGATAGATAGATAGATAGATAGATAGATAGATAGATAGATAGATATAGATAGATAGATAGATAGATAGATAGATAGATAGATAGATAGATAGATAGATAGATAGATAGATAGATAGATAGATAGATAGATGCTAAAATGTCTGCAGTATGCAAAGAAACGCTTCCCGTTTAAATTTTTCCGGTCTTTGGAAAATCTCCTTACAATCAGACATGCATTGTAATTTAATGTTGAATCAAACCCCACCATTTCTAACAACTCAATACGTGCTTATGCTCCTTCATGGCGGACATGGGTGACTATGCTACATCACACCAGCTGCGGCACGAGCCCGTGTGTGGCTATGCTGGGCGTGGCTTGGTTGCTGCTGCCTCTCCACACTTTCATGGCCAGACAATGTTAATCACAGCTGTGGCTTAGTGGTTCCTAAGCAATGTTGCGGAAGATTTTTCGGTGCCAGATGGATCTTTTTTTTTCTTCGAGGTGTGACCACTTAAGCTCATTGCGAACGAACTGACCACTTATAACACCGGACAACCTAAATAAATGTGGAGGGCGCGGGATGGTTGAAAATATTGAAAGAAAGTTATAGCGCTTTATGCTCAAGCAATGAGGGATAAAACTTGGCGTAAATTTTCTTAAAACCATGAAAAAGTTTTGTGGTGGGGTCCACCATGGCGTCAGTGATGTATCGCCATATTAGAGGTGACTATAAAGAATTTACACTACCAGCAGGAAAAAACGCCAGGCCTGCTTTGAAGGCGCAGCACAGTCACAGTGAAAGCTAGAAGAGCGGCCTTTCAGATACTTTTTGAAACGCTTATAAAGCACACTTGCTTGATACCCACTAGAGTATAAATAGTAAAAATTTTTGGTAGGAAGACTGCATTTGCTATGCTATTTTTCATCATTTTTCTGAGAAGCGTAGTATCCGCCCAAAACTTGCAAGGAATTCATGCGCCAATTTTTTCTGCTGTGGCTGATGGTGACGACGAATTGTGGCTGAATTGGGTATGTGCCACAGTTAATAGGGCAACAATAAAAAACTTTTGTAATGGGTTCGATCATTCGATGACCCATTCGTTATGCTAATCGCCTTGTACGACTAGTGGTTCTTCTTCAGCTCTTTTAAAACGCATTACAAGTCGTACTAACGCGATTGCTTTCGCGGCATCAAGCCTGCCTAAGGCAAGTATGCCAACAAGTCACAAGCACCGGCGTAGCCTAGTGGTAGATTACTGGCCCAACTCTGTCATTGGGGCTTGGTTTTTTTTTCTAATTTTGCGCGATGTGGTTACGAACACTGGCGGCGGAGGCGGCAACCAACTGCGCGGGAGCCGCGTAATTATCTCATAACAGCACCCTCTCTAAAAAATTCGACAAATTACATGCATTGTGGTAATATAAATAGGGCAAACAGCCAGAAAAGTTCAAATTGCGCTGTATATACCATGAAGTATATGATTTATATGTAAATGCCTGTCATTTATGTTTGTCACATCTCGCAATACGAATTTCGGCGCATCTGAAGCTACAGCCTCGGGTGCGAGCACACGATGAGCATGACTTGTAAATCAGCTTGTCCATCACATGCATGTCATAATTTATTTATTTTCATCCTACAGGCACGTCAGCAGTGGCACTTTTGATGCATATAAAGCTATCAAACTGAACTCGAGTGCATCAGGAGCACTGAAGGTAAATCACGCTGAGCATTACATGCAAGTGATGATTTTATTGTTACCGCCTGCCACTTATGTTCGACAAACAGCTATGACGCACAATACCAATATTGGTTTATAACAAGCTATCAAAATGGCTGGGGGCGTGCCAAAAACGGGGCATAAAATTGTTGCGCATGGCACGTCATGTCTTGCATATTATCGCTTGTCATTTATGTTCGGAATACGGTGATGCCATGCAATACCAAATTCAAGTAGCGGAACTTGAGTTTCAAGCTAGCGAAACGGCCACGAGCGTGCCATGAGTATGGCAAGCAAGTCATTTTGCACATGACGTGTCATGATTGTCATAATACCACTCGTCATTTATGTTCGCCCCGCCACGGTGGTCTAGTGGCTAAGGTACTCGGCTGCTGACCCGCAGGTCGCGGGATCAAATCGCGGCTGTGGCGGCTGCATTTCCGATGGAGGCGGAAATAGTGTAGGCCCGTGTACTCGGATTTGGGTGCACGTTAAAGAACCCCAGGTGGTCTAAACTTCCGAAGCCCTCCACTATGGCATCTCTCATAATCATATGGTGGTTTTGGGACGTCAAACCCCACAAATCAATCAATCAATCGTCATTTATGTTCGTCATGGAGTTACGCCACTCAAAACCGAATTCCCGGTATATTATTATAACGAAACGGCCGTGAGATTGTCATTGAATTTTACATGCCTGAGATTACTTGCAAGTCACTTTTCTGATGAGATATTATTACTGCCATATCGCCACTTGTCGATTAGGTTCAAGAAATTCTCCCATACCAAATTTCGTGTATATCAAGCTAGCAAAAAGACTGCCAGCGCACAGTGAGAGTGGCATGTAACACATCATGTACATGACTTGCACGTCGTGACTGCGTCATAATTTTCATATTACGGCTGAGGTCATGCAGAAAGGCCTCATCATACTAGTTTTTGATGTCAGGTTAGTAAAATGGCAGCAGGAACACCACACCCACGTCCTCTAAACAATACCGTTCTTGACAAGTTATTGATGATTTTTTGATAGGACCTGTCATTCATGTTCACCGTACAGTGATCTTACGCTATACAAATTTCGGTATAAATCCCAATAATGATATGATCTGGGGAGCACAAATATGAAAATGGCAGAATAGATAGGTACGCTCAAAGTCCCCAAGTTCGCCAAGAAATGATTCGCAGTTAAATTAAAGCACTGTCTAAATGAATCGAACCAACAACAATTAATTCCTCGGCAACACATGCCTGGCATGCTTACACTTCACCTCAGAACACTTTTATTTACTTTACTAGGGTCTTTTAGCTTTAACGTTTACTTGTTTACGGTACCGTGTTACCGGATACCAGAAGAAATATACGCATGCGGGGGTATTTGTGGAAAGTAAACATTTAAGAAATGTAAGGTACCCGCCTGAGAAGCTTGATGCTTGACTGAGCCACCACGCACAGGGCCAGTCATAAAATCCCACTCTTAGAGCAGATCCTGCAAACATCTTTTTATTTCGCCGTTATTGACATTAGCGGCATTAGTGGATGCGAACGGTGCCGAAAAATGGCGTTTTGAACTGAATGGTTTTACTGTAAAAATATAGTGTGATAATGACTTCAATGTTAAATAATGCGTGTTAGTAGATGGTGCAATTGAGCTGATAATCCTAGTAGTTAGTCTCTTCTACATTCATGAAATTAACAAGTATTCGTGAAAAACTTGTTTTCTGTCCTCGAGATATAATAAACAAAAAGAGAAATACTTGAAAAACTATTGCTAACTTATTTTTGAATCGGCGGGTATTTAACCTTGGTTTTTACTCTCGCTAAACTATTAGTACATCCGCCGGAGCATTTCATTTTTCCAGCGTCTAAGTGAAACTTACGTATGGTGAAATTTCACAAAACATCTCTTCCGAACTAGAATTTTCAATATATCTGGCAACGTTGTTTCACCCACTCGCTTCCTTAGAGCCTCGGATGATTGTCTCGCTACACTAAATATTTCTGAGTCATAGTTTTTTTATATGGTACTCGTATAAGTGACTCACGTTCTTCATTCTGCAAACTCCTTCATGCTAAATTAAACTTTCTGAAGGAGCTCATCTCCAATGCTGCCATGAGCACCATTTCGCTTCGCCACTTGAAAAACAGTCAAAGTAAGATGGAGACCTGTTTATAACGTGATTTTGTGTTCTTGTAATCTTCTAGCATTCCTCTACTCTTCAGCTTTTGTGTGTATTGAGGGCGTTTCTAGTATTTATTTGATCTTGTTATATACTTCAGATATAAGGCTACTGAGCACATCTGCAAAGCCGACTGGTGAATTTTGCCTACTTTTAAATAGTAGTGCAATGCTCGCACAAAAAAGAAAGCCATGGCAGTGGTCTAGGCAAGGCAAATATTGCATTTAGTGCGTATACAAATAAAAGAAATGTAGCTAGCCGGTACCCCGCGTACAAAATACAACATATTACTGTGCACCAAAATAAATAGTATTCCGTTTCAAATTAACTACGTTTTTCAAGACAAACTTCTCCCTCAGTACCCTGGCACTTAATAGAACCGAAAATTAAAAAAAAAGTTCTCCAAGTTTTATCATTGTCAAAGCAATGCGCTCAGTTAAAAAGAAGAGACAATATCGACGTGAGGCTGAAACGCCAGGCTATACGCGTCTAGTAGTATTGTGTCGCAATCAGAGGATGTTTTCAAATAATTGCACTGTCCCGACTTTGGTTTCATTATTGTTGACGAAGCTTTTAGTGAAGTAGACAAACAGGTTTTCACATTTCACCTCATGCATGCTGATAATCTGAACACTCGACCACTAGTCTTTGATGTTCTAGCAATCGGGCTTGTGAATGACTTAATGTAGAGACATGTTATTCCCAAATTTTATGCTTTATTCTTTCCACGCAGTTGTTTCAAACCAATAGTGGACATTGCTATAGTTGCTGGCAAATTTGTACATGTTGGCAATTATGGGCATGCTATTCTTTACTTGGTATAAATTTGCAGCAGCTTGCAGATTTTTCTCTGGTTGAGATATCCACAATACTTATTTTCGCACATTCTTCGCACTTCAACGACTGGCTGGCATTCAGGCATTGATTTTTCAGGAAGTTTTGGTCTTCTAAAAGTTTATATTCATTAATCAATCAGGTTAGTGAATTCCCTGAAGTATACATGGTTCCTGAAATCATGTTTACCTTGTGCATGACACAGGCAATGAAAGGGGCTTTCCTGACACACTGCAAGGTAAAATAAAGGAAAAGAAAAGACTGCTGGTCGCTTTTTGTTTGAAGCAGCCATAAGGTGCTTTATCGTTGCGAACAACTTCGAACTGGACACCCAAATTGCGAGTATTTATGCAGAAAAAATAATAATAATTACAAATAAAATAAAATACCATGACACTTTTGTGCACAACGCACTCTACAATTCTCTTACACAACCTCGATCACACAAAGTAAAAGTTGAAATAAAGCGACCACTACACTCTAACAATTTATAAAGGTAATTTTTATTTATATATGATTTAGTTTTTATTCATTTATTTTAATCTTTATTATAATATCGCAGGTCTGAATTTTAGAACTTAAGTAGGAGATAATTTGAAGTCACCAAAGCAAGAAATATACGAAATAAGCACATACAAGCCTTTCCAACAATTTATTCAAGAGTATTTCCAGAAAATATAACTTGGCAGGTACATCAGGCAAAATTTAAAAACTGAACACCAAGAAAACCATTGAATTATACTAAACAAGTCACAGCATATCCATGCAGTGAATGATGATGAGTGGGGCGAAGCGTCTCTCAGCCCGTTCGTGCTTTCGTCCATCCACGCGACCATCCGTGCGTCCATTCATTCGTCCGTCCGTCTTTCCGTGTGTCTGTCCATCAGTACTTCCATCCATCTGTCTGTATGTTTGTCTGTCTGTCTCTCTGTCTGTCTGTCTGTCTGTCTGTCTGTCTGTTCGTGCGTCCTCACGCCTATCCATCCGTCCGTCCGTCTGCTAGTCTGTCTGTCCATCCGTCCATGCGTCCATATAGCCAACATTTCAAGTACCACCATCTCCCATCTCGTATCCCCTGTGGCAAATACCCTCTCTAGAGCGGGTATGTGCCACTGGTGGCTGCGTAATAGTACTTACATACAAAGGATCGACATACCCACGCCTTAAGTAGCTCCACCTCTAAAACACAAGAAGAAACAAAGCAGTATGTCTTTAAACGCAAGGTGCACCTTATACTAAGCGGGGCCTTTTGAAATCGACTAGGATAGTTAAAAACTTCTAGACAAATGAATCATCCTCTCATTTGTTAGAATCCCCAAGGGCATGAAAAAAGTATTTCTCAAAGCTCAATTCATATGTCAAGAGTAAATGTCGGAGGTTGTACAGTAGAGTATTGAGCTATGAAAGTTGTTAGCTTGTTCAATGCGTGTTCACTTTGTGCGTTCTGACACCATGAGCTGCGCGCTGTACGTTTCGATTTAGTAGCCGTTCTTCACGCGGTAATTCGATTGACTTATATTAGATTCATTCCTTCACCCTTGCGGCAAAATTATGGCTTTTTGTTTATGTTATTACATAAGTTCTTATAACATCAGACTCTAGACACTATCTGTAGGCATCACGAGAACAGCCCTAACAATAATATGCGTCCGTCGGTGTATCGGTACGTCATTTTAAAGCCCTAGTTCCGAAGTGTGAATTCATATGTCTGGAACGCCAATAAAACTATTTAGCGTAATTATGAAAAGTTTTCTGCAGTTTTCTCAGAATTTAGGATTTGGCTTGACCGTGCTAAATACAGTTCGCATGAAAACATTCGAAAAATGTAGTTTGCGTAGAATGTGTCACATCCATTTTTTTGCAAACATTTATTTAAAAAAAGCGACTATGGCTTGGATTGATTTAATAACAGACGGAGTGCGCTTGAGAAGTGCGCTTCGGAGAAATTGTAACAGAAGTAAATATATTTAGTGACAGTAAAAAATATGTTAAGCACTGCAAAATGCAAAAGGAAAGCCTCTTCTGATTGTAAGACAATAATTCGAAACAACCGATGCGATGGCCAATTAGTCCTTGGATATATGCATGTCCACAGTTCTTTTAGCGAAGAACTTCAGGTGGGGCTGGTCTGTCGCAGGGTCTGATCGTATGCTATCATCATCGCTTGGCGTATACAACTGGACCATCGAATATAGCGTAGCCTTTTGAGCACACGTTTGCGCCAAACAGAAGTAGTCCTCCTATTGATCTTCGAGTGCCTTGATGATTATATTACTGCGTGCAAAACGGCGTATCGAATAGTCATTTCAGCGCTCGCTGCTATCGAAAAGAAGTATTCCTATTGTTCGAATGCTCTGACAGTGATACTATGCGTTAGTTCTTCAGGGACTTGGGCTCACATTTCCGGTGATATTCGGTTGTTCTTTGGCATAAAGCCGGCTAAATCACGCATTCAATTAAAAAAACGAAGAGAATCAAAACAAAAAAAGAAAGCAAAATAACAAGAAATAAAAAATAAACAAAAACGAACAAAACAAAAATAACATGTATAGAAAGAGGAGGAAAGAAACAGAAAAGTGAACAGAACTAAAGAAGACTGCCCAGTTACGCACTGCTTTCAGGCTTGGCCCCATTATTGCGAAGATGCCTTTTTTTCAACAGCCTAGTCAAAATACTAAACGCGCGTTATACAGTTGAATTATAACGCACCAATCTTGAGCATTAGTTGTAGCATGAAATGGAAGAAAAAGCAGAAACATTTATTGATCCATCATTGAGCCAACTCGTTTTCTTCATAAACCTCTCCTGAAGAAAAATTATTTAACACGACAGTGATTACATGAATAATGTGACATCTGCAATTTAATCATTACTTTGCACATAGTAAAGTTAGGGTGCTGGTTTTATGAAGTTGATAAAACTAATGTGTAATTTGCGTCCTTAACAATTATGAGCTTGCACTTATAAAAAGCTAATGAAGAATGCTCAGCGCCTCATTTCATTTATGCGGTATAATCCTAGCTTAGCATTCTCCCTCTTGGCCGTCTCGATTTCGCCAAATGCTACGCACCCGGAATAACTCATTATTACCCTTCAGCGACCCTAAAACTCCAGCATAGACGCTAATACATTAGGACACTAGAAGTCCCGTTCCTACTCACGTTCGTGCCACAGAAAGATAAAATTGTTGCCTATTTAACTGGTCCCGGATTCTGCAAGCACGACTTTAATTACCTACCGGATTCGCAATACGTTGGGCAGCACAACATTAAGTTCTAGGGATGTCACATCACGAGAACTCATTAGTTGAAAAAAAGTTCTGTGGTGTGGACGACGTTCTGTGTGAGCTGCATAGGTTGGCATATAAATCGGAGCATTGGTAGTTTCCTGGCACTGATAGTTTTAACGATTTCCAAGAAGTGTTTCCAAGCGTCCAAAACTATACCTCATTGCTGTTGTGAATTTCGCATGCTCAAGACGCCTTGTGATCACCTGCTTAGCAACCTTCGCTGAATGCACATGTTGTTTTGTTCATCACTTAGTGGTTTTATGGTTATTCAGCAGTAGATTACTCTCTGTCTTCTTCAGTAATGATAAAAAAGAGATGGAGACAATCAGCGAGCGCAGTGAGCCTGACCGGAGGCTCTCCTGTTCCTGTCATGTGCTTCGACCGCTGGGGTATTGTTGGCAATATATTGAGTGGCCTTAGCTTTGAGTTTTTGTTTTGTAGTCTCTTTGAATTATTGGCTTCTGAATTTGCCCTAATCTGTTGTTCTGATGTCGACCGATTCACCTGCTCTGGGGCAATCCGCCTGGTCACCGTCATTGTCACCTAATGTATTGCCGTTAGTCATTTTCCCGCAGTGGGGTCAGCAGCACTACTGCCACACTGGTGCCTACAAATGGAAGTTTCATCAAGTTCATGAACCCTCAGGCTGTCCAGAAGAAAGTGAAAGCCACTCTTAAATGCGAAGCATTTCTTAGCGAACTTCGGTGCATTGAGCGTATCTATCTATCTATCTATCTATCTATCTATCTATCTATCTATCTATCTATCTATCTATCTATCTATCTATCTATCTATCTATCTATCTATCTATCTATCTATCTATCTATCTATCTATCTATCTATCTAGCCGCTTACGTTTGGGTGCTTTCGTGGTCACCGCATAAACTTGACGTGAACCAAAATTAGCATAGGAGGATAAGATGGTTTGACAAATGCGACGCGCGGGTAATGACATGACTAATGCCACAATTCCGCCATGTACGTTATCAAACACTTCCCGCCAGACAGTGGTACACATCCACGGGTGGGTGTGTGCCGCTGGTATGCGGGTATGTGCCACAGGTGTTGACACTAAGTATCTACCAATGAACAGCGAGAACACACATGAGAAATTTATAGCGTGAGCGTTAAGCGAATCCCGACATTAGTAGTGTCAACCCAACGAAAGCATAGAATAAATGTAAGTGTTAAAGAAAAAACTTGACATAGGCAGCGTTGACCCTACGACGATTGCAAATATTAAATTTCAGGGTTGCAGCAGGAATCAAGCTAAAGCATTCTGCGGGATAGTCAAACATTTTACCACAGAGCTATGCCAGGTCTCGGAACTACTTTTCAAATAGACTAAAATCTTCGTGAATCTTCGCACGTTAAAGAACCCCAGGTGGTCAAAATTTCCGGAGCCCTCCACTACGGCGTCTCTCATAATCATATGGTGGTTTGGGACGTTAAACCCCACAAATCAATCTTCGTGAATCTTCAATAGTCGTGGCAGTATTGCCTACCAAATTTTATAAACATTACATATGTACTCCTCTGATACAGCGTCACTTCGGGTTAACGTCAATTGTGGTTAAGTGTCATGCGCTGAAGTTGATTTATGCAGCAGTGTCCAGGGCCAGCATCTTCGCGAGCATCACCGCTTCAGATCAGCTTCTGGTGTCGCTAACACGTATGTTCCAGTTGGCATCGTTGTGCAAGTGCAAACAACTGGTTATATAAACATCTGCAGCTCTTCAACATATATCCGTGCGTGCAACGTTTTTACTTATATTTAGCGTCATTTCATGACGTGTTGCTCAATAAAAAAATGGCAACATGGTCGCCTTCCCTCCGCATGCTTCGAATAACGTCAACTTCCAGGTGCGTGAAATCTGCCAATTTTTTTACCATTATCCACGTGCGCCCATTCGGATGAGGTGGCATAGTATGTAGGTCACCTGAGCAGGCCTGTGTGCGCGATCTGCTTAAGTGTGCTTCGTTCGCGTCAACCCAGCTGAGTGCTATCATTCCACCTCACCTTGTGTTTACCGAAAGCTTTCCAAGGGGCACCTATTCCAAACTGAGTCAAGAAAAGACCTCAGTCGGGCTTTCCGGAGCAGGCGTAATATCCGTGTATCGTTGCATTCGCCTTATCAACACAGAGAAAATACCAAACGAACCTGTCATCGCTACGTTTGTGGGCACAACTTGCGCATCGAAAATAAAGCTAAGGCCTCTCACCTTTCGCGCCGAGCCCCTCGCTCCCCGTCGAGTCCAATGTAAAACCTGCTGAAGGTTCGGCCACACCGTGGAAGGATGCAAACTAAAGCTCCTTTGCCGCGCCTGTACTAAAAGCCACGCCTTAAGTAAATGCGCTGGAACATCACAAAAGTGCGGCCTTTGTAAAGGGAATCAGTCCGCAGAACACGTGAAAGGCTCTGCTCCCTCTCAAGAAATAAAAACCGAGGCATTATAAACCACCGCTACTGTTCTTGCAGAGAAGCTATTGACATGGTTAAAGACTGGGCCTTCAGATATTCCGGGGCAGCAGCATGACACATTTCCAGTATAAACTCCAACATATGACAGACCATTTGAATCGGCTGTGAAAAAACAATGGCTAAGGTAGTGTAATAAGTATATCGAACCTAATTGACTCTTTAAAGCAAATCATTTCAACTCAGATAACGCAAGGAGTGCAAGCTCAGGTTCCTGCAGTTCCCCAACAGTAAGACATCACCATCGACGCCAGTCGACTACATAGCGTGGTGCTGATTAAACTGTCTGAAATGTGTAGGTAAGGCTAAACAGCCTGTTTCACATGTGCACTCAGACCATTGCACACCTCCGCCAAGCACAAGTAAGGCTATAAAAACGAAAATTGAGATGCAACCTCACAAACCTAGAAATCTCTGCAGACATAAAGTCAAAATCTAAAAACAATGAGTTGTATCAACGCAATAAAAGATACAAAGAAGGACGAGGCTGGAGCCTCTCTGTTGCGCTCAGCACCAATCCTCAGCTGAACGTACTCAGTGAAACTGCCGTTCTAAATTCTCTGCCTCAACCAACTTAAATCACCTTTCACACCACCTTAACCACGATGTTATAAATTTCTGGGAATGGTTTACATCCGCACAGACCTAACATAAGTTTCACACTCAGCAAGTTCAAATGACGACAGTCAGTACGTGTCTCTTTGTGTAAAGAAGAATGCTGTTTCGTTCACACTTATGGATGAATATATATCTCCGTCAGCGCGATTTGACTGCGACAGAATAGAGGACATCCTAATGAGGACCCATGGGCCTTGGATCATAACCGGTGACTTCAACGCCCATCACATGCTTTGGGGGAGCGCTAGGATGAATGCTAGGGGCAAGAATATTGTTACGTTCGCTTCCGACTACGACCTTTCCATCATGAACGATGGTACTCCAACATATTTGCGGGGTCTCACGTATGGCAGTTGCCTTGACCTAACATTGGTGTCACGGTGGTTCTCTCACAAAGTTGAATGGTTTTGCGACATTGAGACACATGGGAGTGATCACATACCCACCCATGTGAAGATCAATGGACTCGGAAAAAAAATTTCTTCCGGTGTTGTAATTGGCACTGACTGGTCAATGTTTACATCGCATGTTGAAGACACTTGCCAAGAATGCCTTGCCTGCAACCTGGAAAATACCATCGCGGAAGCTATGCAAGCGTTCAAATGTAAACTATCATTCTCGTCTAAAATAACACAGTTTGACATCGAACTGAAAAGATTAAGAGCTATACGAAGGCATGCTGAACGACGATACAGACACACAAAATCAATTTATGACCTCAGGGAAGCAAGACGGCTCCAAAAAAAGATTCAAAGACGCATTTTCAAGCTGGAGAGCGAACGCTGGAAAACATTCTGCGAATCTCTAGACCCTCACAAACTGCTGTCATATATCTGGAGAAACGTTCGTGGTCTTCGCTCCTTTCCGCAAGAACGGCACCCTTTTAAAGCTTTGGCACTCGATCACGGAAAAACAGAACTCCAGGTGGCTGAAGAATTTTGCACGAGAGTTTACGGGAATATTGTGAACGAGAGCACTAACGCAGTGATCGTTCGTGAGGCTCTATTCCCAGAAATGGACATTCGATTTGACATAAAAGAACTGGAAGGTGCGTTGGCCGCTTCTGAGCACATGTCATCGCCAGGTCCTGATGGTATTACCTATATTGCGTTGGGACATCTTGGACAAAAGGCCAGAAGAGAACTTTTAACATGCATCAATAACTCCTGGCACAGCGCAAGTGTTCCCCGCGAATGGAAAATAAGTCGATTAATACCACTTCTGAAATCAGGAAAATCACCATCGGACTTGACAGCGTATCGCCCTACTGCTCTCGCATGCTGCCTCGGAAAAGTGATGGAAAGAATGGTTCTATTTCGTCTAGAATGGTACTTGGAACGATACACCAACTATCCTTCCTGCATGACAGGCTTCCGTCGGGGCTGCTCCTCCATCGACTGTGTCCTTGACTTATCGACGTTTCTTCAGCAAGAAAAATGTCGCAAGCGTGTATCAGTAGCACTCTTTCTTGACGTGAAGGGTGCATAAGATAATGTAGCTCACGATGCCGTCCTCATTTTTCTCGCAGCAATGGGTATTGGTGGATGAATGTTTCAATGAACAAAATACTATATAACTGACAGGGTTTTTTGTGCAAACATATAAAACTACTGATAGCGGAGTACCTGAGGGAGATACTCCTGCGAAGTGCCTACTGTGGAGTACCTCAGGGAGGTGTTTTAAGCCCCACCTTGTTCAATGTCGCCGTCATTGGTCTGGCGGAGGTTCTGCCAAAGTTGGTGTGCCTATCTATATACGCCGATGATATTTGCCTCTAGAATACTGCAGTTACTCGCCCTCAGGTGCGTGCACGAATACAGCGGGCAGCAACTCTCACAACAGCCTACCTAGAGAAACAAGGCCTGACTATATCAACTGTGAAGTGAATGCTGATTGCGTTTACACGCAAAAAAATGATGCGATACCCTGTTTACATCAATGGGCAGAGAATCAAATATGCACGGACGCATTGTTTCCTGGGCATAATTCTCGCAGAAGTTTTTCGTGGAGCCCGCATTGTGCGTACTTGAAGAAGAGACTGCTATCTACTGTGCATATAATGAAATTCTTGTGCGGAAAAGCGTGGGGAACTTCTGTGGCCTCCATGCTACGATTGCACAGGGCCCCATTTCTGGGTCTATTGCCCTACAGCTTGCTGGTACTGACTAACACTGACTACAGCTTGCTGGTACTGACTAACACAATACTCATTTATTGGAAAGTTTGCAGGGTCAGGCGCTGCGTATCTGCCTAGGACTGCCCCGATGCGCTTCTACTTATGCCACAATCGTGCTTGCCAAGAACCATCCGGTCAAGACACATAGAGTTGCGGATTGTCTCAGAGCACACATTATACTTGCTAGCCGTGTCCCCGACCACCACTTCCCTTCTACTCTCCGAAAGACCATGTGCTACGTTTTGAGACGTCATAACCAAACATCTAAATAGCATTCCGTCAGGCTATACACCAGCGACGAGAATTGCAGGTCCCTTGTGGTGCCTCAACCAGCCGCATGTCCATCTAGAAATTCCGGGTATCAAAAAGAAAAGCAATCACTCCAGATTAGCATTGAAGCAAGCGACACTGCTATTAATATATGAGTTGTACTTGGACCGAGAGCAAATGTACACTGATGGGTCGGTCTCGTCCAGCAGCTCATCAGATGCCGCTGTACTTGCGGCTGCAGCAATGACAATCAAATTTAAGTTTTCGCATACGCCTACGTCTACGGCATCAGAGCTTGCATCTATAGAAGCCGCTTTACAATATCTCGTTCAAGAGCGCGCAGGAAAATGGGTCATATTCTGTGATTCGAAGGCAGCACTTCAGAGTTTGCAGTTTGCCATGTGTAAGAGGAATCATGAACAATTGGTACATGAACTGACATTACCACCATGAAGCTCTAGCACAAGGGCATGATATTATATATCAATGGCTACCCGGACATATCAGTATTACATGAATTCAATTAGCCGATGATGCAGCCCACTCAGCCCATGAAGGAACACATGTGATCCCGAGTCCTCTATCAAGGACTGATGCAGCAAGACAACTTTACTTGCTGGCTCGAGAACTTACACGCACGTTCTGGTCGACTACCATCTTTCAAAGGTGTCACTTATATGAGCAGGATCCTTCGCTCAAGATACAGCTACCATCACAACTTTCCCGCTCCGATACAACACTGCTATGCCGCCTTTGGTTGGGTGTTGCGTTCCCAATGTTGTACTTCTTTGGCATCGGTATCGCAGTCACCTCTACATGCGACTCCTGTGGAACTGGAGAGACCATCGAACACGTCCTGTGCAGCTGCGCTTGCTACAACATGCAACGATGCCAGCTCCGGATGGTTTTGAATCAACTGGACTCTAGACCATTATCTGTGCAGAAGATTCTGGGACCTTGGGCGTCTGCCTCAATTACGCTGAAAGCGACTAAAGCACTCCTTCATTACTTCAAGACAACAAACTGGGCGACCACCTGTGTAGACTGTGTGTGCTCCCTCGAGTGTGCCCGTGATTGCGTGAACCTTTCTTATATTCTCTCCAACCTCTTTTCTCCCCTTTATCCCTTCCTCAGTGCAGGGTAGCAAACCGGATTTTCTTCTGGTTAACCTCGCTGCCTTTCCTTGAATGTTTATCTCTCTCTCTCTCTGAGAAGCTTGACTTGCACCTGAAAAAAACTTTTATTTTACAGGATCTGTTTTGGTCGATTCAATCGTCATACACCTGGAGGTGATTTAATGAGGCACGCATTATCCAAATTACGTGGTAGCGTGAAAACAGCTTTCAGAATTTGGAACCCTGATTGTAAAATTATAGAATTAGATTAGGGGCGAGTATCGGTGTCTAATTTTCCAATGAAACTTGCAATAATTTTGAGGCTAACTAACAAAATTTAATAACAGAACGACGCACTTTGAGCACTATTTGACCAAAAAATGCTGCCACGTTGAACCCTCTGGGCGTGCGAGAAAAACGCTCCTTCTCAATCGCCAAACGCCAACAGCTCATTATTACCCTTGTAAGATGGTTGGCGCAACCGCCACCTTACAGTGGCTACGGCTTCTTTCATGGGCGAAAATTTCCACTTCAGCATGTTTTGTTGAAATCTCCTTCGTACCACTCTTTTTCAGTAATAAATTTTTATTTCCTAACTGTTGTTCAAAGTACGAGTCACCTTACAGCGCTTCGCCAGTCTGTTAGGAAGAAACGCTTTTCACGGTTGACTTTAATTCCCATAATATGTGGCATACAGCTGTGGGAGTGGACCAAGACAAATTTTTCTCGTGTACGATTACCGGGCATGTAGAGTTGTTCGAAGTCAGGCTAGCTCAGTGTTACATTTGATGTTTTATATCAATGCGAATATGTCATGGTTCGTGGTTGACTCTGCAACTGACAGCGACCACCAACTGGTAGTTTTTGACGTCGCCTGTCCAATAACAACTTAGGACAGCAACTGCGAGTACAAGCCCACCATTAAAAATTTCTAACCTTTCTGTAGTTTGCCACTGCGATACTTCAGAACAACAGTGGTCATAAAATTGCATGTTATACTGGCCTCATTGCAGAGGAATGTCAAAACAATCCTGAGTTGGCTATCCCATCGAGTAAACATCCCTCCTGTCGTTGGTGGAATGAGGGATGGACACGCGATTACAGAAGATATGAAGTCGTTCATAAGACGCTTCTCTATATTCAACGCCCAACAAATTAGAAAGACTGCCTGTTTTTTGTCTTAAGTGCACTGTCACCATGCGAAAGAATATCGCAGTCAAAATTTCTATCACCTTTCCAGATCAGTTAATAAAGTTCCTTTGTTTGCGCATCCAATATAAAGAAAAGTACAGCCAACACATTTAACCTTGAAATACTTTATCTTGACGCCGCGAGAAATGACGCCTCACTGATAGAGATCGCCAGAGATTTAGAGCGTCGCTTCAGTACAAGTCTCTCGGCTATTTGCTACATGCAGGTACTTTCGCATGAACTTGCGGAAGTTTATTTAACTGAGTTCACTCAAACTGGCCTATGTTTAGCAAAGACAGCCCCTACGCCAGATCTATTCACAAATTCCAAGTTAGAAGTTTCATCTGAAGAAGGCCTAAGCTTCATTTATATATTGTTAAGTATTTGTTTAAGAACTGAAGGATACCGCTGCGCAATGATAACTAGCTGAAAATATTCTATTGCTGAAGAAAGAAGTCGCAGGGCACATATTACAACATAAAGCTGATTGCCCTGCCGTGAAATCTGGTGAAATTCAGCGATACAGTTCTTTATGCTCGAATCAGTAAATTTATTTTTGATGAGAGGTCGATTCTAAGCCCTAGTAAAATTGCGTTCAGTGCTGGGTGGTCAATGTGGAATGCTAACGTTGATTTAGGAAGTCGCATACACTTAGCACGACGGTACAACATATATGCTGTTCTACTCGATTCGGGTATCGCTAAAGCATACGATACTGTAGTGCACGGTATTCTGATAGATCCGTTGAACTTGCTCAATTTTCTGGCATGCATAGTAACGCGTATTAACAAATTCCTTTTGGACGGGAAGTTTCAATATTTTAAAGGGGTCTTTTCATTTATTATTCACACACAAATTACAGGAGTACAGTGAGGCTCGCTGCTGTTTCGAGTGCCCATTAGTGTGCTAATGAGTACAATTTCACGCAGCCAGGACATACTGACTTATGTTTATGCAGACGCTATCACCTTCTTTGCAATGGCAGACGCCATTGAGACGTTATACGACCACCTGCAGTCTTATAATAACACCCTGGTAAAGTAGTTTGATGACAATCACTTCTTGCTGAATATGAGTAAATGTGCATCTCTTGTCTCCCCTATCAATACTACGTGCACATCTCCTTATGTTACCGTTCTGACAGCAAACCACAGTTAGAAGCTTCTTCGGGTAATTTACTAATGACATTTATTTACTAATTAATGATTCTTAAATGACGGAAACACATCGAATATATACCTGGAAAAGGTGTATGTGCCATCGACATCTTGCGTAGGTTAAGCAACTACCGAATAGGCATGATAGAAGATACAGTAGTGATGATATGTCGAATGTGCATTCGTGCTATTCTGAAATTCAGTCGCATGCTTTTTCTCTAGTGCTCCAGTATACAAATTCCAGCCTTTAATTTTTTCAGAAAGAGGATTGTTACGCCTACGCCATGGCCTGCCAAAGCGGTTCCTAACTGCGTTTCATACCTATAGAATCGAGAGTTTCTTCTCTTTCGTGCAGGTTTGTATCTTGACTGTTTAGACGTTTTTAAGCTATTTGCGTACGTGCAACTCCTAAATTTAGTAATGATGAAACCAAAAGTTGCGTAGTAAAGGACATCAGAAGGAACAACGACGTTTAGATTTTTTGTATTTATTAGTTCCACGCTGTCGTTCTTCTTCTTTCGTTTTATTAAGCCTAAGCGATGACACAACGCACACAGCCGCATGTCTGATTTCTCACTCCTTCTCCTTTTCTTCGGTCCTTCCCGCTTTGAGAATAGCGTCAAGAATAAAAGATGGAAACGCTTCGGCTACGTTGGGAGCAATGGTCAGGGCAACTGAAATAGTAAAAAGGACAGATGAGTTCATATGTACTACCTAATGAATACATATTTTTATATTGAAACTAATGCTGTGACATTTTCTTGAAGTTTTTAATACGTCATCCAACTATCACCTTGGAGTGTACTTCAGAAATAATCAAGAAATGCTCGGACTGAGCGGATTAGGAATGAACATCTTTCGCACTAGACGAGGGCAATTGAGCACGGAATTTCAGGCGTGCATGGTATATTGTTTTGCTTTGCTGATTGGTTAGTGACGCATGGTTTCTACGGATAATGGTAAAGGAGAGTATCAGGTCTAAAAGACAATGCCTAAAAAATTTTGATGGGACATTTACTGAAACAGCAGTGTTTCACCAATATATACCTGAGGGCATCTTCATGCTATGCTAAAAGAAAAGACATCCAATGCTTTCCTTGTACAACCCCCGCCAGGACCATTAGGTGTCGGCTACTTGGACGGCACATCTTCCTAGATAACCTTTTCATGCAATGTTCAGAATAAAAACTCCATGTCTCAGGCTTCTGGATTGGACCGAAGAATAGATTCACGCATACTGACGAAACGAAGCATTCATCGCTAACTGAGCCTTTTTATCGCATTCGTTTTGTTGCAAGGCCAATTATAGTTGTTGCAGCGCAACAACTCCCACCTATAAGCGGACAATATATAGGCCCATCCTAAAAACTTCTACACAATAACACCTCAGCATGTTTGGGAAAACATAGGAAATGGGAGGCCACATCTCACGGCTACTTTTATTCCTGTCCAGAATGTTATGTCACGAAACTGCCTAAAATATTGGCGATTTTAAGGTACTGGTAAACTGATAAGATAATAAACACTACAAATCAATGTCAAGTAATGATATGATGCAGAAAGCTATAACATCTCGCTCTTCCGTTAGAACACTTTTATAAAGGTAAATTCATAAGTTCTTATTAATTTAAAGAATAAACATTGCAAAAAAATTGGCCCGTATCTGTATGTTCATCTGCAAGTGTCGTCGAAAGATGATAGTCTTGCGTCTGGGGAGATTGAACAAAACGTTTATTTATGTTCTGTGCAAAAAAATCGGTGAATGATATTCTGGAGGCACTGCGTTACAGTGCCCGAGCGTGCAGCGGAGGCAAACGAGCGCACCAAGTCGCGTCACACGTGAGACATAAGCGCTATCTGGTAGTTTCTTAGAGAACAGAACGTGCGGCTCTGAGACAAGCGTGCGCGCCCGTCTCAGAGGTGATAAGGGGTAGAACGCAAGGCGAAAGGTAGGTGCCACCACCGTGTCGTCTTAGAAAAGCGTTCGGAACACTTCCCTTTTCGTGCAAGCGTTGCATGGTCAGCGCCGCGTGCTAAACGCTACAGTCCTTAGAATAACTTGTGTATACCTTTTCTAGTAAAAGACGCACAACAGATTGTATACGTGGTGTTATGGTGCCTTACATATGCGCGGTAATTGCTTTTTACTTGAATATCGCACAAGTATGAACACTGAATCTTGAGCGACACTGGTGGGCGCTTTGGATTGGGTCGGCCGTTTAAGGTAGCCATTGGTGCCGTTTAAGCGAGTCAATATCGTTAAGGATGGACGAACAGACAAACACAGACAGAGAGACAGACAAACAGACAGACAGACAGACAGATCTAAATTTTTGCGTTGAAGGTCCCCAAGAAAGACTATCGTCTTTAAAATTCACGAAAACACCAACACTATACTTGTAGGACACGATAGCTCTATTATATAGAATTTCAACTTAAGTACTTTTGAGCAGCTGGCTGCGCATTGGTGGATTGCATGCGCGGCGTGGCTGCTGCATGCTAGCAAGAGCTGCAACGACATAATCAACGCAGCGCATCTGCCTGCAGCTGTTCCTGCCCTAACCTCCCTTACTCTACATCACCTATAGTCACCTCACTCTCCTCCTTTTTCAGGAGCCTAAAGGCTGCCCCGCCATTTAGGCGCTTCCTGCCAGCCAGGAGCAATGCACGTGGCCGGTGTCATTCTTAGTGGTTCAGGAAATACTGGTGGTATCGCTTCAGGTTGAGAGACCCATGCGAGGGCTGGTATTGTTAAAAAGCCCATTTTCGGTGAATCAGGGGACGCCAGATCAATCTGCTCTAGCAACATTGGCTCTAGCTCACAGCACAGCCACAAGCTGCGTCACTTTCTGAAGAATTCATTGAAACATTTATTTCTGTATTTTCTGCTTTAAATTATGGCGGTGTGTATCGACCTCAGCACGCAGTCTTTCAATCTAGCTGTAAATATTGGTGACACAAATTCTGTTTTTATTGTACTTCTAAGCAACAAAGAAATGAGCCAACGCAACGTGGCAGAGAACGCTGAGATTGCACCGATTGGCGTCCATCATACGACTAAGTAGTTTTTGGCCTAAGGCAGACCAATTTTCAAATGTGTTTGTCACTGGATGATTGAAATTAAATGTAATTATAGAACGTTCTTATAACATTTCCCAAGCTTATGAAAGTTGCGCTTATGCAACATTTAGTAGGACTGCATTATCTTACCAACTGCCGTAGCATACACCATGAGAAGGCACTTTCCAAGAAATCCGTCCATGTTTCTTTCAGCAAAGACGTAGATGACAAAGTATTGCAACAAAGTCTGCCCTCTATAGTCTGCCCCCTGTACACCATGCACTATAGCGTACGTAACGCACTGGAAGACGAGGGATACAATCCAATTGTATAGCATTCCACTTTTTTCTTCATCTGCGCAAACATTGAGTATGAACAAATCTATAGGTTTGAACATGAAGTTTTTGGGAAGCTGAAAACTTTCTTCTTGATTTTGCATATACTAGTAAAACATCAGAAATAAAAAAGTACGCTGCTTGCACTACCAATAAAAAGCTCGAATCACTAGAGGAGTTAATGTTCCATGGACCTAGCTGAGTTCCACTATAGTAATCATGAATGTTATCTGGAAGTGCTATTTTTCTCGCAATACTAAGTGGGGCTAGCGACGGCTAGACTTAGCTGGACATGTCACGCGGCCACGTGTTACGTGATGTTGCAATCTTAGTCACAGAGCCAGCTGTTAAGTAATTTCTGGCGAGAACATGTCTCGTGAGTGAGTCATAGAGTGAGTGAGTGAATAAACCTTTATTAGGTCCAGCAAAACGCGAAAAAACGCACGCCTGGCTAATCCCAAGACGTGTTTGGTAGTTCTAGCCTGCTGGTGCGATCATGGGAATGCTCGACGGCCGGAATTTGGTCTTCGTGGGCGGCACACCCAGACCCAGGAGCGTGTCAAACTTTTCATTGGTGAACCTAGCGTCGACCATATGAGACAAAGTGGCAGCCTTCCCACAGGCTGCGGAAAATTATATGGGTAAATGTCCGGATATATGCTATTGATGGTCACTGGATTTGTATATGAATTAGTTCGCAGAAGCTTTAGCGTGACCGTCTGCGACCTACTTAGCTTGGATTGAGGCGGCCGAAGTCTTTTATCTTTATGTAAAATAAATCATTGCACAGTGCTGCCTAATTTATTCACATGGCTAAATATTGCCCGTCTTTTAGTTTAGTTCACGTGACATTACGACACTTTTACTCAAATAACAGAGCAGTTCGTGGTAGTTTCTGTATTCCAAGATTATCAAACCTGCACACGTGTCGTGCAAGCGAAGTAGAACTTTAAAAGGACGAAGCAAGTGAGAGCATGTTCATCATAATGATGATAATTTTTCTTCACCCCACCCTGTGCAACGAAATTCTTAAAGTTCCCAAGCCTTGATAAGATTTTTACCAAAACATACATGATGCGTAAGGCAGCTGTCCCCTTATTATAAGCTTGGATTGGTTACACTTGGATCGGTTACAAAACAGAGCACCAATAAATATAAATATCATCACCTACTGAAGGTGCATGAGCACCTGATTGAGAGTATTTTATTGAAAAATTATTATTAGGGCATGGTACCATGACACTAAGCAAGACTGTGGTCAGCGTTTCCAAGTTTCGGGTATTCATTTGGTCGAACTTGCAGCCGGGAAGCGGAAGCTATACAGCAAACAATATACGTTGTCATTGATACTGGCGAACAGTTCATCAGCTGTCTATATTCTGTCAAAAGTGAAGTGCGTCGGCATTATGCATCTGCCATATGAGATTCTAATGTTATCGCTAGCGGCTGCCTAAACACTGGAGGAATCTATAATGCTCGCGTTGTGTGAATAATCTCAACTGATGGTTCTCAGATTGTGTAGATGGTTTTGAATCATTCAGGCGCCTTTTGCTGCAAGAGGACAACTGCCCGTGAAATGGGACGGTAACGTAATACTAGAAAGAAACCAACATGCTTGTCAATATGCAACAAACTAATGCATATCGCAACAGTCTGCAAGTTTTTAGGAATGGAGCTCCTTAAGCCGGCATTCTGCCGTCACCATTGTCGATGGGTGGAGCTCCCAGCGCCGGGCATGTGGGCAGAGCGGAAGAACAGTGCGGAAGAACCGTGCGCGGAAGAACAGTCCTGATGTGCGCAGGCATGGCGGCAGATGACGCGCGAGACAGTAGCTTCCTCTTGTCGCCCACACTGGTTGGTCAGTTGCCGGTGATTACATCCTCCACCCACCGCAGACGCTCTCGCCACCCGTTGCACATCCTACTTCTATTGTGAAAGCCAGTAATGTGATCAGGTGCGTAGCCGACCATACCGCGGAATGCGTAAAATAAGCATGCGTCCACAAGGCACTTCCCGGAGTCCCACGCAGAAAACGCTCGTCGTCAGGCTCTGTGTGGACAACGAAGACGTGTGCCAATGTGAGGCTTTGGAGCACAGAATGCACCACGCCCAGCTTTCGGCAAAAGAGACACAGCCAGTTGTCAAAGAAATTCAGGTGAACTGAGCACCTGAAGAGAAAACGAAAAGTGGGCCACCCCGCCCTTAGACGCGAGTTCACCGTATTTTAGGGGCGAAGGTTCTTAAAGCGGCACCCGTTCGTCCCTCGTCGTAGTAGTAGGGCTTAACTAGTCTTACGCTTTGATCTGCAAGGTGGTGCCGGTGGGAGATTTCTCCTGTGCGTTGATGAACATTAAAAAAAAATTCGCAGCGGGCGCGTTAACTAAAAACCGAATTCTCCTGTCTCTCATTCCCAATTAGCAGCCATTGGCATGTACATCGAGCACTATCTGACAAGAAAGGGTTGCTACGTTATACTCGCTAGGCGTAACGGCCTTGGTTTTAAAAAGGTTTAGCGAGCATTGGGCCGCAGTGCCATGACTACAGTGAACTTGTATATACCATGAAGTCGAGGTGGTTAAAGGTGGGAAGTAGACAAGAAGCCCAAGCCGTAAGAAAGTGTGCGTGTGCCACCTCTCGTTTAGTTCTTGGAATGTGCGCTGGGTGGTGGTACTTCGATATGCGGAATATATGACGAAAAGATGCGAGATGGCGGTACTTGCAGTGTTGACTAGACGGACGAACGGACACACAGACAGGTGCACGGATGGATGCACGGACGGCTGCGTGGACGGATGGACGCATGGACGGAAGCAGGGGCGGATGCATGAACCAACGCAGGGACGGACGCCCGGATGGACGTGCGGACGCACGAACAGACGCACGCACGGACGGGCGGTTGGACGCACGGGCGGCCACACAGACGCACACATGGACGAGCGGAAGGAAGAACGAATGGACGGACGGATGCTTCGCCCCACTTTCATCATTCAACCCGTGGATATGCTGCCACTTTTTTAAACGCGTTTTTAGACACGAGTTTACCGTCTGCACATGTGGACTGAGTTGCCGCGTATACGAGTCTAAGGGGAAGTGATTCTTAAATGAGAGAAAAGAAGATAAAACTGAGCCCCGTAACTGTCTGCATCACAATGCGACACCTCAACAGTGGCTCACGAGGAAAGAGGATAAGGAGGGATTAAAAAGGATAAAGTGAGAAGTAAAGATAAGACAGAGAAAGATGGGGACACGGTCAAAGAAGTCCGAGGACGGGGTACAACTCAGCGAGAGCTTCACGGCGTCAGCAGATGGCGGAGGGCGAGCCGGTCGGCCGGAGCTGCGCTGTCGTCGGAGATCGCGGAGGCACAACCGTTCGAAACAGAATTCAGTGAGGTAGTCCCCCAACACTAAGGTCGAAGAACAATCTCTGTCTAATCAGCGGTATTCGCAAGGAGGCAAAACGTGAAATCGCAGTTGGGACAGTCCAGGAAGCGTTATTCACGGCGGACGACCACGTCGAGCTTGAAATATGCGGGACATGGAGTGGATCATTATGGCTACAAAACATGCCACCATTTAGCATGATGAACTGCTTTTCCCACCCGCCGAAACCACGTTATTTTCCAAGGCTGAACATTGTAGTTGAAAGAGTCCTCTTACCCCGAATGCTTTTCATATATATTTGTAGGGAGAGTAGGTTTTCCTCAGATATAGAATTGAAAAAAAAAAAGTGAACCCGACAACTGTCTGCAGCTAAGTGTGACGCCTCAGCAGTGGCTCACATGGGAAAGGGGATGAGGCGTTGCCCCGCCACGGTGGTCTAGTGGCTAAGGTTCTCGGCTGCTGACCCGCAGGTCGTGGTTTGAATCCCGACTGCGGTGGCTGCATTTCCGATGGAGGCGGAAATGTTGTAGGCCCGTGTGCTCAGATTTGGGCACACGTTAAAGAACACCAGGTGGTCGAAATTTCCGGAGCCCTCTACTACGGCGTCTCTCATAGTCATATGGTGGTTTTAGGACGTTAAAGCCCACATATCAATCAATCAATCAGGGGATGAGGCGTAATAGGCTAGAGTGAAGAGAGCCAAGGTCAAGAACAAAGTGAGAAAAAAAGATCGAGAAAAAAACAAAAGAAAGGGGGAGATAAGTGGCACTCCCAGATCTTCCACCGAAACCGCGTGGCGCGAATTCTTCGAAATCGCTCACGCAGTCCGCTGCCTTCAACAAACCCCGGCACTAGAAAAAGAGTACGTTTGATTTGCATTTTTGCAAATCAAACGTACTCTTTTTTCCCGAAAGCATTTTTGAATGCTTTCGGGAAAATACGTAGAACTTTTCAATGACTCGGCTACTTTATACATTCCAGAATTATCCGAGCACCTATAGGCATGGTTACGAAGGCATGCGCAACGAGGCTGGACGGTTTAGAAAAAAAAACGAAAATAAAAGGGAGAGATGAGAAAAAATAAACTGCTCGTCCGAAATTTTCTCAAGCCACCACTTGTACTGCAGCCTAAAAAGTAAAACTGATGTACGCTCTTCCACTGCGAGTCATATGCAGAATCTTAAATTTGTTATTTTTTTCATGAAGACCTCGCTCAAGTTAACTGGCATGTCCACCTACATTGACCCATCTTCTAATATTCATCGCATTACTGTGTATGGCAGGGCATATTGACCAAAAATGCGATTGTTTGATTTCCTTACTGAAAGATTACACGCATTCAGAGGAGTAAAACCATTTGTTGGCGAGCAAGTAGGAATGCTCCGGGCCATTTACAAATGGCGCCAATGACTAGGCCTCCTAACCGATATGACGGCTTCTTTTCATGGTGGTTACGCTGTGTATGCAATTTAAATGCGAAGCATTTCTTAGCGAACTTCGGTGACATTGAGCGTATCTATCTATCTATCTATCTATCTATCTATCTATCTATCTATCTATCTATCTATCTATCTATCTATCTATCTATCTATCTATCTATCTATCTATCTATCTATCTATCTATCTATCTATCTATCTATCTATGACTTTTAGTTCTCCTGGCTGTTTCGTTAGTGGTATCAATTCCGAATTCGGTATGGCATAACATGACTGTACGGCGAGTATAATTCACTGGTCATAACATTATATATGTCATGAATGTCATGATTTACATTTCATGGCTTTGCTACTTTTGCGGTTTTTTCCTTCACAATATATGTCGGAAAACTGGTATGGTATAACATGACTGCATGGTGAACACAAGTGACAAACCCCAACGTGGAAATCATGACATGCACGTCATGTACTGCACATCACTTTCAAGGTACGCTCGCGGCTGTTTCGCTAGCTTTACATGTACCAAATTTGGTATAACAGATGGTGAATGGCTGACGAAGGTATATGACAGGTGCAAACATGATAATCATGAGATGCGTGCCATGTAACAACATGACCAAATGCTACGCTCATGATGCACTCGCGTGCATTTCACTAGCTTCACATGTACCAAATTCGGTATTACGTGACGCGAGCAAACGACATAGATAAATGACACGTCCAAACATGATATTCATGACATGCGTGTCATGTAACAACATAACTACATGCCACACTCACGATGCGCCCGCGGCCGCTTTGCTTGCTTCACATATGCCAAATTTGGTATTACGTTACGTGAATGGATGACGAAGGTATGTGACTGGTGCCAACATGTTGATCAAGAGATGCGTGTCATGTAACAACATGACTACATGAAACACTGTAGGTGCCAATATACATCGACGTGACCTGGTGCGCGTGTGCGCCGGCGTTCGTTTTGCGTGTCACGCCGGCGATGCCACGTCAGGCGCCGATCTGCGTGCCTTATACTCGCAGGCGCGCGGCGCGCTGCGTTGCTTGGACGCATGCGCGCTTGAGCACGCCGGCGTCCCTCCATCACAAAGAGAGCCAGACGCACTGTCGCCTGGGTAACGTCATCGGCGCAAAATAGCAATGGTAAACTAATGACGAACCTTTACAGAAAGCTCACTGACCGACAAAGATATCTTCATCTTAAAAGCAGCCATGTCAAACATTGCAAAACAAGTATCCCCAGTAGCCAAGCTATCCGTTTCAAAAGAATTTGCTCGGACAACAGAGAATTCACTCGAAACTGTGACCAGCTCTTAAAGCATTAACGAAACAACAATATCCTTCACAAATTATCGACGATGCTCTACAGCGGTCCAATTGTCTTGACCGTGAAAAGCTCAACAAAAAGGACAAGCGGTTAGCGCCGCCTTCCCGAACCAACCTCGTTCTAACAGATTCTGCATCTATAACGTGTCGCATATGCTCAGAAACCAGAACAAGCTATTGGCCAGAGCGATTGGCTCAAGCACATTTTCACTGAATCACCACGAGTTGTATATCGGAGATCAAGGAACATGCGCGACACTTTAACTTATACCAAGACTAGATTCATTGCTCCTGTTGGTTGTCACTCCTGTAACAAACTATGATGTAAAGTTTGCGCGCAGATGACCAATTAGATTCTTGCCAAAAGCACGGCGCATACCTTTTCCCTTAAGATTAACGGGGACTTGAACTGCGATAGCAGCAAAATCATTTACTTACTTGAGTGCTCAATATGCCACATGCAATACATCGGTCAAACCGAAACATCATTTCGTATCCGTTTCAACAACCACAAATCACTCATAAACAGTTCGCCACATCTCTCATTGTTTAAGCATGTTTATGTACCAGGTCATTCTTTAGACAAGATTATGGTGACGATATTAGAATCAGGCTTCAAATCGCGCCATGATCGCGAAGTTCGAGAATATTCCTTCATCCATAAAATCAATAGTGTTTTATCTGGCAATACTAATGTGTGGGCAAATTGTCGTGCCTTTCACGGTGCCCTGACGTCCGCATTTTTGCGAAATATTTAAAGAAACATACTTGACGTATTCGCTATATTCTGAAAGTTATCAGATATATTAGATTTCATGCATAATAATCGTCGTCAATGGTCATTGTTACACATGCATTTTTGATGCTCATGATTTGTCTACTGTATTAAATTTTTTTCTATTGCTTTTTTAGTGTTGTCGTGGTTGCTTAAAAAAATCAGAACACTCATATTCTGACCGCACGTATTTTGTACTCACGTGTCCATGCCTGCCCTTAAAAGCGGTCGCACACTCGTATTTTTGTTCATCCTGACGAAGGCCGTGCCATGGCCAAAAGGTAGATTAAAAAAAGATCAAATATTCGTAAGTGTGCTTCTTTATTAAATGCGAAGCATTTCTTAGTGAATTTCCGCGACTTGGAGCGTATCTATCTATCTATCTATCTATCTATCTATCTATCTATCTATCTATCTATCTATCTATCTATCTATCTATATAGCCGCCTATGACTTTAAGCTCTCCTAACCGTTTCGATAATGGTATAGATACCAACCTCTTATGGCATAACATCATTATATGAAGAACATATTTACCTACTCAGAACATTAAAATCATTATATATAAGCCATTGATGTCATAATTTACATTTCATGGTCCCACAGCACTTGTGGAGGTTCCATTCACGCGGCATGTTGCAAAACTGGTATTTTATGACATGATTGCATGGCGAATACAAGCGACAGACCCTAACATGAAAATCATTACATTCTGTGTCATGCAACAACATGAATACATGCCACGCTCATTATGCTCTCGCGGCCGTTTCGCTCGTGTCACATATACCAAAGTTGGTGTTACGATACGTGAATGGTTTCCGAAAGTATGTGACTAGTAAAACATGTTATCATGAGATGCGTGTCATGTAACAAGCTGACTACCTTCAACGATCATCATGCGTTGGCGGCCATTTCACTAGCTTTACTTATACCAAGGAGGAGGAGGAGGAGGAAGGGAAGAAATGAAAGGCAGGGAGGTCAACCAGACGCACGTCCGGTTTGCTACCCTGCACTGGGGGAAGGGGTGAGGGGATTAAAGAAGAAGAGTGAGAGAAGTGAAGGGCAACGTGTGTGTAGATGTGACCTTGTCCATTGCACGCTTATAAGCGGTCGCGTAGTCCGGTCGTCTTTAGAAAACTTAGCAATGCCCGCGTCGCTTTGCGGGCCAGCGACGCGTAGAGCCATGAGCCAAGTATCTTCTCTTCGGAAAAAGGTCTACTGTCTAGAGTCTCCAACGTTTCGCGTAGCAAATTGCGTTCGCTCGCAAAACGTTCACATGAACACAGTAGATGTTCTATTGTCTCGTCAGTGTCGCACAATTCACATCGGGAGCTATCCGCCATTCCTATGCGAAAAGAGTACGCCTTTGTAAAAGGTACTCCTAACCACAGGCGGCACAGTAAGGTTGCATCCTGGCGGGAGAGGTCCGATAGAAATTTAAGCTTTCTCGATGGGTCCAATTTGTGTAGGCGGCGGTTCCTGACACTGGGGTCACTCAGCCAAGCTTCCTACTTATACCAAGTTTGGTATTACGAGAGGGGAATGGAAGACGAATGTATGATACTGTTGCAAACTTGTTAAAAATGAGATGCGTGTCATGTAACAAAACGACTACATGCTACGCTCATGATGTGCTCGCGGCCGTTTCGCTAGCTTCCTATGTACAGTAAAACTTAACCTTCTATATATTCTTTGTGTTCCATTGGGCAGAGCTCCCTCAGCTGCGTAGCAGCTGTTGCTATCGAAGGGAGTGGAAGGTTGGTTTCATGGTGTCTGTCTTGCCTTGTCGTGGCTGCTGCTGCTTGTGAAAGATGGAGACCAGTGTCTTTCAATACGTTGCAACAACACGGCTTTATGTACAGGAACCTACGTACAAATTCACAAGACTCTTCACCGTTGGAACCGTCGTATGTTGCCTCGTCAGAGCCGATAGTGCAGAGCACTGTTTTCTGCAACCAGAACGACCATGAGGTAACGGGAGCCCGGTTTTAATTCTTGGTTGCCCCTCCCGATTCTCCTCACGGCCAACCAAAAGAATTCACTCCGTTTATTGGACAGACTAAAGACAGTTGTTGCCGTCCTCTCCTCTCGCTCTCTTAAGCATTCGGCCTCTCGGTCTCAGAAAGAGACACGAAAGGACCGGAATACAAAAGACGTTCCGCGAACTGTGCAAACGCACACGATGGCGGCACCGTTCCGCTCTGGGCCGATGCCATTACTGCGAGATGACTACGCTGTCGAGCGTGACAGCCGTCCCGGGGACTCTAATACAGATTGATGGGTGTCGATACACCGGATATCCTCACGTCGCCCGCCGGCCTTCCGCTGGCCGGGGACGTGATGATATCAGGAGTTTGATATGGCAGTCGTACATTAGTTAGGAAAGCGACATATGGACGGTGACTGCTTGTCCCGTTCACCCATTGAATCGGCAACCCTACCCAAGAAGGAGGAGACATCATTTCTCGGTGTCCTCAACACGACCGCCATTCAGCAGCAACAACGTGACGACGCTGAGTTGCTTGGCTCGATTACCTACTTAGATGGCAGATCTCGGAAGGCGCCAAGAGTTTTCGCAAGGGTGTTGTCATTTTTACGTTTCCGGGGTGGAGTTCTTTACAAAAGAAATTTTTCGTCGACGGGTTCTGCCTAACTGCTCGTCATCCCAGCAGCCCTTCGCACCGAAGTACTGAAAGCATGCCACGACGAAGTTACCTCTGGCCACTTGGGTTACACGAGAACGTTGGACAGGGTACAGCAAAGGTATTACTGGCCAAGACCAACCATAGCCGTGAAGCACCACGTTCGTACCTGTATCGACTGCCAGCGACACAAGTCGCCGTCGACTAAACGAGCTGGCCTCCTGCCTCTCGTACAGGTCCCAACGACTCCATTACACCACATCAGCATGGACATTTTGAGCGCGCTACCTACTTCTACTGCAAGCAACCGGTGGGTTATCGTCGCGACAGATTATCTGACCCATTATGCCGAGACAAAGACTTTCCAGAGAGCTACAGCAGCAGAGGTGGCAATATTTTTCATCGAGGATATTGTAGTGAGGCACGGTGCACCAACCATCGTAATCACAGACAGAAACACCGCGTTTACGGCAGCTCTTTTGGACCATGTCTTGATGCTACGTGGAACAACGCTTCGTAAGACCACCGCCTACCACCCGCAAACGAACGGGCTGACAGAGCGTCTAAACGAAACCACTGAAGACACGCTTTTGATACACGTACACGTTTAACACAAAAATTGGGATGAAATCTTGCCTTACATAAAGTTTGTATTCAACACGGCCAAGCTATAAACGACCCGCACGACACCATTAAGCCTCGTTCATGGACGGAAAGAGTTCGATGCAATGTTACCGCACGAAGGCGACGACATCGTCCCGGACGCCGACAAGATTACGGAACGCGCGGAAGCAGCTAGGCAACATGCATGTTTACGGATTAGCCAGCAGCAAGAGTACAATGCAGGCCGCTACAACGCTCACCGCCGAACAGTCGTCTAAAAAACTGGCGATAAAGTATGGGTTTGGACACCCGTACGAGGGAAACGAGGGCTTTCTTAAAAGCTCTTAAGAAGATACTTTGGACCGTACCTAGTGCTGCGATGACTGAGTGATGTCACTTACGAAGTTATTCCCGACAATTCATATAGTACAAGGCGTCACCAGCAACATTCTAGACTCTTTCACGTGTTCCGCATGAAGCCTAACGTCAGCGAGTGATTGCGTGAGTGTGATTCCACGAGAGATCGACACGGGTCCAAAAGTTGATATTTTAGATTTTATTGAGTATTTTATATTTTGTGCACCTCTCACCAGGTAGCCCAAAAGTCAACTTCGTTTTAAGATTAACGGCATAAATTACGAGAAAAAAATATCAAACTTCACCAACACGGAGGCACCGATTTCGTCACCTGTCTATTTCGAAAATTGCAGATGCTATAAAAAGACAAATCTTTTTCTTTCAAGGAAGATATTTTTCACCTGAAATGCATGTTTAATGAAAAATGAATTCATACGGTTTCAAGTTTGTAAACCTTAAGAAAATAGCTTTTAAAAATTTCTAATTTTGCGACAGTTTAAAATAAGTTACGCATTCACCAATTTTTTTTCTCTGAAAGTAATGCAAGCAGCGTTTCCAACATTCACACGTTTCAAGGATATAGTGTGTTCATTAGGTATATAAATTATTGCTCCAGTAGGGCAAATGTAAATTTTTATATATAGCCTCAAAATTTTCCTATTGGCAAAAGTGTACTCCAGTGAAATTTGAATAAAAAAAAACCCATCTTCGATTTTTCTTAAAATCTCGTAAATAGACAACCGAAGGCCACCATACAGTAATGTAAAAAAAACATGTTGCATTTTTTTGTTTTTAGCAAAAATATTGTTGTACAAATCAGAGGTCTTTGAGAATGCACTGATAAGTTGAGAAATCTAGAAATCGGAACGGAAAAGCGGCAATGAACTTCAAACGCGAGTAAACGTGACCGCATTTGGTGAAGAAATGCTGTTTTAGCAGATAGGAGTAACTATTTTGAACACGATATTCTACAGTATCTGAATTCACTCTTATACATAGAGCATTGAGACTTCTAATATGTGGTGCCTCTTTATTACTGACACACAGATGGAGCTGCTGTGACGTCCATGTGTTTGCAACACGTTGGGTATGAGAATTGAATGTTGAATGAGTTCATAAACGAATCATAACAAATTTTTATCATTTGGGGCACGAAGACTGCCGCATTAGACAGAAGAACACGCTTTAGGGCAAGTTGTCATCCGTCATCTGCTCTACAAATAAATTGCTGTGCGCCGCATCTCGGAGGCAATGTTTTAGATCATATAGTTCAAAGTAGGGACAAAGATTACGCCTCCCTTGGTTTTATCGACAAAAACATTGTGAAATTCATTTTAAGTACTATACTTCAGCTTTTCATTCGCACTGTGGTACTTGCGCACGCTGTTTTACGTCAGCTCTCATTAAAGGTGAGAGACGTAGGAACAGGCGACAGATAGATCATTTTCGTGCTGCTGGTTTCACGCATAGCTGCATTGCCAGTAATTTGAGCCTCGAGGAGCGTGACGATGGCTGACCACTTCAGCCGGGATAGAGTTTTTTTGTTCAGATTACCTCATGTTGCATAAAAAGAAAATACCTTATCAAAGAAACTTCCGCAAAATCGAAGACATCGGCCTGTTTGCCCTACAGAAGCTTTTGCCGAAAGCTGCCCGCCATGCACATAACAACGACCACGTACGCCTGAACCGCTTCAGACGCCTCAGAGATATGCTGTCTTCGTCTAATGGCTTCTCAGCCGAAAGAGCTGATGAGTTTTTGCCGGAAGAAGAAAAAGGCGGAAGTCGAGAGCGGTGCGTAAACACGCCTGACGCATTGTCACATAGCGACTGAAGAAGCTGCATGCGCAAAATAGCAAAGTTCATGCAGAGCCAAGAGAACTTAGCAGCAATTCTACAGTTACCGTGAAATGCCACCGTAACGTGTGTAACCGCCACTTTCAACCATTAGATCTAAAATGCAGTGTGTGTGCCCAGTGGTTCAAGAACTTCAATCAAGCCCACGAAGCGTGTTTTTCGTATCAAGAGCGCATGCGTTTGTTGACACTGTTGCCGAGCGATATAGAGCGCCGAAATCTCCAAGCGCTTATACCAAACTTGTCAGCTTACAAGATATACAGATCCCGACGTAGGCGCGCAAAACACGGGATATGGTCAGCACTAAATGTGGTAAAAATGACACGGCTGAACCCAATCGACGTCCAGGCCGCTATGGCTTACTACTCTAAAGATGAGTATAGTTGCTCTCGGCAGAGTCCCAACAAGATGTAGTATCTGTTATGATTGGCGGAAAAAAGGAGCTTGTTTCGAAGGGGGTTTATGATCCGTTCGGTGCGAGAGCCTTACCGTCTCTTTAGAGAAGCTAATCCGAACACGTCTATCGGGCTATCAAAGTTTTATTCACTGAGGCCAAAGTGTGTTCTTCTTGCACCACACCAAGAAGTGTTCCTTTGTATATACTGTGCTAATGCCACGGAATGTGTTTTTGCCCTACACGACGTCACCGATGGTGCCTACACGGCGGACTTTTTGAAAGTACTATGTCTTTGCAGCTCCCCTACAAGGGATTGTTTTTTAGGCTAGTGTGACTATTGTGCTAAGGAGGACGTTCTGACAGCCACATGATTAGGAATCCCTGAAGATATTGAAGTCGCCTATGCAGTATGCGAAAATGGCGATCTAGTAAAAAAAACAGGCCAAGGAAGTGTTTTTCTGCGAGAGCTATCTCTTAGGTTCGTGAAGTCGATTACCCATGATTACATAAGATACATTCAAGAATCAGCAATAAGCCAGGCGAAAGAGAACCGAGAAAAAGAGTCTTGAATTGTTCACTTTGATTTCGCCTAAAATTGGACAGCCATTTTACCGAATGAGGTGCAGTCGGCACAAAAGACAGGTGTCTATATCCACCTGTGTCGTCACAAGGAAGCAATCAATTCAAAGTTTTGCCGTCATGAGTGATGACACATGCCATGATGCTGCACATGCCTGTTTTGCTCTACAAATAATCCACAATCATACGAAGGAAAAACTTAGGCCTTACACGCACATTACTTATGTTTTATGATGGTGCATGCAGTCACTTCAAAAACAAGTACCAGTTGTTCGAGGTATGTCAGAAAGATCACATATCCACAAAGTGGATTTTTTCGGCCACAGGACATGGCAAGAACTCTTGTGACGGCGTTGGTGGCCTACTAAAGCATCAGGCTACACTCTACAACCTTAGAGCGACAAGCTCAGCTGTGATTATGTCAGCATCCCAAATGGTGGCGCAAATGAGCACGAAGCTCAAGAATGTCAAGCTGCTGTGTGCAAATGCAGACGAGCTAGAAACATTTCGTCAGTTTAAGAAGAGCCAGTGGAAATTGTTGCCACGTGTTCCAGGTATACGTTATTGGCATGTTTGGCTAAGCACATCTGAGGGCACTCATTGTGGTCGTGTTTTGTTAGCGTCACGTACTGCTAAATGTGATCTACTAAAGATGCAGCCATTTTGAGCACATCTCTTGTTTCACGCAGTCACCACCAAAATACCAGTGAGGGTACTTCAAGCACATATGCTTTTTCTAGCGAGACCCAACACTTGCGTTGGAACATTTTTATGTTTGAGTTTATCTGCAAATATAGACAGATGTTATGCAACTGAGTTACAGTGCCGAAGATTTCCTCCATTAGAGCTGTGTTATCAGGAGCATAAATGTACCCTCATGGGTACGTATTTGTTCCAGTGCTAAAACAGCCTTTCTTCACCAAATGCGGTCATGTTTACTCGCGTTTGAAGCTTATTGCCGCTTTTCCGTTCCGATTTCTAGATTTCTCAACTTATCAGCGCATTCTCGAAAGCTCTGTGTTGTACCACGAATATAGTCGCTAAAAACAAAATAATGCAACATGTTTTTCTATATTTCTGTATGATGGCCATCGGTTGTCTATTTATGATATTTAAAAAAATCGAAGATGAGGTTTTTTATTATTCAAATTTCACTGGAGTACACTTTTGCCAGTAAGAGAACTTTGAGGCAATATATAAAAATTACATTTGCCCTATGGCAACAATAATTTATTTACCTAATGAACACACTATAACTTTAAAACGTGTCAAGTTTGAAAACGCTGCTTGCATACATTCGGAGACAAAAAATGGGGAAAACGTAGCTTATTTTAAACTGTCTTGAAATTAGACATTTTTGAAAGCAATTTTCTGAAGGTCTACAAACTGGAAACCGTATGAATTCATTCTTCATTAGACATGCAATTCTGGTGAAAAATATCTTCCTTAAAACAAAAAGATTTGTCTTTTTATAGCATCTGAAATTTTTGAAAATGACAGGTGACGAAGTTGGTGCCTCCGTGTTGGTGAAGTTTGATATTTTTTTCTCGTAAGTTATGCCGTTAAAAATAAAACGAAGTTGACTTTCCGGCTACTTGGTGAAAGGTGCACGAAATACAAAATACTCAATGAAATCTAAAACATCAACTTTTGGACCCGTGTCGATCTCTCGTGGAATCACCCGTGAGACTTCTTGAGAAAAAAAATGGCAGCATATCCACGGAGTGAATGATGGAGAGTGGGGCGTAGCATTCGTCCTTCCATTCGTTCTTGCTTCCGTCCGTCCATGCGTCCGTCTGTATGACCGTCCATTCGGCCGTCCGTGCGTGCGTATATTCGTGCATCCGCCCTTGCGTTCGTCCATGCATCCGCCCCTGCGTCCGTTCATGCGTCCATCCATGCATCTGTCTGTGTGTCCATTCGTCCATCTATTCAACATTCCAAGTACCACCATCTCGCATACTATCATTATATATTCCGAATTAGGGAGCCTTCAAGTGCGCGCGTCTCCGTGTGTTAGGGTGGTGAGAACTCCGATCATGGTTGTTTACAACTGGCTAAAACGGCCCCCATATTTGACGGGCCGCCATGTTGGTTCTGAGTGGTCGCTCATTTACATTGACGGCAGCGTGGGGATGTTTTCTGAAGTTAGCCTTGGTTTAGTTGAGCAGGAAAGACATGTTCGTGACTTGAGTTTGTATAGAATACTGTTAAAACAGTTCGTTTTTTCTACTTGCTAGACCCACCGCATTGGCTGAGTGAGGTTATTTAGGGAGCCTATATTTCAAAGGGGAGAACCTCAATGTCACTATGAATGGACTTCAATGTCTGCGTGCCATTCATGAAGCATATTCACCTTAGCACTGCAAATACCTCAAAGGCATCTTAGTGCTAGGCTCGAAACCATGCTGTTTATATGATGGAAATCGTAACGACCGGGAAAGCAGAATAAACAACCGGGTAGCTCGTGATGTTCTCTGTAAAGCAAATAGCTCAGCTAGCCTGTTTCTCATACCTTAAACATTGCGCTTCTCCATAAAATAATTTTCTACAGCAAGCTTAGTTCCTGCAAAGGAATCTGTACAATGACTGCTTAAAAACCTTACAATCTGTAAGCGTTGCCCGAAAAAGTAGGGCATTCAATCACATTACAGCGCCCTTCCCCTATGCCCACAAGCCTGTATATTAGGCTAGAAGAAAAGCAAAGGGGAGCAACGAGGGACAAATCAAGTTTTTCCATGTCAGATGTTATTGCAAACAGCATCCAAACGGCATCTGGCCTTGTGTCTTCAAACCATCCAGCCTCCTTTGCTGGAAACTTGTGTCCTCGCAGTGGGCCTAGAGTAAAGCAATAAGACAAAAAATAATACACGGCTCCGACCACATATACTGAGCTCACACACTTTTACTCTACAAGCACTAAATAAAAGCAGAGTTTACGATATCAAATCATATGTGTGTCAGGTTATGAAACAAAAGGACTCGTACGTGTACACTGTCCAATCTAGTTTTCGTTTTTTCTCCATTCATTTTTTCTTTTCTTCCTTTTTCCACATGCACATACAAAGTGTTTTCGTTCGCCTACCACTTGATGACCATTGAAGGGAAACGGACGAAGATTAAATGTAAAAAGAGCCGACCGACCCATTAACGGGAGACCCTTCCTTTACGCACGCCGCATGCCGACCGACCCATTACGGGGAAGCCCTTTCTTTACGCACGCCGTCACGGACCCTCCCGGCACCGCGGCGACAATCTTGGGTGGCCCGACACACGTCGAGAACTGAACAGCACGTTATAAGAAACGTATGTGGACGTACAAGGACAGTTGGTTTCGCTCTCAGTGTTGACAGTGGTTTTTCCTCTTCCTCTTTTGTTTGCTTTCTTTCTTTTCTTTCTTTTTCTTTTTTTCTCCCCCCCCCATTTTTTCTCTCACTCTCGCAAACATGATTCAAGGCGAGAGGGACGCGGCAGCAACGAAGATTGGAAATTCATGTCAGTATAACTCATCCCCTGATGAAGGGAGGACCCCTCCCGAAACTGTTGGGAAATAAATATAGTTATCCTTGTGGACAACGCTCCCATTGTGCCATATCCTATATATATATATATATATATATATATATATATATATATATATATATCACGCGCTAATCCAAACATTAGAGCAAAGTCGAACCAATGATTGCCTAGGTTGATGGGACTAAAGGCAGATCACCTCTGCCTGACTAGGGTCCCTCCACGCATACATTTGCTCAAGTGAATTGGAACAAAGGATACAAACTTCATTCTGCTCTTGAATGAGGGGACACAAAATTCAAATCGTCAACAAGCCGTGGCAGAGCGGAACAATGCCGGGCCAGGACAAGGCTATCTATGGTTGGGGCGACCTCGCTGGCTGGGTCGTTGAATCCCGTTATTCTTTCCAAAAAAAAGTCACAGCTTTGCCTAGAAAATGAAGCAATGAACGCAATAGCAACAACTTGAAAGGTCCCGCGCAGAATGGAAAGCAGATCAAAACGTGCCCAGCGTTTTTCGCGCACAAATTACGCACGAAACTTACTCACAGGTGCGAATGCACGCGAATAAGCGCTAATTTGTTACTTCACTGAGGCTGAAAAGCACGCGCTTTCTGCGAACGAAGACTGCAATAATTGCAGTACCCTTGTGCGTTCAGTAACTACAGCACAATCATTCCACATAAAGCCCGAGGCCAGCCAAGGCGTACGCTCCTCCCCTCCTCGCCAACGCGAGATAAGGGTGTGCGAGGAGCGTAGCTCCGCCTCTCTAAACCGAGGAAACTATGCGTAGGAGATTAGAGCAGGCGCCACTGCGTGATGTGGCGACGTGTGCTCACTGCATGATCTTTCTGGTAATGCAAAAAACACAGCAGTGGTAAGCGGTATATATAAATAGTTTGCTGTTTGAACGGTGAAGAACGTTCTCCGGGGTAGCTGAGTTGTTGACGCCTCGCTTTCACGACGCAGAGGTCCCACGTTTGATTCAGCACGCCGGAGTGTTTTCTCTCTAGATTTTTTTATTTCTTGCTTTTTCACATATATAGATACGTATACATATACGGTGCATCACAGCGACGCCGACGTGTACGCCGACGCCGGCGCCAAATCCAGCCGTGAGTGTCCATATAATTGCTATCGGAATAAAACCGCAATGCTGCCCCTGAATGAGTGCACTGGAGGTGCGAAAGACGGATGGGGCTGCTCATTGAATGGCTATACATATCAGCAGATGAAAACCAGTGTGTGAAAAGGTGAATCAGATATTTAAAGATGGTGAAAAAGTAAGTTGACAAGCTGAAGGAAATAGAGAAAAAAAAAAACACAACCATGGTTTTTAAGGCGTAAGCTTCCAATGTATCATAAGTTCAATCATGTGGCACAGTTGCCAAAAAACAAAAAAACAGAAACAGGAAGTCTGCGCGAAAAGCACAGGCGAGTCAAAGCGAAAGCTGAAATGGCGGCATCTTTAGATGATGATGATTTTCCTTACATTACTTGCCCTCACTTATAAAATTCACAAAGCGAAGATTACAAATACACTCTCAAGACACCCACTGCGCTACCAATCTTTTTGTGTTAATCTTGAAAGCATCCACTACCACATTATTTGCCATTCAGCAGAAAAATTAACTTATATTTACACATCCGCAAGACGTTATGCGAACTTTGTTGACGCGGTGCCTGATGACAGCGAATAAATTTTTCTCTACAACATTACTCCTAAATGCGATAGCTTTTGTTTATTTTGTAGCCTATAGGAAACTGGGTATACCCACACGTTGTGAGCGACCATGCCTCGGGTGCACTACTGTTTTCTCTTTAATAGTTCTCTTTAATCTTTCTCTCTAATAGGTCCAAAGGATTGTTGCTCCTAAATTACAAATTTTTCCGGTATATTGTAAAGATAGATTTAGTTGTATTCAGTCACAATTTTTGCTCAATGTGTTAAAATCTGTTTTCACCTCCACATGTTCATTTTGATGTGGACAATTTGGACAGCAAATTTTCTGACTGGACAACGAACTACATAATATGCTGCTGGAAGTGCATAGACGAGCTCTGTCCAAAGAGCAAAAGCAATTGCTTTATTCAGAGCAATTTTCTTATTTTTCGCGTAAAACGAAGGAATCACTCATTGCCCTTTGCGGATGAGTATTTGTGTTCGAATAGAATTCAGTACATCACCCCTTGAACTTGTTTATATAAAACATACTTGTTTTTGACTAACACAAGCTGTAAATATTTATGAATTTTCCTTTCGTTCGCGGCCCAGTTATTAACCCTATGTGCAACTTCATGAATACATTTATGAAGAAACCAGAAGTTGCGTAGCAAAGGGAATCAGAAGTGGTAACGAAGTTTTGATTTCTTTTGATTTATTTGTTGCACGCTGTCATGTCGCTTATTTCGTTTTATCCAGCCTAAGCGAAGAGTCGACGTAGACAGCCGCAAGTCTCATTTCTCACTTCTCGTTTTCTTCTGTCCTTCCTCCTTTGAGAACCGTATCAAATATAGAACCAGGAATCGCTGCAGCTGCGATGTGAGCTATAGTCAGGGCCACTGAAATGGTCAAAAGGACATGTTATGCTTCATTTTGTACTATCTAATAGAAACAAGGCTGCGTATTGAAAACGCTGGCGTTAATTTTTTCTTGTTTATTATCTCGACGGTTCTTAATGAAACATGCAACTGCATCGTGTTGCCGTCTAGTTCAGAAATAGCCAACAAATTCTCGAGCTGAATGGATTAGGATTTAAAATCCGTCGCGCAAGACGAGTGCAATTGAGCACGGAATGTCAGGCGTGCGTGGTGGTGTTTTGCGTCGCTGTTTGGTTATTAGATGCGGAAGCATCTTATACTCGCGCCTTGTAGTGCGCCGTCCGCACCGCTTCTCGAACATTCGACAGCTGACGCGCGCGCATGCGCCGTCGCCCACCATCTGTGCCGCGCGCGCTTCTCCTTCGAGAACATTCGACAGCTGACAGCGCATGCGCCGTCGCGCCGTCGCCATCTGTGCCGCGCGCGCGCTTCTCCTTCGAGAACATTCAACAGCTGACAGTGCATGCGCTGTCGCACTGTATATATACTCAAGGTCGGCGCTCGCTCGCTCAGTTGCCGCTCGTCGGTTGGTTTGTACGGCGCGTCGACGTCCAAGGTCGCGGTGAAATGAATTCCAACGAATCCACAAACACAATGATCGACGTCCCTTCCACCAGCGCCGTCCTTTCGCATACGTGTGTACGTGTTCACTCATTTAACACCCCCTCCTACAACTACGTTAACCAATTTAGCCATCGACCCAAGTAAGTCGCAATTTAACACCCCATTTCACAACCACGTTAACCAATTTAGCCATCGACCCAAGTAAGTCACACTTTAACACCCCGTTAACCAAATATATGCTCCGCATCCTCCTCAGTGTTCCCCCGAGGGAAGCTGCGGGCAATTTTTTGACTTATGGTTTCTACGGATAAGGCCCAAAGGAGTGTTATGTCCGAAGGACCAGACCTCGTCAAATTCCGATAGTGCGTTTCATGAGGTATGATTGAGGGCGTCTTCATACTAAGAAAAAGAAAAGACATTCTCAGCTTTCTTCGTTCAACCCCCCCCCCCCCCTAAATCCCCTCTAAAATAGCCCTTAGATGTAGGGTTCTTGGATGGCACATCTTCCTACATAATCACTTCATGAAATGTTGATCCTTGAAACTGCAGATTTCAGGCTTCTAGGAAAAAGCGGACACCAAATTGAAACATACCGACCCAATGAAACACTAATTACTAACTTAAAATTTTATTTCTCTCATTCATTTCATCGCAAGGCCGATTATAATTGTTGCGGAGCAACAGCCTCTACTTACAAGAAAACAATAAGTGGGAAACTTTAAATGGGTAAACATCCAGAAAACATTTACATAATAAAAACACAGCATTTTAATAAAAAAAAATGTACGCAGGCGGCTACAACTCGTAGCTAGTTTGAAAACAATATTATCACTGAGTGAAAAATGTTCCTGCCCAGAATGTTATGTCGTAAAACTGCCAGCTTAAGGTTGTGAAAACCCGATAAGATATCGAAATACTCAGAATCAATGTCAAGTAATAATATGACGCAGATAGCTATAGCATCTCGCACTTCTCTAGGAAGACTTTGATCAACGAAAAACCTCGAGCTCTCAACAACATGCAAAACAAGCATCGCAAAAAGTGACGAAAACAGCACCATTTGACCTTTACGCAGCTCCAATATAGTAGAGTTTCTTTAAAGTAATTTCGAACAGCTGGCTGTATACTGGTAGATTGTCAGCGTGGCGCGCCGGCTGCATGCCGGTGGGAGCAGTAACAGCACATCAAACAAAGCACATCTGGGGGCACGTGTTTCTGTCCTTACCTCCCTTTGACAACCTCTCCTTGTCACCTCACTCTTCTTATTTCGAAAAGGGCTAGAGGCTGCCCCACAATTTTGGCACTTTCTAGCAGCCGCGAACATTGTACGCTGCCGGAGAAATTAGAAGTGGTTCTGGGAACAATAGTGCAGGTGGTTCGAGTTGAGAGACCAGGGTGACGGCTAGCATTGCGGAGGTGCGCCTTTCCGGTGAATGAAAGGACACCACTCCGATCTGCTCTAGCTCACAGCACATCCACAAGATGCGACACTTTCTAAATATAAAATATAAATCTCTGTTTTCCTATATTTTCTGCTTTGAATGGTGGCTGTGTTTATCAATTCCAGCCCGCGGTCTTTCAATTAAGCTGTGAATAGTGTTAGCAAAATTTTTTTTCAGTACACTTGTAAGCACTAGAAAATGACCTAACGCAAATTGCCGGACAGCGCTTGAATTGCCCCCTTTAGCGTCCATCGTATGACCTGGTAGTTTTTGGCCCAAATCAGACTTATGTCAATGGTGTTTGTTACTTGATGATTGAAAATCAATAAAACTTTTTAAGCCTTATGAAGCCCATGGAAGTCGTGCTCAAGGAACACTTAGTTGTATTACTTTCTCTTACGAACTGCAGTAGCACACGCCATGACAAGGTACTTTCCAAGAATTCCGTCCATATTTCTGTCTGCAAAGACGTGGATGAGAAAATAGTGTAACAAAGGCTGTGCTCTAGTACGTGACGCATTGCAACACGAGGCGTATAATCTAGTTGTTTAGCATTCTACTTATTTACTCTTCTACGCTTACATTACGTATGAACAAATATGTAGGTTTGGACCTCAAGTTTATAAAAAGTGCTGGAAACTTTCTTTCGAATTTTGCATATACTAAGAAACCGACCAATACAAGGCTGAAATCATCACAGTAGTTAACGTTTTACCCAGATAAGGTTCGCTACAGTAAGCACGAGCGTTTGCTGGCTGGGCTATTTTTTTCTCGCAGTACGATAATACTGTCTAGCCACCCTTATAAGTGTGGCTCGGCAGAGCTAGAGTTCGCTAGACATGTCGCACAGCTACGTGTTATACGTGATGCTGCAATCTTAGTCACATGGCCACCTGTTAAGTTTTGTCTGGTGAGAACATGTCACGTGAGTGAATGAGTGAGTGAATCAACTTTTATTGCGTCCAGTGAAACGCGATAAAACGCACACTTGGCTAATCCCACTACGCTATCGACAGTTCTAGCCTGCCGGAGTGATCACGGGCACGCTGGACAGCAAGGATTTGCCCTCCGAATTCAACCAGGATTTGGCCTTCAGAGCATATGAGCCAAAGTAGCAGATTCGCCATAGGCTGCGCAAGTGGAACTGGGGCAAATGTCTGGATATATGCTATTGACGGTCACTAGATTTGGGTAGGAGTTTGTTTGCAGGAGCCTCAGCGTGACTGCCTGCGACCTGTTTAGCTTAGATTGAGGCTGCAGGAAGTGTCTTCTCATGGGGTAAAATAATTTCATTGCTCAATGCTGCTTGATTGTATTCGCAGGTCTATGTATTGCCTGATGTTAGGTCAGTTTACGTGAGATACGGCACTTTTAGTGAAATATTAGACCCGTTTCTTGTAGTTTCTGTATTACAAGACGGGTTATCCTGTGCACGCTTCGTGAAAGCGAAGTAGAAGTTCAAGAGGACAAAATAAGTGAGTGCATGTAACAGGTTGTAATCGCGCTGGCTATGCTAAATAGTCGCAGAGAGTCAATATACAGTGACTCCAAGGCGGCTATCAAAGCCTACGAAACCGGGATGGTATCCCCTCAGGCCCTCCGCATTCTCCAAAGCGTCAAGAGTATCACGCCCCATTCTCTCACTTGGTTCCCCCTTCAACTGGGGTCGATTCAGGGCCCTACCTCTAACCCGAACGAGTGCACACACGAGGCCGCGTAAGGACTCACTGACCGCGCTGTCACCGCAGTCCCTCTGCCTCGCTGAAAACCCTTACTAATGGTAAATGAAATAAGAAAGCACTTCTGTCTGTAAAGAAGGGTATTCCCTCTTCCACACCCTGCCTTGTGCAGGGCGCAGGCTGTTACACTTAGAGTATTGCAAGCCAGTGCGCATCCTAACCCTGCGGTTCTTCATGCCATGTACCCTGAACGGTATCCAAGTGCGGATTGCCCCGCCTGTGGACTGTTAGCAACATTCAACCATGTGTTGTGGAAATATTAAGCCATCGGCCCCACCCTCAGCGAGTACAGGTGGGCTGCGCTCTTACGCAGCCCCGAACTTAAGGATCAAACCCTGGCCGTCCAGAGTGCCCGTGAAGGGGCCGTCAAGCTCGGCTTGACGGTTCTTACGTGGGAATAGCCGGGTGTCACGGGGTCTCTCTGCGTCTTCTCAGGACCAAATAAAGTTTTAATCAATCAATGACTCTGTTAGTGAACACATAAAGCAGCAAGCTGAATGTACATGTTTAGCTAGTCTCTCATAGAAGCGCACATGTTAATAAATCTATTTACTCTTTTGATCACAAACCGCAATTGCGCGAACACGAAGAAAAAAAGAGGGAGTGAACATGCTGACTACTGCCACGTAGAAAAACACACTTGCCAGGTCTTTTGGGGGGATAATATTATTTGTGGTTTTACGTCAATAAACACGATTTCATTATGAGAGACGCCATAGTGTAGGGCTCCAGAAATTTTGCCTATCTGGTGTTCTTTAAGGTGCACTAACACTGCACTAACACTGCACAACATGAAAGGTCAGCGGACCTTTCAGCGTCCGCTGAAATGCAGCCGCAAGCCGGTATCGAAACCACAACACTCGTGTCAGCAGCCGAGCGCCCTAATCACTGTTCCACCAAAGCGGACATCTTTGAGTAGGAAGAAGAGATAGAGGAAAGGAAGACAGCACAAGGGGGTAAAGTAAAAAAATAGGCTGGTAAAAAAGACGTAACGCAGACTTGACAAAATACAAAAAACACAAAGAATTACATAAATGGCTGACCGCATTTGTTTGGTCCGTAAACGTCCGGAACACTTCATGGGTCTTGTAACGTCAAGAAGGGCATTGTCACTGACAGAGAAAATCGTTCATGGTGATGCCTTTGAATCTTAACAATTTGTATTTCTTAATGAGCAGAGGAGGCTGCGTAACGAGTGCGAGACAGTGTAATATGTGAGATACTCAAGTGTTTCTCAATAGCCACAAGGTGCACGCAATGAGGGTCCACGCGTCCTTGAGGGTGTAAGTGTCCGTGCAACACAAGAGGGTGAAGAGGCAAGCCACATTCAAGAATACGAAAAGGGAACAATCTGCGGCAAATCGTTTGTGTCGCTGCTGCTTTGTCTGTGTTCTTGAAACACAATTTGCCCAGAATTATTGTACACAGTATCACGCAAAAGACAACGAAGAATTGCTATATACGTTCTTTCTGCCTCAATAGTACCATTCATCAACGGTGATCGTCCAGGTGATCGTCCAGGTAACGATGTCATGAAATGAGTGCGCTAAATCTATATCTGCCCGAACTAGTAGAAAAACATTATTCCTTAACTACCTTCTGAAACACTGCCGACTCAAAGGTGGTTCAAAGAAAGGGTGTTTTTTTGCTTTCTTTAGTTATATTTTGGCTAGTCAGTGTGCAGGTGAACGATAGAACATGGTTCTTTGTGCGGCCAGGATGGTATTCTACTCCGGGTCATATTTGAGCTAGTTTTGAGAAGACCATTGGCCAGGCAAGCTTGCAAGACCATGGTGACGAGCCCATCGCTCCTACAGAAGTCCATTTTATTCCAATGTTTAATCAACTAAAAGCGACTAAGGTCAACTAGTCGTTTCACCATACTGTTAAACCATCAAGATTAGGGGCTTGACCTGCAAATGTTTCCTGTGTTAAAACAGCATGAACAACTTTCGCGCTTCTGCTTTTCTTTCGTAGCAGGGTTTTCTTCTATAAGCACTGAATTAATCTTATAGTAATTATTCATAGCCGTTGTCGCTTCGTCAGCTTACTTCTGTTAATATTTGTAACATTTTCATGGGTAATATATTGCTTATTTAAATATTTACCATGAAAAAAGAAAAAGAAAGATAGTAGGTGGTCTTTGTGGTAGATCCCCTGTTTTTTCACGCAGAAATCGTTGGTTTATTCGCACTCGAATGCAGCATTTCTTCTATTTATTTATATTTAACGAAAACTTTCGTTCATGTACAATGCTTATTTTTCTTCCTTAAAAAATATGAGTGAAGCGCAATACTATATTGGGCTTCTTGCCAGACAAGCTCCTAATTCCGTCAAGTAAAAAATTGTGCTCACTGACTTGAGGCAAGTGTAGTTTCTCGCCCTTACAAAGCAACTCATTTTCTTGATTTGTCTCCTTAAACCAATAGAAGTCTCAATCTGTTTCCTTGAATAAACATAACAGCGCTCACAGATCGTCCATCTCCGGCAGTTTGGTATTACCAAAATAATGAGTGCCCAATGCTGCAGCAGCTCTTGGAAAAATATTGCAGTGTTTAAATCGTGAAAGAAAAATAGCAACGTACATTTCTATTCTCAATGAAGTAACGCAATAAAAATAAATGAGGCACAAGTCAATTATTCACAGATCGTTGATTCTTCTCCTAAACGCTTTTTATTAGTTACTGCCTATGTATTGAACGTGGCCAATGAAACAACCAATTATTTTCGCACAGGAGTAAAGGAACATCACGCTCATACACTAAGCAGCAGCTTATTCTGACCGACCTAATTAAAGTTTGCCGACGTGCATTTGTGGACGCTTCCTTAAAAAATACAAAGAGGTTTTCAATTACTCGACTACTTTATTTGTAAATCCTAGATTTATTCAAGCGCCAAAGGATGGTTTTAAGGCATGCACAAGAATGAGTGACGGTTCAGGAAAAAAAAAACTTAACGAAAAGGAAAAGATGAGAGAAATGAACAGCACGTCAGTAATTCTGTGAAATTGCCACTTGCGCTGCAGCGTAAAAAAGGATGTACTACGTTCCTCCAATGTGACTCATATGATGAACAGAATGTGATTATATTTTTATGAACACGGCGCTCAAGTCAAATGACATGTCCACCGATGTGAGCCGCTCTCTTCATCGCATTATTCTTCATCGCATTAGGATGTATGACAGGATCGATCAACGAAAAATACGACTGTTTGATTACCTTACTAAACTAAATACCATTCTGACGAGCAAAAGCATTTGTTAGCGAGCAAGTATGAGTGCTACAGGCCTTTTCGAAATAGTTTTAAAATGCGCACCTAACCTCTTTCCCCATCGCCAACAGCTGCGCGTTACTCTCTCACACTTATCTCCTTTCCCCTGCTAGCTCTCGCATCCCCCTCCCTCACCTCTAGGCAATTCTCTTACTAACCGATATGCTGGCATTTTTGCATCATTGTATCACCGTGTGTTTTACTAGCTCAGATGAACTCTTGCTAGCTCGGTTAAATGTTGGCGCCAAGCATTTTTGTTTTGTGCACCGGCCATGGTGGTCTAGTGGCTAAGGTACTCGGCTGCTGACCCGCAGGTCGCGGGATCGAATCCCGGCTGTAGCGGCTGCAGTTTTGATTGAAGGGGAAATGCTGTAGGTCCGTGTGCTCAGATTTGTGTGGCCGCTAATGAACCCCAAGTGGTTGAAATTTCCGGAGCTCCCGACTACGGCTTCTGTCATAATCACTTGGTAATTTTGCGGTGTCAAACGCCACATGTTTGTTTGTGCATACCGACAACCGCGAGCCCACCGTCTTATCATATCTCTTGGTGATACGAAACGTGTCGCCATTTATCTGGAATCACAGTGGTGCGGCGCCTTGGCTTTGACATAGTTCGAGATCGCCGCCGATTGTAGTGAATGTTTCAGAGGACGTACGGCGAATGTTCTATGTCACCGTTAATTTTAGCAAAATCGACTATAGCACGTTTTCCTTCTCACCGACGATCTCCGTGCGCATTGTTTGCTGCCGCCGCAGCCGCGTTGCACAATTTATTTTAGTTGGTGCAAGTCAGCGAAATAAATTCATTAATTTCCGCTAGCGTGGCCTCCCAGACTCCCGTCTTCGGACTATCGTCACGGCTTCGTAACAATACATGCGCTTCTTAACATTATCACACTTTTTGGTCTCAAAATTTTCATAACAACGCTTTTAGCCTAATTATTGCAGTACGTTGTGAGCACGTTACACAAGTGTCTCTAAACATATAATTGCGTTCTTAATAGGCACATTTTTTTTTGAATTTCCAGCCTCAATTCCCCTTTAACCATCCTTCCGGTTATGGCCAAACTTTCTCAGAGTGCTTCTGAATCCTTTCGACAGACTCGGAACGTTAAATTAAAAAAAATTTCACGTTGTACTTTTTTTTTACTTTTTTACGTTTCCGTCCTTAAAATACCAAATGGTTTGCAGTAATTTTTAAATGAATACATGAATAAAAATATAATGAGGCCAGTTATGAAGTCCCCGCTTAAACGAATAAAAAAATGGCCCATGGGCGCTCGCTAAAACTTGTAAAAACGGATAAGGCATTAGCAATTTTTTTATCGTTCCTTATATTCACAGAGAAGCCCATATTCTGAAAGAATAGCCATCAGACGTAAGGTTGATGTTGTTTACTTTGCCTCCAAGGAGCTGGCTAGATTGTGCAGGGTAGTTAACTCTAATACTCAGCCGGTACATGAGAAAAGTCTTTAGCCTACCAGTTCCAACGTGAGCGAAGCCAGCGACATAGCCTAAGGGCCTTTGTCCTCGGGCTCTTCTTTCTGCAGAGCAAAAGAAGGTCTTGCCACAGCATATGCCCCATATTGTAATAACGGTATAAAAAAGCAACTAGCAATATTCTCCGCCAATTTTTTAGAATAATGTCCTTGGCCTGACGGGTATAGGCAATCATTTTTTAGGGAATGCTATTGGAAGCCCACTGAAGAACAAACACTTTCTTGGAGACGTTAGCATTTCGTAGGTTTCGCGCTGCGTCTTATGGCGGTAACATGTGAGGACCACGAAGTCAACGAGGAGTGAAGGTCGGTCATGCGGAAGAGCAATATGCTGACGAAGACGGGCCTGTCAACAATCTTGTAGTACTGATATGCTCTCTAAGGCGGAATACCAGTAGTCAGAAAGTTATACGAGAAAGCAGGCAGTAATCTATCCCAAGGAAGCGCTCGCAAAGTTTCTGACTATGAGTCTTGATCAAAAACAATCCCTTCCATGGTAAAAAAAACTTTATTATAAAGTCAAGGCGTTCCTCACCTGCCTTCGCAACATGAGTGTTGGAGCTTTTTCGACTAGTTTCAGGGATCTCAGTGGCGCACGAGTGCGGGCTACAAATATCCGACCATCAGAATACAACTATTACGACGAAACAAGCCCGAGATGGTCACGCCTGTTCTTGTTGGCATCTACACAAACGGCTTCATCAGAAATACATGATTTGTGGTCTTGAGTTGTTGCTTTTCTACCGAAGTTCTACTGTCATCGAGCACAGTCATGAAAAGAGCAACTTCGTTAGCTCGCATTGTTCTGCTCTTTCCATAGATTTGATGGCACACCTTCACAAGTCGTTGCACGATGTTCTTTTTTACTCATGATTACCACTTACGATTGCAAGTGAGCTGTTCAATATTTCACCGAAGTTTCAACACACTGCTATAAGGCTGGCGCATTGCATAAGACAGTGCGCGTCCCGGTCAGACAAGAAAATCGTGTCAGAATTGCAGCAAGCCTCTAGCTTAAAGAAAGCTAGCGGAAATTTCCCTGGAGACCTGAAGCAAAAATAGCCACTCAAGAACGTCCTCGCCCGTGCAATATACCACAGTGCAACAGCCTGTGCTCGCTGGCGCTTTCAGGTAACAACCATCGTACTGGCCACGCGATTCCACAGCCATATTTGAAGCCTTGATTTTGGTACATTTGAAGTAGTGCTGAACGTATAGAAACCATGGCACAGCCAATAAGTAATTCACTAAAACATTACGCCATCTACTACTAAAGAAAACTACGTATAAATAATAAATAGCAGGCGCTAACGCTTACACGGGCGGTGACGTTGACGCTGGTGTTCACTGCGGTGTGGCGCAGAAGAGAAACTTAAGGAGGTGAGAAGCAAGCAGTGATGGACTGGTGTTTCCTACTGCAATAGGCAAATCACTGCTAATGGGCAGTAAAAGACAGAAGACTTCGTTTGGGCGCAGAGACACGCAGTGTGCTTGTAGTTAATGCGCACGCTAGGAATTTTCATGGTTCAACAACACACACAAAACATCTCGCACAGCACTACCTTGGACGTCACGATCAATATCCTATACGGGAGGGCCATTGAATCGTAGTGCAGCTAGGCAGTCGTATTTTTTTCGATCATCGCTTCACAGGGTCAAGTGTCAGGCCCTTTACACGTCTTTCAGCTCTCCCTTAGTAAAGTACCTGTACTTTAAATCGTTCTCTACTTTTAGGGAAGAAGCTCCTTACGCTGTGGGTCGTATGTCCCGTGTCGTAGTTGTAGCAGCCAGCTCTTGTTTAGTCCTTAGAATCTCCGCTGGGTGGCAGTACTCGTATAGAATGAAATGGAACGAAACGACGCGTCATGTTGGTACTTGGAATGTTTTGTAGATAGACGGACGGACGGACAGACAGACGGCTAGCCGGATAGACGCATGGATGGAGAGGCAGACAGACGTTCGGACGCACGCACTGACATACAGGCAGAAGGGCGGATCAACAGACAGACAGAGAGAAAGACACACGGATGGAGAGACGAACGTAGAGATGCACGAAATGATATGTTAACAGTAGTTCAAATCTTACTGTTCACTGAAGAACACTTCTGCTTTCAGGAAGTTTTTTTTCTAAGTACACCAGCTGTGGAACACCTGTAAGTAGGCGCGCTGCTACGACGGTCGCTCGGCGTTAAGGGTGGTGTTATTTCTTGTGTCATTTAACCTTAATGAGCTTACTCGAGGTTTGATTTTAGGACTATATATTTTTGTTTAAATACCTAGAAAGCACCACTTCATAAAAGCCGGCTATGAAGAACGAAATAAATCGACTTGAAGTAATCCCACTGTATCAACAACGTTTTCATAAAGAGCGTTTCTTTCGAACACACGGTGTTAATTATAGATAGCTGAACTCATCAGACAACTACAAATGCATCTCGCTAAAGTAAATGTTTTGAATCTTGCAGTTAATCCTCATCTAAAGCATTCGCTTTGTGCGCAGTCCCCAGTATGGGAATGCATACTCACAAAGGTATCCTGCTGAAGACTAGACAGATGCCTTCAGTACAATCTTCTTTGTACCTGCAGTGTTTATATACTACAACGAATTTCGTGACATGCATTTGGGGATGTAATAACAAAAATAAATAGTCATAATATTGTCAAAAGCAGAGTGACAGGCAAATTTGTCACCGGAAATGTTCCAGTCGAGCACAGCCACAAAAGTGGACGCTTTGTAGAGAAAGTCAATGTAATTTGGAAAAAGCAATTATGTCCTGCATGTGAAGGAGAGTGCATTGCAGCAAGAGATAATGTGCTTTTTTGTTTACTTTTTTAAAAATGGGAACTTTTTTATAGATAACTCATAGATGTATTTGCGGGCAGCCACATACTGATATTAGGTATTATCTTTGGACTTTCGCTTCTTTGCAGATCATATATGTGGCTTCCATTCAAATTGATCTGGTCTTTATTAGAACCTATCAGACAACATTTTGAATGATACTATTGCAAAATATAGATATTCACATGAAACTGATTTGATTTAGGGCTATCTAACCACTTCTCCATCGAACAATGGTTAGCTTCTTGAGTTATAAAATGTCGAATATCTGCCCCAGACATAGGGATTGCGCCATCCCGTCATTCGTTCAATGCTTTCTTGGCAAGGCTGTCAGCCTCTTCATTTCCCTTTATTCTAGTCTGACTAGGTATCCATCGGAAAACAATGTTATGACCCTGCGCTGAGGCATATTTCAGAGTTTCTGCAACACATTGTGTTATTCCACCTTTTTTGTGAAGTGATCTCGCATTTTTGATTAGCTGAAGGGCAGGTATGTTATCCGTGCGTATCACCCACTTTCGTGACTCAGAATTTTCGCAGATAAGCTTAACTGCTTCAAAGATAGTCACCGATTCTGCTGTGGTCGATAAAGATTTGTGCGATAATTTGTACATTTTCTTTTTCTGAATTTCGGGTATAAACACCACACAGACTGACGCTTCTTCAGTGTATGATCTGCCTATATATATCTTCGTTTTTTCATTAGGCATTATATGAAGCTGATGATGTACCATCTGTGCCGCTACTAAAGGCGCCATATCTGCTTTCTTCCGTATGCCATCCATTTCAGAGACGTTTGAAGTGGTAGTGTCCAAGGCGGTTTTGAAGGTTTCCATCGTTTAAATCCTGGTACTACTGCTTGGGATGATGGTACACTATCCTGTAGTCACGTTGCCGTCTTTTGTGTTAGTGCACAAGATAAAGGATGAACTTCACGTTGCGTGAAAACTCTAAATAACTTTCTAGATGTTTCTTTGGCTCGAAGTGCTGCCAAAAGTGGTTGTCGAGCCTTTGCATACACTAAGGCACTGAAAGTTGACCATGGCAACTCCAGGCATACCCTCCAGCTCCTTGCCAATAACAAGTGAAGTCTCCTATCGGTGGAGGCTGGAAGTCCGTGACACAGTGACAGTGAGTAACTTGCGATGGGGCGTATCCACGCAACATATAGGGCCAATTTATCAACTGTATCCACACAGAACATTTTTCATGACGACAGATCTCCCACGACACTTAGAGACATTATTCCACAAACTTCGCTTAGAAGTAGCATACAGAAACAGCTCCCTGCACGAGATACAACGATCCAACTCCCCGGAATGCCATTGTGGTCATGAAGAAAAAAATGTTCGCCATAATCTTTTGGAGTGCGTTAAATACGCGAATGAAAGAAAAGAAACATTAGATAACAAATTAGCAAGTTTTCACAGATGGCCCTCACTATAAAGAAACTACTTAGACCATGGCCTGAAATGCATCTTCAGGAAAAGGTAAACATTTTCCTGACAGACTTCTTTGTGGAGACCGGACTGGATAAGCGCCTGTGATAGACAGCCCGGAATTGATATATATGAAATGTGTTAGTCCGTATACTGACAGTAGAAAATGGAGATGTGCGTGTGAACAGTTTGACATTGTCAACTGCTGCAAGCAAACTGTGTATTGGTATGATATTTGAACTGGTTTCAGCGTGCTATTATGTTTTTTTAATATTCATATTTGAGTACTATTCAGATTTATTCTTTTTAAACGCGAAGCATTTCTGAACGAAATTCGGCGACATTGAGCGCATCTATTTATCTACCAAGCCGTCTACGACTTTTAGCTCTCCTGGCCGTTCGAATAATGGTATCGATGCCAAACTTGGTATGACATAACGTGGCTGCATGAAGAAGATATTTTACTTGTCATAACATGAAAATTAGGACATGTCTGTCGTGAAGGTCATGATTTAGAGTTCAAGGTCCTGCCGCTCTTGCGCTGGTTTCAATTGCATGATATGTTGCAAAACTGGTATGGTATGACATGATTGCATGGTGAACCCTAGCGAAAGGCCCTAACATGAAAAACATGATATGCGTGTAATGTAACACCATGATTACATGCCATGCTCATGATGCGCTCGCGGGCGTTTCGCTAGCGTCAAGTATACCTAATTCGGTATTACGGTACGTGAATAGATGACGAATGTATGAGACAGGTGCAATTATGATAATCATGAGATGCGTGCCATGTAAAAACAACACTACTAGCCACGCTCATGATGTACTGGCGGCCGTTTCACAAGCTTTACTTATACTAAAGTTGGTATTAGGGGACGTGAATGGATGACCAAGGTATGATACTGGTGCAAACATGATAAACATGTGATGCGTGTCATATAACAACATCACTACATGCCACACTCATGATGTGACCGTGGTGATTTCGCCAGCTTCACATATGCCAACTTTGGTATTACGTGACACCAATCGATGATGAAGGTATGTGACTGGTGCAAACATAATAATCATGAGATGCGTGTCATGTGAGAAGGTGACCATGTGCTACAGTGAAGACGTCAATACATTTTGACATGATGCGGTGTGCGTGCTTGCGGCGTTCATTTCGTCGCGTCACGCCGGTGTCGCCACAGCAAGCACCGGTCCTGACATATAATCGCAGGCGCGCACTACGCTGCGTTTCTTTGACGCATGCGCGTTTCAGTGCGTCCGGCGTCCCTCCGTTAGGAAAAGAGAGAGACGCAGTGTTGTCTGGGTAACGCATTGGCGCGAAATGCAGCGTGTCGCATTTCGCACCAGTTGCCATAGGGCCGCGCCGACGGACGCTAGTCGCGCTTGGCGTCTCACTATAGCGCGCTCGCGTTTTGCTAACTAGCGTCTCTGTGCCCAATGTCGGCACGTGTCAAAGCTACATAAGAGTATATTGGGCCTTCACGATGCGCTCGCTGCCTTTTTGCTAGCTCCATATATACCAAGTTTGGTGTTACGTGACGTCAATGGCTGACAAAATATATGATTGATGCAAACATGATAATCTTGACACGTGTGTCATGTAAGAACATGACAACATACCACGCTCGTAGCGTGCTCGTGGCCGCTTCGCTAGCTTCAGATATACTAAATTTGGTATCACGTGACGTGAATAGATGACGAAGGTTAACGACACATCCAAACATGATAATCATGACACGAAAGTCATGTACGGCATCATTTACCTCCACATCGAATGTCGTGTTCGTAATAAAGTGACATATCAACCTTTCTCATTCGTGCTTCGCATATAATCGATTCCCACTGTACGTGGGATGTGCCAATTTTTTCGCTGCAGAACGTATTGATATAGAGTAGCCGAGGCAATATGGACCTCACACTCTCCACAGCAAAACAGTTACAACTTAACAGAACACATGAAACTTTAGGGTGTTCGTAGCCAAACGAAACAAGGTAAAGCCCCAAAAAACATTCTCACAAAGCGTGATCACGTATCTGCTTAAAAAATTTTACGCGAGATTACAACATTTTATTTAAAAATAATTATTCAGTACAAAAAAAAAATGACCGCAAATTCCCGAGTGGGAACACTGGTTAGCATGCTGAGCAGCATATGTTGAAGTGCGATAAATGTGGTTTGTAATTTGCGACGTGCGTGTGTGTAATCAGTGAACACGAGTGAACACGCACGCACGTATACTGTGAAAGACGATGTTTATTAATAAGACGCTTTGGGTGTTTTGAGCGCGTGGCTTGCGTTCCGCATCGCGAGCTCTTCTCAGCGTGGCCTTGTCCACGGACGAAGTGTCTTCGGAATGGCTTGCGGTTTCGCCAACACCTTGGCTGACGCTATTGGAAGGGACGTAAGTAAGTGTGTTTGCGGATTCGTTAGCATACATTTTCACCAGCGACATCGGACGTGGAGCGACCGCACAAACCAAGCGACGAAAAGCGGCGCGCCCCGACACTTAGTTATTCAGAGCGAGCGCCAGCCCCGGCTTGCGCATGCGCGCGTTAGCATACAGCTGGTGCACGTAAAAGTAAAAGTCGCACGCCGCGCGGAGGGGAGAAACGAGCGCAGCGCGCGCTGTGTTGAGAGGAGGAAGGGATGCACAGATGGTTGGCGCTGGAGGAGGGGACGCTGCGGATGGCGACGGCGCATGACTAGCCCCCAGTATAACATGCTCTGCATGTAAAAGATAGGTAAACCAGCAAACGATCGGTGAGCAGGGTCGAGTACTTTCAAATAGTGAATCAAACGATCAGCCGGAAGACAATAAATTTTATTGCCACAAAAAAGAGCAACAACAAATTCTTCACGTTATAAACAATAGGCAGATTCCACGTACAGTAAGAATCAATGATATGCGAAGCGCGAATGAGTAGGGTTGATATGTCACGTTAAAATCAGCACAACGTTACGAGGTCGAGGTAAATATGCCGTACATGAATTTCCTGTCAGGACTATCATGTTTGAACGTGTCATTTAACTTTGCCATCCGTACAACTCACCTGATACCGAATTTGGTATATGGGAAGCTTGCGAAACGGTCACGAGCACATCATCAATGGCCCAATACACTGCGACGTAACGTTGACGTGTGTGCACACTGGGCACAGCGACGCAATGTTAGGAAAACGTGAGCACTCTATGGTATGACGCCAGGTGCGACCAGCGTCCGTCAGCGCGGCCCGATGGCATTTGGCGCGGAATGCGACACTCTGCATTTCGCGCCGATGCGTTACCCAGACAACACTGCGTCTTCCTCTTTTCGTGTTGGAGGGACGACGGCCGTGCTCAAACGCACATGCGTCTAAGCAGCGCAGCGCGACGCGCGCTTAAAGGAAGGCAGATCGGTGCCTAACGTGGCATCGCCGTCGTGACGAGACGAAACTAACGCCGGCGCGTACGCGTACCGGGTCCCGTCGATATGTATTGGTGCATTGAGTGTGGCATGCAGTCATGTTCTTACATGATGCGTATCTCATGAATGCCATTTTTGCATCAGTCACATACCTTCGTCCTCCATATACGTGACGTATTACCACGTTTGGTATATGTGAAGCAAGCGAGACAGGCGTGGGTGCATCATGAGTGTGGCATGCAGTCATGTTCTTACATGATGCGTATCTCATGAATATCATTTTTGCACCAGTCACATACTTTCGTCATTCACTTACGGGACGTATTACCACGTTTGGTATATGTAAAGCTAGCGAAACGGCCACGAATGCATCATGAGCGTGGCAAATAATCATGTTGTTACAAGAGACGCATGTTATGATTTTCATGTTAGGGTCTGTCGCTTGTGTTTGCCATGCAATCATGCCATACCATACCAATTTTGCAACATGGAATGTGAACAAAACCACTGCAGGAGCTGCAGGACCATGAATTGCAAATCATGATATTCATGACATACGGGTCGTAAGTTTCATGATACAACTAGTTAAACGTGTTCATCACACAGTCATGTTATGCCATACCAAGTTCGGTACCGATACCATTATTGAAACGAAGAGGAGAGCTAAAGTAATAGGCGGCTAGATAGATAGATAGATAGATAGATAGATAGATAGATAGATAGATAGATAGATAGATAGATAGATAGATAGATAGATAGATAGATAGTGTAGTAAGCGAGACAGACCCAACACCCGTTCGTCGGGCAAGCTGTTCTATTCTGACTTCGTTCTTTTCTTCTCTGCTCTAGCTACCCGCGCGCCGAAGCGCCACAGTCTTTCTTGGTCGTGACACTCGGCCATGACTGCGCGCGCGGAGCTAGCAGCAAAGTTTCTGGAGGGTGGGCTTGGCTGCATCGTGGTGGTCAGCCCGGACCACAATGCAACATGGAGCGACGGTCTGGGGGAAGCGTCTCTGGTGGATGGCACTGGCTGCCTCGAGCTGGTCGCTTTTTTGCACGCCACGATGTCCCTTGAAAAAGTGCTGTGGACTCAGGTGGCCGGCACTGGCTGTTCCGTTGCGGCCGACGCTCTCGGCCGCGATTTGGTCCCGGTATCTGGCAAAGGTAGATTTGGCGGTCGATATAGTTGCTGCATGTCGGAGGTCGGCCTTGGCCATGCCAGAGTCTGGGTGCCAGAGTCTTCCACAAGTCTATCGGGAGGTCGAGACTGGCTGCATCGTTGTGGTCGGTCTCGGCCACGCAGAGACTCTCTGGGGGAAGCAGCTAAACATGCACCTGACAGCGCGCTTCGGACGGGCCGCAAAATCAGCGGCAGACGTTGAGCTCCGGACGAGGGTCGCAGAAAGAGTACCCCAAAAGACGCGCTGGGTACCTTGGGCTCTACCAGCGCCATTCCCATAGCCGTTCAAGTATAGGCGATGCTGGTGTCTCCACTTGCCTCAGTAAAGGTGATATTGGGGCTGGCTTCTTCAACTAAGCTGTATGAGGACTGGTATCAGCTTCTTTCACTAACATGATGGCATCGAGTACCGGCGCGAGTACTGAGAGCAGTAGTGGCGTATCGCCCCTGCGTCTGACGTCATTCGTAGGGGAGGCGGAGAAGCTTACTGTCACCCGGCTGGAGGGCTCCGAGGAACCTTCGAGGTGTTACTCCACTTCAGCTCGGTGTGCGAATGGGGGTGTGTCGGTGAAGGGCAATGCAGCACAGTCGAAATGAATCTCTGTGACTGTTTCGTTGGAGCAACGCCCTTCAAGAGGTCCGACTTCTGTAGCGGCCTCTGGCCGCAGCGAACTTGCTTTGGGTATCGACAAAGTGTCTAACTTCTCGTGTTGTGGTAAGCTGCAGCACACAGCTGCAGCCTCAGGGTGGAAAGCCTCTGGAGCTTGCTCCTCGATACCGGCCAGGTTGGACGGCGTGGTGGTGGAGAGGTGGTAAAAATCATGACCGAAAGCACCTATGAGCTTGCAGCTCCACTCCACCCATGACTGCTGCTTGCAGCCTTCATACAGGTGCCACGCCGCTGCACCTTCCCGAAGATGGTCTATGGCCACATACCATTTCTGATTTTCTGTCCCAGCTACGCGCATTGCTATCACGTTGATGGTTGCCACCCAACCGTCGGCATCGTTTCGGACTCCGTGGAATTCCGGTAGTTCGCCGACGGCTGGTGAATGCGAGGTGGCTGGTGGCAACGCAGAGATAACCGACGCGAAGCAATCGAGCTGGTGTGAGAGCTCGATGAGAGAAGACCGAAGTTGCCTGCGTTGCCCCGGTGTGCTTGCCTCAAGGTCGTATGAGGCAGCTAAATCCAACACTGCGTGAATGTCACACAGTGCTGGCAACATTGTAGGAGCTCGATCGGCGATCAACGCTGTCAGTTTGTTAGTCTCGGCGCGGAGCAGTGCGATGATACGCCGCAGTTCCACGGCACTGTCGCACGAGACTTCTGAACCTCCTTGGTTCACGTCCGTGAAGTACGTGGTTTTAGTAGTACTCACGGTGGTGACACTCACGTCCAAAAAAGCATGAACAGCGTTTCTTGCTGGCTCATGTGTTGAAAAAGTACCGGACAGGGAATGCAGGCCGTAGGAAGCTCGAACAGCATTCCCAATGGACAGGAGCCCGTGCGTATTACGGTCGCGAAGTTTTAGCCTAATGTTCATTGGGTGATGCCCTGGTACTACAGAGGAGTAATGGACACCGCCCACTGATGGTCAGATGGGCAGCTGAAGCGGCGGCCGGGTTTTTAACTCCATCGTCAAAGAAGCGTGAACGGCGTTCCTGGATGGAGAAACCCGCACTGCCGACGAACCACAAAGACACGTACCGGTGGCTTCCCACAGAGGGTTCACTTGTCGGCTTGTGCTGATGGCAGAATCCATAGCCAAGGATGCGTGGACAGCGTCTCTTGAGAAATGGTGACGGTAGCGTGTACTGCAGCCGCCGAAGAGGCCTTGACGCCGTCCCCGAACGGTGGTGGCAGTGGCGGCAGGTGAACAGCTGCCGAGGAGGCCTTGACGCCGTCCTCAAGCGGCGCTTATCGCGGCTGTCCTGGATGACGAAACCGGGACGTAAGACGTCTTCTTCGTCGACTGCGCCATTGTAGTAAGCGAGACAGGCACAACACCCGTTCGTCGGGCAAGCTGTTCTATTCTGACTTCGTTCTTCTCTTGTTTGCTCTAGCTACCCGCGTGCCGAAGCGCCAGCGTCTTTTTTGGTCATGACAATAGATAGATGGATAGATAGATAGATAGATAGATTGCTAGATAGATAGATAGATAGATAGATAGATTGATAGATAGACTCATTGTCGTTGAAGTTCGCTAAGAAATGCTTCGCATTTGAAAACGTAGGAAACATGACATTACTCACAAAAGAAATTTATCCAAATAGTTTCTCAACAGAGACAGACTTGCATCGTAAACCTATCAAATTTGCGTACGAAATATAGTACACACTGCCTAAATAAAGCGATTATCTTTTAAAGAATCCTTTCAACACATGAAAAAACGCGCGTGCGAGCACTGTTGCAATGATTCACAGAGAAAGAATGCAATGATCTAAAAGACTAACACGTACCCTAGTTGCAAGTGGAGAAAATTACACCCTGGATGTAATTTGTAAATCTTCACTAAACAAGCTACTGTAATGAAACTACGTGTAATAAAGCTGTGTTCAGATTCGTTAACCATATCCAATTTTAGGAACACCATAAAAGGTCCAAAACTACTTGAATATTCAATTCAATTAATTTTCTGATATATTGTCTAATGTAATGTAGAACAAAGTGGTATTGGTAGTGGCAATTATTAATATAAACTGGGCAAAATCCATTTTGAAAGCACGTAAAGTGGCCACGTTTTAAATGTGAAGCATTTTATAGCCAACTTCGGCGACTTTGAGCGTATCTATCTACCTACCTATCTATCTATCTATCTATCTATCTATCTATCTATCTATCTATCTATCTATCTATCTATCTATATATCTATCTATCAATATCAATACCAAACTTGGTATGGCATAACCTAAATGTATGAAGAACATATTTTACTAGTCATACCATAAAAATTATGACACTAATGTAATGAATGTCATGATTTAGATTTCGTAATTTTGCAGCTCTCACGGTGGTTTCGTTCAAATAGCATGTCGCGAAACTGGTATGGTATGGCATGACTGCATTGCGAACACAAGCGACAGACCATAACATGAAAATCATGTCATGCGTGTCATGTAACAACACGACTACATGCCACAGTCATGATGCGCTGGTCGTCGTTTCACTAGTTCCCGCATATGAAACTTGGTGTTTTGGGACGTGAAAGAATGACGGAGGTATGATACTGGTGCAAACATGATAAGCATGAGATGCGTGTCATGTAACTACAAGACTACATGCTACGCTCATGATGCGCTCACGGCCCTTTCCCTAGCTCACAGACATCAAACACGATATTACGCGATGCGAATGGATTACATAGGTAAATGACATATCTAAACGTGATATTCACGACATACTTGTCTTGTAGCAACATGACTACATGCACACTGATGATAAGCTCGCGGCCGTTTTGCTAGCTTCCCTTATGTCAGATTTGGTATTACGTGACGCTAATGTAAGACGAAGGTATGTGTCTGGTGCGAACATGATAATCGTGAGATGCGTACCATGTGAGAACATGACTACATGCCACAAACAAGGCGCGAATACATTTATACATGACGCGTTTCCGGTGCTCGCCGGCGTTCATTTCGTCGCGTCATGCCGGCGTTGCCACGCCAGGCGCCGGTCCTGCATATACTCGCAGGCACACGCGGCGCTGCGTTCCTTTGACGCATGCACATTTCAGCGCGTCCAGCGCCCCTTCGTCACGAAAACAGGAAGGCGCAGTGTTGTCTGGGTAACGCATCGGCGCGAAATGCAGCATGTCTCATTTCGCACCGCTTGCCGTTGGGCCACGTCGACGGACGTTGGTCGCACCGGTCGCTGCTGGCGTCTGACTATGGAATGTTTGCGTTTTGCTAACGTAGCGTCACTTTCCCCTGCGTGCGCACGCGTCAGCGCTACATTGGAGTTCATAGGGCCCTTCATGATGTGCTCGCGGCCGTTTTGATAGCTCCGCATATACCAAATTGGGCGCAACCTGACGTTAATGGATGACGAAAGATATTACTGGTGCAAACATAATAATCCTGACACGCGTGTCATGTAAGAACATGACAACATCCACGCTAATAGCGTGATCTCAGCCGTTTTCCTAGCTCCACATAAACTAAATTTAGTATCACGTGACGTGAATAGATGACGAAACTAAACGACACATCCAATCATGATAATCATGACACAGAATCATGTAGGGCATCATACACCTCCACCTCGTAACGTTGTGCTGAACTCAAATTGACATATCAACATTTCTGATTCATGATTCGCATAACATCGGTTCCAACTGTACGTGGAATATGCCCTTTTTTTTGTTGTCGTGAATCTACACATTGCTGCCGTGGTTAGTTGCACCTGGACTCATAAGCACGCCTCGCTCAGTGGTAAGGAAGGCGCTAATGCGATAGCTCAAGAGCTCACAGTCGTGTTTCCAAAATCTGTCCAACTTGACAAAAGTGCAAGCGAATCGTATGAAATAAACCAAAATGGCTGCGTCTTTAAATAAATATGCTTTAAAATTTCTTGTGCCAGGCACTTCTTAATCAAGAAAACTTTGGGGACCGTTAAGTTTCGCTTTGAAGAGATAAACGCAATAGCGTTATCTTGTTCCTAGTGAGAAGTTCAACAACTTAGGGCATAGTTTATTGTTACTCGAGAAATTCACGTTGTGCATCACTGCAATACAATCGATAAATTTAAAAAGGGCTTGTCTCAGTGATCCTTTTACATAAGGGTGCATTCTGTTTAATTGATAGCATTTTGAAAACCACGAGCAAATATGCGCGAGAAATAATTTTGAACTTGCTAAACGCCAACTACAAGATCTTAGAGAATGCGTGAAGTATGGTGTGTTTCTTTTACAATAGATGGCCGGCTTAAAGCTACAAATTGGTTAATATATACACATGCTATGATGGCCGGTTTAAAATATGCGCTTGTGCCACGTGCCCCGCATTATTACTGCTACATAGCATGCTCTGCTGGGAAGCTTGCATACAGGACGCGTTTGAAGGTTGTGCACGAATTATTGTCACTGCGTATACAAGAATACCAAGTTTTTTTTTTTCATTGTACGTAGGGCCCGATCCTAACTAAGAGCCGGAAGGTTTTGTGATTTATTTTACTTCCATTTTTCTCAATTACCTTGGTCACGGACAAGGTGATGACTTTTCGCTCTTAGACAATGACGCTGACACCGACGATTAAACTTCTGCGAAACGAGCTTTTTACAGCAATCACGGTAATATCACAGGAGTTAGAGGATAAGTGTGTCTTTCAAGTGATGTATATCACATAATCTGCATGCCACGCTCCCTGTCCCCTCGGAGCTGTTCCAATCATATTTTAGAGTTTGGATGGCAAAGCATGAGCTCGTGAAGAACATCAATTACAGTTCGTAAGTGTGGTTTCTTTATTTTTTATACCAGACAGCCCATGTATGCCTACATGTAAAATAAAAAGAAAGCACCTGCAATTTTCTTCCAGCAAGTTCATGGATCACTATACAAATCATCGTCAGAGCAAAGCTTCTGCATATTTAAACTAAACCTACGGTGAATACTCAAGCATACCGCGACAACATTTACTTAGTATTTGGATTACAGGGGTCTGAAACGGGCACACATATATTTTTATGGGTGAAAGCTGAATGCTAATGCGAAAATTTCCTTATTAGTACCAGACACTTAGACGCTTGTGCTGTTTCTTTGCTCCTCACTTGTTCACCTGCCTTACCTGATTCACTTTTAAGCGACGAAAAGACAGCTAAAATACCAGAGCAGCAAGAAAACCATGTTCCCCACCGTGAACCTGAGCAGACTTGTTATGTGACTCTATTATGTTGCCACCATCTTCGCCATATGTACACTACGCGACACTTGAACCAATACAGGTGCTTTTAGTTTCGTTTTGACTTCACACATAGACAACGTGGTGAAGAAACTGTTTTCAGCATTTTATGTTATTTTAGCGGACCTAGTAGAGGAAACATCATAAGTTGGCACGTGTTATTCACCATCAGCCGATACAACTCGCACATGTACAGTGTTCTTATAAAATGTTATAAATATGAAGCATGTATTAAAATGTGGCTCTTTCTTGCTCTGCATTCTGCTGTTGCCTCCATCATTTTTAAGCGCGCACAATCAACAATCTTTGTGACACCCACCTTCAGAATAACCTCAGCAAAGAGTGTTCGAAAAGGGGCACGGAGGGATTTGTTATATCCAATACCGAATATCAAATGCTGAAAAAGATGCAGGTTCAGGAAAGTTCTGTCCCTTGCGTTTTCCCATGTGTTCTGTGTTTTAGCACCAATAAGCCAATCTAGAAATTTTATTGTCCCACTGGGGCGTAAGAAATACTCCTTAAAGAAATCACAGCTTATCCACGGAGTGAGTGATGATGAGTGGGGCGCAGAGTCGGGGTGTTTTAGTGGTAAACCGTGAATCCTCCGTCCGCTAGCCGTGTCCAAACATCAGCGTGTCTGTCTGTTCGTATGGTCATCCATCTACTTAACACTTCAAGTACCACCAACTGCGATCTTTTCGTCATATATTCATCGCATACAAGTACCGCCATCCAGCGGACATTCCAAGGAGTTAAAAAAGGTATCTATCTAGTACTACTCCATACATCGAGGACGCATGACTCACAACTTAAGAGTTTCACCTCTGAATGGTGAAACTACACAGCCTGGCCAAGCATCCCCAGAACCCACAGTATTGTGATGACGTCAAGATGTGCCGCCACTTTAAGTGAGCATTTGCGCTTACTGTTATGTCAAGATAACATATGCCCAACGCTATGTTGGCCATCAGCAATTTTTGCGACTATGTAAGCAGGAGATTCATGGAGGTCCCTTGCATGCAAGCATCCAAATTAGATAACAATTTTTGGTTTCGTATGACGCCAGGGTTGTGTCAAAGTGATGCACCTTTGTTCTGGTTCGTCATGTATTAAAGTGACTCACATTCGCCTTTTCAGTCAGAATCAATTCACATTCTTTATTTGAACCTTCCTCCTCTTTAAAAGGCACCTAAATTCAGGAGCTGGGGCGAAATACAATGAATAACTGTTTTTCCCGTAATTCAGGCCACCTTACTTAACGGTGGATTAATTTAATAGAAAACTTCCTCTTGCAGGAACACGAGTGTCCTTGAGTTTCTAGATTTCCGCAATGAATCGTGCCCATAACTACGCATTCAGCAATATGCGTCGCCTTGCGAACGAAAAAATGTCCCATAAAATGAACTTCGCTTTGAGGACACCGTTAAAAACTTGTATGATCATTGAGCTTCGCACCTGCAAGACTAGAATGCGATGACTTCATCGGGCCTCGTTCGCAACGCCTTCGCATTGGGTTGCCTGAATTCGGTTCTCGGTTGATGTCGCACCGGTGCAGTAAGAAATGTAATTACTGTGCGCGTAACAATAACCGCTTCGAAGTGTCTTGGAATGCCTACTGTAAGTAGAAGTGTTCTTTTCTGAATTATTTTTATGCGAAGGGTCATCAAGGGACGACGTAAAGCTCCCTGGCTGTTCGATTTGCTGACTGTTCTACTGCGGAAGCTGATTAAATAGGTGTGAGCATTTTGTAACAGGTGGGCGTTCAAAACCCATAGTCATGCGTAATTTGCACGTTTTTAACTCCTGTCACAATTCTGCGCTGGCACTATCCGACAGCGCATGCCTAAAGTGACGTTTTCCAGAACATAACATTCATATATTGTTATTTTTTTTTCTCCAATGCAGCTTGAGAAACAGCTTCGCCAAATGTATAGAACATCTTGACTGTCTGGGTTTAATGCTCACATTTACCTGAACATTTGTATTAGTTAATTCATTCGCATCTTTTTAATTCATTGGTCACGGACAGGATGATGAATATATGTCTTCATACCTAACAACGCCATCACCGACACCGACGTCAGAATGTGCGGGAACTAGTCCATTAACGCTGTCGTGCTATCCCGCTCAGACACCCACAGAGATATACCTTCACTTGTGCTTGACATGTTTATCATCTTTTTCATCAAAATAAACAAACGCCACAATTCTTGGTAGGAGTGAAACATATGGTGATATCGAGTTGTAGTGAACGAGTCGTGTACATTGTCGTAATGTTATACAACTACTGCGTAATAACTTGTTACAGCTCCATTCCTGGGCTACTTGTCATCACTCAAGTTTTGTGCACTAAGTCATTGTGCCTGATCTGGCATCAATATTAGGGTAATTTTTCTACTTTCTTTCAATGCTTTTGATGAGCATCCCACTACTCAGCGAATTTGTCAATAAAGACCAGGCGTGTCATTTTAGTTTCTCATCCTTGTAAATAAACTGCAAAAACATGCCTCATGTACTTGTGACAGGAGTAGTCATGAACTAAAATGTTATCAAGTGGGTAGCCTGACAAAATTTTCTTCTTGGACGTTCGTTACTACAAGTGGAAGAAAGATTAGTTTTGTTATCTTGAACTACCAAAGCCACACGCAATATATTTTCTGGAAATAACTATTTGAAAGAAAACATTTGGACATAAATTGAGTTTCTGGTTTTGTGGGCAGAGCCATTATTTGGTGATGAAACGCAGAGGCAACGTAAATATTTTTGCTAAATGCACATATGCCAGACTTTTATTTAAATAGTGGCCAGCCAGTAGACAGGGTAAAGAGGTGACTACAGAGAGGATACTTTAGGGAATACGTACTTTCTGGTCATGATAATCTGTGGATAGAAAGCCGGGCATTCGCAGTAGAGAACGGAGAGGGCAATGAAAGGCCGAGGATACTAACATGGCCACGTCTCCATATCAAGCCTTGTATAGTAAATGTCTCTCAGCAGAACAACAAAAAACGCTTTTTCGCTTAATTTTGCAGTACAATACATTTTACAAAACCACAATGTCACCAAGTTGCTTGTCGCACAGCAGCCTCGAGAAAAATCAAGAAAAAATACTGCGAAAAGATCCAGGGTCATAGGAGATATTCTTATGCTGACTACAATGCATGTGTACTTTCCGGTTTCCGTTGATGACCATAGAACAAAAAGAGGTAGTAAGAAGCGTTTGTAGTGCCTTTATTTGTGATTAAACTGAATGCGAACACTGATTCTGAGCATTTCATGCCAATTTTGTACTTAATGCAACCACGATTGTCGTAGGAGTCCATCACATAAAGCTCGTGGTGCCTACGTGGAGGGAGCCAAATCAACTGCGGCCAACTGCAATAAAGTCGTCATCTTTTTCTCTGTAATGCAAAAAAATTGCGCCAGTTTCTTCTTTATTCTTTTTAGTAAAGCATTACATATTTCACTATAGCTTAGTCTGTGTGAGCCCATTATGATTTCCTGTGCATTTTCTATTTCGGAATTTTTTTTAATTGCAGTGAGGAACTTAGAAAAAGTTCAGTTTTTTTAGGCGAATGCATCGATTTCCTTTTGCTGAACTTCTTTATAGAGTATTTATACTGGGAGTTTCAAAAAGTGCGATATAAAGTCGTCGTTAAATGGAATGATTTCTCTATGCCTTATATTTATGTTTTATGTGCTGGAAGACACTCTAAAGACTGCCCATATCTGTGTTAAGCATTAAAAACAGCATATTTGAAAAGATTCTTGGAAAACGAATGCGCCTATTCTTAGAAAAATATAATGCTTTTTGCCCGGAGCAGCATGCATTTAGATCACACCATTCTACATCAACAGCTGTGTTATCATTATTACAGGAGATTAACAAAGCACTGCACAACAACCTTCTTGTGGCAGTTGTCTTCATTGATTTAAAAAGGCATTCCATACCGTTGACCATAATATTTTGCTTATGAAATTAAAACACTATGAATTCCGCGGCAAAGTTTTTAGCCTCCTTTCTAACTACATTGATGGACGTCATCAAATCGTCAACATGCAAGATCTTACGTCGTCATTCTTAAACATAAAGACAGGGGTACCTCAGGGGTCCATCCTGGGGCCACTATTATTCTCACTATACTTAAATGATCTGCCATGCATACTCAAATCAGCCGAGTTGCTAATGTACACTGATGACACAGCTTTAATAGTTACCGCCGATAACATAGCCGATCTAGAATGTAGAGCTAATGAAGAACTAGAAAATATTTTTAAGTGGTTTACAATGAACAAACTAACACTCAATGCAAAGAAAACCAAATACACCATTTTTCACTCCCGTTACCGAAATGTAAACTGTGAGTCATTTCGACTTACAATGAATAACTGCCAACTTGAGCATGTAAATGAATTTAAATATCTCGTTGTAGTGTTCGACAGCCAATTACACTGGAAAAAACAAATTAACCCTGTTTGTACTAAGCTACCATCTGGCTGCAGTATGCTACTGGCTGCTAGAAATTATTTTAGCAAAAATATTCTCAGAGTCTTTTATTTTTTGTTAGTTCATAGTCATCTATCATACTGCTTAGACTCATGGGGATGGACCTTTAAAACTTACCTTGATCCTATCCGAATATTACAAAAGCGTGCACTTAGAATTACATATTATGCGGCATATAATCAACCCAGTGAGTCTTTGTTTCACAAATTGGATATTCTACCTTTTGATTACATACGGCAGCGTAAAACCGCAGTCACCATCAACAATGTTATTGTACACAGTGTACCTTTCGATGTATCTATCTTTTCTTCCTCATCCCGCGTCACTAGATGCATGACATTGCGGAATTTTAATCTTCCACCCACTAAAAACGTGTATGGTGAACGCTTACTACAGTTCGTAGAAGCTAAAGTGTGGAGTAACATACCACTTCAGATTAAAGATTCTAGGGTTTTCTCGAGCGCACTCAAAAAATATTTGCTACATGTAGATCAATAGTAATGACCATGTACTAAGCCTTACACATAGTTTGATGTTTTGTCTATACTTGATTATTTCATTATTTATGAACAAAGTGCAATAATGTGTATCTTCTTGTGTTTTTGCTTGTTTGTTGAAAAATTAACGTTTTTTGATGTTTTCTTATACACAAATTCTATTGTGCTTGTATACTTTCTCTCGTTAGACCCCTTACTTGCCTATGGATATGGGTCTAATCAGTGTTGTGCATTTCTTGAAATGTGGTCATAACAACCTCAATAAAATGTAAAAAAAAATGTCCAGAAAGAGCAATAGCAACAAGGAACACAGAAAACAATTGATTTCATTTTTTAATATATAATATTGGCCATCAAATCCAACGAAACTATTCATGTTCATCCAGCGAAAAGGCAACTGCTGTTTCGGGGTTATCAAAATACGTTCCTGGCATTTATGGAACAATAAAAATTGAAACAATTCATCGGCGTAACTGAAACCAAAGTTTCCATGTGCGCAACTAGCAGATGACCAGAATGATATTGCAAATCAAGATGTCGATTGTAGTCACATTAGTACTTGTGAATTGTTCGTTTGTCAAACCAGTTTATTCACCAGCGTAGCCTGCACAACCACGAACGGAAGTCTATTGGGCGTTTCCCAACAACACTCGCTTGATCTTGATGTCTCTTATTCCGGGATTGTATGTCAGGAGCACTATTTCGAGTTTTCGATCCCGTTTCGCCGGAAAAAGTGGTCAGCTTTCATCAGTCGATGGCGATTTTCAGCAGCTGCTCCTGCCAAATCTGAAAGAAGCTAGAAACTCGTCCGGGAAAGAGCTATAGTTTTCCTTTTTCAATCAACGTTCTCTCTTCACTCCTAACAAGTCTGCTACCCTACTATCTTTTTAGTGCCCTATTTCAAGCAAGCAATCATTCTCATATAGTTGTCATGGCACAAACTGCGTTAATAAAGGTGGCCTAATATTTGTTATTTTACAGGCAAAATTCCTTAAGGCGAGAGAGAGAGAAACAACTTTATTGACGGCATAGCAAGGTCGGTAAACATAATTTGCTGGGGGTTCGGAAGGTGGTGGCCAAAAGCTTCCCACTACCATTTCGACCCAGTTAACCACTTTTGCCTGAAGACAGTAGTCAGATGACGACAGGAGCAGCTCCCACGCCCCGAGGGAGGAAGCTGGCAGTATTGTTCTTGGTGGGGGGTTACCCTCGCATTCCCAAAGATTGTGATTTTGGGTAGTTTTCACGCAGCTGCAATGTCGGCAGTTTAGTGTAATTTCCTCTGGATATTTTTTGACAGCCGATAAGGGCTGGGCATAGAATCTGTTTGCCTCCAGATCGTGGCCTGTTCCCTTGACATATCTGCATGCGGGGTTGCGTATGTCGTGCGGTTCTCTAGGTAATACGCTGTAATTTCGTTATACGTGGTGATCCCTTCCTGCGGCAAGTCCAGGGTGAAGAGGTCCACGTCCTGGTTGATTGAACCATGGGCTACGTGGTGGACCAACTTTTTCCCTGGATTCCCCGTGTGAGAGGACACCGATATAAGCCGTATTTTATTCTCTCGTTTCTTATTTTTGATAATGTTGGCCGCAATAGGCCCAACACAGCCCATCGTAAAATTTATGAGCGCTCTTTTCAAATCACTCAGGATGGAATCGGTAGCAGGAATTCAGTTGGCCAGTGCGATGGCGGCTTCTTCTGCCTCTAATGCTGAGACCCCTTTTACGGTGGCTGCAGTAATAAGTTCCCCATTGCCAGTCACCGCGAATATGGTGTTACGGTCTCTCGCTTGTCGAGCGGCGTCAACATACAGTAAATGTGGGTGATCCTGAAATCATTTTGCGAGGTTTCTGCTCTTACCTTTCATCTCTCGTCATGTATTCCTGCCAGCATATTTCTGGGCAGGGGTTTAATTTTAATGTCTGCACAAGTTGCCACTGGCAAGAAAACGTTGTTGTTGAGCGTGTAACAAGTGCGTCGTCCGAGGCAGTTGAGAATGTGGAAGCCGTGCTTTGGTTCGTGAGAGTCTTTGTTCTTGGGCCGTTAGATGCCCTTCTATTAGGTCCTTCTCACAGTTGTGGATACGAAGGCGCAGTAGTTTTTCTCTGCTTGGGTATCTGGGAAGTCCTAGGACACGTTTATATGTTTGTCTAATTGGAAAGTTTAGTTTTCCTCATCCTTCTTTCTCAGTTGGTAGTAGGAGAACGAGTAGATGACTCGACTGATTACAAAAACGTGGATTAACTTGCATAGGTCGAATTTCTTCATTCCCTGAATTTTCGTTGCCACTCTCCTTAGAAGCCTAGTACTTAGCTGTACGGATGCCTGTAACTTGTTGATAGCTTCTGTGTTATTAATGTTATGCTGGATAAGCATTCCTAAAACCTTCACTGTGTGAATAGTAGGGACAACGTTCACACTTGCAGTGATATCGAGTGCGGAGCGTACTCCATTTTAGGGGTCATCCTTCTTGTTTTTGGTTCTGATTACTAAGAGCTCAGATTGGTTGGGAGAACAACTAACGCCCACTTTCTTTACGTACTCCTGTACAGTGTCGGCGGCTGTTTGCAACGCGTCACAGATTTGTCCATCTGAGCCTGTGCATGTCCATATAGTAATATCATAAGCATACAGTGAGCGCCTAATGTATGGGATCTGATCCAAGAGAACGGGCAGGCCACGCATCGTAATGTTAAAGAGTAATGGTGATAACACGGCACCTTGTCGAGTACCTCGTGTTCCAAGGGTGATTTTGTCTCTATTGAGGTAGCCAATGGTTAGTTAAGCCGTGCGTTCATGCAGAAAGTTCTGATATACTTGTCAGTGCGACTGCGGCGTGCATTTTACCAGGTTGTCAAGTATAGCAGCGTGGGATACATTATAAAATGCTCAAGCGATATCCAGGCCCACGATAGTCCTGGTAGTCGCTATGTGTCTAGAATTTAAAATATCATTGTGAAGTTGCAGCAGTATATTGTGTGTGGATAATTGCTGGCGAAATCGCACCATCGTGAGGAGTATCAGGTCCCTCTACTCTGCATAAGCTGTTAGTCGTCGTAGAATTGCATGTTTCATTACTGTCCCTAAACATGATGTAAGGAAAATAGGCCGAAGATTTTCCAGACTTAATGTCTTGCCCGGCTTGGGAATAAATATTACTCGAGCATGTTTCCAACATGGCGGTAGTGTCCCAGACGCCCAATGTTTGTTCATAAGGTCAGTAATTGTAGTAATAGACTTATTTTCTACGTTACACAGTATTTTGTTGGAAATTTGATCATCTCCTGGGGAAGCGGTCGTACAAATACTATTCAAAACAGCACGTTTTTTCCACCTCGGTTATATCTCATTCTAGCTCATGGTTAGTATTTCCAGTGTATTCAGGCATTTGTGACGAGTCTACCTGTGTGTTTAAATACCTGTTTTTCAGTTCTTGCACTAATTCATGGTTAGTGCCCATGTATTTGTAAACTAGCTTACGCATTTTATTGCGCGACGTGCTTTTAGTCTGCTGAGGATCCAATAAGTTCCTGAGGAGCTGCCTGGTGTTCTTTATTAGCTAGCTGACCGTTGAGCCTGTCGCATAACTAATGCCCTTGTGTTTGACTAAGTTTTTTTAGTGCTAGTCGGCGTTTAAACTTTCGATTGCGCTTTTTGTAAAACCATCGGCGATGTAAGCTGGCTTGTGCTTTACTCAGGTTCGCAAGCTTCGAGTCCGGGACAATGCCGTCCCACTCCATTGGGGTTTCGCATATTGCCCGTTTAGCATCAATATTGAGATTGGTAGTCCACTCATTGAGATCTTCGATAGTGGTAGTTAGGCGCTTTTCTCTCAGGTATCGAAAGACATCCCATTTCCTGTGTTAGTGAATTTTGTTGTGTTTGCAGCCTTTAGTGGGTACGTTGATAGAAAGCAGATAATGGCTGCTAAATGTCGTTCAGTGTTTTACCACGTAGCAGCATGAGCGTTTGTAACAAGTGTCAAGTCGAGAGTGGTGTTGCGACTGACGCTATTCCCAATCCTGGTTGGTCGGTCGGGGAGCGTCAGTATGGTAAGACCCAAGTTACTAATTGTTTCCCATAATTCAGTGTCCTTGCGGTCACATTTGGGGTGGCCCCATTTGGTATGCTTGACAATAAAGTCAGCCATTATTATCAGCTGTGAGTGGCCCGCCATTCTGCTAACTTTTCTTATAAGTGAGGCAACGTGGGTACTAGTATCACTGCATGGACTATACAAATTTAAAACTTATACGCTGCTACCTGAAAGTTTGTGGGGAGAACTTCTACGAGAGTGTGAGCTATCGCTGTATGTTGTAAGTCATGTTGGATTGTCGTGAGATTGCGTTGCACCAGTATGGCAGTAGCCAGTTGCTTACCGGCAGTGGTAAATTCGTTGAATGCGGCATATCCAGACAGTTTCGCAGGATAGCCTGTCTCCTATAACGCACTTATATCAGGGGACTAGTCGTTGAATTCAAGGTGAAATTGCAAAGCTGCCCGTTTGTTTTGGTAGCTCCTGCAATTCCACTGCCAGAAGAGCATGCTAGTCATGTTGGCCATCTTTTCGTGAATACGGCGTTGCCCTGACAGATTGAGTCGAGAGAATTTTGGGACTTTAGTGAGCAATGAGCTGCGTGGGAGTTGAGGACGGTGTCTGTGATGTGATTACATCGGCCGCAGCTGCACTCTTGGTCAGAGCGGGAAGCGAATCTCAGCGAGATGTAAGGTTAGTGAGAGCCATACCAAGGGCACTGATACCTTCAGTGAGCTGTTGGTTTTGGATTGTTTGCTCCCTAGACATTTAGTCGAATAGAAATTCTAGCTATTCAATTCGATCATTGATTTGTGAAACGTTCGGGTCTGCGGTGGCAATGGCGGCGGTTGGTTCGGCAACCTTACGTTTCGTGCCCCTGACCGTGTCTACGTACATTATGGCGGAGTTTTCATTTTACGCGACACAGGCCACAATCTGTTCGATACTGTTCGTAATAGTGGCGCTAGTGGGCGCATGTTTGCGTTCCAATTGTTTATTTTGTCGTCAGTGGCAGCCAATTGCTGTTGCAATAGTTTGACTTGTTCTGCCAACTTCTTCACCTGTCGCTTTTCGAAGGGTTGTGCCTGTGGCTGTCACTGCTTGTCCGTCTGTCAAGCAACGCTGTTTGTGTGTGACACGGCCGGAAGTGTGAGGTGGGGATTCCGGTTCCTTGACGGGGATCGGGAGCGCGCATCGTTGTCAGATCCGGTAGCACTGGTGCTCCTTCCACCAAGCAGTGGCAAAGAATCTTGATAGTTCTTATTTTCGGTAGTAGTACCTTTGGTCTGGCAGCCAGAAAGGTGCTGAGTTGCTTTGTCGGTGCTGTTGTTGTTTCCTGGAAGCTTATTTTTCAGGAATCGGTATTTACTGTTGCAACTGCCGGTTAGGGGGCAGCCTTAACAAACGACGCATTCCGTCTGGCAAGTGAGTTGTTTGCTATCGGTAGATGGCGGGTGGCTTTCGCACAACGACGACAGTGATCTTGTTTCGGCATCGGGCACACGTTGGTCCTATGACCAGTTTGTCTGCAATCGAAACACGCCTCCCCCCGTTCTCTGAAGGGAAATACAAAGAGCGTGAAAGCAAGGTAGCGGACATGCTTGGGTAGGGTATGACCACCGATGGTTAATACGAAATGTCTGGTCTTTCCCATCTATGATCGATTACGATGTCGATAGTTATATTGTGGGCGTGAAGCTCGTTGAAAATCTGGTCATCACTTTTGAAGCTGTGCGCATTGAAAATTATGCCTCTAACCGAGTTGTCGAGTGCAGGGGCATACACAGCTATGGCACAGGATTGCTCGGCAATTTTCAGTTAGGTAATCTTCACGTAAGCCATTGCCAGGTTCACATCAGGCGTGCTGACAGTGATAGTGTTGTTGGTCGGGTGAATGCGTATCTGGTCGGTGTTGAACTCTGCGGGTGAGTAGAATCCGGAAGCGGGGCACAAGGCTTCAGAGAGGCGGGCTTGTGCCAGATCGGCTAGTTGTAAAGAACCCTGCCGTCGCTAGACGATTTTGTAATCATTCGGGGTTAACCGTGCCAGTGGGCGTCGCTTTGGAGCGGGCGGTGGCCGTGCACGGCAAGGAGTCGGCTTGCCACGTTGGGTCTGAGTGGTGCTCGGAATAAGGATGGCGATATCGGCGTTGCATGGCCAACGCAGTATGTGACCATTATTCGTTACTAAGCTTTTCATCAGTTATTGGCGTTCCTGTTACGACAACTTCCATTTTCCTGTCTGGGACGCGCTCTGGAAGTGAACGATGACAGAGAAAGGCGGCGTCTTGTCGCAATGACGCCGGAGTTAAGGTATGCACGGTGGCGTAGCGTAGTCGGGCTTGTTGCTTTGCGGTCGCAGGAGCAAAAAAACGATTTGCCGGTGTGAAGTGGTGGTTTCCAACGGTGCCTGGTGTCATCTTGGAGCGTTGTGTCACTTTTCAGGCGTAGAAGAGGGAACTTGTGGCGATGCAGCAAGGTGAAAGTGCAGAGTCCACGTGGAACGTGTCCGTGAGCTCTGGCGATCACAGCGCCTGCACCCTTACGGCGAGGTCCGTCGTCACCTATATGTATGCATGTATGTAGTAACCACCTCACAGCATATCCACGGAGTGAATGATCATGAGTGGGATTCGAAGGGATTTATCGGCAAACCATGAAACCATGAATCATTCACGGGTGGCGTTCATCTGTAGTCTGTCTGTCTGTCTGTCTGTCTGTCTGTCTGTCTGTCTGTCTGTCTGTCTCTTTGTCTGTCTGTCTGTCTCTTTGTCTGTCTGTCTGTCTGTCTGTCTGTTTGGCGCCTGGTTAGATGCACGGACGATTGCAGGAACAAACGCACGCACGAACGCTGGGACGAACGCACGGGTGGACGCATGGACACACGGACCGATGGAAGGGCCATGGCCGCTGAAATCTGGGGCGTGTGGCGAGTTTCTCTTAAGCTGTCCTATTCGCATGGAGAGAGCGTGTTTCCAGAAGCGGGCGTGGTTCACTCTTCTCCACACCGCGGCGCTTCTTCGTATAGTCGAAAAGGCTGCCGCATAGTTGGCGAAGCTTGCGTGTGGCAAGAAAAAAAGTGGCTTCGCGCTTTTGTAAAACTTTGCAACTATTTTAGTATGTCGGGTGAAGGTGTACGAGAGGCGAAGTCAATGATTGAGCATAAATATACTCAAATGGGCTTTTTCGCTGTATATTTGTGCCGCCCATAAAACACTTATAATTACGATCCCTCAGCAAGAGATCGGCACGTGCTTGAAAGTTGCTCTATTCGATAATCGCAGGCCGTATAGTACGGAGAGCGCTGGCAAAGAAAAAAAGTGAGCCCTATCAAGAAGCGAAGCCAGAGGGGTGCAGCGTTGTACGCTCACGGGATCAACTCGATTAAAAGGGTTGCTTTTTGTTTCCTTTCATGGAAATAGTACTGCTTTTCCTTGTAACACCACTTCAAGAATCCTGTCGAGCCGCAGAAGCAGGATACAGGGAGGAGGGTGCTCGTGGTCGCCGTGCGTCCAGACTATGTCTAGAACGAACGTCGGTGGTTCTGCGGCCACCATTAGCTGGTTACAGGCACGTTTTGGTTACTTGTGATCATCCATTCACCCTGTAAACTTTACGGTGTTCAGTGGACACATTGGGCAATGTACGAAGAAAGAGAAATTTTTAGCTTGTTCAAAAACTGTGCAACACGCGTTCAGAGTTTGATGTATCTTCTATGAAACACTGTGATTATACATCACAGTGACAATTTGCACTTATTGTTTCTCTAGTAGCCTGCCTCAGCGAATACCTATTTTCTACATGCTACATGTGCGACCCTTTGATTTGTATGCAGACGAGAGTACAATAAATGAACACGACACTGATACTGCCATTCTGCTACCAAAAGAATAAAAATTCAGATGACGGAAAATATGATGGTGACAACTCAGGCACTTCAACTGTGAAACACTTCGGGATTCAATGTAGGTTGGCTAATTAAACGTTTCTACATTATTCTGGCAAAATTACTTCTTATGTATCTTATTTCAATGGCACAACGAGATGAACTTGTCAACCCAAGCGAAGTTATCTTGAGCGTAACTGCGCTTTGGTTGACCATTTCATGAATATCCGCAGGTGATATAACAGCGAAATCACAAGTCAGAATAGGAGAAAATACGAATAAATGACAATGATTGCCACACATACAAGTCTTCAGAAAGGAGTAATTGTACAATGCTTCTATATATCTCAAATCGAGGTATTCAGCGCCGAGCCAAAACGGACGGCAACAAGAAAAAAAGTTCAATTGTCACAGACAAATCCATACCTTCTTACAATTGCCTATCAGCGAAATACAGCATTTGCCGTGTTTTTGTTTCGCAAATTGGACCAAAATGCAGTAACAGAAAAAATATTTTCCTTCAGCTCATCCAGAAATTCTCATGGTGATTCTTGGTCGTAGGCGAAACAAAAAACTGGCCCCGGGTCTACATGTTACACTGCAAATGTCGTCAAAAGACTATAGTGTCGCGTCCGGAGAGAGGAGGAGGAAAGAACTTTATTCAGAGTCCGGCGAGTAGATGGGGTGGGCGACTGGCCCCGCCTAGGTTACGGCCAGGAGTCCTTGAATCCTGGCGGCTTCCTCGGCCCGCTGGACGGCCCACATTTGGTCTTCGAGGACGGAACTGAGCATTGCGGCCTCCCAGCGCGCGCGAAGGCTGTCAGCAGAGGCCGCATACTTGTTATGAGTACTAATCCCTCTACATTCCCATAACATATGCTCCAGAGTGGCTCTGGAGTCAAAACGCTTGCACCTGTCCGTTTTGTATAAATCAGGATATATAATTTGCGATAGTGCAGGATTCGGATATGTCCTAGTTTGTAACTGCCGCCATTCGACAGACTGTCTTTTTGTTAATTTTGGGTGAGGTGGCGGGAATATGCCCCTCTGTAATCTATAATGCTTTGTAATTTCATTGTATCTGGTCATTCTGTCTTCCCACTCCCACTCGTCTGCCACGCCGTAATCACCGGAGGAGGTTGGGGCGGCACTTGAGAGGGCAGCTCGGTCGGTGAACCCTCGAGCTGCGTCATGTACAGCCCCATTGTTGCTGTCCCCCGCGATGGCATGAGCAGGTGTCCATATAATATATGTATTTCTGGGGCTTGTTCGACACCCTCCTTTGATAATACGTAGTGCCTCCGGGGAGATGCGGCCGTTGGCAAAGTTTCTCACTGCCGTTTGAGACTCACTGACTATCACGGTTGCGTTTGTCTGAGCTACAGCGAGCGCTATGGCTACCTCTTCCGCTGTCTCGGTACTTGTGGTGCGTATCGTCGCGCATGTCATACAGCGTTTGTTGCTATCGATTACGGCTGCGGTAAACCCCCGTTTGCGCTTGTATCGAGCAGCGTCTACGAAAACTGCGTCCTTGTCATTACCGAACTTTTTTTTGTATTTGTTTTGCTCTTGTCTCTCGTCTAGCTTTATTGTGTTCGGGGTGCATGTTTTTTGGCAAGGGTGGTATCATCATTGTTTCCCTGGTCTCTTTTAGAATGTCCACCTTAACGCCGTGTTGCGTGTGATACGTTATACCTAGTCGCTCTAGAATATGTCTTCCTGCTCGTGTCTTAGAGAGACGTTCATATTGCGCCGTACGCTGAGCCTCAATAAGCTCATCTATTGTATTGTGCAGGCCTAACTGTAACAGTTTGTCGCTGCTTGTGCTAATCGGTAGCCCTATAGCTAGTTTGAATATTTTTCGAATGAGGCAGTCTAGCTTGATCTTTTCCGCGACTTGCCATTTTAAGTATGGCGCTACGTATACTACTCTGCTAATCACGAATGCCTGTATCAACCTTATCGTGTTTTCCTCCCGCATGCCACTGTGCTTAGTTGCTATCCTTTTTATGAGTCTCATTATTTGGGCTACAGTTGCATCCAATCGCCTGAGGATTTCTCCATTGTTGCCCTTGGCTTCGATGAGCAGACCCAGTACTCTGATCCTATCGACTATGGGTATGGTTTTTCCATCGGCTGTTCTTAACTGTATTTCTTCTCTATGAGCAAGACCTTGCAGGCAGTTGCCTGGTTTGCGACCTCTACGAGTAGGTCTGTACAGCAACAGCTCTGATTTTTCCGCAGAGCAGGCTAGCACAGTACCTTCCAGATACCGCTCGACCGTTTCGACTGTCCGGAGAGAGGAAACAAAACATTTACTTGATGTTCTGTGCAAGAAAGTCGGTAAGTGGTATTCTGGGGGCGCTGCGTTAGAGTGCCTCAAGCGTGCAGCTGAGGAGAACGAGCACATCGAGGCACGTTAGACACGAGTGCAATCTGGCAGTTATCTTCGAAAACGAAGGAAGGCGTGCGTGCCTGCGGAGAAAGATGCGTGCTATTCTCAAAGGCGATAAAGTGTAGAACGCAAATCGACAGACTGGTGCCACCACCGTGTCGTTTTAGCAAAGCATTAGTAGCACTTGCCTTTTGAGCATTGCGTTGCACCGTCAGCGCAGCGTGTTTAACGCTACGGTCCTTATAATTACTTGTGTGGGCCTTTTCTACTATAAAAGCACACATATAAACATCGACGTGTTGTTATGGTACCTCGGATATGCGCAATGATTGCGTTTAATTGACAATCGCACAAGTATGAACGCTGAACCTTGAGCAGTATTGGTGGGCGCTGCGGATGGGTTAGGCCGTTTGAGGTATCGTTAAGGGCAGACAAACAGAGAAAAGTACAGACGGATGGACAGACAGACAGACAGACAGACAGACAGACAGACAGACAGACAGACCAAAATTTTTCCATCGAAGGCCCCCAACGAAGCCTATCGTCTTTAAAAAAATGGCAGCATATCCACGGAGTGAATGATGGAGAATGGGGCGAAGAATTCGTCCGTCCATTCGTTCTTGCTTCCGTCTGTCCATGCGTCCGTCAGTGTGACCGTCGATGCGTCCAACAGCCCGTCCGTGCGTGCGTCTGTTCGTGCGTCCGTTCCTGCGTTCGTCCATGCAGCCGCCCCTGCGTCCGTTCGTGCGTCCATCCATGCATCTGTCTTTGTGTCCGTTCGTCCATCTATTCAACACTCCACTTTCTTACGGCTTGCGCTTCGGGTCCACTTCCCACCTTTAACCAACTCGACTTCATGGTATATACTACTTCACTGTATTCATGGCACTGCGGCCGAACTCTGCTAAACCTTTCGAAAACCAAGAAGGTTACGCCCAGCGAGTATGACGTAGCAAACTTTTTCAGTCAGATAGTGCTCAAAGTATATGCCAATGGCTGCTAATGGGAGATGAGAGGCGGAGAATACGACTTTTACTTTCTTACAGCTTGCGCTTCGTATCATCTTCCCATTTTTAACCACCTCGAGTTCATTCATGGTATATACAAGTTCATTGTATTCAAGGCACTGCGGCTCAACGCTCGCTGAACCTTTCTAAAGCTAAGGAGGTTACACCCAGCGAGTATAACATAGCAAACCTTTCTTGTCAAATAGTGCTCAATGTACATGCCAATGGCTGCTAATGGTGATCGCAGCCTGCGCGTTAACTGAAAGCCGAATGCTCCTGTCTCTCGTTCCCCATTAGCAGCCATTGACATGTACATTGAGCACTATTTTTTATTGTTCAACAACGCACAGAAGAAGTCTCTCACCGGCACCACCTTGGAAGTCAAATGTTATACTTGTTACATACTACAGGGGACGAACGGGTGCCGCTATAAGGAGCTTCGCCCCTAAAAAACAACGCGCGTGCTAGAATCCTATGCGCTCTACCGTGCGCCATAGTCTCTGCCGCCGTGAAAACCCTCACTGAATTCGCCCTCCCTCGGTAGCCAGGTTCCCGAGGCGGTATTCATTGGTTTTGCTGAGGAGGGCGCCGATTGGGAAGACCGGTGAAAAACACGCCACGTGCCCACCATCTCAGAGGCCATGGATGGACGCCCAGACGGATGTATGAACGCATGGACGGACGGAAGCAAGAACGAATGGACAGACGGAAGCACGGACGGAATGACGGGCGCTTCGCGCCACTCATCACAATTCATTTCATAGATATGCTGTGATTTGTGATTTTTTCTTGATAATTACTAATTTTCTAACTATGCTGCGTTAAAGATCAGAGACTGTGATAGATTATGTACGAGATTACAAAAACTACAAAAAGAGAATAAGTCTGTTCTTAATAGGAAGGCGTATATTTTTGCCACGTGTAACCACAACTTCGCTTTTCCTTTAGGGGCGAAGCTCCTTACGCTGTGGGCTGTTCGTCCTGTGTTTGTAGTGGTAGCTACGTCTTGTTAAGTATTCAGAAACTCCTCTGGATGGCTGTTGCTATATTTGATGAATATAATAAGAAAAGATGCGAGATGGTGGTTCTTGAAGTGGACACTAGATGGACGTACGGATGAATGGGCAGACAGAGAGATGAATGGACGCACCAACAAACGGGCAGGCAGATGGTCGAACGAATGAGCAGACGCATGGATGGCGGCACGGAAGAAGGATGGACAAATGAACGGACATTGCAAGGACGCACGGACAGACGGAAGGACGGCCGCACTGACGGGCGGTCGCACGGGTAAACGGTCGCACGAACGGACGCACGAACGTACTGACGTACGCTTTGCCCCACTCATCATCATTCAACCCGTGGATATATATACTGTGATCTTTTTGTTCTTGTTGCCTACTAACAGCTGGAGTGTGCCCACAAAGCAATGCTTGTCACCTCGTGAAAAAATAGTGGCATATCTATAATGCTTAATTTATATGTGCGGTGTTGCCACACACCGGCCAGCGCATGTATTTTTTCGCATGCGTGTATCTGAGGTGTTATTCGCGATGAGTTTTATGGCATTGTGGTCACAGGAATAGCGATTTTTGCGTACCAAAACCATGGTTTTATTATGACAGGAGTCATAACAGATGTTTTTAAAAACATCTACCTCCTGAGTAAACTAGAACTTACCTTTAACGCGTACTTCTACCTAAGCACATGGGCCTTCAGGATATTGCTTCTGTTCAAATACAGCCGCGGTTTCGGCAACTCACTCCGCTGACCTTCACGTGAGCAATGAAGATCATTAACGAGTACTTCACCACGTCGCCTTTTCCATGGCACTGCGACAGAGATCCCTGAAGCTATGTAGGAAGAAGAGCATCGATGTGATAAGTTCCACCAGTTTTCACCATGCCCCTAGTTATGCACAGAAAAAGCCTCGACTATAGTAATAAATTCACTCACATTGCTTTGAGATGATTTTATGACGGCTGCTTCATCCTCATCTTTGGTGAAAGTTTGCTCCATTATTATGTGCTCGCTGAATTTAAGCTCGATAGATAACCATCTGTTCGGAAAACCAGAAGTGTTCGGCTGAAGCTTTCTTAAAAAACAAGAGTATTGCTCTTCTCTCGAACAGGAATAATATAAAATATGGCTATCCCTATCGCCCTAGATTACTTCGTGAAAGGGAGGGGATTGAGAACAAGCGCTTTGCTTATACCAATATCCTTTAACACTACTTTTGCACTACATTTTCACTACTACCAATATCCTTAATCACTTGTTCTCTATTCTCAGTTGTATTTTGCGTATAGTAGAGATATCCTTCGTGTGTTTTTCCAGCTGAATGATATTTTTCGTATTTCAAAAATATGCACTTAGTCGTTGGTGTCACCAACACAAAATTGTATTTTATTCTTGAACAAATATTAGCAGTGAAACGTACATCTTATTTTGTTAGGTTTAGTAAGTATAAGGAGAAGTAAACATAAAAAATGATCAAATGTGCAGGACCCGTTCGTGGACTTAAGGATAATTTGTTAATAAAGACAGGTTGACGTTGTGTAGGGAATGACAACTATCAAAGTTTCTGACCATCAGAGTTTCTGGTGACAACCATCAGAGTTTTTGTTGTATACCAAACATGATCGTGGGTTTTTACAAAAAATATCCAACTAATTGTTTTGTTAAGCGTATATGACATTCACTTTTATAATACATCTTTTACAACCACACTGTTACCGATGTTAAAACACAAATCATTTTTTTTTTGTTCTGTGGTAGTAGTGCATTCGCAAAATTGTTTCACCCTCAGTTTTCTCCACAGAAAGATGTTACAAATGTCAGACTAAAACTCGACTTTCCATGTACTCATTAAACGATGTCGCAAATACCATGACACTTACAGTACAACACAGTGCAAGCCTAAAACATTAGACAATACATTTATTTTAAAAAAGTGTTAGGGGTCGGGGAATCAACCATTTGATTGACATACAGAAACGGTCTCGGATATTAAATCGTGTTTGAGACAGGTTAAAAGGCACAAGGGAAGCGATTGCCACATGTGGAGTGTGTGCTATTACTTCAGTTCAATAATTAGGGGTGTAACTAACGACGTGATTGACGTGCTAACTGATGCATAGGAAGGATTGTACAGGTGTGCAGTGTAAAAACACACGACGCGAATTTGTAAGTGCATGCTATATAGACAACGCAAGATTGAACTCTTGATTATGCGTAGATGATGGTAGTTAATACTAAAGTTATTGATTCACAGAAACGTAAAAGAAATGTGTTGTGATAACTTTTTTCTCTCTTAGGCTGACTGTAAACACCCTGATAACCAGGGTCTTCTCTCTCTCAGTCATGTTTGAATACTTTAAAGAGGATTCAGATTTTATATCAGTCTCCAAGTTATGCGCTGCCAAGTGCCTTTACAAGATCGATACTGAGACGCAGGAAGAGAGATATGCCTTGAAAGCGGGTTTATACTACTCCTCACGGGGGTAAGGGCAAAATAGAAAAAGAGTAAAAGAGGAAGTCATGATGAGCGGTGATTGTGGTCTAGCACAACTAGTCTCAGCATACACGGTTCCTTTTAACGTAAGACACAAACCAAAGTACCTACATTAGCTACAATAGCACATGTTCTAAAGACAGGAATGTAAACCTATCTTGCTGATATATGTGAGCAAGCTGTTTAAGCTGCGTTGGACGTGGCCTAAACGTTTACAAGCACCCAAAAGCTTCTGCTGCGAAAAGCGTCGGCAATCTAGACAATCTAAGAGATACTTTGGTGGTTGCCTCTCGAATGCGCATTGAGGGGACACGCACGGGGTGTGATCAACAGTGTCTGACGAGTCATACAGTCAATAGTTAAGGTTTCGCTCCTGACTAATTTCGCAAAGGTATCGTCGCGTACACGCGACATCCAGCAGCAATCTATGTGGCAGCGTTTCCTTTTCTCTGCTTACTCGGAATGGAAGACAATCATCATTACCAAAGTCAAGCCTATGTAGGCGCTCGTGTCGATATTAGGTCTCATTCTATAGTCGTACCATAGATGTTTTCATAGCACTATAGAAGGCAAGGCATTGGTGTCATATTCGAAAAAATGAATTGACATCATTTCTACGCTTTATTGAGCCATTTTCACGTCTGCATTAGCTTCTTCATTCTCATGTATGCCGCAGTGACTGGGAATTCATTGCAACGTAGCCGTATGTCCGGATTGAAAATTGTCATTTACCATATTCATTAAGTCGCACACCAGTGGACTGTATGCGCTTTCCGGCTTCTTGTAGTTGCCAATTAGCTGAAGTTCCAGCTTGCAGTCGCAAAACAATGTCCATCCCGCTGGATTCTGCAGTAAAGTGTAACAGGCAGCTTTTCGTACGGCGGTCAGCTCAACGGCAGAAGGCGATGTCCGGTGAACGAATTGGAAGCGTTCCGTGATACCAATTTGAGGTACAGTGAAACCGCATTGTGAAGAGGTCTGCGGGACAGAGCCATCAGCAAAAATGTGCACCAAACATCCGTCCATATAGGCAATTTAGGATAAAGCGAAATGCTAAAGTCAAGCCGTTGGTACTTGTGATTTCTTTGTTATCCCAGAAATAGAAAGTCGCATGATTGGCCAAGACATTGTCCAGAGAGTTATGGTGGATCTCGGTGTGACATAACCGTTTCTGAGCATGCAGCATTACGTCGAGTGTCAATAATGCTCCCCGGGGGATGGGCTCGAAGCCTTATCAGTAACCTCAGATGTACACAAGGTGGGTCATGTTGAAGATAGACGCGAGGTGAATATTCACGTGCTTCTGCAATAGTGCTCCATGTAAATGTATATAGCGGTCTTCCTACAATAAACTCTGGGGCACGATCTTGAGCTTCCTCTAGGGCACGTGCAGCAGATGTGCAAACACACAAGAGATGAGGAGTACTGCAGCGAAGGTATCCAATAAAAAGTGCCTGGTATAGCTTTAGTAGAGGCGATTTCGACTATCTCTATGATTTTCTAGATATATGGGAAATTTGCTTTACCGCTGAGATGTGCTTCGACCAAAATAAATAACAGTCGAGGATAACTCTCAGGAACATGTGGTGAGTAACCGAAGGTATTACTTTCCCATCGATGGTCACTACAGGGTATTAGGTTATTGACTTTTTCTTGAATGCCAGGTTTGTACTTTGTGTGGGCGACAGTTGCAGTCGGTACGTCCTTGAGTATGTGGTCATTTTCAATACACACGTTCACAAACTTCATCGTAAGTCCGTGATCCGGACTGGCACCTTTCAAACCAAGGCCAAGCCTATTTCACTAGTCCTGAAAACACTCGCACGAATATAGAATTATTGGTTCTCTATGATTTACAAATGGCTGTGGATCAATTTAGAGTCCTGCCACGTGATTATTATTATCATCACTTCATTGTCAATAAATTCACACTGATTTGCAACTTTTTTTAAGCTTGTTTTAGATTTCATGACATGTCCTGAAACACCTAGTTGTACTAGTTTTGTAATTACACTGATGGGCTGCTCCCCACTTCGCATTTATTTTGCTGGCCTGCAGCTGGCTTTATTAAGGGAAGACGATGACGAAGTTTCATCATTAGGTTGTCAGTTTTCTTGGCTGCTGAAATTTTTCTACTTTTTTATTGCGATAGCAATTGCATGGACAATCTCGGATGGACTTCGCCACCGGCGTCGGCGTTGCCTTTCCTCAACCTTTATGTATACGTATTTATGTATATAAAACACAATAAAGAAATGGGAGCTCTGTATAGTAAATGCGAGGCGTTAACACTGAGCCACCGAGGAGCACTTCCTGCAACGTTCAAACGGTAAGCTATTTATATCAACCACTTACCGCTGCTGATGGATATCACTGGAGGGGGGGGGAACTATCGTATTTTCAGTATTACCAACAAGATGGCCAAACGAGTTAGCACCACCACATTGCGTGGCGGCGCGTGCTCTAATCTCCCACGCGTACTTTGCCCCGCTTAGAGGAGGGGAGCGACGCATCATCGCACGCCCTCATCTCGTGGATAGGAAGATGGGAGGATCTTACGTCTTGGCTGGCGTAGGGCTTTACCTGGAACGCTTCCGTTGTTGTTACCAGGCACACAATGGTCACTGCAATCATTGCAGTCTCCATTTTCCAGAAACGCGCGCCTTTTACACACAGTGAAATAACAACTGAGACGCTTATTCGTGTGCATCTGTACCTGTGAATACGTTTTGTGTGTCATTTGTGCGTGAGAAATGCATTGCACGTTTCGATCTGCTTTTCATTCTGTGCGTGTCATTACAATTAGTTGCTATCGCGTTCATTGGTTCGCCTTTGCGGCAAAGCTGTGACATTTTTGTCTGTCATCGCACATCTTTGGCACCCAGCACTGCTTGTACTGGTATTCAAGATCTCTGCTTTGCTGAGGGGACCCTGCCTGCTAAGCTCGTTGTGAAGGAGTTGATGGTGGACCTGCCACTGCAAAAAAGCGGCTCAGCCATACAGTGGCATCAGAAGCTGACGATTATGAGTCTCGTGCTAGCTCGTATGACTCGTTGCCATTGTACTCAAGTGAAGAAAGCACAACATACAGCAGTATTGTGACTACGACAGTTGCTTATGTGCCCGTCGACGCCACGGTAAGCCTGAATGCTATCTCCTAACAGAAGCTGCCTGAATGTTTCTTCAAACTTGGTCCTGGTCTGATTCGAGAAAATTGAGGGAATCCCAGAAAAAATATAATTGTCTTAGACACGACAGATGAGAAGATGGTGCAAATACTGGTAAGTCTATATGAGCTTTCCAACGTCCGCGCGCAGCTTTTCCTCCACAGGCCAGAACATTAATGTAACAATTTGTGTTATGCCGGATGCAGACCTAAAACTTTCGACGACGATTTAAAAAGTATGAGCGTTTGCACAACACCATGCAGAGTCATCAGTGCTCGAAAATTTGTATCTTCAAAGCGTGTGAAGATTCTTTTCGGCTGCGAAAAGCTACCCAGTCACATGAAGGTCGGACTAGTGCGGTACCGGGTGCGACCTTTCATGCCAAAGCCTCTATAATGGTGGTAATGTCTCAAGCTTGGTCATGCACAAGCTTTCTGCACAAGTGTTGTGGTCAGTGCTAATTGTGGCGGAAATCACATCGCAAAATTTTGTGACAGTGTGACATCTCGGTGCAGTAATTGTAATGGCGAACAGTTGGCAACGGACAAAGAATGTCCCGAGCGAAAGAAAAAATGGAAGGTACCCGAAGAGAAAGCAAAAAAGATGGCATCACGAGATAAGACGCCTAGCCATTGTACCTGTCAGGTTGGTGGAAACGGCAAGTGAAGATGCACCTGCACGTTTGAATAATAGTGCAGAGTGACTCGAAGCGGCAGAGGGAGGCGCAATAGGAGCATTTTGGTAATATCGTGACCGGCGTTTTTATGGAAGCCGTCGGACACGATCTCCTCAAAGGTCGCGCCTCAGACGTGAGAACCAGCTTCCGCCAAGCCCATGTCTTCAGTAGAAAATACTGTAAACTGGGCGCAAGAAACGGCTCTAGTTAATATTGATGCCGAACTTGTCCACATGCTTAAGAAGCTTGTTAACATTGTCCGATCTCTAGTAGCCGGTTGTCAAAGGCCCGCAGCGTTTGCCGCACAACAGCTTTTGGAGGCTCTCATCCGGTTTTTGACAGTCTTCACTAAAAGCAACATGAGCACCCGTCGCAAGCCCCGTGCCTATGTGCGCAATGGAGTGTCAGGTCTGTACGACCGCACCATGCTGACCTCATTCTTAGGCTTCTTGCAATGAAGCACCCACGGGATGTTATACTCTTCAAGAAAGCAGTGTAAGAAATGACGAGCTCAGACCTTCGGGTTACGCTGACGTTCACAGCAATGCTCGATGCATGGTGAAGGCGTGTGGGTCTTTCCAGTGTAGAGCCACCACGCATCCACGAAATGCTTCAAAAGCATCGATGTACAAACGATTTGAGGTTCACTTTGAAGTGATTGACGCAATAAGCATCTGCGATGCCGATATTGATTGTGCAGGAGTTGCTTTTAGTCTCAGGCACACAACTACGGCTCTGGCAAAAGTATATTTTCGGCCAACGCCATATTCGAACATCACATTACTGGAGTACCTGCAATCAGGGCGTGGCTAATCAATTCTGCTGTGTGGCTAGATTTCAATGCCAATTGTTCTCGTTGGTGTTCTCAGCCACAAAACAATCGTGGAGTGGAAATCAATGAACTTATTGTTAAAAACTGTCTGTAGACTCTCAATGACGGCTCATCTATATTTGTAGGCAGAGGAAAACAACAATTCACCATTGATCTTCTTCCCATATCAACGAAAAATAGGCGTCTTGCTAAGTCAAGTGAAGCTGGCCCATGGAGTTCAGATCATCTTCCCATTTGGCTGGCCCCAAAGCATTCTCTTGGCAGCCAGAGGGCTGCCTACTCAGTGAAGAATTGCGATAGCTTTCATCAACTGATTGCAGGGATGCCATCACACGACACCTTCTTCATAGATAGATAGATAGATAGATAGATAGATAGATAGATAGATAGATAGATAGATAGATAGATAGATAGATAGATAGATAGATAGATAGATAGATAGATAGATAGATAGATACGCTCAAAGTCACCGAAGTTTGCTAAGAAATGTTTCGCATTTAATAGATGCGCCGCCAAAAGAGCGCCATGTGTTGTGAGGGCTGGTGCCGGCACGATGCCGTAACGGTGAGAAAACGAACGCGTGTGAAACTGACACCGATTAGTGTTCAGCATCTTCGCTTGGATTCTTTACAAAAATACAAATATCAAGGAGCTCCTGTGCCCTTCGCGTTTCAATTTTTTTCTCCAATTTCATTCATATGCTCAACAATAGAATATACAAATTGCCCATTGCCTCTATTATTATTTGCAATCTGGTGGGCAATACGCGCTCAATCAGGTTCCTGAAGTGCTAATTATAGCCAGAAAACGTGATACTTCTTTTTCGCCTGGTTTCCAAGATATAGCCACCAATGCACCAGGACATGATTAAGAGCATAGAGTGAGTGAGGTCCGCGCACCAATACATACGGAAACGAACAACATAAGACCAGGACCATTCTTTCTTTTTCGTCACCCTCTCCACCTTCACGGATGTCCTCCTACAGAAGAAGGGAAAGTGGCGTTCCATTTTGCAGTTCCTGTCTTTCGCGGTTTTCTAGCGTTGCAAATCTTGGCATATTTATTCGTGAGATCCCAGTGCAGGCATTAAACTTCTCAGCTCCAAATACTCAGACCTAGCTATGGGGCTCTTCAAGGTGTTCACAGACCGGACATAAATTGGCCCTACGTGCGTAGACCTGGCCGACACGAGGCATTCATTCTTCCTGGCCACTTAGCGACCTGCCTACCTGCTGCCGCGCTCCCCTTCTCAGCCAAGAAGAAAAAAAGAGACCCAGGAGTGGGTTCATTCAACAGTAGACACTTAAATTGTTATGCTAGAGAACAGAAAGAAAAACCACGTTACGCGAACAGTGCAGGAAATTCATGGCTATGTTCAACCACTGGCTAAGTTCATGGCTATGGTTTGTTCTGCCCTAAAATAACATTACTTCGTTCCTGTCATTGATGCAGGTCACGCACGTCTTTAGTTGAAATACGATGAATGTATGTGAAAAATTGTTGTGTCTATATTTATACTTTTGGAAGCCTAAAACCGTGTTTCATCTATCTAGTTCTCGCGCCCAAAACGCAATTCTTTGTGCCTGAAAGCTCGGCCTCTACTATTCACGTACACCTAATAAAATTCTTTTTTGACAGTGCAATGAAAGGCGCGCTGATGCAGTGACTATTCCTCTTAGCCATTTCTGCTCCTTGTATAATTTTTCGCGTTTTTTGGTCAGCATGAATGAAAACGATTGCCCGCAGCTTCCCTCGGGGGAACACTGAGGAGGATGCGGAGCATATAATTGGTTAACGGGGTGTTAAAGTGCGACTTACTTGGGTCGATGGCTAAATTGGTTAACGTGGTTGTGAAATGGGGTGTTGAATTGCGACTTACTTGGGTCGATGGGTAAATTGGTTAACGTGGTTGTAGGAGGGGGTGTTAAATGAGTGAACACGTACACACGTATGCGAAAGGGCGGCGCTGGTCGAAGGGACGTCGATCATTGTGTTTGTGGATTCGTTGGCATTCATTTCACCGCGACCTTGGACGTCGACGCGCCGCACAAACCAACCGACGAGCGGCAACTGAGCGAGCGAGCACCGACCTTGAGTATATATACAGCACGACGGCGCATGCACTGTCAGCTGTTGAATGTTCTCGAAGCGCGACGGCGCATGCGCGTCCACTGGAGAATCAGGAGAATTGTAGAATGTTCTCGAAGGGGAGAAGCGCGCGTGGCACAGATGGTGGGTGACGGTGCATGCGCGCGTAAGCTGTCGAATGTTCGAGAAGGGGGAGAAGCGCAACGGCGCATGCGCGCGCGTCAGCTGCCGATGTTCTCGAAGCGTGACGGCGCATGCGCGCTACATTACACACCTAGCGAATGTTCGTGAAGAGGAGAATCGCACGCGGTGTGTAGAGGAGGAAGGGTGCACAGATGGTGGAGGAGTGAAGCGCGCGCGGTGTGTAGAGGAGGAAGGAATGCACAGATGGTGGAAGGAAGAGGAGGAAGCTTGCGGACGGCGCCGCACTACAAGCCTCGAGTATTAGATGCTCAGCATCTAAAAGCACTGCACATTTTCCCAATTCCGGCATACCACAACAGCTTCGGCAGAACGTCGCCACGTGATAGTGCAGACATCAGAAGGCATAGTAGACGCGCTCCTTGAGATGGCCGTTTAACCAGCGCTCTTCCTGCCCCACATATTTGCTGCCACACAATAAAGAAAACTAACAAATAAATTAGTCTTTACATTATCTAAGCGCGCACAATGTTTCGTAGAACGCGTTCGCTCTTTCTTGGTGCAATGCCGAATCTCCTTGCAGAATGACATGCCCAACGGCTTAGAAAAAGAAATTCACCAAGTCACTAATTTAGCTTAATTTGATAATAAAATCCCTATGGTACTGTGTAGAAAAGAGAACTAATCAACTTTATTTCATTTTACGTGTTTGGCCTTTCGACTATGTACATAACTCACATATGTATGAAGCTTTTGCAGGAAATACCGAAGTAAATGAGTGTACTTCTGCTATCGAGATACGTCATATCCTTTGATTGTTACCTCTTTGGAGCACACACTGCGGTATTACTGATCCAAAAACATGTGCCTCTACCTGCACTGAGGTAGTGAAGCACTTACGAAACCTTTTCAACCTCAATTTACGCAACAGAACAACGTGACAAACGTCAGAGTGGAACTTCAATTTCCGGGCGCTTATTTCAGGATGTCAAAAATACCATGGCCATCACACTACTACGCAGGGTCAGCATAAAACAATTGACAAGTGTTATGGCTCGCGCTATGAACGATTTGATGGTCGTACACAAATGGTATAAAAAATGCAATTGTGAATGTGACTGGTTAAAATGCACGAAGGAGACTGACGTCGTATATGTAGTGCATGCCATTCATCATCATCATCGTAAATACACCCACTGCAACGAAATACCTCTCCCATGATCTCGAAATCAAACCGGTTTTGTGCTTTCTGCTGCCACGATATACCTGCGAACTTTTTAATCTTATCGACCCACCTAAATTTCTGTCTCCTTCTCGTGCGTTTGTCTTCTCTGGGAATTCTGTTTGGGAATTGTCTTCACAATTGTTAGGGATGTAACTTTTCACGTGATTGATGTATACTAATGCTGATGCGCGGGAATTAATGCGTAGGTTTTGAAGCGTAAAAAGCAATTATAACAAATTCGAAAGTGCACCTTGTATAATTATTAGACGATAGAACAATTTATTGTGCGTATATTGTGAAAAACAAAACGAAGGTTATTGCTTTGTTGAAACTTGAGAGAAATGCGATGTGATAGAGTCTCACACTTTTTTGTTCTGCTGACAGTAAACACGCTAATAAGCGGGGTGTCTTTCTCTCTCTGCCATGTTTGCATTTTATAAAGATGATTCAGTTTTTATACTACTCTACAATTTTTCTACTGTCAAGTGTCTTCGCTTACTTCCCCATAAGTCTGTGATCTGAAATGACACCTCTCAAGCGAAGGGTATCGCTCTTGTGCTGGTCCTGAAAAAACACGTAGTAATATGGAATTATCTGTTACCCACATTTTACAAGTGACTCGGGATCTTCTTGTAGCCCTGCTAAATTATTATATTATATTGCTGATTCTCAGCCCATGAATCCACACTGTTCTGATACTTAATTTTTCGCTTGTTCAGGGTTTCACAACTTGTCCTGGAATACACCGTTGTTCTATCATTAATTGTAACTCCCCTGGTTTGAAGCTCTACATTTCCTTTCATTTGAAAGGCTTGTATCAGGCTTATCTTTGTTTTAGCCGAACAAGTTCTTTGTTTACGGAAAAGCCACTTTCAAATCCTAATTTGCTGTTTAAAGCTTGGCCTTCAATAAATGCATTCAATGTCAGGGACTGTATTCGGGACGTCGTGTTCGTTCTGGTGATGGTTGCGGTCAAAGACTGATTAGGCAATAAATGGTTACAGAGAGGTGATTGGGTTGGGGCCTTCTTGACCTCCTCCCCTCTGAGTACTAGGTAGATCTTTTTTTCGAAGCTCTATTGGCAAGCGACACCGCTTGCTTTGGTTGAACCAGTTCTTTTTGAGCCTTCAGATCCTGACAGGTGAGCAGGGCCACCTCCCAGTCCTCTTTCGTGGGGTTAGGGATGGCGGTAATGAATGGATTAGACTGGCACGCCCAGACTATGTAGAAAGTGTCAGTCACCTCTCCACCAAAGTCCGATGTGCCATCAAATGATGAAATGAAAGGTTTTAGCAACGTTAGCCGCAGTACAATGTCGCTAAATAATTTAGCTCTCAACAGAATATTATCTGTATTGAAGCTGAGTCCTATTTTTCCAATAGGACTTTGTAGACCTTTCTATGTGACGTGCAATGGGCTTTGAAAAAATACACGCCATAATTTCCCGACTGACAAACGGAATCAAATGATAGGATTGGGAGAACACCGATAAGCAGCACATTCAGAGAGAGCCTTCAAAAATCAATAGCCTTTTCAAAAACCATGGTGCTAATGATTAACAATAAACGTTTCCAATTTAAACAACAGTTTAGGCGCGTTAATATTAATGATAAGCAACGTTGACCCACTGCACGCTGGATCTGCCAATTTTCTTTTTTGGAAAACTTGCAGCAAAATAATTTTGTTGTCTCGGACCCGGTATTGATAAAAGGCGCACAATTCTGCCTTCGTCATTAATACTGTAATTTGCATTCACTATAGCAAATGCAGTGCCTTCAATGAATGTATGCCATCTCCATGCAGATCTATTTTTATTCTATGGCTACGAATGTCCTATTCACACACGTTCATGACTGAAAGCTACGTATCCTCTAATATATGAATTATGTAGTCTTCTCTTTATCAATGCTGCTGACAGTCCAGTCCTTAAGTAGTGAGTGTAACACTTGCGAATCCAGTTTTCGTTGTTCAGTGTTTTTTTCTGGGCATCTTCACTAAAAATTCTTGTGCCTGTGTCGCTAGACAGAGAAATTTCCCTGCGCAAATAGTGTCTCTAAGCTGCGTATCAAGAACACACATTGCTGAAGCTGCCTGCTAGGCGTGGATGGTTAAAGTAACAGAAATGAACTTTACGAAATGTAGCGTAATAGCCACGAGGGCATCCACTAGAGAGGCCAGTGCTGCAATTGTTTGGACGTCACACATAGGATGCCTAGCTTGGGAATACGGCAGCTTTGCTTTCGCGACACCACTTGCATCGCTCCGCATGGCTGCACCGGTTCTTGCTCGCCATAATGCAATGCAAATTAGACACAAGAGTGCCATCGGGGGCACCGATTCGTAGTTTGCTTGCCCATATTCTCAGGTCTTACCGCTTCTTTAAGCCCTGAGATTCATAGCAAAGGGAAGCACGCACGATTTCCGCAACAAAAGCGTAAGAAAAGCGGTGTTCTAGCATACAAAGCCCAACCGCCATTCTATGAGTGACGTCATCACGTACGTGGTGCCATGGTATGTTCACGAGGCCAATAGCTTCCACAAGTTTTGGACTAGGCTCTCTGTTTGATGGTATTTTAATCAATTGTCCTTGTTACATTCATTACATATGTTCTAGTCTATTTAAAAGTATGTGAAATTGATATGACGAGATTATTCCAAGTAAAAAAATTTGCTGCGGAGTCATGCATCCTTCCACAACGATTGTGCAAAAAAGATTGAAAATTGACTTGTGCGTGATGTAAAATCAACAAATCGCGGCGTCACACCTGTATTATGAGCACAAACCATGGAATGGAGTTGTCAGTTATCCGAAAAAAAAACTGATACCCGCAGTAGGTACAGCAATACTGGCATGTAAACCATCTTTGCATTAGCACCATACGTGAGCATATGTTATGCATAGGCCAGAAAATGTATTAGTTGTTTATTTTAACGGTAAATAATTATAACAACTGAAAACAAGTGAAATTATTGTTCTATATGTGTATTTAAGCAGTTTGATTCCTTTCTGGGGTAATGTTGAGTTCACTGGTAAAATCAATTTTCTCATAGCGAAAAGCACTGTTGAATGCAAAGATTGATGGCGTGGTAATTGCATATATTATGATTTGCTGGAACGCTCGTGGTCCTTTAGACCAGGTTTGTCTCCAGAATTCTCCACCTGGAAATAAAGTGACATCACGACTGTAAACTTCAGGGTTATTCATTATATTTGGCAACTGCTCTCGATTTTCAAGTGATCTTGAAGGGGGTCTAGTCGGGTAAACTCCCATAAATCAAACTGTCGATTTGACACCAAGAAATCTACTGTAATCTCAGGAACAAACCTGTTAAAGTCCGACATCAAGCAGCCACTCTAAGCAGTTTTGTTACCGTGCCTAAAGGCGCCACGCAGCCTGTGTCGTAAACTGTATGCGTACGGAAAAGGTCATTTTTCTCAAAATGTGTTCACTTAATAATTTTTTTGTACTTCAATGAACGTTTTCTCAAAAAGTATTGAATTGATTTCGATTTAACTTTGCAGTCCTGAGCTACAAAAAGGTAGAAACAATCCGAACTAAAAAAAATATGTCATCTTTTAATGTTATTCTAGCTGTTGACCACAGCGCCGAATATTTGACGCCTCCGTTTATGATTTACATAAATGATGCCTTAACTCACCGTCACCTCGTCCGCTCCGTCTATTAGCTCTGCGCAAATGCAGTTGCGAGCTGAGATACGCGTTACCCGACAGGCTTTCCTTACTTCCTCTGTTGTTACTGGTAGGATGTCGAATACCTCTGGACTATTATTTTTTTCTCGTAATATCATCCTCCTTCTTACGCTTCTGTACAGCTCTCTGTAGAACCCCTCGGCCACCTCGACAATCCTATTGACATTCATTGCTTAACGCTGACAACGCTGGCAACCAAATAACGTTCTGAAAGTAACTTTAGTGCTACACGACTTCTTTAAACCAACCGAAGCACATCTCCACTGCTTAGCACTTCGGTGACAAAAGCTATACCCACCAATCGTTCTACAGAAAGATTATTGGTGAAAAAATCCTTTGGTGCTTTATTTTAGGCGCTATTGCAGTAGTACTTGCACCCATTTCAACATGCATGGTCTGGCTGGAGTCGACGTCATATCTGGGACAATATCGAATTAGGTAATCATGCAAACCACGCACTCATTGCTTTTGTTATTTTGCACTAGATTCCGTCCTAGCAGGATGAAGATATTTATGCAATAAATATGAAAAAACTTTCACGTTGCACACAACTTCGTGGGAGCATATGCTCTTTCGCTGTATGCAGGCAACAGAGGTTGCAGCACGCTGATTTTCTGAAATCTTCTTGTGTCTTTCTTTTCCAATTAAGTTTTATAAAGTACGCCTTCCATGGGAACAATTTTTTATTTACAAATAATAATTAGAAGTACAGTTTTACATATCATCTGATTTCATCTGCGATGTCCACAACCATTCCATATATCAGACAATCATAGAATGCGAAAAAAAATACTGTTTCATTTGATTACATACGGTGCAAATTAACAGCGAATCTATAGAAAGGACAAGTACATCACTGAAATAGCTAACAACAGTAGTGGTCATAATGCGTTTGAGGAGTTGTATTAGCTAAAATGACTTTAAACAGGTCAAGAGAGTGAATGTTCAAGCCTACTTCATTCTACCTTAGAGTAAAAAGGGACCTGACTTTTTTTATTTAGCTGAGACATAGCTTTGTATGTTGATCCTATAAGCGCCAGAATGCGCTACCTGTGTATGTATGTGTTCGTTGGTGTGTTATTTTGCGAGCACATGCGTTTCTTTTGTCTCCTTGCTTTTCTATCTCTCTCTCTTATTCTGCACGATTTGCTTGCCCTTCTTTCCCCACACAAAGGCACGGTTGCAAACCATATGCTAATATCTTAATACCCTCGCGGCCTTCCGCGTCATCTCTCTTTCTCTCTCTCTCTCATTACACACTGTATATTATGCTGGATGTCACTAAAATTTGCCCATATCACCAAAAAAATAGGTAGATTACACGTACAGTGGGAATCGATGATATGCGAAACACGAATGAGAAATGTTTATATTGTGACAGACCACCATGCTCTTTGCTGGTTGTCCACAATCAAACACTTGTCGGGACGACTTGGCCGCTGGATTCTCCGGTTACAAACGTATGACTTCGAAGTCATCCACAAGACTGGAAGACAACACCAAGATGCTGACGCTTTGTCACGATGCCCTTTGCCGCAGTCTTCGGCGCACGTCACATCCCCTTGTCAAATCGGCTATACGGAGGACGCCTCGTCGATATCATCGATTTCTTCTGTACCTTCATCCACCCGTCCGTCAGTACTTACCACTCACCAGCGAGCCGATTCTTATTTCACTGACATCATCGGTCGGCTTACCGGTGCTTCATCTTCCCCAAATGCCAGGCTCCGGAAACAACTTCGACTATTCAAGTTGGAGGACAATGTGCTACGTCGATACATTTTCCACCCGGAAGGCCACCGATGGGTTCCCGTCGTACCACGCGCACTACGCACTGAAGTTCTGCGCGCTTCCCACGACGACCCGACGTCAGGACACTTGGGCTACTACAAAACATACGAGCGCATCCGCAGTCAATTCTTCTGGCCAGGTCTTTTCACGACGGTAGCAAAATATATCACCTCGTGCGCACTTTGCCAACACCGCAAGCAGCCCACTACTGCTCCAGTCGGGACCCTACAACCATTTCCTTGTCCATCAGAGCCGTTCTCTGTCGTCGGAATTGACCTCTTCGGGCCCCTCCCAACTACATCAGACGGCAAGAGATGGATCGTCACCGCGGTTGATCACTTGACCCCGTACGCTGAGACGGCCTCGATCACTTCAGAAACTGCTTCGGAAGTAGCAACTTTCTTCTTGCATGCTATTTATCTACGTCACGGAGCCCCTCGTGTTCTTTTGAGCGACCGGGGCAAGGCATTTCTATCAAGCACGCTCAGTGAAGTTCTTCAAGCATCAAAAACAGTTCATAAAACAACATCTAGCTATCACCCGCAAACCAATGGCTTAGCAAAAAGATTTCATCGCACGCTGTGTGACATGCTGTCCATGTATATCCGACAGGACCATCGCAATTGGGATGCCATACTTTCCTTTGTCACGTATGCATATCATACGTCAGTTCAACGAACCACAGGCTTTTTCCCATTTTTCCTAGTATACGGACGCCAACCGACATCACCACTCGACGTTTCATTCTTTTCTGGCCCCGTCAACTCTTCACCATTCGTTTGCGACCAGTTTCTGTCCCGTGTTGCTCGATGCCGTCGTCTTGCCCGTGTTAACACTGAAGCTAGCCAAGAAGATCGCAAACATCGTTACGATGCCACTCACCGTGTCGTTCTCTACCGCCCTGGCGACGATGTACTTCTGTTGACTCCTGCGCGAACGCCTGGCTTATGCGAGAAGGTTGAGTCACGCTATCTTGGCCCCTACAAAGTTATCGAACAGACCTCACCGGTGAACTACCTTGTCACACCTGTTCATGTCCCCACTGACCAACGCTGCCGCGGGACAGAGATTGTTCACATTTCGCGTCTCAAGCCCTATTGTATGCGTTCCCCAGCGTAATTCGCGGCCAGGCTGGCCGCTTCCGTCGACGGGGGAAATTAGTGTAAGAATTCATTGGACGTCATCCTCATCTGTCAATAACCATCATCAGTCTTCGCCCGTGCTTCTTCATCATTGGCGCCATTTTGCTGTTGCTTGAATAAAGCGTCAGCTGAACCCGTGGTATTTCAATATGTCAATTTAGAATCAGCACAACGTTACGAGGTGGAAGTAAATGTTGCCGAACATGACTTCCGTGTCCTGATTGTCATGTTTGTATGTGTCATTTACCTTCATCATCTATTCATGTCATTTGATACCTAATTTAGTAAATGTTGAGCAAGCGAAACGGCCGCAACCACGCTATGAGCGTGGTATGCTGTGATGTTCTTACATGAAATGTGTGTCAGGATTACAATGTTTGCACCAGTCATATAATTCATCATCCATTGACGTCACGTAACGCTAAATTTGGTATATGTTGAGCTTGCAAAGCGGCCGTGAGCACATCATGAAGGACCCAATATACTCCAACGTCGCGTTGACGCACGCACACGCTGGGCACAGCGACGCTACGTTAGCGAAACGCGAGCACTCTACAGTCTGAGGCCAAGTGCGACTGGCGCGACAAGCGTTCGTCGGCGCGGCCTGACGCAACCGGCGCGAAATACCACATGCTGCGTTTCGCGCTGAGGCGCTACCCTTGAAGCACAGCGTCTCCCTCTTTTAGATGCGGAGCATCTTATACTCGCGCCTTGTAGTGCGCCGTCCGCGCCGTCCACACCGCTTCTCGAACATTCGACAGCTGACGCGCGCGCATGCGCCGTCGGGCCGTTGCCCACTCTTCCACCATCTGTGCATCCCTTCCTCCTCTACACACCGCGCGCGCTTCACTCCTCCACCATCTGTGCACCCTTCCTCCTCTACACACCGCGTTCGACATCTACAATTCTCCTGATTCTCCAGTGGACGCGCATGTGGCGTCGCGCTTCGAGAACATTCAACAGCTGACAGTGCATGCGCCGTCGTGCTGTATATATACTCAAGGTCGGCGCTCGCTCGCTCAGTTGCCGCTCGTCGGTTGGTTTGTACGGCGCGTCGACGTCCAAGGTCGCGGTGAAATGAATTCCAACGAATCCACAAACACAATGATCGACGTCCCTTCGACCAGCGCCGCCCTTTCGCATACGTGTGTGCGTGTTCACTCATTTAACACCCCCTCCTACAACTACGTTAACCAATTTAGCCATCGACCCAAGTAAGTCGCAATTTAACACCCCATTTCACAACCACGTTAGCCAATTTAGCCATCGACCCAAGTAAGTCGCACTTTAACACCCCGTTAACCAATTATATGGTCCGCATCCTCCTCAGTGTTCCCCCGAGGGAAGCTGCGGGCAATTTTTTTTTGTGGCGGAGGGACCCCAGACGTGCTGAAACGCGCATGCGTCAAAGTATAGCAGCGCAGCGCGCACCTATGAGTATATATATAGCAGGACCGGCGCCTGGCGAGGCAACACTGGTGTGACGTGATGAAATGAACGCCGGCGAGCAAGCGCACCGGGTCACGTCGTAATGTACTGGCGCCTTGACTGTGGCATGTAGTCATGCTCTCATATGACGCGCATCTCATGATTATCATGTTTTCACCAGTCACATACCTTCGTCATCCATTGGCGTCACGTAATACCAAATTTGGCATATGTGAGGCAAGCGAAACGGCCGTGAGCACATCATCAGTGTTACATGGCACGCGTCTTGTGTTTATCCTGTTTTCACCAGTATCATATCTTCGACATCCACTCACATCCCGTAATACCTAATTTGGTATAAGTGAAGCTAGCAAAACCGCCGCCAGCGCCTCATGATCGTGGCATGTAGCCATGTTGCTACATGTCAAGCATCTCAAGAATATCATATTTGCACGAGCCACATACCTTCATCATGCATTAACGTACTGTAATACCAAATTCGGTATGTGTGAGCTAGCGAAACAGCCGCGAGCACATCATGAGCGTGGCATATAGTCACGTTGTTACATGACACGCATGTCATTACTTTCATATTGGGGTCTGTCGCTTGTGTTAACCATGCAATAATGCCATACTATACCAGTTTTGCAACATGCAATGCTATCGAAACCACCGCAACAGCTGAAAGACCATGAATTGTAAATCATGACATTCATCAATTAAGACAATCATGACTTATTCCCCTCAAATAAATTGATGATACATTAAACTTAGAAGCTTGTTGTGACTGCTTGTGTTTTCGTGAATATAATAAATTTTGGAATCATGCGTATTTTACAGGTCATAACTCGCTCCCTACTGAATGACAATTCCTGGTGCTACTACTAAAAGTTGTTTCGACTTCCTTTGAATTTTTCATTTCCTATTTCAGTTTTGAACAAATATTGTGAATGTTAGTTAGGTGAATATAAATATGCCCACTATTCTTTATATGTCATTTATACTGTTTGAATTGAACTCGAAATTATATGACCAAAATTGTTATTCTCTTACAATTCACTTCGAACCTGAAATACACTAACACAAGCCTACATTGATGACATAGATATCATGATTTTCAAGTTATGACTAGTCAGATATGTTCTTCATACAGTCATTTTATGCCATACCAAGCTTGGTATTGATGCCATTATCGAAACGGCCAGGAGAGCTAAAAGCCGTAGGCGGCTAGATGGATGAATGCATGGATGAATGGATGGATGGATGGACGGACGGATGGACTGACGGACGGATGGACAGACGGACGGACGAACGGATGGATGGATGGATGGATGGATGGATGGATGGACGGACGGACGGACGGACGGACGAACAGACGGACGGATGGATGGTAAATGGATGGATGGATGAATGGATGGATGGATACGCTCAAACTCGCCGAATTTCGCTAGAAAATCATTTAAAAGCAAATTTTGTGCGCATCTGAGGCACGCCATCCGCAGTGTAATATACTGTGGCGTGTTAAATACATAAGTAATGTCATACCTAAGAAAAGTACATACACAAGTAATGCTTAGGAACGTAGCCTTTATTACGCCAAGATTACACTGCAACGCTATGCACGAAAAGTCGGGTGTTTCTTGTGGTTTGCTAAGAATATATGGTGGTGACACCTATTCGCTGCGCGCAGCGAGGCGCTTAAACGCAGCGCCTCCAAAATCCCTTTGCGTTGTGCAAGAGACGGCTTTCAGCTCTCTTATAGTGCAGTACCTAGTACTCTAAATTGTTGACCACTTATTCTAAACACACTCACCAATGTTCTCGCACTCAACACCCTATAATTATAATATTCACTTTCTCCAGACGGAATAATAGCGTCATTCGACGGCATTTGCAGTAAAACAGGCAGAGGCATGGTCAATGTGTTTCTAAACGCATAAATATGTTCATGTTTATATTTATTTCTGTATGTGTCATCAATTCGGCGTAATTTGATGTTTAATAAATTGGTGGACTCAATGCGTTATTGCACCCGTCAGCTTCTATTTTTTTTCTACCACCAGAAATACCTAAAAAATCACCCCTAACACATAAAAAAGGCAGCAAAGAAATACGCTCTTTATAGTCGCTCAAAAACTTCAATAGGGTCAATAGTTACTACCTTTCCAACGTTCAAAAAGTTCGTTTGCACGAGGTAAACTTATAACTCAGCATGTAGGCAGTAAAAGACACAGAAAGAGAATTCACTAGAAGACAAGCAGTTTACCGCCTTTTTCGGGTTATTTCAAGGTATTTTTGTTAGCGTGCATGCTCGCGTGCGAAAAACACTTTGATGAGAGTGAGATCTTTCGCGTGAACCAGTGGCTAATCGGTAGTGTTGTGAAGACACCGCCCGATGTTCCTAAATTTTGCCAGACGCTGTGCCGAGAATTTTCCACGCCCTCCCGGCGTGGAAAAAAAATGGTTCAGAGCTCGCCCACCTACCCGCGTCGCCGGGAACCATCAGCTGGGCTGCAAACAGGCGAGGCTGCACCGACACTGTGCATGAGCCCCTTTCTCACAGTTGCCGTGGATAACGCCACAGTTAATGAAGGTGAACAAAGTGGCTGCCTATTTTTTGTGGCATCTCAGTAATAAAGGAGCGTCTTGAGTGAAATAGTCACCGTTTTCTTTTGTACAGGTACTGAGATGACAAAAATTGTAGAGGTTACATGCCAAACAGAGAGCGATACATGCAGCTCCTCACTGCTTCACAAATTCCTGGCTCGTGCATGACAAAAGTCCTCACTCGTTTCCTTGAAGGTGGTTAGCAATAGTGATTAGCGATCTGCTTCACTTTTTTTCCTCTCAGTCTTTTCTTGATAATTACAGTTTGACACTTGTGCTATTTATTTTATTGGTAGCCTGCAATACTTCGGTGCAGCAGGAAGGGCATTATTCATGGTTTTATCTTTATAGATTTAAGATTAAATATTTTCCACACAAAGCTGCCTGTCTGTCTATCAAGAGTTGCAATCACTGCATTTCTGAGCCACGTTAGGATCAACCAGAGTTGTTTAAGAACTCTGTTTTGTTCGCAAATATTGATTATATGCTTGAGGAAAAAACGGCATCCTTTCATAGCAGTGGCAAGACATACAGTTTAAGCAGCAGGCCTTCGTTGCCATCGAATTTCTAGCTTCAAAGACTCATTTTATGCAAACTTTCACTGTATTTGAGTTTTGCAATTTTCTTGAATTTACGATCAATCTTATGACGTAATCAACTTTCACGGGTATATTTAATAAAGTATCACAGTTCTGACGTGTGCATTACAGTTCCAGCGCACGGGCCGCACTCCACAACTAGGAATGCAAATCAACTAGCAATTTGCAGTCAAGTCAACTAGTGATGTTTACGTAATCTTATGCATTCCGAATATATAAAAATTAACCATTTCAATATGCTTTCACATTCCTATACCAGCTAGCTGCTTCACCTAAATGGTTCATTTGCAGGTTGCACCAATAACCACAAGCAATACCTTCACCAATGATCTCGCAGATTTATTGGATGCCATTAAAGAAACGCGTGTTGTTCCTCTGGTCAAACTTCCCTACACACAGGACTGCCGGAACAAGTTGGCTCGGAGAGTCTTCTGAAGAACTTGTTGCCGCACAACCGCCCCTCTAGAAAATTTAGTTTTCGCACCAGTGCTTCGAATAGCTTCTGCACTTCGCGTTGCGACGTAGTCCTTAGACGCCTGGCAAATACAATGGATTCGCCCATTCTCGGTTAATCCGCGTTGAGAGCATGCTGTAGTGAAGTCGCAAACATTACGAAAGAGGGAAGTCTTGCTCCCTTGTTAGCCACTCATTTTACTACCACGAGTTCTGTACAATGAGGAACTACGGTAGAGTGGACGTGCTATTTTCTGTGGTTTCCAGGTAAGAAAGAATGGCAGATCTCACGTATGGTGGGAATGGATAATATGCGAAGCAATAAGAAATGTGTATATGTCACTTTAAAATCCGCACAAAATTACGAAGTGGAGATAAATGATGCCAAACATGAATTCCATGTCTTGATTATCTTATTTGGATGTGTTCCTTATCTTCGTCATCTATTCACGTCTTGTGATACCGAATTTGGTATATGTGGAGCTAGCGAAATGGCCGTGAGCACGGGATGAGCGTGGTATGTTATCATGTTCTTACATGACACGCGTGTCAGGATTATCATGTTTGCACCAGTCATATATTTCGTCATTCAGTTACGTCACGTAACACCCAATTTAGTACATGTGGAGCTAGCAAAATGGTCATGAGCGCATCATGAAGGGCCCAATATGCTCCAATGTAGCGTTGACGCGCGCACTCTAGGCACAGCGACGCTACGTTGGCGAAACGCGAGCACTCTATTGTCTGACGCTAGGCGCGACCAGCGTTAATCGGCACACCCCGGCATCAACCAGCGCGAAATGCAACTTGCTGCTTTGCCATGAAATCATGCCATACCCTGCCACTTTGGCAACATGTCATGTGAACAAAACACCACAAGAGCTGCAGGACAGAGAAATGTAAATCATGACAATCATGGCACACATGTCATGATTTTCATGTTATAACTTGTCAAATATATTTTTCTTACGGTCATGTTATGCCATATCAAGTTTGGTATTATTAGAATTACTGAAACGGCCAGGAGAGCTAAAAGTCGTTGGCAGCTACAAAGATAGATAGATAGATAGATAGATAGATAGATAGATAGATAGATAGACAGATAGATATATAGATAGATAGATAGATAGATAGATAGATAGATAGATAGATAGATAGATAGATAGATAGATAGATAGATAGATAGATAGATAGATAGATAGATAGATAGATAGATAGATAGATAGATAGATAGATAGATAGATACGCACAAACTCGCCAATGTTCGAAAGAAATGCTTCGCATTTAAAATATAATGGGTAAAAACGGCGGGGAACACAGAGTGTTTAGTAGGTGAAATTGTCGCCCTTACAAAAAAAAAAAGAACAGATTGCTACCATACGGCATCATCTACGACAAGGCAGTGAGGGCCGCTCACTCAAAGGTACGCTGGGTTCTGTATTAGGGAACAAGAGCAAAGCCGTGTCAGGTATGAGATATTTGCTTTTAAAATTTATTAAAACACCCGAAACACCTAAAATAGTCAACATACTGCGGCACAACTGCTCAGCGGACAGCTGCGGCACAACTGCTCATGTCCTTGAATCGCGCAGATATCTATTAATTAAGACATTATGCTGAGCTAGTTCGATGGCTTCTATGATGAAGTTTGTGCAGTGCTTAGAGAGAGGCCTAGGTGCTTTACGCAAGAACCAAGTACTCGATCGTGAAATACTAAAGGCAGTGGAACATTGCCGAAGAAAGAACACAAATAGTGAAAATAAAAAAAAGTATAAATAGGCTGATCACAGACATAGACATGGATCATCTAACATGGGCATTTATCGATGAATGTGACAAATATTAGGTGTGTTTCCTGTTTTCGTCATCATTATTTGTTACTGTTTTCCTTTTTGTTTTCACTTTTCATTGTGGACAGTAATAGATCAGAGCACACGATATGTGGCCATCATCACTGCCATCACCTTATAAGCACAATTTCTTTTTATCCCTAGAATGAACAAATCTCACGTTGTTTTTTCAGCCCTGAATTTTCAGCTTTTCAAAGTTTTCTTTTTCGTTGGCAGTATGCGGTAGCCGTGTAATCAACTACCTTTTAAAACTTCTTCTCTCATAGCAGGTACCTTTTCTGCATATACACTTAGTTATGCCCCAGTCACCCCTAAAGATTCATGATAGGGTTTTTAAGGCCCGCTCACGTCGGCTTGCTGAGCATAAGAAAGCTTAATTGGCTCGGTTTAACGAGCATCTCGACTCATTATCAATTCTCAACACGCTACGCAATGATCTGCCTAGGTTAGGACGGCAAACTTAACACATGGAAACCCTATGAGTTTTTGTGCGTCAGAATTCCTTTCATTCGGCCTTTGGTTTACTTGTTACTGCATTATTTCATATGGCATGGTCAGTGTCAAGTTTTGTCTAATCCTGTGGTGACCGATTTCTTGCTCATCTTTTTCCAAAATGACAATTTTCCTTTTGATTAATCCTTCGTTTCGTGGCCTATTTCCCGTGGAGGCTAGGAGGCGTAAATCGAGGACCGCGCAAGCAAGCAGACAACGCAGACCTACTCGCAGTATCTCTGTGCTAAAGCTACTAGCCGCACACTTTGAGTCTCCCCGAAAGACTGCCCTACAAAGCAAGCAGCACATTGATTGTGCAGAATAAAAACCTGAACTCAGCAGGTCTGACTTGGACATCCACCCAAAAAATGCTATAAGCAAAGGGCGTTCTAGCTATATAGCGAACGGCTAACGAAAGACGCTGCATCGCGCTATTAACCCGAGCTTGTTCAAGAGCTCTATGTCATGTTGTTTTCCTGAGTTCGCCACACGCGTGATCGATTAAGGAGATGATGCGGATGGAAAGAAAAGGTTCAATTTTAGTTAGCATCGGGCCGTACTACTACTACACTCAATAATTCAGAAACCGGATGAAGTGATACTCGAAGAATCAGATGGTTCTTTCAGCATGGAACTTCAACTCGAAAAAAAAACAAGCATAAATATGGGTGAGATCGAGTTCCTACTATAAAGGCCTTTGAAACGATATTCTTTGATACCGCTGAAGAAAGTTGGACACTAGCCGCTCTGTCGGAATTCTTTAAGGATATTTATTATGGTACATATGGCTGCAACACCATGTGGCTTTAATAAAACCGAAGTGGGGCAAATTTATCGGCAGCGAAGCATTTCGTATAGTATCAAAGTTTTTCTAAACGTTGGTATAAAAAGAAACTGAGTGTGGCCTGATTTACGCTTTAATGCCTGCTGAGTGCGCTCCGCAATGTTTTCTACTTAACATTCAGGACATTTGTCCACGCTCCTTGTTTTATTATCTATGTTGCTTAGTTGTTCCACCAATGTATTACCAAGAACTACAAATTTACTAACATAAATACAAACATTCTGCAGAAACCAGTTTGGTTGCGTAAGATAGTTCTGGATGCGGAAATTGTGCCAATCAAATTTGCAGGTGATGGGTTCTTTCCAATTATGGAGCTTCGTAAATGTTTTGTACAATTTTCTGCTATTTTGTCCTATCCTCGAGAGTTGACTCCATTCCTCGTAAAAGCAACACTCATTGCGCTGTTTTTACTCTTTTTACTAGACTGTCTAGCTGTACTAGTCTTATGGTCATAAAGCATACGCATAAATTGGCAGCAGTCGTTTTGTGTAGCGTTCTAAGTTATTGGTTGACACTTATCTTTTTTTTTTGTAATGTAGTAGCAAGATTATCGTTGCGGCGGCCTGAGTATACACTCAAACTGGAACGTAGCTGAGTGTACGTCCCGTTTACGCCATGTTCGCACGGGAGTCGGACTGTGTGCCAGGACTGAGCACATGCGGTCGTAGTAATACATGGACTTTTTTGCCTAAAATGATGTGATTACTAGGTAAACCATAGTATAAGGCTGAAGAAAATTTTATCCCCAGCTTGTAGCTAACTTACGCTGATTTCACACAATACACGTGTCTTTGGCGTTCTTGCATTTCATCTCCGCGAAAGTGCCACCGCCGCAGCAGGAATCGCTCCCGTGATGTTTTCCTGGTTAGCAAAGCACCATTGTCATTGAAACACTGAAGGGAATGTGAATGCGGAAGTCTCCCCCACTTTGCTTTTTTTTTTTGCGGGTGAAAGGTGAGAAAATGCACCTCCTAATTACTGTTTTACGCTTCGTGGACGTCCCGCAACATTTACACGTGCTGATTTTGTTTAATTGTCATCATTTTAAACAAGTAGTTCCTCGAATTCTCAAGTGTTCATTACAGCACTTAAGCTGGTATAGCTGGCTGTCATGTAAGACATAGTAAAGCATTTTGTTTTAAGCATTCTTTTACTGACAATATAAATTTCAACAGCGTTTAGATGAATTTCTATTCTGACCGTGCGTTCCGCAGGACCAAAGTAAAGTTATTTTCGTTCCTTCCATTCCTTATTTCCTGGCGAATTTTCAACTTCTCAGCTATAATTTTGATGTTTCATTTACCCAGTTTTTTTTCGCAGAGTAGGACGAAAAGCAGGAACACGATTGATTAGTTGCCATAAGGTCTTTCTAATATCACTCAATATTTGTGATCTAGCCCCATGCACTTTGTCAATGACAACACACAAGGTTATTCTGCATGCCTCACATTACGAGTATAGCAGAGTATACGCAGACCACACAACAATGTAGTTGGACATTGCTAGCATGCTCTGAATATTCCAGCATAAACCACTGTGTATTTCTTCCTCTTTTAGATGCGGAGCATCTAATACTAGAGGCTTGTAGTGCGGCGCCGTCCGCAAGCTTCCTCCTCCTTCTTCCACCATGTGCATCCCTTCCTCCTCTACACACCGCGCGCGCTTCACTCCTCCACCATCTGTGCACCCTTCCTCCTCTACACACCGCGTGCGCTTCTCCTCTTCACGAACATTCGCTAGCTGTATAGTGTAGCGCGCATACGCCGTCGCGCTTCGAGAACATCGGCAGCTGACGCGCGCGCATGCGCCGTTGCGCTTCTCCCCCTTCTCGAACATTCGACAGCTGACAGTGCATGCGCCGTCGCGTTGTATATATACTCAAGGTCGGTGCTCGCTCGCTCAGTTGCCGCTCGTCGGTTGGTTTGTACGGCGCGTCGACGTCCGAGGTCGCAATCATCGACGTCCCTTGAACGTCCCAATGATCGACCAGCGCCGGCCAAAGTGGCATCTAAAAGCCATCGTGCTCAAAGTTCGTCGCAATAAATAAACACCGCCCTTTCGCATACGTGTCGTACGTGTTCACTCATTTAACACCCCTCCTACAACCACGTTAACCAATTTAGCCAGCGACCCAAGTAAGTCGCAATTTAACACCCCATTTCACAACCACGTTAACCAATTTAGCCATCGACCCAGGTAAGTCGCACTTTAACACCCCGTTAACCAATTATATGCTCCGCATCCTCCTCAGTGTTCCCCCGAGGGAAGCTGCGGGCAATTTTTTTGGTGCCCCACCACGGTGGTCTAGTGGCTAATGTACTCGGCTGCTGACCAGCAGGTCACGCGTTCATATCCCGGCTGCGGCGTCTGCATTTCTGATGGAGGCGGAAATGTTGTAGGCCCGTGTGGCCAGATTTTGATGCACGTTAAAGAACCACAGGTGGTCAAAATTTTCGAAGCCATTCACTACGGCGTCTCTCATAATCATATGGTGGTTTTGGGACGTTAAACTCCACATATCAATCAATCAATCAATCAATCAATGCTCTTTTTTGGTAGTGAGAGACTAGGCTTTAATGAAATTGGGCGTGTCTTTCAAGGGACGTAAGCACGTATTTTGGTTGTATTCTATAGAAAACTCGGAGGCTCATTTGTGTCTTGTGATCAAAATGGGCCGGCCAATGACTGCATCTCGTACAATAGCTATCTGTATTCAATATGTGCGTCTAATGAATCTCAACGAGAATTGAGATCAGTTGATTACGTCTCGTAAATATCGACCGGAACAGGGCATTGGCGGATGAACAGACCGTGATACACTGTAATTAATTCTCTGCAAAAAGCAAAACAATTCATAAAACGAATATGCATTTTAATGGGAATTAGGAGGTGCTGTGCCCAGATAATTATAAATGTGATAAGAAGTAGTTCAAATGTAATTGTCAAAAAATAACATTGGACAAAAAATAGACTAAGTTTGCTTTCCCATCACCTTTTCTTTTTAACGTTGACACTACTATGAATTATAATAATACTGGACATCCTTGGTGTCATCCATTCCTGATTTCCATTATTACAATGGTCAAGAAACAAAACTCAATGCTTGATTTCACGCTTCGCCACAGTGGTCTAGTGGCTAAGGTACTCGGCTGCTGACCTGCAGGTCGTGGGTTTGAATCCCGGCTGCAGCGTCTGCATTTCCAATGGAGGCGGAAATAATATAGGCCCGTGTGCTCAGATATGGGTGCACGTTAAAGAACCTCAAGTAGTTGAAATTTCCGGAGCCCTCTACTACGGCATCTCTCATAAACAGATGGTGGTTTTGGGATGTTAAACCCCACTTATCAATCAATCTATCAATGCTTAATTTCACAATTCAAAAGTCATTTTACTACCGTCAAGTTGTAAACTGCAAGGGTTCATTTTCGAAGCTCCACCAAACTATATCTTTGTTACACAGCGAGATTGTATTTCACTTTCGCTCTTTAAAGCACCTGCGTCAGTTGAATATATTCTGATGTACATATAAAGAAAAAGTAAGAATCGTATCAGAAAATTCCATAAGCCGAACGATGAAGGCGACAACACGCAAACAGTGCTGTCGACTGACAAAATCGAAGCAAATTTTTTTGCAATATAGCTTGTGAGATATCACACAAAGGGCAGATTCTAGCACCGTAGTTGCCCGCCGCTGTCAAAGCTGGTGTCTTCACTATCGCACAATATAAGAAAAAGTCAACAAAGTAATTATGTTTTGGCCACATATCTGCGTGATTTCCTGCAAAGAATGTTGGAAGTTGTTAGTTTTAGGTCTGGAGACATGAAATAAAATATTTATTTGTCGTTCTGCGCGATAATATTGGCGAGTGCGGCATCTCATTTTGCGCCATCAGGCAAGAATGTGAAGATTAGAAAGCCCTTCAGAACGGAGAGGCACTGGTAGGTGGCCGTACCATGTTGTTCTACCTAGGTAGCCTACTTGACCGTTCCCTCGTTTCATCGAAGTGTATAACACGCACTTTTTTGTTGATAGCATCGCATGGTCAGCCTAGCGTAATAAGTACCATGGTTAGAATTAGCTATGTATCTATTTTCTAGGCAGAAAAACGTGCATCTAAAACTTACGTATCACGGGACGCCTCAAATATGCATCACTTTTGCTTTTTTTATTTAAAACGGTTGTAAATGTGAATGCAGCTGCCCGATCAAGATAGATGGGCGATGCGCACCGGTCTAAACATTCACCGGCTGGCTAAATCATTGTACACATAGATCAATAGACAGAAAGAACAATATTTCTGCGTTGAAGTATGTCAACAAAGACTATCGTCTTCAAAAAAAAGGAGAGAGAAATTCTTAAGCATAAACAGTTGAACGTGATAAGGCTATCCTGTGTTAATGTTTACTTCAAACATTTACTGAATGAAATCTTTTTGAACTTGCTAGATAGATATAGAGAGATAGATATGTGGGGTTTAACGTCCCAAAACCACCATATGAATATGAGAGACGCTGTAGTGGAGGGCTCCGGAAATTTTGACCACCGGTGGTTCTTCACCGTGCACCAGAATCTGAGCACCCGGGCCTACAACATTTCCGCCTCCATTGGAAATGCCGTCGCCGCAGCCGGGATTTGATCCCGCGACCTGCGGGTCAGCAACAGAGTACCTTAGTGACTAGACCCCCGCGCCAAATTTCTTTTTTGAACTTGCTATTGAACCAATCCACTGCTTCAGGTGAGTAGGCGCAGTAACGAGCGTAATTTTGTAGTTCCTCACTTGATCTAAACAATGAAGCCATTATGATTATCACGAGCTCTAACATCATCATTCACCTCCTGGATATGCTGTGATTTTTTTGTGCAAATAAACCAACTTTTGAAAATTCGATAACTACAATTGCGATAATTCGGTGTTGCACCAGGAGCTCGTTTAAACACCTTAAAAGAGTTTAAGATTATGATTTCGTTCATGGGACAGTATGCCAAACCAGTTTTCAGAGATTAGTCGGACTTACCTTCTACCGAAGTATCCTGGAGTGCCACTACAGATGCATATTGTTACGTGATTTTGGCTGACTGAAACAGGACATAGTAGGACATACCCAAGAAAGTTGCCTTAGACTGAGAGTGAAGAAGTGGACGTTGTCGGTGAGCTGCGTTGAGGCTGTAGACTGACTACTGTTATTTTTCACGTAACGTTTTGGTGGAAGTGCTGGGTGCTCTTCTGACAACGGAGCTACGCAGTGGACGCCTCCTTAAGGCTGCTACCATGGCTCCGGGTGAGGATACGGCTTCATCACCTACCTCAGCAACGACAGCAACCCAGTACGTCGCCCTAACGCAACCCCGCGATCCCGGTACTTTTACTGGAGAGGAAAACGCGAATGTGGACAAGTGGCTTAGTATGTACGAGCGCGTCAGCAAGCAATATGGCTGGGACCCAATTGTTATGTTTGCGAATGTCATTTTCTATCTTGACAAGACCCCTTGCATCTGGTTTGAGACCCATGAGCACGAAATCACAAGCTGGGAAATGTTTAAGCAACAGCTCCGCGACCTCTTTGGCAACCCATTTGGTCAACAGTTTGATGCCCGAAAGCAATTGGTCATACGTACACAGGCGTCCACTGAGCCCTACTTTACTTATATTGAAGACGTCTTAGCGTTGTTTCAAAGGACCGATCCCAACATGACTGAGGCCGACAAGATTTCGCAAGTTTTAAAAGGAATCGCCGACGATGCGTTCATCCTGCTTGTATTTACCAACGTAACGACCATCGACGCCGTGATAAAGAGTACCGCCGTCTCGAGCAGGCGAAGAGTCGACGCATTTTGCAGCAGTTCCAGCGCCTGCCCAACACCACGGCAACGTCGTCTTGCGAAGCCACTCCTTGTCATCCGTCTACGACCGAAGACGGGACGCGCATCGTCCGACGTGAACTCGAGGCCGTTTACCCGGCTGCCAACAAACCGACGTTGCCCGACGCCTCAACGCCAGCTGTCGTCTTGATCCAGGCTGTTGTCCGCTAGGAATTCGCTAACATTGGTATCCTGTCCACTGCACCTACCCAGGATAATACTGGTCTCTCGATAGCTTCTGTGGACTTGAGACATCGCCGTTCATACTCTATTCGAACCAGGAACCCGCCTGAATGGCCAACAGCTGATGATAAGCCAATCTGCTTCCGCTGTGGTAGTGCAGGACACATTGCTCGTTACTGCCGCAGCCAATGGCCATCTATGTCTTCTGGCTCGTACCCCGCTTACAGTAACTCATTCCGTCCACCAAACCACCGTTATACAACCCGCACTGAGTCTACAGCATTTACTGCCCCTGAGGACTACGGCCATCCTCTCCCGTCGTCGCCACTGCCTCAAAGCAGCCCTTCTCGTTCAAATATGCGTCGCCGCTCCCCATCGCCATCGTTTAACCGCCGCATGTCCCCGGAAAACTAGGCTGCGCAGCTTCTGGAGGTGAAGCTGCCCTGTCGACCTTATTCAAAAATCCTCTTTTGCCCTTACGTTTGAATCGGAACACCCTAGAAGTATATGTTGATGGCACACCTCTTGAAGCTTTGATAGATACGGGCGCTCACGTCTGTATTATGAGTTCGCGTTTTCGTCGTCGCATGAAGAAGATCCTCACGCCCCCCTTGCCTAGTGACGTCCAAGTTGCAGATGGCGCAACAGTCCCTGTTGTCGGTATGTACACAGCTCAACTTACCGTAGTCGGTCATCAAGTGGTCGTCCTTTTTACCGAGCTTGCAACATGTCCCCACGACCTCATACTAGGCCTCGATTTTCTTGCTGCCAATTCTGCTCTGATTGATTGCTCCACTGGTGTGCTCTGCCTAGAACTGCCACAAATCAGTGACGCCCCGTACCAACCTACATGCCGATTACAATGCAGCGACTTTGTTCGCCTGCCCTCTAAAACTGTGACGTACGTCGAATTTCTGTGCTCACCAGCTGTGACAGACGGTGACTATTACGGTACGCCTCTCAACGACGTACTCCTTGCGCACAATGTTGCAGGGCCCTATACGGTTCCCAGCATCACAGATAACAAAACTTGTCTTCCACTTGTAAATTTCGGCAACATGAATCATGTGCTTTCACAAGGCATTTACTTGGCCCACCTGTGTCCATTGCTCGATTCACAAATTGAAGTGCTTACCTTAGACACCCTTGTTTCACCGCACCACACATTACACGCAACACACTTGGGCAGCCGTCAAATTGTAGACATAGTCGCCACTGATCTTCCGCCTCCGCAAGTTGAAGCCCTACAACATCTTCTCAAGGCCTACCAGGATATTTTCGATTTTGGCGACCGACCTCTAGGGCAGACGTCCTTTGTCTAGCATCGCATACACACAGGTGATTCCAACCCTGTTCGCCGCCGTCCCTACAGATTGTCTGCTTTTGAGCGGAGCATAATTCAGAAGGAGGTGAACAAGATGCTAGCGAAGGACATTATTGAACCATCCTCCAGTCCCTGGGCATCCCCGGTGGTAATAGTTAAAAAGAAGGACGGATCGTGGCGATTTTGTGTGGACTATCGCCACCTTAACAACATCACCAAGAAAGACGCATACCCTCTGCCCCGCATTGACGACGCCCTTGATTGCCTCCATGGTGCCTCCTACTTTTCTTCTATCGATCTTCGTTCTGGTTATTGGCAGAATGCCGTGGACCCCATGGACCGAGAGAAGACGGCTTTTGTAACAACCAATGGCCTCTACCAATTCAAAGTCATGCCTTTCGGCCTATGTAATGCCCCCACCACATTTGAACAAATGATGGACTCCCTGCTCCATGGATTCCAGTGGTATACGTGTCTTTGTTACCTGGATGACGTGATCGTGTTTGCTCCCACTTTTGAAGTGCACCTTGAGAGACTGTCGAAAATTCTGGATGTATTCCGACTCGCCGGCCTTCAGCTGAATTCAACCAACTGTCGGTTTGGTCGCCGTCGCATTACAAGACTTGGACATATTGGTGACGCTTACGGCGTACAGCCTGACCCAGAAAAGGTTCGAGCTGTGAAGGACTTTCCTGTGCCAAAAACTGCCAAAGATGTCCGCAGCTTTGTGGGGCTCTGCTCCTATTTTCGGCGCTTCATCAAAAACTTCGCGGAAATCGCTCGGCCCCTAACAAATTTACTCAAACCAGATGAAACGTTTACCTGGGGTCCCTCGCAAGCAGCAGCATTCTCCGACCTAACCACTTTGCTCACTTCTTCTCCTATGCTGGTTCACTTCGACCCTACGGCACCGACCGAAGTCCGCACCGATGCCAGCGGTTACGGAATACGCGCTGTGTTGGCTCAGTGACAACGTGGGCAGCATCGCGTGATAGCTTATGCCAGCAGGCTGCTATCCCCCTCGGAGCGTAATTATACCATCACAGAGCACGAATGCCTAGCGCTGGTGTGGGCAGTCGCTAAATTTCGCCCTTACTTATACGTCCGATCATTTATAGTTCACACCGACCACCACGCTCTTTGCTGGCTCACCTCCCTCAAAGATCTCACAGGTCGTCTCGCCCGCTGGGCACTCTGCTGTCTTACACCGTAGTGTATAATTCAGGAAAACTGCACAAAGATGTGGATTGTCTGTCACGCTATCCTGTGGCCGACTGCGATCCTACGAGCACTGATTATGTGGGTTGCGTCCTTTCCATCTCCCAGCTGCTTCATCTCGGGGACATGCTGCGTCGCGATCCGGATATCAGCCGCCTAATACAACAGCTTGAATCTTCACCGCAAGACGCCTATGTTCGCATGTTTACCTTAAAGGACCACACCTTATATCGGCGTAATTTATTGCCCAATGGTCCCGACCTACTTCTGGTCATACCAAAGCACCTGTGCTCCACAGTCCTACGCGAGCTCCATGACGCGCCAACCGCCGGTCACCTTGGTGTCTCTCGCACATATGACCGTGTGCGCCACCACTTCTACTGGCCTGGCCTTTCACGCTCTGTACGTCGTTATGTCAACGCTTGTGAAATTTGCCAGCGTCGCAAAAAGCCATCGCGGCTCCCTTCCGGATATCTTCAGCCCATCGACATCCCATCGGAGCCATTCTTTCGTGTTGGTTTGGACCGTCTCGGTCCCTTCTCAACATCCGCCTCCGGAAACAAGTGGGTCGCGGTGGCTACGGATTACGCGACCCGTTACGCAGTTACGCGAGCCATGCCAACAAGCTGCGCTACAGACGTCGCTGCTTTTCTACTACGCGATCTCATTTTAGTGCATGGAGCCCCTCGTCAACTGCTAACAGACTGAGGCCGTACGTTCCTTTCGAAAGTGGTTGACGATATCCTGCGTTCCTGCTCTACCCAACATAAGCTCACGACATCGTACCATCCCCAGACAAACGGGCTTACAGAACGTTTAAACCACACCCTGACAGACATACTATCGAAATACGTCTCGGGAGACCATCGTGATTGGACCTTCAACTACCCTACGTGACGCTCGCATACAATTTCTCCCGGAATGACACTGCTGGGTACTCGCCATTTTACCTTCTCTTTGGACGCGAACCAACATTGCCGTTGGATACCTTCCTGCCAGCCACTGCGCAGTCTACTTTGGAATATGCACGTGACGCCATTAGTCGAGCTGACTATGCTCGTCAGCTTGCCTGCAGCAGATTAATGGAGTCCCAAGACTCGCAAAGCATCGTTACGACGACCGGCATCGCGACGAACACTTTCCAACAGGTTCCCTCGTTCTTCTTTGGTCCCCTACGCGACATGCAGGCCTTTCAGAAAAACTTCTCTCCCGTTTCTCGTGCCCATACCGCGTGCTTAGACGAGTGACCGACACTACATATGAAATTGTCCCCGATAATCCATCAACCTCTTCTGCTCTGCTGTCAAGAAACATCGTACACGTATCAAGGCTCAAGCGTTACCACACTGCTCCTGCTGTTGCCCCGTAAGCTCGCTGTGGCGGCGCTTTTTGCCACCGGGGGTCGTGTTACGTGATTTCGGCTGACTGAAACAGGGCATAGTGGGACATAACCAAGAAAGGTGTCTCAGACTGAGAGTGAAGAAGTGGACGTTGTCGGTGAGCTGCATTGAGCCTCTAGACTGGCTACTGTTATTTCCACGTAACAATATCGATTAAGTGCACGCTACTGGCAGAAACGCGTCCTTATGCTAGGGCAGCAGACACTGGCATCAATCCCATATCAATTTTCAATGTTTGGTCCAGCAAAAGCATGTAATACATTTTAGGGGCGATACTCGCTAAAGCGGAGCCCGTTCGTTCCTCGTAGTAGTGCGTAACATGTCTTACGCTTTAACCTGCAAGCTGGTGCCGATGGGAGATTTCTTCTGTGCGTTCTTGAACAATAAAAATTCTCAGCGTGCGCGTTAACTAAAAGCCGAATTCTCTTGTCTCTCATTTCCCATTAGCAGTCATTGGCATGTACATTAAGCATTATCTGACAAGAAAGGGTAGCTACGTTATACTCGCTGGGTGAATTCTCCTGGGTTTTAGAAAGGTTTAGCAAGCGTTGGGCCGCAGTGCCATGAATACAGCGAACTAGTATACCATGAAGTCGTGGTGGTTAAAGGTGGGAAGTAGACACGAAGCGCAAGCCGTGAGAAAGTGTGCGTCTGCAACCTCTCGTTTAGTCCTTGATATTTCCGCTGGATGGCGGTGCTTCTATGTGCGGAATTTATGATGAAAAGATGCGACATCGTGGTACTTGGAGTGTTGACTAGATGGACGAACGGACACACAGACAGATGCATGAACGGACGCATGGATGCATGGAGCTGTACGGATGAATGGACTCATGGACGGACGCAGAGAAGATGCATTGACGAACGCTGAGATAGACTCATGGATGGACGTCCAGACGCATGAACAGACGCACGCATGGACGGGCGGATTGACGCAAGGACGGCCACACAGACAGACGCATGGACGAACGGAAGCAAGAATGAATGGACGGACGTATGTTTCTCCCACGTTCCATCATTCACCCCGTGAATATGCTGCCAATTTTTAGAAACAAATATTTACTATGGGTTGCAGCTTATTTCTTAATCCAGGTTCTGTGTGCAACGTTTTCATCGTAGTTTCGCAACTTTTGTATGCTCTTCAACTTTTCAGTCTATGTGTCGCGACAACATATTTAGGAGAGTGAGTTATACAAGGTTCGGCTTATTACAGAAGGTTCGGATCTATGGGAAACAGTTTCGCAATTTTTGTTTTTCCGTGATAGTTCCCAACCCATTATTCGTTCGTTCTTTCAAGTTGCACTTGTTAATTCCTAACCTGACATTGTTGTTTCTTCAAACTTCTACATGTGGCCGTACTTGTGGGGATATATGAAGGAAGGTATATCTGCGCTTCGGTTTCTTAAAACCCACTTTTCAATGAAATATTTGTACACAGTTTCACGCAAGACACTGTATAGAGATTTGCTATCAATGCCTTGGTCACGCCCTAGATTATAATTTTATTCTGACCACCAACGATGCCGCCACCCACACCGCAACTTCTGCAAAACGATTTCTTAAGAGCTATCGCATTAAAGAGCTCGAAACGGTCTAGCGTGTAACGCTATCCATTCCGCGCTGCTCTGGGAGTGTTTTTTAGCACCAGTAGGACAGGAAGTATCAATTGCTTACTTCTCGCTTTTTGTTTACTAAACTGTTTATTTTTTTCGTTTCACTTTGCAATATTTTGGAATATTTAGAAGTACTGCCTCACGTTTAAACTAATGTTGTCGCAATCATAACATATTGATGACCTTAGAAAAAAGACCGGAAGCACATAGAAAATTTTGAAATATCTGAGGTGAAGGTCCACGTGTCGGCGTTAATGAAGCTCACAGGGTCCCTAGTGTATTCACCTCACATAACTCGAGAGCGAAAAAAGTTTGCGTTGAAATTGCAATCGATGTGTTGATTCTACCACTGCACACTCCACAAGCGACAAGCCCCTGCAATGTGGTCCTGTGATGCCTCCTGAATGATGCGAGGCAATTTACCTAGTTCATGCACAGCCTCTGTGATAGTCCCACGTTCTTCCAAGCTAGAAGAATGTTATACCATAGGTGTCAACAAGGGACGTTACGTCACGGGACGAAAGAGCGATCCCACGTTCAAGTAATAATTAGGTTGCAAATTGGGTCGATTTGCGATGATAGCTTGCGGTAACACCTGTTCAGTGATAATCATTTTAAGCATCACTCGTCCATGATGAGTGATGCTTAAAAAGAAACAGGGTAAGTATGCTTACTTTAGAAAAGAAGGCATTTTAAATAATGTATCAAATTACCACTTGCATAAGTTACATAAATGCTCATACCTCTCCAGCGATAAGATCGTGCACTGACCTCGCGCATTAGAGAACCTTTATCATTTTGTCTCCACCTCAATGCGACGGCCTCGGCCGGAATCGAATGAGACGGAATCAGGTCCGTAGCCCAGCACTAAACCACTGAGGCACCAAGACGAACACATTTGAAAGTGAAAGAAGTTTGAAATCTGTGTGTGTGTGTGTGTGTGTGTGTGTGTGTGTGATTAGGTTTACTTATAAATAGCAGTACATAAGAAACTTATGATTGCGGAAAGGGTGGTTGTTCTGCCGTATCGGCAATGAGGTAATAAACTGCTTCCGGCCACCCAGACACCCCACTATACAATAAGTAAGAGCTTTACTGTTTTTATTATAGCATACTACGCTGCACGACAAATTAAAAGTGACAGAATAGTTTTTTTCGTAAAGCTCTTACAATAACACCACAACTAACTTCCAGTGCAAATAACAGGAAGTCACAGTTTGATATTTTCTTCTCAAAAATTATTTCTTTGGTTCGCTTTCCAAATAGGAGCGGTTATAATTCCATGGTTTAGCTTTTCGTATACGTTGTTTGCAGGAAACACTTTCACATTATTATATTTTTCCAAGAGTGAATATACAAGACGTTTTTCTCCTGCCTCAATTGTGGCATTTTAAAGTATCCTCCCAGACAACCACTGTCCACATAAAATGCAAATGCAAATTCAAAATCAACGCCTATGGTGAAATGGACTACAATTAACCACCCATTGCTTAAGCTTCTGCTGAACACAGTACTTCAAAAAAGAAAAGGGCATCAGTGTTAGCGCGCTACGCAACTTTTTGCGGGAGCGGCGAACATGCAAGTATTGATGCCTCATCCGCCACGTAAAAGACAAGCTCTGACATTCTGTAAGGAACTGTTATTTCTGTCTTCTAAAAGCGAATAATCTTATGTCTGATGAATCAAGAAATATTCGCGGTATGTCAAGACTACACAATATTTTGTGCGAGTTTCCGAATAGAAGAAAATAATTGTCAAAATCACAGGATACTCAAACGAATGTGTGTGTGGCATTGACGTTTAAGACCACATGAAATCAATATCACGTGATGACACTATGTGACGCCTGCTGACCTGCAGGTCGCGGGATCGAGTCTCGGCTTCGGTGGCTGCATTTCCGATTGAGGCGGAAACGCTGCAGTCCCGTGTGCTCATATTTGGGCGCACGTTGACGAACCCCAGGTGGTCAAAATTTTCGGAGCCCTCCCCTACGGCGTGTCTTATAATCAGACGGTGGTTTTGGGACATCAAACCCCACATATCACCATCATTACTTTGTGGCGCATTCCAGTGACGTCAGATAACATGACTACAACTGGACAAGTTCTTACGACAGTATGAGGTCTTGTCACATGAGTGCACATAGTTACATAATCGTATAATATTGTCGCTGCTTCGAGAATTAGCCGATACCAAAGGGAATGAGTGAGATACATACAAACTAATAACGCTGAAAAAAAGTCACAATATCACCATAAGAGCGAAGCGATGAATGCGATAGCAACAACGAAATAGTTATGCTAGTGCTGCCAAGGTCAACGTTGACGTCAACGCCGACGCCAGCGGCAAAATCCATCCAACAGTTTTCATATAGTTGCTATCACAATAAAATGCAATTTACTGTGCACTTTCTTTTTCAAATTGTTGGCCAGGAAAGTCCTTACGCAAGAAAATTTCTCGTTTTTCAAGTATCAACGCGTAGACTTCCAAATAATAGTTTTTCTACAGATCATCAATCACTCTTTTTTTCCATCTCCCAACAAGTCGAGTACGCACCACCATCACATTGGCCGACATGCGTCCTTCAAGCAATTAAAAAGGAAATTTCTAGTTGAACAATAAACCAATGCAAACAACCTCCAGCGCAACCTGGTATTTTTTCGGCTACCACGCCCTTGTCCATTCCATTTCCCGTGTTTATCAAGTAACATAACACACAAAACAGATCTCTTTAAATTTTCAGACCCAGATCACGACTTCGCAATCGATCAAATATCGGGCTCTTCACAGGCCTTCAATCTCAAAACAAGCAGGTTGTGCGGTTAGCACGTCCATTACCTGTGGACGTATCTACCTCATCAGCACTTGAAACTTATTTTGGGTTATACGTTTTAACGAGCAGTTTCCAGGATCTTTTTATTCAAATCAGTCAGCCCGATAACATTTTAACGTGATAGCGTTTGAGAACTCGTGTCGCGGAAATTCCGCCGTTGGCGTTGGCACCGTTGGTTGTGAGCAAAGAATCGTCCGTAAGTGAAAACTTGACGAGGGAGCAAATAAAATAACGTATTAAATTTTCGGTCCCATTGTGGATTGAAGCCAGGCCGTTCACGTGGCAAGCAGGTCTCCTACCAAAAAGTCACGATGTTACTTGCAACTTTTTCGCGAAAAAAAAACATTACATAAATGCCATGTAGTGAAAGGAGTCTGCTTAACACATTTTGTTTTACGGGTGTTACGAAGAAAACGAGCCCATTCGGTGATTTGTTGATGCATTTGGGAGTTGATCAAGATACGTCAGAAAATACCGGGATAGTGTTGCCATCTCCGCTAAAACACACAGGAACTTTCAAACAGCTCTAAAAATGGACAACTCTATGTCCATCTAGCAGAAAACATCTCATTCCTTTCCAAAAGATTTGATCCAGCAAACAGCAAACACTACATAATGTGTGGCCATCTGTGAGGCATTGTGAGACTTTTGATGGCCTCCTAGGTGGCAAGTGCGCGGCTTATATCTTGGAGGCCATGTGACTTTTGCTTTAGATCAAAGACCTGTGCTTACCATTCGCACGCGTTCACTGGTACAATCTACTGTATGTGTGCGTGTGTGTGTAATAATACATATTAAGTGTGCACTTAGCGGTTGAAGGGCGCACTAGGGGCCGCATTTCACTATCGCGTTCAATTAGTAAAGGCGAAGCTTAAAGGTCTCCCAATTTTTAAAGACAATAGTCTTTCTTGGGGACTTTCGACGCAAAAATTTTGGTCTGCCTGTCTGTGCGTTTCTCTGTTTGCCCTCTTTTAACAGTACCCTATACGGCACCAAACGATACCCCAAATGGCCGACCCTATCTGCAACGCCCACCAATAATGTTCAGGCTTCAGCGATCGTAATTGTGCGATAGTCAATTAAAAAGCAATTATTGCCCATATCTGTGGCACCATAACGACACTTGAATATTCTTTATTTCTTTTACTACAAATGGCATACATAGGTAATTCTAAGGGCCGTAGCGTTTATCACGCTCCGCTGATCATGCAACACTTGCACGAAAAGGCAAGTATTTCCAATGCTTTGCCAAGGTGACAGGGTAGTGACAACTACCCGTCGCCTTGCGTTCCACACCTTATCACCTCCGAGACGGTCGAGCATGCCAAGTGCTTCATTTTCTAAAATAACTGCCAGATAGCGCTCATGTCTCAAACGTGACGTGACTTTATGCGCTCGTTCGCCTCCGCTGAACGCTCGAGGCACTCTAACGCAGCGCCTCCAGAATGCCATTCACCAATTTTCTTGCGCAGAACATCAACTAAACGTTTTGTTCACTCTCTCCAGACGCAAGAATTTCATCTTTCGATGGCATTATGCAGGGACCAAACAGGGACCATACAGGGACCATATACAGCGACCAGATGCAGGGACCATTTTTTTCTACGTTCTCGTCTTTTTTTATGCGTACATATGATGATACATAGCTCCGAATTTTCCTAAATGTTTAATCCACTTTGTTGAAAACTTCTTCTACATAGCCCGCAAATTTGCCATCATGTGGACATTTTGTGGACGATATACATTTCAAACGAAAGCTTCGAGTGATTAACGCGGACGCTTTCACAGCGTTGCTCAGCAAATCAAGACGAACCTCAAAAGACATTGCTTACGGAAAGAGAACATAACTGGAAAGAGAAGTCGAAAGCTTTTCACTCGCTCAATTGCACGTGGTTTGAAGCATACTATTCCTTAGACAAAATGCAGTCATATCCGGCTGCTTCATTAACTAGATTCACTTTCAAATATATTAATTACATTAAGGTAATCCACAATTTGCACTTCTCAAGCAATATCTCAAAGTAAAAAGTATGCCTTGTGTGGTTTGGGTACGCAGCATAGGGACAGCGTATCGCAATGGCGTTTACCTTTCCCTCTCCCTCGTGTATGGTAGCAAACTGGAATAAGTCCAGCAAACCTCACTAGCTTTCTGATATTTCTTTCTCCTTCTCCTTCTCTCTTAAAGGCGAAACCTATGACTTCACCGATTTTCTTCCTTTTTATTGTAGGATCTGGCATTTTAGTTTGTTGCTGCGATACTTACTTTGCTCCGGTTTCCTCCATATTTCCGTTTTGGTTGGGTGCGTCTCTCATAATCATATTGATAACAACTATCACTACGAGGAAAAACAAGAAAAGCGCGGGTAGAGAATGAAGACGACGTTGCCTCCACTGTGATCTCTCTGAGTGGGTACGAGCCATGGCGGTGGACATCATCATCACTATACTGTGATCGTGAACTCAGGGCCCATTAAAAACTCCCATTAAGTTACCTTGCCTTGTGTAACAATTTGGTGGAAGGGGCTGGGTAGGACGAACCCAAAGACGGGAGCTTCACTACCAGGACTTCGTCGCAGCCGCCGCCTCGCCGGACTTCTACCTTCGCTGATCGCAATGGCCCAAGAGCAGCCATCCAACGCTTCGAGGCCAACTCCGATGGGTTCCATGCCGTACTACAGAGTGCCACAAAACTTCAGCGGGACATCAGGAGAAGACGTGGATGTGTGGCTCAATAACTACAAGCGGGTGAGCAGAAGCAATGACTGGGACTCGAACGAACAGCTCAATCATGTTGTATTCTCGTTAACTGACACCGTCCTCATGTGGTACGAGAACCACGAGGACATGTTCACGACTTCGGAACGTTTTGTTGAAGAAGTGCAGAAGTGTTTCGGTGATTCGGACGCAAAGAGAAACGCATGGAGCAGACATTGTCTGAAAGGGCACAGCTTTCAGGAGAAACACGTACGACATACATTGAAGAAATATTGAAACTGTGCAAGATTGTGAATGGGAGGATCTCTGAATAAGACAAGGTTGGACACGTTCTCAAGGGTATACCCGAAGACGTGTACACTTTCTTAATCGGGAAAGACTGCTTGAATTCCGTGGCCGACGTGTTGAAGCTTTGTCGTACCTTTGAATCCCTCAAGATGCGACGAATTTCTCCGAAATTTGGCTGCCTGTCCAACATCCCCACTGTGGCTAGTGTTGAAACAGTGCCGCCTAACGACCTTGCTTTGACCATACGGCAGATCGTCAGAGAAGAGCTGCTTTGATGTCAGCAGATCTGTCATCGTCCCAGAGATTTTCAGGATGTGTACGTAAACGAACCAGAACGTGTGCGGACTCCTGTTTCTCTTTCACCATGGCAATCATCGATCAACGCAGCAGACGCTTTTGAATGTCAAGGCACATGGCAGGCTGGATTCCTCCGTCAACCAACTCCCAACTACGAACGAAGTTTTCGCCCGCCTGTTTACCCAACATCGCCTGCCTACAGTGCCCCTCAAGGGCGGCTCCACTATTCCATGCCTTCTGAGAGGAGTCGTTACTCTGAGCAGCCACGTGCCCCTCGACCAATTCCGGTATGCTACAACTGCGGCGTCCCGGGTCATATTGCCCGTTTTTGTGACCACCGCCCATATCAGCGACAGTCCTGGCACATGTCTTACCAATCTTTCGCTCATCCGCACTCCACGTCACCGAAACCACGCGCACCTACCGGGTCATGCTACCCCTCGCCGGCCTCTGATCGAAGTTTGACGCCACCACCAGCTCCCCGTCCTCCACGATCGCCGTCGCCGCGGCGACGCGCACGTACACCCCCGCCGGAAAACTAGTCGGTGTGGCCAGTGGGGGTGAAGCCGCGAGATCACAGGTGCTATCTACAGATATACCCCCGTCAGCGTTTATGTTGAAGAAGAAAGTTAATGTAGTTGTCGATGGAGTGGCTACTATGGCACTTGTGGATACAGGCGCGACAGTCTCGGTGATGAGTGTAAATTTTATGAACCTGCTAGGACCGAAATTGATTTTTTGCCTGAACCGTGGGGTGACGTTTCGTCGTGTAAGTGGTGACGTGTGGTGTCTGGTGGGGTATTGTACTGTGGACGTCTCGCTGTGTGGCAAGGTGTTTTGCACAGAGTTTGCGGTTATTCCGTGGTCTACACATAGCGTTATCTTGGGTATTGACTTCTTGTGTGCGTGTGGGGCAACTGTAGACTGCAGAAGTGGGCATCTTTCTATATACTGTACTTTCCCAACGGCGCTCTTGGAAAATTCCTGTCCGGACGAATGCATCTTTTTCGTCTCCGCGGATACAGTCGTTCTTGCATTTTCTGCTGTGTGTGTTCCCGTCACATGCCGCAGTAACAACTGTGGCATGGTTGATGCCATGCTCGAACCGATTCCCTTGGCATGCCTGAAAAAGAACATTCTCATTCCCCATTGTATAGTGTCAGTCGTTGATGGACGGGCAGGTGTGTGGACAATGAACAGTTCCATAGAGCCTGCAATTCTGCCAGGCGGCATGAAACTTGCAGTATTTAGACCCAAGTCAGGTACGACGCTTGTTGCGCTTGTTGATGCTACAAACCAAAGTGAACGTCTAGGCTTGGAAGGTTCAGAAGGTGCCCAATCGCTACAAATGGTCAGCAAGTCACTTGACCAAAGTGGACGTCATACAATGCTCGACGTTCTATCTAAGCACTCGAAAGTATTCGATTTTTCTAAATACAGCCAAAGGCCTCCAATCCAAGCGTCCCGGATACGTCATCAGATCCACACCTAGTCGGCGCATCCAATTAGGCAGAAACCTTACCGAGTGGCACCATCGAAGCGCAAGATCATCGACGAGCAAGTCCAATAAATGCTAGAAAAGGGAATAATACAGGAATCGGCAAGTCCGTGGGCTGCTCCCGTCATTCTAGTGAGGAAGAAGGATAGTACGTGGAGATTTTGCGTTGACTACCACCGACTGAATTCTATTACCAAAAAAGACGTCTATCCACTGCCGCGCATCGATGACGCTCTAGACTGCCTGCATTCCACGTCCTACTTTTCCTCTGTCGACCTGAGATAAGGTTACTGGCAAATTCTGATGCACGCAGCTGACAAAGAAAAGACGGCATTTGTTACGACCGACAGACTATACGAGTTTAACGTTATGTCATTTGGATTATTTAATGCTCCAGTGACATTCGAAAGACTTATGGACTCTATATTGCGTGGTTTAAAATGGAATATATGCATGTGTCACCTTGATCATGTCGTAATTTTTGGACGTACATTTGAGGAGCACAACACTCACCTAGACCTCATGCTCAGCTGCATTGAAAAAGCTGGCCTTGTATTGAATTAAAAAAAGTGCCACTTTGGCGAGCGACAGACATTGGGGTTCGGACATCTCGTTGCAAAGATGGCATTAGACCTGACCCACAAAAGACAGCGGCCCTCCTCGGGTCCAGTTGGTCACCTGCAACCTGTAAAGCCTCCCGGTTCTCCTTTTGAAAAGGTCGGCATTGGTCTGATGGGACCATTTCCACGCTCCTCAAAAGGTAACCGGTGGATAATTGTATGCGCCGGCTACCTGACGCTGCACTGCGAGATGGCTGCCTTATGCTCCGCCACGGCAGTCGAGGTTTCGGAGTTCCTGTTGCATTCAGTCATCCTCCGACACAGACCTCCTCGCGTGATAATAAGTGACCGTGGACGACAATTTACCGCTGATATTGTCGCATCATTACTTCGTTTGTGTGCCTCCAAGTTCCGACACTCAACTGCGTATCATCCGCAAACTAACGGCCTCACCGAGCACATAAACCGAAAGTTGATCAACATGTTGTCAGTGTACGTCGCCTCCGACCACAAAAACTGGGATGAAGTTTTAACATTCGTCACGTACGCCTTCAACACGTCGAAACACGAAACGACAAGCTACAGCCTTTTCTATCTGCTCTACGCTCGCTCACCTCGACATAAGCTGCACACTATCTTTCCTTTTGTCGTCCATGACGATTTAACAATTGCGGAAACTTTGTGTCGTGCAGAAGAGACACGTCGACTTGCCTGCTTACGTACACTGGCAGCGCAAGAGTGCTCCAAAACTCGCTACGGCAGTCTACACAGGCATGCAACCTATGCCCCCGGTGATCTAGTGTGGGTGTGGACCCCAATACGCAGACGTGGCTTGAGCCAAAAGCTACTGGCACATTATGCCGGTCCTTTTGTGATACTCCGTCGTGTCAGCGAGGTCAACTATGAAGTTGAACGTGTCACCACTAGTGGCCGAGGTTCATGCAAGACAGAGGTGACGCATGTTGCCAGCCTGAAGCCGTTTACACGAAGGATGCAAGAATGACTCGCCCAGATGGCTTCGTCTGAGACCGGAGGAATGATAAGAAGTATCACTACCAGGAAAAATAAGGGAAGCGCGGGTGAAGAATGAAGACGACGTTGCCTCCACTGCGATCCCTCTGTGTGGGTACGAGCCATGGAGGTGGAAATCATCATCATTAGACTGTGATCGCGGACTCAGGGCCCATTGAAAACCCCCATTAGGTTACCTTGCCTAGTGTAACAATATGGTGGTTTTGGGACGTTAAACCCCACATATCAATCAATTATGGTTGTGTACCGAAGCACCTTCGATTTCTTAGGGTTGCGAAACTTTTTGAAGAGACCAGTACATCTATTCTGTAGACACTCAATACGAATTGTATACGTATCGTAACTAGCAGTAGTATATTCGTAACTAATACAAGTTTCGCTCGCGCTACCTTAACTTGAGACGAAATATCCCGAACAGGCATTCAAAAATAAAATACCGTGCTCTGGCATTATTCCGCTGGTAAATCAGTCTAGATTCTGAATATATTAGTGATAAAGCAGCCTGTCATTGGTAGCGTTTTGAAAAAATAACTATCTCAGGTTTTATCACCTAAAGTTTTCGCGCAAGTCGTAGTTTTAATGTAAATTTGTTTTTTTTACTATATATTCGTGTTTATACGTTCTCTCCGAATCACACAGCGACTGCAACAGTTTTTATCTGTGTTCTTTTTATAACGACGTCCTAGAATAACGCAATTTTAAGTATTCAGCCGCTAAAACGCCCGTTCTGAGCAAAGTAAAAATCTTTGAGATTTTATCCCCACAGTTAGTGTGCCACCAATTCTATAGCGACTTCTATATATAGTGAAAGGTATCCACCACAGCGTTGTTGCCGGGCAGAAAGAACATTCGCGTCCGTTGACCTGAAGCGAAAGCGAAGTGCATTCAAAGGTGCGACCATCTAATATAACGCAACATCAGCCTCGCAAAGTTCGTAGAGGGGTCACGTGCACACGTGAGGGCGAACGACATGAGTGCATCAAAAACAAAATGGCCGTTCAAGGCACGACCTACTTCACTCGCAGCACTTCGAGCGGAATACCAACGGTGTTTGTTGGCATGTTTTGATCGAATGGAGGAGCAATGAGAGCGACTGTCGGATTAGCGAGCGCCTCGCGCTTGGATCGACTCGCGAATGGCTGGTGCGGCGAGCCCACACGCCCTTACTTCATTTAACACAAAGCAAACTTTCACTTCATGTACGGCTTTCTTACGAGGCGCATTTCACGTAGATCAAATGTGTTCCATGTCTACTTCGTGGTGCGACTCTGTCCTTCCAACAGAAATAAAAAGAACGAAATGGGACCAAGAGGGAAATAAAACGTAACGACAGCGTCCAAAACAAGACCGCCGTACAAAGATCTCGATGATGACCTTTCTTGTTGGCCGCACTCAGGTCACTTTTGTGCCTTCTTTTGTTTTCATGAGTTTGTGCATTCACCCCGAAGCTCAGTCATCGAGAGATCTTTTCTCGAAAGGTGAAAAAAAGCGTTCAGTTTCCGAGATCTCTATTGTTAAAATAACTGTGACACCCATCTCCATAACAACAATTTAAGCGGTACCCCATTTCAAGGCAAACTCATTCTTTCATTAATATTTGCAGAAAATATTTATTCTTTTACCACTGATTTTGCATTCAAGCATGAAAGCCGGAAAAAAATAAAGATAGCAGGCCTATTCTATGGTGGCTTAGCTTGTGCTCAGGAGAGCAGACTTTTTTCAAAGAAAATTAGCTGGATTACTCTGTAAGCCTTTATTTTACTTCAGATGCAGCAATTTCCACAGATAACATATCTCACTTGTATTCTTAAGAGGAAAACGTAAACATACCGTCATACCATGGTGAGACAGCTTTCAATAAAATCAAAATGTTTGTGGCATAAACAGAAACACACACTAAGAAATCTGTGTGCTGCTCACACCCAAAAAAGAAGCTTTAATTACTATCCTTATGTGATCCGGTAATGTGAATCTTACGGCAATCCTTAGGAAGTGCAGAAGGCTTAACCGTTTATGCAAGTGATGCAAGGAGAAAACTAATTAACCCAGCGATATGAAATTCGCCTTCTTCAATTCATACAAGAAATGTCTCCACGAAACATTACCAAATAATCAATAAAGGGAAAAAAGAGTTGAAGTCAGAGTGTGCTTTATAAATTCTAGCTATGTCTTTCTTTATTAGGTCAATGGTGGTTTTGTGTAATTACAATTTGTCGTCTTAGTTACATCTGTGTTACTGCATCTGTGTAATTACTCTAGACATTTTTAAAAATCTCCATGGAAAAGAGTTCAAGGTTTGGCAAACTTTAGGTATGCTGTTTTGGGTGCTTCAGAGATACGTCGCAGAATGAACTTCATTTCTTTTGGCATTAGTGTTTGGGAAGAGCGGAGACTCGGTGACGTTTTGAGCTCGATCCACATTCTATGTCTTTCCACCCTTTCTCTGCAGATCCGGGATACTGCCAGTGGTCAATGCACAGTAACAAACTTCGGTAGAAGACTATTCCAGGAGCCCTCCACTACACCTTGCCTCGAGATCATATCGCCATTTTAAAGGCGAATCATATCTTAGCGAACTTCGGTGTTTTTGAGATTCTATCTATCTATCTATCTATCTATCTATCTATCTCTCTATCTATCTTTCTATCTATCTGTCTATCTGTCTATCTATCTATCTATCTCTATCTATCTATCCATCTATCTATCTATCTAGCTCTTTATCTATCTATCTCTCTATCTATCTATCTCTCTATCTATCTATCTGTCTATCTCTTTATCTATCTATGTATCTATCTATCTATATATCTCTTTATCTCTCTATGCATCTATCTATCTATCTATCTATCTATCTATCTATCTATCTATCTATCTATCTATCTATCTATCAATCTATCTATCTATCTATCTATCTGTCTATCTATCTATCTACCTATCTATCTATATATCTGTCTGTCTGTCTGTCTGTCTGTCTGTCTGTCTGTCTGTCTGTCTGTCTGTCTGTCTGTCTGTCTAGCGAGGATGTACATCAAAATTTGTTTTGCATAACGTGACTGTATGACGAGCATAAGTGACTTGTCATAACACAAAAATCAAGACATGTATGCCATGAATGTCATGACTAACATTTCATGGTCTTGCTGCTTTTGCGGTGGTTTTGTTCATATGAAATATTGCAAAACTGGTAAGGTATGACATGACTGCATGGTGAACAAAAATGACACTCTCTAACTTGGGAATCAAGCCATGCATGTCATGTAGTTCTGACTAGACGCCACACCTATTCGGCACCCGCAGTCTATCACTTGCTTCACAAATATACCAAATTTGGTATTACGGAAGAAGAATGAATCATGAAGGTGTGTAGTTGTTGCAAACATGAGAATCAAAAGATGCGTGTCATGTAACAACATGACTACATGCCACGCTTATGATGCGCTAGCGGCAATCCCGATAGCTTTACGTACTTCAAATTTAGTATTACGTGACGCTAACGCACGACGAAAGAACATGACACGTCCAAACATGAGAATCATGGCATGCGTGTCATGTAACACTTGACGACGTTATACGCTGATAGTGCACTTGTGGTCGTTTTGTTAGCCTGATATACACCGAATTTGGTGTTACGTGATGTCAATGGATGACGATGATATACGACTGGTGCAAACAACATAAACATGACATGCGTGTCATGTAAGAACATGATGACACGCCACGCTCATGATGCACTCGCGGCTGTTTCGTTAGCTTCACATCTGCGAAGTTTTGTATTACTTGATGTCAATATACGACGAAAATAAATGCAACGTCCAAAGACCATAATCATGGCATAGTTTTAATGTAAAGCGTGACTACATGCTACGCGAACAGCGTGCTCGTGGCCATTTCGCTAGCTCCACGTATACCTGATTTGGTACCACTTGACGTAAATGGACGGCTAAGGTAAATGACACGTCCAAACATGATAATGACGACAGAAAAGTCCCGTGAGGCATAATTTACGTATGCCTCGTAATGTTGTGTTAATTTCAAAGTGGCATAACAACCTTCCTTATTCGTGGTTCGCATAGCGTCGATTCCCACTGTACGAGAGATCTGCTAAGTTTTTGCGCGTAAGAGCGCAAAATTTATTATAACGAAGAAGAAACTGCAATACAAAGGGTTCTAAAACTTTCTATGTGTTTGTCCATTCAATGCATCAATATAGCGCTTTAATTATTATACTACAAGTGAGGTTGCCTCGTATAATTATATTTTGCTTCATTAGTTTTTCACGGATAAACTCTGGTAAAAAAATCAAATATTTTATTGAGCGCACTTATATACGTCGGGGTTTCAAATATTGATGAAGCGGAACATAAATTTTCAGATGAAAACGTTTGTCACACAAAAGCCACGGTAACAGCAACTGTGTTTTTTTATTTATGACAACGTGTTATTTCACAGCTGATTCCCTGTAGATTTCTTTCAGGATGTTTATATATGCTTCATCGATGCCCTGATTCCACGGTTACTGCATGACTGCTGATATTTCTACTGAATCAAACGCCTTCTCGTAATCTATGTAGGCTATGTATAATGGTTAGCTATAATATGAGCATTTTTCTATTACCTGATTGATAGTAGGAATGTGGTAATTTGTTGAGTAGCCTGTTCGAAATCCTGCTTGTTCTTTTTGTTGATTGAATTCTAATGTTTTCTTAACTCTGTTAGCAATTACTTTTGTAAATTGCTTTTATAGTACAGAGAGCAAGCTGATCAGCCAGTAATTCTTCAAGTCCTTGCTTTCTTTTTCTTATGCGTTAACATGATGTTAGCATTCTTGCGAAACTCTGGTACTCTTCCCGTCAGGATACACCTCGTAAACAGGGTGGCTAGTTTTTCTAACACAATCTGTCCTCCATCTTTCAGCAGATCTTGTTACCTGATCCTCACCAGCAGCTTTGCATCTTTGCATGCTCTCCAAGGCTTTTCTGATTTCTACTATCATTGCTGAAGGTGTGTCATCTAAGTTACTGCTAGTTCTTATAGTATTAGGGTCGTGGTTATACCGGCTACTGTACAGATCTCTGTAAAACTCCTCCGCAATTTTAACTATCCAATCCATATTCGTACTTACTTTGCCTTCTTTGTCCATTAGTGAAACAGAATACAAATCAAGAAAAGTGTAAGGCAGGGAGATGCAATCTCCCCAATTCTATTTACCGCGTGCTTACAGGAGGTTTTCAGAGGCCTAGAATGAGAACAGCTAGCAATAAGAGTTAATGGAAAGTACCTTAGTAACCTGCGCTTCGCCTATGTCATTGTATTGCTAATGATTGAAGTGACGAATCACAACTCATGATTACAGAGTTAGACAAGTAGAGCGGAAAGGTGGATCTTAAAATTAATCTGCACAAAACGAAAGTAATGTACAACAACCTCGGAAGAGAGCAGCACTTTGAGATAGGTAATAGTGCACTTCAAGTTGTGAAACACTATGTCTACTTAGGGCAGGTAATATCCGCGGAGCCGAACCAGGATATTGAAGTATCTAGAAGAATAAGAATAAGGTGGAGCACATTTGGCAAGCCCTCTCAAATTATGACAGGTAGATTGCCACTATCTCTTAAGCGGAAGGTATATAACAGCTGTATGTTGCCGATACCTAGCTAAGGAGCAGAATTCTGGAGGCTTACAAAGAGGGTTCTGCTTAAACTGAGGACGATGCAGTGAGCAATGGAAAGAGAAACTTTAGGTGTAACCTTAAGAGACATGAAGAGAGTAGAGCGGATTAGAGGACAAACGGGGGTTAAGGATATCATAGTTGAAATCAAGAAGAGGAAATGGACAGGGGCTGGGCATGTTGCGCGTAGACAGGACAACCACTAGACACTAAGGGTAACTAACTGTATTCTCAGAGAAGGCAAGTGGGTTAGGGGGAGACAGAAGCTTAGGTGGGTAGATGAGATTAAGAAGTTTGCGGGTATAAATTGGCAGCAGCAAGCACAGGACTAAGCTAACTGGTGGGACATTGGAGAGACCTTTGTCCTGCAGTGGACGTATTCAGGCTGATTATGATGTTATTTCACGATAGTTATCCCGCCCCCCGGCTCTGAACGAGGCAACACCATCGCATGAAGTATTATTATTGGGCCAATGCTATGCTGATCGATAACACGCTCGTGGCACCTAATGAGTGCGGTCAGCTTTGTCTTAGTGGTGAATTATTATTTTAGTTTAGTTTTTTCACCTCTCGTGCAGATGTTCTGATTGTATAATGTTGTAATTTTGAATTATACCGGATGACAAACTTTGTGACTTGTTTCCCTTGGATATACCTGGCGAAAACTTTAATCTATGACCACTGCCAGCCCTTCACCTGTAATAACATATCCAAAACTAAACAGCACGACAAACAGAAATAAAAAAGTGGGTGTGATAAAAATGAGAGAAACATTTGTAGGAAGGCCATTATAAAACGAAGCAATTGATTAGAAGCTCAAGATCTTCCGTGTGTGACGTGTGCATTAGATATTCCTTCTCAGATTGCCGGCTCCTACAGTGACATTGCCTAATGTGATTTGCGCCCGCCTCAACGTATTGCGCCGTAATAAGCTAAAGCTGGGTGCAATTTCGCTATGTTCTTTTCAACTTGTCCAATCTACTTACCTGCGAGTAAGATAATAAAGTCTTTTCCTGAAGCGATAATACTAGCAAACAAGTTTCAAGCGAGGACGTAATTACGCGAGTCAAGGAACTGATCGCCAACCCTGACTTTTGCTCTCGCGAAAAGTGAGCAAAAATATTTCATGGCTTCAGCCAAATTAAATGAGGGAGATCGAGGTGGTGCTGCCAAGGTTCCTGTAACCAAAAAAAAATACTCCACAAGCGCTTTGTACCAGCGAAAACCAATTACATTGAAAACTGAAAGTGCAGCCCCGGTTTTTCAACCGATGTTGCACAAAAGCCTTCGACATTTATTGGTTACATATTTGTCCTTCTTGATGAGGGCAGACACACGTTTGGCTTGGATTTACCGCAGTGTTCATTTCATATGCCGCACATCGTGCCTGGCGTCATCGCGGTCATGGAGGAGTGCAGCGAAAAGTTAAATGCGTGTCACAAGGCCTAAATCACAGTGATTGTTCCCGAATCTCAGATGATCGCATACGTTACAGCAGAAGCGAGAGTGCAGCTGTAGAGTACTCGTGCCCAAAGCGGGTGTTTTCCCCTCAAACGCACTCCCGATATTATCACGTTGGCGCTGTTGTGTGCGCAACGCCGCTTGTTCAGCGCGCATTGTTGCAGCGCTTTGACATCATGAGCTGACGTGGTTTACACGAACCACCCGGAACCGTCGCTTGCATTTCCGTTCACAATTTATGCCGGCTTAGATGGCTGCGGCACGATCAGTATGCAGTTGTAGCCAGCACTCGGCTTCCCAGGCCTGTTTTCATGCCCGGACTGCTCCATCGGCCTGGCGAATGCGAGCTCTCTCACGTTTCCACTGTTGGCGCTCATTTAGAGTTTTACGTGGCTTACCCGTATGGAAGGTCACAGTAGAAACTGATGCATGCGTGCTCGGCGATACGGCTGCGACGAGATGAAGAACGTCATTCACAGCACAGCCAATGACACCTGTACTTGAGTATGACGCTGAGAGCAACGTAACTGATAGCACAACCAATGGAGAATGCTCGTGATACCGATGTCGAACGGTTCTTTTGTGCCTTCTAGTCATATACAGCTCTGGCTGTAAGAACTCTAAAGCGTATTTAAATGAAACAATGCTCCCCTAAATTTCGGCTGCAGTATTGCCATATTTTTTTTTCGTTTGGCTGAACCTGTAAGGCCGTTTAACAGAACAACTGTATAGTATGAGCCCCTGACATGACTTCCTCAAATATTGCAACCTCTCCTGTGCTGACTTCACTGTCTTCCTGTTGCGCATTTGTGGGGCAAAGCCGGATACTCGGCTCAAGAAAAGTGGACGTTCCTAGAACTAGTGACGCAAGGCAATATAGGAAGCGGTGCTGATCGATACTCTGCTGGTACTTCCCAAAGCTGAGTGCTACTGGCTACCACTAGGCAAAACTGAGCTCGTCTGTGATGCTCAGGACGTATACCTGAAAACTGGCTCAGGGTGAAAGAGTGCGATAAGTGAATCTACGCTTCATTTTGCAACAAATTGTTGCTCTTAGCATATACGGAAAAAGACTTACCATATTTTCGCGTGGATGGATTGGCAGAGATGCATTAAACATCTAGCATGTTTTAACAGAACCCAGACTTAGGTCTCCCACGAAGGAAATGTCAAGGCCTTGCCTAGGCGCCGTCTTGCGGGCTTTCAGCACTACCAACGTTTGAATGCTGAGGTCTGAGCTGCGCAGAGCGGTGACACACCTCTACGACAAAGTCTTCGGAGCAGCCGACATCATTCTGACATCCTTACTACAACCCCACAATGTGTGTTGGAGTGCTGCTGGTCCTTCCTGACACAATTTGCACGTAGTTATCTGGAAAATCTCCGCGAAAATTCATAAATGCCCCTCGACTTTTAGCATAATCTCGTGATACTTAGCAAATCATACCAAAATTTTGCAAAGCTTCGCAAGTCATAGCATAATCTTGCAAATGTTAGCAAAAATCTGTTTCTAGCCTTACGTCGGTAGTGGCAGGCAGATTCAGTCTTTTTGGAAGCCGGCTTCTTACAACAAGAAACCGTTCTATTTAATGAAAGAGTGGGCTGGGGTACATTTTTGAGGTTTCCACAGATAGCACCAATGAAGTATTTTATGAGGGAGCAAGAGGATCAACGTGTTTAGGAATACGTTGACAAAAAGCTGAAGCACTGGTTGCACTTGTACTGGTGCCCAAGACACACCTCAAAAAAATGCAGAGGGAATACGCTTTAGGGTGTCTAAGAATCAGAATACATCATCTACAGGGCATCTTCACCTGTGTGGACTTGTAAATGTAGTCCAAGACATTTAAAATGTTTAGCTTGAGTCAATGTTACTAATCATTTTCGAACCTCTAGTGTAGCCTCGATCAAATATTGTCTAGGCCTCTCTAACCTTCATAACAAATGCAAACAGGTACGCCTATATTCCTGTCAAAAATTTTGTTTATTAGCATACGTGTCAGCCAATTTTTTGACAATATTTTCGTCTCTTCTCTTCTCTCGTAGCGTAATGAAGTCAAGCTGGCGTGTGTCTGGTTATGCTAGCTGCCCTCTCTTCTTCTTTCTTCCTTTTTTCCATGTTTACGAACCCTAGTCAGCGACACGCTGTTAATTGGGCAGATTTATAATACTATTGCTTAAAGTAAACTAATAAGTTTTTGCAGTCACAGCAGAAAGTAATATTAGACTTTATAAAAATGAAGAATTTGCTATTGCGAGCAGTAGTCAAGCCACTGTAGCGCATGAGTCAATTAAGTAGCTTAAAGTAGCTCTAGAGTAGCTTGACGCTACCGTGTGCGTCAGTTCAACGATTTGGCAATGTTCAGGACAAAAGTATTTTCACTTCCTCAAAAGTGGTAGGATGATCCTTGAGATAAGAGTTCTTTCACTCTACATAGGAGGGTCAAGGTATTTTTTCTGAGTACCTTGACCCACTTATTGGGTTAACTCGTACTTTGCCTTCTCTGACCCGCCAAGTGTGGTAACGTGTCGCTTTAGAGTGTCATATATACGTGGCAAATCAGAGCAGTGAGTGGCAAAGTCCGCTAAAAATGAGCAAGAACTCCCGCGCTTACTCTATTAAAGAAATTGTCCCTCGGTCCGTCTCTGCGTTGAGGAACATGATCATGGCCAGAAAAAAAGATGCATAAAATCAAATTTTGGGGTGGTGCTAGACTACCAACCCACGCCCACAAACTGCTGATAGGTAGAATTTTAATCGATGGTCTCAAAAGTAATGTTTTTTTTTTTCGTGTAAACATTTTTGCTGAAAACAATGCTATAGGGAAGATGGCCACCTAGAAAAATTTCTACGCTACCCGTCTCAAAAATGAACTTTTAGAATAACTTTGATAAGTATTGATCCGGCAAAATGTCCTATTCATTTATCGTCTGGACGATTATTGTGAGTACTTTCAATTTGAAGAAGGATTATTCAGTATGTAATATATTTACATATTAAACAACTGCTGTATATTTCACCCTAGTCACAGCGTGATGCTTCTTGTCATAATATCTGGAAGAAGTGAACATGAAAAATAACATATTTTCTTTAGTTGTCCCAGCTTATGCAAGCAAAAATACTAGCACACTTTGTTCAGCAAAAAGAATCCTAATTATTATTCACAAAACAAAGCTCTTCGGAGAGAGTTAAGTGAACAGGGTACATCAAGCCGGGAGCTTCATTATGCAGATGACCTTCCGTGATACGCCTTCGTCTACTCAGCAAAACACCCGAGAATGTGCTCGTACAAACTGCTTAGTTAAGCGTGAATTCGCGGAAAGTAGGCAGGAAGTGTGTGTTAGATATGCAGCCTGCACTTCCGCAAAAGGAATTGCGAACTTGCGCTGCTCCTTTTGTGTTTCTGTATTTAGAATTTCTTTTTCGGAGATCTTTGTCTGCTAAGCAGTGTTTTATAAGTACAAGTTTGGTTCTTAGAAAGCTTCTGCAAAATTACTCTAAAAAGTTTAAGATTGCTTGTGGCAGTAAAAAACAATGAATACAACAAAAATAATAACACAACATTGTAAAACTTTCATAATTGAAGTCCTACGATGATGTGTGTCTCATAATCCTATCATTATTTTGGTACGTATAATGCTCCATCTATTCTTATCACCATATTTCATTCTTCAGCTCATTCCTTCCGTACTTTACGTCATTATTATACATGTTAGCATGTAGCGACTATATGACAATGCATTTTACCATACGCATAAAGCCGCCTGTAATTAACGCAAAAAGAATAAATATCATTTTCTAACGTGCGCTCGTACTCACTCATTGCTTTTAACACGAAAGTGTTTTCGCTGGGGTCTTCCAGACTTTAGTAACAGATTGGAATCACGGAAAGGGCGGTAAATAAAACGCGCACAATCGGAAAGCAAAGAAAAAGGTTCTGTCGACAGGAGTCGAACCTATGACCTTTCGATCTAAGACAAAAGGCCGTGAGGCTAAACACTGTGGCACGTCCGCATAATTAGGAAGATTTACAAATACGTTTTTTTTTTCATGTAACAGTGCGCTTCCACGGGGTTCTTGGTAGAGTGAAGTAATACATGATGAACTTGAGATCCAGAATTACTTCTTGAAGGAATCATCAATACGAGTTCGTGCTGTTCGGAATACTTACAGTAGTAGCAATGCAATGATTTCTAAATTATATAACGCAACTCAAGGCGGCAATATTACCCTTTACGTTAGCCTTGTTCTGAGTATACACACTTACCAGCAATAGCTCTGCGTCATGTGGCTTAAATTCCACGTTCTCCCCTTAAGCTCACCCAGACAATAATCACGGCCAGTCAGCAGTGTAGACACAACGTCCATTGTATTTCCAGTAGGGCAATGGCATTCAATACTAAAGCATGACACGCATAGACGCAAACATCCTTGTAGGCAGCCTTTGCCGAAATTCAGTGTCCATTCATTGACGGCTCTCTTGGTTGCAGCACCGCGTTGTCTTGTTTAGCTCTCCCCGTGAAAACTACAGCTACCACAAGTGTCTATAACCACGAGGGATAGTTTAATCAGAGTCCTTGAATAGAATTACTGGTCATGAATCTTCGATGTAACTGGTGGCAGAGCTTTGCGCGCTGCAGTTGCGAATTCCTAATGAAAATTTCTTCTTTTTCTTCTTTTCCCGCTTTCGACAACTAGAAGACGCTTGAGCTTCGCCTTCAAAAGCAGATTTCGTCATCATCATCATCAACAACATCGTCATCATCATCATCAGCCTTACTACGTTCACTGCAGGACAAAGTCCTCTGTCATGTACCGCCAATTAACGCGGTCCTTTGTCTTGCTGCTGCCAATTTATACCCGCAATTGTCTTAGCCTCCCACATGCATACGTCAAAAGCAGATTGTTATAGCCTTATTGAACCTTTTATGCATCGTCTTGTGAGCTGATATTATGGTTCGGTTGTCAGTGCATACATCAAGCATGCTGTAAGGAAGCGAATAACTGGGTGCGGGACGTTGGCCGTTACGAGGTATAATCGAACGTCTAATGCAAGCACAACTTTGGAGTGCCCACTACGCCATAATCGTTTCTAAGGCGAATTCCTGATGGGCCCACCTAGGCGTATACGTATGAAACGCGTGATCTTACGCAGCCATTCACTGTGTTGATGATTTTGCTGCAGATGTCTATTAATTATGTCTGTACGCTTTGTAATGGGTGTGCGAATAAAACACCCGCTCATTCTTTAAATCCCATACTTTGACTACTGTAGGATTTTCGCACTTCTGGCATGCAATATATGACGCATTAAGGAGACTTTTTCTACTGCATGACATGCATGCAATGTTTTTTCCCCCAAAGCATTAGCGACACATATTTGGCTCTATGTAGAACAACTGCGCGCGACACAGACGGCCTGAGTTCAATGGTTTTTCGGAGGCAGAAGTATTATTATTTATTTTGTTTGGATGTTTTTCGACTTTTTGATCAAGGACAACATGATGATATTTCGCTCAGAACATACCATCTTCGGTCATGAATTTTGGCGTGCTCTAAGAAACACGTTGAATTCGTGTGGCATAGTTTCAAGGCACTCAGTATAACATTCCAAATAAGTAAATGAAGCAAAGCGTTTTTTGTGAGTTCTAGTAAGTAAAGTGAATGAGTGTTTAACTGAATATATCAATATTTTGCCGCCAGTCTGTTTTAGTACATGCATAAAAATACTGCGTGATTTGGCCCGAAATGCATGAAGAGTTTGTTTTTGGTTGTATTTGTTTCGGGCAAAAAAGTTTTTTTTTTTCACGTCGGTGGTGGAATGCGTAACGAGGAGCAATCGTCGAACATAGTATTGCATCCAGCAAAGTGATTCTATGCAGCAAAACGCAGCATAATGATGCTAAATAATCATAAACTGTCCACTCAGGAGGCGTGCACAAATGTGCAAACTAAGTTTCGATTGATTTGATGAAACACGGGGTGCATGATGTGCCATTGAATGTGGCGTCCACATATGTACATACCTTGACCTAAAGGGATACCATGCCAACACCGACACACAATTTGCAGTCTGCGACGTCTTTTACAGATATCCTGTTAATAAATTTTAGACTGATGAGAAAAACCAATCAAATTGTCCTTAGCATAATTTACGCGAACATGTGCAATGTTTTTCTTGCGAAGGTGTCGCATCTATTTCTCTTGTGTTGTTCGCGGAAGTGGTTGCTACACGTGAGAACAACTCCTGAAACATAAACAGCCACAACGCTGCCGCACGATGAGGAAGCGGGCATTGAGCCTTTATTTCTTGTCACGTGCTTCAAAGCGCCATCGCCAGGTTTTCGCTCTTAAGCTTCGTACAAAAACAGCTTATAGAGAAGACGGAGACATAGCAGGCGTTTAATGTATGTTTCCTGCCTATAAGAAAAACTTTGGCGGAGCAATGTGCAGTGTAACTTTTTTTTCCTAAATGTGAGTGTTGAAGTTCTTTCCGCAGAGCGTAATGCAAAAGTTGACTAGGAATTACTAAATCGAATAGGAATTGCACTAACAAAATGCTGAGCACATTGAAGTAATCTATTGGGATATATAGGTCAAATTTTAACAGCATTCATCGTCGAACATTTATACTCTGTATAGGTGGTTATTATGAGGGAAAACATTGCGATAAAAGTATATTGTTTTAAAATAAAGAATCAATTTAAATCCATGATAAACATACCGTTATTACTTTTGCGTTAATAAATATTGCTACAAGAAACGTGACAGCCTGTGGCACGGTGCAAGAATACTTGAGGTGAGCGAACGCTGCCGCAATCCGCTGCAGGATAAAGTTCAGCTTCGCTAGGAGCCTGGGAGATAGCGCCACAAATTTTGCCTTGGCTTCTCTTTCCCTCATCTTGGTGTAGGAAAGCCCCTAAATGCAGAAAAGTGGCGGTGCTTATTTATTGTTGCCACAACACCCTTGCCCATAGTAGACCTCCTTCCTTATCACCCTCTCCTTCGCAGTTCCGCTCTATGCGTGTCGCGTGGTTGATATTGCATTACCCAGTTTTCTCAGACTTCGAAATCCTCGCTCACGTGCCGGTTGGGCTTTGAAGAATTATCCAGCAGCCCGTCATGGTCCTCAGTCCGGCGAGCCATCTATCGGCACGCCGCAAACGAGAACATAATCGGTCCCTCCTCACCAAGCACTCATTTCGTGTCGTTCGCACACCTAAAGTACTCTTGCACTGTGGCCTGTGATCAAAACGAATTTCACAATCATGTTTGTATTTGCGCTTACAATGGAACTTATATAGGTCCGTTTGGTTGGTGTCTCTTATTATATTCATTCTTTCTTGCTCTATGTATCTGACTCTACCACTTCCTTTCTCACTCGTTTTACCTTTTCTATTTATTTCATTTATTTTGCTCTTACTCCTAATTTTGTCTCTGTCTTTATCTCGTTCTTTCTTTAGCTGTTCATTGTTCACTGTTTCTACGTTTCTCTTTCCTTTTTATCAACTTTTCCTTCAATTATTTCTCTTTCTGCCTTTTTAGCCGTTTTTTTGTATATATTTTGCATACTTATATTTATCTCTTCATGTGGCGTTATAAATATTCAACAGTTTGTCCTCTTTTCTTTTGTTTTACAATATTTCCATTCATAATTTTTTTTCTTTTTCTCATTTTCAGTACTCACTCTCCCGCCCTTTCTCGTTGTTGCATATCACGCCGGGCAAAGCAAGCGTCGCAAAAAGCAAACGCCAAACGTGCGTGCGTTAGGCGCTATGCAAAAGACCGCAAAGAGAGAGATCCCTTGCATTTTGTTTTAATTCTTTCTTTGTTACAATCAAGTGGAAAGGGGTAGCCATTGCCAAGCAACGGTGACAACTGCTTAGTTTACTTTTCATTTTAATTAAAAAAAGATGACTCACATGATGACAATTCTTTGTGTTCTTTGTGAGCCGGAACAACTGCCAAAATAACAGCTTTGCTGTTAACAAAGTGAAACTAATAGTAAGCAAGGTACAGTGTTAACATTTACATCATTTATATTACAAATGGGTAGGCGCGTCCTGCAGTAACAAACATATTTACAAACAAGACACCATAGTGCCTTTTTCATTCTGCGAACCAAAGACAAGCAAATTCAAACCAGAGAAATATACAGGTCGAAGTATGCTCGCGCCAGTATAGAATCACTGGAGCGCACTTCTTTTTGATGTGATTTACGAGGATGGAGTGTGAGTAACCGGTCTACACGCTTGAAGTGTGAACGCAACAGCAAAAAGCGCCAACCTGTTCCCACTGCAGCGCTGAAAAGACTATCCTAAGGTGCTGGTCCGCAGCCGCCATCCACTGCGTTATTCACGCATGGTTGAACGCCCGCTTACTTCTCCTTCCATGGCTTAAGAAGTGCCTTGTCGAAGCGAAAATTTCGTATATATGCTAACGTAATCTAGTAGTCGTCAGTGGTCATGCAGAAGATTGCCTTCTTGTCATTTACGTTTTCATTGCGCTTTTTCTGTATTTAAATTTTGTGTGTGGCCTTGTGCGTTTTGCGAATTCTTGGCATATTTAGCCGCCATATGTCAACCACTGCCCGGGCGGGATTAAGAGAAGGGGCGTGCACTGTTTTTCCTGCGTACATTTATTTGCCTGTGCTCGTTTCAGTAGAGCCAGGTTGAAACATACTCGTAAAGATCTACTTGTATTGACATCCCCACGTACACACACACACACAATATCACAATATATATATAAATATATATATATATATATATATATATATATATATATATATATATATATATATATATATATATATCGTGGGAGGAATAATTCAATAGGCTAGGTAATATTCGTGAAGGTATGGGATATGGCACAACGGGAGCGTTGTCAACAAGGATAAATATATTTATTTCCCTACAGTTTCAGGAAGGGTGCTCCCTTCATCAGGGGATGAGTTATACTAACATGAACTTCCAAACTTCGTTGCTGCCGCGTCCCTCTTACCTCGAAAGATGTTTGCGAGAGTGAGAGAGAACTAATAAAAAGAAAGAAAAAAAGAGAAAAAAAAGACAAAAAGAAAAAAAAGGAAAAAAAAACAAAGTAAGAAAGAGGAAGAACCACTGTCAACAATGAGAACGAAACCAAATGTCCGTGCACGTCCACATCCGCTTTTAGCCATGGTGGCGGGAGGGGTCCGTGACGGCATGTGTAAGAAAAGGGTTTCCCCTTCTTGTTTTTTTTTTTCTTTTTTCTTTCTTTTCCTTTTTTCTTTTTTTTCTTTTTTTTTCTTTTTTTGACATGCACATACAAAGTGTATATGTTCGCCTACCACTTGATGACCATTGAAGGGAAATGGACGAAGATGAAACGTAAAGAGCCGACCGACCCATTAAGGGGAAACCCTTTCCTTACGCACGCCGTCACGGACCCCTCCCGCCACCGCAGTGACAATCTTGGGTGGCCCGACACACGTCGAGAACTGACCAGCAAGGGATAAGAACCGGATGTGGACGTACACGGACATTTGGTTTCGTTCTCATTGTTGACAGTGGTTCTTCCTCTTTCCTACTTTCCTTTTTTCTTTTTCTTTTTTTTTCTCGTCTTTTTTCTTCTCTTTTTTTCTTTGTTTCTTTTTTTAGTTCTCTCTCACTCTCGCAAACATCTTTCAAGGCGAGAGGGACGCGGCAGCAACGAAGTTTGGAAGTTCATGTTAGTATAACTCATTCCCTGATAAAGGGCGGACCCCTCCTGAAACTGTTGGAAAATATATTTATTCTTGTTGACAACGCTCTTGTTGTGCTATATATATATATATATATATATATATATATATATATATATATATATATATATATATATTCTTTCTTTCTCTACTTTATGCTTGCTGCCCGCGCGTCTCACAGCGCCAGTGTTCATTTGATCATGCCACACTGCCGTCAAGACTGCGAGCGCGCGCAGCTGCTGACGATGCTTTCGGTGGCTGGTTCAGGCTGAACCCGTCGTTCGCGGCCACGCTGCGGTTCGGTTTCGACATTTTCCTCTGTGTTTTATGGCATGAGAAATTGCATCTTTCACTGCGGTTGGTGTATTTCATTCATCATCTTAGGAAAACTTGCCAATGATGTATTTGCATGGCAAACATGAATGCATCCCGATTGCAGAAGGTCTGGTTGACTGTCCTACAACAGTTGTACAATCAGGTAAGTCACAGCGCATTCCCAGTCGTCTAACGTAGCAGTGTGCTCAGTTGGCCGCCGTGCTCGCGTCGGTGTGCCCTTTCATGCACACGTGACGACGCGGTGGCGAGTTTCTAAGCTCATTTTCGATACACGATATGCTCTTGCGGCACCGTTGACGTCCTGTTCACCGATGTCTTCAAGGTGGCCCTCATGATTGATTGATATGTGAGGTTTAACCTCTCAAAACCACCATATAATAATGAGAAACGCCGTTGTGGAGGGCTCCAGAGATTTTGACCACCTGCGATTCGTTAACGTGCACCCAAATCTGTGCACACGGGCCTACAACATTTCCGCCTCCACCCGAAATGCCGCTGCCGCAGCCGAGTACCTTAGCCACTATACCACTGCAGCGGGGCGCTGATTGACCATATATACTTATAGACACATACATACATACATACATACATGCACACACACACACACACACATATATATATATATATATATATATATATATATATATATCATGTAGAGTCCAGATAGTGCACCAGGGTGGCCGCCTTCTCTGGTGTTAGGGAATGCGTTGCCGGTGGTGGTCAGCCATGAGGCCTCACAAAAGGCCTCATGGCCACAGCAGGCTGACGCTCTTGTCACTACGTCATCGCTGCACCTTGGTTTTAATCCTAGGAGGCAAAAAACAGCTCAGTGGGTCAGAGAGCAAGCCGGGATTGAGGAAATCATAGTCGAAATCAACAAGAAGTGGTCCTTGGCAGGGCACGTGGCATCAAGGCGAGATGGTCGCTAGTGATTAGGAATGACAGAAAGGATTCCAAGAGAAGACAAGTGGGTAAGGGGGAGACAAAGTAAGGTGAGCAGGTGAAATTATTAAGTTTGCGGGTGTACGGTGGCAGTACGAAGAGCACAGGACCGAGTTCATTGGCGGAACAGGGGTGAGGCACGTGCCCTGCATTAGGCACAGTCGTGATATATATATATATATATATATATATATATATATATATATATATATATATATATATATATATATATATATATATATATTTATATATATATATATATATATATATATGCGTATGTGTGTAAAGTGAGATTAAGTGTGAAGCTGCAGCTGCCCACGTCTTTGTACTATCTTTTGTTTGTCCCTGCTTTGTTTAGATATTTCCTCAGCACATCAATGTCGCGCGCATTCTACTGCTGGGGCTAGGACACGTACGTGATGAAAGCTCGGTGTTCTTTCCGACGACACAAAAGGCTACTTACTAATAGAACATCTTTCTGCCCAACATGCATCGAGCACTCTGCTGCTTTGGTAAACGAAAAGGTCTTCTCTGTGCAATTGTATATGCATCGCTGCGGGTCTGGCGAAATGTGTGTTCGCCAGTTTTCTTTTCTACACAATAAACTCTCCCTCCCTCATTCTCATATGCATATCAGCATATGAGAACAGTGTTCCTGCGTAACGACCCTGCGTTTCCCGTCTTCTCTATCAGAATTTACTATGCGTGCAGCCGGAGGTTCTCAGAAGATGGTATCAGACACACAATCATCACATCGCTCGCATCACCGGTCACCGTATACGCTACTTTTGAAGCCAAGTCGTGAGCATCTTTGCTATTTCTTCCCCGCCTTCCTTGCTCCCATGGAATAGTTATATTTTTCTCCCTCTTCTAAACCATTCATTTCTCATATAGGGCTCACTGGAAGTCTAGCGATGGCTATCTGCTGCCTCGTTCATCCTCTACTTATTGCCAGAAAGCGACCAACGTGAATATGACAGACGGTTCTCCTTTTGCTGAGCCGTATAGCAAATGACGTTGCTATTTCTCCTCTAGTGTTTTTCCGAAGAAAAAATGGCCGCACCACTTACCTCACGCGTTTACGACTATTTTTCCCGCCATATACTTTTCCAAAGGTTAGAGGTTGGAGGAGATATTTAGGAGACCTTAAAGTATTCAGACAACCGACTCATTCACCTTGTAAGACCTCTTGGCGAGCTGATGACTGCCTTCAAATCACCTGCATGGCTGAAGTGTGCACCCTCAAGTCGGTGGGCATAAAGTAGAAGGATATAGAAAAAATGAGGATATGTGAGTAATATAAGAGTGGCCTCCCTTTGCGTGGTATTCTACCGTTAGCATGATGTCACACCATACTGCTTTTAAAATTCAAGCCCACAATAAGACAAAGGTAGGATTTTCAGAATGTTAATCACATTTATGAACGAATATTGTTTGCTCTTGGTTTATTTTTTATTAAAAAAAAGCGCTTAAAATCATTTATAGATTTTTGTTGTTCTCTCTCACTTTTTCAAACCTATACTTCACAAACCCGGTACAAGATAGCTTACCAGATGTTACCTTCTGGTTGACCTCTCTGGGTTCCTCTTCAATTTCTTGCGCTCTCTCCATCCATTCACTGTGGATGATTTGCACAATTATTTGCGTTCCAATTAAACATATAACATCTACTTTGATTCTTCAAGCCATCAACTAATGTTGCTGCAAGGCAAACACAATCTACTTTAAGCTTCCGTGATAATACTGCTCTTCAGTGTAATTCTATTCCAGCATGCATGTTTCAATTTGTTATGGATGTTTGTTTGTGACGAGCAATAATACATTTTATGTACATGCATAGTACTACGAAAATCTCCATGTTTTAAAGAAAGTCATTTTATGAGAATGTGGTAAAATGAGTACAAGAAATACAATTAGACAGGATGCTCTACGGTGAAGTGCCCACATTGCTGATAAACAATACCTTAAAACATCAGCGCGTATTCAAGAAGCATCGCTGTGTTGCACTTCATGTGGTAACAAAAAGGTGCAGCCATTCAACTACGTTTTCACGGATACTAAATGATCGTTTCGTGAAGAACGTCGTCAGACTAAATGAGGAAGGCCATTTTGGAAGGTATATGAAATATTTGGAAAGTTTGCCAGCTAAATAAAAATAGTAAGTACCGACTCTCCTTGAACATTATGCAGTGGCCTTTTGTTTCGAAGACTACAAGTGGTGTAAAAAGAAGTTCGCGATTAGTGTTTTATGACTTCGCAGAGAATGGGAAGGCTGACAAACTCATGGTTCCCTTGTATGCTCCTGGAAGAATGCCGAATAGCGGAGAAACTTGATTAAGGCTGAAGCACACACGTTGCAAGGAGGCATTCACGATAAACGAAACCAAGGCCTCCAATCTCGCGAGCATCCTCGAGCGTTCGCTTTGAAGGGCCTCACTTCTGGAAAGCTCAGTGCAAAAAAATGGCATGGTATTGCGATCTAATCTCGGTGTGTAGATTTGCAACGCTTGTTCGTGTTGCGTTTCACGTTTGCAGGGTGAGCGAGATTGGTTGGTTCTCGCTCGACGTCAGGTTCGGCGATGCGCCGCAGTGTTTTTGAGCTCCAGTCTAGGGCAGGCGTAATTGTGTGTAATGAAGCTGGTGGTGAGCACTCTGAACATCAAGCCTGGTGGCTTCTTGAATATTGAAAAATAAATTATTTCAGTAGCTACCCGTGACAACCGCTATTCGTCTAAACTTTCGAAAATTGTGGCAGAGAAACTTTTCCTTCAATTGGTCAACATTAAGCAATGAGAATTATTAGGCACAGCTTGATTCATTACAGAACTGTTGATAATGAGAATATCATGCTTCATTTTCAGATTAGAAAGTATTATTCTACAAATACAGGTTTAAAGGTATGGCTAGTACTACATGTACGCACGGAAGCTTTGTAATCTTCCGAGCTTTAGTATATCTGCATCCTGTGAGCTTTCACTCCTTTCAAAAAACGTGCAGCGATATCCGATGTACTAAAGAATTATTTCTGAGAAACTCTCACTCCCCCAAAGGCAGAGAGCGAATAAAATGTCATTAAAACAAACAGAGTTTTTCATTTTTGTCTATTCTGTGCCCCAGCGTTGTTTCCGATCTATTTTTGTCCATCTAGGTTGAGGAAACGTCCCCAGAATCCCACATTTTAAAGCAGTGAATTCAGCTTTGTTGCATCGAAGGTCACATGAGATGTTCCATTTCGCAAGTCCTTTGAATGAAATAGGAACAAAAATTAAGCGAACAGAAACGTCTTTGTTCCGCGATCAGTGGGAGTGCGATACAGATTTCTCAGAGCCGAGTGAATCGGGTTGCTAAAAACGAAGCCTGGACCCACCGAAAGCCGACAAGATGAATTGTGAGTGGCAGAAATTGAAGAAAAAAAGAGAACAAGAGAAAGAGTGCACAGACCACGCATTTCGGCACCTTGGAATAGGAAACAAAAACAGGGGTGTGGCCTATAAAAAATAAATGTTTCGTTTAAATCAAGTAGGGCATCGTGGACGATGCTTTTGCTCGGATGAATATAGAAAAATACGGCTCTTGTTTGAGAGGCGTTGAAGGAATTTGTGGCTTTTTTCGTTCCTTGTATTTTGCTGAGGGGAGGAATCAGGTGGAATGAAGAGCCAATCAATAAATGAGTTAGAAAACAAATCATTACCTAGTTATGTTCATCACACATCACCTGCAAACCTCGCATTGTGAGTTACGCTCATGTCGTAACTTCTGTAAAAACCAAAGATTTTCCCCAGTACACGAAAGAGGAAAGAAAAAAAAAGCCCTAACAATTTTCTTTATTATCACACAAAACTGAAAAATGAAGAAACCACCTAATTATCAATGCAGTGGACCAAACATGCATGCCTTTGCACTGACGCCTTTAGACTCACAATGCAGCTGAGCCTTATCAAACAGTAAATCAAGGCAGCAGGTGTCTCGAGAAACAGCCCCAAAAAGATCCATGTTCCGTACCCCCCAAAATCCTTTGCAGTTTCTAGGGGCTTTCATAAGACATTATGTTTAAAAATAATAATTTTTTACTTCTTTATGGCCAATTACGGAGGTCGCGGGAGCGAATCTCAGCTGTGGCGGCAGCAATTCCGATGGAGGCGGAAATGTAGGCCCGTGTACTTAGATTTGGGTGCACGTTAAAAAACCCCAGGTGGTCGGAATTCTTGGAGCCCTTTACTACGGCGTCTCTCATCATATCGTATATTTAGGACGTTAAATATGACAAATAAATGTGGCAAATTACTACGGTATTCGAAGAGCATTTTCTGTGATATAGTTCCTATTTCAGCAAAGCCTTCAATTGGTTTTTATCGCCAAGACGCTCCTCGATGATCATAGCGTCACAAGATTAAAAAAACGCCTTTTCAGTATTTAAATCCTAGTTAAACCTGCTCTTTACTGCACCGCTGCTCTGAAGTGTTCCTCCAAACCATCAGGAAGAACTAAGTTTTTTTTAAATGCGCATCAATTCATAGCGAAATTCGGCGATTTTGAGTCTATCTATCTATCTATCTATCTATCTATCTATCTATCTATCTATCTATCTATCTATCTATCTATCTATCTATCTATCTATCTATCTATCTATCTATCTATCTAGCCGCTTACGTTTGGGTGCTCTCGTGGTCACCCCCTTAACTTGGCGTGAACCAAAATTTGCATGGGAGGGTAAGATGGTTTGACAAATATGACGCGCTGGTCAAGACATGAATAATGTCACAATCCTGTCACGTACGTCGTCAAACGATTCGCGCCAGACAGTGGCACATACCGACGGGTGGGCGTGTGCCGCTGGTGTGTGGTTATGTGCCATGGGTGACTGACACCTAGTATATAGCCAGGAACGAGGAGAACACACATCGGCAATTTTAACGCGCAAGCATTAAGAAATACCCGACATCAGTAGGGTCGACCCGACGAATGCAAAGAATAAATGTCAGGGTCCCAGCTGCAACCAAACCCAAGAATTCTGCGTGGCAATAAAGGATTTTACCACAGAGCTATGCCACGACTTGGTACTACTTTTCTGAGTTTCAAAAAAAAAAAATCATCTGCAAGTACAATTTAGGGAGTGCTTGAAAATAACAGCTGCAGATTCAGAGACAGCCCGTGTGGTTCATTATCTATGATTTTACGTCAGTGAATAATAGCTATGATTCAGTACTTAATCCCATTGAGGTTAAAAATAAGTATGTACTATGCACTCTTCCATTCTAAGGAAAGTTATGGGATGTTAGTCTGGAAAACGACATCACAAGGGAATTACCATAAGTTAATAACTATACAAAAGAAAATATTGCGCTGCTTTGAAAATCAGGGGGAATCTACAAGACTTGCGCACTGCTGCACTATTCGATAAACATAACATACTCAGAATTGATCAATTATATCATTTTAAAATACTTCAGTTAATACAAAAGACTAAGCTATATGAAGAAAGTTGCACCGAAAGACCACACTACAGTATGCGAGAACAAAAGAAACGAGCTCCTACAACAAGAACGAAGTATGGAAAACAAAGTATTGCTTACCAGGTACCTCAGGTTTTAAATACCCTTGCAGATCAATTGAACTTCAGGGCTAGTAGTGCGACTTTCAAGAAACAAATAAAGAACTTATTCATAACCACCGGTCTACACTATCGAAACTACGTAATGGAGTCTCATGCCTCTGCAAATGCTTAAATTGTTCATAAACCTCTATGTCAAATATACGAGTGTATACAGCGGAATTAATTGTATCCGCATGCATTTTGTGCCTGTTTTCGATGTTGTTTCATTGATATTGTTTAGTTGTGAATTATAACGAGAGTGACCTCTAATTCTTAAAATGTGTCATGTAAACTTCTTATGCTATTTATGTTTGAATTTTGTGTTTAAAATTTCAGGTTGCTTGAAACCAATGTATTGAATATATATATTGTTTAAGCTTTGCACTGTCACGGACTGCGGAGGGACAAGGGCCTTTGTCAGGCTGTTCGCCTTTAGCCCTTTGCCCCTGCAGTGAGCTCTGTATCCGGCTTACTGTAAATAAAAATCCTACTACTACTACTACTACATTTGAAATGAAGACATTTTTCTAACACCAGTGGTAGACACTCTAAGTTCAGTCTTTTCTCTGAATCATAGAAGCCTTTTAATAAACTAAATAAAAAAGACTTAACGTCACATAGCCACAATTATCTGAAGCTGCTATCAATCATGACTCAATTTGAGATTATATTGAACATGATTGCCGGCCCTTTCTAAGCGGAGTTACCATCATCCTATAGATTTATCGACAGTTACCCATGCTCCCAGTCATCTGGCACGCATGGGCTCCCAAAAAGTTTTTTTTATTTTCCCCACTCTATTGCTTTTCATATTTATGACAGCTTTCAGAGAGCTTGGCTCAAAAAAAGAACACCTTTTTGTTTGCCTTTACCTAAAGAACAATCATTTCTTTTCTTTAGTGATTGCTCGCAGGGCTTTTTATTGATCAACTTCACATGGTAACGTCTTTCACTGATGCTGCAACCTCAGCTGCACCATGAGCAGTGTGCACTTGACACGTTTTCTGAGTTTCAAAAAAAATCATCTTTCTCTTTATTTTTTTGAAAGGTCAATGCAAGTACAACAAATATCTGTGCAAAGCTCAAAAATCATTCTCCTTTCTATCAGAAAGTACTGTTTATCGCCGCTTAGGCACGACAAGCTCCTGCTATCCTGTGTATAGTTTGCCCATAGCAACGAAACTAGCACCAGTTTATTGAGACGCCTTTTCAGCAGTTAAATTCTAGTTAAACCTGCTTTTTACTGCACCGCTGCTCTGAAGTGTTCCTCCAAACCATCAGGAAGAACTCAGTTTTTTTTAATGCGCACAAATTCATAACGAAATTCGGCGATTTTGAGCATATCTATCTATCTATCTATCTATCTATCTATCTATCTATCTATCTATCTATCTATCTATCTATCTATCTATCTATCTATCTATCTATCTATCTAGCCGCTTACGTTTGGGTGCTCTCGTGGTCACCTCCTTAACTTGGCTTGAACCAAAATTTGCATGGGAGGGTAAGATGGTTTGACAAATATGACGCGCTGGTCAAGACATGAATAATGTCACAATCCTGTCACATACGTCGTCAAACATTTCGCGCCAGACAGTGGCACATACCGACGGGTGGGCGTGTGCCGCTGTTGTGCGTTTATGTGCCATGGGTGATGACACCTAGTATATAGGCAGGAACGAGGAGAACACACATCGGCAATTTTAACGCGCAAGCATTAAGAAATACCCGACATCAGTAGGGTCGACCCGACGAATGCAAAGAATAAATGTCAGGGTCCCAGCTGCAACCAAACCCAAGAATTCTGCGTGGCAATGAAGGATTTTACCACAGAGCTATGCCACGACTTGGTACTACTTTTCGAACAGAGGGTAATCTTCGTGAAATGTCAATAGTGGTTGCAGCGCGGCCTTCCCTTTTGTGAACATTACATATGTGCCGCTTTCATACAGCCGTCACGTCAGGTTAACGCAAATTGTGGTTAGTTGCCATGCGCTGTAGTTGATTTGTGTAGCAGTGTCCAGGGGCAGCATCCTGGCGAGCATCAGCGCTTCGTATCAAATTCTGGTGTTGCTAATACGCATGTTCCAGTTGGCATCGTTCCTCAAGTGCAAAGAACTGGTTATGTCAACATCTGCCACTGTTTACCATAGGTCTGTACGTGCAACATTTGTACATATCCTTAGCGTCATTTCATGCTGTGTCACTCAATAAAAAAGGTACAACAGTTTCTTTTCCTCCGCATGCTTCGCACAAGTTAGATTCCCAGGTACGTGGGATCTGCTGAATTGCTTTCTAGTTCTAGATCATAACCGCATTTTCAAATTTCACTATTGATTATGTTCTTTTTGATGGCGTTCGTGCTTACTAAACAGAATTAAGCATATTGAAATATAGTATTTTTTCCACTAACTTGGTGCAGCGTAACTTCAGTGCATCGACCTTGACAAGGTGTCTCAGACTCGGAACGCTCACTGCGCGAACGGAGCTGCTCCTGTTTCGCGCTGGTGATAGAATTCCGTCAGAATGCATGGAGTCAGAAGAGCAACCAGCTCCACATTCATCTGAAAAGGTATTGAAGCCGTCATGTCTGTGAGCACAATAATATTTTACAAGCAGCTTAAGCATCTACTGCACATCAGTACTGTAGAGTATCCGCTTTGTGGGATGTACTGCTTGTACTGTACACTCCCGGTATTATGAGCTGCATGTATTGCATACACGTTTTTAAGAGGCGATTTATTTTAAAAATTTAATGTGTACTTCTCAACTAGAGTTCAATGGGAATACGTCGTATGTAGTATACATGCAATGCCAGAAAGCATAGTCCATATACTGCTTGAATATCCATAATGACTCCAATGATGCAATCGTGATAGCACCAACATGAACAGGGTGAGTGAATTTCAGCCTTCTCTGTCGCTCTAGCCATCGCCATTTTATTCGTATCAAGTTTTAGCGTAAGAAGAGTCAGTCACACCCCTGACTCTTGTGGGAGCATTGTTGGTATAGCATTTGTTGCCCTCTAGAAGGTGGATAAATCACAAGGTTTAACCTGCTTCATCGTATAGTGTGTTTATCCAATATGTACTGCTGTTCCGTTCACGCGAAATGCAATTTCTTTCTTCAGTTCCCTCACTGAAGCGTTCCTGGTGTGTTACCAAGTGTAATAGTTTGAACTGCTTATGCGATGGACTTGGAGCATGCTTTAGTGTGTGATAATATCTTGCGATTCTTGTATTGTTCACTGTATAAAATCCCACTATACCTCGTCAGGGATGAAGCCCGGCTTTTCCCTTTCGTTCTCACGCTGCTCATTTTTATTGTTCTTGTGATCCTTCTCTTTTTGACTGATGATTGCTCTCACGGGAGAGACGACGCACAAAATGGCCCATTGATGAGCGGGAGCAGAATTTTAGGTACATTGCTTCACAAACGCTGTAGAACTCCTTCTCTTGACTACTGCAGAGATTGAATCCATAGCCGCATGGTTATAGAACGAGAGTCAAGCTCTTGCGGTCTGAACCCCAACTGCATTGTTTCTTTTGTTTGTATTCTGCCCCTGTCTTGTAACAGTTCTCGCCTTGTGTTTTGCATACTGACCAGTGTACCAAAGTTCTGTTGCTTCAGCTTCGGTTTGCTATGATCTCGCGAAGTCATTTTATGACCTTATGACGTCGTGCACATCCGTCTGATCCCAGCCTGGGCTTTTTCTATGCTAAGTTTTCAATTCCATGATTTATATAAATTCCGAGCGTGAACCTAAAAGTTCACATATTACACTGTTATTTTGCAGTGTGCCTGCGCGAAATGTGTCTGTGTGACTTTGTATAAGTGTCTCGTATTGTATATATACATTCATTCCTATTCATTTCGCACATCTTATTACACACGTCGTTTCCTATTATTGTATTGTGGTTTAGGGACGTCGAACCGCAAAAATAATTGCGTATATCACATGAAAAAAGGTACTTTTTCACATGTCCTTTCAGACTAGGTGCCACTTTTCAGCCTCTTCAACTCATTTCGTGATGCTTTCAACTTATAATCAGGTAAATTTGGGTTTATAGTAGCTCAATTACGATTTAGAATATTTCTTTTTTTAATTTTCAAGTTAGTTGTTGCAATAATTTTGTGGGTGTCAGACACGCCTCTTTTCCGTTTTGCAATGTTCTCGTGTTCTTAGAGTACACGAATACTTAAATTATTGTTAATACAAGCACCTTGATGACCGTTTCAGTTTTCTTCGCTGAAGTCACGTTTCTTAGCACCTAAGGTGCTGTGAATGAATATGTGCGTGCTTTTCAAGGGGGCGAGTACGTAAGACAAGCGAATACTCGCACTATCCATCATTGCCAACCTAAGCGAGTACGTAGGAAAAACAGGGTGCGACCACCTTACGCCCGCATGCAAAGTGAGAGCGCTTTTAAAAACATCTTATGTACTAATACACAAAGAGGTCGATAGAGTCTAGTTTATTGCCTTCTTTTTGTTACTTTAAAACATCGTGTTCTGAAAAGAATTCGGGCTGAAACGTTTACACTTCTTTTGGACCTCATCCAGCCGTGGATAAAGCGTTTACATTTAAAGTTTGGTTTTAGACTAGTCTTTTTCTTCTTATTTATATTAGGATCCCTTCGCTTCACTCGGTGGCTTATGCGGTGTTCAATTTGTGGTATTTCGGTGCTTAGTACTATTCTAAATACGATTTGAATGGCACATTTTCCGAAAGAACTCGCATGATTGTTACCAGAGAAAGCTGTTTCTTTCGCTCAGTTATGGATGAAGATTGCTGACTTGAAAGTTTATGGCACGAATCAATTCCCGCGATTGCTGGCGACCATTTTCAGCGCATCTGACGCATTGTGCGCACGGTTGAATTTGCACCGCTTTTAAATCACATAATGTTTCTTAGCAGGGATTCATATATACGAGAATGATAATATAACACCTTACATACATGCGCACGCTACTAAAGCACGCTGTTGGCGTTGCGTGTGCATTGCATCCAGAACAATTGTATATCCAGCCTAAAACAAACGGATGATGAAGACATATAAAAGATGAATATATATAAATATAGACATGATAATGACATATACTCCAATCAACAATCTTTCATCACTCATATATTCATCATAGTTGATGATATATTTACTGTGGGCATTTAGTATACCAATCCTCTTCATCTGTACATTATCATCATTATCATGTGTTGCTCATGCATCCTCATCGTTGTCACGTAGCATCATCATCTTGGTTCGTTCATCTCAGCTGTCGGCTGCCGGTTCCTCGGGCCTAATAAAGGTCTTCCAAACCAAGACTTCATACGTGTGGGAGGTTATATATATATATATATATATATATATATATATGTATATATATATATATATATATTTATATATATATATATATATATATATATATATATATATATATTTATATATATATATCCTGATGAAGGTCAGACTCTGGGCCGAAACGTCGAAATAAACACCGTTGTGACCGCTCACGGAGAATCTACTTGACTACACACACACACACACACAAGCAAACACACACACACACCTACATATATATATATATATATATATATATATATATATATATATATATATATATATATATATATGTGTGTGTGTGTGTGTGTGTGTGTGTGTGTGTTTGTGCGTGTGTGTGTGTTGTTTCTTAAAATCTAGGCAAGCCCGCTTATCAGAACAGGTGATATTAGGGGGAAATGAAATATAACCTGCAGCCAAACTATGCGGGCCTTAGTCTTCTCAAATATATATTCAAATCGAAACGTTTATTAATTTTATTTCAGTTGTACGGAGACATGTGGTGCTATTTCTATATGCTTTGTGATGAGTCACACAAGTGCAATAGAGTGAACAGTAAAAGAGTTTATGCACTGTTATTTTCTTTTCTAAACATCTTGTTACGTCTTTCTTGACACGATGATTTTTGAATATTCTCATCTGCAACCAAATATCTTACCCTATAGAGAAACGCCATTCCTGCAGTGAAAATTCGCCTTCTTACTGGCACGACAACAAGTGTGGCCATATTGCTTTCAACTAAAAGGGTCGAAAGATCATCCAATACGTTTCATCTCCTCGTGTATAACCTGGTCTTTGAGTACATTCATTTCTAAAGAATTCTTTCTTGACATCTGTTCCTTCTAACGAGCATCTGCATGAACAGGTGTCATCTTCAGGAAGGCAGCACAGTCCTCGTGATCTCGTTTGCGCGTAATCCAGTTATGGTTTGGAGTTAGCCTGCGGCAATGACACGATTGGAGTTCGAGAATGCCCAGCAACAGTCCGGAGGCGCTCTTTTTCGGGCTCAGTGAGCAGGGCATGAGCTTTGTTATTACTATTCCATGTACTCTGATAGCTCCAATTTTCTGTGCATACCTTTTTTACGTGTTATTTGGGGACGAATCTGCCTTGCAAAGTGTGCTATTGCATTTTTAAGGTTATTATGTATCCGCCTACAAGCTGGGAAATCTTTTTTTCGACGCATGAGCCTGGAATAAGCTGGCAGGATGAATGTTTGTCAAACTAAAAATAGAGACTGTCTATAAAAACATGAATGGGCACGTGACTAACCAACACTCACTGTGACCTCCAGGCTTTTTCTCTAGTGAAGCAATTTCAAACGGCACGCATTCGTGGACACCACCGGCGTGACAACGGGGAACATCAATAATGGGGACGGGTACTACGCGGTACATTTAGCTTTTCTACCTTTAGGGGATCTCTCACATTTTAGGCGGGCTGTCGGTTTATCGCTTTTGCCACAGAAGGTGATGTGCTTGGTTCCGTCTTTGTTGGTTAGGAGGAGCAAGTTGATATTCCTCAAACCTCAAGCTGGAACCTCAGAAACGTCTTCAGGGTGTGCTTAAAACTAAGTAGGCCAGAAAATGTAAGGTCAGTTTTGCATTTTCGTAAGTATAACGGACTCAACATTTCCACCGATGCAAGAATCTTTAAACTGAATGCTTCGTCAACTACGAAACAATGTAGAACGCTTTTGGGCAAGTCTTTGAATGTATTTTAAAAGCTTCAGCTTTTTTTAATTGGCGCCCGGGTGTGTAAAGGTCACAATAAATTAAACAAACAAACAGGAGACGTCAAAATTGTATGCATCAGCATAAGCCCGTTAAGCGACTTATGCCTGTCGCGCTTTGGGCAGAAAGCACTCCGTGACTACATTTTTACGAAGTTGATGAAACAAATACTTTGTTTTCCGGAAATGTTGCTTTAGATTGGCTCTCACTATAACTGATGTTTTCATTCTGTTGCTTAAGGAAGGTTTTGAATCAAATTTTAATCTAATTTTGATGTTGCCTAAAGAAACACTGACACCATGTCATAGGCTTCATTTCATTATTCGTCCTTAAATAAATTGCCTTTTTTTCAATATATATCTCGTAATCAATGTGACAAAACACAATAGACAGAACATGAACACGCGGGCATGGGAAGGAAGTGAGGACTTCACAAGTAGCGTTTGTGATGCCTTGAATTCTTTCCTATGTCCGCATGCAGACGCTCTATCTTTTAGCATGAGGACGTAACAGCCAGATACGCTTTCTGTCAATATAAGACCACCTATGGGCCAGAAGATTGACCACTCAGAGCAGCAGATAAGGCATTTCATTTTGCACCGTACAAAGACACAGAATATTAGGAGATAATAATAAGCAAGACATTTGTCATCATAGTCGGCACTTGCGGAAATTGTCTGTCTTCTAAGGGGAACGGTCATTCCCCGTAGCTTACGTTGCACGAGGAAGAATACAAGTGCTTTATTAAGGTCTTAGAAAGGGCAATCTTTTTGAACTGTCTTCCTTCGTGGGTGAAAGCGTTGCGGTGTTCGGCTGAGAACCCAAAAGTCGCTTGTTTGATCTGGACCACGGCCATCACGTTTGAACAAATAAGGAGAGCTTCAGGGTTGTCGCGTGCTGTACGAAAAAGAAATTACGAGCTCTGAGTTTTCATAGTCCTTCCCTACGCTGAGCCTCACAATGCTATCGTGCTTTGACGCATAAAACCCAAGAATATGTTATCAGTTATCTTTTCGAGTGTGGAGATCATTGGATCGATGACTGATATACTTGCACCACAAGAAGTCCCACCGAATGTGGCCGAGATTTTCGTAATAAAATTGAATGTTCTTCCATTGTTCTTCAATTTCATAACCACGACATGAAGCAACATTTAGGGCGTTGTTTTATTATACTTTGAGTTGCTGCAAATGAGCATGCCGAACGCCTTTGTGTCTAGAGTATTGAGCATATTGGGAGACGTCCCCTGAACAAAAAAGCACTTACCAGCACGGTGTTCGTTAGTACAAAACTTGTCGTATGGTATGTAAATATGACTTCTCATTCATCGGCTGGGTCAATTGTTTACTCCCGCTGCAGTGAATGCAGACTAATAATAATTCTTTGGGTTTAAGCTGCCAAAACCATCGCATGACTATTACAAACGCCTTATTAAAAGCCTCCGGAAATTTTTACTACCGGTAGTAATTTAACGCGCCCCTAAATCTAAGCAAATAGACTTTGAGGATTTTCGCCTTTATAGAACATGCGGCCGCCACGACCGGGATTTGTTCTTGCGACAAGCGAGTTATTAGTGGAGAACTATAACCACTTTACCACTAGACCACTGTTGCGAGTTAGTAAATGATCACTGCACTGTTGCAGTTATGTTTAATGAAGCTTCATCTATGAGAAATGTTGCTTACCACTTCATACCTTCGAACTTGTAAAGGGTGTCATAGTTAACTACTGCTTAGCGCTGATTGACCCTTCCGCCAAGCGGCTCATCGTACACACAAACATAACCTATTCGCATATAATATATACTTCTGCGGAAAACCGTGCCAGCTTTCTAGGGGATTTCGTGCACTGTTTCGTAATAAGGAGAGAAAATGTACCCACTATTCGCACTAATTACTTCGCGATTGAGGCATATAAACGCATTAGCCAAATTGCCCGACATATTCAAGCAGAGAATTCGCGCTCATGTGTCTCTACTGCCTGAAAACAAAGTACACATATCTGATTTTGAGCAGGCCATTTAGCAAGAACGTTGCGCAGGGACTTGCAAGAACTGACCCATTCAAAGAAGGAAGAAAAATAGGAGAAAAAAAACGGCAGGGAGGTTAACCAGTCTATGGGCAGCTGGTTTGCTTCCCTACGCATAGGAGGGGGATGGGGGAAAAATATGATGAGAAAAGAGCGAAGAGAGATAAACACAGCACATTAGGCAGCATACGCACTCACACTAAGTCATAGTCCAGTCTTATTTTACGTGGTGTGTGACATTGCTGTTACAGCCGCTTGTTCAAGTCTGTGTCGCGTAGAATTTCACCAGTGCTTTTGTCGCCTTCTGTTGCATTGTCTTCTCTGGGGCACTTGAAAGAATAGTATCCACAGACATTTGGCTGTTGTCGATGCGCGCAAGAGTGGACGCCAGTGACTGTCTCCGGATGTCATACAACGGACAGTCGCACAGGATGTGGTGTAGCATCTCTTCGCAACGACAGGCTTCGCAAAGAGCGTTGTTGGCCATTCCTATGACAAAAGAATAAGGTTTTGTGAAAGTTCCGTGTACACAAACAAAGACCCAGACAGAACAGCGCTACTATCTCAAAAATAGCTGTAGACTGCAGTACTGTAATGTGCTATATACTTTCGTAGTTACCGCTTTTTGATACTTTAGCACAGCATGAATAACACCGCACTGTCTCCGTATTGGTACCACCAATCTGGCAGGCTGCGGAGAAATACTCCCGCTAAGAACGAAGCTCTGCTCTTTCGTTTGTTTTTTTTTATCTGCGTTTGGGCGCAGATTACACAGCGGGTAGGCAATATGAAAAGCAAAACGAAAAGAAAAAAAATAAATGTAAGCATTGCTCACTTAGTGCTGTGAGCATTGCACTGACATTCGCACGCTCGCGTAAACACATCCGGCGACTAAGGCTTGTCCGGCTTTACGCATCATAACATGTGTTCTACGCGTTAGTACATATGGTGTTTGTTTTCATATGCGCACATGGCTCTTATAATCTATAAACCCGCGAAAGCAGTTTTAATTAGTGGGAAGCCTTATGGTGATCAACGAGGTGCCATTAAAATGACACTGAAAAGAAGGCTCTGTGAATAAAGGGAAGGAGCAGATAAAGAGAAGAATGCTCAAACGTTGCTATTCCCGGCTCATTTATTGGGCACTACACAAGTTAATATCTAACAGTCGGTTAAGAAGGTTGTGGGATCGTCTAACGTAGCGTAGCATATGGCAGACTTCAGTACAGTGCTAGTTAAACAGGCTCATTTTCTACCCGGGGTTGTCTTCAGTAAAGTCATGACATGCCATACTGCAGTATTGTAGTATACCATACAGACAAATGATTAATCTTGCAGGCCACAAGCCTGAGCGAAACGTTGTAAATAGTGTAGTGTGTATGTGTGACTGTATGTATTATAAGTGTATCATTGTATATGCCATAGTCATCAACCGGTACCTGGAATAGCATGTCCGGTAAAACACCAGGCAGACATCTCAAGCTGTCCATTGAAATAATTATCTCGCTCTCTCCTATTGGGCATGAATTAGGTTCTTTCATCCATCCATCCGCCCATCTCTCTCTTTCTCCCTCTTGGAAAAAGTAAGCTTAACCTTCACGGTACGCATGCTTGTTATATAGCGTAATACAGTTATGGCAGAGCGAGTTTCTCGCATAGGTGGTGGACTGGTTAGGGTAATCGGCTACTGGCTTGATATTCCAGTTTTGACAATGACCATGGTGGTTAATCTCAAATCAGGGAAATTGCTAAATGGCCCTGTCGGTGAATGGTAAGGAACGCCACTTGTTTACATTCAAAAGAGACGACTATAAAAGGCGAGTGCCGTTTCCTTTGTTTCGTTCTCCCTCCACTGTGCTAAGCATCGTCCTCCTCTTTTTGCGACATACTGCGAATGTCGTGGTCGCGCACTGTCCCCGAGCTCGCCCACTTTACACTAAGCCACGATATTGTGTGACGACGTTATGTCATGTCATGAAGATACCATGACATAATGATGGCGCAAAAAACTGTGCTGATAAGTTACGACATGATCAAACTCCCGTGTCACGTAATGTTACGTGGTAGTCTTGTGACTTTCAGGAAGCCGTCACAACAAACAATTACTTGAGTATTACGTTACTGAAGACCTCGCTTTATTGCTTAGTTTTTAGCCCTCGTGATGTCTTGTGAAGTATAGTCACTCTTCAGAAAATCTGTACTCTGTATTCATTAAACATGTGAGGTTTTACCCTGAACACCACTATCATTACGTTGTTTTTTTTTCATTTTGAGGGTTTGAGTCTCGCCACGATAGCCTACTGGCTAAGGTACTTGTCTACTGACCCACAGGTCACGGGATCGAATCCCAGCTGCAGCGGTTGCATTTTAGGCCCGTGTGCTCAGGTTTTGGTGCACGTTCAAGATCCCTAGGTGGTGTTAATTTCCGGAGCCCTCCACTACGGCGTCTCTCTTGTAAAATAGTGGTTTTGGGACGTTAAACTACACAAGTCAATCAATCGAAGACCAGCTTCAGCGTTCTCAGCACTTCAGCAGTGAGCTAGGAAAAAAATACTAGGTACAAGATAAAGAAGAAAAAAGAGAACAGACGGGATAACAGGAAAAAACATTACACCTCCTGACAACATATTTTCAACCAAGCTGAAGCAATATACATTCGCAGAACATATACCTAGAAAAGAACATAATCGTTAGTCATTATAAATGACAAACGGAGTTTTAAGATAAAAAAAATGGCAGCAGATCTCACATACACTGGGAATCAATGATATGCGAAGCACGAATGGAAAATGTTGATATGTCACTTCAAAAGTAGCACAGCGTTACGAAGTGGAGGTAAAGGATGCGTACATGCCTTCCGTGTAATGATTCTCATGTTTTGATGTGTCGTTTACTTTCGTCATCTACTCCCGTCACTTGATACCAAATTTAGTATATGTGGAGCTAGCAGAACGGCCATGACCAGGCTATGAGCGTAGTATGTTGTCATGTTCCTACATAACACGCGTGTCGGAATTATCATGTTTGTGCCAGTCCTATATTTCGCCATCCATTGACGTCACTTAACACCGAATTCGGTATATGTGGAGCTAGCGAAAGGGCGGCGAGCGCATTATGAAGGGCCCAATATAGCGTTGACGCGCGCGCACGCTGGCCACTGCAGCGATTCTACGTCAGCAAAACGCGAGCACTTATAGTCTGACGCCAGCGTGCGTCGGCGTGGCCCGATGGCAACCAGCACCAAATGCGACGTGCTGCATTTCGCACCGATGCGTTACCCAGACAACACTTTTCGTCTCTCTATTTTCGTGACGGAGGGACGCTGGACGCGCTGAAACGCGCATGCATCAAAGCAACTCAGCGCGGCGTGCCTGAGAGTAAAAGGCAGGACCAGCGCCGGGCGTCGCGACGCTAGCGTGACGCGAAAAATTAACGCCGGCGAGCACGCGCTATGCGTAAAATGCACTGGCACCTTGACTGTGGCGTGTAGTCATGTTCTCACATGACACGCCTCTCATGATTATCAAGTTTTCAGCAGTCACATACCTTCGCAATCTATTGTAGTCACGTAATACCGAGTTTGGTACATGTCAAGCTAGCAAAACGGCCGCGAGCGCATCATGAGCGGAACATGTAGCCATGTTGCTACCAGACACGCATCTCATGTTTATAATGTTTGCGGCAGTATCATACCTACGTCATCCATGCACATCCCGTAATACCGAATTTGGTATAAATGAGGCTAGTGCAACGGCCGCTAGCGCATCAAGAGCGAGGCATGTAGTCATGTTATGACAAGACACGCATATCATCATTATTATGTTTGCACCAGTCACATACCTTTGTTGTCTATTCACGTACTGTAAATACTAAATTTGGTATATGTGACGCTAGCGAAATGGCCGCGAGCGCATCATGATCGTGGGACGTACTCATGTTGTTACATGACACGGATGTCATGATTTTGTTAGGGTCTGTCGCTTCTGTTCGCCATGCAGTCATGTTATACCATACCATTTTTGCAACATGGCTTGTGAATGAATTCACCGCAAAGGCTGCAGGATCATGAATGTAAATCATGTCATTTATGACGAACATGTCATGATTTTCATGTTATGACTAGTCTAATATGTTTTTCATACAGTGATGTTGTGCCATACTAAGCTTGGTATTGACACCATTATTGAAACGGCCAGGAGAGCTAAAAGTCGTAGGTGGCTAGATAGATAGATAGATAGATAGATAGATAGATAGATAGATAGATAGATAGATAGATAGATAGATAGATAGATAGATAGATAGATAGATAGATAGATAGATACGCTCAAAGTCGCCGAAGTTCGCTGAGAAATGCTTCGCATTTATTACGCATAGCAGAAGGAGGCAGAAAGTTTGGTGCGTGGATAAAATTATAGTCGCAAAGATAACGTGGCCACCGCAAGCACAAGACCGGGACTATTTGACATTGGACAAACACGGGAGAAGTCTTCGCTCTACAGTTGGCGTCTTCATGCTCATGATTAAGATGAATATAGTCGTAGTATATCTGAACATTTAAAGCAACTGACGTCTTCACTGGAGGTGAGGCATCTCTTTCTATCGGAATTTAGCGTGCGCTGGCTAATATCTAAGATCTGTCAACAAGCACTAGCTGGTCTTTTGAATTCAAACCGCAAGAGAGCTGGTTCTTCCGCTGGTTCTTCCGAAGTCATTGATAAAAATATTGTTTCATGAGAAGGTTGCCTGAACCACCAAATATAATTCTGAGTTTTTTGTTATTTCTTGTAGCAGGCCGTAATTTCTAGTAAGTTGTGTGAGAGTCAAACCTTCCTTTATAGAATCGTGGTACCTGGACCCCTTCCTGAAGTAGCAAAGCAAGGGATAAAGTTGGAAGCTTGCAACCCGACGAGAACGAACCGGATTTATCAACGTCGTATTACTGTGTAAAAACAAGCACAGTACACTTTCCCAGCTTCCACATAGAGCATTAAGACCGTGGAAATGCCATTACTGTTTGACTGATCGCACTGCGGAAAAGGCCGCGAAGACGTATGGTGACAGGTTGCTCGAGGTATGCTTCCTGCTTCGCAGAGTGTGAGATGAAATGTGACTAATGCACCAGGTAGGTGGGGTTTCATTGAACAAGTATGAAGTATACGATTACGAACTCTTGTATTCTCATGCTACTCACAATAGAGAAACAGTCCATTTGGCTGTCTTCTGGAGATGGCGTGATTATATTTCAAATATAACGTGGAACATACTTTTCCTGGCTGATGTAATATCGTTTTCTTGCGTTTCCTTGCTTTATAACGTTGAAATATGTATCTTTGTATGCAATTACAGGTTTACGTACAAATAAATATTAGCAGCAGCGTTAACCTAATGATATTATCTTAGGTACCGCATGCAGCAATGCAGTGTCCTCGTCGAATGGCCCGGATGACATTTCTTACCGGATGCTGTGCCACCTTCGTAAACGGGCACGAGAAGCTCTCCTTAACATCTTCAAAGGATTCTGGCAAGCTAGCATCGTTCCGCAAGATTGGAATATTAGCCGCTTGGTACCACTTCTTAAGCTTGGCAAATATCCCATAGACATTACCTCTTACCGACCGATCGTACTTTCAAGTCAAGTTGGAAAGGTCATGGAGAGAATGATCTTGGCCAGGCTTGAATGGTAGCTTTAACGCTACGATATATGACCGAATGCAATGGCTTGTTTTCGCCGTCACTGATGTTCCATCGGCAATGTTATAGATCTTGTTACGTATGTACAGCATCAAAAGGCATGTAAACAATTACCTGTTGCCATGTCCTTTGATGTAAAAGGAGCATACGACAATGTTCTTCATGTCGCCATCCTCGAAGCCATTGAATAAGTGGGTGTAGGTGGAAAACTGTATTGTTGTACATTCAGTTATTTACAAGGGCGGACCCTTTTTGTGAAAACCGCAGAAGGTCCACCCAACCAACACGCCACGCATCGTGGAGTTCCGCAAGGTGGCGTCTTGAGTCCAACCCTTTTCAACCTCGTTCTCTTTTGTGTCACGGCACGACTGCCAAGTGTGGTCAAGCTATCTATGTACGCTGACGACATCTGCCTCTGGGCTTCTGGCGTGACAAAACCTCTGGTGCACACAAGGCTTCAGAAAGCTGCGACGTTGGTATGAGTGTACCTCAAAGAACAGGGACTGAAAATCTCACCAGAAAAATGCGCATTGATTGCTTTTAGTCTAAATTCAATGAGGACAAACGCTATATCTATTGACGACCAGGTCATACCATATGTTATGATGCCCAAATTTTCAAGTGTATTCAATAATAGAGACCTTTGCTGGGGTCCACATGTGGCCCTCTTGAAGGAAAGCCGACAGGCATTGCTCACTTATTCAAGTGTCTTGGAGGAAAAACCTGAGGGACCTCAGTATATGAAGTGATGCAATTGTACATGACACTTTTTCTCGGCTATTTGTGGTAAAGCTTGCCTGTGTTGTCCAATACATGAAGAACTAGCGTTCGCACTCTCGAAAGCATCCAGGCTATAGCTCTGCGAGTTTGTCTGGGGCTACCGCGATGTTCATTAACAGCTGAGACAACCACGATCGCAAATCAGTGCCCTCTGACAACGCATATCGTAATGGAAGTGCTCAGACCACACGGGAAACATATTACTCGCACCCCTACCCATAATCTAGCCTCACTGTCAGAACACCGACCTCGTGCGTCATTTTTCGAGACAGTCTTGTCATATCGCAACTGCATACCCACGGTATATACAACTCCGTCCATAATTGCAAATCTCCCATGATGTATGACTCATCCATATGTTGAACTCATGGTTCCAGACATACATTCAAAAGCCTGGCTTTCGTCTCCAGCGCTAAAACAGCTTTCTCTTCTCTTGTTGTATGAGAAGTACAGTGCACATAACCATCAATATACTGACGCTTCAGCCTAAGTGAATGGGTCTGCAGGGTCGGTTATCTTTCCTGCAACAGCGACAACGAGGAAGATTTGCTTATCTCACCAGACGTCATCGACAGCCGTGGAACTTGCTGCTCTACGTAGCGCAGTTAACGTCAATAAGCACCAAGAAGCCAATAAATGGAGCGTGTTCATGGACTTCAAGGCAGCACTACAGTGTCTGGTATTCGCCTTACACCAGGGACCTTATGAACAACTAGTGCGGGAAATTGCAGAGCTGATTTGCTGCCGCTTCGATGAAGGACCTGAAATCACGTTTCAGTGGCTTGAAAGTTACTGCGGCATATTGGGCAACGAACATGCCAATGCAGCTGCTCGATCAGCACACGAAGATAGTGATGAAGAATCTATCCCATTTTCAAGGATTAATGCTGCAATGAAAATCCAAAAAATCGCTAATGAAGAAGTAAAATTTCTGTGGAACGCTGAGGGCTTAATGCACACGACTGCATAAGCTGGACACGTCTCGTCGACTTGGGCCTCCGTCCGGACTCTCTCGACTTGAGACAGCGGTGCTTTGCCGACTGTGGCTTGGTGTCGCTTTCACCGAAGTTTTCACCTTCCAAATCAGCGTAGAAGACAGTGCTGCTTGCGATCATTGCGGTAGCGATGAAATTATAGAGCACGTTCTTCAACACTGCCCTCGTTACAGCGTGCAAAAACGACAATTAGCTGCTGCGTAAGCCGGCCTTGACGACAGACCTTTGTCAGAACAATCAGTGCTTGAACGGTGACATCTGTCTTCCTACAGCAAATCAGTGAAGGCCTTATTGAACTTTTCGCATGATAGTGACCTAATTTAAAGGCCATAGCACCCCAGCTCACATTTTGTTTTACTTTTTCGCGCGTCTATTTTTCTCTTCTCTTTCTTTCACATCTTTCTTCCCCATTCTCCTTTCCCTTAGCGCAGGGTAGCAAACCGGATGCTCCAATTTCCGGCTATCCTCGCTGCGTTTTCCTCATTTTATTCTCTCTCTCCCCACAGTGCAACGGTAATTTGTCTCTACTGTCTTTCCTTCCCCGTTCCCTTGCGCTGCCCTTTCAAATTAAGTATTATGAACCAGCTAGCCCAAATAAAATTACTTATCAGTAGAGGACCATGCAGTACCTAGGAATTTATGCAGACCGTGGTTAGCGTAACCGATATTTCTGGAATAAGCAAACAGGCCTAATACCTCAATGAGAGAAGCAAGTGTTCATTTGTTTATATATTCTCTGCACACCTAAAGAGACTGAGTTCTTAGTTAAGGTATATAACAAAACATATAAAAACCTATAGTTGCGTTGTCCGATATAAGTGTCATATGAGCTTAGTTACGCCAGATATATCGGCGACATTAACCAAAGTCAGCATAAAAGCATGTGTCAAGATGACGAGGAAGTAATCTATTCATACATTTTTCGAGCCTAAAAATGCTAAGCCTGTGCGGAAGGCGCAACACAGTGACAGTGAAAGCTAGAAGAGCGGCCTTTCAGAGCGTTTTCAAAACTCTCATTGGGTAACTACTATAGGCAGTAATAATACCTTTATGGGGTAGTAGGCTCCCTTTCGCTATGCTATTTTTCGTCATTCTTCTGAGAAGTGTGGTATCCGCTATGCACTTGCAAGGAAGTTTATGCCAATTGTTTAAGCAGTGGATGATGACATTGAGGAAATATGGCCTAAGTGGGTATGCGCCGAGGTTAATAGAAGAACAAAAAACAAGCTTTGTAGTGGGTTAAAGCATTGGACTGCCCACTTGTTGCGCTATTCGCTTTGTGTGACGATTCGTTGCTCTTTCGCCGCAATAAAATGCTTCATAAGTTGTATAAACGCGATTGCTTTCCTGACATCAAGCCTGGCTTAGGCAAGTTTGCCATAAAATCACAAGCACCGGAGTAGCTCAGTGGTAGAATACTGGGCTGGCACAAAACGGTTCAAGCCCCACTGTGTTGTTGGTGCTAGGTTTTCTTTCTAATTTGCGCAATGTGTTTACGGACACCGGCGGCGGTGGTGGGGGCGGCGGTGGACAACTGCGAGTGACACGAGTTGCGATATCATAACAGTTTTCGCTGTAAAATAATAATTGAAAATATTTAGGTCAATATTAAAAAACCGTGCTATCAGTCAGGGCCAAATAGCACCAATAAATAACCTGCCAAATCATGAAAGGGAGTGCAGTAAATGTAGAGCACATATATTTCACTGTCTTGCTTATCATTTGGTTTAGATGCATTCCTACATTATCCTACATGGCAACAAATCTCAACCGTATACTGTAGCTATTACTTTGTGTGTACTTTAATTGGGCACAAAGTACTACTCAGAGAAGAGCAATAATGCTATAAAATCCTGCTGCCCGTTTAACTGGCAGTTAAATAAGTAAGAAAAACTTCTTGAACAATTTATTCCGCACAACTCTTTCTCCCAAAGAGTTAGGTGAGGGCAAGTACAGCATATATAGATAATACAAGGCCATCGCAACACATGAACAATAAGCCACACTGTACAAAATATGAGTAAAATTTGTGTACCAACATTATCAATAACTTTGGAGAAAACTCGAGAGCCAAATTAAGAAAAAAGTAAAACAGTTATTCGCATGCAGTATTCAGTTTGATCAGTTATTAGTTACGTACACTTGCGAAGTATTAGTTGTCAACGCAGAAAAACATCTTAAGGAAACACAAACTCTCCCTGGACGTAATTCGCTCGTAAAGATGTTGTGATACATTTTTCAAAAGATTTTAAATGATTCCTATTATGCTCAACCAAAAATATATACGACCTACCGGCCTAAAACCAATTCTCTGAATACAGGCATTTTCATGTTTTGTAATGATCAAATGAATATCAAAACCTTTTGCAATACTGACGACTGCTTTTAACATCTACGTTCACCTTTATGCAGCATTCAAAGTGAACGACAAGTCAACAATTGCGCGTGCAGATATTCGGTTCTAAATGAAGGCGTAACATTAAGCTTTATGCACAGTTTTTAGATACCACCGCACTATATTGAGCCTCCACATAAGTTCCCCCCGAACGTGCAGAAAATGTGACCTTACCAACGGTGCATAAGTATTATTATTACCTGTATGATATATTTTGATATGTAGCCAATCTACCGATCTAATATCACAAAAAGTCAGTGCTTACTCAGATATCTGAGCCGTTTGGCCTCATTCAATAGTAGCAATTGGTTCGTTTCTGGAACTTAGTTTGAGCACTGTGTTCCTATGGGGCTCACTTCAGAATCTGAGGAGCCTACGTCAGTGTATTAACGCCGAAAGACTTATTTGCATAGGGACATGAAGATCTTCTGGAAATTCTGGGCAGCAATCTTTATCTGCAGAAAGGGAAAAAGAAAGATTTCAGCAATTGAGCGTCAAAGCAGCAAAGCGAAAACGAATTTAGCTTCCTATAAATTGTGCTTACTGACACAAGCTTCTAAGGAAGCGTTTGAAAATCTCAATTGTCTTTGTGGTGTTTTTCTGTCTGTCTCTTTATTTCCCATAATAAAACAAAAACATTACATTCTGGATGATCTCTAGGGCTAAAAGCTGTAATGAAACAGCTTGACTGAGACCCAGAAGACCAGTATGCATGACCACAAGTGACAGATAAATATTTTCGCACTAAAGATGTACAAGTCATGATCACACACGGTGGAAAAGTATTTACAAAAACAAAGCATATAACTACATCTGTACATACGTAACAGGGAATGATTTTGAATGAACCCATTTCTAATAACAAAGAAACAATAACAGAACACTCTAGTTTATTTAAAGAAAAAATGTAGTACAACAAAAAAATGCAGCAATAGTACACCTGTAATTTTGATAGTAAGCTACACGAAACAATAATATTCACACAATATAAGAAAACAAAGCATGGTAGGTAACCACACATAAATGTATACAGTAAAATATAATATTGCATGAATAAAATAAATTGAAATGTATGAATACACTGGTAATCCCAAAATAGTTTACATATTGTCTTCAGCGCCGGTTTCTGTAGATGTTTATGCTTGTTAAGAATACATGGGAGTGGGTATAATTAAACGACTGAAGTTTATAGTCGGTGCGAAAGTGCGGTATAAGCCAGCCTCCAACATTCAGAGTATTTATAGCGTGATGGTTACGTTGAAGTGCAGTCGTAAACTCGATAAACTGTTTACATGAAGAAGGACATATGTAAAATCATCGCAGTATGCGGATGCCTTTGCAGCTCCTTTGGCTGGAACGCTGTAGAACTTTTCATATATGTTTAAAAATACATTCAAATCAAAATATCCCATACACACCCACCTGCACACACACACACACACACACACACACACACACACACACGCGCGCGCGCGCGCGTGCACGCATACATGGACGCACGAACGCGCAAAGGCACATGAATAGATGTGAAATTGTACAATATTTTTGACGCAAAAAATTTAATGGCAGCCGCCCCGTTTTTCTTCCATTTGAAAAATCAATGTGGGACTTTTCTGGCGTGCAAAATGACAGGGACATTAAAGTGCCTTCGCCCTAACGCAAGATCACATTGCAGTTCATTATCGTGGCCTCTAATAATGAGAGGCTTGCCCATCTCGAAGCCAATGACTGGAAAATGTTTGAAGACTCTCATTGGTTCCTTCACTTCTTGCGCAGTACAGTACAGGACCATTAAGTATTCACACAAAAATGCTCAGTACTTGACAATCATACTCTAAATATGTAGAAAGCGATGAGTCACAAGTACTGAAGGATTTATTAAACCAACTAGCAATCTCTAGGACGATGCGTCAGTTGTGGCTAGCTGTCGAGCAGAGAAGAAGCACGCGATCTTCTTTTTCCTCCAGATTGAGAGCCGCTCTTGCTGTCGACCCACAAAGTGCTGGTGGCATTATCCCCCCTTCCAAAAAGAAAAAAAAAACGTGTCCCAAAAAGAGGAAAGAAAAGTACATAGCAGCACCGCGATGCTACTACATAGGCACGTGAAAAAGAAATTGGAAATTCAGATATAGTGAAAGTAAAAATTGAACAGCGTGCCTATAAGAAACGTCAATGAAGGAGAAAGCAAGTTCACACGAATAAACAAAAAACACAAAGAATGATGTACGGTAAAGGAAAAGTTACGAGCAACGCGCAATAAATAGTTTCATGTGCAACACATGAACGACGTCCGGCCTCAGTCGTGTCCTGCTCCGTGCATGTGGTGTTGAGTCCGGAACCCCTTCGTAGTTCACGTCACTGACGCGGCGTAACACTGACGCGGCGTATATGGGCCAAAGTACCGACTCAGTTACGTTTCACTAACGCCACGGCGGCGGACGGGCGTCCACACCCAAACTTGATCTCCGGAGTTGTAAAACACTTCTCTGTGGCGGGTGTTATAGCGTCGTGCGTCTGCCTTCTGTTGCTAGCCGATGTGCAGTCGCGCGAGTTGCCGGGCTTCCTCAGCACGCTCAGCGAATTATTCGGCGCCAGTTGCCAACTAGTCTTCGTCTTGACACGGTAGCATAGAGTCTAGCATGGTCTGCACTTCGCGGCCGTGGTGGTGGTGGGTGGTAGTGGTTACAATGAAGAGGAAAAAGGCACCTAATTTCTGTCTGCCTTCAGGCGACACGGCGCAGTGCCTTATAGGGGTGGGGGGAAGGAGGGATAAAAAGAATAGAAGGAAAGTAGAAGCAGAAGAAGACAGCCAACGAGAGGAAAAAGAAGGAGATAGGAAAGTGGGGATCCGGTCGAAGCAGTCCAAGGGCGGGGTGCCACAATGCGAGAGCTACACGGCATCAGGAGACCGCGGAGGGCGAACCAGTCGGCGGGAGCTACGCTGAAGTCGGAGATCGCGAGGGCACAACCGTCCAGCTTGAAATCCTGCGAGCGAATCCGTAGAGAAGCCGAAATGGCGTGAATCGCGTGGTCTCTTGCACGGCGGTATTATACGCGAAGGTCACGTAAGGTAAGATCCAGTCCCATGTTTTGTGCTGTACGTCGATGTACATAGAGATCATGTGTGCGAGGGTCTTATTCAGTCGCTCGGTAAGTCCGTTGGTTTGCGGGTGGTACGCAGTTGTCCTTCGGTGTCTCGTGTTGGTCAGTTTGAAAACTTCGTCCGTAAGCTGCGCAATGAATGCCGTCCCTCTGTCCGTTATTACACTGGAAGGAGCACCGTGTCGTAACACGATGTGGCGCATGAAAAATTGTGCTACCTCAGAAGCCGTGGCTCGTGGTATCGCATGCGTCTCATCATCATCATCATCATCATCATCATCATCAGCCTGACTACGTCCACTGCAGGACAAAGGCCTCTCCCATGTTCCGCCAGTTAACCCGGTCCTGTGCTTGCTGCTGCCAATTTATACCCGCAAACTTCTTAATCTCATCTGCCCACCTAACCTTCTGTCTCCCCCTAACCCGCTTCCCTTCTCTGGGAATCCAGTCAGTTACCCTTAATGACCAGCGGTTATCCTGTCTACGCGCTACATGTCCTGCCCATGTCCATTTTTTCTTCTTGATTTCAGCTATGATATCCTTAACCCCCGTTTGTTCCCTAATCCACTCTGCTCTCTTCTTGTCTTTTAAGGTTACACCTACCATTTTTTTTCCATTGCTCGCTGCGTCGTCCTCAATTTAAGCTGAACCCTCTTTGTAAATCTCCAGGTTTCTGCTCCGTAGCTAAGTACCGGCAAGATACAGCTGTTATATACCTTCCTCTTGAGGGATAGTGGCAATCTACCTGTCATAATTTGAGAGTGCTTGCCGAATGTGCTCCACCCCATTCTTATTTTTCTAGTTACTTCAAACTCGTGGTTCGGCTCTGCGGTTATTACCTGTCCTAAGTAGACATAGTCTTTTACAACTTCAAGTGCACTATTACCTATCTCGAAGCGCTGCTCCTTGCCGAGGTTGTTGTATATTACTTTCGTTTTCTGCAGATTAATTTTAAGACCCACCTTTCTGCTCTCCTTGTCTAACTCCGTAATCATGAGTTGCAATTCGTTCCCCGAGTTACTCAGCAATGCAATGTCATCGGCGAAGCGCAGGTTACTAAGGTGTTCTCCATTGACTCTTATCCCTAACTGTTCCCATTCTAGGCTTCTGAAAACCTCCTGTAAGCACGCGGTAAATAGCATCGGAAAATCTGTCCCCCTGCCTTACACCCTTCTTGATTGGTATTCTGTTGCTTTCTTTATGAAGCACTATGGTAGCAGTTCATCCCCTGTAGATTTCTTCCAGAATGTTTATATATCCTTCATCTACGCCCTGATTCCGCAGCGTTTGCATGACGGCTGATATTTCTACTGAATCAAACGCCTTCTCGTAATCTATGAAGGCTATGTATAGTGGTTGGTTATACTCTGAGCATTTCTCTATTACCTTATTGATAGTATGAATGTGGTCAATTGTTGAGTAGCCTGTTCGAAATCCTGCTTGTTCCTTTGGTTGATTGAATTCTAAAGTTTTCTTTACTCTGTTAGCAATTACCTTTGTAAATAGCTTGTATACTACAGAGAGCAAGCTGATCGGCCTGTAATTCTTCAAGTCCTTGTCATCTCCTTTCTTATGTATTAAGATGATGTTAGCGTTCTTCCAAGACTCAGGTACTCTTCCCGTCAGGAGACACCTCGTAAACAGGGTGGCTAGTTTTTCTAACACAATCTGTCCTCCATCTTTCAGCAGATCTGATGTTACCTGATCCTCACCAGCAGCTTTGCCCCTTTGCATGCTCTCCAAAGCTTTTCTGACTTCTTCTATCATTACTGGTGGGGTGTAATCAGGGTTACTGCTAGTTCTTATAGTATTAAGGTCGTGGTTGTCTCGGCTACTGTACAGATCTCTGTAAAACTCCTCCGCTATTTTAACTATCCTATCCATATTGGTAGTTATTTCGCCTTCTTTGTCCCTTAGTGCATACATCTGACTTTAGCCTATCCCAAGTTTCCTCTTCAATGCTTTGACACTTCCTCCGTTTTTCAGAGCGTGTTCAATTCTCTCCATGTTATACCTTCTTACATCGCATACCTTACGTCTATTAATCAACTTCGAAAGCTCTGCCAGTTCTATTTTGTCTGTTGTACTTGACAATTTTATGATTTGACGCTTCTTAATTAGGTTCTTCGTTTCCTGGGAAAGCTTGCCAGTGTCCTGTCTAACTACCCTGCCTCCAACTTCCACTGCACACTCCGTAATGATATTCGTCAGATTATCATTCATTGTATCTATGCTAAGGTTGGTTTCCTCACTAAGAGCCGAGTACCTGTTCTGCAGCGACACTTTGAATTCCTGTACTTTCCCTCTTAGTGCTAGCTGATTGATTGGCTTCTTGCGTATCAGTTTCTGTCGTTCCTTCTTCCAGTCTAGGCGAATTCGAGACCGTACCATTCTATGGTCACTGCATCGTACCTTGCCAATCACTTCCACATCCTGCACGATTCCAGGGTGTGCACTCATTATAAAGTCTATTTCGTTCCTATTTTCGCCAATAGGACTCCTCCATGTCCACTTGCGGTTTTCTCGTTGTCGGTAGAAGGTATTCAAAATCCGTAAATTATTGCGTTCTGCGAATTCTACTAGTAGCTCTCCTCTGGCGTTTCTAGTACCGATGCCATAATCTCCTACTGCCTGGTCTCCCGCCTGCTTCTTCCCTACCTTTGCATTAAAGTCGCCCATCACTATAGTATACTGTGTTTTTACCTTACTCATTGCCGATTCCACGTCTTCATAGAAGCTTTCAACTGAAGCGTCATCATGGCTGGATGTAGGCGCGTAAGCCTGTACTACCTTCATTTTGTATCTTTTATTCAGTTTAATTACGATACCTACCACCCTTTCATTAATGCTATAGCATTCCTCTATGTTGCCAGCTATGTTTCTGTGAATTAGGAACCCCACTCCCTGTTCTCTTCTGTCTGCCAAGCCCCTGTAGCAAAGGACGTGCCCATTCTGTAGCACCGTATAGGCCTCATCTGTCCTCCTAACCTCACTGAGCCCTATTATATCCCATTTAACACCCTCTAGCTCCTCGAATAGTACAGCTAGACTTCCCTCACTAGATAAGGTTCTAGCCTTAAACGTTGCCAAGTTCAGGTTCCAATGGCTGCCTGTCCGGATCCAGAGATTCTTAGCACCCTCTGCTGCGTTGCAGATCTGACCGCCACCGTGGTCAGTTGCTTCGCAGCTGCTGGGGACTGAGGGCCGTGAGTTATTTGACGTAAGCATGTGGGAGGTAGTGGCCAGATACTGCACCAGAGTGGCCAATCCTTCTCTGGTGAGGGAGTGCGTTCTCGGCGGTGTTTGCCGGTGAGGCAGCACCCCAGGCCTCTTAATGCAGTTCCATCAACACGCGGATGTTTTTGTTTTTTTTTAATCCGGTTGGGAACTGCGCGGTACCGGGATTTGAACCACGGACCTCTTGCATGCGAGGCGGATGCTCTAACCACTACGCCATCGCCGCAGTTTCAGCGTCTCAGCGTAGCGTGTCAAATAGTCAGTCGCGACGATCACCCATTTGTTGCTGTCCGCAGACAGGGGAAATGGCCTGAGAATGTCCATGCCGACTTGGTCGAACGGCGTGCAGGGTGCTTCGATGGGCTGAAGCAAACCGGCTGGCTTAACAGATGGTTGCTTTCGGCGCTGCATTCTCGACAGATCTTGACGTACTTCTTGATGCTTGCTGAAAGTCCTGGCCAATAGTACCTCTCGCTCACTCTGGCAAGTGTCTTTGAGTAGCCCAGATGACCGGATGTGGGTTCGTCATGGCAAGCGAAGAGGACGTTGTCTCGCATGTCTTGAGGAACCACCAGGAGGTAAGCACGGTTGTTCAAACGAGCGTTCTTCTTGTACAGCACACCGTCTCGCAGGCAGAACGACGTCAACGAGCGGGATAAATGACGTGGTATGATAGCGTCCTGCCCCTCTAAATGATCAATGATTGGACGAATCTCTGCGTCATCTCGCTGCCTTTTGCTCAAGACTGATGCGCTAACGGCGCCCAGGAAGCCTTCGTCTTCCTCTGCTTCCTGACTGACGACATGAAGGGGTGCGCGTGACAGTGTGTCAGCGTCTTCATGCTTACGGCCGGACTTATAGACGATGGTGACATCAAATTCCTGCAGCCGCAAGCTCCACCATGCTAGCCGTCCTGAAGGGTCACGCAGGCTTGCCAACCAACAGAGCGTGTGATGGTCCGTCACTATCTTGAAGGAACGACCATCAAGGTACGGGCGAAACTTGGCGATTGCCCACACCACTGCGAGGCACTGTTTCTCCGTAGTGGAATAATTCAACTCGGCACGGGGTAGAGAGCGGCTGGCGTAGGCTATGACTCTTTCGGTGTCCTCTTGACGCTGAACGAGCACTGCACCGAGCCCAATGTTACAAGCGTCGGTATGGACCTCCGTGTCAGCATCATCATCGAAATGAGCGAGAACGGCCGCTGATTGCATGCGCTGTCGCAGCTCATCAAAGGTGCTTGTTGCTCGTTTTCCCAGACAAACGGCGTGTCGTCCCTTGTGAGACGAGTCAGATGTTCTGCTATATGTGAAAAGCCATGAATGAACCGGCGATAGTAGGCGCACAAACCAAGGAAGCACCGGACGGCTTTCTTATCGACAGGAGCTGGTAATTCGGCAACAGCGGCAAGCTTGTCCAGATCTGGCCGGATTCCTTCGGTGCTAACTACATGTTCAAGAAATGTTAGTTCTTTATAGCCGAAGTGGCACTTCTGTGGCTTTAGTGTGAGGGTCGCCGATCAGAAAGCCTCCAACACGCTGCGCAGGTGGTGAAGGTGCTGCTCGAACGTGGTAGAGAAGACCACCACATCATTAAGGTAGACAAGACAAGTCTGCCACTTGAGCCCTGTAAGGACAGTGTCCTTCATTCGCTGGAAAGCCAAAAGGGAGCACTCGAAATTGGTATAGGCCGTCTGGAGTCACGAAGGCTGTTTTCTCACGGTCTCGCTGATCTACCTCAATTTGCCAATACCCGATTTTCAGATCGAGAGAAGTGAAATAATGGGCACGACGAACTCTATCCAGCGAATCGGCGATACGTGGCGGCGGATACACATCCTTTTTGGACACTTTGTTAAGCTTTCGGTAGTTGACGCAGAAGCGTAGCGACCCCTCCTTCTTTTTGACAAGTATGACTGGAGATGACCACGGGCTGTTAGTTGGTTCAACAACACCCTTGCCAAGCATCTCGCTGACTTGCGTACGTATCGCTTCACGTTCTTTAGCCGACATGCGGTAGGGGTTCTGGTGCATCGGGCGTGCGTCCTCATACTGATGACCCTGTGTTGAGTGATAGACGTCTGGCGGATTTTTGAGGAACTTGTGAAGCGAAACCTGAACTCGAACAAGAGTGCTCGTAGTGCAGTTTGGTTATCGATGGACAGATCAGAATTGATGTCAATATTACTAATTGACGTGTCGGTGATATCCACTAGTTCTCACGTGAGACAATTGGGGACGTTTGCTACTTCGTGGGCAAACGCTATCAAAGTGCCACGGAACAGATGTCGATGCTTGTTGCTAAAGTTGGTTACGAGGAATTCAGGTCGACCATCACGAAGGTGTATTACACTTCTCGCTACACAAATGCCTTGCTGCAAAAGGTGTTCTAAATTTGTCTCGGCCACCACATCGCCATCGCCCAAACCACAGCATGTTACGTCGAATAGAGCACTTGCTCGTGAATGAAGCGTCACGCTCTGTTCAGAAATACGGAGTACGTCGACACGCCTTCCGTCATCCTGCACGTTGATTGCTCGCTGGGCTGAAAACGTGACGCGGCGCTCTTGCAGATCAATGATAGCTCCATTTTTCTGTAGAAAGTCAACTCCCAGGTTGACGTCACGGGAGCATTCGCGTAGAACGAGGCAGCTTGCTACGAATGTATACCCTTGGATCTGTACTGTAGTTGTGCTGGCACCCAGTGGAGTAATGACGTGGCCGCCAGCTGTCCGAACCTCCGAGTTATGCCACGGCGTGATGACTTTCTTCAGCTGCGTTGTCAGTTTCCCGCTCAGTATGGAATAATCGGCGCCGGTGTCCACTAACGCATTAACTGCACAACCATCAATTGTCACTGCTATGTTGAGTGTAAGTCGGCCACCTTTTGCAGCAGTATGTGATGTCGGAGCGGTTTCTGTACGGTTCTGCGTTATTAGGAGGTCTTCAGCGCTTCGACGTTCGGCAACCCCGCTCCCAGAGGTCGCTTGGGCTAGTTTTCCCGGCGGGGGCTGGGAGATCGTGTGGTAGAATACAGCTGTTTCTGTACGGTTCTGCTTTATTAGGAGGTCTTCAGCGCTTCGACGTTCAGCAACCCCGCTCCCAGAGGTCGCTTGGGCTAGTTTTCTCGGCGGGGGCTGGGAGATCGTGTGGTAGAATACCGCTGGGGCGTTGATGAAAATCACCTCGGTTATGGCGAGTGCGGCTCGCGCCCGGCAGACGGTGGTGCATGCTGCTGGGCGAGGTAGTTTTCGATCTCGCGTGGTCTCTGGCCGTAACGGGGGGGCGGTGAGTACGCAGAGAAGCCGCGAAGCCCAAGACGACGATATGGGCTCTGGCGGTAAAAGTGATCAGTTTCTCCGCAGTGAAAGCACAGAGGCTGGCGATCAGGTGTGCGCCAAACATCAGACTTCCGAGGGGACGTGCGCCGATCGTCGATGTACTGAACTGGTGGAAACAGGAGTGCCAGGGACAAAGGGCAAGGGCGGTGGCGTGTACGTGCCTTCGTAGTATGGTATGTGCTGCGCTGACTGGAGTGCAACAGCAGAAACAGGATGGACGAGTAATGGCGGCGATGAAGCAGGGCGTATCAAGACTTCCGCCTAGGTTGTCTCACAGCGCTATTCAGCAGGAGCTGGTGCAGCTGTATCAGGAGGCAAGGTGTTCCGGAGGGCCTGGTGCAGCTCATCCTTGATCACAGTTGCAATACAGCTAACCGTAGGATGAGGTGTTGCACCAGCCTTTTGTAACTCTTCTTGTACTGTATCACGAATGACACCGTGAAGCGAATCACGAATGACACCGTGAATATCACGAATGACACCGTGAATCGAGTGACGCAACTTCTTGTCCTCCATCATTCTTGAATCGGCCCGTCGGAAGAGGCGCGTCATGTCTTCGACGTACATGGTCACAGTTTCGTTTGGCAACTGGACGCGGGCCAGAATAGCTCGTTCAGCTCGTTCTTGGCGATCAGCAGTGGCATAGGTCTGCAAAAGTCTACGACAGAATTCGGGCCATGTCGTCAGCTGCTTCTCTCGGTTTTGATACCACGTACGTGCCCCGTCTTCGATATAAAAATAGACCCGACCCAGTTTCGCCACGTCGTCCCACTGATTCAAGGTGGCTACGCGCTCGAAGTCCGCCAACCAGTCCTCAACGTCCTCATGCTTCGTGCCATGGAACGTCGCCGGTGCCCGTGGGCGTTACAACGTATAGCGGTTCGACGTGGTGCTTCCCGTGCCTGTTGAAGAGGTTTCAACCGTACCGCTGGTCATGTTTCTCGATGTGGTGGGAGCAGTATCGTCGATTTCCGGAGGCAATCTCCGGATTCGGCGGCTGGTCCGATGCACGGGAGTATTGATTGGCACTGGACTCGTATCACGGCTTCCTGGGGGGTCTGCAGCGTCCGTGAGGCTACCCAGCACCTCCACCAGTTTCTCACGATGAGTCACAAGTACTGAAGGATTTATTAAACCACCGGGTAGCAATCTCTAGGACGATGCGTCGGTCGTGGCTGGCTCCCGTGCAGAGAAGAAGCACGTGATCTTCTTTTTCCTCCAGATTGAAAGCCGCTCTTGCTGTCGACCCACTACGTGCTGGTGGTAATATGTAGAAAGTGGTGCCCTAGAAGTTATTTTTTTAAATATGTTATTGCGAGCACCTCTTCAAGAATTCACATTACACGACACGGCATCACACACAACAATCACACCAAAGAACGCATCAAACACCAATCTACACATTATACCCTGTTATCGCAGATGCTGAAATACGTAACAATAAATTCATTTTGCGTGTTACAAAATAGTTCGCTGCACACTGGAAAGACTGCTCAAGCCAACTAGCTATGCCAAATATGCTTTTATATGGTGACTGGGAATTGTTCTAATACACCTACGTGGGCCATCCTAGGAAGCGAGCGATGTCATTTATTATTATTTGCGTAAAACTCACTGTTTACAGCAAATGTCAATGAACAGAGTCTACGGTTATGCGCACGAAATTGGTACAGTATTATTTTCGTCACGAGTGTTTCGTTATGTTCAAGGTTTCTCGGTGGGCTCGATTTGACAGCTGTTCATGACACGCAAATTATGCTGCTGAATGACGATTACGTATTTATCCTTCTAGTTACTGCATGCCTAAACCTTCTTCGTTCGGTTGTGGTTCAATAAACGTTCAAGCCACTCAACAAAGACCAAACTCAGAGAAAATGAGACGAATGGCGAAAAGATCGCAAGACCTCCAGATTTGTCATTCGTATGGCTGCTTTTTCATAAGCAATGTAAATTCTCATCACTTCGCTCTGCGAATGGCCGTGAAGCAAACTCTCAGAGTATCTGGAACCGTCTACAAAAGAAAAAATAAACTTCCGAAAACCACGCACATCTATCAGCAGAAAAAATGGCGATGGATATTTGTACACCTACAGGGAATCAGGCGTGAGTGAAGCTCTGTAACCGCTGATGCTCAGCCGGTGAAGAGGTTGTCGGTGAGCATGCTTTTTTTTTTAATTTTTTGAAGATCTGCTGCACAGATCAATGAAGGCTCCACATTCATCATTTTCCGAACGCCATTTTCGCGTTTGGCGTGCTTTCTTCCGTTGCAGCAATAAAGTCGTTTCGTAATCAAAGAACAGTTGCATGGGAGAGACCTCCTCCCCGACGCGCATAAGCTACATAACTGTACCCTGAGGTGCGAATACGGCAACGCTTTGTCGTCGTAAGTGAAACAACCGTCATATCATGCCGTTCGGTAACTAGAACAATGATTTGGGCTGCATTGCAAACGTTGCGTTCCGCTTGAGTAAGCAAAAACTAAACAAAAAAAGCTGCTGTTCCGGATAGCCCCTGCGAAAGATCTCTGATGCACGTAACACTTTCGGCTGTTACGGCTAACGTGTGTTTACAACTGCTTCATCTGGAACGTATGCGGAAGGTAGTAATCGATATGTAGAGAAAAAGAATATAGCCTACTTTCGTTACAGGCGCACTGAATGCCTACCGACCTTGGCTTCACGCTGCATAACCATACAATAGCGGCATATACGATGATCCACAACGACTGTGAGGCTATTCGTTGGTATATCATTGCGTCTGTAGATCTCTGCTTATCTCCTTTCATCGACATCTATTGTCTCACGCGCCTCTGGTGAGTGTAATGATTCCACTGTTCATACGAGGGAGCCGAAATGAAGACAGATACATGTACATGGCTCCCCGAATCTATGGACAGAAAGTGCGTCCCAGTGAAAACAAAGCACTATGGCATTGCATGCGCTATAGCAGGCGGAATGAGCCACGTGTATTGACGTTGAAATATTGCAGGTCATTTGCTGATAGGCATTGATCATCATTTTATGTTCTCATTCAGTACAGCAAGCACTGTGGTATAAGAGTAAGAAGTATCCATGTTCATGTCCGGTCATTTCAGTCCTAACAGGAGTGTTCAGTGACATTGCCCCGGAGTTGCACGAAGCTGTGCGTACGATCTGTTTCGTCCTCATTCTCAATGTCGCCTACGACAACGTCGACGGCACCGGACCAGTTGCCTAAGACCTCCTTTCTGAATGATCAATGGACGCCTACAAGTATAATATTTTTTTCCTCGTAAAGTGAATTGAGAGTCTTGACATATATTTATTTGCCTTGATCGACACACACCTTTCATTTTACGTTTCACGCCTGCGTTGAATGCACATGTAGTGATTAGGAGATGCTTACTCACAGAAAGAAACGTCTCAAATTTATTTACCTGCTAAGTTATTTTTGTAGACTATACACGTCTCTTCTGCTGGGTATCTTAGGTCCACCTTAGTAGAACTTTGGCTACGGTGCGCAGTTGCTGACTCTAAGGTCAGGAGTTTAATCCAGGCCACGGTGCTTCCATTTCGATGGAGGTGAAATGGCAGAGGCTTGTGTACTATTCGATGTCAGTGCACGTCAAAGAACACCACTTTGCCGAAATTTCCGGAGCCCTCTACTATAGCGTGTCACATAATCATATTTGGGTTTTTGGACGAAAAATTGCAGATTATTATTATTATTAATATTATTATTATCTTTTCCTAGATGTGAGGTGACATTGGCCTGTGAAGAACAAATAAAGATGATTAGGAGTATCCTTACTGCCTAGGCGCAAGTTAACCACTAGAAGCGAAAAATTTATGAAGTGCTTCCTTACCTAAACAAGGTATTGCACAGTCTGAAGAACTATGCGGAACCTTACACATTGTGTTTTCCGTCCCTAAAAGGTGCCCCGTTCATATGCGCCCGTAATAAGTGAAATCAACAAGTCATCCAGCATCAGTCATTTCGCTTTCGTGGTAGATCGCTGGTGTACTTATTTCCGCTGCGCTTTACCCGTTGTGCGTGATTTCCATTTTCCCTGTGCTCATGCGTATATTGGCCAAACAGGTCGTTGCATAATTAAGCCCTCAAGAGCACCTTCTTAGAAATGTTCACCTCATACTAATGCTCACGTGGCAAAACGCTTCATAGCCTGCGCAAACGACACTCAGAACGCGTGCCGCTTACCTTTGCAAAGAACCAAGACCTTGTATCCCCGCAAGCAGACATGCTATACAACGTCTGGCCACCCTGCTGACGTAGACTGCTCAAGTGAGTATTCATCGTGTACACGGTGTCTTGAAAGAAGAGTTGAAATGTCTTTACAGATTTGCGATGTTTTTGTTTGGGTAACCATGCGTCTCTTACTTTAGACAACAGAAGTTTGATTCTGAGTTCGGTAAACGAAGCTTGATTATCACCTCATGAGTGCATGCTGTACTCACAATATTAATGAAAACTCATTTAAAATGATGCCAAAGCATGTATATGCTATACCATTAGAAGTACTTGTAGTGTATAAGTGAAGAAAACAAATTGAATGAAAAGATAACTCGACACGGGCAGGAATCGAATCTGCGACCTTCAAATCGCTTGTCCGATGCTTTACCACTGAGCTGCGGTGCCAGTGATGCAACCGTTGGGCAGCTTCGTAACTTCTTTTCGTTTTATGGTTGCGTTTTTTTCTGTACGAGAAATTGCTGCTTCCAACAAAAATGCAACTTTCGCAATGTGTATGTAACGGCGCAACTGTTAAAGACCTAATGCTTGTAATTGATAAAGGTTGTTGCATAACAAAAGGGTGGTTATATATGTACTCTGACTAGTCACCTAAAACTGCTGCTTGTTGCATTTTGACAAATATTATTCAATGTAGCACTGTTTGCTGGGCATTTTATCATTTCGTTTAGTGAAGACACGTCAGGCTGAATGGCCTTTAGTTTCACTTAATCTTTCTGTAACTTTCCAGAAGTAAAATCTGTTCTGTTTAAAAAAATCACTGACATGACTAAAGCTCCAAGTCAGGGCACAAAAATAAAGATGTCTGCCCGCTTTCTTAGAAGGTATTGAGTAAAACTGCCCTATGCAATTTTCGTCGTGATAATCCATTCTTGCCTGTTCTTCGACATCGCACAGTGACGAAATGCAAATCTCTGTGAATCTGCTGGTACCAGTACTCGAGGAACCAAAACTGAGGATTGATTCGCTCTGAGAGTCCTTGGGCCCACATTGTTAGTCCAATCGCCTCATCTTGCCCAATCGAAAACAAAAAGGATCAAGCGAAGTCAGTTGAACGTGCGCTGTACTTATGCAAGACAAGAGAGAGCGAATGGGTGGCGACCAAGAGACAGCAGTGCCGGATACAATTGGCATGTCTTGTTTCACGTATATAGGCCGACCTTGAGTATGCACAATATGTACTTACGTTACGGTTAGTGCTGTTCACGTTTCACAAGGTACGACAGTAAGGCATGAAATGCCATGAGAAAACAACGCACTCGCTTTTTTTTCAGTGTGTGAGGGTCATTTTAACATAAATGCTGATCGATAATTGGTCTTTCTAAAAGATTTATTTCTGCGTGGTTAAAGTGGTTCGTGACAAGCTACTTAATGTAGGCTAACTATACTTTTTAGCTGAAGCGAGCATTAATTACGTGTGCGTGAAGCATTTTCTTAGCGTTGTTCAAGCTGTCCTGTTTCTCAAGTGTTGTTTCAGTCTATTTCTATTTAAAGTATGTTGTTATTAGCTTGAGTAAAATGACTAAGTGTCAACTCTTTATTGCCGCTCAGGCGCTGAGCGCTTTAGGGGCCCGGGGTGTTGTGGACTGTGGTCGCCAAGCACAGCGTTGCCAAAACTTCGCTTAAATATAGAAAAGAGAACTATGCGTGCATTAGAAGTGAAAAAAAAGTGTGAAGAAAATGAAAATACCTTCAATGAAAGGCACAAAACTGACATAAACAACTATAAATGACAAAAAGAAAGAGAGGAGAAAAGAAAACTCACAACCAAACAGAAACGAAGCCCACCCAACCACTTTAGTGTGAAGCTAGCCTGATTGTTTCGTTATATGTTGCTTTCGAAGATTCAGCACCCTTGCGTAAACATTGGCGTAAAACATACGGTTTTTATATTCGGAACACAGTAACTCAGCTGTCCAACCAGAAAATGTTTAAGGACTGCGTTCACTATGAAGCGCGGTGATTTCACTTGGCCATCGTCCCCGATGACGCAAGTTCTAAATGGGAAGCATTTCATTGCGTTCTGCGAACACTTTTGGCGTCTGAATGTCTATCTATCTATCTATCTATCTATCTATCTATCTATCTATCTATCTATCTATCTATCTATCTATCTATCTATCTATCTATCTATCTATCTATCTACCGCTTACGTCAGACTGCTCTCGTAATCACCCCCTTAACTTGGCGTGAACCAGAATTAGTGTAAGTGCCCCGCCACAGTGGCCTAGTGGCTAAGGTACTCGTCTGCTGACCCGCAGGTCACGGGATTGAATCCCGACTATGGCGGCTGCATTTCCGATGGAGGCGGAAATGTTGTAGACCCGTGTACTCAGATTTGGGTGCAAAATAAAGAACGCCAGGTAGTGGAGGGCTCCGGAAATTTCGACCCCCTGGGGTTCTTTAACGTGTACCCAAATCTGAGCACACGGGTCATCGTGAGAGTGCGCAGCATAGCCGCGAGGGATCTTTTCCCGAATGGCGTGTCAAAGCTCGCCATTGCCAGCTTCGACGCGCTCGCGGTTTGCCCCTTTTTTGTGTGGGCGTCCGCGTGCGGGTGCGTTTGCTCCCCGCGTCCCGGGAGCGGGCGTTGTACTGTTGTTCGGGGTACCGCTAAGGGCAATGAAGTGTTGTGTAGTTTTGAATTGGAACGCTCTCTGTTCTGCAGTGCCGCACTAAACGCCTTATTAGTTGAGCACGCGTGGAGCGGTGCTCTGCACGCGAGTAGGAGGCGGAGTCGCGGCCCTGTGGCTCGCTAAGCGTGAACCCGCGGTGATCTTTAGCTGCAGTTAGTAGCTGAGTCACCATAACCCCTACGATACAGCCTTCACGCCGGGTTAGCTTCAATTGTAGTTAGGTGCCATCCGCTGAAGTTGATTTATGTAGCAATGAGCAGGCCTACCAACCTTGCGATCACCAGCGCTTCATGTCAGCTTATCTCTTGGGGTGTTTCTAATACTCATAATCCTTTTATAATTGTTGCGCAAGTGCAAACAACTGGTTATATAAGCATGCCAAACTGTTCAGCATATGTCTGTCCGTGTGACATATGTACACATACTTAGCATCATTTCATTACATTTCACTCAACAAAAATATATACGTCATGGTCACCTGATTTCCGCATGCTTCGCATAACGTCGACTACTGGGGTACGTGGAGTCTTGCGAGTTTTTTTTTTAGGTATTCACTCTTCTCATTATAACTTTCGGCTTGAATATTATAGTCGCGTTGATCTCGGTGAAACAGTGGCTATGGTGCTCAGCTGCTAACCAGAAGGTCACGGGTTCGACCACGGCCATGGCGCTCACATTTTGATGGAGGCGAATCGGTAGAAGCCCGTGTGCTGCGCTATATCAGTGCGCGTACAGAGCACCAGAGTGCGTAAATTTCCTCAGCCCTACACTACGCCGTCTCTGACAATGATACCGTGGTATTGGGAGGTAAAACCATTTATTTTAATTTTTTTAAATATAGCTAAATGCGTATACTGTGTCGAACAAATAATAAAGCAGGAACTGTGAACAACGTCTAGCAACCATATAAGTGCTCATGCCTAAAGAGTGCATTTGAGCCTCAGAAATTGAACGACAAAATATAGAATCTCAAGGTTTGTATGGCCTATACAATATATAGGGTTTAGAGGGTGGTTGACTTGGTAAAAGACCAACTATCAGGGTTAACCTTTGGAATATCTTTTAAGTGTAACTTAAGCAGAAATACCAGTTATGCCACTCCATCTCACTAAGAGATTCAGAGATAGAATTTATCCCGTGACCTTTGCTTCTTAACGACCAGAAGAGGACAAGCACCTCTTTTGGAAGTGGTATCTGTGAAGACGCGGGCGATGTTTTGCCCGTGCTTGAGCGTTAGGTCACATTTTTACACTGCATTATATCAACAGACCAGTAATAAAGAAAGCTTATGAGCGATGACAATAAAACAGTAAAGTGCGTATAAGCATGCCGATTCCTGTAGGGTAGCCTTAAACGTGTCTATAAAATCGAGCAGCTAGTAAGAAAACAACCGTTAACCACATTGTGATCAAGCACAAGCCATGCACTGTTATATATACTGTAAGCACAATATTGACAACGTTTGACCTTCATCCTATTCATCTGTATATAATCATCATCACAAAAAAACGTCGTCTTCGTTCGAAGGGTTGTTCAGGCAAAAACTGAACATCCATTCCGATGTGTCGAAACGAAAGCTCTATGGGCGTGCCCAACTTCCCGGGGAGACGTACACTTCGTATATTGAAGACGTTCTTGCCCTTTACCACCGCGTGAACTCGGCAATGACAGAAGCTGATCGTGTTCGCCACATCATCAAAGGGATAGGCCATGTCGCGTTTAACACTCTGTCTGTTAAAAACCCCACCACCGTTGAGGACGTCATTACGACATGTCAGTATCTTGATGAACTCCAAGCCATTCGATTGCACCCATACTACCCAGATGCCAGTGACAGCCGGCCTTCCTCGGATGCGGATTTGCGTGCGCTGATTCGCACTCTGATTCGCGAGGAACTTCAAGCGCAAGGTTTGTCATGTTCACCCGCCCTTTGGCCTCACTCTAAAACTGCTGGTCTGCGCGACATCATCAAAGAGAAGCTCTCATCCATGGCTGGCGCTCTGTCATCGAACACTACCGCGCCACCAACACCACCCGTGACGTATGCGCAAGTCGCTGCCATGCCACCTGCTTTGGTTCAGCACGCGCATCCTGTTTCTGCGCAGTTCAACGTAGCAGCATTTGCACCACACTCGCCTGTCCCAGCGCCAGTACCAGTCTTTGACAGCTCCAGCACACTACGCCCTCTGGCGCTCTCCTCGCCCAATATGTTACTATTGTGGCATTCGGGGCCATATTTCACGATTTCGCCGCAAGCGCCAACAGAATGAACGCCGTGGCTACGATGTTTACGAAAGGAATTCGGAGCCATCTCCGAACCAGTACCAGTGACGCCCTACGACACGTTCCTTCTCTCTGACTTCTCCACTCGCCGCACCTCGCCCATGCTATCCCGGACGCCGCTGGTCCCATTCACCTCTACGACGCTCAACATCTCCTCAGAGACCGGCTGTACCTACTTCTGACTACAACTCGGAAAACTAGCTGGTGCAGTTTTTGGAGGGAAAGCTGCATCGCTCGAACAAACACCAAGACCCCCAGAGGGCCCAGCCAACTTGTTATTAGTGTATGCGGGAGGGGTACCAGTTCAGGCTTTGGTGGACACGGGGACTGTTATTTCTGTTATTCGTGCGGATTTGTGTACTCGTCTACGTAAGGTTACCACACCTTATACTGGCACTCTCTTACGTAGCGCAAATGACTCGCAGATATGGCCATCAGCACAGTGCACCGTTAGAGTTTTCATTGATGGGATCCGGCATCATATTCAGTTTGCCTGCTGGATGCTTGTGCTTTTATGCTTATTTTAGGATGGGACTTTCTTTCTGATGCTGCTGCTTCCATCTCTTGTCGACAAGAACTCATACATATGCGAGAGACGGATGATATTTCCCCGAAATTATCACGTGACCGGCTCCCAACAGCCAATGACTTCCTTGTGCCACCTAACCACGAGCACGTTATCACGGTTATGTCTGACTCCATTGACCACGGTGACGTCCTAGTAGGTCCATCAGCCCATTGTCTATCCAGAGGGATTGCACTTTCATCGAGTCTTGTCCGCTTCTCCAATGGCACCGCATTTCTCGCAGTAGGAATATCACCGATGAGCCGATTCTGCTGACCAAGGGCACTGTTGTAGTTTCCAGCGTGGACACACAACCTATCTCTGTAGTGGCTTCGGATACCACTTATGGTGGAATCACGTTCAACACCAACAGATGCTCCACCCACTACGGCTCTTGTCAATACCATCAGCACGGATCTCACTCCCCCGCAAGCAGACGTCTAAGCATAAATTTTCTTTCGACGTACATTCCACTGCTCTAAGACAGACTTCAGAGGTGGCTCATCGCATACACACCGACGGAACTTCTATTGTCCGTCGTCAACCATACCGTGTTTCTTCCAGTGAACGCGAGATCATCGACAAGCACGTTACTGATATGCTCAAGCAAACAATCATCCGCCCCTCCTCAAGCCTTTGGTCGTCGCCTGTCGTTCTCGTAAGAAAAAAAGACGGTTCAGTGCGATTCTGCGTTGACTGCCGCACATTAAACAAAGTAACCAGAAAAGACGTATATCCCTTGCTTCGCATTGATGATGCCTTAGATTCCTTAGAAGGAGCGGAATATTTTTCGAGCCTTGACCTGCGCTCCAGTTATTGGCAAATTCTAATGCACGAGGATGACAAGGAAAAAACTGCCTTTGCCACACCCGAAGGGCTTTACAAATTTAACGTAATGCCTTTCGGCCTCTGCAATGCGCCAGCAACGTTTGAACGACTGATAGACAATGTATTGCGGGGCCTTAAGTGGAAGACATGCTTATGTTACCCTAACGACATCGTCATATTTTCTTCAACATTCAAACAGCACTTGCAGCGCCTGGACGAAGTTCTGACGTACCTCGCAGCTGCTGGCCTTCAGCTCAACACCAAGAAGTGCCACTTTGCTAGCAAAAGTATTAAAGTACTCGGACATCTTGTCAGCAAAGATGGAATCCGGCCTGATCCCGACAAGATTACCGCCGTTCTTCACTTCCCGGTGCATCAACGCGTCAAAGAGCTCCGAAGCTTTCTTGGCATTGCGTCGTACTTCCGGCGCTTTATACGAGACTTCGCCACCATTGCGGCGCCACTTCACCAACGTCTTTCTTCGGGAGCGTCATACGTATGATCGGATGAATGCCAAATGGATTTTGACACCTTGAAACATGCCCACATGTCTGAACCAGTGTTTTGTCATCTCGATAACGCCGCACCCACTCTCCTCCATACTGATGCCAGCAGACACGGACTCGGCGCTGTGCTTCTGCAACGAACGGAGCGTTATGACGAACGTGTGATCGCATACGCAAGTAGCACCCTCACAGCAGCAGAGAAAAACTACACCATCACTGAGCAGGAGTATCTCGCCGTTGTCTGGGCCATCCAGAAGTTTCGACCATATCTTCACGGCCACCACTTTACCGTCGTCACTGAGCACTACGCTTTGTGCTGGCTGTCGATGTTGAAGAATTTGTCTGGACGTCTCGGTCGCTGGATACTTCATCTCCAAGAATACGAGTTTGACGTTATCTACAAATCCGGCAAGAAACACAACGATGCCGATTCCCTTAGCCGCTGTTCTTTACAATCCTCATCAGGCACTCCTGGCCTGTCGCCAACTGTGAGTGAACCCATCAAAGTGTCTCCGTCAGTTCATTCACTCGCCGCTGTCGATTTTCTTTCTACCTTCAACAACGACACGTTTGCCTCCCACCAACGCAGCGACACTTACTGTCGCTCTATAATGCAGCGCCTTCAAGGCTCCTCTCGTCCTCCCAACGCTCGCGCCCATTGACAGCTGCGGAACTTCAAGACTGAAAACTCAATCCTTTACCGCTTTGTCTTCCACCCCGAAGGACAGCGCTGGGTTCCTGTTGCTCCACGTTCCCTAAGGGCGCATATTTTGGAGGCGTTTCACGATGACCCCAAGACTGGTCATCTCGGTTTTCAAAAACCTATGAACGCATCCGCAGTCGTTTTGCCTGGCCTGGCCTTTACAACTGCGTAGCGCGATATATTGCGTCATGCTCGCTATGCCAACGCCGCAAGCAACCCACTTCCTCACCAGCCGGTCTTCTACAACCTCTTCCGTGTCCTGAAGCTCCCTTCGATGTCATTGGCATTGACCTCTACGGACCGCTACCAATATCAGCTAGCGGCAAGCGCCGGATTGTCACAGTAGTTCACCACTTAACAAGGTACGCCGAAATAGTTGCACTTCCTTCAGGATCAGCAGAGGACATTGCCACATTTTTTTCTGAAGGCAATCTTTCTAAGACATGGTACACCACGCATCTTATTGAGAGATCGCGGCAAGGCGTTTCTCTCGAAACTACTCGAACAAGTCCTCCACGCATGTAATACGATTCATAAGACGACATCCAGCTACCATCCCCAGACTAACGGCCTCACAGAGCGCTTCCATCGAACTTTGACCGACATGATATCTATGTATATCAACGCCGACCACACCAACTGGGATACCATCCAGACATTCGTGACTTTTGCGTACAATACCGATACGCAGCGCACCACGGGCTATTCGCCATTCTTTCTCGTCTATGGCCGTCAACCAACATCTCCGTTCACATCTCCTTTTTTGACGTCCCTGTAAACTCGTCATCGTCATCGAGGGAGCACTTAATCTCTCGCCTGGCCGATTGTCGCCGACGCGCCCACCTCAATACACAGGCAAGCCAACAAGAGCGGAAGACTCGCTACAATGGCGTCCACCGCGCAGTTCATTTCAATACTGGAGACGAAGTACTGTTGGGGACCCCAACGAGGGTTCCCGGCCAGTGTGATAAGTTCCACTCACGTTTCATCGGCCCCTACGCTATAGTCGAGCAGACGTCTCCTGTTAACTATCGAGTAACCCCTGTTGTCATGCCTTTTGACGGCCGTTTTCGTGGTATGGAGGTTGTTCACGTGTCGCGCTTAAAACCATTCGTGCGCCGTACACCACCGTCCTAAACAGCGGCTTAATTGGCCGCTACCGCGCGAGGGGGAAATTAGTGTAAGCACAATATGGACAACGTTTGATCTTCATCTTCTTCAACAGTATATAATCATCATCACAAAAAAAACGTGTTCTTCGTTCGAAGGGTTGTTCAGGCGATTCGGCCTAATAAAGGCTGTCGACACTTTAATGCTGCTACTATCTTACAATACATATGGAGGGAAGTCAAGAATGAAAAAGTAGACACCAGCCTCAACGCTGACAACTCAACTCAGTTTCAGAAATTTGGCCCAGCTGATCGTAAAGACTTTATTCTTTTAATATTTGAGCAATGTCAGGTCTCGAGTATCTGTCGGTGAATATGCTCTGCCTGTTACCAAGAACTCTTCTATCTTTCTGTTAACCTTGTTCTTGTCTTCCTCAGGCCATATTTCGTTGGTTCAGCTTCCCTCACGAACTACTGTCTGAGACACTCCCCTCATGTAAGCTTCGTCGTGTCAACCCCCCGTCCTCTTTCACTCCAGTGTTGCCGTCACCCAACTTGGCTAAAATGTATTTCTTAATCCCTTGAGATTACGCAATAAATCACACGTTTTGTATAAACTTCCTCACATTTCCTCATTTCTTTCACCTTTTCTCGTGAGACATTCCTCCGTATCTCAACCCTGGTCAGAGGACATTTTACAGCGAAAACTGTTATAAGGTCCAAACACGGGTCACGGGCCACCGTAGTTGTCTGCCGCCGCCGCCACCGGTGTTCATAACCACGTCACACGGAACAAGAAAAACCTAGCGCCAATGACAAAGTGGGGCTTGAACCCAGGTCCACTGGGTGCCTGTTCATTATTCTACCACTGAGCCATGCCAGCGCTTGGGACCGGTTGGCAAACTTGCCTTGAGCAGGCATGATGTCGGAAAAGAAATCGCGTTATTACGACTTGTAGATCATTTTATAACAGGGAAAGAACAAACAGCCATCGCAACATGCGAATTGCGTAACAAGTGAGTGGGTCGTCCAATGCTCCAACTCATTACAAAAGCTTGTTCTTGATCACCTATGAACTGTGGCGCATACCAACTTCAGGCATAATTGCTCTTCGTCGTTAACCACTGCATGAACAAAAGCACTAAATTTCTGGCAATTGTTTATCGGATACCATGCTTCTCAGAAGAATGACAAAAATAGCATAGCAAGTGCCGGGCCACTACTTAATATTTTTATTATTAAAATCATATTAGGTATAGAGCAAGTTTGCTTGCAGTAGTTACCCCATGCTTTTTTAGAAAGGGCTCTAAAAGACCACTTTTCTAGCTTTCACTTTGACTCTGCACTGTGCTGCACTTTACGAGCAGACCTAGGGTTTTTTATTGCGCCCACGCCAACAACGCTGGTGGCACAGGCTTCAGATATGCAGCTAATAAGCGGTGTTAGTTAGGTCAACGTTGATTTTGGGACGTTGAACCTCACATATCAATCAATTAGTTAGGTCGACGCAACTAGATCTTCTCTGAAAAGAAAATTGGCAGATCTCACGTACAATGGGAATGGATGATATGCAAAGCATGAATGAGAAATGTTGATATGTTACTTTATAATCAGCACAACGTTACGAGGTGGAGTTAAATGATGCCATGCACGACTTCCGCGTCATGACTATCATGTTTAGATGTGTTGCTTACCCTCGTCATCTATTCACGTCACGTTATACCAAATCTAGTATATGTGGAGCTAGTGAAACGGCCATGAGAATGTTGTGAGCGTGGTCTGTTGTCATGTTCTTATATGAAACGCGTGTCAGGATAATCATCTTTGCACCAGTTATATATTTCGTCATCCATTGACGTCACTTAACACGAATTGGTATATGTGCAGCTAGCAAAATGGCGACCAGTGCATCATGAAGGACCAAATGTACTCCAACGTAGCGTTGACGTGCGCGCACGCTATGCACAGCGATGCTACGTTAGCAAAACACGAGCACTCTGTAGTCTCACGCCAGGCGCGACCAGCGTCCATCAGCGCGGCTCGACAAAGCAGCACGAAATGCGAAATGCTGCATTTCGCGCAAATGCCATAAAGTTACATTACTCTATGCCGATGCGCCACACAGACAACACTGCGTCTCCCTCTTTTCATGACAGAGGGACACCGGACGCGCTGAAATGCGCATGCGTCAAAGCAACGTACGTAGCGTGGCGAGCGCCTGTAAGTCGCAGGACTGGCGGATAGCGTGGAATAACCGGCGTTACGCGACGAAATGAACGCCAACGAGCACGTGCGCCACGTTATGTGGGAATGTATTGGCGCTTTGACTGTGGTATGAGATGACACGCATCTCAAGATTATTATGTTTGCACCAGTGAAATACCTTCGTCATCCATTGGTGTCACGTAATACAAAATTTGGCACATGTGAATCTTGCGAAATGGCCGTGAGCGCATCACAAGTGTGGCATGTAGTCTTGTCGTTAGAAGACACGCTTGTCGTGATTATCATGTTTGAATGTGCCAGAGACCTATGTCGTCCGTTGGCGTCACGTAATACCGTACTTGGTACATGTGAAGCTTGTGAAGCGGTCGCGAGCGCATCATGAGTTAAGCTTGTAGTCATGTTGTTACATGACACGGATCTCATGTTTATGTTTGCACCAGTATTATACTTTCGTCATTCATTCACTAACCATAATACCAAATTTGGCATATGTGAATGTGGTGAAAAGGCCGCGAGCACATCATGAGCCTGGCATGTTTTCATGTTGTTACATGACACACAAGTCATGATTTGCATGTTAGGGTCTGTCTCTTGTGTTCGCCATGCCGTCATGACATACCATTTGAGTTTTGCAACTTGCCTCGTGAATCAAACCACCGCAAGAGGTGAAAGACCATGAAGTGTATATCATGACATTCATGACATACATGTCATGAGCTTCATGTAATGACTAGTCAAATATGTTCTTTATACAGTAATGTTACGCCATACCAAGTTTGCTTTAGATATCATTATCGACACGGCCAGGAGAGCATAAAGTCGTAGGCGGCTAAATAGATAGATAGATAGATAGCTAGATAGATAGATAGATAGATAGATAGATAGATAGATAGATAGATAGATAGATAGATATATAGATAGATAGATAGATAGATAGATAGATAGATAGATAGATAGATAGATAGATAGATAGATAGATAGACACACTCAAATTCACCGAAGTTTGCTAAGAAATGATTCGCATTTAAAAGGCCTTCCAGAGAAATCAAGGAGACACATCGAGGCATTCGGCAACATTCTCGGACAGCTTGACATGAGATGTATACAAATCTGACTGGTGTATCCATACAACGTGGCACTTGAAAACTTTTGCAGATAGATCTGAAATGCAAAGCTCTTGAAGGTGGTGCAGTTTTTCGGAGGTGTAAAGCTGCGCAACCCCCTTGCTGCTGCTCTTCAACTCAATATCTCAGAGAAGTCACGCACGTTCAATCTCTCCGGGCCTGGCGAGAGTCAGATACATGAACCAATCGATACCGGGCGGCCATCACTAATGCTAGCTATTATTTTTTTTCGATGATGACTGATGCAGGAGGGTTCATTGAAGCATTTCTTTGCGCTGTGTCTGCCGTTTTGGCGCGTGAAGAACTCCGATAAAATAGCTTTTAGGAAGAACCAACTAGGAGCAAGCTATACGCCCGGATGCAAATCCGGATAAATGGTTGTGCAGCCCAGTTATGAAGGATGAGCATTCTACCTGCTCTTTTCAAAAGGGAGGATCAACGCGTGTTCCATAAGGGAGCTACGGGAAACAGCGCAGCTAAAGGAAATAAGAAGAAGGAAAGAAAACTGCTGTGTTTTAAAAGAAATGGAAATTATTTGCTGTTCGCTCGTTTTCATATAGTGTGCGCACACAATCCGCTTTACTGAGAAGGCAGAAATGCAAAGATTACCGCTTTGTGTCGGCTGATCCAGCCGGATTTCATATGTTTACACTATCGTCTGCAGAATGTATAAAATAATGTACAAATAATTAACTGGGTCATAGCGTACTTAACGAACAGAAAACAGTACGTAGATATAAACGGTTTCACCTCTGGTTAATTGGGGGTGTTATCTGGAGTCCCGCAAGGGTCAGTTCTCGGGCCAATACTATTTAATATTTATATTAACGATTTAGTTCAAGCCATCCGACCTGGCGTGTCTGTTAAGTTATTTGCAGACGATTGCATAATTTTTAATACCATAAATTCTATCTCTGACCAGCGTGACTTGTGTGAGAACTTAAACTACATAAAAGAAGGGTGTAAAAAGTGGGAAATGGTAATTAATTTTGAGAAAACTGCATATTTATGTCTGAGTAACAAAATCCGAAAACTGGAGTTCACTTATAATGTAGGTGGATACGCTATCAGGCAAGTAGAAGAATTCAAGTACTTAAGCGTAACGATTACATTGAAGCTTAGCTGGACAGCACATATAGATGGTATATGTTCTGCTGCCAGGAGAAAATTAGGCTTCCTAAAATATAAATTGGGTCATTCTTCTAGTTCACTAAAAACTTAGAGCCTATAAAGTCATAGTTCGTCCCTCTCTTGAATATGCCAGCATTGTGTGGGACCCCCACACAGCTGGTAATATACAGAAAATAGAAAAAATACAACGATTAGCTGCTCGATTTATATACAACCGGTATAGATGTCGCGATTCGCCGTCAGCCCTGTTGCAGAATGCGAACCTCCAACTTTTGGCCGATCGAAGGAAAACTGCACGGCTTAACTTTTTCCGCCTATTATGCTTTTCCAGATCAGGATTGCATACACCAGATTACATAACACTGGACACAACCAGGGCTTCACGTCATAAACATAGTCGTAGCATTACACCTATATTTGCACGCACTAACATTTACAAGTATTCATTTTTCCCGAGAATTGTCTCTGATTGGAATGCTCTGCCCCATGATTCCCCTATGCTCGACACGCCGAGATGAAACTATTCCCTTTTCTTGTTGCTTAAGTCTGCTTCTTTGCCTGTATTTGTCCCTTGTTTTTCACGAATTTTTAATGTACATGAATTTTGTTCTGCAGTGAATGTATACTGCAGCGGAAGTGTATGTATGTAGAAGAATTTTGAACTGTATTGCCCTCTCCTGCATGAACCACACTTGGTCCGCAGTATGTGATAAATAAATAAATAAATAAATGTCTTGCTATTTTGTAAGTGCCACTTGCGCAAACTTTTTTTTTCCTCCTTGAAGTGGCAATAGATGGCTGCTCTGTAAGGATTAATTACGCAGTAGAATGTTTTGTCATCCTAAAGTTGTTGGAGATTGGTTTTACCTGCGCTGAGTAAAGTTTGTATTTGTTTAGTAACCGTTCTTTTTTTCGAGGCTCCACGAACCAGTCAGACTTTTCAACCATCCATCCTAGCTAAAACCGCATGTTCGTCGAGTGCTTGCTCACCGCAGGCAAGTAGAAATAGCGAGATAACTAACATGGAAACAAGAATGCCTGCGAGAGTGACAGCTCGTCCAACATGTGCACTTATGGAATAAGCAGAAGGATTCTCTAAATAAAGGAAGGTCAAGATAGATTTAGCGATACGCAGTGAGATGTCTGCGTAGAATACATGTGACAGTACGAAATTTCATTTAGGAGCAGCCGCTTTATAAAATTAACTATCAGAATGTTTTTCCTTGAACAGGCATACAAGATTTCTGCGTACTGCCATATCCTCACTAGGGCAGTCAGGGGTTCTCGACAGGCAAACCACGCGATTGCTTTTTATTCTGCTTGATAGGTGTGGCATGGTTAGCTCACTGAAAAATAAATGAACAATTCAACAAAAGAGACCAAATAGCCTGCAAGGACTCACTAAACAAACAAACAATGCAAACGATGAAAATAAAATAGTATTCGGTTTGAACCTCTTGATTTTATAACAATGTACTTACCTTGAGAGAAGAGACAGGTAGAAGCACTTTGTTCATTTGCTACCGTCACTGACACTATGAGTGGCAGGTCAATCAGAAGGGGCAGACGACCCGTTGAGACCTGTAGAACATCAATATTTGAATAGATAATCCTTTTGAAGGAGGGAAAAATTTTAAAAAATTCTAGTTGAAACAATTTCCGCTAAGGAACGCTGAGGACTGCGACGCAAAACGCGAACCTTGACTCGTATTTTGCAGTGTCCGTATATATTGTGTCACTATGCTGCGCGAAAACTTCCTTAACCATTCCCAATTATCTTAAATAGAGCAGGATAAGGCGCATAACACGCATTCTAGACAAGCTTGGGGGAAAATTTTTGCATAATGCATTTTTACGAGAAATAGATGTAAATTCATGATATCTATAGGTGTTACACAGTTGCTACAAAGACTTGGTAGAAACACACGTTCTATTCTTCATTCGCTCCGGCATACAAGCTTTCCTTCAGAACGTGGCCTCAGGTTGACGTAGATAGATCTGCATGCATAGCACGCCTTTATCGGGAGGCTGTTTTGTCTCAGAGACTAACCGAGTTAGAATGCAGTTTGCTACATACTCTACGCACATATATCTCTCAAGGTATTCAGGAAAAGCTAATGTTTGAGCGAAGTAATGTTGGCTGCCCCACCGTGGTGGCCTAGTGGCTAAGGTACTCGGCTGCTGACCCGCAGCTCGCGGGATCAAATCCCGGCTGCTGCAGCTGCAATTCCAATGGAGGTAGAAGTGTTGTAGGCCCATGTGCTCAGATTTGGGTGCACGTTAAAAAGCCTAAGGTGGTCGGAATTTCCGGAGCTGTCAACTACAGCGTCTCTCATTCTCATATGGTGGTTTTGTGACGTTACACCTCACATATGATATCATCGAAGTAATCTTGTCTTCTCCGGTAACTAACGTTTTAGTGTCAGTTGTTGGTCAGCTTCAGCATTGACCGAACAATACCAGCTTCTATTCCTTTCTATAGCTTGTTTCACAACCTTTTGACGACTTTTTAATATTTTTCTGAAGCTACCGTAAAGAATAAGACTAAAGATAAAGTCAGCTTTATTTGAGAATTACACTGACACATAAAAACGCAATTGCAGAGAAAGAAAATGTAGTGTGCCAGAATAAAATCTACAAAAAAAGAAGTGAACTGATTGATCGCGTGCGCGCATGATCATTATAATGCGTCGTTGTGGTGTCGGTCATATAACCTAGCCAACTTTCTAACGGCTAGGACGCTACACACAACGCCTGCATAAGTTAAGGTATTTTCCGAACGTTTATTCTTCCGTTTGTCTGAGTTCATTTTCAAAGACGATAGCCTTTGTTGGGGACATTCGACGTAAAACGTTTAATCTGCCTGTCTCTCCGTCTGTCTGTTATTTGTCTGTTTGTTCACTTTTTGCGGCACAAGGTACTTGAAGTGGCCGACCCCATCCGCAGCGCCCACCAATATTGCACAAGGTTTAGCGTTGATGCTTGTGCAAATATTAACTAATAAGCAATTGTTGAGCAATCATTGAGACGGGCGCACAGCCGTCTTAAGCCACAAGATTTGTTTTCTAAGAAAACTGCCAGATGGCGCTCTTGTCTAACGTGTTCGTTCGCCTCCGCTGCATGCTTGAAGCACTCTAACACAGTGCCACCAGAATCTCATTCACCGATTTTCTTGCGCAGAACCTCAAATAAAGTGTTCACTCTCTGCACACGCAAGACTATCGTCTTTCGACGACATCTGCAGATTAACATGCAAATACGGGGCCATTATTTTCTCTCAGTATTGTTTGTTACGCCCTGCCGATTACCTATATCGAAAAATACGGCGGCGAAAGTTTATCAAGCTGTATTTTGCCGCATTGCCTCCATCGACCCTTAGTTCTCATGATGGCATAAAACTTACCTTGAATAAATAATGAATCCAATAAAACATTGATTTATTAAAAAGACCAGAATGAGTATGAAATCCTATTATCTAGTGCTTTTAATATCTCAATCACCTGCACTATTCGTTCTTCGGAACCATAGAGTATAAAATTCCTCATCACTATTTGCAAAGAGAAATTTACAGTTTATTATGTTCTAGGAGTAAGTTTATTCAAGTACTCGTGCCAGATATACACGTTACCAAATGGTTCAAGCTAATGCCAAAATGTATGTACGAAAAAATGCTTTTAAGACACCGAGAGTGCCAGCCGGGGATCTCCTTGTCAGTGTTGCCTTGTAAAGCTGTTCTAACATACATGTCCTCCCAGAGGTATGACACTAGACACCAATAATCTTTACATGCTTTTCCTACCCCCCGATTAGTGTACTGAACTTAACGAAAAAAAAAGGATGCAGAAACAAAGCATAGCTACAATGAGAACCTAAAATACTTTGGCAGCTTCTGTAAAAGTCAAGCAATATGCTTTAAAGGTGAAGCATTTCTCGGCGAACTTCGGCGACTTTGAGCGTATCTATCTATCTATCTATCTATCTATCTATCTATCTATCTATCTATCTATCTATCTATCTATCTATCTATCTATCTAGCCGCCAACGACTTAAGGTCTTCTGGCCGTTTCGATAATGGTATCGATACCAAACTTTGTATGGCATAACATAACTGTATGAAGAACATACTTCACGTCAAAACATGAAAATCATGACATGTATGTCATGAGTTATATTTCATGGTCACATGGCACGTTGCAAAACTGGTATGGTAGGACATCATTGCATGCCAAACACAAGCGACCGACGCTAACATGAAAATCGTGAAATGCGTGTCATGCAACAACATGACTACATGCTCCACTCATGATGCGCTCGTGGCCGCTTCGCTAGCGTCACATATACCAAAACTGATATTACGGTACGTGAATGGATGACGAAGGTATGTGACTGGTGCAAACATGATAACCATGAGATGCGTGTCATGAGATACCATGGCTGCATGCCATGCTCATGATGCGCTGGCGGCCATTTCGCTAGCTTCACTTTTACCAAAACTGATATTACGGTACGTGAATGTATGACGAAAGTATGTGACTGGTGCATACATGATTACCATGAGATGCGTGTCATGTGATAACATGGCTACATGCCACGCTCATCATGCGCTGGCGGCTGTTTCGCTAGCTTCGCTTATACCAAATTTGGTATTATGATACGTGAATGGATGACGAAGGTATGATACTGGTACAAACATGATAAACATGAGATGCGTGTCATGTAACAACATGACTACAAGCTACGCTCATGATGCGCTCGCGGCTGTTTCGCCAGCTTCACATGTACTAAACTCGGTATTACGCGACGCGAATGAACGACTTAGTTGAATGACACATCCAAACATGATAATAATGACATGCATATTATTTAACATCACTACAAACCACACTCATGATGCGCTCGCAGCCGTTTCGCTAGCTTCACATATGCCAAATTTTGTATTACCTGACATCAATGGATGATGAAGGTATGTGACTGGTGCAAACACCAGTCACATACCTACAGGCATAGTCTTGAAATGCCTGTCATTTGAGAACATGACTACATACCACAGTCAAGGCACCAATACATTTTGACGTGACGTGGTGCACGTGCTCGCCGGCGTTCGATTCGTCGCGTCATTCTGGTGTTGCCACCTGAGGCGCTGGTCCTGCCATATACTCACAGGCGCGCGCCACGCTGCGTTGCTTTGACGCATGCGCGTTTCAGGGCGTCCGGCATCGCTCCGTCACGTAAAGAAGACGCAGTGTTGTCTGGGTAACGCATCGGCACGTAATGCCGCATGTGGCATATCGCCCAGGTTGCCGTCGGGCTGCGTCGAGGGACGCTTGTCCCGCCTGGCGTCAGACTACAGAGTGCTCGCGTTTTGTTAACGTAGCGTCACTGTTCCCAGCCTGCACGCGCGTCAACGCTACATTGGAGTATATTGGGCGCTTCATGATGAGCTCGCGGCCGTTTTGCTACCTCCACGTATACCACATTTGGTGTTACGTGTCCTCAATGAATGTTGCAAGTATATGACTGGTGCAAAAATGAAAATTCTGAAAAGCATGTCATTTAGGTAAATGACAACATACCACTCTCATAGCGGGCTCGCGGCCGTTTTACTAGCTCCACATATAATAAATATGGTATCACCTGACTTGAATAGAAGACAAAGATAACGACACATCCTAGCATGATAACCATGACACGTAACTCATATACGGCATCATTTACCACCAACTCGTAACCACCTCGTAACGTTGTGCTGATTTTAGAGCAGCATATCAACTTTCCTCATTCGTGCTTCGCGTATTATCGATTCCCACTGTGCGTGGAATCTGACCATTTTTTAATAGTAGTTTTTCCTTCACCCCATTGTCGTATGTGGGGACTTGGATGCAGTGGCGTTATCCATGCGAAAACGTGCACCCAGGATGTAGTCAAGTATCTGATAATTTGTCACGAGCAATGTTTGCGCAATTCTTATGAAGTAAACGAAGCGAGTTTTCCTAAATCTTTTTGAAACGTTGTTGCAAAGAAGTAGCTTTTGTAATCAGAAGTTTACTGGCAATGCGAGAAAAAATTGTCCAGTGTGCTGAACACAAAGATGATATCGGCGCACATCATGCTAAGTATGAAGGAGAAAAGGAAAACAAGAGGCAGCAATCTATGGCAACCTTCAAGCTCAACCATTAAAAATGAATGCTGGGACATGCTGGGAATCTAAAACGAGCATAAAGCATAAGGACGGAGCGGCGTCTAAAGAAGTTGACCTGTGGGCGAAGCCACGCAGCCCTTCACATAATTAAAGGGGCGAAGCTCCTTAAACCACGAGTCATGCGTTCCCGATGTATGCAATAGCACGACCGCCTGGATCAGGTGCGCGCGCGGCTGTGTAACACCACTGCGCGTGCCTGATCGAGGCGGCCGTACTAGTAGTCGTAGCAAGTAGCTACCTCTCGTGTAGTCCTTGGAATGTCAGCTGGATGGTGGTACCTGTATATGATGAATATATGATGAAAAGATGAGATGGTGGTTCTTGGAGTGTTCACTAAATAGACGGACGGACGGATGTATGGACGCTCTCACGGATGCACGCACTGACGAACGGGAGGATGAAAGAATAGCAGACTGGGCTTGTTGGTTTAACATATTTAAACCAACCAAAGGAGTTACGCTACTTAAATGCGGCTGCGCATTAAGGCACGGTGACGGCGCGCGCGGTGTCTATATATGTTCTGTGCTCTTTCGAAATAAATCTTTGTTGGAAGTGGCGCTCCGTGTGTGTGTACTGTCTCTCTTCGTCCGTGTCGTTTTCGCGCCTTAAGCTGCAAATAGGGAGGATGAACGAACGGCCGGACGGAAGCACGGATTGACGTACGGACGCTTCGCCACAATCATCATCATTCACTCGGTTGATCTGCTGTAATTTTTTTCTCTTGTGCTGAACGCGATGTGACAGCAAATTATGACAATCTTTTTCTCGGGTCAAAATAAACCATGCTTGTGTTTTATAATATAATTAACCCTCTGACGTGGCCAGGAGCTGCACTCTCTGAAATAAAATAATTGATTTGTGGGGTTTAACGTCCCAAAACCACAGTTTGATTATGAGAGACGCCGTAGTGGAGGGCTCCGAAAATTTTGACCATCTGGGGTTCTTTAACGTGCACCCAAATTCGAGTACACGGGCCTACAACATTTCCGCCTCCATCGGAAATGCAGCCGCCGCAGCCGGGAATCGAACCCGCGACGTGCGGGTCAGCAGCCGAGTACCTTAGCCACTAGACCACCGCGGCGGGGCTCTCTGAAATATAATAGCAGAGTTTGTGTGCCCATATGTGCAACATATGAATCCCATTGTCCAGCATACTGGACCTGGTTCTTCTGGGGAAACATTTGTACTTACAGCCTTGCTTTTCAATGGCCTCTTAGCTTGAAAAAAAAAACATTAAGTACTTTTGTTCAAACCTAGAAAATTTCTGGCGCACAAGGTTATATCCACATCATACAGCATGTAGATACGGTTTTTTATGGAATTTTCTTTATTTAGTAACTGCTGCTAAGACGAGGATGTTCCTAATGAATTTCCATAACGATAGACTCTTTTACAATTCGCATATATAGACTCAAATAGGGCAGGATGGCCTTAGGAGGCTTCAGTGGATTGTACGAATAATTCCTTGTAGTTTAGAAGGTGTGATTGGTAAGACCAGCAAAACGCAGGAGATACTAACAAACATGCAAGAGAAACGTTTACGAGCATGGGAACAGACACCCTATCACATGCAATTTGTGATCACTGTGAAATGAATCACCGTTTCCACTGGTTTCATGACTAGCTGCTCCTGCACAGTGCGGCACGTGCTCATGGTCTGTTTTATGTCTGGCTGATAGTAAAGGTCTCTGCTACTCCCGACATGTAGGACATTGCATTCATAACCACTGGTAAATTACCAGATTCTATGCATGGACTTTATGTACGTTATTTTATGTATGGATTCTATGTAGCTACACTGCAGTGATTAGTGGTTAGGGCTAATGTCCATTTTATGAATACAGAAGACATCTTGGCTGAATGCACCAGAATGCTGACTGTCTATCCCGTATTCCCCTGGATCCTGCCAATTTGTCGGTGCATGATTCTGAAGCCATATTTTTGGTCATAAGCGAGTTCACCAGCATATGCCATGACTAACTCTGTAATTACGACCTCAGAACTATAAACACCATCTACACTTATACCACGTAGACCCGTACCTTCATTTGTCTGTGCAGCGATATGAAATCCTCTAGGAACGCAACACGAGTTCCGAAGGCCCTTAGCTGCTACTAGTAGTTCCTGTTTCAATGTTTATGAACAGTTTAATGACGCCCTCACCACCTAACATTTCGGAACAACCTGCACGTATAGTCACGTATGGCGTCTATTCTTCAGAACATACCTTACTGCTTTGTCCGGCGCTACGTTGCTGCGTGTGATTCCTACCAGCGCGAAAACGATTCCGCCTTTCCGTCAAGTTATGCTCTTCAACCCATCCACAGCCCAACTATCCTCTTCTGCCACGTCGGACACAATCTAGTTGGAACATTTCCGATGTCTTTGACTGGAAACAAGTTGCTTGACGTAGTTAATGAACCACGCATCACGAAACGCTTATCACGAGGGACACAATCCACTTGCTGTGCCACTGACGTCACGGACGTTTTGCTTCAAGACGTTATTAGATCTGAAGTAGCTAATGACGGCGTTCAATCCAGCGTGCGGTGCGACCAGCCTTACTGTGCGTGCGCAACAGATCGGCCAAGCACTGCTTGAACGTATTCACGTGATGGCGCGTTCTGGTGTGTGTAAGATTCTGGGTAGGACGCTGAGGCATCTCTCCCTTACACTTTCTCAGCAATCATGTGCTGGCGTCGGGGAATGAGATTCTGCAGACGTGCGTTGAACCAACGCGTTGAATTGGAGTCAGAACGTGCTGGCACGCGCTAGCGCGTTTGAGCCTGCGTAAGTGGCTGTGTAAGAAGCTGTGGCCTCTCCTCCTTTTACTCTCTCAGCAATCGCGTGATTCCGTCGGGCAACGCACGTGCTCCCGCGTTGCATGGCGTTGAAAGCGCGTGGCGTGCTCCAAGAGTTGGAGACGGGTAACAGCAACAAAAACTACAATGAATTCATGGTGTGCTTGCCTTGCAATAACATATGTTTACATCGGGCAAGGTGCCTGCGACGAACGGAGCTTTAATTCGACTGATAGGCTGCTTCGCGTGCTACTCATGGTTTTCTTTAGTTGGAGACGGCTTATTTTTTTATCCACCTCAGCGTTCCACTTCAGCTACTGATCACCCGTGGAGGCTAATTTCTTTTGAAGATCGTGAAGAGCAGTCTTCGTTCGTGTGCCACACGCCACAAGCTGCACACCACTGCCAACCACCCATAATGTAATGAACCTACTGAGCGCTTCAATCGAAAGCTCGACTACATTGTGTTCGTGTACGTTCCCGCAAATCAAGATTGGTATAGAACTTTGTCTTATGTTAGATTTTCTTATAATTGTTCACACCGTGACACCACTGTCTTTTGCGTCTTTCTGTGTATTGCTTGACTGCCATTTTGCGTCACTCATGAGACTCTTCTAATATTAACTGCGTACAGTCACGCGTGATTGAAAGTTATTGTAGAATATTTTACAGCGCAAGGGTTTGGATACAGACAGAGAAATACACAACTATCCCGTTACACTGTAAAATATTTTACGATGAACATCAACCAACTTGCTCAACACACGATTCTGCGTCATTATAGTTATAGCGGAAGCGGTGGCCGGCCTAACATAGCCAGAGCCGAGCCGCCATTACGCAACAGCGAAAATCAAGAATGCGTATTCTTCTCCTCCTCTTTGGCTGTTTCATGCTAACAATCACCTCTACGATGAACGATGCACCATCTATCTCTGTTTTTAGCCTTCAGTTTTTTTGCGATCGAGTTCATTCTTCATGGTTCTTTGTTAACGTGGGTGGCAAGAAGTTCGCTAAGAAAAATGTGGCAAACTAAATACTTGGAGATGTTTGTTTTTAAGGCGGTTTCCTGATACTGGTCGCAAACTAAACACCAGCAAAAAGAATGAGATAAGCTTGCTTGGTACCGCCCTCTCGCGCAAAAAGTATTCTGAGACGTGATGCCGATGTAGTTCTATGTCATTTCTCAGGCCATAACCTTCTAATGGCGCTCGCATGTACATTCTCATCTAGTATATGCTCCTGTTGTAACTGCTTGCGCTCAACATGCTCGAGAGATCGCACGGAATCGCGTTTCTGCCTCCCAGCTCTCTCAGAAAACCCACTACGAAAACCATCAAAGTTTTTTTCCTCTTCTCCGGGCTCTTTGGTCCTCCTTTCGACAACTTGCCACCAAGTTGACCTGTTAACAAAGCGCTTCTTTCGCTACTTTAGCCCTTAAAAGGTCCTACACCAACTCATCGAGTTCACATACAATATCACGCCGCTGTAGAGTAGCTCGCATTACTGCGTACCCTCTGCTGATACCACACACAACGAACTCTAGCCATTCTTCTCCGTACATGCGTCCACTCTTTCTAAGTGCTGATACGGCGCTATCAGCGAAAGGGCTAATATATTACACGCCATGAGGAACAAGAAGAATTCAGAAAGACTATGACGACTACGAATGAAATGGCACTCGTCTTGTTGCTGTTCCACCATACTGGCAGCAGCGGCATCTATCTCTGTCTGTAAATTTTATGAAGAAATTTCTTTTTTCGATTGTGTCACCGCTTCACCTAATATGGGCAACATAACAAGGATTACATAAAGTGATGCATTATTTGATCACCTGCAGTTGTCTAGTGGCCAAGGCAATCAGCTTGCGGGATTGAATCTCGGCCACAGCGGTCACATTTTGTGTGAAAACTTAAATGTTCGAGGTCCGTGTAGGTCCTCGAACAGATGTAGGTGCACGACGAGAAACCCTAGGTTGTCGAAATTACTGAGAGACAACATTGTCGCTCATAATTATATGGTGGTTTGCGAGGTTAACCAACAGTTATTTATTTTTATTATTTGTTAAAACCAAAAATTATTATTAAAATTATTTATGCCTTATTAAATCCGATGATCCGTGCCATCAACACAGCTTATTATTAGAGCACAATACTTTCGGTGCAGAATGACACTTTTCTTGCGGTATAAAGGCAGGCTTCTGCACGAAAAATAAACCGAAAAAGCAAAAAGGGACAGCAAAGTGGTGACAATAGGTTGTGTTCAATAAATTCATTTTAGTTTACCTGAGAAGCAAGCGTAGATCTAGCTGCTGTACATATGCGAGTGCTGAAAGCGCTACGTCCCTTTCCAGAGACATTCCTACTGTCTCGAAAGTGCACCCTCGAGCCATATTTCTTTCCACTCGCTTCACACGTTATAACCTACGCTTTGCCCCTGGCATAAATCTCTATTAAATATGACAACCATGTCCATATACACGCACGCTCAATACAACGATGCGCAGAAACAGGTCGCTGCCGCGCTGTCACACCTTACGCGATAAATCTACGACCTTCTGATAAAAAAAGGCCATGAAAGAGCTGAAAAGATGCAAGAGAAAACGGAAAAAGCAAAAAGCACGTACGTAAGCGTACAAGTCTACCTGTTCTCAGAAACTCTGAAACTACTTCGTAGATACAAAGTGCAGTTGGATTTACGTCAGAAGGAGTGACCTGGCAAGCACAAAATGCGTGGTAATGGTGCAGCTCAGAAAAAGGCGCAAGGTGTCTACAGGAGGGCTGTTTTTCTCTTCTCGCTTTCTCTTTTCTTGCGTGCTTCGCAGCACACGAAAGATGTAATCTGGGACTGTAAAGCGCACTAGAGGAGTTGTGAGATCGGAAGAAAAGAGGAATCCACAACGACTCGTTCTTGGTGCGGATCCTGTTAAACATAAGTGTCCTAAGAGCTACAGAGCGGTAGGTCTAGCTATAGTTCACGCTCATTGGTTCAGAGGAAATTCTTTAATCCAGTTAGGTATGAAACCCTGAGGAAGCCAAAAATAAGTGGTGCGTATCAATAATTGTTCGAATATATCGTGGTGAACGTGCTTGCTAGATTAGTGTCTTAGAAGGAAACTAACAAGTCACGTCAGCGTTTATCATTTAACAGTTGTAACTCAGACATATTGGAAGAATGCGCGTTTTGTGTAACATCTCAATGAGAGACTAATACCATGAATGTGTGTTTTGGCTTTCAATACTGATGGTATAGGTGATCGGTGCGTGAATCAATCAAAATTGAAAGTATTAATTGATTCACGTCTCGGCCAGAATTAAGGTTCCGTAAATTCCAAAACTAAACTTTTTGCGCATGCTTAGGCACCACGTGGAAAAGCTAATACAATGTCGTCAAACACCGCCATTAGTATTCAACCGAAAAAGCAGTGTCGCAAACTTGATTACTCCTACAAGAACAATCATGTAGAAAAAAGGAGATGACAAGGACTTAAAGAATTACAGGCCGATGAGCCAGCTCTCCGTAGTATACAAGCTATTTACCGAGGTAATTGCTAACAGAGTTAAGAAAACATTAGAATTGAATCAACCAAAAGAACAAGCTGGATTTTGAACAGGCTACTCAGCAACCGACCACATTCGTACTATCAATCGGGCAAAAGAGAAATGCTCAGAATATAACCAATCACTATATATAGCCTTCATAGATTACGAGAAGGCGTTTGATTGAGTAGGAATATCAGCCGTCATGTAGACACTGCGGAATCAGGGTGTCAATGAAGTACATATAAACATCCTGGAAGAAATCTACAGGGAATAAACTGGGCCATAATGCTTCATAAAAAAAGCAACAGAATACCAATCAAGAAGACTGTAAGGCAGGGGGACACAATCTCTCCATTGCTATTCACCGCGTGCTTACAGAAGTTTTTCAGGGGCCTAGAATGAGAACAGTTAGGGATAAGAGTTAACGGAGAGTACCTTAGTAACCTGTGATTCGCCGATGACGTTGCATTGCTGAGTAACTCAGGAAACGGATAGCAATTCATGATTATGAGGTTACACAAGGAGAGCAAGCCGAGTCTTAAAATTAATCTCCAGAAAACGATAGTAATGTACAACAACCTCGGCAGAGAGACGCGCTTTGAGAAAAATAACAGTCCACTTCAAGTGGTTAAAGACTGTGTATACTTAGGGCAGGTAATAACCGTGGAGCCGAACCACGAAATTGAAGTAACTAGATGAATAGGAACGGGGTGGAGCACATTTGACAAGCACTCTCAAAATATGGCAGGTAGATTGCCACTATCGCTCAAGAGGAAGGTATATAATAGCTGTATTTTGCCGGTACTTAGCTATGGAGCAGAAGCATGGAGACTAACAAAGAGGGTTCAGCTGAAATTGAGGACGACGCAGCGAACGATGGAAAACAAAATGGTAGATGTAACTTCCAGAGACAAGAAGAGAGCAGAGTGGATTAAGCAACAAACGAGTATTCAGTATATACTAGTTGAATTCAAGAAAAAGAAATGGACATGGGCCGCACATGTGCGCGTAGACAGGACAACCGCTGGTCATTAAATGTAACTAACGGGATTCCCATAGAAGGCAAGAAAGTTAGGGGGAGACAGAAGTTTAGGTGGGCAGATGAGATTAAGAAGTTTGCGGGTATAAATTGGCAGCAGAAAGCACAAGACCGAGTTAACTGGTGGAACATGGGAGAGGTCTTTGTCCTGCAGTGGACGTATTCTGGCTCAAGATGTTGTTGTTGATGATGATGACGAGAACAATTAGAGGCTGCGCCGCAAAGTCCTAAATAAACCGCTAACGTTTATTTATTATTTCTTTCTTTTTTGCCACACCAATGTACAGACAGTTTACAGGTACAGTCTAGATTTCACATTCTGTAAAAAAGATCAATACACCTTCTCATTGTAACATCATCTTCATGCGCAAAAGACACAAGCCTCATAGCATGTGGAGAACTCGCAATTGAGTGTTGGGCGAGCTGTGTGGCGCTTCAATGAGGGGTGATGGCGGCATCTCATTGAAGTCGGTCCATCGCTACACTCACCCACTTATGACATCTTCGAAAAGCGCTAAAACGAACCCGACACGCATTATTCGGATGTAGCCCAGGCACTAAATGTGATAGCAGTTGAGATTTAGTGTTATTTCAGCTCAGCTCTTTGCTTCAAATGGACGCATATTCTTTGATCAATTCAAATATGGGGTTTTGCGTGCCGAGTTCAAGGTAACGCCAGAATGTTTCTCAAATTGACGTGGGTTTTATTATAGATTAGCAGTTTTGTAGGCTCTAAACCCCTAACTTTTTGCCATCATCGTCGCCGTCAAGTTTCGAATAAAGTCTCAGTAGATGACGGTGCTCTACGCTTCACTGCGCTGCAACATCACAATTTAGGGTGTGGCAAGCTGCATAATAGGAACGCCAGGGCAAGCTATTCGATAATTCGAGCATCGCTCAAAGGACGCAGATTTCTTAGCGTCCTTCATTTTGTGTACTCTTATGATGTCTTGCCCCGAAATGAATTTGCATTTTCACAATAATGTCTTACCGATGGTCTCCTAAACGCGCACTAGTTCAGATCTTTTCAGAAAGACAGGCGAATCACTGTTCTTTCACTTCCTGAAATTTTCAAGTCGAGTGCAACCACGTAATCTGTTCTTTACGCTAACAACCTTCTTACTTAGGTTGTCACATGAAGTTGTCACATATTGATAGCAGTATTTCCGCTAGTCATTCTCAAGGCTGTGGAACTCGTGGCTGAAGTCATAGGCAGTCACGAATGTATAATCATTCCTTCACTACAAATCGGCCATTAACACGCTCACTTATATACTTCCAATACATTTGTCCCCATTTCACTATGAATTTGTTGCTATCCTAACGCTTCTGTGGTATAGTAAAATAAATATCTATTACACCTCTTACCGTTAATACACTGTGAATGGTGTCAAGTAGCCTATTGAGCCAGTCCAGAAATTTATTAAAATGTCCTGAGGAGTTTAAGCTACCAGGTTGTCCACGAGGGACAAACTAGCAGCAGCTATACTGTAGGCGACGCCAGAATCGGGGCAGGAACGTGGTGGCGTTTTGTCAGCTCTTGGGCCCTCTTACTGCCTTCAGTTAGTTTTAGAGATTGGGGATCTTGAGTGCTTCTTCCCAGTTGGACGCATTGATTAGAGGTCCCTGAGGTAACGCGGGACTACACCAGAGCATGTGTTCAAATGAACAGTTCACTTCTGTGCAGTGTGGGCCTTGTGGATTTATTTCGAAGTTGTAATTGGATTGATTTCCGACTTGGGCTTTGTCAGCCCTGTGGTGGGTACAATCTGGTTTGTAGCATGTGGAAGGCTATCTCTTGCGCGCGTTCAAGCTTTGCATGTGGTAAAGGGTATTGACATTTGTCGCTTTGGTTGTGGAAGGTAATTTCGTGGAAGGTGAGCAAACGGTGAACAAACTGTTTGTCTGGGCCCAGCTCTCTGGTGACTAATTTATTGTCACGGTGGGTCAGCTCTCGCTTTCGGTCATGAGCAATTTCGTTGAAGTTCAGATGCTGTGGGTGGACGTCTTTGCCCATGCGGGCAGGGAAGCAAGAGAGGTAGTGCAAGCTTAATTATTTGACTCTTTGTAAAAGGTGGGCTGCTTCTCGAGCGATTTTGCCGGTTTTATAAGCTCGAAGGGTGGCACGAGAGTCTGTGTAGACATTAGCCCACTCACATTTATATATTCAAAGAAAACAAAAACGAGCCAGCTTTCTCACGTGTAACACCACTATATTAAGAAAGGAAACGCATAACAAGAGCTATCCGCTACTATTTCCACCGGCTGCCGTAACACCAACAAAAGCGCCGCAAAAACTCACATAATGCTGTATATTTTCGCTAATAAGATGAAACTCAAGTTACTGATACTTATCTTAATCGTGGTAAAGAAGCTGTTTTGGTTCAGATATCTGTGATAAGCCCTGCTGCCAAATTTGAGATCCTGATGATAACGGTGCATGGAAAGTGCCTGGCGGAAGCTAAAATACGACCTGTCAAGGCTAGCAAAAATTATTTTGGAACATTTCATCTCACTCTGCCTCTCTTCTTGGCTGTTTTGGTATTGTTAGCACCATAAACTTGTTTGCTTAAAACAAAGCTGCCTGTGAGAAGAATACAGAGTCTTTGAACCGACAGCTGTTGCTTCAGGCAGCCACACTATTATTTTAATTCTGTGTAATGAGCTCACTTGTGGTCTGGACCGTGTGATAAGTAACTCTGTATCTCACAATTTTTCGGCAGTGGGCTATCATTTAGTGCTCCTTCTAACATTTTCCGGTAACATAAAACAAAGCTGCTACATAATAAAAAAGAAAGTAAAGGAGGCCTTAATATTTTTGCTTAGCTACATACGGCTGTGTGAAGCCACCAATTATGATTTAGATAGTGCCGCCTAATTTGGTTGCCCAATCGCTGCTATATGCCTCGGTGTGATTTTCTTTAAACTATAATTTTATGCAACAAATTTCACCCCAGGATTGGCCGGTAGATTGTAATCATTTGGTAGATGGTAATGATAGTTTGTTTAAGTGTTAGTGCGTTGCTAAAAATTATTGTCATCCATATACAGTTGTAAAGCACCATTACTATTTCTTCCAGTAAAAAGAAATTGCTTTCGCGATAGCGGCTGGCAGTGTGGTTGTTGAGCAAGCCACATAATATAAGTCATCAATGCGTTTTAAATGTGGCGCTTGAAATTCTGGACATCGTTTCTTCCAGTGTTACACTATATTTAAAAAATAACCAAGGCATACATAGCGGATGGAATTGTTTTAGGCCAGGGAGATGTCGAACATTTCTTTGTTCAATTCTACTGGATCACTCCCGAGGGCAGGTGGGAAGAAGCACAATGGTGCGTCTCCCCGCTAAAAGGTAGCATTTAGCCGTCGCAGATTACTCGGCGTCATTTGCGCCAACCCATGGAAGTGTGCACTTGGTACCTAGACGTCAAATTATCATATTAGCCTTCGCTAAACGCCAAACACTTTAGCGAAACAGGCCCTCACTGACTGCCTCGTCTAAGGTTGAGCCCCTCAGAGGGGATAGAATACTCCGTAATTTCACTTTAAAGTAAGGCATTTTGTTCACAATATAGAACATAGGTAGAAGAACGTAGTATTGATGCCTATCGTAAGGGCGTCAAGAGTTTCAGAAATATTCATGGCATTTTGTCACCTGTAGGTAAAGTTGTTTTTCCCGAATGAGGATCATAACTCCGCGCACGATGACAACCACGTTGCCGTCTCGGCTGGGAAAACCATTGCGCATGTGAATGGTCGGCATAAAACACTACATTATAATGACCATTCGCTGTTTTTTCTCTTCATAGAAAAATCCAGCAAGTTACCCAGTCCTCCTTGGCGTGCTCATTAGTGAAGCTCCACTTTTTTTAATGAAGCTGCCTGCCAGATAGACATACACGTGTACGTTTCACCAACTCCTCAATGCATCAATGCGTTTATGTTTTTTTGTTTTTTTGCTTCGATGGCCTTGTTCACACAGCATCCCAAAATACTGTATCGGTGCGGTACTCTTGATCCGCTAGTAAACATGTATATTTAGTACTTAATAAATGGTGAACTCCAAACCAGACTTTTTTGGCGGCTAATTAAAAAACAGTGGCTTAAATATTTCAATTTTTCGCAAAGTCAAAATTGCAGAAGAATTCGCTTTAAAACTGCACCTCCTCAAAAGAATGAATCAATATAGCGTTTGCTGTCAACCTTGATTGAAGAAGGTTAGATTTCAGATTCAGTAAAGAAAAATCAGCACTCATGATTTTTCATGACAATGAAGGTAGTGAGATCAGAATACAGGAGGTCACGCTAGAGATAACAGATAAATACAAATATCTGGGCGTATGGATAAGCAATGGGGCCGAGTACCTAAGGGAACACGAAATATACGTGTCGACTAAAGGTAACAGGAATGCAGCGGTTGAAAAACAGGGCACTGTAGAATTACATTATGTATGATGTTGTGAGAGGAATATAGAAAGAGGTCATGGTTCCTGGTCTGACGTTCGGCAATGTGGTCTTGTGCATGAGATCAGAAGTTCAAGCAAGATTAGAAATTAAGCAACGTGGAATACGTAGGCTTGCCTTAGGAGCTCACGGGAATTATTACTCCAAAGGAGGGAGTACTATGTCATATGGTATGGACATGATTTGAGGGCAGAGAATCTAGCAGCAAGATAAAATTTGCGAAGCGATTGAGAGAAATGGGGGAGAAGCGTTGGGCTAGGAAGTTATTCAGCTACTTGTACATGAAGAATTTCGATACAAAATGGCGGAAGCAAACCGAAAATTGACTGGTAAATACTTGGAAAACAGCAGGCGGACAAACCAAAAACAATTATCGGTTAAGAAGAAGGTGAAGGAAGCTGAGACCAATATGCGGAGAATCGGCATGATTAAGAAGTCTGCACTTGAGATCTATCGAACTCTTAAGCAGGAAATTTCCAATGAAAGGATCTATGATAATACTCGGGGTAGTTCTCTACTGTTTGAGGCAAGGACGGGAGTATTGCGAACCAAGACATATCGGGCCAAATACGAAGAGGTAGACACGGTATGCAGTGCGTGTGGAGAGGAAGAAAAAACTGCCGAACACTTGATAATGTTCTGTAAAGGGCTTCACCCTATATTTCAGGATGATGGCGCAGACTTTTTCGAAGCACTGGCGTTTAGGGACAGTGAGGGCAAAATAGACTTTAAGCGGGTAGAATTACTAGAAGGAGGTTATCTGATTGGTGGCTAAAGCCAAAGCACTAGTGAAAATTAAACACTTCAATGCAAAGTACGAATCTACAACCTCACTATTAAAGAAAAAAAATAAATATGATTTTCATTCATTAATTATTACGGCTTCGTGGCGCTAGCCACCGCCCAATCTAAAGGGTACAGCCATATTCATCTATCCATCTAGCCATCCAGCCTACTGCAAGTATGGCGGTTAAGCGCCCAATACAACATAATTTTTCCATGCGAAGCTCCCTATGCCGTGGGTCGTGCGTCCGCGATGTATGTAGTAGTAGTAGTCTCGTCGTCGTAGCAGTAGCAGGTAGCTAACTCCAGGGCCGTACTAGAGGAGCAGCATGCGCGCACTCTTTTGAATTGAGGAAATTCGCTCACATAGTTGTTTCTGATAAACCAGATACGAGTACTGGCGACCTATTCTCCAATAAAATCTGCCTTGAAATGAGGCTACTTAAAAACAGCTAGTATCAGATGGACGCGATTTGAGCACTATCTGACCAGAAAGGGTTGCCACGTTAGGCTCATTGGGGTAACTTCCTTCATTTAGCAAGGGTTAGCGAGGGTTGAGCCATGGTGCTATGAATATAGTGAATACATATATAGCCATGAACTAGACGTGGTGAAACGTGGGAAGTAGACACGAAGTGCAGGGCGTAAGAAAGTGTGCCAGTGCCACCTCTCGCTTAGTCTTTAGAATGTTCGCTGGATGACAATACTTCTATAAGTTTAAGATATGATAAAAAGATGTGATATGGTGGTACTTGAAGTGCTCACTAGATGTATGCATGGATGGGCGGACGGACAGACAGACAGATGCACGGGCGAACGCACCGATGGACGGACGAATGGATGAATGCTGGGACGGACGCAAGAATGGACGCACATATGGACGGAAGCAAGAGAGAATGAATGAACGGACGCTTCGCCCCGCTCATCATCATGCACTCCGTGGATATGCTGGGGTTTTGTTTTTGCTTTTGCAAATCACTGAAGGCAGCACGCGAATTTGCTACACTTCTCTTTTTGTTAATGATTTCGCAGCTGATGTGAAATAAATATAACTCAGTGGCAAGGAGTGGGTTTTCAGAGAGAGAGAGAGAAAGAGAGAGAGAGAGAGAGAGAGAGAGTGATTGACTTTATTTAAACATATTCTGAGGAGGCTGAGAAAAGGCCATTCCGACCCTTAATTCAACCTGAAGGCTCCACCCAGGATGGCGCTGGCAACCGAAGGCTTGTAGCGATGTCCCGGGCCCTCTGGACCGCCAGTAGGTGCTGCTTGTATTCACTGCTTTTTAGGACTTCCTGCCAAACCTCTTGGGTATTCTGTTGTGCTGCGCTGTGGGTAGGGCATAGCCAAAACGTGTGTTCGAAATTACAATAGGGATGGTTGCAAAGGGAGCATGTCGGTGGTGTGACGGGGTCGACTATGTGTAAGGTGGATGGTGTTATGTACGTACGCGTTTGCAATCTTCTTAGAGTTAGAGCTTGTGCTTTGTTAAGTTTTGGGTGGGGTGCTTGGAAGGCACGTCTTTATCCCCGGTATTCTGAAGTGATCTCGTGGTATGTAGTGCTTTGTCCTGGCTGCAGAGATTCTCGTACCGCTCACTCATCGAGTGTCGTTGTCCGCAGCGCGGTGGGTTTGGAAAACACCTACTCACTGGAATGCACATGTTTTCAAGCCTGTCGTGGTTCTACGCTTCTGCCACGCGATTTTACAAGCGTTGAGGACAGGCCTTTCACTGCACGGCAATTCCATAGTGCATTTTTTTTCGTAGCAGTATTCAACAATGCCAAGGACCTAGAAAGCAAATGTCAACTAAGACTGCGTTCTAAAAGTGTATTACAGCATCGCATTTCGTGAACTGTGGATGCTAATCAGGTTAAAACTTTCATTTTTTATTAAAGTACAATATCTTTACAGTTTTTTGTACAAAATATGAAGCGACCACACCATTGTGCCTGTGTGCTTCTCTAAATGCAGGTTTTTCGTGAAGTTTGCATCTTCATCAACAAGAGAATGCCAAAGGACATAACACCTAATTTGGGTGATACGGGATAACGTAAACTTTGAAAATTTAAATCAAGCTTCTATTTAAAAGCCCTTACGCGGTACTGTGTCTATCATCCGTTCGAATGTGGCTGGGGCATTGCACAGGCCTAAAGGCATCACATTGAATTCAGAGAGCCCATCTGGTGTAGCAAACGCAGTCTCCTCTTTATCAGACTCGTGCATTGGAATCTGCCAATGACCAGAGCGCAAGTCGAGACTTGAAAAGTACTTGGCACCTTGTAAAGTATCAAGAGCGTCGTCAATGCGAGGCATTGGGTAGACGTCCTTACGAGTAATTTTGTGGAGTGATCGGTAATCAATGCGAAACCGTACCGAGCCATCCTTTCTTTTTAGTAGTACGACAGGAGAAGACCACGCGCTTGTCGAAGGCCTGATGACGTTGCGTGCGAGCATGTCGTTGACTTGTTCTTCTATAAGCTTGCGTTCAGAAGCTGACACACGGTAAGGGCGGCGGCGAAAGACATGGGATTCGTCGGTGTCGATACGATGTGCGGCCACTGTTGTTTGACCCAGACCTTCGGAACAAACGTGCTTCATTATTACCGCTAGCAAGGCATCAAATCACGTTGGGTTGATATGTTCACACAAAGTGGCCTTGAAAGCAGGAGATGCATATTCCACTGGCATACACTTTGAGAATGACGAAGCAGATGAACTTGTGACGACACGAACCGGTGCTTCTTCGGTAATGCTGGCAACAGTGGTCCCCTGTGGCAGAAGAAGTGGTTCTGGCGTCGTGTTGCAGGCTGTGATGCTTGCATAACCACGGGAGAACCGCACCAAACAAGATGCGAAGTTGATCCCTCGAAAAAATGCAGCGCTGGCAAGGAACAACCACAGCGTCACCATCTAGAATGTCTCATGACTTGTTCCAAAGGACACGTTCTTGTCCGGGAGGCAGGAGGAAATCCGCAGCTGTCACAAGGTTGGGCGACGAAAGGTCGGCAGCAGAAGAAAGCTCAGTGTCCGTAATACGAATGAGGGGCTAACAACAAGAAATTACAGCAGACGCTGCTGACAAGAAGTCCCAACCTAAGATAATCTGATGAGCGCACGAAGACAGCACAGCCAATTGTATGTGATGACGGATTCTATCGTTGAGAACACGAGCAGTGCACAGCCCGGTCGGGCAAATTAGACTGTCATTAGCGCCGCATAACATGGGACCGGCATAAGGAGTTTGCACTTTACGCAGGCGAAAACACAATTCACGATTAATTACCGAACATGTAGCTCCAGTGTCTATAAGGGCGTCAACAAAAACATCTTCCACGCAAACAGGCAGTAAATTAGCTGGACAAGATGGAGGAGTTCTAACGTTCCGACAACAAGCAGTTTTCCCTGCCAAAACTGCACCGTCTAGTTTTCCAAGTCCAGAGAGATCGGCGCGGGACGCAGGGGTAATGACGCATGCCGAAACGATGACGGAGAACAGCAGCGATATGAACAAGAAGTATGAGGCCCAGAAGTACGAGGCCCAAAAGTATGAGGCCCGTCATATGTTAAGCGTGAGATGTCTCGTCTTATGAATAGACTAAAATATTGTCCACATAGTCGTTATAAAATACTCCGAGGAAAGGTTTGAAGATGCCATTCATCAGCTTTTGAAACTAGGCAACGTTGTTCTTCCGCCCGAAAGGTAAGCAATAGTATTTATATACATAAAAGGGAGTGACAAAGGCTTTGTATAGTTTATATTCCTCTTCAAGGGGTACCTACCAAAATCTTTGCAAAAATCTATTCGGGCCTGACTATCTAACTTTGCAATTTCCCATTTGCTCAATAATGTCACCAATTTTTGGCGTCGGGAACGAAAATAGGTCTGTTTGGTAATTCAATACTCGGTAGTCGGTACAAAGTTTCAAATGTCCACCTTGGGTAACTAGTGAGGTGAACGTGGACACTGATGGCCGTAGTACGCCCGCATCTAACATATATTAAATTTCGCTTTTCAACCAAACTTTCCTCTCGCGTGACATGTGGTAAAGCTTTCTCCTGACTGGTGTAACGTCTTTCAGCTTGGAACTGAGAATTTTGTCGCTGCTGGTGGGTAGGTGCTTAAGCAGACAAGCTCGGGGAGTTTGCAGCGGAATTCGTCTTCACATGTATTAAGGCAATCTGCGATGCTTAAGGAAGCGCACGTCCTTTTTGCCGGAGTCACTTCATTATTCCAATGAAATATTAACTTTAGGGTCTTCATATTACGTCTTGGAAGTAAAAATTTGTAGCCACACCCTATGAATACTTGAGCTTCTATCTCAGGGTTCTGGCATTGAAAAGAGACACTTGTTCCCACCCACTAATCATAAATATGTCTTCTTCCATCAAAGCTTCGCACTTTTACGGACCTCCCTATATTATTTCTTTCCTCCTAACAAGTGCTTCAATTATGACAGACACAGATGCCCCACTATCCATTAGTGCACCAAAATCTTCACTATTTACCTTTAGTTTGATATATGAAAGATTACGAGCAGTTAGAAAAACAGTCTCTAGTTTTGTCTCTAGTTAGATTTCGCACCATTTTGTATTCGTTATTTGTTTAATCTTTGTCTGGGTGCGAAGAAGCTATATGCTCTTGGTCAATAGTGGCCTAGGAGATTACATTGACCACTCAGTTTTTTCCAGGCCAACTGTCAAAATCCCGTGACCTCGAAGGTGCCTTTTTTGAATGGCAATCTGGCCGACGTGGATTCTGCTAGGTTAGATGCAATGAGAGGTTTCTGAAAGAACCTAGAAGTTCTTAAACCGTTTTAGGTGATTGCACTTGTGCCTGTCTCTGAAGTTCCTTAGGAAGGCCGTGAATAATGAGCGGCATTATCACGTTCTCCGAAAGTTCTGAGCTTGCTATTTATAGAAGCCGCCTTTTCTCATAAAAATACTCTAGGGGCTTTCCTAATCAAAATTTGTAAAAAAATGGCTTGGTCTGTACTTTTAATGAAGTTTTCATTGAAAGCTGCCAGAAAGCTCCTTTTTCATTCGTCCCATGTGTCGGTCTCAAGTTCAGCGTAATGAAGCTCGTACCACCTTCGAGTCAGTCCGGTAAGAGACGGACGCACGTTTCTGAAGCACTCACTGGAAACTTGCCACTAGTTTTCCACACACGCGTTTTTGCAGAACTTTATCTAGGTATTCGGCTTTCACCATCGAATGGATCAGGCTTTTCTGCCTCCTTCTTGAGGTGTTGCGGTGTCAGGATGTCGGCAAGAAGACTGTCCATGAATTGCTGCTGTCGCTCTGCGTACTGCTTCTAAAGTAGAAAATTTCTTTGAGGCATGAGTCAACAAAACAATCTCCTTTGCTTTGAAAACATTGTTCTTCACAATGTTTTCAACAGCGGCCGCGTGATGTATTCTTGAAACTCGAAGTAGTTCACTTTCAGCTTCACTGATAGTTGGTAGTCGAGCTCATCTAGGGGTTTCCGGCTTTCTGTGCGACGAACTCGCGCTGTTCGGAAGTCATGATACCTTCAGGCGAATCATACGTGTCTTCATCCACTACGCACGTCTAAAAATATGACCTGTAAGTTGAACTTCAGGATAAAATCAAAGTTATCCACATATTTGCGTTCTTGATTCTATCGAAGACTGCACCAATATAACTTAGATGTGTGGCAGCTTGGGCTAGTTGGTATGGCATGACGATAGTTAGAGCGCGAGAACAAAACGACGACACAGATACAACAAGGAACTTCCCTCTTGTCTCCGTGTCGTCGTTGTGTTCTCGCACTATAACTATCGTCATGCCAATATAACGTTCCAACACTGACAGAGACAGAAAAACAGACAGACATAGACACAGACAAACAGACAGACAGACAGACAGACAGGCAGACAGACAGACAGACAGACGGGCAGACAGACAGACAAAGAACTTTATTGGGTCCTGAGAAACGCTTCTCCTTTATAACAACGTCGCGGGCCGCTCCCACGTAGGAACGGGGAGGCCTAGCCTCACCGCCGCATCGTGGGCTCTGTGGACAGCCCGTAGTTGCTGTAGCAACTCTGAACTTCGTAAGGCAGAGTCTCAATCTTCTTCTGTGAGCCGACTTGAGCACCGTAACGGGAGGCACTGCCAGAGCATATCTGCTAAGCCACTAACCTCACCACAATCAGGACAAGTAGAGTCAAAAGCCTCTGAGGAGACTAAGCTAAGATAAAATAGGCTTGAATAGGACCTGGTCTGGGGCAATCTAAACGTGATGGCCTGAGGTCTAGACAACTTGTTCTGTGGAGGAGCAAATGATCGCCTACTCAACTGGTAGTGTTTAGCCACTTCGCTGAATGTTAGTAAAGCGTACCTGAACATCTCACAGCCAACCTGCGGGCCTTCGTCCTCCCCAGCACGGAGGGTTAGTACGCGCGCCTGGAAGTGAGCACAGTCATTCAGGTTTACTAGAGGGTCTAGTATGGGCTCGAAATTCGCAGAAAACGAGGTAATGGTTCAAAATAGGACAGAGACAGAAGATTTATTTGTTTATTGTCTGTAAGTACTTGCACATACCCACTCTGGAGAATTGGCCATGAAAGATTGTAGTAGCCTATATGTGATAGACTCAGAGCCTATTTTAAAAGAACAAAAGTAGTAAACGTAAATTATATAACAAAATGAAGAAATACTAACAAACCTATAATAATAAAGCAAAGGTGAATCATCAACAGAAAAAGACAGCTAATACTACATTAGAAGGCTGAAATTTTGAGAAGACCAGACAGTTGAGTCTACCTCACCCGGTCGAAATCAAATGAATGTGTGAATTGCATTCACTTTATCAATCATGTCACAAGTAATCGTTAAGAGTATATTTAAGCAGGCGTTATAATAACATGCCCTTAGATTCTTGAATAAAATTGCATAAGGCATCAAATACGTTTCTGTGGCAATGTTCCAAGTCAGGGGCGCCTAAACTTAGAAGTTTATCTGCAGTTAAGGTTGAGCCTACTGTATAAAACGAAATAACTAGAAGTATTTTTCTAATTATTGTATAGCTCCTACTTGATATAAAGTAGTGCTCTATTGTTTCTGTTTCTTCGCAGAATGGGCACCGGGGAGATATCGCCAGACCAGCTCTGTGTAGATAAAAGTGTAATGGTGGGACACGACATCGAAATTTAGTTATAATAGCTTCTAACTTTCAAGATTGACTCCGATGAGGTTTCCAGAAATATCTCAGGTGCTGATAGTCTGATCTGATTGACACTGTGTGTTCTATTTCTGGTAGTACCATTATTAGAGTTCCATCAAGCGAAGATCGAGCTAATGAATCAGCCATTTCATTCAACTGTATGCTACAGTGGCCTGAGACCCATACTAACTTCAGGAGTTTCAGTTGGGGTGGAACTAATGTGTGCAATGTCACTAGGGCTCTTGATTGTTCGGAAGCTGTTAGAGCAGTACACACTGAAAAAGAATTTTTAAAGATGATTGCACTGTCTTCGTTTGAAGGCAGTTTACGAGCGCCAAAATGATAGTGAAGAGCTCAGCTTCGAAAACCGGAATAAAGTCTGGCAGTCTTATTGAAAATCACCAACCGAGGTATTCAGAAACATTTCCTACTGCTCCCTTTTCTTTATTCTCAGAAGCGTATGGGGCTATTATGTTCTTCATTTCTGCATGAGCTATGAAACCTTCTAACGTGTTATTCGAAAAACTCAAATATCGGAACTTAGATAGTGGGGGGAAGGGAATTTCATCATAATCTATCGTAATATTGTGAATTCATGCTTTACGTTTAATTTTAGTCTACCTTTATGCTTTGCACTTACCTTTGTATGAAAAGAATCTGCAGAGTACAAAAGCGTGGCCAATGTGCGAGGAAGAAGACGTTGGGTTACTAATAAAGGCATATTCAGATCATATGGCCGATAAGCTGTAAAGTTTAGGAATTTTTGTACAATTAGGATACGTAATTGGCAAAAAATAGTTGGCATGCGGGCTTCCTGATATATTACAATAGTCACGTACCTGGGTAGTCTGAAACACAAACTTAGCGCTTCTGACTTCAACAGAACCTAAGGATTTGCTTTATACACAGGGCCACCCGAAAATAATAATCAGCCAAATTTTAGTAATGGGCGCATGTACATTTTATATATCATTAATAAAGTGGGTCTACGTAACTCCTATTTCCTGTTGCTCAACCTGCGCAGTAAGCCTGAAGCTCGTTGTGCCTTTGCCACGGTATACCTATTGTGAGGGCTCCAGTTAAGTTTCTTAATAGTAATAATGCCCAAATACTTGATAGACTCCACTTGTCGAGTCAGTTCCTGATATTATAGTACAGAAATATGGATGGAATCTGCTAGTGAACACCTGGAGAGCTCTTTTACTGATGTTTAAAGACAATGAAATTGACTGCAGCTAACGTTCAAGAGAATACATACACCTTTGCAATTTTTTATGCAAAAAATAAACGTCACTGTCGGCAGCGAAAAGTGCGATATCTTGTGCATAATTGTAAACAGTGATATCTCATTCAGTGGGTATAGAGCTCATCAGAACATTGAATAAAAGCGGAGATAACACTACCACTCAGGAATTCCGCATTGTGTTTTGAATTTAGACTAGTGGCATCCATTATTTGTGACAATAAAATTCCCTTGATTTTAGAAACTCTGCAGCCCACTCCACAACAAATCGCAGAAAGTTTAAGTCCTGTATTGCATTCAATAATATTGACTGCTAGACGCACTCATAAGCTTTAGCTATGTCCAGTGTTACTAGCACCGCGCAGCGCCGCCCTTTTTGGGCAAGCTGTATTCGGCTCTCTAAGTCGGCATGAGCACACCAAATTGAGAACTCGCTTCGAAAACCATTTTGGTTTAGCTAGCTATATTGGATTTTCAGCCATTCAAACATTAAAACCTCTTTATAATTTTAATCAGGTGAGAGGTTAGAGAGATGGGTCTAATGTTTGCGATGTTAAAACCTGACTGTTTTTTAATATGGGAATCACTCTGGCTACTTTCAAGTCATGGGGTATCCAGGCATTGCTTAAGGAATAGTTTATGAAATTGAGGACGTCAGAGTGTGATAGTTTTAACAAAATTTTACTCATAGGAACTGTTATACCATCAGGACCAGAAGATGACAATGGTAAGTTGCTAATTACGCTTGACACTTCAGACAATGTCACTTTTTCGCCGTCAGTCTTTGTGGAAGATTTTTGCCAGTTGTGAAAGTCGAAGAAAATATGTTTGCTAGACCTCTACCAATTGCCTCTAAAGAATTTGTGATTCATTCTGATGATCACCTGTCATAATAAGAGTTTGCTTGAGACAGCAGGATTTCGCGTGATCTCTTACATCAGAATAACGCTTTTTTTTCTAGGTTGTTAAAAAGAAAGTCGAAATGTCTTTTGTCATAGTTTTTTTAGCTTGAGTCAACGTCTGTTTAATTGTAGCTGCAAGAAATTTGTAATGAGCCCAATTTTGGGGGTACTGATTCTGAATTAGCTGCTTTCATGTTGCTTGTCGTCGTGTATGATCACGAAAGTAATCAGAATTCCGCCACTGGCTACCAGGCACCCTCTTAGCACTTAGCAGGCCGGATGAAGATTTCTGCCTTTTCGAACGTTCTTTTAATTACCGCTCTTCATTTCATGGCTTTCAGCGTTGTCGTGAGTGGGGGAAGCGAAAGCAACTTTAACGTCATTTTTAATATTGGACTATTTTATAAAGGTTCGTGTTTGGGAACAAGATGGAATCATGGGGCACGTAATTTCAAACAATACTGGTAAATAGTCACTGTTGGTGACGAAGTCTAGGGTAGTCCAAGATATGTTAGGAATGCCCGAGCCTATAAAACTCAACTCTAATAGAGAGCGGGATTGGTTTAGGATAAATGTGGGAGTTCTAGCGTTTAGGCGTGATGAATCATTGTTTATAGACCAGTTTCACAAACATTGTTCACATTGATCATTACTGAAACATCAACTAGTGTGGTGAGAATTAAAATCTCTAACCATACTTTCTTTTTGCATCACAACTTAACAGCCATGTCTAAACATTGCGTCTCTTGTGCACGCACAGGAAACATTGCGTCTCTTGTGCACACACAGGCATTTATTAGAGAGAAGGCTGGGCATGCAGGCAAGATAAATTCTGACGCAAAACACTTTGCGTTTGGGGGATATATGTTTGTACGAAATTTTGACTTCTAAACTAATTTTATTATTGAAAAATAAAACTATACCTCCACCTCTGAATGGACGATCTAGGCGGAAAGACTGCTAATTAAGTAAGTGAAACAAATGATGTGCTGACAGCAAAGTTTCTTGCTGTGCAATAATGTCTGGAGTGAATATACAAAACAAATACAATAAATCTGTATTAGCTGAAAGAATAGAGTGGCAGTTCCAGTGAACAATTTCGAGAGAATCTATCATTTCGACAGAATTGTTTCGGCAACAAGCTTAAATCAAATATTTTCTTTTAAAAAGTCGCACTTTGATACGCTGTCCTTGTAGCATGTTTTGGTTTTTAAATGTTCTGGAGAGCCAACTTTTTGGAGACAGCGGATCGAGAGCACTTTGGAAATTTGATGTCAATGTCCATTTAGTCTGAATCCTGGCCGTCCTCTAGCTTGTCATCACTCATCTTCTGGGTGTCGGTACGAGAGGGCCCTTCAGCCTGTACATTTGACGGAGCGGACTCTGCTTCTTCTTCACCTGACGGGAGAGTAACGTCAGCTTGTTGTGAAGCATCATCCATATCTCTCGGCGTTTCATATAATTGTGTCAACTGATTGGCTACAATAAGGGATAAGGAGTCAAAAAGGGTGGTAGCCAGGCAATTTATAGCTTTCTCCATTGTTTCTCGATCATGTACGCAATGGTAACTGAAAGAGAGGCTTCCAAAGTTGCACCAAGTCAGGCTGCAACACCAGCATATTCCAGGGTTCTAGCCTGTATTTCAGCTATGGCGTATTTTCGTGAACATCGTCTACGATCAACAGTTTCCAGAATTTGAATCTCGCGCGCTTTGGCTGGGCGATTCACGTTATCTGCACAGTGTGCTTCATGACAAAGGCAACACTTTTCGTCCGTACTAGTGCATTCATTTGCGTTATGCACCTCACCGCAACATCGGCATCTTGGAGCTGACCGGCATCCTTTCAGGGTGTGCCCAGCGCCAACATTTTGACACTGCAGGGAACGAGACGACAGCTGTTCCACTCTGTATATTAGAGCTCCGCGATTCATATAATTGTCATATAATTGTAGAACTGATTGGCTACGATATTGAATAAGGAGTCAAAAAGTGGTAGCAAGGCGATTTATAGCTTTTCTATTGCTTTTTCGATCATGTACGCAATGGTAACACAAAGAGAGGCCTTAATTCCAGTGGGGCGATTCAACCCGGCAAATGTGACAATCACAAACTCTGTTGGGATCCTTTTCTTTTCTACCGCTAGTCTGCACCTATAAACCACAATCGCACCTGCCTCGGAAAGTATCTCTATGATTTCAGATGTAGTCATGTTGATGCCGACGCCTCCAACCACACCTCTGACGCATGCTTGGTGCGGAGGAATAAAGACGTCACCGGATTTTCTGCGAACAATGAGCCTTTTAGTAAGTCTCTGGCACAGAGCTGGTCAGGCGAAAAGCAGACAATTCCTTCCTTGCCGAACTGCCGTACCTCTGTGATGCTGTTATAGTGGGCTGTCGCTGCTTTCAGTTCCGACTAGACCACTTTTGGGTTTTTCATCTTAATGACACCATCGTTGCTTGAGACTAGAGCCACTGGCACGGAAGCGAGTCCATTGCATAGTAACTGGTCCCCTGGTAGCTGCTGCGGAGAAAGAGAAGCAGACCAAAGGTAGCCCCTGGTTCAGGTGAAGGAAAGGGCATCTGTCTGGATTGACTAGCCAAAAAGGAACTAGCTAATCAATTCTGATGCTAATACCTTTATAAGAGGAAACTCAGTTGCGGCTACTCAGATTTCGGATAAACCCCCAGAGCAAGCAAGCGGGTGGAACACTGGAGCAAGCAGTTCATTGTCGTCTTGGGCCACTACAATGGTAATGCTATTTATTACGTATCCTTGTAAATCTAGCATAGCTATTGTACGACCATGCGAATACAGATGGATGCATTTCAATATTCACGAAATTCTAGATGCACGTGTGCAGTGCAAGGTCATTTTGCATCAAAGAGCGCTAGATGATCTAAACTGACGGAGCCCTTTGCTGCAGTGCCTCTGATATGGTTGTTTTAGAACGTAAGCCGGCAGATATTACATTATCATGCGAATACACCGAAGATACATGTACATATTATGGAAATGTATGAGCGCTCAAGGTAGAAGGAAAAGCACTTTCTCGTGAAGCGCTTTTGCTTCTACTTTGTGCGCTCATGTATTTCCACATGATGTTTTACCAATTGACCCCGCATTTCACTTTATTGATACATATTGGGTTTGTCAGGAAGGTGCAAGTTGTAAATAAAAACAATTGCACAGTAATTTATCCAGGTCCGCAATATAACCCAAAGGCGCACGCCACTTTCTTTCGTCTGATTGAAGTGTATTGGCCTTCCATCATCTCCGCAAGAGTTCTGCACTGAACATATTTTACTGTACGCTTATGCATTCAAAACAAAACAGTATAATTTATAACTAGTATGAGTAAATGCTTGACCTAATAAACCACTCTCTAAGCTACTTCGATGCCTTTTTGTCGCGTTTCGCCCCACCCTCTTGTTCAAATTGAAGATATTTTCATTGTGGCACCATGCAACAAATAACCCGAGCTTTCGTAGTGTGTAGCCAGTTGTAAACAGTTTCAAGAGAAATGCATAAGATGTTGTTTTGACGCTGAAGTAGCTTCATTCACGGACCCAAATATATGGACGAGCAGTATTTCGCCCCTTTTTGACGCGCTGCGCACACACCGACACCAGCCGCGTAATTTTCTCATGCGAACGCTCCAAGCAATGTTAAACATGTACACTTAGAAACCTAAAACTATCGCTACCTATCACTGCATTAGAGAAACAAGAGAACTACTTATGATATTAGCTACAAAGGTGGTAAAGTCAAAATTTCGCGTTTACTCCACCAAGTGCTTATTTTGCCCCACACAACTCTGTACGAACGGCCATAAGCTAATCCACGTGATCTCTGCACTTGGCTCCATTATCGTTGCTCCACATAGTTGTAGACATGGACTGTGAAGACATGGACTGTGTCTGCCAACTCTAAAATCGCACGCCTCATAGTTCACCCTCAGAAACTACTTGTCTCTGACGTAAGATAACAGTTGAAAAATCCCTTAGTGGTGACCATAAGCAATGTGTGATCACTATGTATTTTGATAACGGGGCGGTATATATTCTGTCTATAATAAAATATGGACTGCATTTTTGTTGAAGATTTTGAATTATTCTGTGCAATTCTCATTTTGGAAGTATATAGTACACAAGAGTCCCAGATGTCAGTGACCTGGTATTTTTGCAGATCTCCAAGAGCCTATATTATGGGAACTACGCCAGCATTATCCTAATATAGCGCTGAGGCGAGGGGCGTCCGATGGAGGGAGTCTAGGTAGCATCTCATCCCCCTAACAATCACTGCTTTGTCATTAATTTTCGGTTTGTATGCACCAATTTTATTGTTTATTTTACTCTCATTTTCACTCTTCACTGGTGATACACAAAAGCAGGGAATCAGGCTCAGCCGATTTTATTGACATTTAAGTAGCAGTGACACCAGCACAGTTCGTCAGCCACTGAGAGACGTATGAAAGAAGCTTAATTTAGGTTACATAGAGCTCCGCTCATGGACCTTTCACGTGTTTCAACCTTTGTTCTCAACATTGTTTTTACATACGAGCGGAATAAAATGAGCCACCTTACTGAAAGACACGCACAGTTCGGTTATTAAGTGTATGTATTATGTATTTATTCAGTATGTATTATGCAAGAAGTGCTCAACATTTTGTGTATGACGTATACCGTTTTTCCTGGTGTTTTATATCTTTCGTTTTTGCTGATTCATGTAATCTCAGAGCCCCCACCTCTCACATATTGCCAAACAGGCCTGTAAGAGTTTCAAGAACATCAAATAATTACCACAATCAGCTTGAACGTACATGGAACCGAATATTTGGACCATATTCACGAGAAACGACCATCCTGATATAGAATAACTTCGCGCCACCGTTGCTTTATTCATAAACGCTACATATGTTCAAATGAAATTTTTGTTTCAAAAAGCCTGCACGTCAAATCTGTCTCGCGTCCAATGCGTGCTTGTTCTGAATTTCTTACACGTTCTTGGAATTAATTTTTGCGTGTCTACTTCTTTCCGGGTTCGCTCTGCATTCGTGCAACTACGTTTCCTGTTACACAATCACGAAGAGAGCATGACCGATGCTGTAAGAAGAATCGACAGAACAAGTAAGAATAAGGAAATAATAAGAATCGAACAGAGCACTGAATCTTCGTGCACGAATCTAAAAGAAGCAAATGGGAGAAAACTTGGAGGCTTCCCGTGTCAGATTCAATCATTGTGGAAGAACGCAAAGCATACCCCTGATTCCTCTCGTTGTCGGGAGAGAATAATACCGCGTGACAGGAGAATACCGGGCGTCGCCTTTCAGAAGCATCCTACTTTTCTCCTTTGTCCCGTATTCTTTTCGCATGCAACACCTACTCCTCTTGAAATGCAAACACCAAAATTGTCCTTATTCTTTAATATCTTTTTTTCATTTAGTTCGAGCGTCAAGGGACGAGTTGCTCTGTTTATAGCATTGGCAACGCCTGACCATATGGTTTTTATTGTTGTTGCTGTGGTTCCTAGTTTCTTGTTTTCTTCATTGTGGCTTTTTGTATGGCGCAATTTCAACCAACCTCAAGCAAAATGGGAGACCTGCTCGAAGTTTCACGAGCAAGCCTCATCTGAAGTGGTGCAAGAATGGCACATTCGTTGTTGGCAAAAGGTCCCTGCATGTTTGCAAGGCGTCCTGTAAACGTACGGATTGTTGCTAGGCACTGGTAGCTCTTATACATCTACTACTAATCACTCAACGGTATTATAACTACACCGGGTGGTCGTTTTGACATAATTTCTTGGAGTGATGTATCGCATAAAATGCCCGCACCACCCCGAAAGAAATCGTGAGGAAACACAAATGCATCAGTTGCGACGGGAGAAGGTACCGCTGCAGTCGGACATTCGCCGTCACCGACTTCGGCTTCGCCTTGAGAGGTGCCCTACCAACGAATGGTAGAGAGCGAGGCGCAAGTGGGTGGGGGATTCAGGTGCAGGGAGTAGAGAAAGCGAACTTCGAGAAAGCGAGCAGCGAAGCACTACACCCACTCTTTCCAACACTCTCTCGCGCCACATGATCCGGCTGCTAAGGGGGAGGATAAGCGCCCGTGCCCGCAGCTATCGCTGTGGGAGAGGGAGTTAGCGCACAGAGGAAACACCTGCCGGTGCGTGGACACCACTGCGGAAAACGCCGGATGCCTGACATAGCCCGACTAAGCAATGCATTCGCATAAAAAAAGATTATTGTGATTGACTACCTGACACCTCTTAGCATTGCGTTTTGCTTCGTCAGTTGTATATTTCATCACAACTTTAGCTGTCCCTAATGTTTTGTGAAAACAAAATAGACGGTCACTGCCTTCGTAAAAACAGCACTTACGTCAAACACTTTTGGAGTGCCTCTGTGACAGGGGTACTATTGTTTTCAAGCTCGTATGCAAATGGGACATTGTCTTTTCTATTTAGCATCGCCCCATATCCAGAACTTGGTACATTCACTCATTATACCTCCAGATATAATTTATACACCTCCAAACACCGCCTGAACCAGTGCGCAAAAAACAGCAACACTAAGCAGTGGTAAAACTTAAAAACAGGTACCTAATTTGGTGCAAAAAGTGAATAATAAATAGTAATAAAGCGATAAAGCTAAGCAATTAAAAAATAGGCCGCATATCCACGGAGTGAATGATGGAGAGTGGAGCGAAGCATTCGTTCGTCCATTCGTTCTTGCTTCCATTGGTCCACGCGTCCGTCTGTGTGACCGTCCATGCGTCCATCCACCCTTCCGTGCGTGCGTCTGTTCGTGCGTCCGTCTCTGCGTTCGTCCATGCATCCGCCCCTGCGTCAGTTCATGCGTCCATCCATGCATCTGTCTGTGTGTCCGCTCGTCCATGTATTGGACACTCCAAGTACCATCAACTCGCATCTTTTCATCATATATTCCCCATATAGAAGCTGCGCCGTCCAGCGGACATTCCAAGGACTAAACGAGAGGTGGCACACGCACACTTTCTTACGGCTTGCGCTGCGGGTCTACTTCCCATTTTAAGCACCTCGAGTTCATGGTATATACTAGTTCACCGTATTCATGGCACTGCGGCCCAACGCTCGCTAAATCTTTCTAAAACCAAGGAGGTTACGTCCAGCAAGTATAACGTTGCAACCTTCTCTTGTCAGATACTGCTTAATGTACATGCCAATTGCTGCTAATGGGGAATGAGAAACAGAATAATTAGGCTTTTAGTTAACGCAAACGCTGCGATTTTCTATTCTTCAACAACGCACAGGAGAAATCTCCCACCAGCACCCCCTTGGAGGTCAAAATGTAACACTGGTTAAACACTACCACTACGACTACGACTACGAGGGATGAACGGGTGCCGTTTTAAGGAGCTTTGTCCCTAAAATACTACGCCTGATAATATTGATATGCCGATTAGGTGATATAGTGGTTAGTGAACGTAAGCGTTCACCCAAAATGCGCGCTTTCAGTCTAATCTGTGATAGTGGCATGTGAATGAAGGTGATATGCCGAATGACTTTGTCGTTATAATTAGGCGCTCGTTAAATAACCGTTCTTGGTTTAAGTTTTCCGAGTCCTACATTTCAGCTTGACTAATAAATGTATTAGGTTATTGGCACGTGAATTGACCATTTTACACAGCATTTGGAACTTATATAGGGTGCTTTGAAAGCCGCGCGCAGCGCCACTTGTGGCGTGCAAAGTTGGGAATTGTATATCGACACCAGTTAATCATTGGTTTGACAGTTATGGTGGCAAGAGTGCACGTGGCTGGCACGTTGGTTCTTCAAGAAGTATTTTAAGATATTGTATAAGTAGACATTCTTCAGCTAAGCCACAATGAATGAATGGCAGAAGCTGCACGAAAACACCAACGTTTTGCACGTTAGTGATCGCCCTGCTACCCGTCGTCAGTATACTGACGGCGAATGCGTGCGTCGGGAATGCAAGATGCTGGCTTCACAACTGTTGCGGTAATCTGTCGTTTTTTTTCACGTTTGGAATATTATTTTTTGTGCCCACAACTCACGTACTTGCAAATTACTCGGAGCATTTAGGAATATTGATAGCTCCTCGGCCATTCGTGGTGGATATCATGGTGAGTGACCGCCCCGCCGCGGCTTGCTCACTACTTGTGGCTTCGTGCCGCGGCGATTGTCAGCTATCGACTCTTACGAATTGTTTTGCTTGAGATTGTCGTGGCATCATCCCCGCTCATCATGGCCATGGTCATTACGTCACCGCTTGCGCAACTATGCTGAGGGCTTGAGGCGCGGGCAAGAAAGAGAACGTTCTATGATTTCGGTTATAGAGGCCGCTGCAGCCCCGTTTCCTCTTTCGCTTCATCCTGTAAATGACTGATCCTCGTGTACGACCAATCTTTTCGACGCAGTTGGAGCGATACTTGGAATGTAAATTACTTGCATGCAAACAGTGGTTTGTTATATCATGCACTTTTGACTGGTTAGCGCATCTAAATGAGTCCATTTCGCAAAGCAGTTTCGTTAAGCAGCCCTAAAGTTTAGGAAGCCTCAAAATGACTTTAGTGATCTTAAAGTGCCCGAGAGCGTTCTCCGCAGCTAAGGCGGAAGTAAGTCTTGAATTTCTAATTCCTTTACTAATTCGTTTTTAGTATGTTTGGGCTGACGCGTGGAGCTGCTGTGACGAAAATGTCTCCCACTTGATCACAAAAAAAATGTACACGCTTCTCTGGCATACCGTCTAGAGCTTCAAATCTTTGAAAATAACTGCAGCGCCAAGCGTGAATTAAGGGCGCACAATAGCTCAGTCTTCTACGTCTTTAAAGGTGTACGCTCATCACCATCGTATTCATACAGAAGCGTGGAAGAAAACATCGTTGATCCCTCCCTCCTAAGATTCGGTCTAACGCCAAAGTTAAACGTTTCCCTGCAGAAGAAGAATAATGTTTACAGTATGTTGATATAAGAGATTTTATGTAATGTATATTAGTATTCAGCAGCTAAAGTACTGTTTTAAGTGAATGCAGTCACGTTGACGGTTAGTAAAACATCTTGGCCCCGATGACTCATATGCAAGAATATTTATTGACTCATTATTGATCACACATCTCCTTGGGACCATGGACGCCTTTGGCAGCTGTAGTAGTTACTGTGAAAGTGGAGACAATGGTAGCACTATGACCTACAGAAGAGCGGTACTGATTGTATGCCACACTCGGGCTGAGGTCGCTGTGATAAATTGGACCAAAATGTGTTCACAGAGATTATGATATTGATATGTGAGGTTTAACGTCCCAAAACCAGCATACAACTATGAGAGAGACTGTTGTGGAGGGCTCTGATAATTTAAAGCACCTGGGTTCACTAGATGCAGCGAAATCTTAGCACACGGGCCTACAGGATTTTTTCCTCCACTGAAAATGCAGCCGCCACAGTCGGGATTTGATTCTGCGACCTGCGGGTCAGCAGCCGAGTACCTTAGCTACTAGACCAACGCGGTGGAGCATTATGACGACGATAAAGATGTGGCACGGAGTGAGTGTGCTTTGCAGGCAGCATTGCACGTGAGGCCAGGGAATCAGCTGGTGACCTGTTTTCACCGAAGTGGTGTGCCATAATGGAGCCACATGGTATAAGTAAATGGCGAAGTTCTTGCTGGCTGGGGACGAGCCGAAGCAGCGGCAGATGGAAGATAGTAGGCCGAAGTGTCACATGCGGGTAATCAAGGGTCCAGCCAGTGTGCAAACACACCCTGGGGCAAGGGTATATCTGGTGCGAGTACTGCATCTTTAGTCAAGACCTGTTCTCGTGTTTTACCACTCAATGGCATCAGGGGTCTCGGCGAGGGGTCTGCTCCTAAGCTGTTCGCTGGACAGGCTGGCCATTATCTGCATGGAGAATCACGTGCCCGATGCGGTTTGACTGCTTCGTAGTCACACCAACGACGTCAAGCTCCCTTGTTCCAACAGTGCCGCACTACCAGAGGCGAGCCGCTCCGCTTCGTCTTTCATACACCTGCTTCCCCACACATCGGCGTCTGTCGTGCCATACGTTGTACAGTGAGGTTACTACAACAAGTTTTAAAGACGGTTGTCTTTCTTGGGGACCTTCGACGCAAACGTTTGGTCTGTCTGTCTGTACATTTGTCTGTTGCTCCATCTTTAATGGTACCTTAAACGGCACCAGTGTGACCAAACGATACTCCAAATGGCCGACCCCATCCTCAGCGCCCACCAATATTGCTCCAGGTTCAGCGTTCATACTTGTGCAATTGTCAATAAAAAGCAATTTTTGCGTATATTTGAGGCACCATAACAACACGTCAAAATCATCTATGTGTAGTTTTAACTAGAAAAGGCATACATAGCTAATTGCAAGGTTCGTAGCTTTTGTAACGCTGCGCTGGCCATACAACGCTTGCATGAAACGGCAAGTGTTTCCAACGCTTTGCTAAGATGACACCTACCCGTTGTCTTGCGTTCTACACCTTATCACCTCAGAGACGACCGCGTACGGCGATCGCCCCGTTTTCCAGGATAACTGCCAGATAGTGCTCATGTCTCCCGTGTGACGGGATTGATGCGCTAATTCGCCTCCACTGCACGCTCGAGGCACTCTAACGCAGCGCCTCGAGAATGCCATTCACTGATTTTCCTGTGCAGAACATCAAATAAACGTTTTGTTCACTTTCTCCAGACGCAACGCTATCGTCTTTCGACGACATTTGCGGTGTAACATGCAGAAATGGGGCCATTTTTTTGAGCTTGTGTTAATTGTTCTTTTTGAAGAGGATAGTCTTTCTTGGCTATTGCAGGAATTCGGCCTGTGTGGCTTTCTAGTCGGTGTTTGTGCCTGCCCCAGGCTCCGCTAAGCCCCTCAAGATATTTTATTGTAGTGAATTACAAGCACGCTGAATATTGGGTGTATGATATTTTTCCACTTACATGCGCGCAAGAAAACCAGCACCTTAGGGCTGCCGTGACAGCAAGGCTCAAGCGTGGAAATACTGCTCACGGAAGCATTTACACGCTCACAAAATGCATTTCTGGGGCGCGTCAATAGAAATTGCGCACAAGAAAAATGGAAAGAGAACGAAAGATTTTCAGTGACTACGTCAAAGTGCATAGTGGTGTCGAAGAATCGACGTCATCTGAAGGAGGTATTGTTTGCAAGCTCTCTCGAGTGACAGTGTTGCAAACGGCAAGGACACCGTGGAAATTGTTGAGCACTTACGATAACAGCACCACATTCACCTGAAGAAGTGTCACGCAGACACAGGCGAGGTCTTGCTGGAATGTTGATGCTTTGAGTGACCAGCTGCGTGAAAGTGAATACAGCATGCTTCGTACAGTGTCACGAAGTTTCGGTGTGCGCACTTACTTCCCTGCCACGGTAAGAACAGACGTGCATAGTTGGTGTTGGATTTGTTTACATATTTTTGTAATTTTCATCTCACGCGCAACTCACCATAGCAAAGTTCCCCGGAAGAATGCATCACTCGGGCCTGCTGAAGAAGAGAAGATGCGAATGACATTCTGCATCAGTTTTGCCATGCACTATATCATGCTAGAATTTCACTGCACCAGGCTGATGCACCTCTTGGAAGCTTCTTTCGAAGCAAGCGTCCGGTGGCACGCATGATTTCAGGTAGGGGCCAACTATATTGGGAATACCATCATGATGTCAGCGACAAAGACCTTGCGACAATAAGCTCCTTGATGACATACGAGCCCATTCCCCTCACCATTGACGAGGCACCCAAAATTCGTGAACGTGCAGCCATGGTGGTGCTTGAAACATTGTACGATAATTAGCTTCCGGGACGTGGAACGATCGACTTGAAAATATTTCAGTAGTTTTTGCCGTTTCAAGTAGCATGTTGATACGAACCGACATTCAGAGAGTTAGGAAGACCTTAGATGACGTTGGTGCATTGGGCTATGACTCGGCTTTCTACACACAGAAAATTTACAGGGACTTCCAACTTTCCTGCTTCAAAACTCGGCAGCAGACGCCAGAAAATGGGCATTTTTAGTGACTCACAGGCCGCATTAGGATCACTCTCAAGTACAAACACGACAGTAATTAGTGTTAGTATGACGTAGGATACGCACAAAAAGCTCCCAATAGATATCTGGCCAATAGATACCCGGCCATTTCCAATAGATGCCTGGCCATTTCAACATTCCTGGAAACACAGCTGCCGATGTTACTGTTTCTTTACCTATTTCGAAAAATTAATTGCGTAGTATTATAAAAGCTACAACTTTCAGAATGAGAAAGACTGCTTTGCTTGAACAAAGGACAAGGAGCTGTGATTTAGATTACATAGATACATTCATTGAATTCGAAACTACGCTAGCATGAAATAGAAGTATGAAAACTCTTATTCACCGATTGAGGCGATTCACCACATACACAAAGCATTTTTTGCACAAAATTGGCAGAGCTAAAACTCCCGAATGGGAATGTGGATTTATAGATGAAGAGGTATGTCACCTTCTCATAGACTGTCCACATCATTACACGCTGAGACGCTGTCTTAAATGGAAACTGTTCGTATAAAACCACAAGCAGTTTGGAATAAAGAAACTTCTCGGACTGTGGCCAGCTGGAGTTTTCCAGACGCACGCTTTGAAACCGTTAACACGTTTCTTACACGACAGCGGAGTTGCTGACAAGTACTAAGAAATAACAAACTTTTATTTGTATAACACACGCCATACTTATTATGCGCAGTATCATATGGCACCCATCATATGTATGTACTGAAGTGAATGATGTGTCGGCTGTTATGTGCACACGAGCGAATACATCTTCATAAGGACCAGACGTGTGCTCTGCTGTTTTGTGCTGATTGGATCAAATATTAACAAGGGACATTATCTGAGACTTCATTCGTTGATTTTTGAACAACTCTTTATCATTTTGTTGTGATATGTGCGTAAAAGTGTGTTCTTTTTTGCACTGTGCCCGAGTGTTTCGTTTTTACATGCACTGTTTTGTATATTTTACTATAAGATACATGTTGAAACTTCACTCGAGGACTAGGGAGTTGCTAGCGCCATAATTGTGCACCAACATCTTCTTATATGTCATATCAACGAAAAAATTGCAAGCGCTTCATTTAGAAGACCTACCCCCCCCCCCCTCAACAACTCTCTGGAAGGTGTAATCAGAACAAGCTCGTTCGATGTAGATCACAATTTTGTTGTGGACTTTATTGTCATGTTGAAATAATTTCGGGAGCTGCGCAGTGAATTTTGTCTAGTGTGCTTGGCCATGGGTTGGACAATAATGTCACTGATTGAGTTCCAGCTCCTTTGAGCTGGATCTGAATTCATGACGCTGTAGAAGGTATTTTGGTTTATTGGTATGCGATTTTTTTTTCGAGTGACGAAGCCAAGGGGACCATGTGCAAGAAGCTTCAGGAATCTGGTTTCATCACCCGAAGCTGTGCACGACTTGCTCGTGAAGATGACGTTCCTTTAGACTATTCCGTTTGCCGTGATCTCAATCATTCAGGAAATTGAGACAGGGATTGCCCTGATTCATGAAGCTTATCTCATACTGGGGGTTCTTTGCAGGCACTCACCAGTCAATGGCGTCATCCAACCTATGTCTTCACCTCTAATGTCACAAGTCGTTGGACCATCTTGAAGAAGAGGTCAGCGAAAATTGAAACAGACATCTGAGAGGAACCTGTGCGATAAATTTCAGTGCACCAAACCATCGTTCTGGTGCTGTGTTCAAATTCTGAACTCAAATTTGAGGCATGATCAAGCTTCTCTGCACGTTTAAAGTCTATGAGCCTATTTTTGATTCAGTGCTACTTGAAACTGGTGGCTTGAGGCAGCTCCTGAGAGATCTTGCGAACTATCAGTTCATGAATTACGGAATAATATTGAACTCCTGTCGTTTTGAAGAATTCACAATATCTAGTGGCGAGTACGTTTTCGCTGCGCGGGGCGTCTTCTGACGTTTCCTGTTTCTAGCGTTAACGGTAAAAGGGTGTTTTCAAAGCTGAGTGTCCTCGATATAAAAGAACGCTCTTACATCACTGACAGTTCTCTCACAAAGTATGCTTGCGTTTTTATTAATGATCTTTAGATTTTGCTTGTGCGAATTTGTTTCATCCATTGAAATAAAACGAAAGTGCTTAGTTTGTTCTGATATTTAAGCGTTCAGATATGATTAGCTGTACAGTTATCCGGTTCGAAAAAAATGCAAATATTGAATTTCAAAGTATGGGGGTCTTGGGAAATGAATTAACTCCGGCCAACGCCGAATTTTTGCCACATACGTTAACTCTTATAAACACTCGCCAAATTTCATTACGATGAAAACCGAAAACACGGATTCATCAATACAGCCTATACAGTGTATCAAGTCAGAGCAAAAACCTATAAAGGGATGAAAAAAAACGGTGACAATGTAGGAAGTTTTCCACGATAATTATGTAGGGCATTTTGTAACAATGGAAACTTGAGAAATTGATGCCAAAAGTTTGGCAGGTAAAATAAATGAAAAATATAGGCAAGTCAGCAAGTACTATTTATTGGGTCGCTTTGATATCTAAACAATAAATCGAAGAAAAAAAAGTACTGTCAACTTTCATAGGATAGAAAACGCTAAAGTAGACCATTTTTTTATGCGAAAGCGAAATATGATGTTTAGGCACGTTTGGTAAATACGATAACATGCGAGAATGTAACATAAAAGATGCCACATGTAACAGATATTCAAAACAGATGCCTTGTCGCGCTCATTTTTAGTTTGTTTTGATTGTTATCAACCGATTTTTGTCTTCGACATCCTAAGCGTGAAGCAGTGGTGTAATTCAAACACGCGCCCGCTGTAAAAATCCTGCGGGCACCTAATAGAAGTTTATGAACAACACGTGCCCTATGCATGGTAATGTGCCTGGACGCGTCTACACACAAAGAAAAGTGCATGGAAGCAAAATAGAATGAACAGTAATGGTCATTTGAATAGAGTGGCACTTTTTATGTTACGCTCTATATTATGGCAACCACGTCGGTAGATTTCATAGTGGGAAAGGCTGTGAAAGACCAATTACGTCAAAAATTAAATGAAGGATGGCCAACAAAGCTTCGTAGAATCAACAAAAAGATCTTTACGCGGATGTTGGTTTATGAGGACACAAAATAGGAAACTGTAATGAACAGTCAGCGCCGCAAGTGTACAGACCACGCGAAGCAATGAAAAACCTAATGTTTTCTCTACTTTCGGCTGTCTGATACTCAATTATAAAAAATTGCGTGTACTTCGCGGTCGACAAAATAAAATCTCAAAGTGGAGAAAAATTCAGTATTTTTAGACGTGGAGTTGTGTGAACTTATCAAGGAGACTTGTCAAGTATGCAGGTACACATGCACACACAAAACATACACACACGCACACAAATAGGGAGAGATGCGCTTCTGTGCTCACATACGCTTGGCCAGAGTTTGCACACGCTAGTGCAATCTATGTAGAAAAAAACCCGAGCCCGTTATCTACAAGTTCCTTCCAAATGGTTACCCCACCTCCACGTTGTTAATGATAGTGCGCTTTGCATGGTTGTATGAACGCTATTTGCCATTCCGTATCCACTATCCGCTGATGCGTCAGCTCAAAGGCATGAGGAAATTTTTCAATTCATTCTACATAACTTGAATACATTGACACCGGATGACTTGCGCTTTGACACAAATACGCCCATAGCAGTTTATGAAAGGGATATTGAATAAGCTTTCTGCTGACAACATCTTTAGTTAGCTTGAAAGATTGGGTGCTGAGATCGACAAACACAACATTCATTTCAGGCATCAACTAGAGGAAATAAGTAATTTATTGCGGTTTAGCCAACTGCTGCGTGTTGGGGCCACATTGTAAACGAGAGGAGGTCATGTTCGGTGCATCACACCAAAAACAGGCAACTAGCAGTACCAGCCGTTGCCCGCGTTTCCCAACCTACTCAGCTCCCACTATACTGTTCGCAGAACCACTGCAAATAGCGCCGGCGGCGAACAATGCTGCCTGGTGAAATAAAGCACCGTCACTTTTAGGGAGAGTGGAAAGTGGCATGAAAAATTAAGTGGAAAAAAGGAAGAGGACCAGGAGACTTGGTACCCACATGCACCTCGGTGACTGTGACGTCACAACTCGCGCTCACATGCGCCCACCCTGCGTAAAAAATCCACCAAAGGACAAAACAACTGGCCGAAAATCTCAAATAAACTTTGTCTATTGGGACAGTTAAATCTTTCGGGTAGTGTTTCACTGCGTTCATCAGTTTTTCTTATTTATGTGGAGTATATCTTGAAGGGAGGTGCGCTTAGCGCAGAGCAGTGCCATAGAAAAATATTGTTAGAAACAGTGAAAATAAAGTTCTAGATAATACCCAGTGAGCTGAGTTGCATTAGTGCTGATAAAGCAAATATGAATAACAAAATTACTGTATTATGGACATTATAAGTGTGTCATTGTAGGCGGATTGGAGTTTTGAGCATGTAGTAAGCTAATGGATCAGTAGATATAGAAAGCGGCGGTAAAATAGCTTGCTTCGGTCATTTGCCTCCTAAGGAAACAAAGTTTTGTTTTGGTTGAAAACTTTGAATTCTCTTTTCGTAAGCGAAGGACTGATGTCACTAGGAAACTGAATGCAACGTACGTTTCCAAGTTGGGCGAACAAGAAAATACTTTACCGAAAAAACAAATAAATCAGTACGTTTGGCTGGTGGAAAACTGAATGTCGATAGTGAGCAGTATGGCTACAAAGTATACATTGTAGTTAACTATACTAAAGTTTGACTTTCTATAGTTAAAAAAATCTACTTAGAATTGCACATGTCTGTCGCTTTTGTTTCTTCACATGAATGAAGCAGCACAACTGTTTATTTGTGCGCCAAATGTTGTGCGGCGTCCTGCTTCAAAACCGCCACGTGATCGCGTATCCGTAAACGCATTTAGGCATGACCTGATGTGTTTGACTCTTTGTAAGTAGTTTGAAAATTACTGCCTTTTTATGAGTTTATTCTCACTCATCGTTGAACGATACTTTAATTTGGACAGTGTATTGTATGATACGTAACGTTTTTGGTTATTATGCCGAATGTTATTCTATATTCTGGGCAATTCATTTTTCTATGTTGTCGGCAGTTTTTTTAATTTGTTGTATTTGGCACGTAAGTCTGCATAACTGTATGTTCACAATAATGGTATCTGGTTTATTTGTTTATTTAAACTGACTGGTACACGTAATTCTTCAACGTGGTTAGTTTGTGGCAAATAAACAGCTGTTGTTTGAAGCATTGAGACATCACCTGTACAAAAGATAGCGGAGTGATAGAAGAAAAAAATGTTATAGAAAGTATCGGAAATGAATATTAACGGGCATGTAACAAGACTACTTGTTACAAGTAGTCTTTTCACAAGGCCACTTTGAAAATACAAACGGGGAGCACTGAGCAGTCCTGAAGTCCGCCGGGGCTACTTGTTCCGCCCTCTTGAGGTCCACAGAGGTGCACAGATGAACAAACTTGAAGACGTTCAAAAGAGAAAACTAGAACAGTGAGACAAAGTCAAGGCTATAACGTCACCGGAACTGCAGAAAGCAGTCCAGTCGATAAAGTGTGAATCTTGGTATCAACAAGATTGCCACCTTTCTGATCCACTGTCTTTGCCGGGGCACAGACATAACTATTGACTGATTGATTGATATGTGGTGTTTGACGTCCCAAAACCACCATATAATTATGAGAGACGCCGTAGTGGAGGGCTCTGGAAATTTCGACCACTTGGGGTTCTTTAACGTGCACCCAAATCTGAGCACCCTGCCAACAACATTTTCACCTCCTTCGGAAATGCAGCCGCCGCAGCCGGGATTCAATCTCGAGAGTTGCGAGTCAGCAGCCGAGTACCTTAGCCACTAAAATACCGCAGTGTCGTACACAGACATAACTATGGCAGGCTGTCTGAGTGAGGAGCCACAACAATCGTGCCAGGTGGCTGCTCGTTCAAGCGCGGAATACGCGAAAAATGGTGAAAACGTTGATTCACTTGATAAGAAATTATAAACGTCTCCTGGCATAAAATGTCATTCTGAGGTTTTGTAGTCAGACGTTTTTCTATGAGGAGTACTTTCAGGTCTGTTATTTACGCTTGCGGGGTGTAGAAACATCATTGTGTCATACATATATCTAACGTGACCTGATGTGAAATCTAAAGCAGTTTGAGAGCGTATATGCTACTGTTTCAAGGGAGTGATAAACAAGAACATACAATGTGGAAGCCTCTGCAGGTTTAGGAAATATGTGAATAGTTGCAAGTCTGTGATTGAAATAAACAGTCGATCATCTGTGTCACGCGATCAGCAGCAGCAGAATGTTCTCGACAGTAAAAACTGGTGAACAAGCTGAATGGCGCATTTGGCAGAGCTTTTAAAAGCCGTGCATAGATTTATCCAACAATTAACAAAAAAAAGAAGCAAGCCAAAGCGTCCAACTTATTATAATCACGTTTTCACTAACACGGAGATACAGTTTGCTTCGGCAGTATTGAAAACCTGACACACCAATACCATTGAAAATTGCAATATTCAGACTTACAAAGACCATACCTTCGCGTACACGAAAAAGAGGCCTTGCACTCACAATACAAAATGGTGCATTAGATATCATATTGCAAATTGATATGAAAACGCCAGTGTACATTTTAATATTATTAATAATAATAATAACTTTTGGGCCCTCATCGTCCAAAAACATTAATAAAATTTCAATATACACCACCGTGGTGTATTCAGAAATATCGCCCAATAGGGGTTGCTTAACGCGCACCTATATCCAAGTACACAGTTCTGTAGCACTAAGTGCATAGCATATAAACAAAGTTAGAAAAGAGCCTGTAAAATAGTCATCATGGTAGTGATTATAAATACAATCTACACTTCGTTCAAGAACGAATTATTGATAGCGCATTGAAAGTGGTCGCGACTAAATTCACCAGTTCTGGCCTAATTGTCCACACGACATTTATTAAATCATTTCAAAGCCTTTTTATCTTAAGTGTACTCAAGTATTTGTCATAGCATTTATATCTGCTGACAACATAACATTTCACACAATATGATTGCAACAGAGCGTGAACGTGAGCAAGACAGCCAGTGAGGTCTTGCTAAACCTTGTATTTGCGGTCTCGTTGCTGGAGAGCTAATACGAGCAGATTTGACCTCACTGGGACTTCGCGACATTTGCAGGTGTTCACACATACAAGACGTTCAACAATTCTTGGCAGTGCGCAGAGTTGGTGCATATAATGTCAAGGTATTCATTATTCACGCACTAAATGATAAACAAATGTGTGTACTTCAAAATAGTGGTTAACAAATATAGTTATCATTTGTGTAGTTCAAGCAACCACCAATTTTCATTGCTTGAAGTACGCTACATGAATTATCTTTCTATGCATTTTTGTGTGCTGATGATATTTGTTGAAACCAAACTACATACAGTTCACAATAATGACATAAAATAGTCACGCGTAATTAATACTATGCACCCCGAATGTTGCAAAATATAATTTTCTGGTGACAGAGAGAATAATATTGCGTGTGCGTTACTTGAACTATAATATATAAACTTCTAGGCGATGCACTGCTGACTGTGGCGGTAAAATGTGACGTATCTGTGTGTTCCTAGTGCGCATACATGAAATCTCTAAATATGGAGGAAAGTCGTTTACTTGCATCCGTCAGTGTTACGCAACGCATTTCGTTTCAGCAAAACCTTCCACTTTATCATCGAAATTAAGGCGTACCAAGAAAATGTGATTGTCGTGACAGCTACTTTTATATAAAAATGATGAATATTCTGTGCAGTCATTCTGGCTGCCTGCTTTCTTAGTACTGTCAAATTGGCTAACCAGTTCTGAACGCGATTGCAAATAGTGTTTTTTTTTTCATTGCAACAGCAAACGCACTTCCTGCTGAGCAATTGGATTAGGTTGTGGCCACAAGATTATTCTCGTCTAAGGAGACGCAATAAAAGTATTCACGGCCTCTCGTATAACTTCAGTCACCACAACGCCAAATTTTATGGTTCCTGTGGACCACAAAAGCCTCCAACGAGATTACGTTATTTGCTGCCATTTTGCAATCTCTCTGTATGGTCAAAAGAATGACACGAGTGAAAGGTTTTTGTTTCTGTTTTATTTTTTATCTGTGAGACGTTTTATTGCCATACCTTCCAGCTGCGTTGCCCTATGCCTCCTCACTTCACAACTCTTCCAGACCGTAGTAATTCGAGGGTTGTATTGGTCGGCCCCTTTGAGAAGCAGATGCGACGTCTGGCGCAAACTGCGAGGCGTTAAAGTGCCCCACCGTTTGATACGCGACAGTAGTAGAAGGTTTGGGTTGAGGATATAAACCGATGTCTGACCGACTTGAGCCACTGGTGCTATATAGTGAGCGAATGTTCAGCCTATAAAAACTCAGCGTTTATTCTTTGCTTGCCTCTGCCAGGTTGTCGCGAACTCGCAGTGACTGTTACTTCAAAGTTGTCGTCACCTGCTCGGTGCTGTTCTACCTCCTAGTCTCTCACCGATAGAAGTGTCAGCTTCACGCCGCTTCTGAGCTCGGGAGCAAATAACTTTGAAGTTCGAAGCACTTTAGTGGGATAAGCTGTCGTCTGTTCTCGTCGTCACTTGGCGCAACGTATAATAGCAAAACCACGTATCAAGTACACAACCGAGTGCGCTTCTTCATCTCGTTCTTCGAGGTCTTCTTCATTTTGTTCTTCGAGCACCTTATTGATGATTTGGCACAGGCAAAACTTTATATAGCATAGCTAATGGTACCATTTCAAGCGGGTTTTCGCGCCAAGGAGGAGTCTTCGACTACTTGTGTGAAGCTTTGATGACAATACTAACTGCAGAGCACTTTGAATAAAACCACCTATCATCATTGAACAAGAGAGGAAGGAAGCCATAATAAGAAAGGGGAAGGCAAAAATAAGAACAAAATAGAAATAAACAAATTAAAAAAAACCTAAATTACAGAAGAAGAAAATAGGGCGAGAAACGAAGAGAGACCAGAAGAGAAACAATGACAGCTGCCCAGCACTACACTTCCTTCACACTTGGCACCAACAGAGAAAACTCCTTTATATTATGTTTATTTAATTTTAGGTTCTAGTATTCGTAACACGCTACAAGCTTCTTGTCGTATTTATTTTGTTTCTCCTAGCCTTTTATTGAAATATATTTAAATATGTGATTGAACATAAAGAAACAACAAAACCTGTTTCACCGTGTTTTAGACCCAGCAGCAACTGATGAAATATGTTATGGTGATAAACGAAGAGATGAGCTCAAGAATTCAAGTATGTTCATTTACGTGCTTGTAATTTTTAAACATCATTAGCATGTGATGCAGATATTTATTTGTGGGCGTCAAAGGACTTTAAGTTTAGGAGATTTTTGATCAGACTTCTCAATGACTGTTGAAATATTTTGCGGTCCTTGTGACAGACCTAATGAAAAATAAAATAGCTTCATATTGTTTAAGTATCAATTCCAAAAAACACATATATGTACCATGATAGAAGCTTCGGCCCATGCAAAGCACCCGGTTGGAACAGTGCTGTGGACACATGTTGGAAATGGAGAAATAAAGCTGTTTAACATCCTCGAAACAGAATACAAACACCAGCAACAAAAAACGCATTACAGATGACAAAACTGTAAAACAGAAAACGTCAGATATTCCCACTTGTATCATCATTATCATCATCAATATGACTACACTCACTGCAGGACAAAGGCCTCTCCCATTTTCCACCAATAAACTTCACGCAGTGCTTGCTGCTGCCAATTAATATCCGCAAACTTCCAAATCTCACCTGTCCACGAAATTTTCTGTCTCCCCTTCACGCGCTTGCCTTCTCTTGAAATCTAGTCAGTTACATTTAGCGACCAGCGGTCATCTTGTCATCATGCTCTATGCCCTGCCAATGACCAATTCTTTTTCTTCATTTCGATTATAATGTCCTAAACACCCATTTGTTTCCTGATGCATTCTGTTTTCTTGTTTTTTTTAGGGTTACACATACAATTTATTTTCCATGGCTGGCTGCGTCATCCTCAGCTTAGGTTGAACCCTCTTGGTAATCCTGCAGGTTTTTGCTTCGTATGCACCGGTAAGATTCAGCTCTTATATACCTTCTTGATGAGTTAAAGGGGCACTCTACCATTCTTCGTTTTGTATATAGTCATACTTGTACAAATAGTACAATAGTTATCTATTTCGGGCATTTTTATTTGCTACAAATTAAGGCATGAGGAAACAAAACGGTGGAGCTTATTCTAGGAAATTGCTGCATCACGTTTTTACGTCAACGTTTTGATGAGTTAGACCAGGACGGATGTTAAACAGTCAACTGCTAATGTTTTCCTACAACATTCGCCCTTGTTGCTGTCATATTTATTGCTTCGTACACAGGGGGAACGTATTACTTGCTTTCTAGCAACACATCTTGGACATTCAGAGAGTAGTGCTTTCCATTACACGTGGCCTCAGTGATAACCTTGTTGTCAAGGATGCGAATGACGAAATTATGAAGAAGTAGCACGCATTTTAAGTTACAAGCCTAGCAAAAGTGTTTTGGTGCATTGAAGGCACAGATGTGAAGAATTTCAGGTGTGTAAATAGAATGTGTGGCCGATGCGCAGCAAACGAAACTGCATTACCGCCTGCATTCTGTTTGAGAAAATATCTGCTGAATCTTTTTATTCGAATAAATTATCTTTTGAACGGTTGGTAGACTTGCCTTTCATATTTTTGAGAAAAATACGAAGCGTGCTCAGTAAGTCTGTGTGGTATCAAATTAGCGCGCACATCTGAAATATACTGCCCTGATTTGCGTGTAAGCGGGCAATAGGTTTATTGCGCGAGATTGTATTAACATTGTCTTCATTCCCCATATCTGCCTAACTGAAATTAGATAATTTATTTACTGAAAATGCAGGTGACGTGTAATAGCTACACTGAACCACACCACTTCCGCAACTCGCTCTCACTATCAGTGTTTGAAGCACAAAGCTTTTACGATTGTCAGTTATTTATTTATTTAAATACTGTCAATGCTATTGGAGTCGTTGCAGAGAGAAGTGAGGTCAGAAATAGAAGCCATGAATGATGCACGATCATGGTTGCTGGCGATGTAGGCAAGAAGGGGGTGTCACTCAGGTGAAGTCTTGGGTATATATGAGTGGAAGTATATGTTGGTATGGTAGAAGGGCACATGAACTTTGAAGTTGTGGCCGATGCGAGATAAATTGTAAGAAGATGGCGAGGACAGAGTGCGTTTTACTTCGGGATTCATGAAAAAACTTTTGTGGAAGATGCATAGGTGCCATCTTGCTAGGAAGCGCAGCCTCTATTACAAAGAACACACAACACAAGTGCTGGCCCGATATATTTGTATAATTGGCCCGTATAATTGTACCATCTGGCCCGATATAATTGTGTATTGTGATGCATAGGTGGACCTGTTTCCTTCTGTTTGAAGAGGTAGAGAGGTCGAGAGAAGTTTTTATTGATGAGATACTACTAGTGCGAGAGTGATTAGCGGCAATGAAACGAGGTGAACGATTCTGATTGGCTTCTAGTGCGTTTACAAGTGTACAAGATTGAGACTCCCAGATTGATGAGGCGTACTGGAGTTTTGATTTGACTAGTGTGTTATAAAGAGGTTTCAATGAAACCGTCGCTAATGAGAAGTTGCGGCGCAAGCAGCCGAGAGGGTGGTTTGCATTGTTAATCACATAAGTAGCATCACTATTCCATTATAAAACGTTATCAATGTGGACACGTACATATTTGTAAGTAGGGAGAGATGATAATTAAAAAAATAACAATTGAATAAACAGGGCTAGTGCAGTCAGCGTTTTCTCGAGAGATCCTCATTGATTTACACTTGTTAGTATTGAGTTTCATGGACCAGTGTGAACACCAGGAGGTAGTGCTGTCAAGATCGTACTGAAGTTGTCACTGACATGCTATCACTTATGGATATACTGCAGTAGTGATACTATGAAAATAGTGTAGTAACGATGTAGTAGTTAACCTATCGAAATACTGGTAACACTGTAATACTTTTAGTAATATTGTAATTCCAATATAATACGCGTAAAAGTTGACCCTTGCAAAGCCGCTTGCATATGACAACTTGCCTCCCTCTGTTCGATTAAATAATGCAGAGGCTTCTTGTGGCGCCGTTATTTTGTGAAAGACATTTTTGTACGGAGACGTCTGAAACTCATATTCATGCTAGTGATGGTCAGTTTGTTTATTATAGAGAATATTCCGACTCACCCGTTCTTTTTTCGTGCCATTCTCCTTAAATACGCGCAGCGAACGCCTGTATTGACAGCATGTCAGCGTCAAACTCAAATGACGGAAATAAAAGGCCGCATGAACACATGAAACTATGATTATTTTACTGGGGCAGTACATCGAATTTTTAGGCTCACAGAATCATATGCTGGTTTTCTGATTTGAAGAAAATAGGCATGCGAAAACAAGCCACGTGCAGCCGCAGCCACGTACGTCCGTGTAGAACACGCGAGGAGCTGGTTTTCGCTCCACGCGGCGAAACCTCAAGGCAGTTTCGGGCTGTTATGGGGTCAGTCTGACAGCTAGGCTGCACATGCTTCTGATACAGCACTTCAGAGCCCGAAACTGTCTCAAGGTCTAGGCCAGCATAGTTAAAATCGGCTTCTCGCGTGCTCTACACAGACGTGGCCGCACCTGTACAAGCGGAGTTATTGGATTAAATGTTAAGGACATACTTTCATAGCTAATTTCCATTTGTATGTTGTCATATCACACCTAGTCAATATTATTTGTGTGTGTGTCGTTTTTTGTGTTTGTTTCACCTACCTATCCTTCCGCGTATAGATTTTTTGTTGAGTGACACGCAGTTTACTTTTGTTATGCCGGGAGCGACATTCCAGGACGGCTTAATATTACAATGGTGGTGTGGTAAGTCTGCTGGGCCCGCGGACCTAAAAACCCTTTCCACTTGACTACCCGGAGGGACCTTTGCAGCCTGTGCTTCCGCCTCCGCCTTTGGATGGTGCACCGAATTATGGGCCTCACATCTAGACTTGTGCCAAGAGCACGCTTTCTACAATCCTGGGCCAGCAACCGCGCCTTGGTGCGTTGTGTTCGGGGCCTGCAAGGAGCTAGCTGAGCCAGTGGGGCTGTATTGCGCTTCCCTGTGCCACCGGTTGTGCGTGTCCTTGCACTTTTCTAGATACTAGTTTGGCGCACTAGTCTGCAGAGGGTCGGAGTGGAGGAGGACAATCTTATTGGAGGGACCTGAACTGACTTGACTTTCCTCACAGTGAATCCTGGGAAGGTAGTGTTTTAAAAAACGCGAGCGCAGAGACGCTCGGATGTGCTTCATCTGTTCCATGCTGTTGTATACGCTACTCTCAACATGTAAATATTTTATATAAACGTTTTCTTCTCATCTACGCCGGCTCCTCGACTCGTCTTCTCCCGGCACTCGGATGGCTCCAGCCAGGACCACGCTACCCAAGGTCGCCACAGTCACGGACGTGGCGGGATGTCCCGACACCTCTTTCCTAACACTTTGGAAATTGTGAAACAAATCACTATGGAAATCTTCGGCCAGGTTATTGATTCACTCGTTTCAGGCCTATCTAAAACTTCTGCATGTAATAATTTTGTTGATTAAACATTTTTAATCTTGGTACATTTTAGCAGACGACATTCAGAATGAGGCCTTACGTCTTTCAATGCACATTGACAGATGTGTGTGTCTGCGTGTATGTGAGTTTAGGTAGATGTCGTAAGGTCATCACAGTAGCAGCGGTCACAACTGACAATACACTCTTTATTTGGAAATGCCTTTCAAGCGTAAGGGCGTACCGTATACGAGACGAAGTTAATTTGTAACCAAATTTTCTGACTATGTCAACTCCATATAGACATATATCTATCGCACTTCTGCCAGCTCACTGTAATTTAGGTTAAAAAAAGTTTATCATGCGCAATATACAGAAATCTTCCTGCTATTTTCAGCAAGGACAGAATCATCGATAGCAGACAGTAACATGTAAGTTCGTATAGTGGTACAGATAATAGTGTGATTCCTGAGATCTTTCTCGGTAAATATTCAATCCATCACTCGCGCATTCTTCAGAGAGATAAACGACGAAAATTCATTCTGCAAAATTGAGCGCTGAAGTCTCTATAAATGCTCGTTACTTGTAGTCCAACGTCAAAATAATGCCTAGCAATCAGGTTTACCTAAATTTTGAAATCAGTAGAGAAAGACAATCTGCGTGAAGTGGAAGACAAATGCAATGTTTTTGTTCTTACTTTTGCAAATGGCAAAGTCGCACGTTGTTTTAGCAAGGGCTGCGTAGATGACATGCTCTGAATATTTTATCTCCTCTTTATCCGGCAGAGTGGTGACAGGGGGACGTGTAATCACCAACGTTTACTCCTCTGCCTCGAGCAATTTGGTTGGTGTAAAGTTAGGAGCACAACGTACGGCAGTAAACACAGAAAACTGTACATCACTCATTAGTGGAGGCTCAGCACGGGTGGGCCTCATTAGCCGCACAACGCTTTGAGGTTCAACGTGGGAGTGTAGTTTCGATCTCCCCCTGAGAATACATGAGCTTTAGCGGACTTGATCGTCAAATTGCTGCACTTCGCAATGTGGCCTGAAGCTCACAGTTTTTGTCTGCAGCGAGTGGAATCAATTGAAATGCAAGATATCCCATTAAGACACCGTTTTAAATATCTTACCAAATGTCTAGTTTGCTGCAACGTTTTTTTTCCAATAACTTAACATACATCGCGTCACTCGCAGGAACGTATGTGGTGGTAAAACCGACGCGATTGTTGTAACTGCCTCTTTGTGGGAGGTCAGGAACCATCATCCCCGAGAAGATGTTTTGTGATGCCAATCACTATTAGTTTCACTAAACATTGACTCAGGAAGTGCGCCGGGCTTCCCTCCCCAATAAATCTTCCTTACGTTTTTTTAATTAAATATAGAATTTAGACCATCTCTAGCAAAACTGTTTGCCCGATTACATCTGTTGAAGAGCTCAATTTAACCGGGCGAGGGAGCTACCAGTCCAACCTAGGAAATACAAACGGCTTTCATTCAACTGCTTCCGCAATAAATAAGTTCCCACTAATAAAAGGAATGAAAGTCGTTGTGATTGCCATCGGAGGCAGATGCTTCTCATATCGGCTCCCTCTTTTTCAAAGTCTCGCTGGCCAATTTCTCGATGTACAACAATTTCTAGCCTATCATCCGATTCATGAATTTGCTGAAAATTGACTTCTGCGAAGCTTCATGGCGGGAAACGGCTTTTGAATACATTCCTGGACATTTCCTGTTGACACCACTATACGGAGTTAGCCATAACGATCAGTAAGGTCCGCTAGGGCTACTGTACCTACATGCCCCGTGGACGTCACGGACTCCCGTATGAACTACGAGGCTTTCGATGTACCCGAGCGTGATGAGAAGGGTTTCACCTGGCAAGTGGTTGCCGGGCGGCAACCTCGTGGTAGAAAGAGCAGCAGTGCAGCGGTCAATGCGGTGCCATGCAACTCGCGTGCCTCCGGTGGAGACTCTGCCCCTGGCGATGGCACAAGAGCCACAAACTCCACCGGTGTGTTCATGAATGGTATTGTCAAAGCGCCAGCTATCCGAGGAGATTAGCAGGATTTTGATGATGCCACAAGAAGCACAAAACGTGAGCAAAGTAAGCACGGCAGCTATTGAAACAGCAACTGCAGTGATTGAGGCTTCCGGCCTGACGGCAAAGCAAGCAAACGAAAGCGTGGTGTGGTAGATATTGTAGAGGTTAGCACGCCTGAACCAGATCATATGGTCAGGTACGTGAGAATTAAGTTCTTCAAAGTCGTGGAAACGGAATATGAAGTCATCGTGTAAGGCACGGCACCACACGCCGCTTTCAAGTGTGTGATTATAGAAGTCGACTTCGTGGACTCCCACTTAGCTAATACATGAAATATATCATGAGTGCAACCCGCTCCCTTTGACCGCAAATCATATCAAGACGTCGAGCTGTTTTCACTCTCTTCGACGGACTACACGTGCTGACGTTAGTGCTCTACGGACCGACCTTATTGAAATGGCACCTTTACCGCACAGTGTAAGAAAATAAATCATTTTTGACGCCTTGCTTCACAGGAAACGATTTGATGTGCGTTTCGTTTGTGGTCGGGTAGAAAACCACTCGGATGGGTGCTTCACTTCCCGCCGGCTTCTGCTCAGTGTCGAGTGTGTGGAAGCCGCATCCCGCCAGTGAACTACGTCCTGCACACAAACGTGCTAATTCTGCGGACAAAACCACCCCACAAAAGACAACGCGTGCACAACATGCTTTATGTACCCTAAGTGGTATGGAATCGCTTAAGGGTACGCGACTGGTAGCGATCGGCCACGAAGGCACCCGTGGAGATGTCAACTCTGGTGCAAAGTCTATAGAAGAGCCGCAGAAGCTGCTCCCGATCTCGGAGCTGCTAGAGATCCAGACGCCGCTCACTCTCAAGGAGGAACAGCCACTTCAAGTGAGGAGGAGGGCAGCAGAGATTAGAAGTCGGAGCACCTGATGCCAAGCCGGCAACTGAGACCGCCTGGGCCAGTAAAAAGTAAAAGGTACTGTGAGAACTGCTGGTGGTGCCACGACACCCGTGGTGACTCACAGCAATGATGCCAGAATAGATAGGTTGATTAGGAAGGTAAACTCTTTGCGAAAGGCTAACGATGAACAGACCAGCTAGAGGACTGAACTAAAAAAAAGGCACAACTGAGCCTTGCTAGCGTAGCAGTAGCCGTGCCAGTAAGTCAAGATACCGAACCACGCGAATGGGACAGCTTCCCGCTCCTAAAAAAGGGAGTAGTGGGCTCCGAAATCTTAAAACTTAAAGAAGTAAAGAAGAAATTAGACGACGGAAATGACTAACTTTAATGTCGATTAACTACGGAAATGCTGGTTTATGGCTGAAACAGAAATTCAAGGAACTCAAAGTGAATAATGACGAGGACGATGACTTTTCGCTGACCAGGCTCGGAAAGTTTTAAATCACTACCATGACCGTCAGGCAATGCTCCAAAGAGAACGATTGCGGGTGATAGTAAAATGAAGTAATCCAATAATCATAGATAGCACCTGATATCTTTGTGTTTGACTCTTAAATTGCCGCCGATTCTTCAACAAAAAAAAACATCGTTGCGCAAAATATTTACAATAATAGAAAAAACCGAAAGTAAATATGCTGCAGAGAACTTTATCGAATAAGGTCAAGCTAACTGGCAACAAACTGGTATTTAGATAAAACAATGTGAAAGAGGATTGGCAACCCTCGTTTAAAGAAGACTACATTTAGGCGAACACAATATCTGCCTGGGATTAACTAACATCAAGTATCTCCTTGCAGAAGTCATACTTGAAAAGCACAGAGGCAAGAGGCACAGCATCTTTTGCCTAAACGTTTTGAGTAGTCCCAACGCCAAAAACAGAGCTTCAGGGCACTCTTGAACGGGGCACTCGCAATCGCTAGGAGCTCCCCGCTCCTATTTGGAGGTGAATGTAATGCCCCCTAAAGCGCGTGGGTAGGCGCTTGGAATACAAACAAAAGAGAAGTGTTATGGGACCTCGCCCCAGACAAGGGACTGAGACTGATCACCTATCCGGCTTTTTCGACCCGCTGTAGTGCGTCCACTAGGAGAGACTCTCAATAAACCTCGCTTTTCTGAATAACTCGTACGGAGCTCGCTGGGAAAACTCAGGCACAGGTTTAGGAGCTACCACTATATCGTACTCATTGGTATAGGAACGCCAAAGTGATAGATTATAACCTTTTTTGGCGTGGGCTAGGTGGGACCCCTTTTTTAAGAAAGCTAGGGCAAAATGACTACTATCGGAAACAACAGAAATGGGCAGACAGTCTTTCAGACTTAGATTACCCAGGTCGGAGATGACCTCAAGGAGGCCGCTAGAGATATTACGACTGACGACCACATACACAGTATAGATAGTAGGTTTTCACATCTCGTCGGGCCGAGCAATTAATTGATTGATTTTTTGCCTTCCTGCCTGCCTGCCTGCCTGCCTCTCTCCCTCCCTTCCTCCCTCCCTCCCTCCCTCCCTCCCTGCCTGCCTACCTGCCTGCCTGTCTGTCTGACTGACTGACCGACCGACCGACTGTGAATGACTGACTGATTGATCAATCGATTGATCGATCGATCTATTGATTGATTGAATAACTGATGAATGGGGTTCAACTTCTTAAAACTGTCATATGATTATGAGAGATGCCGTAGTGGAGGGCTCTGGAAATTTCAACCACCTGGTTTTCTTCAACGTGCACGCACATCTGAGCACACGGGCCTATAACATTTTCGCCTCAATCGAAAAGGGCCAAGCAATCCATTCTTCAAGGCTGGAAAACGCAAACACTGATATAAAACTCAGCAAAAAATAGCGTTGTAGGAAAAGCCATGTAGCACGCAGTTCTCATTAGAGTAACCGACTTTCTCGAAGACCTTGATGCATACCCGCACACCATGGGATTCCGCCGCAATCTCTCCACACAGGATGCACTACTTCAGCTAAAGCACCACATTGTTGACAACACTACCAGATCCACCAAGGCGGCTCTTGGCCTGGATATCAAAAAAGCCTTTGATACCGTCAAACACGAATCGATACTAAAACAAGTTGAGGCATTAGGTCTAAGTAGAAAAATATAGAATTACATACCTGATTTTATCGCAATCAGGCGCGCAAATGTCATCATCGCCGACCGAGAGCCACAAGATTTTGAGATGCGCTCGACGGGCATGCCGCAAGGCTTCGTAATATCGCCATTTCTTTTCAATTCAGTACTATTTGGGATACCAGAGAAATTAATGGAAACACCCGGATTGTATCACAGCTTATACGCGAACGATATCACTCTCTGGGTTCCCGGAAGAGGTTGTGACCGAGAGAATGCTACAGGCGGGAGTAGACAAAGTTCAGGAGTACTTGTAAAGAAAGGGCCTCGACTGCTCATCAACCAAGTCCAAACTTTTAATTTAAAATTCTACAAGTAGAGACCACAAAACGCTACGTGGCGAGGAAAGAGAATCCTTTGAAATACGCGTTCTGTTGGCACACGGCACTCCCATACCGCACGTAATTATACTTTGAATTCTAGGTCTACAAATACAGACAAACGGCCATAATGGTGAGAGTGTGCGCCGACTTCGTCGTTCAGCAGACGACGCGATCAGACCCTTGCGTCGTATCACGAATAGACGAAATGGTCTGCGCGAACACTGCGCGATCCTTCGCGTGCAGGCCTACGCAATAAGCCGAATAACATACGTTCCTTCTTACCTCAAGTGGATAGGCTCAGAAAAAAAAAACGAAGTCAACTGCATGATACGAAAGGCTTTTTTTAAGAGAGCTATCGGCCTCCCGATCAGCGTGGGCACCGAAATATTTCTAGAGCTAGGACTTTACAACTCACTTGACGAGTTAATTGAGGCCCATGACGTTGCGCCATACGAACGCCTAAGAAAATCAAAAACGAGTCGACGCATCCATGAGTCCCTGGGAATCAGATATCACGCTCAATAAGGAAAAAAGGTGGAGGTCGCTGCCTCAGTCCTGGACCACTTGATCGTTCCGCTGATTCCTAGGAATATGCACTCGAAGCACCACATCGGACAGCCTAATGAGCGTGCTAGAGAGCATCAAAATTCCCAAGCATTTCCCCGAGGGTGAACATGGTTAAGAGTGAATGCACGGGGTGATGCTATGAGGGGCATTTATTAATTCGCACTATTATATTTATTAATCACACTATGGTGCCTTTATGGTGTAATGGTTCCTGGGAATCGCAATTTGATCAGACGCGGGAGTTTACGTGAACTCACTGGCGAATGCCAACGGATTTTAACTTTACTCCCCCTCATAGCATCACCCCGTGCATTCGCACTTAACCATGTTCACGCTCGGGGAAATGCTTGGGAGTTTTATTACTGATGATGATGATTAAAGTGTAATTAATGAATTTAGGTGTTGTTTGTCATGAAGCATTTGTACACAGATACATTATATACGAAGTATTATTTATTCACACTTCACGACACGTCCGGACGAGCAACGTCCAGGGCTCGCACCCTCTCCCGCGCGGCACGTTTACTGGCTGGAACAGCTTCGCGAACGTCCACTCGCCGTTGACGATTGCGAGCGGCGTCTTGACGCCGGCCTTCATCGCCCTTCTCCGCCTGACGCTTGCGTTGTCGTTCCGCTTCTTGGGCCGCGTTCGCGGCTCGATGCTGACGCCTCATCTCGGCCTCGCGACCGCGAAGTGCGGCATCCTCTGCACGCTTCGCCCGCTTGTCCTCGGCCTCGCGAGCGCGCAGTTCGGCATCCGCTGCACGCTTCGCCCGCTTACGTTCGGTCTCACGAGCCCTTCGCAGCGCCGGCTTGTCTTCCAACGTCGGCGAAGCCACCGTGGTACCGTCACCTCCAACGACGGGTGCAGTGCTGGCATTCGGTTGTACTGCATTCGTTGTTGATGGTAGCGTTGCCTCCGGGACATCCATCGCACGACCCGCTCTCGACGGGAGACAGAGAGAGAAGGCGGGCGCGCGAGAGGGAGGGGTGCGCGCGCAGCTGCAGCGAGCGAGGAGAGCGGAGGAGCGAGCGAAGGGGGAGGGGGTATAAGGCGCGTTACTGACACCGATATCAGCGTCGCGTCCGTGGCTTATTCGGTAGACCGTCGCGCTGCGGCACGCCAAGTCCTCCTTCTTTTAAAGATAGAGAGAAGACTGCGGACGCCGCCGACAGCGGTGGATGGTTTGGGGTCGCTTATAAAGTGTATTCACACTTAAAAGAAGTTTGGTAACAGTACGGACGTGGTATACGTAGATGCCGCGAGATATGGAGAAAGGAGAAGAGCCCACGCAACTGTGGTCGCTCACCATCAGGGCAAATGCCTCGCCAGTGCCACGGTGATGACAGGACACATCGAGGTGGCTGATGAAGCTGCGATAGCCTTAGCACTCGCTGCAGCACCCCATGCAGAGAAGTGTGTTATACAAGCGCCTCGCAGGCAGCAGTCCGCAGTTTCGCGCGTGACCGTGTCTCGCGGGATATGGCGCTTATCCTTCAAATGTGTGGAGATGTCGACTCGACGTCGCCTCAGAACCTCAAACTTCAAACGTTTTCCTCCTATGGACCCCGGCATACACCAGCATACCGCTCGCGGGGAGCGAGGTGGCTCACGCCATGGCTCCAGGTCTCACTCGCCGAGCCGCGGCCCATTACGTGATTACCGCCTCTGATTCCGAGAGCAGGCCGAAGCATCTGCTGGACTAAGACACTTTGATAGGAATGAAGCAATAAGATTCAGAATGGTCATAGGGTGATCGTCTTACAACATTGCGTGACATCACCCAACACTATAGGCTCGAAAGGTGTAGCTTCCCGCCCCTACACAAGAAATTAAACAGGTGCGATGCCGTAAGCTTTCGCTCACTCTAAACCCATTCCTACCCTAGCCCGGTCGTTCTACGCCACCTCTACCCGAACATATACCCCACCGTTATGTGTAAAACGGGCAGGCACCGAGCAACGCTGAGTCACTTGCTCGGGGAATGTGCCGGCGACAACAGTCGTAAAAACGCCGCCAATCGCGATGCACCTATAGCGGCCGTCAATACCAAATCACAGGGGGCCTCGAGCTCACTCCCGCTCCGGCTGCGGGAGCCGCGGGAGATCTTCTTCGTCGGCGTCGCCACCGCTGGGAGGTGGTTCTTCAAAGCCCAGAGCTGAAAGACCAGCTTTGGGTCGTTCGGTAGGCCGAGGATGCCACCCGAGTCGAGGGACTACGAGCCACCACCTAAAGCCACCGAGACCAAATTGCCGGCCCATTGTGTTCAATAAAGTATTTATTCTCTATCTCTCTCTGCGGAATAGACTGGTCGAGGAGTATCTGCGAACACACACAAAGCAACAGTGGGACGAAGCTTGCAACCTGGCAGGCGGTAGAATCAAACGCGGGGGCAGTTGGTACTTCCTCAAACAGCTATTGAATGAAAGTTAAACTGAGTCTAAAAAAGTTGGCAGCATATCCCCGGAGTGAATGATGGAGAGTGGGTCAAAGCATTCGTCCGTCCATTCGTTCTAGCTTCCGTCCGTCTATGCGTCCGTCTGTGTAACCGTGCATGCGTCCAACCGCCCATCGATGCGTGCGTCTGTTCGTACGTCCATTTCTGCGTCCGTCCATGCAGCCACTTCTGTGTCCGTTTATGCGTCCATCCATGCATCTGTCTGTGTGTCCGTTCGTCCATCTATTCAACACTCCAAGTACGACCATCTCGCATCTTTTCATTATGTATTTCCCATATAGAAGCACCGCCATCCAGCGGACATTCCAAGGACGAAACGAGAGGTGGCACACGCACACTTTCTTACGGTTGGCGCTTCGGGTGTACTTCCCACCTTTAACCACCTCGAGTTCATTCATGGTATATACTAGTCCATTGTATTCATGGCACTGTAGCTCAACGCTCGCTAAACTTTTCTAAAACTAAGGAGGTTACACCCAGCGAGTATAACGTAGTAACCTTTTCCTGCCAGATAGTGGTCAATGTACATGCGAACGGCTACTAATGGGGATTGCAGCGTGCGCGCTAACTAAAAGCCGAATGCTCCTGTCTCTCGTTCCCCATTAGCAGTTATTGGCATGTACATTGAGCACTATTTTTTATTGTTCAACAACACACAGAAGCAATCTCTCACCAGCACCACCTTGGAGGTCAAAATGTTATACTTGTTGCACACTACAATGGCTACGAGGGCCGAACGGGTACCACTATAAGGAGCTTCGCCCCTTAAAGTCAACAGCTATTGAAAAATTAGTACTTCCGGTGAGCCAGTCCCGTATTCAAGAGGTAATCATGCAGCAGCTTTCGAAAAAATGTCTCCCGCAGAAGCAACCGGGAGATTGCGATTTACCGGTAGAGTACTCTAGCCACCGTGCCAGGAAAGAGCACGTGATCGCACCAAGGGCGAAGTACGGGCTGCCCTGCGTGGCCTCTTTAGCAGATCGGTAGCTGGATTCGACAGCATTCCTAACAAACTGTTAATGCATCTAGACGACAACTCTGTAACTTACTTGACGAATCATTTAACCGAGTTATGTTTAAGTGGCTATGAAAAGGAAAAGAAGACAAAAGCACCGCCTGCAACTGACTATCTTTACAGGGACACCGGAACAGCTCGGCAGAAGAATGGGGTAGTGGGAATAAAAAGGAAAGGTGAGGTAAAGAGAAGAATAGATAGGAAAAAAACATTGGCCCCATATCTGCATGTAATCTGCAAATGTCGTCGAAAGACGATAGTCTTGCGTGTGGAGAGAGTGAACAAAACATTTATTTGATACCCTGCGCAAGAAAATCAGTGAACGGTATTCCGGAGGCTCTGCGTTCACGAGCGTGCCACGAGCGTGCCACGAGCGTGCAGCGGAGGCGAACGAGCACATCAAGTCACGTCTCACGTGAGACATGAACACCTCTGGCAGTTTTTTTTTTGAAAAACAAAGCGCGTGGCCCTAAAGCGAGCGCGCATGCATGTCTGAGAGGGGATAAGTTGAAGGACGCAAGGCGACCGGTAGGTGAAACCACCGTGTCTTCTCAGCAAAGCGTTGGAAACGCTTGCTTTTTCGTGCAGGCGTTGCATGGTCAGCGCAGCGTGATAAGCGCTGCGGTTCTTCGAATTACTTATGTATGCCTTTCCTGGTAAAGACGAACATGTAGAATATTACGTGTTGTTATGGTGCCTCAGATATGCTCGATAATTGCTTTTTAATTGACAATCGCTCACGTATGAACGCTGATTTTTGAGCAACATTCGTGGGCACTGCGGATGAAGCCGGCCGTTCGGGGTATCGGCTGATGCTGTTTAAAGTACCCGGTTCGCGGTAACGGTGGACAGACAGACAGACAGACAGACAGACAGACAGACAGACCAATGGTTTTGTGTCGAAGGTCCTTAATAAAGACTATAGTCTTTAAATATTGAAAATCGGGTTCATTTGACTCTCCTCCCCTGACACGCGCCCTAAAAACACATCGCGCTGCCGACCGGGAAAGCTACCGAGAAAGCAAAAGCACAGATGATGCGCAGAATTTAATGCGAGTAATAAGAATAATTGGGTCTTCGAAACAAGTCCAGTTGACCTCGATGGTTCCGCCACTTCGGAAGGCCCAATCCTAAGGTGCCGTGGCAAGGCGGGCCACAGCACAAAATTATCACACTGAAGAGTCGACTGAGAGCATCGGTATCACAGCACGTATTGCCGCAAGTAGTGTCCCAATTGTTGCGTTCATCAAGGAGCCGACAGAGGCCGGCCGCGTCGAAAAAGCGGGTGGTGTCATCGTCAAAATCTTGAAGATGGCAGCAGCAGCCGGCAGATGAGAGGTAGCGCGCGGTACTGCGTTTGCGTCGAGCGCTTGGTGATGGCGGCAGAGGCCGGCACAGGAAAGGACGAGGGCGAAGTCCTCGTCTTTTTCATGGGAACGACTTGCGTGCTATTTGTAGGTAGAAGGGTGGCCTCTGAGGTCGTTCTGCCGATACCGGCAAACAGATCTCTGAAAGAGCAGCAAGAGCCGAATTCTAAGGTGTGCTGCAGCCCAAAATTCCAGCTCTCGAGGTCGTGCCACTGATACCGGTGAACATATCTCGGAAAGCGCGGCTCTTGATAATCATCGCACTGTTAGGTGTCTTGGCGTGTCCTAAGGCTTAGCGTAAAGTCTAGGTACCTTCAGATAAGGCTATGATGACTGCGGCCTTGCGCTGAAGCTGCTAGGAACGACAGCGCAGCTCAGTTTTAGAATGTTTTCCATGATATTTCATGCAGTGTGGATGTTCTTCTGCACGCAGTCCTGGGGTGTGCTTGATGCTGCAGTGCAGGCACTGTTCGTCTCACAAACAGGTGGTGGTTGCGTCGCTGAAGAGTTTATAACGGGAACTCCGCAGGAACCGGGGCTTGCGAATACCGAAAGGGCGCCTCTGCCTACAAAGCAGGATGTCAGGGGGGACCGTGGTCTCCGCAAACCTCAGGGTTAGACAATTGCCTCTGCGAACTCTGGCCTCGAACGATACGGATGAAGTGGTACGTGTTGTCGGCGAGGTCCTCGAAGGGGAACGTCTGGTCTACTTCAAAAATTTAGCCTACACAGGTGTTCAGGTCTTGTTTCTTGGCTCGAACTTGAGTCTCACAGGTCATGCCAACTTGACGCAGTGTGATCAGATCGGTGGCGTGATGCGTGTGAACCACAACCAAGTTGCTTCGAGAAAGGGAAATATCTGGAGAAAGGGAAGAGAGCCAATACCATTCTGATACCCAAACCAGGTAAACCACATAGTCTAGATAAACTTTGTTTTAGCAGACTTATATCATACCTAGGTATCAACATGTTATTCTCAACCGACTTACGCGCTTTGTCGAGCATATTCACATACTCCCACATACCAGGATCGCTTCCGTCCCGGGCTCTCCACTGAGGACGCCGTGCTCCTGATGAAGCACCAGCCCTGTGAATGCAAGAGCAATCGTAGATCTCGACGTCAAAAAAGCTTTTCATGGAATACAGCACAAGGCCATCCTTGAAATCTTATCCGCGTTGGGTCGGGGCCAAAAGATTTTCTGCGTAGTCAAAGCGTTTCCAGGAAACAGGCGAGCGAGACTACCTCTAGAAGAGTAAAAACTATTGTGATGATTCTGGGAAACAGAGGCAGCCCACAAGGAGCTGTGCTTTCACCCTTGTTATTCACTCTGACAATGACCATAGTCACAAGAGAATTGGAACCGACGGGGAGTATACGCTGTGGAATTTACACCGACAATGGAATCATATGGAGCGTCAACAGCAACCCCGGAAAACTGAGACTACATTGCAGGAGAGCATACACATCTCGTGTATGCTTTCTGGCAGCACTGTAGTCGAAATGGGGCTAATTGTTCTGTGGCAAAGTAGAAACTTCGGATGTTAAAACATTGAAGTGCGGGTCGAAGACCCATGGGCTGTGTCCAAGGTTATAAACCCAAGATTACCTTGCGCTGTCACGACGCATCCGCGATCAAGCAGGTCAACAATATTAATTTTAGGCTTTTACATTTAGAAGCAGGAGGTAGCAACTGTAATGTAGTTACGCATATTTGAAAAAAAAACTGACCAAGTGCTCAGGCTACTCAGGAAAATCACCAACCGAATGAGGGGCCTAGTGCAAAGAGGCCCCGCCGCGGTGGTCTAGTGGCTAAGGTACTCGGCTGCAACCCGCATGTCGCGGGTTCGTATCCCGGCTGCGGCGGCTGCATTTCCGATGGAGGCGGAAATGGTGTAGGCCCGTGTGCTCCTTTTTGGGCGCACGTTAAAGAACCCCAGGTGTTTCAAATTTCCGGAGCCCTACACTACGGCGTTTCGCATAATCATATAATGGTTTTGGGATGTTAAACTTCACATATCAATCAATTAGTCTAAAGAGTGCTCAAAGTCTAATATAAGCCATCGTTTTCTGTCGCTGCACCTACGTAGCAGGTCTATTCCTATGGTCGCAGACCGAGCTGAACAAGCTCAACACTCTTATCAGAAAGCTAGTCAAAGCTGCCCTAGGTATAATCAACAGCACCTCTAACAAAAAAATCATCAATCAAGGCGTGCACAATACCATGGAACAGATGACGGAAGTGGAGCAGATGACCCATAAGAAAAGTAAATGACAATGCGAGCAGGTAGTCTGATACTCAAAGCAATCAAGGCAGTCCCTAATATATCGTCGAACATTCCACAGGAGGCCGAGGTATAACTGAGCGTGGAGCTTGGAGACATGGTCAGAACCACTACCCTCCAGATAAGGATGCACAATGAACACAATTTTAGCAGGTAAAAAGGGAGAGCTAAATCTTTATTGAAAGAAAGTGAATGCGTAGGAAAACAGGTGGACCTTGTAGACGTAGCCTGCGTGAAAGGCAAAGAGGCATATACGGCTGTGGTGGTCGACAGCCAGGGAAACGTAGAGGACGCACTGACTATACTCACTATATTCTATGGTGATGGCGCAAGCCTCAAATGCTTTGGCTAGCAGAAACATAAAATCGTCATCCATATATAGTGACTCCAAAGCAGCAAGTATGAGATTTGACAAGAGCTATGTCGCTGGGACTGCTTTTAAACGTATGTACAAGGTCAATGTTATTGATACTAAAATCGAATGGCTTGCTACGTGTATGGGACCAGTGGACGAGACTCAGGTCAACCTCAAACGGGTGACGAACGACCTGAAACGAGGACTCGCTCGGAGTGCTGGTCACCCAATCCGACGCACTATCATTCTGGGGATCATAAAGGTTATTGAATCATGTATACCACTTTATAATAAAATATTGTCACTTGGGGGATAGGCAATTCCCACTTCGGGACGTAAAGTTTAACAGGGCTCAGGCAGTCACACTATACGTTTACTGCAAACCGGAACTTTCCCCACTCCCTATTTTTTAAATAAGTTCGCCATAAAAGTAAATTTAGAAAATTGTGTGATGCGTGCGATGACATCATTGTAATCAAACACATGCTGTCCCATGACTCTCACCGACTACGAAGAACAATGGCTTTACTACTGGAAGATGGCGCAAAGCGCTTCTTATCAAGATCGCCTACGGGCAGTCCAGAAGGTCCGTGTTAACGCCGTGAGGCTGGGTATGACAGTTGCAACGTAGACGTGCCCCTCCTCGGTCTGAATGGCCGAGCTTACGGACAGTAGTAAACTTTTATGAATTGATGAATGAATAAATAAATGAATGAATGAATTAAATAGTGGAAGAATGAATGAATGATTTAATGAATGAGTGAATGAATGATGATTAGTGGAGTTTATTGGCGCAAGGCCAGATGTGACCAAAGAGCGCCAGAGCGACGATAATGAACTGTTCGATGTGTAGTGTAGATAAAACAGATGTGACGTGGCTGTAAATGGGCCTAAAAACAGTCGCTGTAGGTGCGTAAAAATATATATATATAGTAAAATTATGGCAATGACAAATGATGTGTGCTATGGAAACATAAATTGGTTTAAAAGTGATACGTAAGTGAAATAAAAACTTGGCATGGAGCACCAGTGCCTTGACAGAGCCATTAAAACAAGAGCATGGAGGTCTGGGCTCATTAAAAGCTGCTATCACAGCGGTATCCTCTGAACTGAGGATGCGCTATGAACCTGTTGGGCTAAAAACATTCAATACTGCATTCTTTATAAAGCTTAAAACTGATTTTGCATCAAAAAGCGGCTCGTCACCGAGAAACACAATCGGATGTAGAGGAAGATTATAGCGGTATGCTAAAGCAAAATATTCTTTTCCCTCGCTTTCAGCTTCAGGACACTCTAGGAGGACGTGGAGGGCGTTTAGCCTCTCACCACATCTACCACAAGTAGGAGGTTCATCCCCAGTCAGCAGAAAGCTATGGGTACTATAAGTGTGTCCTATTCTGAGACGACAGAATAGGACATCAGTTCGCCGTGTTCTTGTAGCGGAGGGCTTGTAACCCAACCGCGGCTTAATCAAGTGAAGCTTATTATTTATTTCTGTGTCCCACAAGCGTTGCCAGTGGTTTCGCAGTTTCTTACGTAGGAAGGGTTTTAGGTCTGTTGCAGGGACAGTAGCGGTGGGGTTAATAGCGCGCAATATAATTGAGGTGGCCATTTGGTCAGCTAAAACATTGCCCTCGATGCTTCTATGGCCAGGAACCCAGCAAATAGTAACATGCTGGTTGGACATATACACTGTACACAGAACGGAATACAGCTCGATTATTACTGGATTTCTGAATCTGAAAAGGGATTTTAATGCATTTACGACGCTTAACGAGTCTGTGAATATAATAGATTTTTGTATGTCGGAATTCCGTATATGCTTCACAGCCGACAATAGTGCATATCCCTCAGCCATAAATATACTTGTTTCCGGGTGCAGCACACCGGATTCCGAGAAGGATGGTCCGACGGCTGCATAAGCCACCCCTGCATGCGACTTAGAAGCATCAGTATAAAACTCTACGCATGAGTAGTTGGACTGAAGTTGTCGGAAATGCATTTTAATATGTGCTTCTGGTGCATGTTTAGTGATCTCGGCAAAGGTAATGTCACAATGTATGATCTGCCACTGCCACGGTGGTAAATGTTTCGTTGTGGGCATAGGACAAAGTTCTAGCAGCGGAACACCCATTTCCTCACTTAAGCTTCTCACACGCAAAGAGAGCGGCTTTCTCGCTGCGGGTCGATTATGGTAGAGGGTGACAGCGGTCATATCGTTTATAGCTGAATAAGAAGGATGCTTTATGTTTGCGCGTACCTTTATAAAATAAGTGAAACTGCTATAGGATCGCTGTAGGTGAAGTGACCACTGATTCGACTCTACATAGAGACTCTGGATCGGACTTGTCCTGAAAGCACCAGTTGCCAGTCGGATACCCAGATGGTTAACGGGGTGTAGGATTTTCAGAGCACTTGGCGTTGCGGAATGATAAATTATAGAAGCATAATCAAGGCGCTACCAAACAAGGCTTTTGTACAAGTTCAAGAGACACTTCCGATCACTACCCCATGTTGTACGTGATAGGAGCTTTAGGAGGTTCATCGCTTTCAGACATTTCATTTTTACATCTTTAATATGGGGAATAAACGTGAGCTTAGAATCTAAAGTGGTTCCTAGGAATTTATGCTCGCTTCTCACAGAGTGTTGGTCACCCTTGATCATAATAATTGGAAGTGGCATTACCCCTCGTTTGTTGGAGAAGAGTACACAAGTACTTTTTTGGGTGTTTATTTTAAAACCATTCTCATCCGCCCATTTAGAGAATTTATTCATTCTAAGCTGCACTTGTCGTTCGCAGATAGACATATTGCATGATTTGAAACTCATCTGCACATCATCAACATACACAGAATAAAACATCGTGCTTGGAATGACTGACTGCAGGGAGTTCATTTTTACAAGAAAGAGTGTGCAACTAAGCACGCCCCCTTGCGGAACACCAGTCTCTTGGGTAAATGATCTAGAGAGAGCATTTCCCACTTTTTCGTGAAAGGTTCTGTTGGACAGATAACTTTTAATTGTGTTTAGCATGTTCCCATGGATGCCCATGGCGGCAAGATCGCGTAGAATCCCGAATCGCCATGTGGTATCATACGCTTTCTCCAGGTCTAAGAATACCGAAAGTACAAACTGCCTATGAATAAATGCATCTCTGATGTATGTCTCTATGCGAACAAGGTGGTCTGTTGTCGACCTCCTCTCTCTGAAACCACACTGAAGGGGGTATAGTATACTGTTACTTTCTAAGAAGTGGGTTAAGCACCGGTTTAACATTTTGCACAAACAGCTTGTTAACACTATTGGCCTGTAGCTGGCGGCCAAGGATGGGTCTTTGCCTTGTTTAAGTACCGGGATGACTATCGCTTCTTTCCGTGACACTGGAATAAATCCAGCTTCCCACATGGTATTGAAGAGGGTTAGGAGCGTTTTTAGTGCTTCTGGGTGAAGATACTTGATCATTTCGTACGTTATACGATCGCCACCTGGCGCCGAGTTGTTGCAGTACGCAAGAGATGCCTTAAGTTCGGCTAATGAAAATGGGCAGTTGTAAGCCTCCCTGGAGGGACGTTTAGATTTAAGGGGTTGCCGCTCTTCGCGTTCTTTGAATCTTAAGAACGTTTCTGTGTAGTGCGATGCACTCGAAACCTATTCAAAGTGTTCACCTAGGCAGTCCGCCTGCTCCTCCAGGCTCTCCTCTCGGCTACTTACCAAAGGTGGGGGGTGCGACTCCCGACCCATTAACTTCTTTACCCTATTCCAAACCTTCGTTTCATCGGTGTAAGAATTTATGCCGGAGATGTATCTATTCCAACTTTCTTTCTTTGCAAGACGACGCGTTCTTCTGGCTTGCGACTTAACCTGTTTGAAATTGTTGAGGTTTTCAGCCGTTTGGTAATTTCGGAGAAGTCTCCAAGCTTTACTTTGTCGATTGCGCGCTTTCCGACAATCGTTGTTCCACCATGGGATGCGACGTTTATCGGTCATTCCGTTGGTCTGCTTGACACATTTCACTGCAGCGTCAATAATAAAACCTCTTAGGTATGCTACAGCATCGTCTATATTAGAATCAGCAATCTCATCTCCGTCTAAAATGTAATTTCTCGAAATAATTACCAGTTGGCTGACTTGGTGTTCCAGCGAGGAAAGTCAGGCGAGCGTGTATCTTCTTTTGTTAACTTTAACATAATCGGGAAGTGGTCTTTCCCAAAAGGGTTCTTGAGAACGAACCACTCCAGATATGGAATTATAGCACTCGAGACAATACTTAGGCCTATAGAAGAGTATGTGTTATGTGCAGTGCCATAATACGTTTGTTCTTGTTTGTTTAGTAGACATGCACTTGACGAAAACAGAAAGTGTTCCATTAGGCATCCTCGCGCATCTAAACGGGAGTCGCCCCATAGGGGAATATGTGCATTTAGATCACCAACGACTATATATGGCAGAGGAAGTTCATGAATGAAGCTTTGAAATTGTGTCTTTGAATGTTGATAGCACGGGGGAATGTAAATAGTGGTAATTGTTAGTAGCTTCCCGAACAGCACTGCTCGGACAGCAACTGCCTCAAGAGAAGTTTGGAGGTTTAATTGCTTACAGGCAACACCTTTATCAACTATTATAGTGACACCGCCGGATGAAGTGGCAGCGTCGTCGTGGTCTTTGCGGAAGATGGCATAATGCTTTAGAAAGTTTGTTTGTGTGGACTTGAGATGTGTCTCCTGAACACACAGCATCTTTGGAGTATGTTTATTAAGAAGTTCTCTAATATCCTCGAGGTTATGAAGAAGTCCTCTCACATTCCACTGTAAGATCTGTGTATCCATTTTGAATGTGTTTTGTGCTGTGTGCTCAAGGATGGAAAGTTAGCTCACGGACCCTTTCCAGGGGCCATGACACGAGATTTTTCTTTTTTGGATCGGTCGACGGAGTCGCGCCGATCCTTAGGCGCTGGCTGCGCCCTCACGCTCGGTGTTGTGTCCATTGCCTCTTGCGAGGCGCTGGACAAGCGCTCTTGCGAGCGCTGCATTTGTTTTGAGGGCCTCGCCTCAAAAGACGAGACTTTCGCAGCCCCCCGCCCAGAGGTTGGTGGGTCTTTCTCTGATGGCGGAGCAGCACTGACTGCAACCGCCGAGGGGGCGAATGGCGTCACCGCTGGCTCACTACGCGTGTGCCAGACAGGCGCCAGGGGCTGTCGTGGCGCTGCCCCCTGACGCGCCACTTCGGCAAAGCTAGTTTCTGGTAGGCAGGACACCTGCCTTCGTGCCTCCTTAAATGAAATGTTTTGTTTTACCTTAATTGTGACAATTTTCTTTTCCTTTTTCCAGCACGGGCATGACCGCGAGTTTGCGGCATGTTCCCCATTACAGTTCGCACAGTGAAGAGAGTTTTCACAGGCATCTGATGTGTGCTCTTCAGCACTGCATTTCGCGCAAGTTAGGCGGCCTCGGCAGTTCTGTGAACTGTGGCCGAACCGCTGGCATTTGAAACATTGGAGGGGGTTAGGTATATGTGGCCTCACTCGAAGCTTGATATACCCAGCCTCAATGGAGTCGGGCAGTACACTTGAATTGAAGGTAAGTATCAGGTGTTTAGTCTGGACTTCTTAGCCATCACGCCTCATGCTGGTTCGTTTTACCTTTATGACATTCTGTTCACTGAAACCCTCCAGGAGTTCAGCCTCCGTCAGCCCTAACAGGTCATCATCTGAGACAACGCCACGGGTGTTGTTCATGGTTCGGTGTGGGGTTACTATTAATTTGGTATCTCCAAATTTCACAAGCTTACGCAATTTTTCATATTGTTTCTGGTCGTGGAGCTCCAACAGGAGGTCACCACTTGCCATTCTCGAAGCTTTATATCCTGGGCCAAAGATTTCCGTCAAAGACTTTGATACTAGAAAAGGTGAAAGTGTTCGCACTGATTTGCCGGGTGTGTCAGCGTGGATAACATGGAATCGGGGAAAAATACTTTCTGGTTACCAAAAAACTGGAAAACTTCATCGGTGCGCCCTCTTTTCTGAGGGCGATCAGGGAGTGGGGGGAAGGAACAAGCCATATGTAAATGCTTACTTTCGGCAGCGGCGCCAGCCACCCACAATGGAGTCCTACAAGGAGACGCTGCAGGGTCTGTAAGTACAGGCCCCGCAGACGCCAGCTGTACGCCACCACTACAACCGAATATGGTGTATCCAAGGTAGGATAGCCACAAAGGGTTAACCCTTGCCGCCAGGAAACACGGAAGTCAATGGAAGTGAGTAGAGGACAGGAAAGATATAAAGTGAGAGAAAAGACGAAGATGTGAGGTGGAGACAGGAAAAGGCAACTGCCGATTCCCCCCGGGTGGGTCAATCCGGGGGTGCCGTCTACGTGAAGCCAGGGCCAAAGGGGTGTGTTGCCTCTGCCGGGGGGCCTTTAAGGTCCAATCATCCTGCGACGGCTCAACCCCCAGGATCCCCCTTTCCCCGGACACGGCAAAGCCACGCACGGCTAGGCGTGGGAGGGAGTACAAACTCCCCCGTTAGCTCTGGTCCGTGGTGTCGCTACACACCAAACGCCTACTTGCGCAGGTGCCCCTGCGGGGTGAGTGAATGAATGACAAAGCTGAAACTATTATAACTCAATAGAGAATTAGCTAAGTTCATCCTGTCAATATTTTTCAATGGCACATCATTTGCACAAATTGGTACAAATGTAATGCCTCAGTTGTATTTGTAAAACTTTTTTTCGCAAATAAACTAAAAGAATCACATGGAACGTACTATAAAGAATACTAAGAGAGTGCTTAATGTGATCTCATACTAAGAGAAGTGAACATGATCATTCGAGCCATGGGGGCTCTCCTGGCAGTTCTGCGTGATAACTTGTTGTGTTGTAGTGACCATGCCAAGCGCAAGAGAAAAGTAAGAAAACCGTAAACGACCCACCCTTTCACAATGCTACCTAGGGAGCCCAGGTGATCGTAGTCAAAACTAAATGAAGAAACGCAGAAGTACTTTTGCCGGCGCAGCGAAGCGAACAGAACCAGAAGTAATAAGAATAATAAGAAGCCAGAGAAACAAAAGTGGACGGCGCCGTCGAACAGTCGCTTCTCTCGCGAAGCAGAATACAAGCCGACAAGGCGCGGCAGCGAAGAACGCCACTGAGGCGAGAAAAGTAGCTTCGTGCGTTTAGAGTCTGCCTCTTTCACTGGGTCACAGAATCCCATTAGAACTTTTTCTTGCATCCACATGGACACTGATCGATTGCGAAAGGAAAACCAATGAATACGTGGTGCTGCTGCCGTGAGGGAGTACGGCTCAGGTTCTTGAAGGAAGAATATAGAAGACCATAGGTGGTTGGCGAATCAACGTGGTGGCTGGACAAAGTTCTGTGCTGAAGTAGGTGGCGAAACGCAAAAGGGGGGGGGGAACTGCCATTGAATTTTAAAGAAAATATATACACCAAAGAGCAATCACGTCGTAAAGAGTAGCATGGATTGAATCCTTGAAGCGCAATCAAAGTCTTTCCATTGACATCTTTCTGATGGTGTTGTCATGATCTCATTCCACCTTTTCAGTTACGTTACTGAAAAGCTATACTAAGAGTTTGACCCCCATTTTTTTCTTTTTTTCTAAAATACTATATATGTACTAAAGGGTACATAACAGGTACGCTGTTTCCGCAACGTACGAAGCGCCAACATACTCTTCATTAAAACATTCATTATCATGTGCATCACCTGCCTGGTGGCGCCCACAACAAGGCAAAAGCAACTTCCATATCACGCTGCTGAACCCTGTTCATTGCTTGCTGTGCCTGTGATAACTTTATCAGCACAACGTCTTAATCTCACAAGCCCAGTTAAGTTTTTCCACCCCCTCATGTGATTCTCTTCTTCTGCATTCCAGTGCTATTTTAATGACCAGTGGTTATTGAAGAAGAATGGTAATTTGGTCTAGTTGGTTTGAATTCATGGTAATAAGGGCTGCAGCGCGAGCACAAATGTGCTAGAGGAAACAGACGAAAGTCGAGGCATGGAAAGCAAAGAGCGCTCGCGTTGTCCTCTTTGCTTTCCGTGCCTCGACTTTCGTCTGTTTCTTCTAGCACATTCGTGCTCGCGCTGCAGCCCTTATTACCAGTGCTTATCTTTCCTGCGCACTGAATAACCATCTCGTGTGCACCTATTCTTGATTTTGGCCATGAGGTCCTTAACGCCTGTTTCCTATATGGCCCACTATATCTCTCTATTAGCACACTATGTGGCTGGCTTGTCATCGATACATACATCTGAAGTTGTTTTATCACGCTCACGGTAAAGTGGTCAACACAGACCCCAAGAAAGCTAGCGGTGCTCAACACCTGCTTTGAATGGATGAATGGGTTGTAAAATAATAAAATGGCAGATTGTATTTACTTATTGAAAAATAACTTACAGGCCCGAAGGCATTGAGAAAGGGGGTTACAGTGAATGCAGAAGTAAACTTGTAAGGGACAATTATACAATGCAGGTAAATATTAACCGCATAATGAGGTGTAACAAAAACTAACAATTCAACAGGTCAGCAGCACTTAAAACAAGAGATTACAACTTGCTGAAAAAAATAAAGGCGAACACGATGCTATAATAAGGAAATGAAATTCAAGTTGTTGCCGAAACGTGTTAGGGCGACTGTCAGAGGCGATATAGTCGGGAAGATCATTCCACATGCGAATGGCGTGTGGTAGCGCTGATGTGTTGAAAATCTTTGTGTTACCAAACATGCGCGTAAAGCTTATACGATTATGTAACCTGTGTGGCGTGTAGAAGGGCCTTGAAGGTGCAATGACGATGTTTTCTTACTGTACACGTTTTTATGAAGTAGGCATAACAAGGACACGTGACGGTGAACATGCCATGCTTGGAGGGAATAATCAAGTTTAAGCAGAGTCACACTGGATGAATGTCGTGGTTCCTAGAATTTTAACAGGCGGCTCTGTTCTGAATTTCTTCCAGCATGTTAATTTGATACACAGCAGAAGCGGACCAAACAGATGAGGCATATTCAAGTGGCGGGTGGGCGAAAGTAAGGTAAGACAGTTTGCCAACGTTATATGGACAATGGTGGGGGCTTCGGCGTCATTACCCCAATGTTTTAGAGGCGTTAGCGCAAACAGAAGTGACGTGTTTTAGCAAGGAAAGGCCTGGTGTAAGGTGGACACCCAGATATTTGTAGGATGATGGCCGCGAAAGTGTGTCATCTTGTAAGTGGTAGGAAGAGTCGGAGGTGGTACGTTTTCGTCCAAAACAAAGAAATTTTCATTCATTAGTATTTAGTGTCCTAACCAAAATGGTACACCAGCTAGAGATATTGTTCAGATCATCTTGTAGGATGCGGTGGTCGTTAGGACAGTTTATGGGTCTATAGAGCACGCAGACATCCGCAAAGATTCTGTTATTTGATGATATGTCAGATGGGAGATCATCGATATAGATAAAAAAAGTAATGGGCCCAGAACGCTGCCTTGTGGGACGCCAGAAAAAAACATATGAACAGAGAAAGGTAGAATGAATAACGGTTGTGAAGTGCTTGCGAAGGGAAAGAAAATTTCGTAGACAAAATAGTGTGAGGAATTCTAATTGGAGCACAGATGATTTTGAAATAAGGCAGGAATGAGCGATACGATCAAATGCTATGGCAAAATCAAGAAATATTCGATCAGTCTGTAGGCCACCTTTTATGTTGTGACAAATGTCTCTGGTAAATTCTAATAACTGTGTTTCGCATGACATGCCCTTTCTGAATCCGTGCTGGTTTGGGAAGAAGAATTTGTTAGTTTCGATGTAACTGTAGACGTCGAAGGCGATTATGTGTTCGAGTAGTTTGCAACAGATGCAAGTGAGTGATATTGGGTGATAATTTTTAGGTAAATTCTTATCTCCGGATTTTAAGATGGGCACTACCTTGGCAGTTTTGCAGCCATCTGGCAATTTTCCAGACGACAGCGAATGTCGGAAGATGTGGTATATTGCAATGCTAGATGTAGCAACAGTGTTTTTAGTACCTTCGAGTCGATATCACCAATGCCGGCTGATGAAGATGCCTTTAATCTGTCTAATTCGACACGCGATACCATCAACTGTGATCACAATAGCCTGCATTTACTGGATATGGTAGTGAGGGATACGTGGCACATTGGAAGGATCTTCGCGCCTCAATACAGACGAGAAAAATGCATTAAAAGCAGTACAGCACTCGTAGTATGAAAGTGGGACATCATTTTCATCAAGTAATGACAACTGGCTAAAACCTTGGTCTGGGAATATGAGGCGGCCGAATTTCTTTGGGTTATTTTGCAAAAGAGAAGGTAAGTCGTTGTGAAAATATTTCTCTTTGACATTGGATATTGCTTTGCAGTAGTCTGTCAAGCACTGCTTGTATTTGTCCCAAGCGGAGGTCGTAGCAGTGCGTTTTGCGTTACAGTAGAGGCGTTTCTTCTTACTTCTTTGGTTACTGAGAGATTTGGCGGACGAGGGGTTAGATTTGTCGTTAGAATTGGTGATAGTTTGAATATATTGGTTTCTCAGGGAAGAGATGTTGTTTCTGAAAAGAATGGTTTTCATTCACAGACCTGTTGTTGAACAACGAAAACAAGTCTTCGCTGAAACGTTATAGGGGCGAAACTCCTTATAAAGGCACCCGTTCGTCCCTCGTAGCCGTTGTAGTATGTGACAAGTATACCATTTTGGTCTTCAAGGTGGTGCCGGTGAGAGATTTCTTCTGTGCGTTGTCGAACAATAAAAATAGTGCTCAATGTACATGTCAATTACTGCTAATGGGGAACGAGAGACAGGAGCATCCAGCTTTTAGTTAACGCGCACGCTGTAATCCTCATTAGCAGCCATTGGCATGTACATTAAGCTCTATCTGACAAGAAAGGGTTGCTACGTTATACTCACTAGGTGTAACCTTCTTAATTTTAGAAAGGTTTAGCGCGTGTTGAGCCGCAGTGCCATGAATACAATGAACTAGTATATACCATGAATGAACTCGAGGTGGTAAAACGTGGGAAGTAGATACAAAGCGGAAGCCGTAAGAAAGTAAAAGCCGAATTCTCCTGTCTCTCATTACCCATTATCAGCCATTGGCATGTACATTGAGTACTGTCTGACAGGAAAAGGTTGCTACGTTTTACTCGCTGGGCGTAACCTCCTTGGTTTTAGAAAGGTTTAGCGAGCGTTTGGCCGCAGCTGCATGAATACAGTGAACTAGTATATACCATGAACTCGAGATGGTTAAAGGTGTGAATTAGACCCCAAGCGCAAGCCGTAAGAAAGTGTGCGTGTGCCACCTCTCGTTTAATCCTTGGGATGTCCGCTGGATGGCGGTGCTTCTATATGGGGAATATATGATGAAAATATGTGAGATGGTGGTACTTGGAGTGTTTAATAGATGGATGAACGGACACACAGACAGATGCATGGATGGACGCATGAACGGACGCAGGGGCGGATGCATGGACAATAGCAGGGATAGACGCTCGAACAGACGCACGCACGGAAGGGCGGATGAACGCATGGACGGTCACACAGACGGACGCATGGACGGATGGGAGCAAGAACGAATGGGCGGACGAATGCTTCGCCCAACTCTCCATCATTCACTACGTGGATATGATGCCATTTTGTGTTAGTTGTCGCCTTCATGTTGCCAAACTCGGCTTCGCTGTAGTCCCAAATATTCTTTTGGATATTCCTAGGAACTGTAGAGGCTACTCCTACGTTATCTTAAATAAATAATGATCGCCGAAGCCAAGAGGTTGTCCTCACCGAGTCACGAGTGCTTGTTAGTAACAGGTCTTAGTAACATGTTGTTAGTAACAGGTTGTTAGTAACGGGTTCATTGATTGATGACTTCTAAGCGGGTAACGTTCAATGCTAAGTTAATGAACTCTGTTGAAAGGCAGCATGGTGATGATAAAATTTCCAATCAATTAGTGGAAGGTTGAAGTCACCGTAGAAGTAAACTATATCTGTAGTGCAAAGATCTTTGGCCGTTTCGATGTTATGACGAAGGTCACGTACTTATGTATTACTAGAATAAGGCGGATGGTAGCAAACGCCTACCAGAATTTTAGCGTGTTTAGTTACTCAGACTACCCAAATTATTTCAATAGGTGAGTCCACATTGAGCGTACTTTTTACCACAAGAGGTACACCAACACATCTCCTATTGATGCGATCTTCGCGGTAAATATTATAGCGTTCACTGCTGGCAAGGACTTTGTTATTTGTGATTGAAGGGTACAGCCAAATTTCTTTGAGGACGAGTATATAAGAAATATTGTCTTCTAAAAAAGAGCAGATTGCATCGCGTTTGGGTATTATGCGTCTAATATTAGTAAATGGTATCAGAAGAGAAGGATCAGCCAAATGTGCTGTAGGTTCTTGGTGGTGCTTTCACACAAATGTTTTGTCGCGAGTTATCTTTCTGATAAAATACGGTTTTGCTGACACGATAGAGAATGTGGGTTTTACCATCCATGCGTAGCCTGTCAACTGAAAGCCTAAACGACATTTTTTTTTCATTCTAGCGAATTCACTTACGCTTTTTCTTGACTGTTGTGTAGCTGTAGAAAAATAATCTTCGATAGAGTAATTAGACCATTTTAGTTTTGAAGCAGACGCAAGAATTTGCTGCTTATTTTCAAAGAAAGTCATTTTCACTATTATGGGCCTTTGTTTACTCTCTCTGAATTTCCCCAGCCTGTGAACACATTCGAATTGCGCGCCAGTCAAAGGAATGTCCCGTTTTTCAGAGCAGAACTCGATAATTCTTCTTTCAGATGCTGCCCATGGGGCCAAATATTATTTGCAATATTTAAACTTTGAATCACAGAATGATGTTTCACAAACATTCGAATGACTCCAGTGACACGCTAGAGATAGCACCTCCCATTGGCCGAGAAAACGACTGTTCCTACTCTTCCTCTTCGAGTGACCTGCGTTGCTACATATAGGGGGGGGGGGGATACACCCTGACGGAACAAGTTGCCTACGGCGCGCATACCACCTGCCTGCCGTAAAGGCTCGGGCATAGGTACTCGTAGCAGCACGTCAGCGTGTGGCTTTTTGACTCGGTGTAACGCCTCCTCTATTAAGATACCTACGACATCGAACGCGTTTCTTTGGGGACGGTAGGTTCCTCGTAGTTCAGTGCTTTCTCTGCTGAGCGCTCGCAGCTAACACTGCTACTTGCGCTCGTTTCGGAAGTGACGCCATCACAGACACGACCGTGTTGCCTCTGAGACGGCAGTAGACATTGCTTCAATCTCTGAGGCGGCAAGGTTTAAAGTGGTCGCCGCAGCGAGTGCTCAACGCTGACTCTGTTTGGCCAGCAGAGGAAAAAAGAACAGGAGAGGATCGACAAGCAGCTTTTCGGCTCAAGTCGCAGGCATCTTTCTAGAGGAGGAGTTTCTCATGCTATATATAGAAAGAAAGCGCGCAGCTACGCCAAGTTGCGTGCCTTCTCTCTCTCTCCCTCCATAAGGAGAAGGTAGGCGCTGTGTCAAAAAGTCAAGCGCTGCAATGAGTACGCGGGGTTAGGCTTTAATAGGAAGCCAAAGCAACGCATGTTGGCGCTGTGACTCTGGACAGGGAGCGCCATCTTTGGTAGAAAAGTAGAAATCGGGTATGTATAACGCGCGTTTTCCCTTCCCACCAATCCGCTGCCGCTCGCTTACGTACTCGTCCAGAGAGCGCGTGCTGCATTTGAGTCACCTCAAGATGTACCACCTGCAGTGCAGCTACATAAAGATATCTGAGCTGGACAACGACTTCTGAGAAGCGAATCAAACAAAAGGAGTAAAGCTTGTAAGTCGAAGTTATGACTTGGAGCAGACGATGGAAGACGAGGAGGCCCGAAACACTGTGAAATGCATTTCCCAGGTCCTCCGTAATAATACCGTGTACGACGTATGCCTCGAGGTAAGTCTCATTCTGCCGACAAGCGTTGTATTGTATCGATGTGCTGTGTTGACGTTTGAGGGGACCATACACTTGTTGTTTTGATGTGGTATCTAGCAGTAGCAGTTATGTACTGTCATGTGCAAACGTTGATGCGCGCTAAAAAATAAAACTAAACTTACGGTCATGCAATTAAATTGTCCAAAAAGGTTACGAGTCATGTCCTTCGTACCATGTGAGCATGACCCGCTGACGTCGTCGTGAAGCAGCAAGCTGAAGTGCTCGCCTCGTTTTTTTTAAATGCGGAGCATTTCTTAGCGAACTTCGGCAACATTAAGCGTATCTATCTATCTATCTAAATATCTATCTATTTAGCCACATACGACTTTTAGCTCTCCTATCCGTTTGGGTAATATAGTATTAATACCAAACTTGGTATGGCATAACATGACAGTATGAAAAACATATTTGATCAGTCATCATATGAAAATTATCATATTTATGTCCTGAATGCCATGATTTACATTTTATAGTCTTGCAGCTCTTTCGGTGGTTTTGTTTGCATGACATGTCGAAAAACTGGTATGGTATGGCATGATTGCATGGCGAACACAAGCGACGGACCCTAAAAGAAAAATCATGGCATGCGTGTCATGTAATAACATGCCTACGTGCCACGCTCATGATGCGCTCGTGACCGTTTCGCTAGCATCACATATACCATATTTGGTATTACAGTACGTGAATGGATGACCAAAGTATGTGACTGGTGCAAACATGATAATCATGAGATACGTGTGTGTAACAACATGGCCACATGCCACGCTCTGATGCGCTGGCGGCCATCTCGCTAGCTTCACTTATACCAAAATTGGTTTGACGGGATGTGCATGGATGATGAAGGTATGATACTGGTACAATTGTGATAAACATGAGGTGTGTCTCATGTAACAACATGACTACATGCTACACTCCTGATGCGATTGCTGCCGTTTTGCTAGCTTGACATGTACCGAACTTGGTATTACGTGACGCGAACGGACGGCAAAGGTAAATTACACATCCAAACATGATAGTCCTCGCATGCGTGTCATGTAACAACATGACTACATGCCACACTGACGATGCGCTCGTGACCGTTTCACTAGCTTCACATGCGGCAAATTTGGTATAACGTGACACCAATAGATGACAAAGGTATGTGACTGGCGCAAACAAGATAATCATGAGATGCGTGTCAAGTGAGAACATGACTACATTGCACAGTCAAGGCGCCGATACATTTCGACGTGATGCAGTGCGCATGCTCGCCGGCGTTCATTTCGTCGCGTCATGCTCATACGGCGTTCATACTCGCAGGTGCGCGCCATGCTGCTATGCTTTGACGCATGCCCGTTTCAGCGCGTCCAGCGTCCCTCTGTCATAAAAAGAGGGAGACGCAGTTTTGTCTGGGTAACGCGTCGGCGCAAAATGCGACATGCTGCATTTCGCGCCGGTTGCCGTCAAGCTGCGCCAACGGGCGCTGGTCACGCCTGGCGTCAAACAATGGAGTGCTCGCGTTTTGCTTACGTAGCGTCGCTGTTCCTAGCGCGGCCGCGCTTCAACGCTACGCTGGAGTATATTGGGCCCTTCATGATGCGCTCGCGACCGTTTTGCTAGCTCCACATATACAGAATTCGGTTTCACGTGAGGTCAATGGGTGACGAAATATGTGACTTGTGCAAACATGATAATCCTGGCAAGCGTGTCGTGTAAAAACATGATAACGTACCACGCTCATAGCCTGATCGCGATGGTTTCGCTAGCTCCACATGTACTAAACTTGGTATCACGTGTCGCGAATAGATGACGAAGGTAAACGACACATCCAGACATAATATTTACGACACGGAAGTCATGTAAGTCATGTACGGCATCATGTACCTCAACCTCCTAACGTTGTGCTCATTTTAAAGTGACATATAAACATTTCTCATTCGTGCTTCGCATATCATCGACTTGCCACTGCACGTGGGATCTGCAGATTTGTTAACACGGCATGCGTAGTTTATGTAATTTGTTGCTTGAAAAAAGATTAATAAAGCTCTTGATAAATAATGAGTCGCAATAAGCGAATGTGAGAGTCTTTTTTCCATTTTTCTCCCGTGAATTGCTACGAGTGCAGGGATAATATGTCAGCGTTTCGCATGCGTTCGTGTCCCCGCCCGTGGTCAGCGGATCGAGCAGACAACCGCCATGCAACGTTCCTACGCGTTCTCGCACTCATTGTGCTGATCTATTCTATTGCGTCTAAGCCAACGTTTCCAAACCATTCCGCAGAAACAGGCAGAAGACCACAAAGTAACGCTGATCAACAAAGCAACGTTTCTTGCGTGCTCGGGGGTTGGGCTTGTTTGAGCACGTCTTGCGCACATGACCTCTTGGTCGGATGCCTGAGTGGGTGGGGAAGGGATTTGGCGTCGAATGCTACGCGGAGGAGCGGCAAGAGTTTCGAACTGGCCTCCTCTCATCCTCATTTTGCGCCGCTTCAAAAATCCTGTTTTCTCCGCTCATGATGAACTGATTAAAAAAATTTTTATGGCAAAATGTTCCTCATCGGACACCTAACAACTTCCACATTTACACTGATGAATTGGTCTCGGCTGACAGCTCCACAGGTGCCGTTGTCATTCCGACGTACCAGGTCACTATAAAATTCAAACTGTCGCATAGGATAACATCCGCAGCAGCGGAGCTCGACACCTTAGGTGCTGCTATACTTTATAACGCGGAATCCCGGCCTAAAAAATTGGCTGTGTTCTGCGACTCCAAAGCATCCCTTCAGAGCTTGCTATCAGCTTTGCGACAAAGGGTAAATCAACAACTAGTGAATGAAATAAGAGAAGTACTTCATGACGTTTTATCGATACGACATGATGTGGTGTTTCAGTGGTTACCGGGACATTGTGGTATTGTCGGTAACAACCTTGCTGATAATGCTGCCCGATCTGCCCACGCGGACGCCCAGATAACCCCAATTCCATTGTCGAGAACCGACGCTGCAAGGGGCCTTCACTCGTTCGCTAACACCATGTCGGAAACTTGACTGAGTGACCCCAGTGTCGGGAACCGCCGCCTACACAAATTGGAACCTCCGCGTGCACAGGATGTACTCGCGGGTGTTTCACAAGCTTCACACAGCAAAATGGCTATTACGTGATGCGAATGCATAATGAAGGTATATGACTGGTGCGAAAGTGACAATCGTGACATGCGTGTCATTTTAGAACATGACTACAAGCCATGCTCAAGATGCGCTCACGTTCGTTTCGCTAGCATCACATACACCAAATTTGGTATAACGTGACCCAAATGGATGATGGAGGTGGCGATGAGGTGCCGTGATGAGGTGATGATGGCGACTGGTGCGAACATGATAATCGTGACGTGCATGTCATGTAAGATGATGGCTACAAGTCACGATCATAATGCGCTCGTAGTCGTTTCAATATCGTCACATATACCTACACTCTATGGCAAAATTACTCGAAAAAGGTATAACGGAGCCCAATAGGCGCGCGCGATTAACGGATAGACCGTTGAGGAGCAACGACAGAGGGAAGCATTACACTCTAGAAGCGTGCCGCGCGAAACCAAGGGATGAACAGCCCGGGCGTTGCAGGCAGCGCGAAGAGCGTTGCCAAGGTGACCACCCCTCCTTCTTCCCCTTCTTCTCGTCTACTGGCTCAGTCTTTCTCCGTATTTTGCCGGAGATGGTTAGCGTTGCGTCGCGCTGCGAACGCTAGACCATGGCCGCCTGGATTCGACGATCTAAGATTTAGGACGTGGTGCTTGTGTGTGCGCTTGGATTAGCGTCGGCTGCTGCTTTTGCGTTTCGCTGCACCCATGAAGTCTGGAGCAAGTCTCGACCCGTCACCACGCCGCGCTGTACATCTCTGGCTTCAAGATAGTCACAACCAACACGCAACAGCGACAGTTGGGAAGGCCAATATGGCGGTCGAGAAAACAATAGGCCTATCGGATATATACTTTAGTCCGACTCGGGGCAGAAAATAGCGCTGGATTTTAAGGCAAGTAGGTTATCATTCTTTATTATACTCTACTTGTCGCGTGCGCGATACGGATCGCGCTTGCCGTCAACAGGCTCGGTCGTGCTCTATATCGCACGCCAAAATGCATCGCGACGGTCAGTTTCGGCGTCTGCAGTTCGCCTGTGCTTTGCGACCACCTGGAAATTGGCCGCCATTGCCGTCGGCCTCCCGTACGCTCGCTCGTCGAGTGCTCACCTGTCTTCGCCGCCGCGATGAGCTCCGGGTGGACAATATCGGGCTGAGACATCGTCGCTGTGTTGGGAGTCGTCGAAAACACGTTGCGGGCTCTCGTAAAGAGCTTGGTTGTAGCAGTCGCGCGCTGTAAGTGCACCAGCACGGACTGGCGGGGCTTTTGCTAGCGTCGGAACTCACTGAAAATTGGCCGCCATTACAGTTTGCTTTCCCGACAGTCGGTCGCAAGCAGCTCGGCGCCATCCGTTGGCCACAGGGGTTGACTCGCGTTTGCGCGCTGCACTCGCTCGAGTTTGGGGAAAAGGGCCGCATTACCGTCGATTTCTTCGGCGCTAGCTCCAAACCAGCTCGGCACTGTTCGTGGCCGTGGCCAAGCGTACGCTCGCTCTCCTGTTCGAAGTTCGCTGGCGGCAGACACTCCGCGTGGAGCGCCGTGCTTGGTCTCTCATTCGCTTGCTCGAGCCAAACGACGTCGCTCGCGTAGGACTCGCCGACTTGTTAGCGGCACGGTGGTTCGCAGAGTTGTGGCTGCGGCCGCCGCTCCTAAGCTGTTGCATTACGGGGATCAAAATGAGTCTTTGACGATGTGTGATATCACTGTGAAATTATTAGCATGTCATATCTCACGTATATTTTCATTTCACTTTGAACGTATTTCTCATATGCATTTGTATTCATCCTCTGTAACGTGTGACTCACTATTTTACATACTTACTGGGCAGCCGTGGGTACACACCGTGCTGAAGACTGTTTCACTGGCGTCTGTGATGCCTGTCATCCATCTCTTCCGTCAGAGCAGCTTCAGAAGAACTGTGCGAGATGTGAAGTTAAAGTTATTTGTGTGTCATATGTAACGCTTGTTTTTATAATGAGGGAACGTACTTGTCATATGCGTGCATCTTCATCTTCTGTCACGTGCGTCGATATTTACTATATTATTGTACGTGCAGCCATGGCAACACAACAGGCAGAATTCTGCGTGCGCTGGCCTCTGCAATGCCTGTCATCTATCGCTTCCGTCGGAGGAACTCCCCAATGAGTGAACAAAATTTGACAACGAGACTGGACTTGTACACTTCACCATGAATTCACTTAAAAGAATCCGGAAACTTCATGCGTATGTAGAAAAATAAAAGATTTCGATGTCTCACTTTTGTCTGTCGTTGTTGCCGTGACGGCAAAAGCAGTTACACATAGGTGGCTAACTACTTTTTCGCGTGTTCTTTCCTGCGCAATTTGTTGCTCACTGCACAGAAAAGCAGGCGAAAAAATATTAGGTCTGGCGAAAAATAAAAACAATGTTTGAACTGAGGACAAAAAGTCCGTTTGATTGGAGTATTTGAGTGGATCAACCATTCGTGTGACAATGTGCAACTGTTAGAACTAACGGTTACCCGGTAAGGTGTAAATGTGGGGATTAACAGTTGCTCTATAGAGTGCAAATGTGCGGACTAAATGTTAGTCCTTAGAGGTGAATTGTGGGAATAATGGTTACTCTCTAAGATGTAAATGTGAGGACTAAATGTTAGTCTCCTGAGTTCGTCTGTGGGACTAACTTTTAGAACCAGTGCCGTTAGTCCTTAAAGGGATTAAGGGTTCTGGCAGCCCTATTGGTCACCAAAAGGACGAACCACACACTCTTTTAACACCCTTTTGCCTTGGAGTGTAATGGAGTTGCGTGACGTGAAAGTAAGGTGAAGGTATGTAAATGGTAGAAACATTATGACATGTTTGTCATATAAAAACATGACTTCATATGCCACGCTCAGGCGGTCGTGGCCGTTTCGCTAGCTTTATATATACCAAACTTGGTATTACGTGACGTGAATAGTTGACGAAGGTATATAACTGGTGCAGACATGGTAATCATGGCAAGCGTGTCATGTAAGAGCATGACTACATGCCACCCTCTTGATGCACTCGTTGTCATTTCGCTAGTTTCACATACACCAACTTTCCTATGTGACGTGAATGAATTGCGAAGGTATAAGACTAGTGCAAATATAATAATCGTTACACTCCTGTTGTAAAAATGAATTCATAGTGCACTCGTGACCATTTCGCTAGCTTCACATATAACGAATTCGGTGTTAGTGACCTTAATGTATGATGAAGATATATATGGCTGGTGGAAACATGATAATCCTGACATGCGTGTTATGTAAGAACATGAGTATGTGCCAACCCCATAGGGAGCTCGCGGCTGTTTTCCTAGCTTCACATACACCAAATTTGGTATCATGTTACGTGAGTAGACAATGAAGATGAATTGTATTTTAAAACATGATAATGATGACATGCGTGTCATGTAAAGCCTGACAACATGTTACGGTCATTGCGCGCTCACGGCCATTTTGCTTGCTTCACACATACCAAACTTGATATTACATGACGTGAATGGAAGACAGGCACAAATGCCGGGCGCCAACATGATAATCATGACATGGAAGTCATGCACGGAAAAATTTACGCCCGCCTCGTAACGCTAGGCTCATTTTGATGTCAGAATTTGATTTTCCTCATTCGTGCTTTGCATATCATCGATTCCCATTGTACGTGAGATCAACCAACTTTTTGTCAAGTGAATGTGGTTGAAGGTGCCCTTAGCAAGATAGCTAGCTCGCAGAAGGTAATCATGAAGGCTTAGCATAGGCTCGCGCCAGGAGCTATCCCCAGATTTTCACGACCTAACGTTCGGCGTCTAGCACTCTTAGCTGCCTCTGAGAGCTCGTTGTTTGCTCTCAAACTTTCTCTGTCTCTTCTTTTCTCTCTGTTTTTGGCACGCACTCGTGTGTGAGCCGCCATGTGCACCCATGCAAAAGAAGAGAAATGCTCAGTTTGCTAAATCCTCGCTGTAAATATTGCGTCAAGAAAGAATGCAACGGCTGCCAGAGAACAGCGCAGGCGTGAAATATGAGAGCACCTCACATATGTGTTAGCGAGGAATTAGTCGCGCGTTTCACTCTGCTTGCGTCCACTGTAATGTGGAAGTTTCTATGCAAGCATCAGAACCAGAAGTGAAGAACAGAGAGGAAAATTGAACATTTCGGATTCGATAATTAGCACTGGGAGTGCGTAATGCTGCGATTGCCCCTCGCACAGTAAAGAAGTGTTGTTAAGTCGGTTGTTTCTCGGGCAATGGTAACAGCGCTGCGGCGTTCATTTACTACTTGGCAAGGTTTTCGGTAGCTCTCGGCCTCGTGAGACTTCAGCCATGTTTTATTTTCTTAACCACTTAACTATGCCCTAGAGAGTAGTTTAAAAAATAACTGGAAATCAACAGTCATGTTGTACTTAGAAACGACTGACTGTGATAAAAAAGGAGAATGATAAATAAACAAGAAAGGTAAGAATAGAAAAATAAAATCTCCCCATGAGAAATTCCTAAAAAGGGGGTGTACGCTGCAACTCATCTTGAGCTGCAGCCACCACCACTTGTTTACGATATGAATTTCTCATTACAGCGACAATTAGAGGATCGAGGGAAATAGAAAACACCGAGTTTCACAAAAATAACGCTGGATAAAGAAAAACGCTTCAGAAATGAAGTTTTATCCACGCGGTCCTTCACCTTGCGTGTTTTTTTTTTCTGGCTTTGCCATGTACTTTCGAATATGTGTTGTCTTGAGAGGGAGCAAAATTGAACTGATAAAAATGTAGGTGGGTACTGGATGAAGAAAAAGCTGCCAGTACATTTGCTTTCCTTAACTGGAACTTCTAATCACTGGATAACGCTGTCGTATTCCTCCATAAACTTTTTAATTTTGAGAGCACGCTTGACTATCTCCCCGCTCTGATGTTCTTGTGGACAAGACGAAACTCTGCAACACTTTTTGATATTTTGATTGATATGTGGTGTTAACGTTACAAAATCACTATATGATTATGAGAGATTCCATAACGGGGGACTTTCGACCACCTGAGGTTCCTTAACTTGCACTCAAATCTGAGTATATGGGCCTAAAACATTCCCGCCTCCATTGTAAATGCAGCCCGCCGCAGCCGCAATTTCCTCCCGCGACTTGCGGGTCAGCAGCCAAGTACCTTAGCCACTAGACCACCGTGGCGGGGCACTTTCTTGATCTCTTGTAGAAATATGTCATTAAGGAAGGTATCATTAGAAATTCCGTCAGGAATCCTTGGATTCGCTTTGACAACGTCAAATATACTATGCCTAGGTGCACATACTCTAGGGCACAGCAACGGGAGAGCATGCGAGGCTGTGCAAGATTTTATTGTACAGTCGAAGAGATTTACTTAATAACCTCAATTTCAAAAAGTTTTCAGTTACCCAGTCTAGACTACTGAAAATTGTTGTTTGATATCAATTATTCATTGCTTCTTTAGTAGAAACTAATTCATTCCAATTTGTTGTAAGGAATAATATACAAAAATTGAATATTTGTAGTAATATTGTTTTCGCTAGTATTTAAATGTATATATATTCCTTTTTGTTAAGCTACCTTATTCTTGGCCAATCTACCATAGTGGGTTTAGGCCACAAGTTTATGATCTACACCTACATATTTAGCTCGTCTGTGTCTTTTTGTCTTCTGCTTAATGTTCGGTTGTCAGTTTTCTTGGCTGGTGAAATTTTTTCCATTTTAGTTGTGCCGTCGTGTATCTTTGTATCTTTGACACCCAGCACGCCCTGTACTGGTCCTCAAGACGTCTGTTCAGCTGGGGAGACCATCCCTGCAAGTTTCGCTATGGAGGAGATGGTGGTGGACCTGCCTAGTGGCATGGGTTGACCTGCCACTGCAAGGAACCGGCTCAGCTCTTCAATGACATCACAAGCTGCCGATTCCGAGTTTGATGCTACGTCGGATGACTCGGATGCATTTCTACCTACTAAGCATCGACGGCCAAAACGGAAGTCGGCGGCATAGTCCCCAAGTTAAGACACCGTCATATACAACAGCATCGTGACTACGACAGTTGCTTATGTGCCCGTTGACATCACGGTAAGCCTGAACGCTACCTCCAGACACAAGCTTCATGAATTTTTCTTCAAACTTGCTGCAGGTCTGATTCAAGAAGTTCGCGTGAATTCCAGCAAACGTATCATTGCCGTAGACACAACAGATGAGCAGATGGTGCAAACACTTCTAGGTCTATCTCAGCTATGCAACGTCAACGATTGGGCTTTTGTTCCACAGAGCGCTCATTTAACAGCTGGAATTACATCAGATGTAGACCTAGAAGGTTCAGACGACGTTTACAAAAGCTTGATAGTTGGCACACCACAATGCACAGTCATCAGCGCTCGAAGGCTTGGCTCTTCAAAGTGTGTGCAGATTCTTCTCCGGTGCGAAAAGCTACCTAGTCACATGAAGGCCGGAATAGTGCGGTACCCGGTCCGACCTTTCATACCAATGCCTCTACAATGCTGCAAATGTCTCACGCATGAACATGTACAGGGTTTCTGCACACGTGTTGTGGTCTGTCCTATATGTGGCGCAAATCACAACGTAAAAATTTTGCAACAGACCGACATCTCGCTGCCCTAACTGTAATAATGAACACTTGGAAATGGACAAAGAATGTCCCAAACTGAAGAAAAAATAGATGGTCGTGAAAGAGAGAGCTAAAAAGATAGCATCACGAGAAGAGACGCCCAGCGATAGTAACCATCAAGTAGCTAGCAACGGCACAACTGAAGATGCACCTGTACGTCCGAAGAATAGTACAGCGAGAGAGAATCTAAGCGACGAAGGGATGCGCTATCTCAGCATTTCGGCAACATCGTGGCGGGTGCTACCATCAAAGCTGTCGGACACAACCTCCTGAAAGGTCACGCCTCATAAAGTTTCGGAACGAGCTTCCGCCAAGGCCATGTCTGCAGTAGAAAATACCATAAAGGGGGCACCAGACACGGCTCCAGCCAACGATGATGCCCAACTAGTAATCATGCTTAAGATGCTTGTTAACGTCGTCAGATCTCCCATAGCGGGTCATCAAATGTCAGCAGCGGGTTATCAAATGTCAACAACATGAACACCTGTCGCAAGCCCCGTCCCTATATACTGCAATAGAACGTCAGGTCTCAGTTTTGGCATGACCATTAGAGAGATCCATTTACATATAAGCGGTTCGCACAAATGACCTAGCTGGTCACCTTAGTAGCGGGAACAAATTAGCCGTTTGTATAAGACGTAAAAAGCACTGTGAGCAATTTTGAAGCGAAGTATAGCGCGACAAACAAAGCAAAATAAATATCGCTGTGCTCGAAACTGACTGGAGGCGTGTGTGGCAGCTTGGGCTAGTTGGTATGGCATGACGATAGTTATAGCGCGAGAACAAACCGACGACACAGAGACAAGAAGGACAAGAAGGACACGAGCTCGTGTCTTTCGTGTCCTTCTTGTCTCCGTATCGTCGTTTTGTTCTCGCGCTATAACTATTGTCATGACTGGAGGCGTCTGTATGCAATGGGTATCTGAGACACCATACCAAAATATTCGTTTTATAGCTGCAAACAGCTTCGAAGGGGATGTTGGGTTAGGAAGCTTCGCGAAGAATTGTTGAAGGGCGGCCTGAGAAGAAAAATAGGAAGGTGGCTCACACCATAACTTTACCAATTGTAAACATTCAGCTTTCTGCGTACAGTCCGTACTCAGCGGTGACCTAAAAAACATAGAAACAGCATATTCAACACAGACCAGCCATTTAATCACTCGTACCGAATGGTTGTCAGAGCACAACGTGGTGGCAAGGAAGCAGTGTCCCGGCCAGATGATTAGTATCAATCACGCAGGCAGGCGCGGTGAAGATCCAGCATTTAAAGTAGATCAATTTAAGTCCCCCTGGCGGAATGCAGGCTATCGTTTGAGAAGCGTACAAGTGTGACACATGCACAACCACAGGGAACTTTGCGGGACCATCTTAGCATAGCCCGCGCGCTCAGGTCTCACACAAGATAGTCAGTACGTGTACCACTGTCAGAACCTGAAGTCTGGCGTTATAAGTCGCTGTACCTTTTCCTTTTATCATTAAAATAAGTGCTCCGCAGAGTTTAAAAAAAGTGTTTGCAGATAGCCAGAGGGAGTTGTTGTGGATAATGAACAGATATTGTGATATATTAAGGTCTGCAGAACAATTGTTTTCACGGGGCACACTGTATTTAAGATTAGCATAGGAGAAGCTCAAGGGCTTTTCGAAGAATATATTCTTTTGGCAGACTTGTTTCAGAGATGCGTTTCCAACTCACAGTGTGTGCTCCATCAGTCTTGTTAGAATGTCTGTTCATTCTGTTGAAAAGAGTAAGACTGGTGAAAGTTACTGACTTTAAGTTCTGGCCCATCTTTATGAAGCATCGAGTGATTGAAACATTCCAATGAATATATGAGACACTCTTTAAAACAAAAGCAGATCCATGTTTGCAGGCGCCATTGAACACGCATTAGTGCAATGCTCTTGGAAGTGGGCTTGCCTAAGCGCAAGCGCCCAGTGATTGTAAAACTTTCACAGCACCACTATTTATTTCTTCCTTCTTATTGCCTTTCCTAAACTTTGAATTGGCAGGTTTTAAAGCAACAGCTTTACATTAAGATGAAATGGTTTTGGGGTGGCTGTCTTATGCGAATTTTCAATCTTGCGTGCGCTTGTCATCAACAGACGCCAGCATTTGTTGCAAGATGTGAAATGATTATCTGAAAGCACGCAGCAGTAATCACTCAACTCACAAACACAAAATGTCAAAGTGATGGCGGTGCACTAAGCCATTTTTGTGAATGTGCAGATGCTTTTCCGAACTCTTTCTCTCCGTTGAGAGAGGTTAAATAGAGACGGCTTCAGGTACAACAGCACATATTGTGTAGTTGAAAAGTAACAGACTCTTTAGCGGAGAAACAACACAAATCTTCAATCAGTGGAGTTCAAAAGCATGTTATCTCTATAGGAAAACGTTAAGCTAAGCTAGCTTTCAATTCTACAGAAAAGCTGAAACGAAGTGAATATATTTTACTACAAACCCGACTAAACATTACCTTAAGAACTCCAGAACCAGCGACTCTTGAAACTTCCTTTGTTTTCAGTAATCACTTTTTGTATGTTTTAATAACCATGACTACGTAAAAAGACGAAATATGAAATCCTCGTGTCGAAATGTTCAAGCGTCTAGTTCACAGTGCTTTCTAACGTGGTACGCATGATCAAAGAAATTTTGAAGCACTGCACTGAAAACACGACAAACCGGTCGGGCAGTCATTCTTTTCATAAATCGCAAAGTTGATTACACTTGGTTGCAGTGTCAAAAGCAGCTGCCGAGAATTATTCCCAGAATTTGGGCACTGCCTTTTTTTGGCAAGCTTGACTTTTCTTCGCAGCACTTTTTCGCATTGAAGAGGAAAACAAAACTCATAATTTCGGCGATAGGGTGAAATGCCAAAAGACCACAAAGTGGGCGAGCGCAAACTATCAAGTGTCACAGCTCGCCATTGTCTCAGGCTGCTCAAACACACCGCATGGCATTCAAAAAGAACGCACAGCTTTATATAGGGCGATAATGATCTTACAACTATAATAGTTGTTATTGTTTCTTGTTTGTTCTGCGTGCTGCAAGTGTTGACTACACCAGCGCCTCTTTCTTCAACTCTGGGGTACGTGGGCAAAGGTTTGACATTTTATTGGCACTTGACTTAGCTGTACGATGCTGTGCGATGCAATAGCTGTGCGATGCAATAAGTTCTGAAGAAAGTCCACAGACAGCGATTTTAGTCGCACACTTGGAATTTTCGCTATTGATTTTTTTCTGTTGCTTTTTGTATCTACATGTGAATTCACATGCGGGACATCAAAGCGACGGCACAAAACCACCGAGAGTATTTTGCCAATGTAGAACAAAATTGATTGCCCGACAAAAAGAGCAACTGCAAATAAAAAAAAAAACTAAATTTGCCCTAAACATTATACCTAAACAAATACTTGCGAAATAGAACAAACTAAAGCCAGGAGAAAGGGCACGCTGGCTTTGCTGTTTCGACAACATTTACGTAAGAGAGGATGCTAGTTTTTAGGCAGTTCACGTCTGGTACTCACCACTTCACACTTCTCGTTGAACATGAGATATTTTTCACTTTAAAAAAGTTCGTCAGGCCAACTGACACAAACTTTATTTTATTTTTAACACGAAAATGTTTGATGCCGTGGTCCACCACGGCTCCACGGACGTATTTCTAACACGGATATGATGCCGTAAAATATCAACATAATGCAAAAAAACGACGAAAAAGAAGTTCTGTCGTTGGGTATTGAACCTACGACCTACAAAACCACTAGGCAAAAGAGCGTTGATCGTCAAACTAACACACGGCGAGCTATTTATTTGCACCGTATACCTTTGGCGGTGCGCAAAGCTAAGCAACTTCTGTGCGTTTTCGTTACCAGTAGTCAGAAGACTCAAAGGCACTCCTGGGGCGACCTTTAGAGCACGCCTAACTCGTTGCGATGCGCACCCGCCAGAGCAGGGCGTGGTCGTTAGTGCGCATGCGCTTAGAGTCTTGGCGTTGGGGTGCTTTGTACGTCTCGTGCTTCTAACACAAGGTTGCTTTGAAGTTACAGTGAATATAGAGTGCACAAAGGTCACAACACTCGCTGCAGTGGCCACATTTGCGAAAGGAGCGCGCTGCTCACACACGAGGAAGAATTGTGACAGTTCTTCGCACTTGTCCTGTGTATGCGTTTGTTTCGTGCGCCTTTGTGTTTGGGTAGCGCGCTTCAATTATGGAGGTGTGACGGTTGTTAGGCCACGCTCGTCCTGTGCATTCTCGATTGCTGCGTGCTTTCTGCTTGAGGCGGGCGTTAAAAGTTTCAAGCTGCGTGCTGTTCTTCTCGAGACATAACAGTTTGTTTCTGTAGGATCCATTCCATCTCCCTTGTGGGTTAATGTGCACAATATACGCTCAACTGCGTCTGTGAAGAGACACGTTTCACTTTTGTTTTATACAAATTCCTAGACAAAGGCATCAGCCGTGCTTCCAGTGGGAGGCGCAAACAGCTTCACGCTGCGACACTGCATTTTTTGGAGGTACAATAAAGCGTTGTTCACACAGCATCTAATCTTCGAGCCTTCGTCCCTCAGTGAACGCTCGGCACACGCTAGTGCACCGTGAAGACATAGCGAGGCGAGTGTGCATGCGCGTCTACCCTAGAGTGACAGGAGCGGCAAACGCCACAGTTTCGCTGCCTTAATTCCCATTTTATTTTTCCTTTCCTCTACCTCTCCTCTTCTTCCTCTGAAGGGAGACCACCGAGGGGTGATGGACAATGCACAATCAACGCCCTCGCTCAACTCATTCCAGTCATAGTTATTATAAAACATGGCGAATAATTTGAAATATTTACAAGTTTACGTGGAGATATGCTATGCGAATGAAATCGCCTTCCATAGAAAGCGCATGTAAGTACGGTATCTGCAAATGTATACATGCGCAATCATTCCGAACGAATGAGAAACATATGTCGTCAAAAATAGAGAGGTTATAGGCCCAGCCTTAAAAACTTCACATGCATATTTACTGTTGCTTCTTACTGAGACAGATTATGCATTAACTCACTTTGTTTTGGAATTTCCATAATTTTTCAATTCTTTACACTACCAGACATGTAAAAAACATTTACCACAGCTTTCTTTATCAGAGATTGTTCGCAAATGGTTATCGGGTTAGCACTTCCTGCCTCGCCCTAATGCCTCCATGTAATCTCTTTTCGAAAGACCCCTCTCTAGTATCTTTCACTGCACTGTCGCTGAAACATACGTGTTCTCACGTATCGCACTGGTCACTTTGTCAACTTCCGCATTCTTTAGATTATTATTGTTCCTTTGATTCGCAATACTGCAGCTCTTTTTCTAACAATCGTATTGCTCACTTTTCCGTTGAAAGCACGAGACCGCTAGCACTCCCGTTGATGAGCTAATTATCTTGATAGCGAACTTGTTCCGGTGTCAACAGTGCCATCCTACCCTGCTCAAAATCGCTTTCTTTCTTTGCCTGATCAACGAATTTTCGTTAAGCTGGCTTCTATCAAAAAAGTGATGCTCGAAAACTGACTTATCTGCACAGTTCACTAGTTACTAATTTTTAAACCTAAAAGAAACATCCGGCACAAAACACTTCGAAGCTGAAAGGACTGCCCCTTTTTTAAAACATGTCATTGATGGAAAGCCACGAAATTGCGAATCACTCCCTAATGGAGTCAGTGGTTCTTTATTGTGTTTTCTGCCTAATAATTTTTTTTCACATTTTATAGTTCGACATTATATCTGTGACAATTGGTTAGGTATTGGTACCTCAAATTTGTACGGAGTATTCCTGCGCCATTTTAGCTTTTTTTATTTCGATCGCTTCACCAAAATGGCATCTAGGTTTGTTCAGGTAGAATCCCCTAAATTCTTTTTAAGGACATACTTTTAGCGTATTTTTAAGCAACACAATGAAAAATTCACCAGATCTCACGTACCTAAGTATCGACGTTACGCGAAGCATGCGGAGAGAAGGTGACCGTGTTGCAAATTTTTTGTCAGACTAAATATATGTGACGCTAAATATATGTAAAAATGTTGCGCGCACAGACATATGTTGAGAAGTTTCATATGTTTATGTAACCAGTTGTTCGCACTTGCGCAACGATGTGAACTGCAACATATCTATTAGCAATATCATAAGCTGATATGAAGCACTGATGCTCGCAAAGATGCTGGCCCTGGACACTGCAAGATAAAGCAACTTCAGCGCATGGCACCTAATCACACTTGACGTTATCCTTACCGTGACGGCTGTATCAAAGGAATAAATTTGTAACGTTTATAAAATTTTGTAGGCAGCACTGCAATCACTAATAACGTTTCACGAAGATTGGCGTCTATTTCAAAAGTAGTTCCGAGACATGGCGATTCTCTGTAGTAGAATGCTCGACTGCCACGCAGAAAGCTTGAGTTCAATTCCTGCTGGGACACTGAAGTTTATTATTTGCATTTGTCGAGGCAGCAACGCTGCCTATGTCCGGTTTTTCTTAACACTGACATTTATTCTATGCCTTCGTAGGGTGGGCACTGGCGATGTTGGGCATTGCTTAACGCTCTCGCGTTAAAATTGCCCATGTGTGGGCTAATCGTTTCTGGGTAGATACTAAGTGTCAATCACCTGTTGCACATACCCGCATACCAGCGGCACACACTCACCTGTGGGTACGCGCCGCTGTCTGGCGGAAAGCGTTTGAAGGCGTACGTGATGGGATTTTGACATTATTCGTGCCTTTACTAGAGCGTCATATTCGTGTCACCATCTTACCTACAGGTGCTAATTTTGGTTCACGCCAAGTAAGGGGGTGACCACGAGAGCACTCAAACGCAAGCGGCTAGATAGATAGATAGATAGATAGATAGATAGATAGATAGATAGATAGATAGATAGATAGATAGAGAGAGAGAGAGAGAGATAGATAGATAGATAGATATATAGATAGATAGATAGATAGATAGATAGATAGATAGATAGATAGATAGATAGATAGATAGATAGATAGATAGATAGATAGATAGATAGATAGATAGATAGATAGATACGCTCAAAGTCGCCAAAGTTAGCTAAGAAATGCTTCGCATTTAAAATACAATTCCACGAAAAAAATCGTACGTCAATATATGTCTTATCGTCACAATGTAAATACCATACGTACTACTGAGAATTTTCAATAGAAGTACAAAAAAAGACGTAACAGATATTTCCAAAGCTTTTGACGTTGTCAGATTTCCTTCTAGTGTATAATAAAATACATTTTTGATGAAATGATAAAACACATGTGGCTATTGAACCCGCAACATATAATTCATATAGATATGAATCCGCTATCCATTATTGTACCTGTGCGTGCTATAAATCAGTATATTTCTCTGTTTTAATAAAAATATTGGCTAGTATTTTGTGCGCACTTCAGGAATTTTCGCTGGGCTCACGAATCGTTACTGCGTAACTTAAGGTGCGTCTACATCTTTCTATAGACAAAATTACACGCAGCGTGAGCAAAAATTAAATCAAATTTGCCTTTTTTCGCTATTTCAAAGATATTTCTTCCAATGTTCTGAAACAATTGCTGAATATATGTAAAAAACATTTCAGCCTATATTTTATGTGTCTTTCCCATCTGTGGGTACTACTTAGGATACTGTAATTTGGCAAGCCACTTCAGAACACGAGTGGTAATTCTATTTATAACGAAGCCTAATTTTGAATTTTGGTTTATTTTCGTTGTAAATGCAAAGCACCTAATTGGTCAGTAAGGTGTCTTTTTTTTAAAGCATTTGTAATCTTGAAACATGAAAGTTTATTGCATACTATATAGTTACAGCAGTTCAGGTGAGCATTATTGCATGCATGTCACAATATGACTTCAGTGGGACGTACAAGCAAGAGAGCATATAGGAATAATGTAACTTACAGCACTGCAAAACTTACACACATCATTGAAGCGAACAACGAGAAGAAGGAACACAAAACCTCACTAAGTTTGAACAAACTCACATGACATTTGTGAAGAAGAGCAAGAATGGTTTCTTGCTAGTGACTTTTAAAACGGGGGTGGAAGAAGTTGAAGTCCCAAAAATTTGTTTATATTAATTAGTCGAATAGTTGTTGATAACTTCAACAATATTGCCTTATCGATAACACCTTATCGAGTGTCTTCCTTGCATATGATTCAGTGATGCATTTTGAAGTTAACATATAAATGCACAGTGTTTCAATTGTTTGAGGACAATTTCAAGTTACTGATAAACTCATAGTTCCTGCACTCACAACGCGATATATAGGCGTAGACCGTAATCTGAGGTTTTCGTTAAGCTTTTTGTTCGACTATGCTGAGCTCCACTAGAATTAAAAATTACTATGAAAGTTTGCTAACAGTACGAGCTGTTCTTGCCTCTCAAGGCAGGCTGTCACCTACGGTCATGCAGTGACCCTCCATATATCAACGCTATCGTGATGCCCTAGACTTTACGAACGTGTTGCAGAACTTTTAACTGGTAATGCGCTTTAAGAAACAATGAATGAAGAAATAATTAGCATCGTTTCTAAAAAGATTTACCTATTCAAAACAGTCGTTTTTATGGATTTTCCAAGCACTTGTATGTTATTGGGCAAACTAATATGTTCTCTTTGTTCAAAACGAATCCTTCAAGCTTCAAAACTAATTTCAGATTGAGGAACAGTAGTACCTTCGACTTCTTAAAGTAGTTATACTTTTTAACCACGACTACAGTGCTCAAGTGCATAGGTATTGAGCGCATTATCTACGGCCCATCTATAGATGGCAATCTAACTGAGCTGTGCTACAAGGCTGGTGGTTTTTAAATTAAATAGTAATTGTGGTTGTTGCTGCCGTGGCCCTTGTAACTGAAATATAATTGTTCGTAGGTGCTCCTGTTCAATTTCTTTCAATTTTGCTTGGTCTTGACTGAAGTTGAGCAACATGGACATGTTTTTGAAGGTGTTGACATGGTATTCAGTGCAGATAAAGCGCTTCATAATAACTGGAATGTTATCCAGTCAAATCATCCGGTCGGGCTGACCGATCGGAAATAATCTTCGAATAAAGGAGTTTTGCGAGGGGTTAGCATTCAGACCACCAACAAAATTATTTGGAAAGAAGGAGAATCTTCGATGTCCGTATATCGTTGAGTAATTCTTATAAAGTATTTTTGGCGACTGGTTGAAGGCTTTCAGTACGGAAAATTATCCCATCAAGAACATAACACTCCATACTTTTCCTCTGATGGTGCGACACAAGTGTGTTATTTGAGTCTTCGAGTCTAAGCAGTTACCTCTGTTATTGCGATCTCTATTAATAGAAAAATTATTAGATGTTTTGGCTCGACCGATACACCTTGTGTACTCAGGCATGCTTCTGCTCCGATAGGCCCCATATCATGGCGAAATTCGTGGTGGTTATTTATGGGTACTTACTGCACACAAGCTGGATTTCGAAATAGGGGAAAGAAGTGCACGTTTGAGGGCTCAGACGTAATGAGAGCAGACGTAAAACAGCGTGCGCAAGTATCCGCAGTGTGAATGCAAAACTGAAGTATAGTACGTTAAAATGAATTTCACAGTGTTTTTGTCCATGAAATTCCGGGAGGCGTAATCTTTGTCCCTACTTTGAGCCATACAATCTTTAGCATTGCCTCCGAGATGCGGCGAACAGCAATGAATTTGTAGAGCAGACGACGGATGACAACTTGCCCTAAAGCGTGTTCTTCAGTCTAATGCGGCAGTCTTCGTGCCCCAAATGATAAAAATTTGTTATAAATCGGTTATGAACTCATTCAACATTCAATTCTCTTACCCAACGTGCTGCAAACACATGGCCGTCACAGCAGCTCCATCTGTGTGTTAGTAATGGAGAGGCACCGCATATTAGAAGTCTCAGTGCTCTACGTATAAGAGTGAATTCAGATACTGTAGAACATCGTGTTCCAAATAACTACCCCTATCTGCTAAAACAGCCTTTCTTCACCAAATGCGGTCACATTTACTCGCGTTTGAAGCTCATTGCCGCTTTTCCGTTCCCATTTTTAGATTTCTCAACTTATCAGCGCATTCTCAAGAAGCTCTGACTTGTACCAGGAATACTGTCGCTAAAAACAAAATAATGCAACATGTTTTTTATATTCATCTATGGTGGCCGTCGGTTGTCTATTTGCGAGATTTTAGAAAAATCGAAGATGGGGTTTTTTATCATTCAAAGTTCAGTGGAGTTCACTTTTGCCAATATGAGAATTTTGAGGCAATATATAAAAATTTACATTTGCCCTACGGCAGCAAGTATTTATGTCCCTAATGAACAACAGGGTGCGGCGATGGCGTAGTGGTTAGAGCATCCGCCTCGCATGCAAAAGGCACCGTGGTTCAAATCCCGGTGCCGCGCAGTTCCCAACCGGACTTAAAAAAAAATCCGCGTGTTGATGGAACTGCAATAAGAGGCCTTGGGTGCGGCCTCACCGGTAACCACCGCCGGGAAGGCACTGCCTCCCCAGAGAAGGATTGGCCACCCTGGTGCAGTATCTGGCCACTACCTCCCACATGCATACGTCAAATAACTCACGGCCCTCAGTCCCCAGCAGCTGCGAAGCAACTGACCACGGCGGCGGTCAGATCGGCAACGCAGGAGAGGGTGCTAAGAATGTCTGGATCCGGACAGGCCGCCATTGGAACCTGAACTTGGCAACGTTTAACGCTAGAACCTTATCTAGTGAGGGAAGTCTAGCTGTACTATTCGAGGAGCTAGGGGGTGTTAAATGGGATATAATAGGGCTCAGTGAGGTCAGGAGGACAGTTGAGGCTTATACTTTGCTATCCTTTGCTATCGGGGCTTGGCAGACAGAAGAGAACTGGGAGTGGGGTTCCTAATTCACAGAAACATAGCTGGCAACACAGAGGAATACTATAGCATTAATGAAAGGGTGGTAGGTATTGTAATTAAACTGAATAAATATACAAGATGAAGGTAGTACAGGCTTACGCGCCTACATCCAGCCATGATGACGCTTCAGTTGAAAGCTTCTATGAAGACGTGGAATCGGCAATGAGTAAGGTAAAAACACAGTATACTATAGTGATGGGCGACTTTAGTGCAAAGGTAGGGAAGACGCAGGCTGGAGACCAGGCAGTAGGAGATTATGGCATCGGCACTAGAAACGCCAGAGGAGAGCTACTAGTAGAATTCACAGAACGCAATAATTTGCGAATTTTGAATACCTTCTACCGAAAACGAGAAAACCACAAGTGGACATGGAGGAGCCCTAATGGCGAAAAGAAAAACGAAATAGACTTTATAATGACTGCACACCCAGGAATCGTGCAGGATGTGGAAGTGGTTGGCAAGGTACGATGCAGTGACCATAGAATGGTACGGTCTCGAATTCGCCTAGACTTGAAGAAGGAACGACAGAAACTGATACGCAAGAAGCCAATCAATGAGCTAGCACTGAGAGGGAAAGTACAGGAATTCAGAGTGTCGCTGCAGAACAGGTACTCGGCTCTTAGTGAGGAAACCAACCTTAGCGTAGATACAACTAATGATAATCTGACGAGTATTATTACGGAGTGTGCAGTGAAAGTTGGAGGCAGTGTAGTTAGACAGGACACTGGCAAGGTTTCCCAGGAAACAAAGAACCTAATTAAGAAGCGTCAAATCATGAAAGTGTCAAGTACAACAGACAAAATGGAACTGGCAGAGCTTTCGAAGTTGATTAATAGACGTAAAGTATGCGATGTAAGAAGGTATAACATGGAGAGAATTGAACACGCTCTGAAAAACGGAAGAAGCGTCAAAGCAGTGAAGAGGAAATTTGGGATAGGCAAAAGTCGGATGTATGCACTAAGGAAGGCAAAATAACTACCAATAGGGATAGGATAGTTAAAATAGCGGAGAAGTTTTACAGAGATCTGTACACTAGCCGAGACAACCACGACCTTAATACCATAAGAACTTGCAGTAACCCAGATGACACCCCGCCAGTAATGATAGAAGAAGTCAGAAAAGCTTTGGAGAGCATGCAAAGAGGCAAAGCTGCTGGTGATGATCAGGTAACATCAGATCTGCTGAAAGATGGAGGACAGATTGTGTTAGAAAAACTAGCCACCCTGTTTACGAGGTGTCTCCTGACGGGAAGGGTACCACAGTCTTGAAAGAACGCTAACATCACTTAGTACATAAGAAAGGAGATGACAAGGACTTGAAGAATTACAGGCCGATCAGCTTGCTCTCTGTAGTATACAAGCTATTTACAAAGGTAATTGCTAACAGAGTAAAGAAAACATTAGAATTCAATCAACCAAAGGAACAAGCAGGATTTCTAACAGGCTTCTCAACATTTGACCACATTCATACTATCAATCAGGTAATAGAGAAATGCTCAGAGTATAACCAACCACTATACATAGCCTTCATAGATTAAGAGAAGGCGTTTGATTCAGTAAAAATATCAGCCGTCATGCAGACACTGCGGAATCAGGGCGTAGATGAAGTATATATAAACATTCTGGAAGAAATCTACAGGGGATCAGCTGCTACCATAGTGCTTCATAAAGAAAGCAACAGAATACTAATCAAGAAGGGTGTAAGGCAAGGGGACACAATCTCCCCAATGCTATTTACCGCATGCTTACAGGAGGTTTTCAGAAGCCTAGAATGGGAACAGTTAGGAAAAAGAGTTAATGGAGAATACCTTAGTAACCTGCGCTTCGCCGATGACAATGCATTGCTGAGTAACTCAGGGGACGAATCGCAACTCATGATTACGGAGTTAGACAAGGAAAGCAGAAAGGTGGGTCTTAAAATTAATCTGCAGAACACGAAAGTAATGTACAACAAACTCGGAAAGGAGCAGCGCTTCAAGATAGGTAATAGCGCACTTGAAATTGTAAAAGACTATGTCTACTTAGGGCAGGTAATAACCGCTGAGCCTAACCACGAGATGGAAGTAACTAGAAGAATAAGAATGGGGTGGAGCACATTCGGCAAGCACTCTCAAATTATGACAGGTAGATTGCCACTATCCCTCAAGAGGAAGGTATATAACAGCTGTATCTTGCCGGTACGTAGCTACGGAGCAGAAACCTGGAGACTTACAAAGAGGGTTCAGCTTAAATTGAGGACGACGCAGCGAGCAACGGAAAGAAAAATGGTAGGTGTAACCTTAAGAGACAAGAAGAGAGCAGAGTGGATTAGGGGACAAACGGGGGTTAAGGATATCATAGTTGAAATAAAGAAGAGGAAATGGACATGGGCCGGGTATGTAGCGCGTAGACAGGATAACCGCTGGTCATTAAGGGTAACTAACTGGATTCCCAGAGAAGGGAAGCGGGCTAGGGGAGACAGAAGGTTAGGCGGGCAGATGAGATTAAGAAGTTTGCGGGTATAAATTGGCAGCAGCAAGCATAGGACCGGGTTAACTGGCGGAACATGGGAGAGGCCTTTGTCCTGCAGTGGACGTAGTCAGGCTGATGAGGATGATGATGAAATGACGTTTAGATCCTGCTGTCACGCTTCCGTATTGATGCGAGCACGATCGTGACACCAGGCTTGTCTTGACGATTATTCCTCACATGAAAACGGAGAAGAGTTGACGTCGGTGTTTAAAAAGGAATCGTCGAGGAATAAAGCAGGGGAACGTCCATAAATGAGGTAGAACTAGAAGCGACAAACTAGAAGCGACAAAATGTCGCTTCTAGTTTACTACAGATGGAAGCAACAGTACCTTCGGCCAGTAGTGGGGCACAACCCAACATGAGCGTCCTACAACTCGTGGAAGTCAACGCTTCTCTTTCATTAAAAAATTAGGAATAATAAAGACTAAATAATATTTAGGCATTCTCAAACCATACCTAACTACGCAACATTCATTCAATACTCCCCTCCCCCCTCTGCGACGCATTCACTCGAATTGGCTCGTGGGAAGATTCTAGTGGCTTTTTTTATGGACGAAGCTCCTAAAGCCGTCGATCAGCTTATGCATGTTCACAAACTCAAACAATTCTAGCGGCCGTGCTCACAAATTTCATGATGGTAAGGGAGCTTGCTCAGAAATTATCGGGTAAACTGCGAATCCTTCCTACACAATCCTGTGTCATATAAAATTATGACAAGTTTTTATTCGCTAGCCCACAGCCCCGGGTTCACTTGACATGGGTGGTAGTGGCGGTGGTAGAAAAACGCCCCCCTTACATATTTATTTACCCTTTGTGGCTTGACTCAACAAGGACGTGCTGTGCAGGTATAGATGACCCTTGCCCGCACGGACGTCATGGACATTTATTCATCTTGGATATATGCTGGTGGCGCTCGTGACGATCATGCTGACTACACTCGCACGGTTGTTGACGGTGGTGGTAGAAGGACGCCCTTTTTACATCTTGATTACGCCCTTTGCAGATTTTTAATTTATGCTTTATTCCAGACTACAAACTTTACTTGCCCTACATGTCTCTCCACCATCACCGGTGTTGCCACCGTGTTGACATTTGATTCGGTGTCAAGTGCTTTGGTGTTTTGATGTTCTTTGTGCTGCGTGTACAGCCGTCAGCACGTTTAACACTAATGTTCTGACGCCTGAAATCTCCTCGCTTCAAGTGACGTTAGCACCGCCAAGCATTTGAAGCGTTATGTTTGTTGGAAATAACGAAAACAGAGCACGCGTCGATTTCGGAAGTAAACTTGTGTTTTGCTTCTGTCTGGCATGCGGGTCGAATACACTCGCTCGACTGGTCCGTTTTTGCCACGCTTCTGTCGTGGGTATACGCTCTCGTGCATGCCCACTGATTTCGTGGTCTTACGCTTATCTCAGCAATGAGCTTGTGCATGCAATATCTCCCGCACCTTTCACGGTTGAAATTGCACGCGAAAGATCATTGCCGAGATGAGCATATGACAGCAAAGTGAGCGGGCGCTCGCGAGAGCATAGTCACGAAAGAAATACGGCGAAACAGGACCAGCCAAGTGAGTGTATTTTACCCGCCTGTCAGACTGAAGTGCAACAAAAAGTTAAAGTTACTAGTGAAATTGACACGTGATCTATCGATGGTTAGTTGCAACAAACATACCGCTTCCAACGCTTGGTGGCGCAGATGTCAGTCGAACCGAGGAGAGCCCACTCGGCGGACCGTTCATGTTAAACGTGCTGATATTGGTACACTTGGTGGGACAATGAAGATGCAATGCCGGTCTTGCAGCAACTCTTTTCCCGCAGATGAGCACTCTTGATGTGCTTCAAATGTGTGTGCGGCTACCATCTCGGCAATAGTTCTGGCTGCAGTGAAGTAACATGTAAAATAAAGGCAATTGCGGGCGTAGAGCGTGGCGATAAGTGGTATGAACAGCACCATAAGCTAATACAGCGAAAAGACAGGCCATGAATGAGGACCTTTCGGTCGTCTTGGTGGAGATAACTGGCAATTTAAACATTCCTATTAGCTGCCACAGGTGGTTGAAAAAGTGAAGACTTGAATTCAGCTAATGTTTCAAAAATATGATGACATACCGTGTCGGCTTGCTGCCCAGAAAAAAGCACTAACCAGCGAGAACAGAAAAAAGGATCTGAGCTCGAAGAAAATGCAAACCGAAATGATCTTCAGCAACTCAAGGCATCTGTAAACAATTTCGAGCACTGCAGCAGAAAGCTTTTGCACTACGAGTCACTGATTACGAAAATCTCTTCACATACCTAATGAAGCAGCTAAATAGATGAACTTGTCAGAGCAGATGGTTACCGGCGTCGAGGTGGTACATAGGTTTCCTTCGCAGCAAATTGCCCGGAATTATCATTTAATTTTAACAGCTCTCTCTGCAAAACAGATAGGTGAAAATAGACAGTTTGATGAATTATGCATCCGGACGTTTTAATCTGTCAAAGCATGACCGTACAGAAATGAAAACTGCTGTGTGACGTGAGAGAATGGGCAAATGCAAATGATCGCCGCTTCGCGTGGCATCCAAAGGTAAGAATTCTTGTTCGAAAGTAAGCGAACGAACCTGCAGTCGTTAGCTGCTGCAAGACTGGCATTGAAAAGCTGTTTCGCCCTTGATTATATATAGCAAACGTTTCTTCTTATGTGTTTCTTCTCATGGAAAGAGTAAATTTCTCGGTCTTCGATAATATCATGTGAAGCCACGGTTTGAATTTATACAGGTGTACACGTTTTAAGGTTTCATCTTGTCGATAAACGAGAGATGAACTTTGCTTTTTTTTTTGGCGGAACAGAATATCGATTTGCTGTTGTCATGTTTTCGGCAAATAAGTTTGCTTCAGAAGATGATTTGGGCAATTCTCCTGGTTAAAAATTCTTTTACGTGAATCGTCAGGATATACATGTGGGAGGTGTTTCAAAGCTATTTTCAGGTTAATTTAACCTTGAGCTTCTTTCTGGATTCATTCTGCATTTGAAAACGCGTTCGCAATCTTTTCTACGTTTCCTAAAAAGAAGGTCTAGTTCATACAACAGTTTCAAAACTAATTTTTGTGATACCTGTGATTCTACAATATCTTCAATTTTATGAATAACCTGTTTGGTAAACAATAATATTTTGTTTTTTTTTCGGTAAGAGCGAGCTCGTAAGTAATTGATTCATTAGAGCCGTACCGCCAACGTTACGGTAAAGGCAACTTCGTCTATAAGCACAAATGTAAAATGCGAAAACTTGGAGGACTCACATCTCATGTGGAAACGGTGGTTTTCAGCGTCTCAATTGTCCGAAGACATTTTTAGATGCTGAGAATCAGGGATTGTCAGTGAGTTTTACGTTTGTTTCTGGTACACTGTCTAAATTTCTTCCCGTAACTGACACCCCACGGTGCAACATTTCTGCCACATGGTGACAAAGTTCGACATTTTCGTCCGACACACAAAACTAACGGTGAGTCAACAAAAAGCTTTGACGTTGTCGTGGTAGCGCAGTTTTGGCATTGTCTCCTTTTGGCACTCGGACTAGACAGCTGGCTTCAAAATGATAACATTCAGAAAAAACTAATGTGCACTTCAATGAGTCGACAGACTGCCAATGCAGCAGCCGCTTCCGCAGTACACTTGTGAAAGGAGAAATTGAAATTCTTCAGACCTACACACTTTACAGCCGGCCTTGCAAGAATCGAAAGGCACTTCACACGAAAAGACGGCGTCAAAGACTTCAAAAAGAACATCTACAAAAACAAATACAAAGTGCGAGTACCAGTCCAGGCATTCTGACCGCGTCAACTATAAAGAAGTAAACGTTCAAGCAACCTTCAGTTTGATTCGGATGCGAAGAAAACGTACCATTGGGTATTAGGGCACATCGACGCTATGAGATGACCCGGTTGCTTTTTCTGGGAAATAGAAAGTGGTGAAATTTATTGACCAGCTTTGGTGTATTTTACTACAATGTATAAGAAAAAAGGTCATGTAAATGAATTCCTTTTACCAGCGAAGATCTTGAAGCTCGAGGCAAAATGTCCGCTGTCCGCAAGAACGTTCCCGGCTCTTTTCATAGCGACGCACGCATCGAGAAGGAGCCACTGCCAAGCCACGCCAAACGATGGAAGCAGACCACGCAGAACGAGTAACGAAACACCCGCGCTTTTAACTGGGATACCACAGCGATAATTCTCGTTTCTTTATAACATTAGAGTTCACACTATCTTGCAAATCTACGACATTTAGTTCTCCTGGCTGTTTCGATATTGGTATCGACACCAAAACTGGTATGGCATAACATGACTCTATGACGAGCATAACTGACCATTCATAACATGAAAATCACGACAGTATGTCAGTAAGGCCATGATTTACATCTCATGATTTTGCTGCTCTTCAGATGGTTTCATGCACACGACATTTTGAAAAACTGGTATGGTATCACATGACTGCATTGCGAACATAAGTGACAGACCCTAACGTGAAAATCATGACATTCATGTAATGATTTTCATGTTATGACTTGTCATGGCTACATGCCACGCTCATGGCGTGCTCATGGTCCGTTTTGCTAGCTTCACATATGCTTAATTTGGTATTATGGTACATCAATAGATTACGAAGGTACATGACTGGTGCCAACTTGATAATTATGAGATGCCTGTCATGCAAGAATATGACTTTATGCCACGCTAATGATGCGCTCGCGGCCGCTTTGCTAGCTTCACATATACCAAATTTGGTGTTACGTAACGTCAATGAATGGCAACAGTATGTTACTGGCACAATCATGATAATTTTGACGTGAGTGTCATGTAGAAACATGAAACCACGTCATGGTCATGATGAGTTCCCAGCCCTTTTGTTAGCTTCAAATACAGCGAATTTAGTATTACGGGACGTGATTGGACAACGAAGATACACCACACGTTTAAACATGATATTAATGACATGCGTGTCATGTAAAACATGGCTACATGCTACGCTCACAGTGCACTCGCGGCTTTTTTGCTAGCTCCACCTATGCGAAATTTATATTACGTGGAGGAAGTGAATGACGAATGAAATAACACGTTCAAACATGATAATCACGGCGTGAAAGTCATGTACGGCATAATTTACGTACGCTTCGTAACGTTGCGCTGATTTTAAAGTGACAGATCAACCTTCCTTATTCGTTCTTCGAATATCATCGATTTCCACAGTAGGTGGGTTTTGGCAATTTTTTAATTAGCACGTGTTGGTTCTGACGTGCGCACACATCGTGAAGACGCGTACATCTCTGACGCATGTTCATGTGCCCATGGTTTATGAATACGCGTCCAGTGGGCTATTGATACCTCTTTACCTTATGGAACATCACTGTGAAATATCAGCGCCATAAGCCGAAGTATAGTTCTTACTGTATACTTCGGCTAATGCGACTATGAGGGAACTATGTACGCTTTAGTATGACGTATAGTTTAGCTGCTTGAAATTGTTGATGTCTCTTATGAAGAAGTGGTTGAAGAAATTTTCGTTTCTCTTCGTGAATGCAATATCTTGGGAGGCTCTGTCTACATAGAAAACATCTTTTATGTATAGTGTATACCAGGCTTAGCTGTGTTTTGAAACATCCACAATAATGTTGCAAGCAATGATGAGCGGCATGCTCCTCTGAGCAGAATTATTGTCGCTAGGAGTCCCTCCGGTGGCGATGTAGCTTTCTAGGAACATACGTAAGAAAACTTTCAATGATTCTTTTAGTGCGCCAGGGCTCAAGTAAACGGTGGCAAATGCGATTTCACTGTTTTTGCCATTTATGTGCACGACGCAGATATCGCCAATTCGGGTGCTTGCGTCTGTCTTCGGCGCGTGGAGGATGGCGTGGTGCGATGCCAATAATGTAATGTTGCAGTTGAAAATATCAGTACTCCTATCTATGACCACTCCGGCGCATCTGCGATGAAGGCGCTAACAGTTGGTGACGCACTCGAGTACACTGATGTAAATGGTCTCATCACTTCCGCTTTCAGAGGGGACCAGTGAACCAATATGTTTTAGCACAGTGTCTTCGTTAGGGCTTGAACGTGTGCGCGCATAAACTGAATGTTGAGAGCGGTACGCGGTGAGTCTCTCATTGTGGCGGTGCACAAACGCGTAATTATGGTTCAAAACCGTAAGCAGCCATCTTGATTCTAGTCGAGTCAGTTCATCAGCCACTTGTCTGTGGACAAAGGCGCCCATGTGATGGTACTTCAAATCACATTTTTTGTTGGTTAGGTATGAGCCTTATGCACTGATAGCCCTAGACCAAGGAGGTTCAAAAAAATTGCTGGAGTAGAAATTCTAGCTCAGAATAGAAGCCGTGCCAACCATAAGGTGGCGATTGTGGTAGCCATTTTGCTAGAGGCATGATGAGCTGTCAGCGATTGACAAGGAGCGTTCATCTCGCACGCCCGACGTTAAGGTGGTAGCTTGTTCGTGTCGGATAGTGCTCGACGTGCGTCGATGTGTTACTAGTTTTCTTTAGTAAACCTCGAACTCAAGGCACATATTATAGAAGACCAAGTCACCGATACTAGTCTCTGCAAATTATTTTTTCGGAAACAACGATCCTTTAATATATAATTAACGTAGCCTTCAGACTAACAAATCAAAGCCACTTAGTGTCTAAGTGAGCACCACCACAAAATATCATGTTTCTGAGATCATTAAAGGGCAAAAACTGGCTTCACTACAGCTGGCACAACAATGCGGGAGCATCCACTCCAGTATATTTAGAGGCGAAGCTCCTTAAAGTGGCACCCGTTCGTCAGTCGTAGTAGTGCGTAACATGTCTCACGCTCTGACCTGCAAGGTGGTGCCGGTAGAAGATTTCTCCTGTGCGTTGTTGAACAATAAAACATAGTGCTCAATGTACATGCCAATGGCTGCTAAGGGGGAATGAGAGACAGGAGAATGCGGCTTTTATTTAACGCGCACGCTGCGAGTTTTTTATTGTTCAACAACGCACAGAAGACGAAAGGGTTGCTACATTATACTCGCTGGGCGTAACCACCTAGGTTTTAGAAAGGTTTAGCGAGCATTGGGCCGCAATGCCATGAATACAGTGAACTACTATATACCTTGAACTCGAGGTGGTTAAAGGTAGGAAGTAGACACGAAGCGCAAGCCGTAAGAATGTGTGCGTGTGCCTCCTCTCGTTTAGTCCTTGGAATGTCCGCTGGATGGTGGAGCATATGCTGAATATATGATGAAAAGATGCGAGATGGTGGTACTTGAGTGTTGCCTAGATGGACGAACGGACACAAAGAGAGATGCATGGACGGACGCACGCATGGCTGCACGTACGCATAAACCCATGGACCGACGCAAGGGCGGATGCATGGACAAACGCAAGGATGGACGCATGCATGGACGTGCGGACGCACGAACAGATGCACGCATGGACGGGCCGATGGACGCATGGACGGTCACACAGACGGACGCATGGGTGGATGGAAGCAAAAACGAATGGTTGGACGGATGCTTCGCCCCACTGTCTATCAGTTACCCCGTGGATATGCTGCCATTTTTTTTTTACCTCCTTGCGTTAGAGTGTGTCACGTAGACGCGCCTCAGGGAATGAATGTTGACTTATTCATACACTTGCTGGGTTTTCGTGGACCCTTGTGATTTGTGAGTAGTTATAGCGTATACTTGTTCGAGAGGAAGCTATGTACATTTCCTTGAGATGCCTTGCCTTGCGTAGATTGTGGTGATATCGGTTTGAAGTGCCACGGGCAGTCAATGAGATTTACTGGATGGATTAGCAACAGCAATATACCTCATTTTAGCTCGAGCGACAGTGCTTATGGTAGATGTTGAGAACTCGAGCCCCACACGCGCAAGGTTCTTCCTCCACAGGATTGTCGAAACCTCACTTATGAAAATTTAATGCCCTCAAAATTGATTCATATGTTTTTTTTTTATTTACTCATACTGTTGGCCTGTCGTCCGTTACAGGGTGGGTCAAAGCGGGACATTTGCATGGTAAACATCGTGTGACCTGAGAAGGGAAAAAATAAGAATCCATATTACATAAGAAAAAAAACACAAGCGTACATAAAAAAGAAAGAAACCATACTACATAAGAAACCGTACATAAGATACCACACACAAGAAAACACAAGCGTACAGAAGCGAAATAGTTCCTGTACACAAGATCAAATTATACGGCGCCATAGATGCACAGTTAACAAGCGATGTTAGAAAATATAACCAACCATTACCGTACAAAAACACACAGCAGTACATGCGAAATAATCTGGCCATACAGCGATCAAACAACACAAAGCTAACAACACGGATTGAGTTAAACATCCGAAAACCACCCTATGATTATAAAACACGCCGTAGTGGAGGTCTCCAAAAAGTTTGACAACTTGGCGTTCTTTAACGTGCACCCAAATGTGAGCAAGTATACCTACAGAATTTTTACCTCCACCGAAAATGCAGCTGCTGCAGCCGGGATTCAATTCCGCGAGCTGTGGGTCACCAGCCGAGTACCTTAGCACTAGACTACCATGGCGGGGCAAGGACCTCAAAATTGGCCGTGCTTCTGTGTGATAATATTGATGCGGCTGCCGGCGCCTTAGCACTCAAAAGCATCTGGAAATACGAACATGACGGTGATGAGCCATAATTTTTTTGTGGTCATCCGAATACCAGAAACATGTTTACTGATGAAGCAGCCTTACGCATAGCTCAGCTGGCCGCAGGTTTCTTACTAATAATTGGGAGGGTTTCGCGTCCTAAAGCATTGGTATGATTAGGTGCAACGCTTTAGAGAAGGGCTTTACAAATAACCACCATGTGGTGCTCTATGACGACATGTGGTGCTCTAATTCTGCCTTTTAATTTTTGTTGTGATGTTATGTGCACTTTAATTTTGTTGTTATCAATAATTCTTGAGTGTGGAGTCCAATGGTTGATACACTGTTATCTTTTTTTTCTGTTGTGGGACAAGACCTGTATATATGTATTTATTATCAATTATGTATTGTGTAACTCCTTCCCTCTGTAATGCTTTTTGGCGCTGAGAGTACTCTGATGAATAGATAAATAAAAAATAAATCGATAAAGAGATAAATAAATATAACGTCCACGTAAATGTAACAACACGGGGTTTTGCATCTCGCCTCCATCGAAAGTTGAGGCGGTGGTAACATCAAGAAACAGTATTTGCGGTAGTATTGTAGGTAGGATGCTTTTTTTCATCTAATAATAATAATAATAATAATAATAATATAATAATAATAATAATAATAATAATAATAATAATAATAATAATAATAATAATAATAATAATAATAATAATAATAATAATAATAATAATAATAATAATAATAATAATAATAATAAAATAATAATAATAATAATACACTGATGACAAGGACAAAAATGAGAATTTTTTTCTAGAATGTTTGTAAGGGCATCAATAAAAAACTGGGCTGCCAAAGCTGCATTAGCTTGAAGGGTGGCAACAAAGGCAGCCGACAGATAAGAGCGTAATTATAGTTACTGAACAGAATGACGTCGCAGACAAAGGGTTCGTCGTTGCGAATGTTAGGTTGTTGCTTTACCGAGGTGAAATTGCAATCTGTCTGAAAGGGTAAAATACACTTACTGTGATGGCTTCTTAATTAGCGTGTTTTGCAGTCCACTCGAACTAAAGCTTGAAGTTGTGGAAAGGTTTTGTAGAAGAAACAAAACGAAGCATCAAATCAGAAGTGGTACTAACTATACTACTTACTTGTCACGCATGGTTGCCTTACTTGTAACCAATCCTGTGATGCAAATTACTTTCAAGATGTCGGTGTATTTCCAATTTAAAAACAGCAATATATGCGCCGAAGTAAAGAACAGAATTTTTCTGCCTCAAAGAGTGAGCGGTCCTTTCCCGTCGTTTGCTGGAGATGAAACTAGTAAAACGAGCTTACGAGGGTTTAGTGTTGAGCCAGTGATTACTGCGTGTTTCCTGCCAGTCACCATTCGTTACGCCTTTGTATTCGTCAATGTGTAAACGGAAAAGAGCGCAAGTAAACGTTTTGGTTTACAAAGCGCAAGAGTATTTCTACTAAAAAAAGAGCATACAGTGGAATAAAAGAAATCAAGGCGCTAAAATTTTACAAACTGCGCTCTTGGTGCAAGATATCATGACATTAAAAATTTTCTTCACTTGCGCACAATCTGAACACTCATAAATTGCTCACCTAGTGCTCTGAGGAATACATTCGCTGTACATGTTCATTCTGTAAAGCCATTAGCGGCACTGGTTAGATGAAAGGCGCTGGCAGATTTATATGTTGCATTATAGGCAAGATGTACTGAACTTATGTTCATTGATTGCTATGAACATTGAATTGCACTATTTCTTCTTCACTTGGTTAACCAATTACCTTTTCCTGGCTTTGTTAGTTTTCTTTTTTAACAGCTAGGCCTGAAATTAGTGGCTGGACCGCTTCTGTGCAGTGCGTGATGTAATTTCACTGGCATCAACCGAAGAAAGTTTGAGCACGAGCCGAGTGTGTTAGGAGATAAGTATTTGTTTTGTTTCTCCTACTGCGGCACTTCCGAATTCTAACGCATATAACACTCGCAGATGTAGTTAAACGAATACATAGTTTTTTCAAGTGATTTTATTCGTATGAAAGAGCTGCAATACTCAGGTAAGTCTTGACCCGACTCATAGAGGCTGGTATGTTTTGCCGCACGTAAAAGTTATAAAAATGTGAATTCTGGAAACCACGGTTTTCAATTCTGTGTTAACCATATGACAGTTCTTTCTGTTCACATTCAAAATTGTCAAGACGTAACAATTTATGTATAACTATTTCATGCAAACTCAAATAAAAATGAAGCCCACCCCACCGCCCCCTCCGCAGTAGTCCAGTGGCTAAAGTACAAACACGGCTGCTGACCCGCTGGTCGGGGCATCGAATCCCAGCTACGGCTGCTGCAGTTTCGATGGAGGCGAAACTACTGTAGGTCTTTGTGCTCAGGCGTTAAAGAACCCCAGGTTGTCGAAATTTCTGGAACCCTCCACTACGGCATCTCTTATAATCATGATCATATGGAGATACTCATAAAGCCGGCCGATGCCTGGTAGATGTTGTTTTCTCGATTCCCGAGGGGCTGGCTAGCTGGCCCAAGTCTTTTCATAGTGGTGCTTGTGAAGGCAGTGCTCTCAGAACTAAGCATAGGAATAAATTTACTCTGTGTACTAAAGGACTGCTGCATTTTCGACCACTGTATTGTAGCAGGAGGTACATCAGTCAGACGGGTCCGTGTGTCTACTGGGCAAAGTGTACCTCCCCCCTTTTTCTTCAATCGGGGTATTGATCCTCCCCGCCCCTTTCCAAAAGATTTCTCAGCCTTATGTTACTTTATAGTGCCTTCAAGAGCACATGCATTGCAAGATTTCTGCGCGTCACATGGCTGTGCCCTTGCCTTTTTTTACATTTCACCAGGTGGTGATGTCGTTTCATTACTGTGTGATGTGATTCCCCGTTGTGCATCGTCATATAGTGGTGGCGTTATGCAGTCGCAATACTTGGTGACGCAGGATGCCATCATCAGATATGGTGGCGTCCATGCGTAATGATATTTTTTACACCGCTCTCGCTGCCGACGACGCAGAATGCTAGCTCCGATGGGCTATTTTCGAATTTGATTGTGTGTCTAATGATTTCATTTTGCTAGAATTTGTCATTGCTTTATGTATCGTAAGTGAATCTAAGATTTACAGCAGTGCACCTTGTGAAACGAAGCTGACGAAACAGTGTGCAAGAATCTTAGGTGCTAACACATTACTCGTTCGCTCAAGTGAAGACAAGTTGTTTCGAAACACTAGGAGTAAGTAGCCTTGAGTATTGCTAAAGCTCACCCGTGACCTCACCAAACTTTTCTTCACTGCTAATTTGAATCATCGGCTTTTCGGGTGACCCGCCGAGAAGACGGCATATGTGCTACGGCCCTCAGCCCAGCAGGCTCAATTTCTGTTCCACCAAAGCAGCGTAGATTGGTCAGCTAAAGTACCACCGCACACTTCCCGCAGTTCTGCAGTAGCGTGGGCCCCGACGCGTTGGTCTAGTGGCTAAGGTACTCACTTGGCTACTGACTGGAAAGTCGCGGAATCAAATCCCGGCGGTGGCGGCTGCAATTAGGATGGAGGCGGGAATGTTGTAGGCGCGTGTGCTCAGATTTGGGTGCACGTTAAACAACCCCAGGTGGTCGAGATTTCCGGAGCCCTCCACTGCGGCGTCTCTCACAATCATATGGTGGTTTTGGGGGGTTAACCCCACATATCAATTAAATGCAGTGGCGTGGAAACGGTGTCATTACACGTGTCCCATTCCGAAAATTGTGCTAGCTTATAATAAAACGAGCTCACTACTGGTATGGAGAGAGCAGCTAATCATCACGCCGTCTTCCGTACGCCTACCGCGGAGGAGGCGCATACTTCGGTAGACATGGTAATCTCCACGAAACTGGAAACTATTATAATTATTCATTAGAACATGAACCGTGTTTTATCACACGAACTGAATAAAACATATTGGAAAATTATTGGATACCAATGGGCATGTAACCAGCGCATATTTGGAAGTCCTGTTTCCGCTTCCTCGCCGGCTCCGCGTTGTTTGCGCCCACCACACCAGTTCATTCGCCTACTACGCCACCCCCAAAATCTATGAATTATAAAGGATTCGTTCATTATTGATAAATGAGGGTCTTGAGTTCAGGCACAAAGGGGCCTTTGGGTAGCCATGCTATTGTGGGGCAAGTACTCGCTTACCTGTTTTAATGAACAGTGTGAATTGATGTTTGACCGTTTCTTCTAGAACTGATTACCCCGACAAACGTTGTACATAGATAGAGTTATTTTATTCCGTTATTTCTTTAGAGTGGTTCACAGATTTGTCTGAATGCAGCGTGAATCACTCACCGCAAAAATACTGGAGGTTAATAATGTTTCTCGACGAGGTCATTTTAACACTGTGTTACTTTCCTACCGTTGTGCCTTCTTCAGAGTAAAAAATAAAATAAAATATTTGTTTTTCGACAACTGCTACCTTCGTTAAAAGTATTAGTTACCGGTTCTAGTTTTGGCCTATAGAACTAATTTTTATTGTGTACTGGAGCCTTCTCAATGAAGTCCACGAGGGACCTGTGATTCTGACCGTAAATCTATCGCTGCAAGTCAGGTGACTTGGTAGTCTTAAGTCCCACACGCCGCACGTTTCGTAGCCTGAATTGCGCTCACGTCAGTATATTCATGGGAGCTTAAATTTTCCTACTATATATTGATGTCCACGAGATGCAAACAATACCCACATGTGGTATGCAAGTGTCTTTGGTTTGTGACAGATAATTACTCTAATTGTTTTCTTAATTTGTACCAGCGGATGACAACAATTATACACTTGTGAGTTTCTGGGTAACGAGGTGACGACTGTCATTTGCATGGCAACATACTTTCATTTTTTCGCGGGTATGTTATTACTATAGAAACAAAGACTACCAAGTGCCATTCGACACGCCATTGAAAATAAGAGCTCTATTACGTCCGTATTCTCCTTAGTGTAGGTGGCATTGTTGAAAGGATACTCGCAACTATGGCGTCAGTATTTTCTCAAAAGCTCTATACTTCAGTGATAGACAAAGAGAGTTCGGCACAAAATTTATGGTCGACCGTATTTGAATTTCCCACTCGGCAGGTACTGATTCCTTTTGCGCACTGAAAGAAGGGACCTACATTGGCCAGAACTTGTTTTCTCCACATAAAAAAAAGAAGAAATTTACATCATGAACCTGAAACTGTAGCTATTTGCACCTTGGAGCAGGAATTCAAAAAGCGTTGGATTACATAATGCAAGAGCTAAAGTAATCTCCTTTTTGCTTCTGTATTACGAAGCTAAAGAAAGCAAAGAATATTATAGGTGGTCGAGCTTTTTCTCCGTGCAGTGGGGCGACCTCGGCTTTGCAAATCCTACTTATTCCACACTAGGTGCCACGTTTTCAGAATCGAGAGCTTCAAAAATGTGGCGATGCACTATTTGTTGAAAACACAATATGCTCTCTTGTGTTGCCGTGTTTCCCAGTCCTGCAAGATGAGTGTACTCTCAGGTATAGGAATGTTGTTTAGCTTATAATGTTCCACATCGCTGTCATATCCGCTACATTAATCTCAAACCTATGCTGCAGACAACAAAGGTGGCGAAGTCATTGAGTTGCGAAATTGAATGGTGCGAAATCTAGCACTTTTGATATACGCATAAAAGCAACAGCCAAAAAAATGAGGACAGTCTGTAATAGGGTTTTTCTTGGATAGACGAAGTAAAAAAAACGTTCTGATACTTCAGTGGTGGGATCATAGAACGATTCCCTACGTCTATTTTCTGAAAAGCTTCAATATAAAGAATTCTGGGAGGCCTAGCAACCTGCTTTTGTAGCTCAGAAAATGGCTTTGTGCAATGACACTGAAATAAGTTCGTTTTTGTGAGTGTATTTGTGCCCCTCCACAAATTTTCTCTCCTTGAGGCTGTAGACACAAAGTATAGAATAAAATGAACGAAAGTTTATTATGTCTTGAGGCAAATCTCCTGTTCTGAAAGCTTGAAGCTGCCTATCGAATGCACAAGAAGTCCATAAACTCTATGAAAGGCTTGAATCAAGTCCTTCTCGAGGAATGTTTGACACGTCTCCAATCGTTTCTCGACCAAAATGCGGGATTTTAGTGTATTTTTGAATTGTTTAGTTTGTTATCTGTTAAAGCCCAACACTAAAGAGAATCAGGGCAGCTTGTCTGCGGCACCTCAAATGCTTGTTGCTGGGTGGACGAGCACAGATCGTCTCGTGTATAATAACAATTAACACGTCATTTAGCATATTGCCGCAGGCTAACAGACTGACTTAACACATCATTCTTGCAACTTACCCAGCTATACTTTCAGAAATATAAGAAAATTGTGCTGAAAGCTTGCTGAAATTCGAACATTTTTAGACGTTAAAATATTTAGTTCGCATTCAATGGTGACACCAGTGAAATCCATAACTGCGGTAACGCCCTGCCAAGCATAGTATCAAGGAAAGCTCATGCTTTCCGTCACCTTCATTGAAACTTTGTGAAGGTTGGATTAGTTAGCTGCACTCATAGTATAAATGTTCGGGCCTCATTAACGTTAGCGCTAAGCTTGTCCAAGTGTCGCAAAGCCTTGTGAAATCTTCTCTTTTATTTGCGTCTAGAGTGGTGGCTAGTATTCGGGGCCTTAAGTTTATTAACACAGCTCAAGTTTGTCTGGTTTAATTTTGGAGGGGGAAGAAACATTTAGTCTCAGCAATCGAAGATGGCACAGTTGTTCATCATAACAAGCTGCGTTCTGCTCAGAGGCAAGCCAAACATAGAGTTCACCCGCTAATGCCTTAAATGGAGGTGCTCCATAAATTGGAGTGGTACCAATTTGCTGTATTTGTTCTTCCTGTAAACTCGGCCTGATATAAAAGTTATCTTTTCTTCTACTAGCTCTACTGCCAATGAAGATACGGTAAACCACTATTCAGAAACGACATGTACACTTGCTAAGGGAAGAAAAAATTGAGGGTCCCTTAAGCTTCGGATTTAAGAGTTAAACGTGATAGCGAAATTTGGCTCCTAGTGCGCCCTACAACCGCTAAGTGCATACTTAAATTGTTTTGTTACGTACACACACACTCCCGCACACACACACACACGCACATAGTATATTGTTCCAGCGCGTGCGCACGAACGAATACAGGTTTTTGATCTAATGCAACAGTCACATGGCCTCCAAGATACACACCGCACGCTCGCCATCTCGGATGCCATAAAAAGTCTGTAAATGCCCCACAGATGCCCGCACATTATTTAGCGTTCGCTGGTTGCTTGATCAACGCCTCTGGAAAGGCATGATATGTTTTGTGCTAAATAGATATAATTTGTCATTCTTAGAGCTGTTTGAAAGTTCCTTTGTGCTTTTAGCGGTGATGGCTGCACTATCTCCGCCTCTTTTGACGTAGTTCTAGGCCTCCCAAGTGCGCCTACAAATCGCCGAATAGGCTAGTTTTCGTCGTGACACCTGTCGAAAAAAATCCGTTAAAGGGGCCCTAAAACATCTGTTTAAGTAACCATGGAATGAATTCATAGAATAGATTATTGCCTCACGACAACAACGCCACAAAGTTTTAAGAATTTGTTCAGTGCGAGTGAAGTTAAAAAGGTTTGTCGCATGCTGCAATTGCATTTTCTCTTCTCTCATCTCGACGAAAGCACTAGAAGCCAAGCCGGGAGGGGTGGCAGGGGCAAACAAACTACGTCACCCGCGCCTGGTGAACTTGAGCACTTTTTTTCTTCGAATGCGCTGTTTTTTCAGTGTGATCGCGCGCCCACACGCGTGCACAAGAAGCGGCCTCTCGCGGCGATCTCTCTAAGGAGCTTTTTCACTCACGGACAATTTTTCGCTCACCACCAACGGTACCGACGTAAAAGGTGGAATTTCTCCGACACGAGCTCTATAACGCTATCGCAATAAAATATTCACTTCGTGGACGCAGCAGCATTGCCGGCATGATGGCAGTGACAACAGTCGTAAGGCTTCCGGGTTGAGTAAATTTATCAACCACTAGTGAGGGTGGCAACATGAACGTTAACTTGGTGAGATACATTGTAGTAGCGCTGCAATAATAGCGTCCTTATATTGCTTTTTGATAAATCTACCCCTGTTCTATTTCAGGTTGGTGTGTTTTTTTCGTTGCAGCGCTGCAGCTGCATGGATCCTGTGATTCAGCTCGTAAGCAGCGCACATTCATGGTGTTCCCTAATAAAAACAGCCTACTTTAAAACCATTGAGTGTGGCTCGATTGCGATGTCCAAATGCTCTCGAAGCAATCATTAGTAGACTCTTCTAAGGTCCAAGGGATAACATTACACCAATCTGCTCATGTGTGTTTCAGGCCTTCAAATGTGTTTGTTTTTTGCCCCCCCCCCCCCCGAGCTGGCATTGATCGCTCCACGTGGCCTTTATTTCAGTTCCGCTGCTGATAAGTGCCTAAATGCTCGAGAATTGGCACTCGTTCAGTTTTCATTTTCATAGGACACTGTTCGTAAGAAAATGAAACCCATCGCGACAGAATGCAAGGAAGGTAGCGGCAATAACTGGAGACTTTTCCTACGTCGACCGAAAAAATGAGCAATGTCGAAACAAAAGAAAGATGAAACCGGAACGCGAATGATATCTAAACTGCGTGACCACCGGAAGCAAGTTCTTTTTGGTTCCGTGTCTCTGCAGTGAGATAGTCTAGTCCAATTTCGGCAGTGGTATAGCAACGCAGTTAGCGGTGACCTTTTCATGAATGTTCTTCACTGCATCGTTCAATGCATATTTTCTCGACTGAATTTCCGACTGCTTTCTGAAACTTATGCAGTTCGCGAACACTCTGTGAATTTCCCTCTTCTCTTTACGTCAGGCGCTGCTATGCAAAGGCGAAGTGTTAAGGCATGTCTGATTGTATGGAAGTGCTTCTAGATCTTACTTGCTGCACAAGCAGTAAGTCGACAAGACTGGCTCTTATTTTTGCACTTGTATGGGTATGAAGTGGTTCAAGATTGTGTTTATTGCCAAAGCCATGCTTCTATTATTCGTTTCTTTCATAATACAATTGCTTTCATACCGTATAACTACTCTGAGAATAGCAGTAAAGCTAAACAACGCGTCGTCTGCTATGCTATTTACGGCTTGACGCCGACCTTTTTGCTGCTTCCGGTTCAACGCCCAGCTTCTGGCTGCTTAGGGTGTGTGTTCATCTTTGAAATCGGTCGAGAAATGTTGTTACTGGTTGTGCTGTGTTTGTGTTCTTGCATTCTTTCGCTAATCGACAGAGAATGCTTCGCAGTCACGCAGAATGACGAAAGGCACAGTCGTTTGGAATGAGAGACAGAAGATTACATGGTGGCTCTCGGGTGCAGCAGCTGGTTTACGTATACGGTTATGCTTAACAACCCTTAGTAATATTTTGTCAATTAGGCTTGATTCTGCATTTTCAAGAAAGAATGATGGCTACTTCGAAATAACACAGAATGACCACATATGGTGCCTATTGTACGTCAATGCATGTTACCAAATGCTTAAGGACTTGCGACAACATTGCAGGGCTCTGTCGTCAAGTCTGCCTACTAATAACACTTGGATTGTATTAACTGCATTGTCATCGCTATACTTCCTTCAAGAGTATCAAAAGGCTGAGCATGGAAAATACAGGCCTTTCGCCAGTATTGCTTTGGACGTGAAATGACTGATGCCATTTTTGACAGGAGGAATAGCATGGCATAGCGTATCTGGTATGTCAGAAACTTTCAGGCATGAAATCGATACTTCAAATTCTAACTTAATACAAAAGTTAATCCAGAGGACGCAAAATTTCGCATGCCTTCAAGCACAATTTTGAGGGAACAAGTGAATGAACTCTCAGATGAAGCAAAATTTATAGCAGCGGAATAAAACAAAAAACACAACAGAATATTGAAAAGAAAAAGTTTATCAGTTTTGCAGTAAAAAGCATCTTACTATCTGCCTTCGCTCTATTGAGCCCGAGACGTGGTGTTTTAGCAACACAATTAAAATGAATGAATCGCATTGATAGTTCGAAATGCGACACAAAAGAAGTACGATTCTCAAGTTGGACGGTTATTTCGCGACGCAATGTCATGCGAAGAAGGATCTGTATATAGCCCAAACATGCGAGAAAACACTGTTCACTGTCAAAACATGCTGTGTGAACTGCCGTTCGACTTAAAGAAAAAATGCCTTTCCTACCTTTTCTAATCATTTAGTATGAAGAGGTGGGGTGATGATGACGTACACATGTCGTTGAATACCGGCTGTCGAAACGTTATCAGAAGTTAACAACGGTAGGTTCGAAATTACTAAACGGAGGGCTCTAATTGCGAGTGGGTAAAAAAGTTGTTGAAGGGTCTCTTGACTTCGTTATACATACACAAAAAAACCGTACGAATTAGGCCTTCTGTCTAGGATTTTCAAACCTACAATTGCTAACTCTCAACAAGGACTTTCAAACCAACCGTTGCTAACTAAACCTACCATTGCTAACCAGTTCGGCAACCGGAATTCAGCGACACGCGTACACCCTCATCTTCCCAGCAATTCCTTGTTTTTATTTTATTCATGGAATACCTGCTCCCTCTTCCCTCATACAATATGCCGCCGCACCACTTCCCACATCTTCCTCGCTCTCTCACACCCGTGTTTCCATTGTTGCGCCTCATCTTCCTTTGTTATGATGGTGGAGAGGTTACGAACGCTAGCGCTAATGAACTGAGTTCTGTTGTAGCTTGAGCAACATAAGTTTGCTTGTCGAATCGTCTACTCGACACAACCCCTGTTTACAGATTTTTCATCGTATTCCTCTTCTTCGGTCGTTTTTCGGACTTGCGTGTGTAGGCCACAAACACAGGCACTTTTCACCATTAAGGAAATGCTTGCGGCGCTCCCATCTTTTCCTGTCAACAGTCACACGCGCATCATCACCACCACCACCCTGACTACGTCCACTGCAGGACAAAGGCCTCTCACATGTTCCCCCAGTTAACTCGGTCCTGTGCTTGCTGCTGCAAACTTATACCCAAAAACTTCTTAATCTCATCTGTCCACCTATCCTTCTGTCTCCTCCTAACACTCTTGCCTTCAATGGCAATCCAGCTGTCTACGCGCTACATGCCCGGCCCATGTTCATTTCCTCTTCTTGATTTCAACTATTATATCCTTAAGCCCCGTTTGTTCTCTAATCCACTCTGCTCTCTTCTTGACTCTTAAGGTTACACCTACCATTTTTTTACATCGCTCGCTGCATCATCCTCAATTTAAGCTGAACCCTCTTTGTAAGTCTCCAGGTTTCTGCTCCGTAGCTAATTACCAGCAAGATACAGCTGTTATATACCTTCCTCTTGAGGGTTAATGGCAATCTAGCTGTCATAATTTGAGAGTCCTTGCCAAATGCGCTCCACCCCATTCTTATTCTTCTAGTTACTTCAATCTCGTGGTTTGGCTTCGTGGTTATTACCTGCCCTAAGTAGACATTCTCTTTTAAAACTTAAAGTGGACTAATACCTATCTCAAAGCGCTGCTCTCTTCCAAGCATTACTTTCGTTTTCTGCAGAATAATTTTAAGACCCACCTTTCTGCTCTTCTTGTCTAACTCCGTAATCACGAGTTGCAATTCGTCCCCTTAGTTACTGAGTAATGCAATGTCATCGGCGAAACGCAAATTACTAAGGTACTCTCCATTATTTCTTGTCACACGTGCACTGACGCTTAATATAATTTACGAGGAATAGGCTACTTTGGTCATTTGCTTAACCTTAAACTGAAGAAATTCTTCGCACTTTAAGATAGCATCACTTCAGATGAGCCGGACAACAACATGATGTCAAAAGTACCCTCTTTGTTATCCTTTAATTGGCACTATTGTGCAGTAGCAGAGATGTAGTTCTTGGTATGTAAAACGGGGCAACATTTTCACCTTAAAAACAAGCTTGAAATAACTCTGCAAATTTTGTGCATTTTTTATAGGATGCCAAGTTAACTTTGATGTCTTGTCCCAGCTGATTTGCTTGTTATTGGTACTGCAGCCTCCCGTAAACCTCGTTACGCCATTGCATGACCTTAGTTCTGAGCTGCATCGTTCATTCTATGGCTATATTTCATCGGGCAGGTCCAAGCCATACTAAAAAGTTCTCTTTGAATTTGTTCTTACTCATGCCTGCTACTACAACCAAGACCAGGTAAAGTGTGTCTTGTTGAAATAAGTGCGCCACGCGTAAGACCTATTGGCTAACAAAAAAGCTCTCAACACCACCAGTATACCCTCGTTACGACGACTCGGAGGTGAACACGAACGGCTGTGATATCAGTGCGCACCTTTCTTTCATAGAAGCGAATCCCAAGTGCTAATGGAAGTGCAGTATTCGTAGCCTTGATCTTGTATTTGTGCTACATGTTTCTATGACGACCAAGCGCGTAGGTTTCGAAAAAAAAAACAGGGAATTCGAGTAGGATTTTTTTCCTATTCAAACTAAATACATTTAAAGCTTCTGGGGAATGAGAACGGATTCTGGCACCGAAACGTGAGTGTGTGCCGAAAGGCTCAGAACGATTTGGCAAAAAGAGCGCACCTTGCAGAACTCCTGGAGAGAAAAAGCCAGCAACGCAGATATCCGGGGACTATGTGGTTCGCATAACTCGGAGGCGCTGGGAGAGCAAACAGAGGTGTCTTGTCGTTCTTTAAGAAAAAATATCAAGGAGTATCTCGAAAGCTTAGTGCTGCACTATTCTAGGTCATGCAGTAATTTTTTTATATGCCAATCCATCATCTTGAAGCGTCGTGAAAATTGTGGCAGCCAGCAGGCTGGGAAGTCCCCATGAGATCCCTGACATGCCTATTGCAAATATTTGTGACAACTTGCTGGCGAAATCACTCAAAACTTCTTCCGCGGTTACCACTTTTGTCAAAATTTTAGTTGTGGGCCGTCGAAACGTGTACGTCGGTCGTAGTACGCACTTTCGGAGTGCTCATTAACATGCATCGACACCGCAAAATGTGTTCATTTAAGGGTGAAGATTGCTCAAGCGAACCGACGACAGGGTGCTTGCCATAACGAAAATAACTGAAAATATTTGCATTCACATTTTGGTATGCCAGACGAAGTAGGCCATAGAGACGTACCGCCAACAGAATAATATTTAGCTGTCCTTGAACCCAAAAACTAACAATTTATGAATCTATGCATTCGTAATGAGAAATATAGTTGTGTTTACGCCTAGCTGGACACAAATACGAAAAAAAGTCAAATGTAATTTTCATGGTTTAAACACAAAGTAGTTCGTTTAAGATGACACTCGAAGTGTATCGAATCTGACATCTAATACTAAGCGGCGCCCTTTGTTGGTGCGCAGGGAGCAAACTAAGGGACATATTTATGATATGTGCCACTTTGCGGTATTCTGTTGTTCTAACACAAAGTAGCCTACGGAATCGCAAGGATATAGTATTTCTAAGGTGACCTACTGGAATTTCTGGAATGAATTTAACAAAACATGACGTGTGCCTAAATAGTGCTGTCCTAAATGTGATATTGGTCCGAGCGCACATTTTATGAAGGTTTCGATGCATTCAATAGATCAATTCTGAGTTATACCTTGTAGCGATGAGCATTTTCGTGAAATCCTAAGCACCCAACAGGACAGCTTGTAGTCCCTAAATTTTGCAGTTTGAAGGTAGGATGGCTATGTACATGCAAAAGTGCATCGGTCATTTCAATCGCATGTTGCACTTAATCTTTTGTCGATGCTTGCCATTTGATTGTGGTTGTGTTCACCATTTACCTTGCTATTTTATCAGCGGCAACTCGCGCAAGCTCTAAATTTACGAGCACCTGAACCAGTCGAAATTCGAAAACACAAGTAACAACGCGGCGAATGAAGGTAATTGTGTGTAAACAAAAGGCTTGCAATACATGGAGAAAAAAAGGCTAGATTCTTGCTTGACTGGAGTGAGCTCTGCTTTCATTCGTATCCATGTCTCGTTTTTGAGCTTCGAACAATTAGTGAGAAAAATTCGATACAGGAAGATTGTGCCGAAACGAGTGTTGAATGGAGAAGATTTCTGTGTGTTTTCGTTCCCACTCTAACAGGCGTAGTTTATGTTTCATACTACACCAATATATGTAATGAACAGAAAAAGAGAGAGTGTGGTGAGTCAAAGCGAATACAACCTTATGCCCAATCTTAACACCGGAAATAACGTACCGCATCGAAAAAAAAATTCCGCCATATCCACGAAGTGAATGATGATGAGTGGGCGAAGCTCCGGAGGTAAACCTGGTAAACCATGAATCCTCTGTACATTTTGCCCACTCGATTTTATTACATCGCTCCCCCTAGCGTACGTCGCCGCACTAAATCGAACGATTGCCTTCAACCAATGACACGCGCCATATGTGACATCATTCCTATTTTATAAGATCTCGCGTCTTTCATCAACTACAAGTACCGCTTTCTAGTTTATAACATCTTGCATCTTTTCATCATCAGCTACAAGCACCACCATCTAGTAAACACTACAAGAACTAAACGAGAGGTGGCTACATACAGGAGACGGTACCGCCATCTAGTGAACACTGCAAGAACTAAACTAGAGGTGGCTACATACAGGGGACGGTACCGCCATCTAGTGGACACTGCAAGAACTAAACTAGAGGTGGCTACATACAGGCTACAGGGGACGCACAGCCCACGCCCTAAGGAGCTTCGCCCCTAAAATGATGCCAGGAGTGATATGCGGCATGCAAAATGGAAAGGACCATCTATGAGTACGCGCGAATATTTTCTTGGGGGATGATGTAAGATAGTTCTCCTGGGATCACAAATCGTGTGGATAGTGTTTGAAGTTACCGAACTGCGTGCAACTAAGCTGTTGCTTTTAGGAGTCTCTACTTTTCAAACCCTTATCGCGTTTCCACAGTTTAGTGTTCTACATGAAATAAAACCATCTCACTAATTCATGGGCAACGTACATTATGTATAATTTTCAGTGTTTCACGTTCGCTTTCATGCCTCTTGCTGTGAGATTTTTTTGCAATTTCTATGCGTAAACATCTCCGAAACGCCGTCATTTGCTTTTGAGCAAGCGTGTACTTCGGAAGAACAATGAGCATGAAATCCTGCTAAAGCCGACAAAGCGAGCAGATATATAATCTTCTGTATTAGCCAAGGGTCATTTAATTGTTGGTTGATGAGGCGAAACTGTTTTGTATCTACTGGCGCAGAGAAAAAAAAACTAACCCCATGAACTGACCAGTTATAATAGAAAAACGATTGAATTATTGAATGAATGAATGAATGAATGAAATAATGAATGAATGGACATCAGTATTGCTGTATGCATAAATATCACAGAATAAGCGTACAAAATCAAGTTTACTTCATCGGTATTCTTGGTTCTTGCACACAACGCAGATTGTGTTCTGTTACCAAGAAAATACCGTGAACAACATCATTTGCGAGTCGATGAAAACGGACAAATATCGTAAAATAAACTTGATACATAGAAATATGCTTCCTATATAAATTAGAACGCTAGAAACACCATATGTATTCTTGTTCGACATTATATTTGAATATCAAGGCGATCATGCTGTGAGACATAACTAGTCATCCTAGTAAGTGTTTCTACTGCCGATATTTCATTTTAATGTTTGCCAAATTACACAACTCCACAAATGCAAATCTAATTTCCTGAGTCCTCAAAAAGGTTCTAGACAGTGTAAATGAGTTCAAAATTATTAAATTAGGAAAAATTCGGTAGATGCTACATATAAACGTAATCAATTATGTGCAAAGCATGCGGCAAGGGGTTCGCACTGTGGCACTTTTAAAATTTCTATAAAGTCACAAACTTAACCAGATATATGTAGCACTCAGCAACTAATATAGAAATCTTATGTGCACTCGTGTATCTAGAAAAAACCCAAATATAAGGACTGACTGTTCACAGTTGCGTAATGACGCCACCATAACATGTGCTTTATGAGCGTCAGCAGTGGGAGGGTGAAATTTCGTTCTTGTACAAGTCCACAATTCCGGTTACGCGAAGCATAATGCTATAGCGTACACGAAGTTTCGTGGCTTTTAGGCAAGTGTTACGAGGTGGGTGGAGGATAGGTGCGGTACTAGTGGGCACATCGTTGGCTTACAAACAACGTGCAATACACTGACGTCTACCATTAGCTACACTGCTCTGGCATTTAAATTAACAATATAGGCTCATAATATTCCAGGCCAGACATAAACAGTCACTCACCTGTGGCGCATACCCGTAGTACGCGGCCCTTATTATGCAAGTGTGCACAGCACGTGCCTAGAGAGAACGGTTTGATGATGTGCGAGACAGTATTTTCACGTTATTCATGGCGTGAACAGCCAGTAGTACTCCTCAAACTGTTTCACTCTCCTATATCAATTTTGTTCTACAGCACGTTAAAGAAGTGGTCACCATAGGACACAGGCTCAGTCGCCAGGTAGACACGAGAACATTCACCACCGGATTGCATCGCAGAGTACAACAAATTCTCTTTCAAGTGTAAACATCTCAGATATTTTACGCACTTCCTTGTACTTTTGTGCTGCAAGAGGGCTAATGACTATGTTACACTTGTGATGTTTCTGGTACATTTTAACGTTAGTGCGCCACCTCAGGTCACTTGACGTTAGATTCAGAAGCCGTACGGCTGGTCAAGTTTCATTCAACGTGTTCAATATAGCGTAATAAGCGATATAATCGAGAAAATTATTAAGTGAAAAACGTGTGGTAGGTCTGTTAAAATTACATTTTGCACGTAAACGATGTCTTGTGTTAGACGTAAGCTTTTAAGGGTACTTCAAATATGTAATATTTCAATGATTTGACACTGCCAGTGTGCTTATAGTTCCTTATCTTTGTGTTGGTGTTGTTTGACATGTGAGTATGCGTGTATCTTTGTATACGTGTGCTCGGGTGTTCTATATTTCATGTATTGCTCTTTTTTTTCAAACATTTCTTTAACATTCACTCAAAAACTAAGGAGTAGCCAGTGCCTTACTTGGGCGCTAATATCTTCTCACATATAATATAAAAAAAGGCCACGGAGTCATCGGAATGTACAGATAGTTTTGTATTCTTGCCATGTTCAAAAGAGAAAATTCATTCTGCTAAATCAAAATACATGAAAGCAGAAGTGCACAAGCTTGACGTAAAAGCCCTAACGCCTCAACGCGTCCCACCCAGCTCATACTGACTTCGATCGGTCATCAGCACCTGTAAACATGAACGCGAAAAAAGAAAATGCATGACCTCACGGCATCAGATGACTAAACTCATAAAGGAAACGAAAAAAAAAACATTTTGAAGCTTTACGTGATGATGTAAAACTGCTAGTCATAAGTTTTTTTATACAATTTGAATTAATATGACAGGAAAAGCGGCAGCTTTTGTAGTCGTTTCAATTTGGCTTTAGCGCCATCAGCCTCATACGCAAGAGAATATGTGTACTTGTTAATAATGAACTGTCGAGACATAACGAGAAATATCTTACTCAAACAGCAGTGTTTGTTGTGAAGCAGGGTAACACGTGGCCTCGAACAGCAACCTCATACTTTCAAAGAGGCCTGTTTGGTGATGCTAGGGAGGCGTTACGAAACATAACCCTGAACCTAAAACCTCGTAAGTTGTTAACAAGACTGTAGTCCTAATGTTGGCCGTAAGCAACGTGAGAGACAGACGAAGACATCCTCCGAGATGGTTCGCTTCTCACAGTTGCTCGTATGACATCGTGCTTCACACCTAATTGGTTTTTGTTCACGGATTCCCAGGGCAGTTAAGCACGCTGTGTCAAAGCCTTCTCTAGGCTTTTTTTTCTTATGTTCACAATATAGTTGAAATTTCGTACCAGCAATTTTTATCGTTCTTTTTTCAGTATCGTTGTCTATATTTTAGTGTAGCTGCTCATATGACGTCGTGTCAAGGACATGGCACGAAATAACGAAACAATCGGCTACTGCATAAACCAGTGTCGTGGCGTGCTCACGGGGCAAACGAGAGCAAACCGACGTGACTGCGCACCATCCCGAGCCCTTGCAAGTACATGTAGTGAACGCAACAGCAACAAAGAGAACAAGGTGTGTTTGAGTGGCAAAACCGGCCTGGAAGAATGATAGGCAGATGTCAACGTTTTTTTTTCCTATCTTTCGTGCCTCTCAAGATCTCTGCAATAACTCCAGATCGGGAAACAAGGTCGTCTCGGAGAGTAGCACGGAAACGAGGGAGCAGTGCCCACCATTACAGACGGTGCTGTACAAGCGTAAGAGCGGAAGAAGATGGCTGCTGCTTTTCTTGTCTGTGGTTTAACAAGATTGGTGCTTTCCTGCTGCCACTCTACTTTGCGGCACGGGGCGGAACTGCGGATTTCTCGCGTCAGAAGCCACAACAGGCCTAACCAGTGAGAGTGCCATGTCGGGTGCGCAGCCAGCTCCTTGGCGGCGAAATTACAATCCGCCGTAGCCAAGAATTACAAAGGAATTCAAACATAAACAAAAAGGCTAAAATAAAAGGCGAGAATTCTTGAAGAGGCTTTGGGCGTGTCTGCTTTTGGTCTTTCGTCGAGCTTATAAGTTTCAGTAGGCTTCTGGAATTATGCAATTTTTCGTTTATTGAGAAATCGGTGTTCTTCACCACAAATCTCCTAAGCCTAGGTATAAACGAACAACGCTCTCTCTTTTTTTTTAACTTTTCAAGAAAAATTCCGAAGTAAATTGTATATTTTGTTTTTATTTTACGAAATATAGCTTTATTTTTAGTGCGAATTGCTAAAGCCTAATTGGGTTTATTTACTTTTCTGACGTGCTCTTGCTTCAGTATGTACATGTTGGATGCATTCTTAAAAGACTTATGAAAAAAATATCGCTGCGTGCTTCTAATCATTGCAGATATCTTGTGTTTTGAATACATTCGTAGAATCACCTTCGAATATATTAGCTTCATTACATTTATTACATTACGTCAAGAATGTGTTAAACATTTTGGACTGTATGCACGATACTGCCTGCAGTGATATCCTCAGGAACAACAGCTTTGTGCCAGCGTGCACTAATATAGTGTTGAATTAGTTTGTGAATTATTCAGCAAAGGGTCCCAAAAGCACAGCTTTTCTTTTGAAGCAAGCCATCTCACGTTTCTTTTTAAGAGTGGAACGCCGCCACAGCTCCTCTAAGGCCCTTGATGTCTTCTTCCATATTCACCCCGCTGCGGTGGTGTAGTGGCTAATGTACTCGGCTGCTCACCCGCAGGTCGCGGTATTTTATCCCGGCTGTGGTACCTGCATTTTCAAGTGACGTAAAAATGCTGTAGGCCTGTGTGCTCAGATTTGGGTGCACGTCTGAGAACCCCCGGTGGTCGAAATTCTCAGAGCCTTCCACTACGGTGTCTCTCATAATCATATGACGGTTTTGGGGCGTTAAATGCTGCATATCAATTGATGTCTTTCATTCTAAGTGCCACCGTAGGTTTATGCCGCTCGCTTTTAGCGTGCTCCTTCTGTACCAAATCCGGCCCTTTTAGCCCTCGCTTCCTCGTAGCTGGAGGGAATAGGTTTATAAAGAATCTTGCGTGAATTCACTCCACTCACTGAAAGAGCTGCGCGCACAAGAGCACAAACTTGCAACACTGAGAAAAAAGAGCTTGCTATGCAGGGATTCACCCCACCGGAGTTTCACGAGGAAACCTGCAAAGCAGAGTTGATTACCTGGCACGAATGACTACGACGTGAGGTTTGTGTCGCAGTGACACTGCGTCGAGCGTTAGTTTGAGCGATATGCGCAGAAAATATGGAAAATATTTGCGCCAATTTATAGCGGCAATGGCAATACAGCACCACCGCAATGGTCTGCTGGCTAAGGTGCCTGCTGACTTGCTGGCCACAGGATCAAGTCCATGCTGTAGCGGCTGCATTTTCAATAAAGGCGAAAATGCTATAGGTCTGGGTGCTCAGATAAAGGTGCACGTTCAAGAACTCCGGGTGGCCGAAATTTTCGGATTCCTCCAGAATAGCGTCTCTCATACTCATATGGTAGTTTCGGGACATTAAACTGCAAATATCAATGAATTGACAATAACGAGACAACTTAGCCTAAAAGGAGGAGGAGGTAGGTATATATACTGACTTAGTGAACAGCAAAGAAACGAGAATTCAAAGAGCTCAACAACTCCGAAAATATTGTCACGGGGTCGTGACGTCGATGAAGAGGAGTAGACAGTTCTGTGAAGAATAATATATTTATTCGGCCAAACCTGTGGCCACGTAAAAACAACCTAAAATTGCAGCGAGACAATGGCACTGATAGCGAAAAACAGAGCATCAGCCGTCGATCAAATGACAAGCGGCGAAGCGTGTCTTCATTTATACCCTTGCCATTAAATATTTAGCGTTATTGCTAGCGGCAACGTAGGTTGCAGAAAAATCTCTAATGATCACGAAGTGGGCGTAATCTTAACAAAACGATCTACTAGAGTCTCGAAGCTTTTCAAACATTGTAGGCGCGGTTTGCGCTGAATATAGTGTAACGGGGTTGTAACAAAGCTTGTAAAACGAACGTGGAATTGCCCCCTTTGAAAAAAGCATCGTCGCGATGCTTTAACAGAAGTCGAAGATACAATAATAAAGACAATAAACAATGAGTACACGCGATAAAGCACAGCAACAACAACAAAATACACTCTCAGGTTCACGCATGAAATGACTTAAGGATCAGGACATCGACAAATTAAGGCCGAGCATGGCGCCGTTGAGAGTTCGTAATGCTGTCGGGATCAACCTTGTAGTCGAGTGGGTCGAGACGTCAAACTATTCTGTACGGCCCGAAGTACCGTCACAAAAGTTTGATACTGAGCCCACGTCAGCGAATCGGCGTCCATACCCAAACACGGTCCCCGGGCTGGTACTGCACGAATCATCGTCGACTATCTTAACGGCGGCTGTCGGTCACCTGCTGGTTCTTGATACGGAGGTGGGCGAGTTGACGAGCTTCTTCCACCCGCTGAAAGTAGATGGTGACGTCGAGGTTCTCTTCGTCAGTGACGTTCGACGTTTGGAAGCATAGCGTTGAGCGCCATTGCTGGGCTCCTTCCGTAGAAAAACTTGTACGGGGTCATCTGCGTCGTTTCTTGCACGGCCGTATTGTACGCGAAGGTCACTTACGGAAGGATTTGATCTCACTTTTTGTGCTCGATGTCGACGTACATAGCCTGCTTATCGGCAGTGGTCTTATTAAGTAGCTCAGTGAGCCCATTGGTCTGTGGATGATAGGCAGTGGTCCGGCAGAGACTGGTCTGGCTGTATTCCTCAGGATGACCTGATTTATGTCTTCTGTAAAGGCCGTACCTCTGTCTGTAAAGAGATCCTATGGAGCTCCGTGTCGCAGGACGATGTTCTCGACGAAGAACTTTGCTGCCTCACCGGCACTACCTTTGGGCAGGGCCCTCGTCTCGCCGTAGCGCTTGAGGTAGTAGGTGGCTGTTGCAAAATACTAATGGGGGAACTTGGAGCGTGCTGCACTTTATCGAAGATAAAGAAGCAGAGAGGAAATCGGGGCACGCGGACGTGGTTCCGCAATTCACCTCTAGAATTGGCAATAAATGGACGTCTTTCCTTCACGCCTGGACAACGAGTCGTTTCGCTGTATTCTTGCAGCCGCGAAACCCCGGACTGGCCCTCGAGAGACTTCCTTTCACGTCACGGCCAAGGCGAACTCTGACCACCTTCGGAAGAAGCGCGGCTCAATCAGATCTGGTGTCACGCGAGCCCTGACATTTGTAATAGACCTGCTGCAGCAACCGGATTCTGACGCCTCTCAGATTAACGGTCACATGGATTACCTCAAGGACAAGGAAGCAGTACTAACAAAGCTTGACGACATAATCTTTGTGACTACAGGTAAAGAAATCCTCAACCACAAAGTAGGAACGGCGCAAGAATACAACGAAAAAAGTGTCTACGTGGTGTCGCGCGCCAAGTTCTGGCTTCAAAAAAGTGAGAGGTTGGCCAGAACGCAGGCTTAAGCAACTGAGCCCGCGCCTAGCTACCTCGCATCTCGAAACTTCGCCGACGCAGCAGGCCAGGTGAGAAAGCACCATCAGCGTTCAGTTCAACTACCGAAGTTACAAATACCGACTTTGCATAATATTCTCTGTGGATGGCAGTCTTTTTGGGATCATTTCGGCTTTACCATTCACAAGAATACCAAGCAGCCACGCATCCTAAAATTTAAGTACTTTCTCACCTACTTGAACCGGACCACGGAGCGAGCTTTCGAATTCATTCGTCTAGCGTAGCAAAATTACGACTTTGCAATCAAGACGCTCACGGATAAATTTGGACGACAGTATCTGCTTGTCAACGAGCATGTTGATCATCTCCTTGCACTAAGCCCCGTGAAAAGCTCGCAGCGATTTCAAAGCTTCGTCTACTGCACAATAGTGTGCAGTTCAATGTTAGTGTCTTGAAAGGCCTCGGAGTTGCGCTCGACGAGTACGTCGTGGTCTTAAACCGTGTCCTGATTGTTGTCTGCCAGATGATCTTGCCATTATGTACAGGCAGAAATTCGAAGAATGGAACTGCGCCCCCCACATCAACGAAATCCCTGAAGACCGGATGCGGCTAGCCAAGGGGTTACTAACGTTTCTCCGCTTTCAAGTGGAAATCCTGGAGGAAGACCGGCTACAGTATCGTCGTGCGTAGCAAGATGAACCCAGAACCCAGATATCTGAAGAATGTATGCCGTGGAACGCATATCATCAGTGTCAGCCCTAACCGAATCTACATTGCCCATTAGACCGCCATGCCCACTATGTCAAAACAACGATCCTGCTATCGCTCTCTGCAACCCCAACCTATCAGCTGAGGAGAAGCAAGCAAGGCTGAAGTACGCCCATTGTTGCTTTCGCTTGAAAAACGCAATCACATCGCCAGATTGTGCCGAAAATCTATTGCCCTTAAGTGTGGTAGCTGCCAGCGGGGCGACCTGACGATTCTGTTCGAGTTATTCAAGCCAGCGAGTGATCCACTGCCAAAGGATAAGTCATCCGCGTCTCATAAAACCTCGCCAAGTGTCATGCGAACCGTCGCGACCACCCAAAACAGTCACATCGAATCTACTCCTGTATTATTGCAGAAAGGGCGAATTTAGGCAGAAATCAGAGACCGACGACTACTTGTGCGAATGGTTTTGGATAGCGGTAGTCAGCGGTCATACATTCGTGAAGACCTGTGAAAGAATATTCAATACTCTATTGCAGGAAAAGGAAATATATCTCTTGTCACGTTCGGACACTCAAGGTCTTCAAGACGAATCTGCACAGAGCTTGTGAACGTGCGACTGCGCAGCCAGTTCGAGGACTTCGCAATAACCGCAATAACCGTGGAAGCATTGACTATTCCGAAAATATGCACCGTAACAAGCCCACCGGTCCACCCTAACATTTCGCACTGGCTCGACAAACGATGGTACAACGCAGCTGACAGCCTTCAACCAATACATGGTAACCCGAAAAGACAAGTGTCTTCATCAGATCTGATGCTTATTGGCAAGTCGCCACTGGAAAAACTCGATCGCACGAGCAGAGGCATAACTGCAATTGAAACCACAGTTTGATAGATGGTGCAAGGCCCTATGAAGTCCGACTTCTGCTCGCCGTCCAGCGCGCTGTTTGCCGTGAGTCACCTTTCCGCTACGAACATCGACGTATCGTCACTGTCACCTTTCGATGCTACTGGAATCAATGAAACGTATTCAGAAACCTTTGAGAAGCACCACTTTCAATCTGCATTCGAGCAGGGAAATAAGTGGCATCAGCTTGATGATGCCGTGGCCGTGGCCAGCGGAAGGAGCATGGAACAATCTTAGACGCCAGGCAAGCGAGTCGACAGTCGTCGTGAACGCACAAGTTTTCGTCAACAGCAGCGCCATGGTGGTAACACTGACTTTGCGTGACTTGTTCGAGACCGGCCCTGGTCGCGCCTTCGACATTCGTCACGTCGAGTACACCACTCTCAAGTACGCCGTGGACACTATGTGCCTTGTAATGGTCTCTGTCAAGTACTTGAAGGTGAACGGCAGCCGCAATTCAATGACCGCAATGCTCAGGTGCTGTTAGGAACAAGGAGAGTGGCGTGCAAGAAATTGCGTGCTGTTCATCAACTGCGAAAGCCCGCTCCATAACGTTTCGACCACAAAACACAGAAGGAGAGCAAGGAGCACAATAGTTTCTTTGATTACGATGTCTACGAGAAGGGCAACTTGGCGTAGGGCAATTCTCCGAACTACTTGCCTTACTTTGAACATACGTCATTCCGCGGAGAGGACACATTTATGGTTCAGCTTAAGGAACCCCGTGAGGCTCATAAGCCTCGTTCAACACTATAATCACTGGCAACCGCATAAATCGTCCCGTTAACAAAACTCAGTTAGGCATTACACCACGAAGATGTCAAAACAGCAATCCTGACAAGCTCAAGCGCTTCGCACCGTCCCATTGTTTACTGACGGAGCGAGTCATCTCACTGCGACGCCATATCTATGCCTTGGGGCTTTCTAAAAACATGTATCGCAACGCAAGGTTCATCATCGCCAGCACCTTGCAGTTGGCTTGCGGAAAACACGTCCGCGAGTTGCCCACCTATCTTTATAAGGCCATATTGCTACCGTAGAAGTTTCACCTTGGACGCGTGTGATTCATATTGGACCCCCTGAGAGGATGTTGCAAAATAACAACAAAGGAACTTGGAACCGTCGCGCTCTATCGAAGAAAAGGAAGCGGAGGGGATATCTGGGCACGTGGACGTGGTCGGGGCATTTCTTCTATAGAATTGGCTATAAACGGACGTCTTTCCTTCACATCTGGACGAGTCATTTCGCTACAGTGGCTACGACGATCCATTTGTTCCGGGAATTCGACATCAGAAATGGCCCCAGTAAATCCATGCCGTTTTTCTGGAACTGCCACTGAGGTGGCTCGATGGGCGGGAGAAGTCCGGCTGAGCTGGTCGGCGGTATTTTTGGCGTTGGCAGTTCAAGCATGTCCTCACATAACGAGTGACATCAGCGAAAAGGCGTGACCAGTAGTACTTCTCCTGTATTCTTACGAGCGTAAGGAAAACACCGAGGTGTCCAGTCGTCGGGTCGTCGTGCAGAACAGCCAAAACTTCTGGACGTAATGCTGAGGCTACTACGACGAGGTACTTGGCCCGAAGGGGTGAGAAGTTTTTCTTTAGGAGAACACCATTCCGCAAGAAAAACGACTCAACTCCTCATTTAAATACTTCTGGGACAACAGCGGATTTGCCCTCGAAGTATTCTACAAGGCTCCTGAGTTCCGTGTCAGCTCTCTGTCGCTCGGTATGGTCGTCGGCACTTATGGTTCCTAAAGAACCGTCATCGTCCAGGTCATCTTTCGGTGGTGGTCCGACGAGGGCACAAGGCAGGCGGTCGGCGTCAGAGTGTTTTCTTCAAGACTTGTAAACGACGATCTCCTGAAGTCTCAGGCTCAACCGAGCGAGGCGACCTGAAGAGTCTTTCAAATTAGCAAGCCATCACAAGGCATGGTGGGCGCTCACAACTTTGAAGGGCCTGCCACAAAGGTAGAGTGGAACTTCGATGTAGCCCGTATGATTGCAAGGCATTTTTTTATGTTGTGGAGTAGTTGGTTTCTGCCTTTGATAGTGACCACCTAGCATAACTGATGGCTCCCAATATACTCCTATATAGCGTTGACACGCTCACACGCTGGGCACCCCGCACCCCGCCACGGTGGTCTAGTGGCTAAGGTACTCGGCTGCTGACCCGCAGGTCGTGGGAGCAAATCCCGGCTGTGGCGGCTGCATTTCCGATGGAGGCGGAAATGTTGTAGGCCCGTGTGCTCAAATTTGGGTGCACGTTAGAGAACCCCAGGTGGTCGAAACTTCCGGAGCCCTCCACTACGGCGTCTCTCATAATCATATCGTGGTTATGGAACATTAAACCCCAAAAATCAAAATCAATCAACGCTGGGCACCGCGAAGCTAAGTTAGGAAAACGCGAGCACTTATGTCTGACGCCAGGTGCGACCAGCGTCCGTCGGCGAGGCCCGACGGCAACCGGCGCGAAATGCGACATGGTGCAATTTGCGCCGATGCTGCAGAGTAATATTACTCTATGCCGATGCGTTACCCAGATAACACTGCGTTTCCCTCTTTTCGTGTCGGAAGGACGCCGGACGCGCTAAAACGCGCATGCGTCAAAGCAACGCAGCGCGGTGCATGCCTGCAAGCATATGGCAGGACCGGCGCCTGGGGTGGCAACACCGGCGTGACGCGGCGAAATGAACGCTGGTGAGCACGCGCACCGCATCATGTCGAAATCTATTGGCACCTTGCCTGTGGCATGTAGTTATGTTCACACATGACACGCATCTCATGAATATTTTGTTTGCACCAGTTACATACGTTCGTCATCCATTGGCGTCACGTAAAATCCAATTTGGCATATGTGAAGCTAGCGAAACGGCCACGAGGGAATCATGATTAGGTAGTCATGTTGTTGCATGACACGCGTGTGAATAATATCATGTTTGGATGTGTCATTTACCCATGTCGTCCGTTCGCGTCGCCTAATTCCAAACTTTGTACACGTGAACATAGCGAAAGGGCCGCTAGCCCATCATGAGTGTCGCATTTAGCCATGTTGTTACAAGACACGCATTTCAAGTTTATCATGTTTGCACCAGTCACATACCTTCGTCATCCATTTATGCACCGTAATACCAAATTTGGTATATGTAACGCTAGCGAAACAGCCGCAAGCTCATCATGAGCGTGACATGTTGTTACATGACAAGCGTGTCATGGTTTTCATGTTAGGGTCTTCGCTTGTTTTCGCCATGCAGTCATGTCATACCGTACCAGTTTCGCAACATACCATGTGAACGAAACAACCGCAAGAGCTGCAGGACCATGAAATGTACATCATGACATACTGTCATGATTTTCATCTTATGACTAGTCAAACACGTTCTTCCTACAGTCATGTTGTGCCATAGCAAGTTTGGTATTGATACCATTATCGAAACGGCCAGGAGAGCTAAAAGTCATAGGCGGCTAGATAGATAGATAGATAGATAGATAGATAGATAGATAGATAGATAGATAGATAGATAGATAGATACGCTCAAAGTCGCCGAAATTCGCCAAGAAAGGCTTCGCGTTTGAAATTGTGGCTCCGTTGGAACCACCTGCTATCTACCAAGAAGAACGACACATAGACTGCCATGGAGCATGAAACCAACAGTCTGGATTACATTGTATATTTATTATTCGTTAAAACAATACATGCCTGGAAGACACACTGAGACATTTTCTTACTTATGAAAAACGCCTCCGTAATGTTTTGTTAGTTTTTCGAGTTGCCGGAAGAGCATGTCTGCACTACCAAACGACGGTTGGCTTTCACAATTGCGACAGTGCATCGACAAACGGCAACTTCACAAAAATCTTTCACTGAAGCGTGTTGGTCCTAAACCGAATATCTCGACTCCTGTTGTGGCTATCTATGTACTGACAACAGCGTGAAGAAAGATTTGAATATACTTTGTTCTCGATGCAAGGAACAAACTTCTAAGCACGTTTTATACTGACTTGGTGGTCGTTTCCGTGCCTCTCGCTCTCTGTGCACCTATATTTTACTCGACGAATTCTGTTTACCGTGCATATACTCGGAAACCCAACATTTATTCGAAACTTAGTCGCGAATGATCTTAGCCGTTTGCATTGTCGCATGAAAAAGTCAGTGAACGTTATTTAAAAAATAAAAAGAAACATCTAAATCCAAGTACTCCTCTGCGAAATAACGCATTCATCTATCTATCTATCTATCTATCTATCTATCTATCTATCTATCTATCTATCTATCTACTGTCTGTCTGTCTGTCTGTCTGTCTGTCTGTTTGTCTGTCTGTCTGTCTGTCTGTCTGTCTGTCTGTCTGTCTGTCTGTCTGTCTGTCACTTGACTGCTCGGCAGCAGTAGGGGTAGTGAACTTGGATGACTACGATAAGTGTTCGCACCAGCTTATAAATACATTTTACATCCCAAACAATCACTTGCCTCAAGGCGTGCAGAAAAATGGACAAACGCTAAAGCGGAAGACAGCACACCTTGACAGCTCTCCATTATTCCTCCAGTAGTTCAATTCAACAGTGGTAGCAATGATTAATTTTCGCAAGAGGCCCTGAATGATACCCGACCGTTCATCAATGTGTCGAGGGCATCTCTCATGAAATGACGGGTAGCTTTGAGCTTTTTGCCGTTTCAACACCTACTCTAGGCTGCCCGGAACACTTATATGCATGACGTAACAAAGAAAAAAATAACGCCCGGAAGCTACACAACGGGGCGAGTTTCGGTCCCTGTCTCCTCCTGTCTGTTGCGCGCCTGGCTGGCACGTGTTGGCGACATCGCCTCCTGGCAGTCCACTCAACGGCGGCAACTGTGAGAACAGCACGGTTGCGTGCCAGCGCAGAGGGTGTAACGCACGCTCGAGGGCTCGCGAGGCCTCAGCAAGCCCGTGAACTGCGATTCGAGCTATCGACGACGCCGTGTCAGAGCCGGTTGGAAATGAAGCCCTGTTCCGGCTGGCTGAGTCAGGGAAAGTGAAACCGCGGTCCCCAACGCCCTGCATCGTTTACCCCTCCTGAGCAGAACGAAGGAAAAAAATGAATTAGTGGTCGATATTCCACACGTGATGCCTGCGTCGTTGAGCGCATGCAAAACTATTTTTTGTTTTTTTTTCTCGTTCTTCCGTTCTCCGCACGATTTCGTTTATTATTATTTTTTTTTTGCAGCTAGGCTCCACGCGGAGCTTGGTTTTTAAAGTATGAACATGGTAGTGACAACGAAGATTAATCCTAACGTTTTTTGTTGTTGTTGTTGTTGCGGTTGTTGCTGTTTATCTTCCAACGTAATACGCTTTGTAATGTGCGAAAATGCTAGTATAACAGAACTGTGTAAATAACACCTACGTGAAATTTCAAGCATGGTAGTACTTACACAGCGATATGTCACGTTTAATGAAAAAAAATTGGCAGCATATCCACGAAGGAAATGATGGAGAGTGGGGCGAAGCATTCGTCCGTCCATTCGTTCTTGCTTTCGTCCGTCCATGCGTCCGTCTGTGTGACCGTTCATGCGTCTGTCTGCCCGTCCGTGCGTGCGTCTGTTCGTGCGTCCGTCCTTGCGTTCGTCCATGCAGCCGCCCCTGCATCCGTTCATGCGTCCATGCATGCATCTGTCTGTGTGTCCGTTCGTCCATCTATTCAACACTCCGAGTACCACCATCTCGCATTTTTTCATCATATATTCCTCATATAGAAGCACCGCCATCCAGCGGACAATCTAAGGACTAAACTAGAGGTGGCACACGCACACTTTCTTACGGCTTGCGCTTCGGGTCTACTTCCCACCTTTAACCACCTCGAGTTCATGGTATATACTAGTTCACTGTATTCATGGCACCGCGGCCCAACGCTCGCTAAACCTTTCTAAAACCAAGGAGGTTACGCCCAGCGAGTATAACCTAGCAATCTTTTCCTGTCAGACAGAGCTCAATGTACATGCCAATGGCTCATAATGGAAAATGAGAGACAGGATAATTCGGCTTTTACCTTCTTACGGCTTGCGCTTCGTATCTTCTTCCCGCCTTTAACCACCTCGAGTTCATTCATGGTATATACTAGTTCATTGTATTCATGGCACTGTGGCTCAACACTCGCTAAACTTTTCTAAAACTAAGGAGGTTACACCCAGAGAGTATAGCTTAGCAATACTTTCTTGTCAGATAGTGCTCAATGTACATGCCAATGGTTGCTAATGGGGATCGCAGCAAGCGCGTTAACTAAAAGCCGAATGCTCTTGTCTCTCATCCCCTGTTGACAGCCATTGCCATGTAAATTGAGCACTATTTTTTATTGTTCAAAAACGCACAGAAGAAATCTCTCACCGGCACAACCTTGGAGGTCAAAATGTTATACTTGTTACTTACTACAACGGCTACGAGGGATGAACGGGTGTTGCTATAAAGAGCTACGCCCCTTAAAATTGCATGTGGTTGTTGGGAGAAATCGCACTCAAAGACTTCGCACGGAAGAGTCAGGAGCTGGTTTTAATTTGCAGATGGCGACAGCTGCCATATGGCAACAATGAATGCTATAAGACGTTCTTTCTTAGCCAAATAAAATTTGTCCCGGTGAAAAATACGGTAACGAATTGCAAGAAGCACAAGCGTCACAGTTTTAACACGCTTGTAGACAAAGAAAGGAAATGTGGCTTTTTTATACCGGCTTTACTAGCTTTACTAACGTTGCGTGTGTGTGCTCGGAGATCAGAAAAAACATGTTCAGATATATCATATTCTGAACTATTGTCAAGGCAATGGTTAGCCTTATGCGCACATGATCCCAAACTGAGTCAACATATTGAAGTGTTGGTGGTAGTAGCATTATTCATCTCTCCGAATTTTACATGAAGCCATAAATATTTGATAACATGTCTGATATGTTTCAAAATTCTAAACGTGTGTTTAATTTAAATGTGCTTATTAAACTCAAATAAACATCTCATGCATCTTTCTTAGTAAAATAAGGTTGATTATGCTAGAAGAGGTTTGAAATAGCTGTTACTTTAACCAATGTGCCAAATTAAACTATAGAATAAGCTGCCCCGCCGCGGTGGTCTAGTGGCTAAGGTACTCGGCTGCTGACCCGCAGGTCGCGGGTTCGAATCCCGGCTGCGGCGGCTGCATTTCCGATGGAGGCGGAAATGTTGTAGGCCCGTGTGCTCAGATTTGGGTGCACGTTAAAGAACACCAGGTGGTCAAAATTTCCGGAGCCCTCCACTACGGCGTCTCTCATAATCATATGGCGGTTTTGGGATGTTAAACCCTACAAATCAATCAATATAGAATAAGCTGAAGTTCGTGTCTGATGTCTGAAATTTGTTCAATATCAAAATATGTGAAATAATGCACCAGGTAAACAGTACGAATATCAATAATATCATTCCTAATGAAACTACCCAATTCACTCGATTTCCCTTCGATGAATTTGTTTGCTCTTTAAAATGAAATATTGAAATACGTGACACACAATTCATATACTATCGTATATCAATTTTGATAAATTTATAAGGTCCGCTATAACATGCGAATTACCTAAATTCAACTAATGGTGTATAAGATTAACAGTGCAGTAAGGTTATTAGCCCGGTAAACTATACCAAAATCAAAGAGCCCACAAGGAGCATGTCGCCAAGCCGAAAAAGTTCTTATTATTCATTAAATCGTTAATTGATTTGCTAAGTTTTTATATATGTGGCAGATCTTCTTTATGGTAGCTCAACCCACAGTGACGTAACTTAATCGGTAGGGGTCACTGTATAAACAGCTAAAGTGTAAAAACAAATGTCAAACAATAAATTAAAAAATTCATTAGCTCCAACACACCCTCTTCGAATAGGCGCACCGCGGTGACCACGTTTCTGCGCATGTTCATAGCTCAAAGCGTATTTTTGATCCACCCCTCAAATTTCCTGCAATATTGTATTCTCACCCACCAAGAGGAAAATTAGTTCGGCCAAAAAGTGCCCTAGATGCCTACCCGTCTCTGGGTGATCTGAGAACTGAAATTTATTTAAGAGACACAAGTTAGAAACTGGAATATGAAGCTGGACCATAAATGGCCACCTGAAAGCCGCTGTCGTTAGCAGAAGCACGGCCAGCAATACCCTGAGAGCTTAGAAATCACACGAGTACAATTCTGCAAGCGTTTGAATCCTACTCACCAAGTGTAATGTGGGCAAGTACACCACGTATCTCACAGCGACTGGGGCAACGTGCGTGAAATACGTGCTCCCTATATGTGACAGCTGGCCGCACGATTAAGAAAGTATGCGATCGGACTGTTTGGTGTCAGTCCACCAGTGCACACTCTTTTTCATCATGATGCGTTATGCTCGCGTGTCTGTGATGTCACAGGCCATGTCGGGGTATGAATCCTGTAATAAATGTAAAGCAAGCTAGAATAAACCCCGCTGCAAATGTGCATTAAACAAAGCAACATTTGCGTTTAAAGCCCTCGGGCACGAATACTGGCACATCCTTTATCCCATTTAGATATTTGTGAAATAAAGAACATTCATTCATTCATTCATTCATTCATTCGTTCGTTCGTTCGTTCGTTCGTTCATTCATTCAAATCCGTTCCCTACTCATCATTCCAATGGTCGCTTAAGGATCGCAGTGCAAGAGTTGGCTCTAGTTAATTTTAGGAAACTATATGGTTTCAAAACCAGAGCACGCTAGCATTTGTACTGGCATTTTTTACTGTAATTTTTCGCATCTTCTCCAAGATTATGTCAACAACACAAATAATATCCCTTAAACGTTCTTCACATATCACAAAATTATATTACAAATTTAGAAAACTCGAACAAATAGATGAGGAGCGAAGAGATTCGGAAAGCTGTAGGCGGTGATTTAGTGTTCCTTCGCAGCATTACTGATGATCTCCTTTTTTTATTAGAGTTACTCATCTGTTCGTCAAAAACGAGAATTGATGGCATTTATTTTGTTGAAACCTGTAACACACTTTTTTATCACCGAAGCTGTATATTGGAGCTATCTACGCATTCAGTCGTGCGTGTTCTCATCTAATATTTTTCCTACTTTCGGACGCACAGACTTGGTGTACTGGGGACTCAAAATTCGACAGTGCTTCAGGAAGTGTGAAATATTGGAGTGTAGGAAGCAAGTGTAAAATACGCTTTCACTAATACTGAACGTAATATGCTTTCAAGGTTCACGCTGGGATGCGTGACCTGCACTCTACAGAGAGAAAATCCTTATGTTGTGAAATAAATTCTACACTCAATAAATTTGGAACCGTATGCAACATAAGTGAAGTAGAAAACAATATTTTTCTCATTTAGCGCGAAGTAACAGAATAAATAACCAGGAATTTTAAAGCAAATCTATAGCTACACTTCACGTTTATGCACACTGCAAAATGAAATGCGTGCCAGCACACCGGTCATTATTGTTAGCGTCGCGTGTAGCGCTACTAGATTGTATGGGCTAAACACACCCCTCGGAAACTTGAAGGGTACTGGAAAGAACCAATTGCATTGCTCATAAGGGTGCCACAGCGGCGGATGACTGTCCTCAGTTGTAATATACTAAACATTGTTCGTACGACCTGTCTCTCTCTCTGATTGGGATAGAACGCGTGCTCCACTTCGCACACATGAAACGACACCACCTGAGCGGGTGCACATCGAGCGTGCGTTTGAAAGTAGGCGTGAATGAAGGTTCGTGACAAACAGGTTTGGAAAGCGTTGCTCTATTGTTGGCAGCATCTTGTGCACAACAATTTGCCAGCAGGAAATTGCATCCGGCTTCACTGTCTTGAGCAGGTTCTTCCTGCTGCCACCCAAAAGAGACGGAATCTTTTAGAGGAAATTTGCGCAGCATTTCGGAAGACTAAATCACACCGTTGTTGTTGTGCATAGGCATGAAGAAATGGTGTGGGGCGACAGTCTTCTTTACATAGATGCATATATATATACATTGTATTAAATGCTTTGTGCTGATACGTAGAACGTCGTAACATCATATTATTGTGACGAAAACTATGTGTCCGAAAAAGCAACACCACTTTTTAGTGATACTGATTATGCTAAACACAGTGCGAAGTTTTTTTTTGTATCTCTAAGCGTCGTATGCCAGTGAGTGATATATATATATATATATATATATATATATATATATATATATATATATATATTATATAAGCACAGAATGATGCTGTCACTTCATATTCATAGTAATACTACTGAGATAACGGGAAAAACGATTGCATATATATACCTCCTAGCAAGCCACATTTACTACTAAGCCTCTTTATTTTTTATGAATGTCCGGCATTCTACCGTAACCAGCCATCCATTCAAACACGCTCTCAAGTATTGGGAATGGAAGCAAGGGCCGAGAGCCTTATTACTCCGAAAGATATCCACAGTTTGAGTGGGGCCTCACTGTCGGCCTCTGTACAATTATGTCGCATGGTGTCGTCTGCTGTATGATGCATTCTGCAAGCGCCCGGAGTAGTGGTGAAGGTCTGCAGAACTGTCGGCATCCGGTACACTACTGCACTTAGCTGTTCTCCATAGCTCATTCGCAAGAGTATCGGCCTCGGGGGAAGAGCTGCTTCATTGAAGAGCGCTCGCTTGCAGCCACTACTATCGTATGCAGTGGCTTGGCGGCGCCGCCGAGACTGCTTTTACCAGCATTGTACTTTCGCTCCGCCCAATATTGTGCGTTAACTCGGCAACAGCTGCCGTGTGTCGTGGAATGCGAAAACAGAAAAGAATTCGCTTGGTGGGAAACGCTGGAAAATACTATTGAGAAAGCCGGTTCTCACGAAACTGAAAAAAAGGCGGAGGGTAGCTGTTATAAAGGAAGGTTGACTTCCACCATGGTTTCGCGCTTGAGTGATGATGCTGGACGCGAAGCAACCACTCCTTTGTCGCTCTTTTTTTTTCGCTCAGACATGACATAGCATCTCTCAAGTGTTCTTGTTCATGACGTTTTCTTGACGGGCTTCAAAATGCAATCGCGCCTGTTCACGCCATTCTGTTAAAAAGCCGACCAAAGAGGGGAAGGCGCTTGAACAGATCAAGATTAAGGCACAGAAAATGCAGTCGTTGCTGCGACAAAGTTGTTGAGAGATGGCCATCGCGCGAGAATCAATGTTAAGCAAGCAAGAATTGACGCTGCAGGGAATGCGCTTTATTCAAGTAGGATGAAAACTCTGCTCACAAAAACCTGACCGAGGATGTGAGCATGTGACCGCTGGTCAAGACCTTAAAAATTGGTAGAATGCGTGAGCTTCTTCTGCACGAGTAAAAGAAGATAGCGTAGTCGAGTCCCATGCGCCTTCTTGATTGACAGCCTGTAGCTTCGTCTTTCAGTGGATACCTCAGCCGAGCCGGAAGAGAAAAAGTGGCTTGACTGTAGTCATTTGAAAGTATGCGAGAATTCCTGCCGCAAGTGCTGTTGTTAGGTCATCCTGCACTATGCCGCATGTTATCGTTTTGCACCTTAGACCCAGTAAGCGTCCCTAAGGCAACAAGTGAACACAGCTACTCAGTTTTGTTGTGGTTGATGCCCTTGCTGATGATGATGACTCTATATACCTAGCCACCTTGTAATGGAGGGACCCGTAAAACTAACACTGGTTGCGAAGTTTGTTTTAACACCTGACACGATTCAACTCTTTTTATCGCAGCACAGCATACAGGTGCTAAAAAGACTTATTGTACTAATTGTTTGTTATACAGTGTTTTTTTTTGAACTAGCTACAAGCAATGGCATATATTTGAAGTAAAATGTCTGTTTGCCACTAAGGACGCCTAGGTTCCAATCTCAATTGATTGCAATAGTTTTCTATTTATTTATTAGTATATTTCTTGCTCTATCGGTCACCAATTCGATGGGGTTTTTTTTAGATCGATTGATGCTGACGCTGAGGCCCACACTGAAATATTGGCAAAACAAAATCTTCCAGGCTATCGTATTGTAAAATTGAACATTCCCGTTTCAAAGGCTCAAAAAGTTTTCTGAACGCGGCTGTGATGCCCTATTGGTTCACATAAATGAATTCGAGAAACAGGATATAGAAGTATAAAATGTTACAGCGTTGGCACATATCTCAGTAGCATAAATGTTTGATATGTTCACATAAGTAAAGTGAAGTTCAGTTTAACATGCCCGATACTGGCTGAATTGTGAAATTTACTTAGCACGAAGAGATACAACATATGTAAATGCACATACAATCGCACCGCTCAATCAGATTGTACAAAAGCATTTCAGAATAGCCACAGCTTCTTTGCGTATCGCACTCAATAGTATCTACTACATTACATACATGAACAAAAAGGCAATATATCACGCGATGAAGATAAGACAGGCGTAGCATAGAGTATCGCTCGATCATAATGTATAAAAAGCATTTCAGAATAGCCACAGGTCCTTCGCATATTGCACAGCATAGTATCTACTACCTTAAATACATGAGCAAGAAGGCAATATTTCGCACGATTAAGATAGGCGTTGCATAAAGCATCGCTCGATTATAAGGTATAAAAAGCATTTCAGAATAGCCACAGGTTCTTCGCATATTGCACAACATGGTGTCTAGTAGTTTAAATACATGAACAAAGAGCCAATATTTCATGCGATTAAGATAAGATAGGCGTATACTATAGAGCACGCAGTGGTATGTAAATTACATTTTATTGTAATGTCTTGTTATTTTTTGATGAGCTCATGTACATTACAACAATTTGACTGCTGTTCACGCATATCGTGTGTGTTTCGCACGTTGTACGAGATCTTTTACAAGCTACCAGGTACCAATTCTTCAATGCATACTATATAATTGGGGCGCAAAGTTCAAACTGGCATTCGAGTGTCAATTAGGCTGGCCTCAAATGGTCGAACAGAATCGTAATAATAAACTGTGTTAAATGTGAAAATGAAGGTGGTTGTTTAACATCTATTTAGCTGTTTTGTGACTTTCAAAAAAATCTACACGGATAAACTTAGATGTGAAACGTATTAAATGGATTTAAAACATTCTTTTCATATATCCTTAATATGTGCAGCACAATCTTTCAAATGGCGCAAGCAGTATCGCGATCATGTGCCGGTCATCCGCAACCGCATATAAGCTAACAGCACAAGCCGCCCATTCATTGCTTGTATCACTCAGTTGCCATTATCAAGTATATATTTACTAGAATCCAGAATGCCATGCTAATTCTCGGGCACAACGTCAACGCAAAAGAGGAATGGCTACACGTTTACGGCAGCAGGAGAACTTTGAAGCCTAAAGGTCAAGGTGAAAGTGTCATGACCTGCGATAATCTTAGTAGGCGGACCTCCGGGACGGAAAAAGAACTAAATTTCACCATCTTTTACTAAAGTGAACCACGCGCGGAGACGATGCGACGTCGGTGTTAACTTGTGTCTTTATTTGTGTTTTCGTGCATGTTCCATTTGTGTGTGGAGTTGTGTATTGGTCGTGTACCGCATATTCTACCCCCCCCCCCCCCATCTCATTTGTGTGTATTACCATGTGTGTGACACAAAGAGAACACTAAGCCGCCATGAGAGTGAGCCTGGGCGAGCGCATGTAGCATCATATACGAGCACACAGCTGTGGCGAAGAGATAAACGGTAGCGAAGAAACAATGCGAAGGCAGTGCTGTGTCACCTCCGCCCCACCTCCTTGCAGCGCGAGGACTGAGGGGAGTAGGCGCCTGCGCAGTAGGGGGAGTGGATGGTCACCGAGGCATGGACACAGCCCAGAGCAAAAGCTGCTTTGAATCTGATAAGACGCTGCGTTGACAGTTCTGAAGGACCTCGGTATATAATAGACAGGAACATGGATGAACACCACTGCTGAATGGTTACCTCACCATTCAGCCTGTATATTTACAAACTAACAGAAGTCACAGGCGAGAGGTTTTCTTGCACTACACAAAAGCACTTCTCTGTATAGCGGAGAAAACGTAACCAAATTATCACAAGCAAAAAAAATCTTGCTTTCATTTTATGATTTCGTTCGCTGCTTTTGCAATATATATATATATATATATATATATATATATATATATATATATATATATAGTCCAGTAGATCCTCTGTGAGCGGTCACAACGTGCTTTATTTCGACGTTTCGGCCTAGTCTGGCCTTCATCAGAATTAAAGATACAGTTTGTTGGTGCTCAGCTTTATACAATCTCAAATCAGAGGGCAAGGAAAGAGGAAAAAAGAAAGAAAAGAAAAAAGAGAAAGAAAAAAAGAAGAAAAGAAAAAAAAGGAAAGAAAAAGAAGGAAAAAGAGAAGAAGAAGAGAAAAATAATATACGGTGGACGCCCCTCGGGTGCCCCCCTTCCACTCTTCCTTTCACTTCCCCCCTCCACTCTTCCCTCCGCTTCCCCCTTCATCTCTCTCCCCCCTCTCCCCTTCACCTTTGTGATGTCAGTGGTCTGTGTATGTTTCCATTCACTAACGCATTCCTCCCGATCAGACGGCCCCTCCTGGCACTGGCGGTTCGGTGTGGGGCAAAAAAACCGCCAGTGCCAGGAAGGGCCGTCTGATCGGGAGGAATGCGTTAGTGAACGGAAACATACACAGACCGCTGACATCAGAAAGGTGAAGCGGAGAGGGGGGAGAGAGATGAAGGGGGAAGTGGAAGGAAGAGTGGAAGGGGGGCACCCGAGGGGCGTCCACCGTATAATATTTTTCTCTTCTTCTCTTTTTCCTTCTTTTCCTATCCTTTTTTTTCTGTTTTTTCTTTTTTCTTTTTTTCCTTTTTTTCTTTTCTGTCTTTTTTTTCTGTTTCCTTGCCCTCTGATTTGAGATTGTATAAAGCTGAGCACCAACAAACTGTATCTTTAATCCTGATGAAAGCCAGTTTCTAGGCCGAAACGTCGAAATAAACCACGTTGTGACCGCTCACGGAGGATCTACTGGACTATATGCCACGCTACGGCCACACAACCACCATGCCTATATATATATATATATATATATATATATATATATATATATATATATATATATATATATATATATATATATATATATATATATATATATATATATATATATATATATATATATATATATATATATACGGGGAATACGCCGAGATAGATAGATAGATAGATAGATAGATAGATAGATAGATAGATAGATAGTAACGTTTATTTTTGTGCAGAAGGCACTTCATCTCATTTTATAGGGGCAAGACTGCGTGCCACTCCTACGGTTGGACAGAAAGACCAAAATACACTGAGTGAGCAAAAAAAGAGTGAATACGCCAAGTGAACAAAAAAGTGAATGAAGGGAAGGGAGCAGAACTAAGCGTAGTGATACAAGCTCATAAAAAAATCTACTGCTGTGGTTGAGTGATTTTGCAAGGCATTGCTGTGTGGTTTTCATACAGCAGATAGTAGAACCATGATATACTCGAGAGATAAGTTGAATTTACTGAAGCTAAAAAAAGGTGGGCTTTTTAAAACGGTATTCGTGTAGCCCAGAGCACGTAGAAGCCCAGTCATTATCATTAAAAAAAATAGCTCCGTATCTGCATGTTACACTGCAAATGTCGTCGAAAGACGATAGTGTTCCGTCTGGAGAGAGTGAACAAAACGTTTATTTGGTGTTCTGCGCAAGCGAATCGGTGCAAAGCATTCTGGAGGCGCTGCGTTTGAGTGCCTCGAGCGTGCAGTGGAGGCGAACGAGCGCATCAAGCCGCGTCACACGTGAGACATGAGCGCTATTTGGCAGTTATCCTAAAAAACAAGGCGTGGGTCTCTGAGGTGATAAGGCATAGAACTCAAGGCGACGGATAGGTCCCACCACCGTGTCGTCTTAGCAAAGCGTTAGAAACACTTGCCGTTTCGTGCACGCGTTGCAGAGCCAGCGCAGCGTTATAAACGCTACGATGCTTACAATTACTTTTGTATTCTTTTTGTAGTAAAAGATACACATACATAATAATGACGTGTTGTAATAGTGCCTCAGGTATGCGCAATAATTGCTTTAAATTGACAATCGCACAAGTAATAACGCTCAAATTTGAGGAAAATTGGTGGGCGCTGTGGATGAGGTCGGCCAAATTTGGTATTAGGGCACGTGAATGGATGACTAAGGTATCTGACTGGCGCAAACATGATAATCGGGAGATGCGTGTCATGTAATAACATGACTTCACGCCACGCTAATGATGCGCTCGCGGTCGTTTTGCTAGCTTGGCATCTACCAGCTTTGTTATTGCGGAACGTGAATGCACATGAACGTGAATATGACATGATAGTCGTGAGATGCGTGTCATGTTAGAAGATGACTACATGCCACATTCATGATGCACTCGTTGCCGTTTCGCTAGCTTCACATATACTAAATTTGGCATTACATGACATGAATGAATAACGAAGGTATGTGACTGGTCTAAACATGATAATCTTATCATGTAACAACATGACTACGTGCCACGCTCATGATGTGTTCTAGGCCGTATCGTTATAGCCTCACATGTACCAAATTGGGTATCATGTGACGCGAACGAATGACAAAGGTAATTGACACGTCTAAACACGATAAGCTGGACATGCGTGTCATATAAAACATGGCTGCTTGCTATGCTCATTGCGCGCTTGCGGTCATCTTACTAGCTCCCCATATACCAAATTCAGTATCACACGACGTGAACATACGACAAAGGTAAATGACATACCCAAAGATGATAATCATGAGAAGGAAGTAGTGTACGTTAAATTTTACGTCCCCCTTGTAGCGTTGGGCTAATTTTAGAGTGACCTGTCAACCTTCCTCCATCATTCTTCGCATATCATCGATTCCCACTGTACGCGGGATCTGCCAATTTTTTTATAGTTGATTGCAGGGTGAAGAACCACATGCACAGCATTGTTGACCTTTGTTTTTCCAAATTTGAGGAGAATACGCATAATATGATTGAAAATGTTTGTTTTGGTAATGGTCCTACACCTCCCGTTCAAAAATACACAAGTAAAATAAAGTACTCTGTGAAAAACAGATGCGCTAGTTGTAGACATATTGTCAAGCGCCGCAACGAACTCATATTTTTTCCATAATAGAAGTGAAAGACGGCTATGAACAGTATACTACTTTCTTCTTTGTTGTTTCTTTCGCACAGAGACTAAAACAATACAGGAAAGAAACATTCTTTCTGAAAGTAGAAACACAACCAAAAATATTTCCGTAAATTGCAGTGAGAGTCTAAATGTGATTATGGGAACCATGCGAAGGAATAAATGAACACAACAGTTTGCATATTTTTAGAAGACTTAACAATTTCAGTTATATTTCGGTAACAATGAAATTTCATTAGATAGAGCGCCGAGTTTTTTTTAACCATGACTGCTACTGACGCTCAAGAACAACGGCGAGAACAGAAGAACGGCAATCTAGTGGACGCCTAATCTGAGCAGTTTCTTTTACGCTAGGACATAGTTATCTCACGAAACAACCCAGTAACTGCAAGGCGGTGTCAGAATTGTTTCGCTTCTTCACGATTATAAGGTGCGCCTCCAGTGTGCCCTAAAGCTCTTGTCACAAAAAGTGAGTGAGCATAGGATATTTGCAGATGTTTTGTTTATAACAATTGGAGCTGCGGAATTCAGTTAGACCGTTTAGGTTGAATATAGTTAACTAAAATTAACCTTGGTGCATATCAAATGTGCCGGATTTCCGACAAAACTAGAGCCAATCTTCAAATAAAAACAATCGATATATCATCAACGTAAATACAATTTTTTGTTAGTTGATCCAAAGATTATTGTAAAGTGCAACCAAAACATACTCTTCAGAGCATTTTTACTAATTTTCTTCTATGCCCGGCTGCAGTGGTCTAGTGGTTAAGGCACTCGGCTTTTGAACCGCAGGTCGCGGGATTGAATCCTGGCTGCGGCGGCTGCATTTTCGATGGACGCTAAAATGCTGTAGACCCGTGTGCTCAGATTTGGGTGCACGTTAAGGAATCCCAGGTGATCAAAATTCCCGGAGTACTCCACTACGGTGACTCTAATAATCATATGGTGGTTTTAGGACGTTAAACTCCACATACTATATGAATACTTTTTATGGCTTTGCTTTTTTCGTCCCTTCCCCAACTTTCCCTCACACAAGCTTAGTATAGCCATATGACCAGGTTTCCGTCTTCTCTTTTTTGTTTTCTGCCGGCTTTTCTGGCCTATAGAGAAGAATATTAAAAATTATTTTATGGGTGATTTCGTTGTCGTTATTTTATTTATAATATAAAAAAATTTTGGTTGCGTTAGGAGTTTTGTCTACAATGAAATTCACTTCACTTCGCTTCGATAATTAGTAAATAAAGTGAGCTCCAACAAAACTGGTAAATTAACGCTTAGCACGATATTACGGTACGAAAACCAAAAGGCTCAATTTTCTTGCCCCGGTGTGGTAAGCTGGAAGTATGTACAGCGTATTCTAATCAGACAAGAGAGGTATGAGTGCAGCGCAGATGATAAATGCAGCGAAGAGTTCCGGCACATAACTTTGGAGCTCTTCTTCTAGTAGCAACCAAGTTGAAATGAACGCCGACGAGTATAGCAATACAAATAATGCCCAAGCCAATAATGCCCGACATAAGCCCAAGCCAACTGCAATAAATCATATCAGGATTCTCGGCGACTGTCGCGAACAGCTTTTTCGCTATTCGCGTGTGCTCGCACTACAGCGTTACAATTTTTTATGCTTTATTCAACGATTACCCTGCTTAGCCCGAAGGCGCTGCAGCAGGGGGGTTACAATGTCGAGAAAAACACATCTTCATTAATACAGCACACTTGTTCATTTGATAAGCGATTCTATTCTCTAATAGGACGAACAAAAAACGAATTAGCATACAAATTAGATCTCGTACTGTACTCTAAAATCTTAAAACCATGATCATTTCGCGAAGAGATATAATGAGGACTGTGAAGGTACTCTTCTTTTCGAATGCCGGTTTTACCATGAAATATTTGGTACATGCTAGCAGAAAGCTTCTGTTGACAACAATCGTGATCTTTGTTCTTCTCTTTCTACATTGCTTTTCATTTCGTCTAGTGCGCATTTCTGGTTAACATCAATCTTCTTAGATTTCGCTGAAAAAGCGGCGTTCTCAGAATAGCTTCTCCGTCCTTCTCTTTGCGGCTGTAGCAAAATAGTCAAAAAGAAGAAGCTGTGTTAGACACAAACAACAGCAGAAGCTTCCACAGCCAAACGGAGTCCTAGAAATCCAGAAACTTCTGGTGAAGAGGAGAGTATTCCGAATATGGGCTACATAACTCTTTGATTAATGTGTGGGGTTTAACGTCCTAGAACCACCATATGATTATGAGAGACGCCGTAGTGGAGGGCTTCGAAAATTTCGACCACCTGGGGATCTTTAACGTGCACCCTAATCTGAGCACACGGGTCTGCAACGTTTCCGCCTCCATCGGAAATGCAGCCGCCGCAGCCGGGATTTGATACCGCGACCTGCGGGTCGGCAGCCGAGTACCTTAGCCACTAGACCACCGCAGCGGGGCGGGCAACAGAAGTGTCACATTGATGAACTACGCGTTGTGAAGCGTAGAAATACGGAATTCGAGGGGAGAGGAACGCTACATGCCGTGTCTTTGTGCTTAGTGATAAGAGATTTTGAATAGCCCTTATCGATCTCGGACTATCATCTACCTTTTGAGGCCAATACAAGCAATAAAATACACCTGCATCGATGAACAGGCCAGTAACTGTGTGAAAACGTTGACGTGCGCCACAAAAACGCATACAAAACACAGAACTCAGTGAACTGGCACTTCACTTCGCAGTCTATTTCGCAGTTGTGTTGTTAAACGCGAAGCATTTCCTTGCCTACTGCAAGCACATTTTGCGTTTACACCTATCTATCTATCTATCTATCTATCTATCTATCTATCTATCTATCTATCTATCTATCTATCTATCTATCTATCTATCTATCTATCTATCTATCTATCTATCTACCTATCTATTTATCTATCATCTATCTATCTATCTATCTATCTATCTATCTATCTATCTATCTATCTCTCCGTCCATCCGTCCCTCCCTCCGTCCGTGTCCTCAATTCCAGGTAAAATTGCAGGGTTATGGCACGAATAACTTGAAAATCACATTGCGTAAGTCCACAAGCCTTTTCACCAACCTACGGACGTCCCCTACCCGTATACCCCGGATGTGGTGTGCGGATATACGCCACAGAAGATGGGCAGTTTACATCCACCCAGGAACAGCGAGGGCAGATATTGGTAATTTAGGTGCGAGAGCGTCAAGAAAAACTTCCTTCGACAGGGTTCACCCAATGACTCAAATGTTGAATACCGAGGTCCCAGCGGGGACGAAAGCTAAGCATGTTTCCCGAAAAACAAGTATTCCACCACAGAGGCAGGCAAGGTCTCGAACTTTCTTTGGAAAAACACCCTGAGAAGGCACAGTGTGGGTTAAACATCGATTGTGGTTGCGCTCTTGGATGTCTAATTTTGTCAGGTAATATACTGCTAAGAGACAGGGGTCACATTACGCTAACGTCAATTGTAGTTAAGCGCCATTCTCCACCTGCGAGGATGGTAGTCAGGGCTATCACGCTCGCAGACACGAGAACTACATATGATCTTACCGTTTTTGTGTGTTTAATACTCATCTCCCTGTGGACCTCATTAGGCACCTGTAAACAACCGGTTATATACGACATATCCAGCTTTCAACATATGTCTGGGCGCACAACATTTGTACGCATCTTTACAGTCATTTTGTATCGTTTTGCTTAATGGAAAAGTTACACCAGTCACAATTCATGCTCATGCTTCACATGAGACGTGCTTGGCCTTATGAAATAGACGGGACGAAAGCACCCTGAGGGAGCACAGTGGCGCAATTATGTAAAAGTTCCAAATCCGGACAAATGCGGTCTCTTCCATTGAGTCGCACGCGATTGGCCCATACAAGCTGTGACGAATGCTGTGACGTTATGAGTGACGAGGACTGGGGTGTCACGTGACTCTTTTTTTCGGTTTTCGGAGAAAGGCGAAGGAACGGTCGGAGAGACCGTCCGAAAGCAACCGGATGAATTGAAATGGCTGCAAGGTGGCCTGGATTGGATTGAAATGGAAAAAATGCGCGACTTTTCAGCACCAGGGCACTAAGACAACATGGCGTTTCCCACTGACATGGTACTTCGCCTTGCCTGTGCGGTAGCTTCAACCGAGCAGAGGCGTCGACGCGAGGTAAAAGATGCATTTGAAGAGTTTAGCGAAGAAGAGTTCCGGCAATGTTTTCGTCTGTCCAAACGAACAGTGCGTAGCTTGTGCGACGAACTTGACCCTATCATCGGATGCCAGCGAGCCAGTGGCCTTTCCACAGAGAGAAAGGTGTTGTGCGCGCTGCGATTTTTCGCCACCGGTAGCTTCCAGCTGAGCATTGGTCGCGAGGAACACATCGGCATGTCTCAGCCGGCGGTGAGCAACACCATCCACGAGGTGACGGAGGCGATCATTACCGTGGCTGCTAGAAAAAGGATGGTGGACTTCCCACTGACCACAGTTGCCAAGGATGAGGCGAAGGCGGAGTTTGCACGACGTGGTTGCATCCCAGGCGTGCTGGCGTGTGTCGACGGCACGTTGGTCGCCATTCGCAAGCCAGAGGGATACAGCCTGGCCGACACGGCGAGTTTCATGTCCAGAAAGGGCTATTATGCCCTGAACGTCATGATCGTAAGTACCGTTCGGATCCTTTCTTACTCGCCCATCGGAGTAGCTGTTCAGTTTTGACGTCGGAGCTGGGAAAAGTACCAATTCAAAGAATAAGGGAGAACATGCGGAGAAATGGGTGCGTGCTAGTTGGTGGCTCGCATGGCCTCGGTTATCATAAGTGGAAAGTGTTTGTGTAAGTGAGCCAGTTGTCGTATTTTGTGTCTTCGTTCTGGCATGCATGCGCAATGAAGTTGAGCATTTTGAAGGTAATCAGAATATGGGCTGTAGTCGTAGCAGAATTATACACACGATAGGGAAGTATTTCAAACACGAAAGTACTTATAACCACAATTGCATAGGCTAGCTGTGGTATGTACGAGTGTTCTTTCCCAATAGCATGGCGTAGGTTTTCATTTATTGATCATTCAGTGGAAGTCGTAGCCATGTGTACAGGGGAATGGTCATTGCCCCCTTCTCTCCTCAGTTGCTACACCCTGTCCCTGTGTTCTCCTCTAGGTGAAACTGCATGTACCAATGACTGTACTAGTATGCATTGTTTCCGGCTTATGTGTAAAAAGAAGGGGTTTGTTTGGAGCATAGATGCAGTACTATTTTGTATCACTCATTGCAGATGTGCAACGCGCGGCTGCGCATCCTTGTCGTGGACTCACGATTCCCAGGTTCGTGCCACGACTCCTGGGTTTGGGAACACAACCCTTTGCGTTCACGCCTAGCTGCACAGCTGCAGCCTGGCGAATATCTGCTTGGTAAGTATTAATGTGAACTAACTGGGGTAGAGCACTCAGCTGCCATTTTTCTATTGCAGGAGACGCAGGGCATCCCCCCGAGCCATGGGTCCTCGTTCCAGTCCCTGGCAGTCACCTCGGCAACACCTCCGAAGGCCGATTCAACAAGGAGCACGCATCCATGCGCAATGTTGTGGAAAGATGTATCGGAGTATTGAAGAGCAAGTTCCGCTGCTTGCAGCACTTTCGAACGATGCTCTACAACCCCGATCGAGCAGGGCGAATTATTTATGCCTGCGCTGCTCTCCACAACATTGCATTGGACGCGGGGGACTGGACCTCGGATGAGTATGTTGGGGACATGCCACCAGCTGAGGATGACGATGGGGAGCCAGGAGAGAGCCATGTGATCACACCCCGCAACGTGCTGCTCAGAGGACAGCAGCAGCGCAGCGCTGTCTTGGGCCTTTTTTGAAGTGCACAGGAACGCGGTAAGCTGTCATATCACCCACATAATTTATTCATACTAATTCCAGTGCACCCAGGCAAGACAGGGCCGTGTTTGTCACAACACAAAGTACTTACTCGTGCTTCAACATTATGCATGGTGGCAATGAAAAAATGCTGCTTTTTCTTTAAATGTCACATGAATTAGGCAACGGAAACACCCTTTTCTATATCAGTGATCACAGTCACAACAGACTAGATTGGAGCAAGCACATATGAGGGGCACTCTGTGCTGACTGTTGCCATCAAAAGATTGTGGGAACAATGCAGCCACGTCACAAAACTTTTTTCACGAAATCGCATAAAAATTGCAGTTACATTAGAAACATGTTGCAAGAACGCATGATACGTATGTCCGTCTCTTCTCATAGTCATTGACTGCAAGCATTCAATTGTACACATTTAGGCTTGCCGAGCACAATGCCGTGCCGGCTTTTTGTTCATTGTCCTCAACATTGTATAAATATTTAAATAATATTTCATTTGATTTGAATTCACGACTACAGTTATACTGCAATGCTACAAAATACCTAAATCAAAGCAGCAAATAACATGTGCGTTCTTTTGATGACATACGGCATGAATATTTGGCTCAGCAATCTCACTGCTCCCAAAGCATACCACGTTCAAAATTATTTCCTGCAATGAGTAATTTACAATGAAAACAGTCGCTGGCATGTTGCTGTGATGATGACCCTTTTCATTAGTGAAACTGTGCGACATACCCACTTGCTAGTTTAGTGATCTCAAAAAAGACTTGGTTGTAGTTGTACCTTAGCCTCATTGCGCTGAAATGACAATATCACAGTGTAAGCAATTTTCGGCAGGTAAACATGCTTCATAAAGAATGCAGCGAGCTGCGAAACAGTGTGAGGCTAAAAAAAATCACAGTCCAACACTATGTGGTAATCCTGCATAAAAAGCGCAGTGAGCTAGAAAACAGTGAGGCAACACAAATATCACAGTGCTAAAAACATTTACAAAAAATGTCAACTATACGCTCTTGGTCTTTGTGTGGATGACTAGACACCTTTAAGATGGTTGGGGGAGGGGGGAGACGCTGCCTCACGAGTAGGTCGAACATAAATTGAGAAACGCATATATCGAACATCAAAATAGATGAAAGACATGTGAAGAAAAAAATGCTGTACTCCTTGTACAAAGTAAATGCTAACTTAAAGGTAGTAATATGTATTAAATGTAAAAAAAACAACGTATGAAATGGTACGCTGACTGCAACACGTAAACAAATAAAAACTAATAAACCAATAATGCATGATAAACATTTAAAACATTAAAGACATGAAGTAAAACTTAGAATAAACGCATATATCGAACATCAAAATAGATGAAAGACATGTGAAGAAAAAAATGCTATACTCCTTGTACAAAGTAAATGCTAACTTAAAGGTAGTAATATATATTAAATGTAAAAAAACAACGTATGAAATGGTACGCTGACTGCAACACGTAAACATATAAAAACTAATAAACCAATAATGCATGATAAACATTTAAAACATTAAAAACATGATGTAAAACTTAGAATAAACGCATATATCAAACATCAAAATAGATAACTATGTATCTCTTTCCCGCAGAGGGCCCTCAGTCATGGCCCGCTCCAAGGATAGGATCGCCTGCAGGATGCTCTCCTGTGCTGCTGCCGCCCGCTCCTATGCTGCGGCCGCCCGCTCCTGTGCTGCTGCCATACGCCGCGCTAGAGAAGTTATGTGGAAGGCTCACCTTCTGATCCCCCGCACCGCCTGCAGTGAATCATCATGGTGGAAATGTTTGCATGAGCTGCTGAAGAACTCTCGACCATCTCGTGGCTCGAAGCTGCTGCTGCGGAGAATTGCAACGTGAACAACAATTTCCCCTCAGTTGAAAATTCAATGGCCTGGTGGAATCCTTTGAAAGTGTGAAGCTTCGTGTACAAGCTATGCCCTCTTCGTTTGGATCAACAAACAATTGCTGGAACTACTCTTCATTCATCTCCTCAAAATGCATCTCTTACCATCAAACAGCCCTTTTCAGGGCTAACCCACCTTTTGCCTGGCAGTTTATCATTGCAGATGTCAGATACCGTGCCCTCAATACAATGCATGTTTCTTATTTACAGCCCAAGTTGGTTTCAGTCATCATAACAGAGCCTCAAAAATGTTCACACCCTTTACGTAAAATTTCAACAAACGGTCTACTCACATCTAGCAACTTCTCAGTCAGCTCGAGGCTCTGGTCGCACTGGGAAGACACCCGCAACAAGGTGTCGGTGCGCCGTGGCCTCTGCCGACGGCGAGGCCGCACAGGAGGCTGAGGCACTGAAAACATGCAGCATTTTCGTCACCGCATGCTGTGGTAGGCTTTAAGTCTATGGCCATGTTGTAGATAATTGGGCAATTCGAATAACATACGAGAGGTTATTTTCTCAAAACACTTTGATGATCAATAACTTACCCGGTGCGGCGGGGCCGCTTTCAAGGTAGCTTGGGGGGCCTTCTGTGGAGTAAAGAATAAAAGTTCACGAACTGGGGGCACATACGTCCTATAATCAATAAAACACTAAGTTCTCAGATGCTTACGTGTCACTGTGTCACTGTCACCTGCAGCCGCTTCAGTGGCTTCCACCTCAACCTCCACTGCAGGAGCGGGAACATCCGCCTGCTGGAAAGTGTCATGGGCATAATCTTTCAGAAAAAGGGTATTCGTTACTCTGGCTATTTTACAACCTTACGTACTAAACATCTGCGGAAATGTTCTGCAGCTATTCAGTGGTCATTGATATCACGTATTACCATTTTAGTGCATGCACTTGCCCGCAGGCATTTCGTGTCTGTTTGATAAATAAATACGCCTTTTACTACAAGGGCTGCAAAGTGAGATTTCAGTTGACAAACCTACCTGCTTTTGAATTCTTTTTCCTGCACTATCTTACTGTTCAACAAGGTTCCCCTAAAGGCACCCCTTACAAAATGGGCAAACTCTCTCATGGCACTGCTCAGGAACCCGTGATACTGCGGCGGCAGAGTGCTTACCTGTTGATATTCAAGGGAAGCGAAGACGCCACCGAAGCGTGCCAACCCGGTTAGTTGCAGCAAGCGACCACGGAAGCCTGGCAGACGACCCCCTCCAGTGCCCCTGGAAATATACACCAATGTCAAAGAACAAATCGCCCGCACATTCGACGGTCACTCACGTTTGTGCCTCCTTGATGGCGGCGGCGTCACGGCGGGCCTCGTGCACCTGCCTGCGCCACCAAGCCTGCCACTCATCCACGCTTTTCTGCGCAGGGCCTTCAAGGTTCAGCGCGTCCCTGAGCTCTTGCCACAGCCGCCGCCGGTCGGCGACCGTGACGCCATGCTGCAGCTCAATGGCTTTCGCCGCGAGCTGCGGATGTTCACTCATGAAGGCGAGCACCAGCGCGCGCTGACCCTCGGAAACGCGGATGAGCCGCTGCTGCTGGTGGCTAGCGGTGCCGTTGCCCTCCGCCATGACTACGCTCTACCGAGCCAACGACTTCGAAAGTTGCGCCGTTTAGTAGTGGAGTTTTGAAACCAGTAACTGCTTGAAACAAAGTTGTACCTAGCGCCACCACAAACCGTCCCGCTAAATTTAGCGTTGTTTAGAACAATAACATATAAAATACGTTTGGATTGTATCGTACTCCTTATTAAACAATTGAAAACTAGTGCCAACACATTTTAATAGTGCTCAGTAATAGTCAAACGCTTCTGAACATGTTACAAACACTTTTTACTTTGCTATACGGCCCCCAAGTCAACGTCAAAATGATGACGCAAGCCTCCATTTCCCTCATTGTCTGTTCACTTTCTCTCGTCCTCGCGACCTTTGCGGACCGCCCACTTTTTGACGTCACCGACAGACCGCCTCCGTCCGGATTTGGAATTTTTATATAATTGCACCACAGATCTATGGCTAAGCAAGCAGACCTTCGAACATTGTCACCCATGCAGAGCGTGTCTTCATGTCTGTAAAGCCGCGCATGCTCCTGTGCAGGTGACGTCACCACCCGCAACGGTTGCAAGTTGTCGCGCCACAAAGCAAGGCCGGCTGCTAGTGCGCTATAGACAGACGTGGCCACGGCTATGTATCTGTTTATTATCTAGGCCGTTTTTTTATGATCGCATCAACTCACTAATTATCAGTGACTCATGGAACCTTATAATGATTCCCCGTGTGCTCTTTGGGTGGAAGGTATTTCTCTTGCTGTTCCGACGAATTAACGGAAACTACGCGAAAGTAGTCGTCTAATCTTGCTCAGAGTGGGTTCTTCTTAAGAATTGGCCTTTCTACTGTAGCGTCAATTCGTACTGGCTGAACACCTTGAGGACAGTATAATTTCAACCTATTATATTTAACATATGTAAAAATTCATTTCATGAGCTTATCGAAAATAATTCCGAAGGGGGTTGACAATGCAGTGCTGTATTTATGGCAGTTCTTATGAGCACCTGTGTTCATTGATTTTCTTTAAAAAAAACAACGTTGTGCGATGGGAAGAAAAAACAACACGAACATATTCGTGGATGAGCAGAACCTAATGTTTTTTTGTATTCGCTGCGTCTCTGAGACGCACATTCTTGTTATTCAGCATGTGGGTTCTTTCATCGGGGTAAGTCCATTGATAAAGATTGTCCTGGCAGCCATACGGCCCACCAGAGACCATTAGGAGGAGAACAAACCTTGTTGGTCACCTAAAAGCAAGCCCCTAAACGTGAAACCACGAACAATCTGTGAGAACGAAAGCGGTGTCGTCTGGTTTTCCAGTGGTTTAAGGAATCATCAGAAAAGCGAAAAGAAAGTCTACCTCAAAAAAAAAACTGAAAATGCAAGCAGTCCAAGTCAGTGTGACGTCGATGAATGTTTTCGCTGTGTCGGGAGAGAATAGGTTGCGGAGCAGTTTGGTCGACGGCGTTAGTGAAATCCTTGGACTGTCTACGCTGAGTAGCATATAGAAAACTTTTTTGCAGGAAATCATTTCACGAGACCCGTTACCTTTTGGCAACTTGTTACTGAATGGGTGCGTTCTGAGAAAACGTGCCTTCCAGCACATCACTGACATATGATAATGAGCTGTACAAAAATGTATTCAATGAAATGGATGTATGCATAGAATAATCGAGACGATTGCATATTATTGCAAAACATTTCGTGTACAGCCGATTACAGACAGCTCTAATGATCATGGATGATTGGTGGAATAAGTAGAATATGGTGCCTACACTGAGGAAACGGTTGTGCTATGTATACGCATTACGAAGAATAAATATCCCAGAACCATTTTTCTGCATCCTGCATGGTGGTGTAGTGTTACAAATAAAGAAATGTAAAATGTTTAGGCATCATCCTGGCTGCAGCGGCTGCATTTCCGATGGAGGCGGAAATGTTGTAGGCCCGTGTGCTCAGATTTCGGTGCACGTCAAAGAACCCCAGGTGGTCGGATTTTCCGGAGCCCTTCACTACGGCGTCTCTCATAATCATATGGTGGTTTTGGGATGTTAAACTTCCCATCTCAATCAATCAAATCAAATGTTTAGAAAGTACTCTCAGTAGCGACCTCACTTGGACCCCACACATATATATTTGCACAAAAGCGCTTTGCAACTATATTTTTTTAGGTAAAGTAATAGGGTACTCCCTCTAGGATTACTCTTCTGACTTACAACACGTGCATTCAAGCTTGAATGGTATATCTTGCATTTATGAGGGGCCATTTTACCAGAGATTGTTTCTTCAAAATATACATCGTGAGGAAATCAGGGTTCTCTTGCGGATCATCGAAGACTCGATTTACCTAGTACACTAATACAGTTACCCAAAGTTTGTTTTTTAGAAAAAAGACGAAATGTGAATTCTTTACGTTTTTCTAAAAACTTATTTCGGAAAAAATACTCAGTATGCTACGTTTTGTCTGACTAGCCGCGGCTAGGATACGCCGTCGTAGCTGATTGATATAACTGGCACCGATATTTGCATGAACTAAACACAGTTATTTTTCAGAACAGTTAAACACTACAATCTGCTACCCCGGGAGATTTTTACATCTAGAACTTTTGCTACATCAGTGGAAAATTATCTACTTGCTGTTTAGTATTCCGATATGTTGTATACTAAAGCTGTTTCACGAACGTCTATACAACAGCCGATTAGTGTTTTAACTGTACGCGGTAATCGGCCGAGTGCAAAACATACTAAGATATCGATGCATCTACTACTCACTTTTGCCACTGTTGTCTTCCACCAGCAAAGCAAAACATAATGCACTCGAAGAAGAGAGACGCCATTGCAAATTTATACCATTTTTGTATGAATCAATAGAGCTATACTAACGGTGACAAAAGAAAAAAGACACCCATGTACTTGTTCGTCAAACAAAATATTATGCATGTTGTCCCAACGTAGAAAGAACAAGGCACAAGACTTTGTTGTGACGTGAATAGGCAAGGTGGTATTCAGACAAAATAACAAAAGAGCAGATGACCCAACGTCGTCTTTCTCAAAAACTCAGCAACTGCTCGGGCTGCTTGCTTCGTTCCCCTCTATTGTGCCACCAATTATTAAATCGTGACAATATATAATAAAGCGTGGATATTAGTGCGTAAACTTTCAAAACTTATGACATTTTTGGCGATAAATTGAAGACACGTAATCCGTACTGACTAAAGTTTCAATTAATAGGAGGACGTGCGGCATTTTTTTATGGCTAAGCATTATTCGAGATCTCAAACATGACAAAATTGGTAGCCTGAAGCGTCACTCTATAATTTATTCTTAATCTGAAGCACTCTTGCAGAAATGGTCCAAGAAGAGGGCAACGACTGTTATTAAAGCTGGTGCCGGAGTTTCTAATTTAGAGCACACTTCCCACTTCTCCACACGGCACTTACGTACTGAGACACGCCGGACGGCAATTCAGGACCCGGTGTGTTCGTAGTAAATTTTTTATTACCCAGACGCACTACTTAGTTTATTGGACGCAGCCGTGGGTTAGGATTACTTTGCGAATTCATGAGTGCATCCTTAAACGTTGGCAGTGCCCCGAGTAATATTTTATTGGGTCATTGAGCAATGTACAGTGACTGACAAACTGAAAGACATCTGTTTTCAGTGACAAATACTTTTCTAGTATATTATTATAAGCAGCATTAGTATTCAACATTTTTACCGACTGTCAGTGAGAAACCTCGCGAAGAAACGATGTAATCAAAGACACACATATCCTTCAAAGAGCCGATCATCAATCATGAAGTCTGAACAATGCAGAAGAAATTAACAACGGTATCAGTGAATCTGGCTTTAGGACTTGCTTTGTTCTGTGATAAGCAATTATTCTTTGCTCAGATGCATCACGTAAGCAATGAGCGCGAAAATTTGAGCAAACATATTAAGTGAGAATTCGCTCATCCAGCAAATAAATCACCACTACAACATTTACAAAATGAGGCCATCCACATACTATCGTTCAACTCATTCAGCTCCTATGTTTCCTTCATACTTTATAATGACAGAGTGCTTTTACAACATAGCCTTGTTAAATACGAGTTAATATAGTGTTTTTTAAACTACTGAAGAACCCTTCTCTAGTGAACATATTTCTACCATCTATTTTTGTTAACACCATCTAAGCAAGATTCGCAGCTAACAAAAAATTATTGCTGCCAGTAGGCCTTACTGATTATGGAAAGCTCCATGTTTTTTTAATTCGTTATTGACCTGGAACAGCCTTCCTGCTAACGCTAAGCATTCAGAAGGGCACATTCAGCCAGACTAGAAATGGTTGAAAAGTTTTTGTAGCAACCATTGAAGATCCCACCAAGTACGACAAAGAGTAATGTTACCCTTATCAAAGATTGTACCATGTAATATATTTACCACTCTCGAAAAACTCACAACACGTGATGTTATTCTGTAAACAAAATTTACTATTCGCCCTAATGATTTGGTAAGTCCACGGCACAACGCCGTCATAACTCGGCCTTGTACGAACAGTGTTGAGAAGATCGAGCTATATATAACTGTAAAGCACAAAAAACTGCTTAGAAGTAGTGAAAACTGCACTCTTCCGGTTTGTCTAATAGAAGCACCGGATATCCTTCCCTGTAAAACACCTCGTGGCGTAGTTATTTCCTCCGCGCCCGTTCATTTCTGGCTGCAGGAAACCCCCCGACGTCCACACAGCCCACAGTACACCGACTGCTAAATAATTCACCTTCTGTGTGTCCGCTTGCGTCCGGAATTAGACACGTAATTGGGAACCAGCCCAATCTTCCAGTGCCAATTAGCCACAAGAGCCTAGCTCCACAAGTGCGTAAGAGTTACCTAAACGGCGCTCATTGTAAATGGTTTGGACCACTTGGCTTCATTACAAATACATTACATGCAGAAGGCGTGCTCAAATGAAGCACAAATTCTACCTAGTGTGCTACTGGCACCGTTAATTATGTTTTAGGAAACGTTCGTACTCACTGAGGCAACGAAAGTGTCAGATATAATAGTGCATTTTTCGCCTTTTCAATGAGAGTGGTTAGCTTCTGAAGTACAGCATGGAGCTGACAATTGTTTAACAAAAAGGCAGTGTTTCCAGCAATGAAGCTACAGTTCCACGGCTTCTTGGGATCTTAAGGCTAGGCTGTCAGCCTCATATCACTCATATCTGGAAACTGCTCACGTGGCGCGAAGTGCAATCTAAAGCCGGGATAAGAAAAATCTTCCTTCGCCACGCTCGCTTCATCTGGGAAGACAGAGATTTCTACAAATAGGCACATGATACTACTTCTTAGTAAAAAAAATGGCCCCGTATTTTTATATTTCACTTCAAAGAACGTCAAAAGATAGTATTTTGTCTGCAGGCGATCGTACCTCCATGTCCTGTTCGCGGACAGGTTCTCAGAAGAATCAATAAGCGCGGCGTTGTAACTGTCTTTCTCTATGGAGGACACCTCCACAACACTACGTGGTGGATGGGCAAATTGGAGGGAAAAGAATAGGAAGGAAACAGGTAAGAAAAGGGTTAAAATTACAATAGAATTCATCTGCTTCCTGTATGCGCAGTCGGCCGAGAAAAGCGCTGAGAAACCTTGGGGTGCAGTGATGTGCATGTTTTAACTTCTTCAGATATGTCTATATCGAAGTCGATGAGACTGACTTTATATGACCAAATAACTTCTTAGAGTTCAAGGTCATGCATTTCGCTCTATCAGATAAAGGTCATTCATCACCTTCACCAGTTCGCACGTGGTTGTGACCTTAAAGAAGGCAGCAATTGGTCATCGTCAGCCATCTAGTAATCTAATCTGCGATGAGGTGCGTCGAGATTTATACGTGCGGCTTCGAACATTCGAGCCTTATGACACGTGTTTGCGTAAGCACTAAAATAAACTGGACTGTTCGCGTCCTGCGTGCGATCTTAAAAGAAAAATGTCAAACAATTGTGGTGATTCAGCAACCTTCCAGGATTGTCTGGTTTGAACATATATAGCTGCTTTTGTGGGTGGAAAAATATTCTAAACAGCATAGTTTTGCTACAAAATTCAACTGACTTTATGCTACTGAATGTGTGCGAACTTAGAGGAGGATTGTGAAGACATTTCTTATGGTCGTGCCACCTAAATATGCACTCGAACCATTGTGATACGGCATCTGTAATATCCGCCGCCAGTTCAATACCTACCACCTGGGTGACTAATTCCGCAATTAACTTAAGCTGGCATTGCACTCTGGGAACCCACCGGATATAATTTCTGAACACATTGACAGCTCCTCTTAGACATCGCTAACGTAACAGTTATAGCCAGCTGAAACACCGATGACTGCGCAAGGTAATTTAGAAAAAGGTTCGTTGGTTTTACGTACACTTTCCCATCGCGCTCTTTTTTCCAAGCAGCTGGTGTTGCTGAAGACTGGCAGGTCTTCGATGTCACTTTGAGGCGGCTATAGCGATTAGAGTCCCACTTCCACTGATGTTATCACTTGCACAAAAAAAAACTCAATAATTGCATGCGCGGGAAAGAAGATATTTCACGACGCACCACTGCCTTCGTTTCTACCTGCTCGATGAATGCACATTGCCCCGCCACGGTGGTCTAGTGGCAAAGGTACTCGGCTGCTGACCCGCAGGTTGCGGGCTCGAATCCCGGCTGCGGCAGCGGCATTTCCCATAGAGGCGTAATTGTTGTAGGCCCGTCTGCTCAGATTTGGGTGCATGTTAAAGAGCCCCAGGTGGTCGAAATTTCGGGAGCCCTCCACTACGGCGTCTCTCATAATCATATGGTGGTTTTGGGACGTTAAACCCCACATATCAATCAGTCGATGAATGCACTTCACCTGACAAACACGTTCTCATATTCACTTATAAGCTTTGATGTGAACTTGCTGGAACCAAGCGACGCCATTGTTGGGTACCGGGACAGGAAAAAGGTGAAATGGCTCCAGAAGATCAGAAAACTAGAAACAGCAAAGAGCGAGAAACCTACACGGCTGATACCTCCTACTAATAACACGAACAGTCTTGAACATAATACATAGATCTTTTGTCTTTATATTGTCTATTATGCTACGCAGCATGCCAAAGTAAGTGTTTGTGAACTACATGCAAAAGCGTAGTATAAGAAAGGGCGTGCTTGGGATTCGTAGCCTTCGCTGTTATGCCACAGAAAGTTGTCGCCGAGTATAGTTATGTCTTCACTTTAGCATATCTATAGTCTTGTCATATATGATAAAGTGTTATATATAGCTGGACCATATGTATTTGTTTTTCTTTCACATCGTCTCGCTGTGGCCGGTGCCACCGCAATATTTTCTTTTTTATTCTAGCTTGTTCTCGCCTTTACACTGAGATTTCGATGTCACGACGAATCAACTTTGTGCGCATTAAATCTTCTTGCTTCGTTCGTGCCGTGTTGTGCGTTATATATGAATTTTTGACACCAATTTGTGATGAGCTTTGTGACATCTAAAACCTATGATGTCAATTGTATTTTAAAGTACTGACTTAAAACAAAATCGTAGTTTTCTGGAGTGCCTATCATTCAACTATACAAGGTTAATTTTACATAAATGCATCATTAATCGATGACTCGGTACCGCATACATATATTTACTACCATGCCACAAATACTGAGCGATTGTCAGAAATCACTAGTACTTTTTTATTTATACAGTGTTTTTGCCACTTGCACAGTGCTGTCTGTTAAAGATATAGTGAGGCTTTGAGCGGCGAAACACCGTTTTCGCAGTTTACATACGGCATAGCAGCACTGAAAGAACGCAATTTGATAGTAGTGTAGTTAAGAAGATCAGTGCTACTCCAAAAGGCAGCGGGTACTACTCAGTCAAAGCAGGTGATTCTTTGTAGTCCTAATTTATTGTAACACGTATTATTACTACTTTATTTATTTGTTGTTCCCAAGTGTCCTAGCATTTCTGAATGACCTCTAAGTTTTGAATTAATCATTCCTTCCCAATTTGAGAACGTGCCATTGATTTTTGAAGGAAAAACAGACAATCAGCGCTTATGCCAGTTCAGACATCACCATGCAACTAGTGACTGTTTTCTCTGTTTAAAACAAGTGGTGCTCTAAAACAGCTTGGTTTAATTGGCAGTTTGTTATACCATTTTTCTGCGGAACTCTATATTCACAGCTAATAAAAGTTGTCGTCACCTTACTGGGAATGAAAATTTTGACAACCGGTTCTACAGAAACTGTATTGTCACTCGCAAGTTGAAGTCAATTCACGCTTTACTATTATTAAGTTGTCAGGGGATGAGAATATCTTTTATCTTTTCTTTTTCTGACTGCCTCGGATTTTCTTTCCAAGCTCCCCTTACGTGCCTGCTGTCAATTTCCGCAGCCACGCGTCGCATCATTCCGCGGAGTACCTCAGCATCGCGGCAGTGTTTGGTCGCAGTGAGAATGGTTTAAGCCGCAGGCGGGAGAGGCTACTTAAAGCAGATCCGGAACAATGACAATGAAGCAGACTCTCACTCAATTTTCATTACTTGTGTGGTGTTGCAAAAAAATGAGTGTCCCTATTTCAGTTTACCGCTGTAGGCGATTCATTTGCCGACTTGTCGGGCGACGCAGCAGAAGGAACTAAGTAAAATTGAAAGGAAAAAAGATGCGCACCCGCTAAGGATTTTCTTGTGTAGGTTTTAACTGTAAATGGCTTCTGATTCTCTTACCGAACTTTTATCCTTTCGGTATGTTTATTCAGCAGCAGGATATATAAGAACTCTTTGCAGTCACTTTTTTGAGTGAAGAAATGAGCTCCTCCATAGTTTGTTCCTGGTGAATGCTAGCTCTTCTGCGAGCTTATTTTTTGGAATATATATATATATATATATATATATATATATATATATATATATATATATATATATTCTGGAGAGAAGAGACACAAGCTAGCAGTTGTCTTAGTTTTATTTCCAACGGTTTCGAACGGTGGACCGGTCTACGTCAGGGTTTGTGAATAAAAGCGACGCTATGCGAACATGCCGCATCGACGTGGTGGTGCAAAGAGGAAACGGGAGAGAGCAATCAATTAGTAATATTTTACAGTGATGAGGTATGCTGTGCCAAACAGTTCTCGTCTCATTGGCTGGAGCTAGCAAAAGAGAGAAGGATGAGAGAGGTCCTGTTTAGAGTGGGACACATGTCGTATGTTTGGGCAAATCATAATATCAGAGGCAGCGGAAGCCAAACAAACAAATAAAAATTCAAAAGTGTACCAAAAAAGAAAAGAAAAAAAGAAGAAAAATGAAAAAAAAAAACGAGGAACAAAGGAGAGAGCAGGGAGGCTTGCGCGACGCACCGCTGAAGGTCATGGAGGAACATTGTTAGTGAGCTTGGGTGGCAAGCAATTACTTGTTGCGAAAGGGGTGACCCTCGCAGAGACAGCGCCCGATGCGGCCCCTTCTGTTGTCATTTAGGAAAAAAAGGAAAAACTGGTGTGGCAGCCTGGGCTAGTTGGTATGGCATGACGATAGTTATAGCGCGAGAACAAAACGACGACACAGAGACAAGAAGAGTCTTTCGTGTCGTTCTTGTCTCTGTGTCGTTGTTTTTTTCTCGCGCTATAACTATCGTCATCGGGAAATTGATGTTTCGCTGAAACCACACTGACACGTTCCATATGTGTGTGTGGGGGGGGGGGGGAGCGGTAGATTTCGGGGGACCTGCTCGCTGGATTCCGTGCCGACCGCTTGTGCCCTCGCGATGTCCGACGTCTGCGTAGCTCTGGCCGACTGGGCTCTCCCTACGTCATTTCCTCACGCCAACCTCTGACGAAACTGTAGCTATAACCGACTGGACTTGCTCTACGCCACCTCCTGACGCCGACAAGAGCTCTCGAAAGTAGTGCCCCGTCCTCGGACTCCTGGGACCGTGTTTCCATCTTTTCTATCTCTCATATTCCCTCGATATGTCGTCGCTCTCTCGCTTACCGCCTCACGCCTCTTTCTCTCTCTCTACACCTTTATTCCTACCATTTTTGTCCCTCCTCACCCCCATCCCTTGTTAGCTATTGTAGAGGTATCGCTCGCTGAAGCAGACAGTTACGGGGCTCACTATTCTCTTCCTTTCTCTCTTAGAACCATTTAGTAGATTTCGGGGCAAAGATGGGGAAAACACACAAGGCCGTTTGAAAAGTAAAGGCTAAATTTTGGGCCATAAGGCATATGTTCTTGATATGACAGCGTGTAAATATCCAGCCATTTTGTACCACTACCCGAGGCGCTTGTAAGTGATACCAGCTGGCACTGGTTTGATTCTCCCACTTACAAGTAATAAAGGAAACATAAGTAAACCGAATGTATGAAAACAGAAAAAAATGTGAAACCGCAACCAATAATAAGAGATAATAGAACCGGTGATATTGTGCGGGAGATATGTGCAGAACTCTGGAAACTCAGGATAATGCAAACCGACTAAACACTAATAAAAATGAAATAATATATTTAACTGTTATAAAAATAATAAAATTAAATTAAAAGAGTCTTAAAACAAAGAAATACATATGTGAACAGAACATGAAAATATGTTCGGTTGGTCAATTCCCCCGGGGCACATACTTTGATCATGTCGAGGAATATTATATTGAATATGCCAGACTCAATTCATGTCCCATCTCACCTCTGCACGTCTCAAGGAACAATAGATTGCCGATGCGTTCATTGAAGCCATGTGTTAGTGTTTGGAGTTTTGGGATGAAGTATGACTCCCTTTGTTCACGTTCACGAGTCCCGCGGAAGCCTGACAGAAGGAGGGTGACTCGTATTTTATCGAATGAGTGTTCAGGAAAACTTAGATGCTTGGAAAAAGGAACGTTTGGTAACGTGTGGGCGTGGGCTTTGTGGTTATTGAAACGTAGTCTGAACGCCGTAGCACTCTGACCAATATAGTGCTGGTCACAGACCTTACAATGCAGCATATATACTACGTTTTAGCTGTCACGATTCAGCGAGTCTCAAATTTTGAATTTGAAGACTGAGGATGAAGCCTTGGCAACACAGGTGGTGGCCATGTGTTTGCAGACTTGGCAGCGTGGTTTCCCGCATGGCTTACAAAACGGTTCACTGCTTTCAGACGCGGTCGTCTTAGCTCTAACTAGATTGTCTTTTATATTCTTTCCGCGGTGGTAGACCACTCGCGGTGGCTCCGGGAAAATTGAGGATAGATGCGCGCTATACTGTATAATTTTAAAATGTTTTGAAAGTATATTTTTGAGGTGCGATAGTGTGGATGAGTATTTGACAACAAGGTTTGTTTGGTTTGTTGAATGGCGTGGCTTCGAGCCCGACAAAATTTTGTTCCTATCTAAACTGCGTGCCCAGCTGATAGCATCATCGATAATTCTCTCTGGGTTCTCTTTTGCCTCAAGAGCCGTTTTAAGATCCTTGGCATGACCTTCCAAATCTGACACGTCCGAACAAATTCACCGGTATCAGTGTGCTTGCGAGTATGGGATGGCTGTCTTGCAGTGATGCGGATGGCTACTCTTAAAATGAAGATACTGATGGTGATCCGTTGGTTTTTTGTATAGGTTCGTGCAAGTTTGTTTCTCAATATTTTGAACTGTTACATCAAGAAATTTTATATTTCACTTGGACAAAGTGTGTGTAAACGAAATTGGTGAGTGAGTTGAATTAGTCATCTACGAATGACAACAGACTTTCCTCTCCGTGGTGCCAAATCATCAATATATCGTCCAAGAATCTTTTGTACACGAGATGCTTCAATGTCCTGGTTGCAAAAAAAGGTTCTTCAATATATGCCATAATATATTTGCGTAATTAGGAGCCATCCTTGTACCCATAGTGGTGCCGTTTATCTGTAGAAAGTGCTTAATATTGAACTCAAAAGTTATTGTGGCTGAGTACCAACCGCAGCAAAGTTAACAGCGTGTCCTCATCTAAGCCCACCGGCACACTGGCCTTCTTGAAAGCTGTGACTGTTGCATCAATGCCATCTGACTGTTGTATGTTTGTGTAAAGTGACACTACATCCATTGTCACAAGGACGCTATTGTTAGGAACCTCGAGTCCGGTAATTTCACGGAGAAAGTGGTTAGTGTCACTAATGTATGAGGGGATAGTTGGAACAATATCAATAATGATGAAGTCTAGCGCGCTTGACGTTCTTTCTGTTACTGTGCCGTTGTTTGAAAAAATTGGACGACCGCGGTGGTTTTTTTTGTATTTTAAGGAGCAAATAATAGTGGCCTGGAACCTAACCTAACCTAACCTAACTCGAGTCAATGATGTTGAGAGGGCTAAGCTCCAGAGTTACATCGATAAACCGTGAATTGTTCGTAAACCTCACACAACCGATCATCGTTCAAAACGGCGAGCACACGCTGCAGCCGTTTTGCGAGCCCTCCAATACGCCGCCTTGTGTTTGTCGCTCATACTAGATGCTCACAGAATGCCGGAGAAAGAGTGAGCGCGCCCAGACCGAACGGTTTTCAACGCAAGGGCGAACGCAGTCTTCTATCACATGAGAGCACGCATAAGCGAGAAAGGAACGCTGCAGCACCATCTAGTGAGCAATACGAAAACTGGCGGTGCGAGTGCCACAGAGCCATGTAATGAGAGCTCTGAGTACTATCCACGGCTACTACAACGCGGGACTTGCCTACGCCTCAAAAAGCTCGCTCCTAAAACAATGAAAACTTCCCAATACGAATCAATGTCACGTGAGGCAAGTTCTTTTCTTTCTCATGAATACCACTTTCTATTTTTTCTACTATTCATGAGGAGGAAAAGGTGTCTCTAGAAACATTGAAATTTTCTTCTCTTGTCTTCCTTCGAATCACATTGCATTGAAAAGGACTTTTACCATTACTAGCATTGCAGTCCAGCTCAAACTTTATGAAAGGTCGTGCGACTACCAGTGCAGGCGCAGAAAGTAAGTACATATTTTTATTCAATACATAATATATAAGCAGAAGCTCTGCTATATGATGCACGTTTGGCCTTGTACACAAGTGCACAACGCCTCCTAATAGCAAGGCTATGCCAAGAGTTTCACTTTCTTTGTATTCGAACTGTTTCACCACATGCGCATCACTCAGTAGATTCGCCACACAACGTGTGTGGGCTGCTAGAACGATTCTCTAAAATATTCATATAAGTAAAATTTGAACAACTTTGGCTGCATTTTTTATGTTTCATACATGTTGTTCCTTTGATGCTGGTGAAATTCGGATGTGAGAAAACTTCTAGCGCCAGTAGTTTTTTGTGGTGCTATTAGAGGCATTATTAGGAACTTTAAATGCCAACAGCTGCTGTCAATTACCTTTGTTCTATATAAATTTGTACTTCCCCGTAATCTTCTTCAGTGTAGTCCGCACAAATTCAAATGTCGAGAGATGCGATAGATTTGTCGCAGAATGAAACTTAGCGTAGAATGTTTATTCCAGAACGTCACGGTGTATAATTTCAGAGGATCGTGTCTTTGGATAAAATAAACCAAGTCTTACAATTTCTTAAAGCAAGAAGTGATTCTCGCTTTCTTTCTTGCAATGGTTCTTGCTTTTCTCCGAAATAATGCAGAAGCTTTCCAGGTAAAAGATTTTAGCAGCAAAGAAATCTAGAAAATTGACAATGTTGTGCCCGCCATTGAAAATGAAAACATGAAGCGATTGAGAAAAAACAGAAAGATCCAATAACTAGATTGGAGGCAAATGACTTTGCGCGTGCCATGCTATCCTAGGTAAGATTAGTTCGGCCTGCTTGTTCCAGAGGACATATTAAAATATCATTCGGCTCACGGCTCCTGCCTCGGTCCAAATTTTAAGTTGAAGAACGTTTCCTTTCCTACTCACTAATTTGGTCAATCTTCTTGATAATAAAAAAAATTACTTTGGAGAAGGATGACTAGCTGCTTCTGGAAACTCCTAAAATATTATTGACTAACAGAATTCCAGTACATGGCCATAATGTGAACGCTTTTCAGTACCATCGATGCTCCCACGACAAGGCCAAGAGGATAAGGACTGGCTGAGTCGTAAACAATTGAATATAGTTATTTAAAACAGCTTCATAATAGTGGCGCCAAGTCTGATTGAAACGCGGAGCTAGGCACTCTTTTTTTTTGTAATAAGCTTCAAATTGCTAGGCTGCTCTGAAAGAACATGAAAGGGCAGCCTTGCATCAGGTTTAAAATATACAACTATTCAAAGAACAAGTGTTCCTACATCACTTTTGCCTTTTTTTTTCTTGATGAACTTGCGTGCGTTTTGTTTGTTCATTTATTCATTTCTTGCTCTTTCTATCATTATTTTCCTTCCTGGCGCGATTCCTCTCTATTGCTCTCCGTATCATTTGTACTACACTGTGATTTTTATGATTATTTCCCTTCCGGTCGTGAATCCTCCTTATTGCTCTCCATGTCATCTGTACTTTAATATGCTTTACTAGCTTCTCTCATTTTTAACTGATCCGCAGCCTCACAACACTTCGCTTTGCTTTACTAAACTGCGCAAGGCTATGCTGGCGTGCCTGGTTATGAAGTGATTCTGGCATATAACACTGCTGTCAGCATCTGTAATATTTTAAGTTTTTCTGTGGCTTTGTGGAAGACACCGCTCTAGTGACTGTGGCGATGGACGTTGATTCGCCTGGGATTCCACCGCAACCATCGTTGTCGTTTGCAGATACTACCAGAAAGCGTACGGGCCACCCGAGTGATGCCGAGAGCGAGGACACTGCTGATTTACTCTAAGGCCAGTGAAGGTAGCTCCGACGAAGGCGACTTCATGCCTGTGACAAGGCGTCAGTCAAAAAAAGGCTAGTGATGCCGTCTCCATCAACAAGTAAGAATGTACGAAGACACGAAAGCCTCCAATTTACACAATTCTGTTTGTGCCGGTTGATGCGGCTCATAGTCTCAACTGGCCCAATCGTCAAGCCACGGCTAGGTCTCTTGAGGAACTCACCCAGGGACAGATGGCGGACGTGCGGATCAATGGCCGTAAGAATATCCTCGCCATAGACGTCAATCAACGAAGCACATTTGAAGTGTTAAGCAACGTCAAGATGTTGAATAACATCAATGTTCGCTAATACATACGTGGTGGGTGCGACTCTACTGCAGGCGTCATTTACGATGTCGACATTTCCATCAGCGAAAGTGACTTTGCTGTTCTCACCAAACCGGTGTCTGCAGAATTTACCATACTGCAAGCCCGTCGCCTTGGCATATCACGCTGTGTGAAGCTTGTGTTCAAGGGAGACAGCCTTACATCGCAAGTCAAGGTCGGCCATTTTCGACACACAGTGCGACCCTTCGTACCGAACCCCTTCAATGCCGGAAATTTTTGTAGATTGGGACATGTCAGTGCCATTTGTACAAACCTGGCTCTCTGCTCGCTATGGTCAGAATCACATAGCGCAGACGCTTGCAAAGCAGAACTTCGAAAATGTAGAAACTGTCATGGTCCTCACGAAGCATCGTCGAAAGATTGCTCAAGTATAAAAACAGAAACGAAGTGTTGAGGCAAATGGTCCGGGACAGCCCATCTAACTGGGAAACCACTAGTCGCCGGAGGCCTCTGAGGAGGCACAGTGCCGAACCAAGAACCGCACCTCACTAAATGATCGCCGGCGTACCACTTCAAGCGTCCAGACACGCTTATGACAAATTATCCAAGCAAGACAAGAGAATCATTGGTTCGCCTGAAGCAAGGCCAGCGCTGCCAACAATAGAACCGCCGTTTGAGCCACCGCATCGCTCGTCTACAATCACTTCGGAACGAGAATGCGGTGATAGTCGTGAGGAGGAAATTATAGCCGTGGTAAAGGTCCTCATGAATACCATTCATATGCTTCTCACTAGCATTGACAGTCCAGCTGCTAAGAGTGCAATTCAATTAGAGGATGCACTGAAGCTGGTGCTATCAAGTCTGGAAAGGCACCATGGCACCTCCTCTGCAAGCCTTTCGTAAAGAAGTCAAAGTAGCTTCGAGGCCTCAAGCCCCGTATTTCTGATATCCGACACTTTTTGTGTAATAACCAGTTTTCAATAATTGTTGTCGGTGAGCCACGGCTTCACAATGCAATACGGCTATCCAGGTACGAAGCTTTCAAGTCCGCTACCTGCAACGAGCAGAGTAAAGTCATTGTATATAGCATATGCGACCTTACCTATATCGAGCACTGTGTAGCACCTCACGGTGACAACCAGTATGTCTGCTCGACAGTAAAACGTAGAGACCTGAGTTTCTCGCTAGTAGGCACGTATATATCACCTTCAAGCCGTTTTGAACCTGAAAGACTACGCGCACTGTTAACAACCACACCTGGACCATGGCTCATCACCGGAGATTTCAACGCTCGCCACTCACTATGGGGACGTAAGAAGATAGACCGTCGCGGGATGCAAGTATTCTCCTTTGCTCTGGAGCTGCAGCTGCTTTGTGTATACGATAGTAGCCCAACGTTTCTACTGGGAACGATACACAGCAGCTGCCTTGACTTGACATTTGTGTCACGAAGCGTAAATAGAAAGGTAAAGTAGTTCGCAGACAATGAAACTCTAAAAGCGACCACATACCAACATATCTAAAGGTGAAGGGACTGGAAAAATGACAAAACTACGACACTTCGACTCGCATCGACTGGACAAAGTTTAGGTTACTGGCGGAGAAAAGGTGTCAAGAAATCAAGCGCCTCCTCTTGACACCCTCGAGGATATGATTAGAGGTGCTGCTCAAGAAACAACATATCATAATGAACTTACTTCAAAATATTGTCCACATGAAGCGGTATTATAACGGCTCATAGTGGTCCTTCGTCGTGCAAAGCAAAGGTACAGGCGCACTAAGTCCAGTCATGACTTGAGGGAGGCAAGGCGCCTACAGAAAAAATTCAGCGGCAAATCAATTCACTTCAGTCCTTTCGGTGGAAATCTCTGTGCGAATCGTTGGATCCACTCAAGCCTTCGACGCAGACATGGAGGATTGTTCGTGGCCTACGAACATTGCCACATCAACATCACCCCTTCAAGTACCTGTCTCTCCACCAAGGCTGCACCGAAATTGAAACAGCAGAAGATGTCTGCATAAAAGTTGCCGGTCAGGCGTTCGCGTTCACCGCGCGTCACTTAGAAAACGCACCAGTCTCCAGAGATTCAAGAATGGAGACCTTTTTTCTTTAGAGGAACTCCGACTGGCCTTGACGGCATGCCAACGATCTTCATCACCTGGTCCGGATTGGATCACGTACATGGATCTTTCCAAGACCGGTGAAGCAGCTCGACGGGCCCTCCTATTCGTGTACAACGACTCGTGGAGCAGCGGATTTGTCCCTCATTCGTGGAAATCCAGCCGCCTCGTCCCTGTGCTTCAACCAGGTAAACCTCCTCTGGATTTGACCTCTTATCGCCCCATGGCGCTTACCAGCTGTTTCGGGAAAGTGTTGGAGAGGATGATTTTGGCTCGGCTAGAGTGGTACCTGGAGCGTGGTACATGGTACCTGGAGAGTGGTACATGACGGGCTTTTGGTGTTGGCTGTCCGCAATTCATAACGTTGTTGACCTGGTGTCGTCTGTGAAGCATCAAAAATGACTGAAACATTTATCTGCGGCGTTGTTCTTGGACGTGAAACGTGCATACGATAATGTATCAGATGAAGCCATTCTGGATGTCATGAAAAAATGTTGGATTAGGGGGTCTAGAGCTATTTTAAAGGCTGAACTTTCTTTGTACAGACAGAGAATGGCACAACAACGCATCATTGCATCCTTCGTGGTCTGCCTCAAGGTGATGTTTGTAGCGCCAGACTTTTCAATCTAGCGCTCCTCGGCCTGGTTGACGCACTTCCAGAATGAGCCCTTCTATCAAGATATGCAGATGAAATCTGCATCTGGCCTCAGGTGTAACATGCCTTCATTAGCGTGTCCAGCTTCAGAGAGCAGATACACTAGCGACAAAGTACCTGAAAGATTGGGGACTAGAGCTGTCATCAGAGAAGTGCTCGCTTATAGCATTCACGCATAAGGTGATGAGTCCATATGTTAATAAAATCAACGGAGACACAATTAACTACGTGAAGACGCACCGATTCCTCTGAGTAATAGTTGATCGCGAGGTCTCCTGGAGCCCTCACATCGTCCACATGAAAACGAAACTCCCAATGATCACCCACGGGCTGAAGTTTCTTGCTGAAACAAAAGGGGGGGGGGGCATAGGTACGAGCAATGCTTCAACTCTACACTGTTCTGTTCCTCGGTTATATGTGCTACAGCTTACCCGTACTTTGCGGGATCCGAAGAAAAAACTTGCGTGTCCTCCAGTCGATCCACTCCCAAGCTCTGCGAATATGCCTTGGTCTCCCGAGATGCGCGTCTACAGAAGTGACAGTCATCATTGCGCGTGATTATCCAGTCAACGCATACACCCGCATAGATGCTTTGAGAATGCACCGAAGACATTCCGCTCGGCTTCCATCACATCACCTCGCCTCATTTCGAAATTCTACGTCCCACTCAGCGTTCAGCGCAACTGTAGCTAAGCATTGCGCAATGCTTCCATTGGCCTTCACGCATGCAGCACGGCCGCCATTACCATTGGGGTACCTACACCCACCTAAAGCCCTTCTTACAATTCCTGGCATCCAAAATAAGCAAAAGTCGTCGCATCTAGCCCTGAAACAGGCCACATTAATTTTTCTGCAAGAGAAGCACAATGGACGCCTTCACATATTCACGGATGGATCTGTGTCTTCAGTAAGCTCAGCAGGAGTGGTGGTTATTCCTGCGACGAACATCACAATTAAATTCGTGACATCGCATTTGACGTCGTCGACAGCTGCAGAACTGGTCGCCATACCAGCAGCTCCGGAGTTTATAGCTGAAGAGCCCTCGGGAACTAGGTATATCTTCTCGGACTCGAAGGCAGCTTTTCAATGTCTTATGTCATCCTTTTGCCATGGACCTAATGAACAGTTAGTCGCTGAAAGAAATCTATCACCAAGCAATCGAGAAACAGCACAGCATAGTGTATCAGTGAATACCAGGTCATTGCGCTATTTATGGTAATGACCACGCAGATGAGACCGCTAGATCTGTACTCGACGATATTCAATACACAGCCATCCCGTTCTCAAAAACCGACTTAGCTACAAGACTTTGTTCGCTTGCACGTGGTCTCACACTGGTACAGTGAAACTCGACATAATTCACAAACGCGCGCCTGCATAACTTGGATCTCGATCTGCAGCTTTGTCTTCCCTCAGGGATATCTCGAGCTGAGGAGATTCTTCTATGCCACCTGTGGCTTGGAGTGGCCTTCACGAACGCATACTCCTATCTTATTAGAATGGCCAGCTCTTTTACGTGCAGTTACTTCATCTGCGAAGAAACCATCGCGCACCCTTTATGGGAGTGCACCCATTTCAACGTGCCAAAACAAGAATTGACTGCAGCTCTGCATAGACTGAATGATCGGCCTTTGTTGGAGCAAAGGATTCTAGGTCACTGGCCGAGCCCATCCTTAGTCCAGAAGGCTTTGAAAGCATTGCTACTCTTTTTGCGGACAACTGGTCTCAGAGACAGACTTTAGTGTCTTATACTCTTTGATGTTGCCTTTCCTCTGTCGCTATTTTTGGTAATTTCTCTTTCTCTCTCTTCGCAACATATATTTTCATCATCTTTTATTCCCCTCCCTCTTTTCCCCAGCACAGGGTGGCCAGCCGGTCTAAGGACTGGCTAAACTCCCTGTTCTTTCACTTAAAGTTTCCTCCTCCTGGTTACGTTGCTGAGCTTGCTGAGCTCGCGGTACACGGTAATCGTTTGGGCCAAGTGGAGCAATATCTTCATCACGTCGTCGCCCCTGCCGTTGCCGCGGGTAAGCCGTTGTCGCAACGTACAGCCGTGCCCAGTCCACCGCATCACGCGGCCCTTATGCACCCGCCAGGTGCTCAGGCCGACTATTAAATGCTTCAAGATGGCCAGGCCAATTGACGAGTTGCGAATCTGGCAATGAAACTGCAGGAGCTTCACCCACAAGAAAGCTTTCCTGCAGCAATACCTCCGTAGCCACGAAGCCAAATCTCGCATTATGTCATTACAAGAGACTGTAGTACCAACCGCCACGTTTTCCGCATACCAGTGGTTGCCCGGCTCCTCGGGAGGATGCGGTATCGCCACCGTGGTTGCTAACAAAATTACCTGCACAGCGCACAGTCTCAATGTGCCCGAAATTGAACACGTTATTGTCGAAATTCTACCTGGCAACATATCACAACAAAGCGTATACATGCTCAATGTATACAGTAGTCCCAGCCACCATAGACAAAGATTCACACGCTTGTTCCAGAAAGCTGTCCGTCTCGCGGGGCCTAACCCGCTAGTGATTGCAGGCGATTTTAACGCCGGGCATAGCGCCTGGGGCTACGCGTACGACACACCCAAAGATAACGAGCTTTAGAAAAATGCGAATGACATGGGCCTTATTCTCATTACGGACAAGGCCTTCCCCACTCGCACTGGTACGTCCACGCAAATAGATACTACGCTGTATCTATGCTTCGTCAAGAATATCTCCGACGCCCGTTGGTCCAATCTCGCGGTAGATCTCAGTAGCGACCACTTCATATTGGCTGTTCACCTCCCCACAGTAAGCAGGAAGACCAAGTCGTACACGTGGGTCGACTGGGACCTCCTTCGTAAGACCCGCGCAAAACGACCTCCTCCCGATACCCCACCGATCCTCGAGACGTGGACGGCCCAGCTCAAAGCTCATGTAAACAAGGCAACCAAAACTATCAGCACAGACCTTCCAACCTAAAAGATAGACACTCGTCTCGCCCACCTACTTGAGGCCAAACAGTCTCTATTGGCCCAGTGGAAGGGTCAGCGCCCTAATCGGAGGTTACGCAAACGCATACCTTAGCTGAACAAGACCATGATGGATCACTGCCGCATCCTTTCAAAACAGCAGTGGGACGAAATTGGTAATTCGATTGATGGTCAGGTTCGAAATGGCAAAACGTGGAACTTACTCAAACACCTCCTCAATGAAACCAACACCTGCACAAATCAGCGTCATTCGATCATGAAAATACTTCATCAGGGTAAACGAACAGTGTCACCGGAAGATCTTGTCAAGAACCTCGTGGAAAAATACCTCCCGCATCCCACGTGCCCTGTGAACCCTCACCCTGATTAGCCTGGCAGCGACAACACTAACTTAGACGCCGACTTCTCTATTGAAGGTGTGCGCCGAGCTCTCCATGAGCTCAATGGCCGCTCAGCCCCTGGCCCCGATGGCATCACCAACAAGCTCCTACACAACCTGGACGATTCCTCCGTCACTTACCTCACCGACACTATCAACGAGATATGGAAAAAAGGTGAGATACCCGATGCTTGGAACCTAGCTCACACGGTTCTCATACCCAAACCGGGAAAGGCGCTGAGCCTAGATAACCTATGCCCCATATCTCTCACGTCATGCGTGGGCAAAGTGGCTGAGCACGTCGTCCTCAACAGGGTTAGTCGATACCTCGAAGATAACGACTGCATCCCGCACCACATGATTGGCTTCCGACCAAGGCTACCCACTCAAGACGCCATGTTAATCCTAAAGCATCAAATTCTAGATGGCGGAAACACTCGGGACACTCGTGCAATACTCGGTCTCGATTTAGAAAAGGCCTTCGATACAATAACGCACTCGTCAATCTTAAAAGCGATCGCAGCCCTTGGCCTAGGTCATTGATTTTACTACTTTATCCGCTCTTTTCTCACTCGACGCAGAGCCGTCCTCCGCGTAGGAGACCTAGTCTCGGAAGAAGTGGAGCTCTGACAGCGGAGCACTCCTCAGGGATCCGTCCTCTCGCCCACGCTCTTCAACCTTGTGATGATCGGGCTTTCCGAACGGCTTTCAAAAATCGACGGGCTAAATCACACTATCTATGCGGATGATGTAACCATATGGTGCTCCACGGGGTCGGATGGCTTCATTGAGTCTGCCCTGCAAGAGGCTATCGACACCGCCGTGTCTTACCTCGACCACACCGGTCTCAGGTGCTCACCTGGGAAGTCGGAGCTGTTGATATATTTGCCCAAACGCCGGTGTGCGAAGCCCAAAGAGTGGAAACCTCCGGCGAGACGCAATATCACCCTCCACACCAGAGATGGTCGTACTGTACCCAGGGTAGACACCATCAAGGTCCTCGGCATGATTATCGAGTCCCGCGAAACCAACACCCAAACAGTACACAAGCTCAGGACTAGGTTTGAGGATGCCATACGACTCGTACGTAGAGTAGCCAACAGGCACCATGGCCTCAAAGAAGACAACCTGCTGCGTCTCGTACACGCGTTTGTTTTGTGCCATTTTACCTACGTTGCCGCTATACACAAATGGCTACGTGCTGAGCGCGATCAACTCAATGCGCTTATTCGCAAGGTGGTCAAACGAGCCCTTGGCCTTCCTGTCACCACTCCAACGTACAAACTCCTCGAGCTTGGCGTACATAACACGCTAGAAGAAATCGCTGAAGCTCAGGAACGCGTGCAATTGACCCGACTCACTACCACCAAGGCGGGCCACCATATTCTGCGCGAGCTCGGCTTCTTCTCCTCGAGGGCCAGGGACCCCCCAGAGTTGACTCTAATTCCCCGTGAAATCCGTGACCTTATCACGATCGCTCCCATACCATGAAATGTACACCCCGAATACAACAGAGGCAGGCGCCTTGCGCTGGCTACCGCCATTCTCAAGCGCATAGACATGGAAGCGGACAACGCCTCGTTCGTGGACGCCGCTGCCAATCGCAACAACCAAGCCTTCGCCGCGGTCGCGGTATCATCCGCGCAGCAGACTCTTAACTCAGCCACAATCCTCACCCAAAACTCCTAAGTAGCGGAACAAGTAGCTATAGCTATAGCTATGCTTGACAGCAAACGGGAATTCATCTACAGTGACTCCAGGCCGGCCATCAGAGCCTTCGAACGCGGAGTCATCTCCGTTCAGGCGTTACGTATCCTGCGCAATGCGCACCCGAGTGCCCTGAAGCACCACACTGTCATCTGGTTCCCCGCCCATCTCGGCCAGGTGCCGGGTGCCCTATCCAACCTCAACGCTGCATCGCCCATGATGCAGCGCGCGCACTTACCGACCGCACTGCCGCAGGGCAACCCCATCTTGCTGGGTTAGATACCAATCGGAATGCACCAATTACGTACAATGAAATTACAAAGCACTTTTACCTGGAACGCCGCATTTTTCCACCCCCCCCCCATCCGAAAATTAACCGACCGCAGGCATTAACCCTACGCCTATTACAGACAAACACATACCCAAACCTTGCCACGCTTCACGTTTATTATCCCGATGCATACCCCAGCGACACATGCCCATCATGTGGACACACAGCCACACTCGCACACATGCTCTGGGAGTGTAGAACAACTTCTCCCGCTTCTACCTCAAGCAAGTCGGAGAGGTCCCTCAGGAGCTCACTTCTCGCCCACCAGCAATGGGCCGTCCAGCAGGCCCACGAAGCGGCCGCCAGGTACTCCCTGTCGGTCCCTACGTGGGAGACGCCCGCTACGCGCTAAGCGCGTCTTGCAGGACTGAAATAAAGTTTTCATTTCATTCCATTTCTCTTACTTTTTTTGCTGAAGCGGAGGAAAGCGGAAATTATTCCCTGTCCTATCCCACCCTCCGTCGATGATGGTGGTGCTCGAAGTTCTTGGACCCTGGAGGCATGTTCCGCTTGTCGGACGGCCCATAGCTGGTCGTCCAGCTTATCACTGGTGAGTTCCGCCTCCCAGTGGCGGCGATATCGACGCAGCCGATGCGCAGCAGTGACCGCAGCCGCGGTGGTAGCTGGCCCGTGCTCTCGCATGCTGGTAGCACCAACGACTCGCGTCGGAGTTCGTTTCTGCCTAACATGCGTTGCGAAGTGAGCGGCAGCAGAGACATTGTCTCTTCCAGGGCAATCCCAAAGCGTGTGCCACAGTATGGCCTTTTCACTGTGCGACTTACATGAGTCCATCAGGTATAGGCTTGGATAATAGAGGCGTGTGATCCGCGGGCTACGGTAACTGTTTGTGTATACACCAACCTTCAAGTTACGGCTTGCTTTTTGTTTACTTGTGTGGTGGTGGGTAGTTGTATCTTCTTATTCTGTAATGTTGTGTGATGTTGTTGAATGTGGTCAGGCTATCGCCCCACAACCATTCCGATTGCTGTTGTGTAAAGAAAATTTATGAAGGATGGCTGACTATATCAAGGTAAGGTAATGGGTGATTCACACGGTGGCTTGAAGGTTCTGTGAGACTACTAGAAGACGAAACCGCCTTTTTTTGTCGACTTTATTCATCCGTGATCACGTGCTCACAGTGTCTGCATCGTGTGCTGGAAATGCGCCGAATCGAACGGAATACTATACTTCAATGTTTCATCTGCGCTACATTTTTGCTTAAAAGAGCATTTTTTTCCAGCTTCCGGTGTGCGCTTGACTACACTCCAGAGGCCTACTAAATGTAGTCGCCAACGTTGCAGGAGTTCTACAGGGTAGGTTAGTGCTCGGCAACGGAGCCCGTGGTGAGACCTCAAACTTGTCCTCGGGGTAAGAAATTGTTGTGAGTAGCAGAAAATACTAGCACAGGTGGTTGCATGCGTGCCTTGGGCAGAACATGCCGCCTTTTAACTTAAGTTGGTACATATGTTATCCGCCTCCACATGGACCCCAAATTATGTGTTATCTACTTCTAAATTGAAGTTGGCACATCAACGCCCTTATTCGTTTTATATGGAGCCATATGCAATCTTTCAAACTGCTCGCACACTGTTTTCATCAGAAATGCAATCTCCTCGGTGAAATTGCTTCAGAGAATACCAAAATATTGTGCAACGAAGCTTTATATTGCGGTCACTTCACCTTGTTGATTTTTTAACGGCAATTTCAGTTACATGCTGAGAAAACACCTTCCTGTTTCTGAGCGATTCCTAGTTTATGGTGGTTCTCTTCTGTGGCCATAGATTAGAGAAGTAGACCAGCAAACGCTGTTTTTTATATTTGTTTACTTCCGCGTTGCGCGATGCTGTAATATCGTTAAGGCTACAGTCTTAAGCTTTGCTATATAAACGTTTCAACACTAGTGCTCATGTCAAAACAAAGGTGTGTGGTGTGCTCATGTTTGTTTTATTAATAATAAACAATATTAACAAATAAATTCCCGATCTTGGATGAAAAACATAGCAAATGTTCGCTGATGGCAGGCGAAAGTCACCACAGGCACCAATTTCTTTACTGTGAAGGGCGAAATAGTTTTAGGCAAGCCTCAATGAAGTCCAGGGAGCAGCACTTACGTGGGTATGCACTGATGCATGCTCAGATATGCTGCGTGCGCGTCATCACATACCTGAGGCATCATTCAGAGGCTTCAAATATACGTACCTACCATTAAATGCAGATCACTTTCTGGGATTACCCGGCTTTCACGCCATAAGCTTATTTGAGGCTGCGCGATAGTGCTTACCACGCGCAGTCTACACAAGCTGTATATACTCTGTAAACAAATAACACCTGTACCTAATGCTTTGTTTTGTTGCATAATTACTGTTCTTAAATAACCTTCCCTCGTTTTTAAAGTACTCATGTCTACGAAGGCTTCACATAGGTGTTTTTAAAGAGTGCCTGACCGAGGAGAGCAGTGCCGCTTTCCTACTTATAGATTAGCTGAGAGAGGTGCGCGCGATGCAAGACGAGTCTGTAACTCCCCGCCCCCAAGATCACGTAGTCAAATATAGCACTCTTGCAGTGCACTGTGCATCTATGTGCTACTATTGTTGATTTACACTCTTTCGTTGCGATAATTTTTACACGGGCTCATTAAAATACAATGAACCAGTGCTGCCAGAATGAGAGAGAATAGATCTCATGAGACGTCCAGTATCTAATAGGCGGCTTCTTTGAAGCCAAGCTTCACACGTTTGCTGTTGTCAACCCGTCCACACTGGGAAGATAATGCGGTTATGAGTCACCACTGTTGGAGAGAAAGAAAGCAAGGCGTGTTGAATGTGGCTTAGACGACAGACTGTCTACGTTTACCGAATTGTTATACCGACGTTTATGCGCAACGTTGTCCTGAAAACACACGTATCAGTCTTCATCAGGCAACGTGTATTGTGGCGCTCCATAATTGAATAAGCATTTACACTGGAAGCGGGAAAGCATGCATTTGTTGAGAACCCTTCACACAGTCATAGTATTTGCTAGTGTGCGCAGAGACTAACCCGTAGTCCCTTGCATGTTTTTTTTGTTCACCGCGCTTACTAAATGAAGCTAACTATAGTGCTCACATGAGTGCCTGGTAACTAAAGACACGAGTTAAAAGAGGATGTTGGAGGTGGTATTTAGAAACACTCGTTCGACATTGGCTTAGGGAGTGAGTGATCTTGTGGAACAACTTTATTTGGTACGCAGTAGACGCGAGTAAACTCAACGTCATCTTTCTAGCTCCACTCGGAGACCATCGGGTGAACGACCAGGATTTGAGAGGTCTTTTCATCTGCAGCATTTTATATCCTTTTCACGCCAGACAGTTTAATTTATATCCGCTTTTGTACCATGCTATGTTAAAGGTGTATTTGCCAAAAATATAAAAAAAACACAGATTTCTTTTTGCTATGGTTCAAGTATGGTATTGATTGCTTTCGCTTCACGTAGTTATATTGTTATTAGACACCACCCGAATGACGCTAGTGACATTGCACGTGAAATACGATGAACAAGATTATGAAGTATGCATACACCACACGCCCAGTAGTTGCGAAGTCCATGTCTTACGAGTACACTATCAGATGAAACTATCGCAAGTGTTTTCCCAATTATGGCAACGTATACTGAACGTGAATAGTTGAGGATTGCCGTCAAGTAGGTTCGCGAACGAACCACTGAAGTGCTTGCTACATCTTAGCGAAAGCCACGCAACCCTTTTCAGTTGCTTCAGGAGCAGCTTCGTTAAGTCCCTATAAATGCGTATAAAAGATCCTTCGTATCTCTCTACAATGCCAGAAGAAAACGCTGTAGAATAAAACATTCAGGTAGCCCTGGCTAAATGGCTCCACACTAAGAAAATAGCTTAGGGAAACAGGAAAAAAGAATAACTGTGTTCCAGTCCTTTTCCAGGTACCGCAGCGTTATTCAAGGCAACATCTCATACCAGTGCCATCCGACAAGCTAGTTAACCTAGATGGACGACCCGGTATAGCAGGCGCTTATGAAGAACTTATTGTCGCTTTGAGGCTGTTAAGGAAAATAAACAAACGTAGCTCACACTATCTCGAATACTTTGCGTATATATCTCAGCTTACAGGTATATATCTCCCTTTACAACTAACTCCTTACAGGTATTCTTTTGTTGTAAAATGCCGCGTACTATATATGGCAGTATGCGCGCGTTGCTTACAAACTTGGTGGCACCACCACACAATATGCATATTTTGGAAATACTGAACGCACAAGCCGCAACTAAGCACATTTATTGTGTGTGCCATGGGTACGCAAAATGAGCTGCTAAACATACTAAACATACATTTTCTAGGCATAAAAATTTCGGTTGTTGCAGTAGAAAAATCACTATGAGTCATAGGAATCCGATGCCTCGTTACAAAAATGTTTCGTAGTTTTCTGACACAAAGTGTTTTATTTGCGTTTTGACTTTCTCTTAGATCTAACTTCAGCAAACACCACTAATTATCCAGTTACTAGAGGACAGCAATATCCTAGGCACATACGAACACAGCCGCCTACGAATTCGGTCCATGCTATCAAAAAGATTAGGAAATTCTGTAAACAGCGCTGCGTGCCCCATTTTCTTGCACCCGTGTTACCTCAAACACTCTTGAATGTGTGGGCTTCAACACAACCACTGCTTAATACTTTTCATGTTAAACATTAAGCACAGCATTTCAGAACTCATATCTCAGATGAGTGGACTGTTGATAAGTGCTTTCACAAGGGTGGTGTGGGAGCATATCCAACGTGGCATTTCTGCAAGCCGTTTTCATTTTCGATAACTCACAATGAAAGATGTACGCAGGCGAAGTATAAGACAACACTAGTGCCGTATTTTCCTATACTTCGTCTGCGTCTTTCCTGCGCCGTGAGTTATCGAAAATGAACTATGGCCAAATAGCCCAGATTTCCCTTCTAGTTCTGCAGGTGGCAGCTTCCGAAGTGCAGGCAGTATATCCCTCGTGTCCTCCCCTCCCCCTCCCTTCACCTACATGGTGACAGCTAATAACTTCAAATAAAGTGAAGTTGAACTACAAGCCTCGGGGTAGCGATCAAATTAGAGAAGAGCTCTGCAATAACTCATCTGTCAAGGTCTTTTAACAAGTCAGTCTGACAAACCGACAAGCCCAGCTCAACACCTGAAAATATTTCTTCACTCGTAAACAATTCATTATTGAGGCACGTGCTTCTTTGCTGCCTTTTTCAAAGATGAGAAAAAGAAGGTCGCAGTGGTTGTGAGCTTTAGTGCTATCCTTATAAGGCTAGCAAAATCAAAATAGCACTCGGGCGCAAAACTGTGCATTTTCTGCAGAAAGCTAGAGAAGTACTTGGTAGAAAGACAAAATATATGATGCTGGAAATGAACTAGTTATGTAAAACACCAGACATGAAATGCGTTTAGTTGGACAAAACAAACACAACACCAAACTGTCATCGGGAAGTGCCATTTCACTTGCTGATATTTCATTCTTTTTCTCTAGTCTATATACCATCCTGTAACCTTACTTCATATTTCAAGGTACACAAAGGTTTGACGTAAACACCACGAACATGGCTTCTTCTTCTTTCCAACTCTGATTGGAAGTAACGAGATTTTTTCCTGTTGGCTTAGCAAACAACCTTCTACCATCGTTTCTGGCCACAAAATCATAGATCAAAAGAATACACACAGTCTGCAAAGTAGTGCTTAAAATGGTTGTACAAGTACAAACTACTGCCGAACGTGCAAGTGGTTTGACATGAAGCACAAAAGGTGTATAATTCATTTTATTTGGGGACATATTGTTTAAACCGGCAGCAACTGAAAATAAACAAGTCAACTTTACTGCAAATTCATTCATGACAGTAATTCCTGCTATTAGCCGGACCTTTGAATATATTTAAAAATGTCTGCGTCTTTATAATGTGTGTTGCTGACGAACTTTATTTTTTCAGCCGGTAGCATTAGGAATTCACGAAGTCAAAAGCAATAATAATATTACCGGTACTCAAAATCACGGTCTGAGAAAATTTCCCGAAACGAGGTTACTCACCAAACAGAAAATCGTGCGTCATTTGCTGAACGTGTGCATGAACATCTATAAACCGCCACGAATTGAATTAAAAACTCGAGCATGGGCAATCCATTTCCTATTGCGGTAAGCAAAGTACCATAACACTCAAAAGGAGAAATGTGTGTGAAGTATACAGTGGGTCTGCATTCATGAAGGCTTTCGGATTTCTTAAGCGGTTATATTTACGTATTTCACTGTCAGTGACAATCATCTTACTGATTCATTTCAAACATTTTTGCAGCGACTTCGTATCCATCCGTACAACTGTTTTTTAATTAGCAGTGTCAGTTCATCGATCTGGTGCGTGCAGTGGCGCGCGTCGCTCATGTCCTGTCTGTGTCGTGACTTACCAATACCGCCAATGCAGTTGTGAAGGTAGTTGTGAAGAAGCTACATTTCGAATGCATGTCCAACTTATGAACCCGAATAGATGTATGTTTCTGTGAAGTGGCTGTTACGCGGATTGGTGGATAGACTGTTTTCTCTTGGATTGTAATTTCTGTGATTTTTGTATGCGGAAACAAGCAGATGCGCATGAAAATCTTAAGCGAACATTTGAGGCTAGTGACACTAAATACATTTTCGTTGTCTCTTAGAACTTTAGTCGTTTCAGTCATATACATTACATTGCACAAACATTTCTCGCAATATTCGTGAACCCAAGCAGCTCCACCATACATTCTTTTTCTTGTGTGAAGAGTGGCCATACGAGATAAGTTTATAATGGCATTTCTTGTGGTTTCACTTGTGGAATAATGCTAACACAGTCATTGTAGTTATGCTTCCTGCAATTAGCAACCGGCAGCCACTTATTATATGCCCCCGGATATGTACTGGCAAGGGTGTTGATGCTCGCGGGGCAGGAATTAGAAAATTGAGTTTCGTCAGGCAACGCATGCTTATACTAAGTTTTGCTGCAATTAGCAGGTACCGTTAAATTTGCCGAGGCATTGACTCGTTTTTGCTAACTGCTGTCAAGTGTTGCGAGACGACGACCAAACTCGCCAAGCTCCAGTGTGTCACTCTAAGCCAAGATTTACCATCGTTATATAGGTATTCCCACCTCACAGGCGAGTGTAGCGTTGCCGGTTAATACACAGCAGTGCCGAATTCAAAGCTAGGATCAGTACCGGCGAGGAACACCGCGTATCTAGCCCTCATTTTGGTGAAGGCGTTATGGTGGAGGCCCATGTATTGTGCGATGTCTCTGCACGCTAAAGAACACCAGATGCTTGAAATTTTCGGAGCCCTACACTACGGGGTCTATCGTAATCATGTCTTAATTTTGAAACATCAAACGCCACAATTTCTTCTTACTATTATTATCTTTATTAGTTACCGAGTACCTAGCCCTTACCCTCAAGTGTACGCTTTGCACTACTATTCTGAGCTAACTAGTCGGCCTTGCCTTACATGGGCGACGTATACAGTGAGATAGCCAAGCAAGTACACAGTTGCTCACAAATGAACAAGGGTTTGCGACATAACGTGAGATTCTATCATGAACAAAGGCTTTACTGCGTCTTACAAATTTACTGCCTCTTACAGATTTTTTCAGTGGCAGGAGCCTTGACAACAGCGTATAGATACTAATATTTATCGTCCTTGTGACGCTGAATTAAGTTTTTGTTCATTTTCTCCGGAACCATAAGCGAGGTTTTCAGATCGGTATTGTAACGGTGATAAGTACGTTCTCACTTATAACGCTTTTGTCGTAGCGTCCCACTTTCCAAAACGGCTCAATTTCTCATCGTGCACCTAAGTGAATTGGTCAAAATAAAGAGCAGGAAGTGAAATGGCACTTTGCTTGAGCTCATTAGAACCCGAATCCCCAAGTGGAGGCGCAAATCACATTTACAGATGTCCCTCGGAGTCAGCATTCTGAGAAAGACCATCTAATAAGCTCTCTGCAAACGAAAAATCATCTGTTTGTAATCGAATCGCCTTGTCCTCTCTTGGCCTTCCAAAGCGATTTTTTCGTAGTTTTCTCATATTGACCATTAGTTTTTTCCTTTGCCCCATCCTTGTCATTTTTTATGTGTTGATACGGGAGAACTGCTGCAATAGTTCATAGAATAATGTTTTCGCTTAGTTTTCGTTTAGTTTTCGTTTGACACTCACACTGGCTGCACATGGTAGTGAGGTTTACCAAACGTTTGTGGTACGCAGTCGTTCGCTCGGTTACAACAAGAAAGGCGGCGGCAACGGCGACGCCACTGAATGCAAAAACGAGCGCTTAAAACAATAAAAAAGTAGGGGACCCTAAAGCCTCGTTTTGAACAGTTGAATGCGACAGCGGTGTCCCGTTTTTAGTGCGTACTTCAAACACACAGTGCATGAAATTTATTCGAACTTGGTATGAAATCAGGCGCAGTAGCGTGTGTACCTATCGTAAGGCGTGACCGGCTATAAACCATAAAGCCATTAGGATAGTCGCATATTTTGACGCCCACTGGCAATGGACGCTTCTATCATGCATTATTGTGGCAATACTTCACTTTGTATTGTGAAGTATGTATGCAGGGCACGTGCATTTGTAATGCACGAAAGTTACGTTCACTGCGTTTCCAAGCAGACAAACTTACTTTCACTGTATTCACAATCAGACGCGTAGTGTTGTCACATCCACAGAAAGAAGCATGTCGTCTTCTGACACCTTGGCAGGATGAAAAGGCTGCTGCGAAACTGGAACACTCTTTTATAGGGTATTTTGTCACAGCAGTTCTTGAAAGCTGTGGCCCGTTCCTTAATAGGCAGGTCAAAATTTTGGTTTAGCTGCTTACATGGACCGCTCGGTTCTTATTTTGCAGCTGCTTCCTCAGATGCATCGACTGTTGTGTTTTTTGCATCCTGCGCAGGCATTCTGCTCAATCCGGTGGCATTTATGCTTGACGATGTGTCTCCTGTCACGCCAAGAACTACTGTGGCATCCGAGATATGCTTGCTTTAGCAAGTTTTCATCTGGTTGGTGCATCTGTTTTTGCAACTTCTTCGCGTAAGTCATGCAACATTCCTCCGCAGAATGACCAAAACGTCGACACTCATCGCAACGAGCAGTCGTGCAGTTATGACGATTGATCTTATTACAGCAACAACAAAGCGGTGGATCTGCGGGAATGAGGACAAGACTTTGAACTTCACAAAGAGTCAAAAGATGTGGAATGCCATCCACTCTGACTTCATCGCGATGAGACAGTACAAAATCACAACTAAGAGGCCACATTTGCTCCATGTCCTTCACATTCCAGCTTTCTGTTCATATTGACTTGATCTTCGCGTAACTATGCAGCACCTCATAAATTTAGGTGTTTTCTAAGTGCTAAGAAACGCACAGAAGGTTCATCCTCACTTCTGTGGGCTCCGGGCCAAGCACAAGGCATCGCCAGTTTTTCACGAGAAATTCACCTCGTGCACATGTGGACTAACTTCATTTTCGTCAGCGTTAACATGTCGGCTACCAACTATACATGCTACATTCAGAATTCTCCTCTCAAGGTAATTCCCTTCGGTCGATGATGTTTCGAAAAGCATTTCAGAACTCTTGAACACGGTAAGGGTGCCCAGTCAAGTCCGAATGCAGAAAGACGAAGTCCAGCACCAGCTTACTGGTAGGAAAGTAAGGAAACACAACAGGTAGTCCTTAGCGCTGGCTGACGCCTGGGCAGCACCTAGGCTCAAGACCAATAAATCCGTAGTGGCGGAGTACATAAAAGTTATGACGTACAACTCCGATTCAAGCAAAGAGAATGAGACACCGAGTGTGAGTCACAAGGTGCGCTTTCGCTGTATGTTGAAACACTGGGAAACCGTCGGTCAGCGGCCGCGATCTAGGAGGCCTGGCAAGGTTCAAGAAGGGCCTCACCATCGACCTCTAAAGCGATCTCAAAGGAGAGCAAGCATATTGTGGATAGTCCTTATGGCGCACTTCGAGCAACTTTTCTTTGCAACATTGAATTTTCGCCGCCTCATGTGCTTCCAAAAACAGGCGCAACTACGCTGGATTTTTTTAAAAGTGGCTCAACTTTGTCACTACCCAGACAGGAAAAATTGAGAGTGTCAAAGACACTCCGGAAACCCTAAGGCCCTTTCTTTCTGACTATTACGCTTGCGTTTCTTATGAAATAGGTCTGCCTGCTTGTTGCGGATTGTATTTGAAAAAGTGTCTACCCTATGCAGCAATTAGTACCAATGTTGACTCTAGCGGCGAGTATATATGCTGCGATTTCGTGTTGGGTAAAGTGCCGTGGCATACTATACCTTGTATGCATTTAATGTAGTTTCCAAGCGGTTATGTACTATGAAAATACGTCCAATCTAATTGCCTCTGTATATTTCACTGTGCTAATGGGCGACTTTAACTGTGTATGTGATCCTAGTGATCATAGCATAACTATAGTTCTCATTGAGACAGGAGTGGCGAAAATTCAACTGGTATCACAAGTTACGCAGGGCTGTTTGACATCGAAACATTGGATCAACTAACTGCAACAACTCGACTTCAGGAAAGCTGTTCTGGTCATCTTGATTGAAATTACCTGTCTTAATCACTCCTATTTTAGGAACTTTTGCGAAGAACTGAGCCAGTTTCGTTTTCGAATCACTACATTGTTTTAGCGAATATTGTTGGAAGGCACCGAACTCACTTTCTACCACAATGTGCACTTGAAAAAATGAACTCAGAGATCCTACGTAAATACAAATTCAATATTACAATTAAACAAGCACTGAGAAATTCTTACTTTAAGGAATTACAACTAATCGCTGCTTGGGAGCCTATATGCAAAAAGTTCATGCAATAGCAAAAGAGATTAGACCGGCTGAGTCGTGCTATTGATTGTTGATTGATATGTAGGGTTTAACGTCCCAAAATCACCATATGATTATGAGAGACGCCGTAGTGGAGGGCTCCGGAAATTTTGACCACCTGGGGTTCTTTAACGTGCACCCAAATCTGAGCACACGGGCCTACAACATTTCCGCCTCCATCGGAAATGCAGCCGCCGCAGCTTGGATTTGAACCCGCGACCTGCGGGTCAGCAGCCGAGAACCTTAGCCACTTGACCACCGCGGCGGGGAAGTCGTGCTATTGGAAGTACGAAAAAAAAAGAAATTGTTTAAAAGCATTTGTAACCTTTAAGAGATTGAATGCGAAACACCAAGGGCATATAAGAATGAAATGGAATACATCATGTGCCAGCCGTGAAATTATGATACGGCTCACTACAGGGGACCACGTGTTCAATATTCGAACGACAGGATTTTGAATTCCGAGCAACCAATCCGTGAAGCTTTACTCGATGAGTGGCATCACGTCATGGGCATGTTCATCTCATGTCTGCATTCTAACGGTGCTCTTTTAACAAATACAATAGACATTATCTTGCAATTCGAAAGGTTCTACAAAATGTTGTTAGGTGCTCTTCAACCGTTGTGACGAAAGAAAAGCAAAGTTTGTGTCTTTTTTATTTGATTGACCCAAGATGACCGCGCAATCTTTAGTAGTCTCAATACCGTTGGAAGAAATTAGGCAAGCCAATCATCAACTACTTTTGCCAAAACACCTAGCCCTGATGGGAATATTGATGAATTTTATAAATCGTTCAAAGTGACCTTCCGTTCGATCCCGCTGGATATATTTAGGAGAAGTTATGGACATGAAGACTATACCACCATCTTTTTGCAAAGGTCATCTTGTTCTAAGTCTGGAAAGTTCCGAAACGGAAATTCTTCACTGCGTTAAAGGCTACAGGCCTATAGCATTTTCAATTATTGACTACAAAATTTTGCCAAAGTATTATAAAATTGATTATAGTTTGTGATTTTAATACTCCTAAGTGCTATCCAGACATGCGGAATTAGGGTTCGCTCTACACAAACAACCATACACATCACTCTACACCCCTTCAGTATTGCTACAGTTATCAAGAACAGTTTGCTATGCTGCAGGTAGATTTTGCCAAATCTTTTGACCGTGTCAGTCATTCCTTCATATTTTTTTTCTTCTAGAGCATGCAGGTGTAAGCTCTTTTGTGCTGGCAAGTGTCGACAATGACTGTTCAACTTGGCTAATTTATAAAGGCCACCTTTCATAGCTTGTACCCATACGCTCTTCCGTAAAACAAGGCTGCCCAATGTCCCCACTGCTGCTCGCACTTTATCTTGAACCGCTATATATTAGCGCAATATGATCGAGCTGTATTCGCAGCTTTATTATATTAGGCAATCAGGTTTAGATAGTGGCTTATGCAGAAGACGTAGGTTTCTTTTCTTGCGACAAACGATATGTTTAGACTGTGTTACCTACAATAAATAATTTGAGATTGTATCAGGAGCTCCTGTAAACTCATGCAAAAGTTTAGAACTATGCTTTGGATCATGGGGTAATACGCCAGACAAGTTCGCAGAAATAATTGGACTCATGTTCCACCGGCATACTTTGGCGTGCCACAAGATGCGTCTAGATTCAGTGCACGTTACTGGAAAGAGTGCGTCCCTATGCGTGAACAACAGGCCCACACTTATTTTCCACATCTCCTTTTCATCTTTGGGAGAACTGAACCTTGCAATGCTTTTTCAGCTACAAAGCTTTACTATACATTGCAAGTTATTCATGGCGCTTAGTCTTAAATACAATGATTTTACGGTACTTTCACATTCGTCTGGTTTTTTATTTTTGTACCGATGAGACGGGATAAACTACTCAGTTCAGTAAGAATGAGAGGACTGTGATTAGTTCATTTATTTTTTGTGGCAAATTCTTTTGAGGTTCTCTTCTTTTCGAAGTGGTTCCCATCCCATAACTTGATCATTCTTGCAGATTGCATTTGTTCATGCCCTACCTGACTTGATCGTTTCTTCAGAATTTTCTGTGCGTCTGTGTTTATGGGATTCATGCTGGCAGTTTTGATTCCTCTTCGCTTCAACACAGTTCAATTTTCTTTCGAATACTTTTACACAGTATCGCACAGAAAAATCTATAAAGTTTTATTATTTATGAGTTTTCTACCTCTACTTTACGGCTAATGATAGTTCCACATTCCAGGGCAAGATGTATTAAAGCGAATCCGGGAAATGTACACTTCTTCTGATATTAAACCTTCTTTTGTAAACTTCACAAAGATGCGTTGCGGGTAAAACCATGCCGGCAAAAGAAGTGTGATTTTGTTTCTTCAGGTAATTGCCGACTCTGTGATGTACCACAAACAATAGAACAATGCTTTATTAGCTGCAAATATTCCATTCACTTTTGGTACATTTCTCAGCGAACCTTCAGAATAAAGATTTGAATATTATTTCACATACTATAGGTTACATTTTTTCTAGTTGTCTTGATGAAGTGCTCTTTAATATTTTTTTATGGTACTACACTGTCTGTAAAAAATGTGCATGCAGACCGTAATGCAAAGCCAACCACTGCTTCATGTATGAATCTCATACGTATGGCTCTTCAGCTGAAGGAAAATTGCGAGGAACTTGACTTTAAACCCGAATGACACCCCAACTTGAGGAGGTGCTCATCCTTACCAACCATTTGAAGCACGTTTCCTGTTTTTCTAGACTTGGTGAAGATATATGTGTGCAAGAATTTATATATTTGTGCAGTAGTTGTGCGATTATTGTCGTTGACTTAGTGCATTGCTACGGTAATGTTATAATTTCAAGTATGAATTGTAATAAATAACATAAAATTAAAAAAGAAACGCGTGGCTTTTGGTAAAACATTCGCTTGCCACGAAAACGGCCCGGATTCTACGCCACTCAGACACAAACGATCCGGTCTCTATTCCTACTATGACCCAGGGCTTTTATCATTTCTTTTATTTCCATCGTTCTTGACTTCTCAGTCACGCACAAGATTATGATTGTTCGCCCACAACCAACAATGCCGGCGTCTACGCCGACACCAAAACTTCTGCTAAACGAGCTCTTTAATGCTGTCGCGTTGAAACAGGGGCACGAAGGAAGTGTGCGCGTTAGTGAGCACTTATCTTGCAGTTTCCTCCTAGGGTATCTCTGTTTTACCCCTTTTCTACGGAATGGCCATTCTCGTTGAAAGACCTACTTTCTCTTTGATGCGTACTTTTCGCTAACGTGGTCGTTGTGAGCCCTACATGCGTATCGCGAGACAAATGCGTCTTTATATTTGGTGTGTTCCTGTTTGATTAAACTTTTCGCGGGGTCAATGGCCGAAGATGTCTTTTAGCTCCAGGGTGTGCACAGTGGATGCCTTATGCTATAGCTAAGTGCTGCCGTAACGACAGCGACATACAACGTGCTGAATTTTCGTGGAATCAATACAGGAGAAAGCTTCGAAGTTACATCACTTGATAACATCGTTGGATATTGGACATAGTGTTGAATTGATGGCAACAAAAGAGAAAGCTACTCTAAATTACCCAATATCTTAAATGGTGTATAATTACTATATACACGAAATATAAGAGACTGTGTCTCGATAGACAGCTTTCAGGAACAATATTTTCATATATTTTTTTTTTATAAACACCATGTTACAATCCCGGGTCACATTGTTACTAATATGGTCCGCGTATACTAAGTTGCCCTCTGAATTGAAATCGAGAATACTGTTTAGCCAATGTGTTCCGAATATTTCATGTGAAGTCAAAGCAGCACGACACAACTTGAAGTGCATTCGTGCGCACTGCTCCTGCTAGTTAGGATACCTGAATCAATCGTATCTGGTACATACAGGTGCAGTATGAAGTTCCCTACTAAACATTTATCAATCACCTGGAGATCAATGTTTATAGCTATTTCCTACGTTGAAACTACGGCAGCGCCAAATACAACTGAACACAAATGTAGTACGGTAAATACCATTGCAGCTAATCACTGCAGCGGGCTACAATGTTAAGATATAAAGTAAAAAATAAAACTTTATATAGCACGGCATCAAAAAACAAATAATCAGCCGAGTTATTGGCGCTTCCGTACTCCTGATAAAGACGCCTCTTGACACTTGTACTGCGAATGTTACCACACATTTTTATGATGCAAAAGTTGTTCAAACTGCAATTAGGCACGACACTGAGTGAAAATAATCATAGGCCCACAGTTATGGCAGCTCAGTGTGTTCGGTTTGTCTTGAGGATAGTCTCGCTATTTAGTTTGAGGACTTCAAGTGAATATATACTTTAAGGGCTGGTCTTAGTGGTCTATACGCAGGCCGCATGCGGCGTGACCACGCTCCCTATAAAGCGGTCAATGCAGGGCTATAGCAAAGTGAATAATGCTCAAGATCACCCTAAAACAAAGAAAAAGTCTGGTACAACTTTCAGTTCAAACGCACGAATAAACAGAAAGGAAGAGAGGACAAGCGCTTTCTCGCCACTAAACAGTTTATTAGAAAGGGAAGAATATATAAACAGGATATCGAAAAACAACGCATGCATGTGCAGGCAAAAAGTACACTATGATAGCCTGTTTATATATGCTTCCTTTTATAATAAGTTCTTTAGTTTCGAGAAAGTGCTCGTCCACTCTTCCTTTCCGTGTATTCGTTCGCTTGAACTAACAGTCATACCATGCATATCAAGCTAGCCCAACTTTCGATTCAGTTGAAAAAGGTTTGAACTTCTATCATTCATAGACGCAGCAAAGAAGGAACCATAATACACCAGATTGTTAAAGCGTTTCCGACATATATGTTAAATAAGAATTCGTTTTTGGGCTAGATGGTGGATGTGTTGATTTATACCGAATACTTGCAGCGCTAAGAAACGAGGACGAAGAAGACACAAACGATGCAAGTTTGTGTGCAAGTCTGTCTTTTGCGTCTTCTCCTTCTCGTTCTTTAGCAGTGCAAGTACTCAGTATATATGGCGTTTCACAGACAGATGGCTGGCTCTGGCGCCGCGCAAGAGAGAACGTCATCGCCTACCTAAGTAAGAAAAATATTATTTGATGAGTTTTTAGGGGCAAAGCTTCTTTTCGTCTAGGGCAATCCCTTCCTCGGGCGTACCCAGTAGTGTCTCCCTTTTCATACAATATATGGCACTGTCCCACAGAGATGCATGAAACCTGCAGTTGGATGACAATATAGTAGATGACTCTGTACGCATTCTGCGTCGTCATCGCCATTTCATGTCTAGTTTCCTAGATGGCGCTGTCCCAAAAATATGTGTGCAATATGGCGTTTGCGTGAATGAGCACTAGATGGTGCTGGAGTTGCCACTGCTCTCTGATGAGCAGCTGCATGGGGCTCAACCTCCGCTCCCATTATCTCTCATTTTCCTAAATCATCGCCGTACGTGTTGGATGACGCGCGTGGTGCCGGGCAGATCCCGAGATGGTGCGCGCCAAGAATATCGCTGCGTAACGTGCGCAGCGAAAAGCAGATGTCAATATGGTGAATGCCAAGGAAGCCACTGCGAAGCGAGATCATCGATAAGCGGAACCCGGAATGCGAGAACGGGAAGCGGCGAGATACTCGGAGTTTTATCGGGGCAGGTTCTCGGATGATTCACGGTATTCCCAAAATACCTTCGGAGCATCGCCAACCTCACTATCACCTAGTCCGCGGAGACACTGAAATTTTTTATATGGGGATACATGTGAAGGGGTAAACAGCGTGAGGGCACTCAGCGCGCTTAACCCGTACTGGAGCTACCACAACAAGCCAGCAGTCGATGAAGAAGAGCAAAAGCAGTGAACACGTCGGAGACCAAGTTTTCAAATCACGATAAAAAGTCAACCCGGGGCAACGTTACATGTTTATCTCAACCATTTTCATTGCTGTGCTAATTGGGTTCATTGTTGTGATATTTTGTCAGTTGTATAAGATAATGTCGCATATCTGATTATCTGAAGGGCGGGTTCTTTTTGCATGCGTACCACCCTTTGGAGTGTGCCAGAATCGTTGCAGTTAAAGGGGAGCTCCAGCGTTTCTTCGATAATCACCAATTTCAGTAAAACTTTGAACAAGTGTTCGTGTTGGTACCATGGTGATATGTGCCAAATATACAATCATACGTCATGTCGTTTTTCAGAAAACAAATTTAAAAATTTGTAGCTGATTTTGTAATCACACTTGCACACGCGGGCCACCCTTTTCTTATGACGCCAAGCCTCACTTTTTTTTTTTTAAATTCCTACCTTTCTGAAAAAAACCGATGCAGCGCACGGTTTCTTCAACGAGGTGACGACGACGCGAGCGCAGACCAATTTTGTCAGCTTCATCGCCAAGTTGCATTTGGCGCATCAGATGATAGAGGCACGCACCTGAGCCAGCCGTGTCGGTGTGTAGCGGATCTCGTGAAGTCATCGACGGCATTATCGACAAAGCCACTCCCTGTTTTGGTTTTTGTTTCAATCATCATTTTTTGCTTGATAAAAATCATTCACGAGTGCGTGACCAAAATGAACCACCCTAAATTTTTCAGGACTGTCATTGCTGTTAAGAAACAGCGCTATCTCAGTATGGTTGAAAATGCACCGGAGTTCCTTTTTAATCCTAACTGCCTCAAAAATTGCCATTAATTTTGATGTCGTTGACGAAGATTTGTGCAATAATTTAAGCAATCTCTTTTTTTTGAAGGTCGTGTATTAAGACCGCATAGGTTCACGCTTCTTCAGGGCAGGACGCATCAGTAAATATGTTCGTCCTTTCATTGTGCTTTGTATGAAAACGATTAGGCACCATTTGTACCCCCATTAGAGGCAACCTATCAGCTTTCTTGCGTATTCAGTCTGTTTTACAGATGATGTTCACAAATGCTAAATAAAAAAGAGGTCGTGTAGTTTTTGCAAAAGTTTTATACTTTCAAAAGTTGCGTCATCACCACCTGTTCTTTAGAGGTTCGAACGCCCGACAAGGCCTGTGTTGCGGTTTGCAAACAGTTTTATGTATTGTTAGGAAGTTAAAATTTTGGTGTTATATAATAAATTGGCTGAGAACATACTGCATAAAAGCGCAGAAGAAAGAATGACCACGTTGCACCGAATGTTGATTTTGTCGGTTTCTTGGCCAACTAGAAATTGATGTCAAAATTTCTTGAAAAACGCAAGTTTGGACATCGTGAGGGGTCTTTGAATCCTACAAGAAAAAGCGAAACAGCAATAAATGGTTTACGAAGGAGTTCTTCTAAAAGTTTTGGTTTCCATCTTTTGGGAAGCGTAAATTTTCCCAGCTCTCATTTCAACCCAGAAAGAAAATGCACAAATTCGCCCCTTATCTCCTGCAGATTCATGAGAAATGTGCGATGTGCGCTTTGTACGTCATTGAAAAATGTAAATTAGCTCTTTGCCCTAAACAAAGATGCAACGCCATCTATTTTGTTTTCTCCAAATACAGCTCGAAGGCTAAATACATGTTCGTTTTTTTTTTTGCAAACCTATCAAGTGAACGTTCTGCGCCTCCCTCTAAAGTTTTTCAGCAACAATATGATTTTGAAAGCAGCGTTTTTTTCTGGCCTCGTGCATTGTGCTCTAACGCATTGTATTGTTTATGACAAAAATAAGACCTTTAATGCTTTATTGATGATCCGATCGGTGAATTGATTTTTTGCTAGTTTTCTAATGTCTACAAGAATGGAATCGCATGCTTTTTGCAAGTGGCGTGTTTAGAACTTCAACCGCCGTCAGCTCTGTTTTCTCCAAGTGACAACGTTTCATGGTGCAGTAAAATTGTGCCATGGGCCGTAGTGTTAAAATCATCATGACGCCAAAAAATACGTGAAAACATGTCATCACATCGCGCTGAGGTAACAAGACTTTTGGCACGCCGCCGGAAACCGCATTCAATAGTGCATCCAGACATTTTGGCGAGCTTTTTGCTATTTGCGAGTCTCACGGTGTATCGCCAAGACTAACGAAATTACAAAAATCTCTCAACTCACGAGGCATGTAACAATTTTTTCTTAATAAAATAGAGTTGACAGTTTGTTTAAGAATGTTTGCGGCTCATAGTGTTCATGTTCTTACATGGCTATATTGACAGCAACAGAAGCATGTTTGCTGCCTGACTTGTTCTCCTGCAACAAAAGCTGCAAATGCACAGCGCAATGAAAGTGGCATTTTTTTGTTTTTAGAAAAGCTGTGGGTAGCAGAGGTTTTGACTGCAGGTGGCCGCGGGAATCAATTTCTACTTAAGAATAGAGCAACAAACAAGGCACAAAACAAGCAGCAGACAGTAGAAAGAATTAACAATGATAAAGTTGTCATTGCGTTGTGCTAATGGTGAAAAAACAAAAGAACTAGAATGTTTCCTCTAGAGATGTCCCGAGGAAAGCTATTCAACGAAGTTATACCCGGCTCCTTTGACAAGCAAAAATAAATAACTAATTTTTAAGGAAAAACAAACAGCTGCAAAGGCCTCTCACAATTTCCGATGCAACCTACTAGTCATGTAAAAATAAGCCACACGGAAAAAAAATATTCTCATCTTTCTGACTTGTCGTACAACTGCAGCATACTAATGAAAACAGCAGAGCCGCATTCACCGTAGCAGGATCTCTGAGTGGCCAGCAACAATTGATTGCCTCATTCTCGAGACAGTACCTCTACGTAATGAACGAGTCGCGGGAAGAAATCCAGTCTGCGACAGCTGCCTTTTCGATGGAAGCGAAAATCTTGTAGGCCCATGTGCTCAGATTTAAAGAGCCCCAGGTAGTCGAGAATTCCGGAGCTCTCCATTGCAGCGTCTCTCATAATCATATAGTGATTTTGGGACGTGAAACTCTAAATATAAATCAATCAATCAACGCGATCCGTGAAGCATTCCGCACTTCCCCGTATGTATAAGTTTTATGTCATTAGGACAATATGGCAACTTTTACTCACTGAAAACCTCGAAGAATTTTCTATATAGTTGTATTTGAAAATTTGTGCAAATGCCTTCAACTTTTCTTCCCTAGATTAATAGAGCAGAATATTGTCCCAGCATTGCTACTATACTTCATGGAATTTTTATTCATTGGTTTGTAGGTGACTTCGTGTCTTGTCTGATATTTCTGCAGATCATTATGTAATAGTAGTGTATTTAGTTAGTTTGATAATACTTTTAATAAAAGAAATGTTAAAAAAATTAGGAGATCCTAAAACTTTGCTTTTAGGAGTTCGACGCGATAAGGACCATGTGTTCCTAGTGCCTACTTCAAACACTAAAGCATGAAACCTTTTAGAACTTCCAATTTACCCACTACGTGGCCTTTAGGAAATAGGCGCCGTAGCGTGTCTGCCTTTTGTAGTGGGTATCGGCTTTCAACCACAGAGCCATTACGATTGTCACATATTCTGACGCCCGTCGGCAATGGATGCTTGTACCAGACATTGTTACTGCAATATTTCATGTTGCATTGTGTAGCATGTATACAGAACGCATGTGGTTGTGAAGCATGGAAGCTACTTTCACGCGTCAAGCTTTACTCGATGAAAAATGCCAAGCAACTTCTAAAGTAATCCCAGGTCTTTAATCTAATGGGGTTCTTGATTGATGATTGATTGATATGTGGGGTTTAACGTCCCAAAACCACTATATGATTATGAGAAACGCCGTAGTGGAGGGCTCCGGAAATTTAGACCACCTGGGGTTCTTTAACGTGCACCCAAATCTGAGCACACGGGCCTACAACATTTCCGCCTCCATCGGAAATGCAGCCGCCGCAGCCGGGACTTGAACCCGTGCCCTGCGGGTCAGCAGCCGAGTACCTTAGCCACTAGACCACCACGGCGAGGCCTAATGGGGTTCTTGTAACAGACGTAAGAGACATAATGTCGACATTCTAAAAGTACTATGAAAGTTTATTTTGTGCTTTTCCTAACTCTGACGTCAGCCGTACCACGAGTTTTGTTTCCCTCTTGAGCCCATTGGAAGACGATAATTCTGCAGCCATTAGTTGTCCTATTACGATACAGGAAATCGAGCATGCTATTGACAGCTTACCTTCATCGAAGTCGCCTGGCCCTGACGGCACTTCTGCTGAATTTCGCAAATTCTCTAAAAATACTCTGTCGCCTATATTGCTGAACATCTTTAAAATACGTTATGACATGGAGACGTGCTCGAGACCCTTTTGCAAGAGCCACACAGTTTTGATACCGCGAAAACTCGGACAAAAAAAAAACTTCGCTCTCTTGAGGATTACCGGCCAATAGCACTGTCAAACGTTAAAAAAAAGTTTCGCCAAAGTAATATCAAATAGGTTACAATTTGCGATGTCCATTCTCATTGGGTCTCACCACACATGTGGAATTAAGGCTCGATCTATACAAAACATTGCACAAGTCGCTCGTACGGTCCATCAGTACTGTTATGGACAACAAAAACACCTTTTAATGTTGCAGGTAGACCTTGCAAAAGCCTTCAACCGTGTTAGTCATTCGTTTCTTTTTTCTCTTCTGGAGCCAGCCAATATTAGCACTGTTTTGCTTAAAGGCTTCAAACTATGCTATAATCAATCTTCAACCCATCTTCTTGGTAATGGTGACCTGTCGAAACCAGTTTCAGTTTATTCGTCTGTAAAGCAGGGCTTTGCCATATCTCCACTTCTGTTTGCCCTTTATCTAGAGTCGCTATGCCTAAGTAATTACGATCAAGTAGTATTCATGGATTCGATATATTAGGAACCGAAATGAAAGTATCAGCTCATGCAGATGACGTAGCAGCCTTCTGCACAGATAAACTAAGCATAGAAAACGTGTTGTTTGAAGTAGACGAATTTTTCATTGTATCAGGAGCTCGTCTGAACGCCTCCAAGAGTTTAGGATTATGGTTTGGCTCGTGGAGTAGCACCCCTAGTCAATATGGAAAAATTACTTGGACAATAACTTTATCAACGTATCTCAGTGTGCCGTTAGATGCGCATAGATTCAGTGCGCATTACTGGAAGGAGCTCGTCCCTAAGCTTGAAAGAGAAGCCCAGACATTTGTTCCCCATCGCCTATCACTATTTGGGAGAGCTGAAGCTTGTAACACTTTTTTAGCAACAAAGCTCTTCTACGTATTGCAACTTATTCATTCTGCGAGATTTTATGTACAACGATTTCTTTAGGTTTTTGCAACTTTCACATGGTCTTCTGCTTTTGAGCCCAAGCGTAGTGAAAACATTTTCCGGCCAGTTAGTGCTGGAGGGTTAGTATTAAAAATCTATATCTATGGCAAACAGTTTTTCGCTTTTACTATTTTTGTGACAATTCCCATCCCGTAACTTGTTCATTGTTGCAGGTTAATCTCGTAGATTGCTTCCCTGACCTAGTGAATTCTTCAAACTTTTTCGAACGACCGTGTTTGGGGGGATTCATGCAGGAAGTTTGTTCTGCAGTTAGGTTCCTTAAAGCGCGCTTTTATATAGAATACTTTTACACAGTGTCGCAAAGTGTTATACAAAGATTTAATATCTATGCTTTTTCCGCCTTCATTGTACCGTTCATTGTACTCCGATATGTCAGATCATCATGTCTTGAAACGAGTGCGCAAAATGTATGTGTCTTCAAATTCAAAAACATTCTTCTATAATCTACATACTGAAACGCTGACCGTTAAACCATGGGTAAAAAGAATGGGTATTTTTGTTTCCTGTGTTGACTGCCGCCTATGTGATGTGCCAGAGACAATAGAACACTGCTTTGTTTGTTGCAAAGATGCTATCTTGTTCTCGGGTGTCCTTCAGCGGACTTAGAGAAAAAAATTGATATTAATTCTTACATTATCCATTCTCTTTTGCCGACTTCACTTGGTGAAGTGCCTTTTGATATGTTTTTTCTCATGGGTATGCACAGCCTATGAAAGACGCGTATGCAAGATCGCAACGCAGAACTTACCATTTCTTCTAGCTCACATTTCATTAAAATGGCTTTCCACCTAACAGACATTTATGATGAAGTGGACTTCAAACTGGACTGGTACCCAATCTTGGTGAGGAGCTTGGCCTCGTCACTTGTTGTGTATAACGCGTTTTTATGTACTCTCGCTGCATACTGAACTTCATTTATTAATTGTCGAGTGTTTTCTTAGTAACGCTAAAGCGCTTATTGCCGCTCTGTGATTGTACCTATGTTCCATACTATGAGTGCCATTTTATGTTTATTTTAACACATACTGTAATAAATACCATGAGAGAAAAAAAGTGGTGTGGCCGTGTCGTTGAACATTCGCTTGCCACAAAAATCATTTCGTTTTATATGCATCGTATTCTATTTCTCGGTTACTCATAAGTTGATGATATTTCACTCACAACCAACGACCCCGACACAGACGTCCGCACTGACGCCAGAATTTCTCGAAAAGAGCTCTTTGACGGTGTCGCGTTAAAACCCACCATGCTAATAGCCATGAACGTAAAGCAAATATTGTTGTTCATTATATCGAGTATATGCAGTGTGCAGGCGAGATTACAACTTTGTCTTCCGTTTTTACAGCGCGGGGACTCGTAATTTTCCTTTGATGGTACTGCCTCATTGCCCCCAAATTGAAAATACCTCCGAGTGCCGGTCCGCATGCTCGTGCATGGCACGGCGATGCAAGTAGTGATCTCAAAGCAGCTCTTGCTGTAAAAAGAGATACCGCGAAGGACGCGCCACAAGCGAATTTAATTCAAGCGGACTTTGCCTTCAAATCATAAAAGGTATATCCCACCACCTTTGGGTGGACGGTTTCAACCGGTGGAAACCGTCGAAAATAACAATGGGACAACCTCTAAGTTGTACGTCTCTCTCTTTCTCTCTCTCTGTATATATATATATATATATATATAATGATAATTACTGGACACTCCTTTAGTGTAACTTTATGTTGCACTGCTTCACTCATGGTACATGCTCAGGCGTTGTGGAGTGTGCAGCCGACATTCGACTTCAACAGCTAGACAGTGCAACTTGCTGATACTTTAATACTTTGTTTTTTTATTATTAGCTGACCAGTTACCACTCGCATTTGTAAACATGTCGACAGCTTTAAATCCGCTTTGTATACGATATCTTTTTCTGGACTCCCAGTTTTACTGCTGATGCTTCAAAAAAATTAAAAAAAACATTGGTGCGATCGGACCTTTTCGTACGGGGGTAAGATGTTAATGTTCAGAGCATGGAAATGCCCTGGCAATGGATCTTGAAACGCTGAGTCCTGCAGAAATTTCCAAGGCAGAGTAGGTGACATAAAAAAGAATTCATCGAGAAAGCACAAAACGCTTAGCCTCGTTTCCCTAATGGAGTAGATCGCTCCGCACACAGCCGACAGCAGAGGCAAAGCGCAATGCTGTTGTGCTCGCTTTAAGGCCATATTAGGCAGAAAAAAAAACACCGCATTAGAAAGAAAACGAAAGCGATTAAGTACGGGGGCGTGCATAATATAGGCAAGTGTGAGAGAGGGCACTAGCAACTGTGGCGTATAGCTTTTATTTTAAAAGGTCAGCACGTGACTGGCATGACGTTTCTCGCGAAAGTTGTGACTCTCTGAGCTTATTTCTGTCTACACCGCTATTGGTGATAGAGACCGCTGTCGACAACAGACTTATTGTTTAAAGTTTTCATTTCTCGGAATGGAAAGTTGGATGCGATTCCTCTAATTTGCTCTGGTTGCTACGTTATCGCCTTGCGACTTCTGTTCGCAGTGTTTCACTGTCTTTCGAGCTTAGTTCATTTGCCGCCCCGCCACGGTGGTCTAGTGGCTAAGGTACTCGGCTGCTGATCCGCAGGTCGTGGGGTCAAATCCAGGCTGTGGCGGCTGCATTTCCGATGGAGGCGAAAATGTTGTAGGCCCGTGTACTCATATTTGGGTGCACGTTAAAGGACCCCAGGTGCTTGAAATTTCCGGAGCCCTCCACTACGGCGTTTCTCCTAATCATATGGTGGTTTTGGGACGTTAAACCCCACAAATCAATCATCAATCAGTTCGTGTTTGCGTGATAGAGACGCTTACGAAAGAAAAAAAAGAGTGCTAAACTATTTGTACAATTCTCTGAAAAAATGACTTCGTACATCTGTATGTGAAATTTTGAGTAATGCGTTCACATCAAGTACACCTGCGCCATTAGACTCTTTAACACCTAAATAGAGTATTTGGGGATTGGAAACAGGTAACTAGACTTTCGAAGGAGCTACTTTAGGTTGCAATGTAATTGAAAATTGACAAAAAGTTTATATATATATATATATATATATATATATATATATATATATATATATATATATATATATTTATATATATATATATATATATTGGTGGTAATGTTGGCTTTTGTGAAAATTCATCTGATGATGCACAAAGGTTTTCTATGCACTTTTATTTGATAGCTTAACTTTGGGGACTTTGGGGCGCTGCAAGACCGTTGTATTTACAGGTTTTTGTAAAACATCAACAGTATATTTAGCCATGAAAGTCTTTACTATCGTTGCCTCGAGTTAGTACTAATGTGTTTTCTGAAGTTAAGCTCCCAAACAATATGACTCGCACCACAGCCTTTCCAGAGTGCATTTAAATGTACAACCTGTATGGTGGTTTTGAGACATTAACACCTCATATCAAACCATAAACTGTGCAACTTTAGTTCTCCCGTCGTGTCTTCATTAAAAATAGAAAGGCAATTGAACCACAACATAGTAATCAAACTACTATGTCTATCCCCTTTCACTGAGAGCGTAACAATTTCACAAAGCTGCTTTCAATAAAGAATCAAAAGAACACACACAACAGCAATAGTGCAATTGTAATTATAACTTCTCTGAGGAGTATTTTCGGGAAACATTTTGTAGGAGCAACTCTTTCTCTGAGGCTAGCGTTCACTGAAACACATCGGAAAGAAAACCATGCCTATGACAGAGCGCCTGAGGTGGGGTGTTATGCCAAAGTAGATGGCTGTAGTGGCTGAATGGGCACAACAACCCTACGGCTTGTTTAATGTTTTCTTTTTATTGTGGTAGGTGTTTACCAGTAGCTACATTTCATGTGGCACCTAATCACAAATCTGTAAATTCGTGCAGTAAGCACTCCCCTTCCTTTCGACCTGGCTCTTAGACGTGTGACAGCTGCAATACTAGGCTGCCTCCCAACCTTAGAAGATGAAGCTTTCCGCGCTGCGTTGCAGAGCGCAATGTTTGCCCTCGCAATATTTATGTTACACCTTGGGCCTAGCTATTCGCGCACACCAAAGCTGAGCCTTTTCGTAGAACTCGCGCAAAAAGAGATAAATTTCTTTTTCGATGAATCCTCAGAGTAAACAGCGGAATGGGTAAGAACGTATTGAACAGCCTAGGCGATATATATACGAGCCGACCACGTATGTGTTAGCGAGATATTAGAGTAGCTGTTCACGCAACTCTCGTCTGCCCCGACGTGGAAATTCCTACGCAAGCACGCAAACATAAGCGATGCACAGAGAAAAAAAAGAACGTTCCTACAGCGATAATGGATGGCCGAATTGAAGAGAAAGCTGAAGTTGCCGACAATACGGTGCATTGCTGTTGTTCACTCAGCTGCTTCTTCAGCTGCGAGAATCGTTATCACTTGATTGATTGGGGACTTTTAGCTGACCGTAATTTGCCTCCCACTCCGCTGACCCAGTCGGCGGTTACGCCCCTGTGCATGCGCTACACAATCACGCGCTGAGCATGTGAGTGGACCGTCCTAGCGAGCGGAGGATTGCAACGGCTGTGTACCGTGATCAGCGACTTTTATAGGGGCGAAGCCAGTTTTTAGGCTGTGGGTCGTGCGTCCACGATGTATGTAGTAGTAGTAGTGGTCGGCGTAGTAGTAGTAGGTAGCCACCTCTCGTTTAGTAATTCGAATGTCCGCTATATGTCGGTACTCCTATATGATAAATATATGATGAAAATATGCGAAATGGCGGTACTTGGAGCGTTCTCTAGATGGACGTACGGACAGATAGACAGATGCACGGGCGTATGAACGGATGGACGATTGCATGGACGGACGCAAGGACCGATGCACGCACGGACTGACGCACGCATGGATTGATGCACGAACGGACGGACGCATGGACGCACACAGGACGCACAGACGGATGGACGCACGGACAGACAGATGGACGGCCGCTAGAAAGGACGCACAGACGGTCCCACGAAGGCCGGACAGTGGTGGAAAGGCTACGCCTCACCGCACAAAACGTGCGGGGGGCCTGAGCCCGGGCCAGTAACCCAGCAAGGTTTTTTTTAATGAAGTTTTTTTTTTCTTCCGTCCGTCCATAAGGGTGCGGACGGCGCCACCGGCGGCGTCGGAGTGCGACAACGTGCGACTAAGAAATACTCCGCATTTAGTATGTCAGGTTCTATTGCAGATATCGCACCCCACCTTTTTGTGTAGCACCCAAGTATTCTACCATAGAGCCACGCCAGGTATCGCAACTACTTTTCATGTATTCTGGGAGCGTCAATTGCGGATGCATTGGTAACTTTTCCATTTTATAAACATTATACACCTATTTCTTAGATACTGAAAGCATGTGAGAAAGGCGAAAAACGCTGAAGGTGAATGGCAGTTTATATCAACTCCAGATAAGCGTGAAAACACAATGGTAATATCAGTTCAAGAGGCTTAAGAAAATTCAGCACCGATGCACGTACGGCAGAATATACCAAGCCAAGTAACGACGCCCTTGGCTGAATTTTTAACGTGCGATTATAGAGAAATAAAATATTTTAGTTCACTAGGCACGTATTTCTGCTTACTTTCAAATATCCAGGCTTTATCATCTCACATCCGGATCTCGCCAAGTCAGCTGCCCTCAATGCAGATGACTTCAGTAAGCCACGTCAAGAACCTAGTATTTCACAATCGCATTTCTTTGTATACTCTTCGCGCAGATTCGTTTGCATAAAATCCGCATATACTTTACCGAAAACCCTCTCTCAATGAAAAAAAAATGCCAGATCCCACGTACAGTGGGAATTCATGATATGCAAAGCACGAATGAGGGAGGTTTATATATCAGTTTAAAATCAGACCAACGTTACGAGGTGGAGGTAAATTATGCCTTACATAACTTCCATGTCATATTTATTATGCTTTGGCGCGTCATTTACCTCATCACCTATTCACGCCACCTGAGAACAAGTTTGGTTTATGTTGAGCTAGCGAAACGGCCACGAGCAAGCTATGAGCGTAGCATGTAGTCATGTTTTACATTACACGCATATCATAATTATCATGTTCAGACGTGTCATTTAACTTCCCCGTCTTTTGACATCATGCAATACCAGTTTCGTATTTGTGAAGCTAAAGAAACGACCGCGAGCGCATCATGAGCGTGGCATGTGGTCGTGTTGTTACATGACATGAATCTCTTGATTGTCATGTTTGCACCAGTCATATACCTTCGTCGTTCATTCACGTCCCGTAATACCATACATGAAATCTGTGAAGCAAGCGAAACGGCGGGGAGACCATCATGAAGGGCCCAATATACTGCGACACAACGTTGACGAGCGCACGCTGGACGCAGCGACGCTACTGAAGCAAAACGCGAACACTCATTATTCTCAAGCCAGACGCGACCAGCGTCTTTCGGCGCAGCCTGGCAGCAACCGGTTCGAAATGCCACATGCTGCATTTTGCACAAACTACCTTACCCAGAATGCACCACGTCTGCCTACCTTCGTGACGAAGGGACATCGGGCGCGCTCAAACGCGCATGCGTCAAAGCAACGCAGTGAGGTGCATGCCTGTGAGTGTATGCCAGGCAGATCGGCGATTGGCGTGGCATCACCGGCATGACGCGACCAAGCGAACGCTAGAGCAAACGCGCACCGGGTCATGTCTAAGTGTATTGGCGCCTTGAGTGTGGCGTGTAGTCATGCTCTTAAGTGACACGAATCTCGTAATTATTATGTTTGCACCAGTCACATACCTCCGTCATCTATTCACGTGACCTAATACCAAATTTGGCATATATAAATCTAGTGAAATGGCCCCGAACGCATCATGAGTGCGGCTCGTAGTCAACTTGTTACATAACACGCTTGTCATGATTATCATGTTTGATCATGTCATTTGCATGTCGTCCTTTCGCGCCATGTAATATTGAGTTTGGTACGTGTTAGGCTAGCGAGACGGCCGCGAGTGCGTCATGAACGTAGCACGTACTCGTGTTTTTATATGACACGCATCACATGATTATCATGCTTGCACTAGTCACATTCTTTTGTCGTCCATTCAGGTCCCGTAATACCAAATTGGGTGTATGTGAAGCTAGCGAAACGGCTGTGAGGGCATCATGAGTGTGGCTTGCAGTCATAATGTCACATGACACGCATCTTATGATTATCATGTTTGCACCAGTGTTATAGCTTCGTCATTCATGCACATCACGTAACGCCGAATTTTGTATATGTGAAGCTAGCGAGACGGCTGCGAGCGCATCATGAGCGTTGCGTGTAGTCGTGACTCATGACTTACATGACGCGCATGTCATGATTTGTACGTTAGGATTTGCCATGCAGTCATATCACACGTTAGTGTTTGCGTTACGTTAGTGTTTGCCATGCAGTCATATAAGTTTTGCAACATGTCATGTGAATGAGACCACCACCGCAAGAGGAACAAGACCATAAAATGTAAACAATGACATTCATAACATGCGTGTGAATATTTTCATGTTACGACTAGTCAAATATGCTTGTCATACAGTCATGTTATGTCATACCAAGTTTGGTATCGATACCGTTATCCAAACAGCCAGGAGAGCTAAAAGTCATAGATAGATAGATAGATAGATAGATAGATAGATAGATAGATAGATAGATAGATAGATAGATAGATAGATAGATAGATAGATAGATAGATAGATAGATAGATAGATAGATACGCTGAAAATCGCTGTAGTTCGCTAAGAAATGCTTCGCAATTAAAAGTTTTGCCGCAAAGACGAAGCAATGAATCTAATAACAACTTTGATTGTAACGCTGAGAACGGCAAGCTGACCAAAACGTGCAGCCTGCAACTCACGCACAAACGATGCCCAAAAACAACACAAACAGGATGGGAGTGAACTAACAACATTGACAGCTCGATACTTAACACGTTGTTTAAAGAAAAGCAACGCAAAAAAACGTAATCACAGGTGCGAGAGATTGAAAACTAACAAATGTCCCAGTTGTTACTTCGTTGCGTATAAAAAGCGCGCTTTTTTGGCAAACGGGGCCTGCGCAGCTAGCGAAGTCACCCAAGGTGCACGATTCTCTACTCCCCACCCTCTTCGCGGGGCAAAGTGCCCGTGGGAGATACGCGTGCGTCGGTGCATCGCGACGAGCTGTGCGCCAAACTACGCCGAACTAAAGCCTCTTGATCAAGGGGATTTACGCCGAGCACGCTTGTTGCGTCATCTCGCTGGTAATGCTGAAAACACGCAATCTCCTCTGAGATTGGCAGCGCCAGCGGTAAGTGTTACATATAAATGGCTTGCCGGTTTAACAGTGAAGGAGGTGCTCTCTTGTGGTGCTTAGTAATGACACAACATCGAACCTAACTTTTACGAAGAACGTAGCAGACACGCGATGGGTAAACACGCAGCAGAATTTTTGCAGTGATCATTATAGTGTAGTTACAACGGTGCATGCAGGCCCTCCAAAAAAGCAAGGCAGAAAACTGGCACTTGTAGAATGGGACTATTTCCGCAAGATTCGAGAAAAGGATTTGGATGATACCATAGTAGATATAGAAAAGTGGGTAGAGAAGTTCCAACAGAGTGTGAAAAAAGCCACCAAAATTGTTCCCGAAGAAGCGGGAATAGCGGAGATGGACAGCAAACTGTTGCATCTGTGGGAGGCAAGAACTAGCATCCAAAAGCGCTGAAAAGACAAAAATATAATCGTAATTTAAGAAAGAAAGTAGCTGCATTAGACAAGGAAATAGAGCTCCATACGACTCGGCTGACCCAACAACAGTGGGAAGCGACGTGTAACTTGATGGATAGAGAAATGAAGATGCCAAAGACTTGGAACATTCTCCGTCTCCTAGACCCGCAAAGTACAAAGACTGCACAGAGGCATAAGTTGCAACACGTAATACATAACTATGCAGAAACAGAGGAGGAGCTCTTCCACGAGCTACGAAAAAAGTACTTCGCAGACGCAACAAAAGAACCACTTTCCGGTTACAAGGGGCAGGACAACCTTATAGTCGATGCTGATATAACGGAGGCTGAGATTAGATTCGAGCTTTCTCAAATAAACCCGAGGTCTGCTCCGGGACCTGATAAAATAACTAATAAGGCCCTCAGAAACTTGGACGACGAATCCATTAAGGCGTTCACTGAGTGTATGAATAAGTGTTGACAGAGTGGGACTATCCCACGTCAATAGAAGACTGCTCAGGTAATTATGATCCCAAAGCCGGGAAAGAAACCACAGTTAGATAACCTCAGACCAATTTCACTGACTTCATGTATAGGCATACTCATGGAGCACGTCATCTCTACACGTCTCACTACCTACATGGAGGAGAATGGACTTTTCCCACATACCATGATCGGTTTCAGACCTAATCTATCAAGGCAGGACATCATGTTGCAGATTAAGAATCAAATACACGACGTGGGGACCAGATCTTTAGACTCTAAGGCTATACTTGGCTTTGATCTCACTAAGACCTTCGATACCATCACACACAGGGACTGGGGATAGGACAGCGCACCTACGAATATGTGAGAGACTTCCTATCCGACCGCACTGCAAGAATTGCGGTCAGAGAAACAACGTCTGAAGAGATTGAATTGGGGAGTAGGGGGACGCCACAGGGTTCCGTGCTGTCTGCCCTGTTATTTATTGTAGCGATGATTGGCCTACCCGCAAAACTTGACCAGACAGAGGGCCTCAGACATAGCATATACGCTGATGACGTCACCCTCTGGGTGACTGGTGGGAGTGATGGCGACATTGAAAACGTATTACGAAAAGCTGTTCACACTGTAGGGAGATATGTAGAAGGTAAGCGGCTAAAATGTTCTCCCGAAAAGTGGGAATTGCTCATTCATAGGCCCACATTTAGGAGACGCAAAAGCACACAGGAAAGGCCGGACATCGCGATTTTTGCAGGGGGAAGTAAACTACCCACGGTAGTAAACCCACGAGTTCTCGGCCTCCGTATATCTGAGAATGGGTACAATGGAGAATCTATTAGGCTATTAGAGAACAACGTCCACCAAACAAGCAGGCTGATCAAACGAATAGCCAACAAAAACTATGGTATAAAGGAACACAACTTAGTTCATTTAGTCCAGGCTTTTGTAGTCAACCACATCGTGTACGTTGCCCCATATCTTAAACTACACGCAGCCGAACAGAGCAAAATAGATTGCATCATTAGGAAAGCAAATAAACAAGCAATAGGTCTACCGTTAAATACGTTGACTGACAAGTTCTTGGTTCTAGGGCTACATAACATGCTTGCAGAGCTAATAGAGGCCCACACGATAGCACAGTATGATCGGTTAACTCAGAGCCCTACGGGCAGGCATACTTTGGACACAATTGGCGTCACGTACAACGTGCAACATGGGGTAAAAAAGGGCAATACGAGGGAGGTAAGTGGGCATATCGTGGTGCCTCCAATACCTAGAAATATGCATCCCGAGCATCACCGCGCTAGAAGGATAGAAAGGGCGAAAAGCCTACATAAAAAGTTCGGCAACGCCCAGGACGTGGTCTATGTAGATGCAGCAGAATACGAGAATTGCCGAAGCATGGTAATCGTTGCTACAAATATTCAAAGGTATTCCAACGTCAATGGCAGTGGACGTACAGATAGGGCAGAAGTGGCGGAGGAGGTGGCTATAGATATAGCAATAGCCTCCACAAAAGCTGAAGTCGTGATCAGCGACTCCAAAACCACTGTTAAAATTATTCCAAGGGAAGGATCTCACCGGAAGCGCTAAGAATTCTGGCAAACTTTTGCGACGAGCGGGTAGTTCATATTGTATGGGCACCTGCTCACTCCTCCCTCCCCGGAAACGAAATCGCGCACGACCAGGCTCGAGAACTGGCCGGCCGAACAGGCGCAGCGCAAAGTTCGGGGGTGGAGAGGGACCGCATGAATAGTTATAAAGAGATCACAAAACCTTACAGGCTAGAAAGGGTCCGATTCTCCCCGGCACATACCTCCCTCAACAAGCAGCAGGTGACGGCATGGCACATATTACAAACCAACACTTTCCCGAACCCCGTAACTTTTCACTACATCTACCCAGGGATATACTCAGCTTTGTGTAAGTTCTGCAATCAAAGGGTGGATCTCAATCATATATTGTGGGCTTGCCCCCCAGTGACAGGGCAATATAAAAAATACAGCAATGGAGAGCAGTGGGAGACCGCACTGCTAAGCGCAGACCCAGAAGTGGAACTCGACGTTCTTCGGCAAGCCGAGGATGCCGCCAGAGCTCAAGGACTCATGGATGCCACCTAGGGGAAGTTGACAATTCTTCCACATCTTGCCGCTTTTTTTTCTTTATTAAAGGTATTTCCTTTCATGGTGCAGTGATCACGCCTCGTGCTCACAAACCAAAGATTATGGTGGTGGTAGAAACTATTTTATTGCAGAAAATGTACCAGTAAGTTACGGCATAATGCACGCTTTAGTGGCAAGACCATATTTTAGAAAAGCAATGGAGTTGGCTGCTCCAGACGTTTTATCCCACGCACCGTAGTCTTTTCCTGGATTATTTGTGTTTCTTGCGTTTTCTTACATATACATACGTATATATACATACGGTGAATGGTGGCAACGCCGACGCCAGCGGTAAGAACCAGCCGAGATCAGCCGTATAATCGGTATCGCAGTAAAACAAGAGTTTCTAACTCCGGCTGTAATGTTTCTTTAGCTGACGTATGAGTATTTCCTTTCCCAGAAAGCTGAGTTGCCATAATCAACTGCCCGAATAAACGATGGTTCGTTCAAATGACCGGAAGACGTTTGATGTGTCTAAATATAGATGGTCTAAATAGTCGTAATTTCAGCTAAACAAAACGACGATAGTCTTGTGTCTGGAGAGAGGGTGAAGAAAACGTTTATTTGATGTTCTGCGCGAGAAAAGTCGGTGAATGGTAATAGAGCGGCGCTGGGTTAGAGTGCCTCGATGCATGCAGCGGAGGCGAACGAGCACATCGAGGCACGTTACACGTGAGAAACACAGAGAATTAACTTTAATAAAGGTCCTGAAGGGGACTGGGCCCCCCTTACGGGGGGCCAGCATGATAGCTCCGCCCATGTGGGGACTGGGAGTCTGAGCTCGCCAGCCACCTTTTGGGCCTTGTGGATGGCCTGGTGTTGAAGGACCCTGTCGGGGCTCCTGAGGTGGTTGATCCAGTCGTCCTCGGAGGCAGGGGACCCGAAGCTAGTGTTTAGCGCCAGACACTGCAAAAGCATCTGACCTAAATCGCACCTTGGCTTTTGGAATTTGGCACATTCTGGCCTTATATCTGGGAGGTATTTGCTGAATATACAGGGGCTGGGGTAACTGTGCGTTTGCAGCAGTCGAAGCGTCAATTGTTGTGCTTTATTTGTGTTGAGTGAGATGAGGGGAATTTCTTCCTAAATAACTTATAGTGCGAGCAAATTGCGTGATATAATAGGAGTGGCTCCCGGCGCGTGTTGGTGTCCCCGGCCAGTGAGCCGGATCACACCCCGCGCGGCGCGTAAGATCACGCACAAGGTTATGGGCCAGCTCATTACCATTGGGGTCCCTTGGTTGAACGTTGATCCCTTCATGGCCCGGGAACCAGTGGATGTGCTTGTCTCCAGTTATTTGAACAGATGCTAGAATTCGTAATGCCGCCTGGCAAAGTGTACCGCGGCGTTATGCCAGTGCAGTGGGCTTGGAGTCAGTAAATATTGTGCCGCGCTGAGGGAGGAGGAGGAGAAGGAGGAGAACGAGGAGGAGGAGAAGGAGGAGGAGGAGGAGGAGGGGAAGAAATGAAAGGCAGGGAAGTCAACCAGACGCACGTCCGGTTCACTACCCTGCACTGGAGGAAGGGGTGAGGGGATTAAACGAGCAGAGAGAAAGAAGTGAAGGGCAACGTGTGTGTAGATGTGACCTTGTCCATTGCACGCTTAGAAGTGGTCGCGTAGTCCGGTCGTCTTTAGAAAACTTAGCAGTGCTCGCGTCGCTTTGCTGGCCTGCAACGCGTACAGCCATGAACCAAGGATCTTCTCTTCGGAGAAAGGTCTACTGTCTAATGTCTCTAACGTTTCGCGTAGCACGTTGCATTCGCTCGAAAAACGTTCACATGAACGCAGTAGATGTTCTATTGTCTCGTCAGTGTCGCGCTGAGGGAGTGCTAGAGCAAGGGCAATGACAACTTGTTGGGCCTCACAGGCTTTCTCTGTTTTTACGGTAACAGCATTAAGAGCTGTCCCGTCTCATGATTATCATGTTTGCACCAGTTAAATACCTTCTTCATTCATTGGCGCCACGTAATACAAAATTTGTCCAATAGAAAGCTAGCGAAACGGCCGCGAGTGCATCATCAGTGTCCATCAGCGCGAGCCGGAGGCAACTAGCGCGAAATACGACATGCTGCGTTTCACGCCGACGACGTTACTTAGGCCGCGTTCACACTTGAGAGTTGAAGAAAAATTGGCAGCATATCCACGGAGTGAATGATGGAGACTGGGGCGGAGCATTCGTCCGTCCATTCGTTCTTGCTTCCGTTCGTCCATGCATCCGTCTGTGTGACCGTCCATGCGTCCATCCGCCCGTCCGTGCGTGTCTGTTCGTGCGTCCATCCCTGCGTCCGTCCATGCATCCGCCCCTGCGTCCGTTCTTGCGTCAATCCATGCCTCCGTCTGTGTGTCTGTTTGTCCATCTATTCAACACTCCAAGTACCACCATCTCGCATCTTTTCATCATATATTCCTCATGTAGAAGCACCGTCATCCAGCGGACATTCCAAGGACTAAACGAGAGGTGGCACACGCACACTCTTTTACGGCTTGCGCTTCGGGTCTACTTCCCACCTTTAACCAGCTCGAGTTCATAGTATATACTAGCTCGTTGTATTCATGGAACTGCGGCTCAAAGCTCGCTAAACCTTTCTAAAGCTAAGGAGGTTACGCCCAGCGAGTATAACGTAGCAACCCTTTATTGTCAGATAGTGCTCAATGTACATGCCAATGGCTGCTAATGGGGATCACATTGTGCGCGTTAACTGAAAGCCGAATGCTCCTGTCTCCACTTCCCCATTAGCAGTCATTGGCATGTACATTGAGCACTATTTTTTATTGTTCAACAACGCAAAGAAAAAATATCTCACCAGCACCACCTTGGAGATGAAAATGTTATACTTGTTACATACCACAACGGTTACGATGGACCAACAGGTGTCGCTATAAGGAGCTTCTCCCCTAAAAACATGCACACATTCTATATTGTGCACGAGCTTAATCAGGTGTACGTGGTCACCCTTACTGTGCAGGCACAACAGTTGGCCTAAGCACTGCCAGAATGCGCTCACGCACAAGTGCGTTCGGGCATGTGTAAGGGTCTGGGTAGTGTATTCGAGTTCACTATAGGTCTGGTGAAAACGCTGTGGCCAATTCTAGTTACACTCTCTCAGATAACATGTCGACGAAAGAGATTCCGCACACGTGCGAGCTAACATTTCGAGTACCGTGGAATACGCGTTGCTCCTACGAAACCCGGAAGCTCTAAAAGAGTTGCTCTGGTGAAGGCACCTCAACAGAGGTGATAATGATAAATGAGCTTTATTTTCGTATCCGGCATGTTTGCGGTCCATGCTAGACCGCACAAGGAGGTACCGGGAGACCTTGTCTCTGTACAGCCCCCCTGGCCTGCTGGATAGCCCATTTTTGGTCTTGAACTTCCGAGCAGAGCAGCACAAGCCGCCACTGCTCCCGGAGGACCTCAGGAGAACTTGTTGATAAGATGGGGCATTTTCATAATATATGTTTGTAAGACGCCTTTTCTGTTACACATAGCTTACATTTATTGTCCGGGTATAAGTGTGAATAGCTCCTGTGGAGGTGCACAGGGTTCGGGTAGCAGTTCGTCTGTAGCTGTCGGTATTCCCAAGCTTCTTGCCTGTTTAGACTCGGCTGAGGTGCGGGAAAGACGCATCTTGCTTCTCTGTAGTGTTGCATGTATTCTGTGTAGATTGTAAACCGGTCTTTGGGTGGTACTTCGGAGGCGCCAGAGATGGTCACCGAGCGGCGTGGTAGGGTTGCACGGCGGGTTAACTAACGCAACAACTCATAAGCCAGCTCGTTAGGATTGAGTGTACCAGTCTGTGTGTGCGCCGGGAACCATACGAGGTGTTTCGCTTCATCTACTTTGTGTAGTTCTTGGTTATTAACAAGGATTCTGAGATCTTGCTGTGAAATCCGTCCTTGCGTAAGATTTCTGATTGTTACTTGCGAATCGCTCAGTATGAATGAATGTTTGTTGGAGGTAATAGCCATGAATATGGCTACCTCCTCAGCCTCCTTTATATTCTTTGTTATGACAGAGCACGCATTGCTACAAATGCCGGACGTGTGCATTACGACAGCAGTGTGAGCTCTTCGTTTAGTGTATGAACTACCATCTACAAAAAGAAATTTAATGATCGTGCCATGTGCTTTGAGCAGTGCTTTTGCTCGGTGTTTTCTGCGGTCCGTGTTGATAATCGGGTTTATGTTTTTCGGTATCGGGTTAGAGACGATCTCAGCTCTGATTGTATTGGGGATGTCAAGTTTGACACCATGTTGTGCATGGTACATGATTACTAATCTACTCATTATATTTCTTCCCGTTTTAGTTTTAGTGAGCCTTTCAAGCTAGGATATCCACTGAGCTTCTATAATCAACAGAGATGCAGCATGTTAGGCTTCCATATACTTTTAGAATAGAAGATATACAATTTTTTTCAGCAAACAGGTTTCTTCTTTCTCACATTTTGCAAGGATGAAGCTTTCATGCTTGTGATAAAGGTGAACACGCTTTATGCAGGAAGGGGCTCCAAGTATATACTGCGTGTCACGCAAGGTTTTGTCTCACTGAAGTGAGCAGCCTGTCATGCAAATTTCTTCCAAAACGTTGACGAGTTTTCGTATTAGATACGAGTTTTCGTATTAGAAATTTTTGCACTACCACTGAATGCGATAACTCTTGTTAAAATAAGAGAAGGCAGAAATACAGTTGCAATATTAAGGCTGTCTTTATTGTGTGTTGGCAACCTGTCACCATTCGCGAAAGCTTCAGTGAGCAAACGACGGAGTAGAGTGAGAGTAAAAAAAAATTTGCAAAAAGCATAAAGCTGTTTCTTCTAAAATTGTGGAGACAGCAAATTTTAAAAATTATAATGCATATAATTGGCGTGCTTTGCCTGCATAATATCCTCGTGCGAAAAATTCGCTTCAGTACTCAGACGAAATATATGAGATAATTTGGAGAATATATAGTGAAGTCATGATCATCGATTGTGCCAGACTTCAAATCGCATTATTTATCTAAATGACTTGAGTTTGATATATTATGGCTGTGAACGGGGGCACCAGAAAATTCCGTAAGCGAAACTAAATTAAGTGACAAAATATAGAAACAATCACATATATATATATATATATATATATATATATATATATATATATATATATATATATATATATATATATATATATATATATATATACTGAACCGCTAGAGCTATGCGGCGCCGTCTGATCGAGATAAATACGTTAGTGGAAGGAAGGATACGCAGACTGCGGACATCCTTAAGAATAGCGTAGAAAGAGACAGAAAAAATAAAAAATATAGTAAATATAGCAAGAAAAAGAAGGGGAGAGAGTGAAAGAGAGGAAAAATGCAAGGGAAAAAGAAAACGTGTGGAAGGGGGCGGCCGGGGGAGTGCACCTCATGTTCTCGTTCTCTTTCTCATTCTCTTTCTTCTCCCACTCTCTGTCTTTCTTTTTCGCGTAGCCTCTCTCATTTAAATTTGCATAAAGCTGAGCACCAACAAATTGTACCTTCAATCAGGATGAAGACCAGACGCTGGCAGAAACGTCAAAATAAACCACGTTGTGACTGCTCACGAAGGATCTACTTCACTATATATATATATATATATATATATATATATATATATATATATATATATATATATATATATATATATATATATATATATATATATATTGTGAGCGCTGATTGTGTTGCTCATCATTTTCACTTTCACCTGCGCATACAAAGCACCGTGATCATCATCATCGTAGCGGCTCGCTGCTTGTTCGGTTGCTGGCTCGCGCGTCTGGGTTGACAATAAAACGGTCGCTCCTTCGTACCTGACGTCGTCTCACAAGTGGTGGAGGTGCTGTGATTCCCAAGTCCTCGTGCACTACCGGTCACCCCTGGAGCTCCGATCAGGTCGACGGCTGTGCTTGCCAACAGTGATGGCGCAAAACGACCCACCCCCTACCGCCTTCTTCGCACCACCCGCTCAGCCTGCTGGGCCTCACCACACCGTGAGTACCTCGCAACGAGACCCTCCAGTGTTTTCTGGCCTTCGCGGTGAGGACGTAGAAGAATGGCTGGACAGTTACGACCGTACCAGTGCTTGCAATTACTGGGATGAGGCACATAAGCTGCGCTATGTACCCTTTTATCTGAAGGAGGTTGCTAAGACGTGGTATCATAACCACGAACGCGACTTTCCTGATTGGTCAGCATTCACGGTGCAGCTGCGTCAAATATTCGGCACTTCTACAGGACGCTCTGAGGTAGCTAAACAGAAGCTCGCTACCCGCATCCAGGGGCCTGACGAATCGTACACATCGTACATTGAAGACGTTCTGGCCCTCTGCCGCCGCGCCCAAAAGGACATGCCGGAGGCCGATCGTATTCGGCAAGTAATGAAAGGCATCAACTCCGTCGCCTTTAATGCTCTTGTCATGCAGAGCCCGACAACAGTTCAGGACATTATTACCACCTGCCAGCGCCTGGACGCACTTTACTCAATGCGCCTTCCACACGCCTCCTATGACACTCGTCTTACTGGCGAGCATGAGCTGCGAGCTCTAATTCGCACCATAGTGAGAGAGGAACTTCACAGCCTTCTTCCTGCCAGCGCACCGACTTCACCTGCCCGCTCACCCCCTCCTAACCTGCGGGAAATTATAAAGGACGAATTGGCGTCGATGACGAGCGTCGCACGTGCCCCGCCTCCTGTGCCCTTACATGTGCCTACGTATGCCGAAGTCGTGTCACGGCCTCCTCCACCTACTCCACCTGTAACTACGGACGTCGCATACGACCATTTGGCCGCGATGGCAGCCAAGGCACCACCACAACCACACTTCCCTGCCTGGCGCCCTACGCGCCCCGTCTGTTACTACTGTGGCATAAGAGGACATATCTCCCGCTTTTGCCGTCGGCGCCAGCAAGATGAACGACGAGGTTATTCTTCGTACGAGAGTGACCGGGCTGCGAGGTCTGACCCCTACGTTCCAGGAACCTACATTCCCTCGTCACGACGTTCGCCTTCGCCTCCTTTGTCCCACGGTGAACCTCGTTCTTCCCGCTCACCCCGCCGTCGTTCACCATCGCCCTTCCGCCGTACTACTTCGCCTTTACGTTCTGCCCTGATGCCCCTCGACAGCCACTCGGAAAACTAGCAGCTGCAGTTTTTGGAGGAGAAACTGCCTGTCGTCGAAGTGTCCCAATTCCTCCTGCGCGCCCTGCAAATTTACTAACTGTTTGTGTAGAAGGCATTTCGGTTGACGCACTCGTGGACACTGGAGCAGCCATTTCGGTCATTGATCGCGAACTATGTCATCGTCTACGAAAAGTGCAAACTCCATATGTTGGTCCGGTGTTATGTGGTGCTAATGAAAATAGAATTTACCCTATTGGACAATGCACTGTTCGTGTTCTGATCGACGGAATTCGTCACCATATACAATTGGCTGTGCTTTCTTCATGTGCTCATCCGATTATATTGGGCTGGGACTTCCTGTCAGCCGCTTCCGCTGTCATTTCGTGTGGTCCGCCCGTTATTCGCATTACGGACACTGAAAATTCTAGTGCTTACGATTTTTCGTCGCCTCACCTTGTTGCAGCTGCAGACTTTGTACTGCCCCCGGCCCAAGAACGTATCCTCACCATTAGATCCAGCGATACCATTGACGGTGACGCAGTGGTTGTCCCCGATCAGCGCTGCATTTTCCGAGGAATCGCCATCGCATGTTGTCTAGTGCGGTTTTCGCGTGGTCATGCCAGTCTCACCGCCTACAACACGACAACAGAGCCACAACTACTGCCAGAGGGGTCCACTGTTGCCAGCCTTATCGACATAGCACCGGTATGTGTCGTCACTGTATCGTCTCCGCCGTCAGTCGCTAAGTGTACGCCACCAGGAGGCTCATCTAATGCGCTTAAAGCCACTTTGAGTCCATATCTCACTCCAACGCAAACTAATGACTTAATGGCCCTTTTAACAAAACACAAGACTTGTTTTGACGTTTGTTCGGATGGCTTAGGTCAAACTACGGTGACCTCTCATCACATCGCCACAGACGGTTCTCGTATTATCCGCCGTCGCCCTTACCGCGTGTCGTCTTCAGAACGCAAGGTCATCGAGGAACAAGTCAATGACATGCTCGCACGCAACGTTATCAGACCTTCCACAAGCCCTTGGTCTTCTCCTGTTGTCCTAGTTAAGAAAAGGGACGGATCAGTGCGATTTTGCGTTGATTACAGGGCACTAAACAAAATTACGCGCAAGGATGTATATCCTATGCCTCGAATTGACGATGCACTTGACACCTTACAGGGTGCAGAATATTTCTCAAGTCTCGACCTACGATCTGGGTATTGGCAGATCCCGATGCATGAGTCTGATAAAGAGAAGACAGCGTTTGCTACTCCTGATGGTCTCTTCGAATTCAATGTGATGCCTTTTGGGCTCTGCAATGCCCCAGCCACATTTGAGCGGATGATCGATACGGTGCTGCGTGGCCTAAAATGGAAGACCTGTCTTTGTTACCTGGATGACATCGTCATCTTTTCATCCAGCTTCTCGCAACACCTAGAACGTCTAGACGAGGTGCTCACATGTCTAGCCAAAGCCGGTCTCCAGCTAAATACCAAGAAGTGTCGGTTTGCGAGCCGCAGCATCAAAGTATTAGGCCACGTTGTCAGCAAGCTTGGCATCGAACCTGATCCCGACAAAGTGGCCGCTGTGCTGCACTTTCCTAAGCCCACCACGCTCAAAGACCTTCGCAGCTTCCTCGGCTTAGCCTCTTACTTCCGCCGTTTTGTCCGTGATTTTGCCACTATCGCGGCTCCTCTTCACAAACTCCTGACCACAAGTGCATCATTTCGTTGGACAGATGACTGTGAAGCTGCTTTCCAGACCCTGAAGCGATGCCTCACGTCAGGGCCAGTTCTTCGCCATTTTGATCCCACAGCCCCTACTATATTACACACTGACGCAAGTGGGCACGGAATCGGCGCTGTTCTGCTGCAGCGTGACCAGGCTTCACAAGAGCAAGTCGTGGCTTACGCGAGCCGTACTCTCTCCCCAGCGGAACGCAATTACAGCATCACTGAACAGGAATGTCTCGCTATCGTATGGTCCGTGCAAAAATTTCGCCCCTATTTGTATGGCCGCCGCTTCACGATCGTCACGGATCATCATGCGCTCTGTTGGTTGTCATCATTAAAAAACTTGTCAGGACGCCTCGGTCGTTGGGTGCTCCGACTGCAGGAGTATGACTACAGTGTCACATACCGGTCGGGCCGCAAACACCAAGATGCCGACGCTTTGTCACGCTGTCCGCTGTTGCAAAATCATGACGCATCTACCTGCTGCGCAGCACCTCCCAGCCAAGAGACCACGCAGATGACCAGTCTTAGTCCCATCGAGCCCACTGCACCGGATGACTTCCTTAAATCCGCAGACCTCACCTCGCTCCAACGTGCAGACACATACTGCCGTACAATCATCGATCGGCTCACCGGCTCATCTCGTGCTCCCAACAGCCGCTTGCGACGACAGCTCACGCGTTTCAAACTTCATGACGGAACGCTACTTCGACAAACTTACCATCCTCTCGGTAGCCGATGGGTCCCGGTCATACCTCGCTCACTTCGACTCCAAGTCTTAGAAGCCTTTCATGACGACCCGACGGCTGGCCACTTGGGTTTTCATAAAACCTACGATCGCATTAAGACTCGCTGCTTCTGGCCTGGCCTCTCCACTAGTGTTTCCAGGTACGTCACTTCCTGTTCATCATGTCAGCACCGAAAACGTTCGACATCTCTTCCCGCCGGCCCTCTACAGCCTCTCCCGTGCCCATCCGCTCCCTTCGAGTTCGTCGGCATAGACTTATACGGACCCCTTCCGCTTACCGCCGCCGGTCACCGCTGGATTGTTACTGCCGTAGACCATCTTACTCGCTACGCTGAGACGGCAGCTCTTCCTACTGGAGCTGCCAGCGAAGTAGCCGACTTTGTTCTGCGTGCCATTATCCTGCGCCACGGCGCCCCTCGTGTTCTCCTGAGTGACCGTGGCAAGACATTTCTTTCTCGTGTGCTCGCTGAAGTTTTACAGGCCTCTGACACAATCCATAAGACCACCTCGGCATATCATCCGCAAACCAATGGTCTTACTGAGCGTTTTCATAGAACTTTGTCAGACATGATCTCTATGTATGTCCAACCCGATCACAAGAACTGGGACACAATACTACCTTTCGTCACGTTTGCCTATAACACTGCCATACAACGCACTACAAGTTACAGCCCGTTTTTTCTTGTGTATGGCCGTGCACCATCTTTTGTTCTAGACACCAGCTTTTTGTCCACGCCTTCTGTCCCATCTGCGTCCCTTCCGGAAGAATTCGCTGCCCGTGTCAACCACTGCCGCACAATCGCCCGCGCCAACACCTCTACCATTCAGGCCCAGCGAAAAGTTCGTTGTGATGCGACACGTCGAGTGGTGTCATTCTACCCAGGCGACGAAGTGCTCCTCTGGACACCTGTTCGCACACCCGGCCTCTGTGAAAAATTCATTCACAGATACCTGGGTCCTTACACCGTGCTTGAACGAACATCGGCCGTAAATTATCGCGTCGCGCCGGTTACTTCGGCTTCTGATCGCCGTCGTCGCGGGACCGAGATCGTCCATGTGTCTCGCCTATATATATATATATATATATATATATATATATATATATATATATATATATATATATATATATATATATATATATATATATATATATATATGTATATATATATATATATATACTTCCGAAAATCATGTGATATTGGAAATATCAACGTAACACTCGAAGGCTCCAATGCAGGTGATATTGAAACTGAGCGTGGCTACCGCTCAAGAAATGTGACCGCTGGGCTACGTCAGATCAGGAATTCCTACGCCGAACTTTCAAAAAGAAACCCTGTTGCAACAAAGTGTGCTCAGGAAAGTAAGCAAGTTGTCTGAAATACGCCAGTGGACCAGAAATTCGTGGGGTGCGATGTTGCGTGTTTTTCTGCTTCCTTCGCACTGAACTCGGGCAAAGCTCCACTTACCACCTTTTGTTTCACTGCGCACTGTATAATACCGCCGCTCGAACTGTGGTGCTTCTTTTCGTTGTTGAGCGAAAGAGGTATCAATACCCATATAGATCTCAACAGAAACTACTGGTAGCACGCTACAGGGATGGTTGCTTAAAAAATTAAGCTCACCAAAGACTTCAAATTCTAGCGTGAAGAGAGAGAGAGAAGAAATATCAGTAAGGTAGAGAGGTGAAATATACTTAGTCCAGTTTGCTACCCTACACAATGGGGGCACTGTAAAATTCGGCCGCTGGTACTGTGACGCTTCTTTTTGCTGTGGAGCGATTAAGGTATCTGTACCCATTTAGAGCTTGACAGAAAGGAGTGGTAGCGTACTACAAGGATGCTTGCTTTAAAAAGTAAAGCTCACCAAAGGCTTCGCATTGTAGCGTGAAGAGAAAGAAGAAATATCAGTAACGTAGGGAGGTTAGCTAGACTAAGTCCAATAGACTACCTTACACAAGTTCGCTACCCTACCATACCAATGCGATAACTGAATGAATTGGCAAAGGCAATGCCGGCCCACAACCGACGCAGCGTTGTAGCGTCCTGTCTTTCATCTTTGATGGCAGCTGTCATCAGAATAATGAAGCGAGGTTCTGTTGGCGTCGAGTGGAGTTCATAGGAGATTCCAATGCAAAAGTGTAACATTGTAACGATGTGCCGATGTCCTCTTACGACGTCAATCATTGACAGAGCTATGAGCAGTGTGGGCACTCTGACAGCGTGAAAAAAAATTTCTGATATTTAGAAGAGCACTGGCCCTAGATATAAACCAGACTACGCTTGCATGAAGCTACAAGTAAAAACAACAGATTGTTACAAATTTTTCAGAACAATGAATTTTCTGCAACCATGTACTTTTGACCATTGCGTTATATTATACGTGTTTATTTATAACCACCAGGGGCGTAGCAAGGCGGTCGCCCACCAGGCATCTGCCCCGTGCCGCTTGCCAAAATCATGGTCCCCCCTCTCCCCTTATGAGAAAAAATATCTCACTACGCGCCTTCTAACCATGCAGCGACAATTCGCTTGGCGATGAAGCTGAAGAAAAAGAAAAGGTAAATTCGATCACGCTTGGGGTCTTCTTTTTTTCATCTATTCCTGTTTTGATCCCCCCCCCCCTGTCCGTGAAATAGAATTTTGTACCTAACCTGGCTTTCTCCCGTTTTCAGCATAAGATGCAATGCAAGCCTCTGCACGTCTCTTGATTGGACACTGCCTCCGTTATCGACACACATTTGAACAAGTGATGGTATACTACGATAACGGCACCATGGGACGTAACGTTATGGGTCGTCAAGATAACGTCACGAAGCTTGGACATATATGGCACGATAATGGTGATGATGTCGTCTTGCAATGGGGACACTTTCGTTCACTCGTAATGACGCCGTCACCATGGGCAGCGACAGCGATGGTCCATTAAGGCGTTTAGGAATTCGCTTCAATAAAAATCTTCCTCGACCTAACGAACCACTGCATCGTCAATAGCAATTAGGTTTGTAAAAAGAAGCTGAGGATGCCAGTGTGGTAGGCACAGCCACGAGTCCTACTTGCTGCGTTGTGCATTACTTTAGGTTCTTTTACTTTAGTGCATTAATGTTCGAAGGGAAAGGCAAGGTCTTTCTAAACAATACAGCGTGCGAATCATTCATGTTCTAAGCTGGTCTGAAAATAAATTATTATGAGCTGTCCAAATTATTCATCGTACTGAAGTATTGATGAATATTGTAAAACCAAAGCTGTCAACTAATGTAACTTTCATTCAATAGAAGTTTGACTGTGGCTGTTTTGTGGAGAATGCTTGACTAGTAAATTTTCCATGTCTTTGCTAAGAACATTTACCTTCTGCCTCCGCAGAGAATACAAGATGGAATCCATGAAACTGTCTTCACTACTACAACACCTATTTCGTTTGTCCAACGCAGCCTTGATGATTGAACAAATGTGCGTGCGCAGATCTTACGGGGCTCTTTAGTAGCGTGGCAATGGTGTCGTAGCGTACGTTGCCGTTTCGCCGACGCACGTTCATGCATATAAACGAGCCCATTACGAGGCAGCGAGGAAGCATTTGTTTATCACGTGCAATCTCGTTTTCAATTATGCCTGCTTCAGTATCGACGGGGACATTTCCACGAAGCTTGAAATGAGGGCACAGCCAGTAGAAAGCCGCACATACCCGAAGCCCAACTGCTGGCTATATATTCTGATTTCTACACATCACTTCGTGTTTGCACTGATGATGTGATTTAAGTGATTAGGGAATATATTTTATTGAATGCGGAACGAGTATTTCAATGCAAAATCAATATTAATCTTTGGTATGCGGTGACCAACACACACTTTCCAATTCAACGAAGTACAGAAATTTTCTTATAACTATGGTCGGGAACTGGGGATGCCCACATAACTGTGTTTGCGTGATACAATATTTGACTGTTCGTGTCTTATTCAGCTGTGTAAGCCAGCTCAGTTTACTTCTACTGACACTAAAGTAACCTGATTGGCTACCCTGAACTTATGCCAGCAAATTACAATAATTTACAGCCACGGCCACGTCTGTGTATAGCGCGCGAACTGCCGGCCTCGCTCTGCGGCACGACACCTTGCGGCCGTTGCCGGTTGTGACATCACGTGCAAAAAACATGTGCGGCCTTACAAACATGTAGCACAGTGTCTAGACACTATACATGTAGGTCTCCTCTGGACGGGTAAAAACATTGGAAGGTACGCTTACGTAGCAGACGTACCAGGCTCCGTCAGGGCGCTTTCGTGACATTTATTTTATAAGACGAAGCGCGTTTCGTCTGAGAAAACGCGCGTGCTAGAACTATGCATGCTTTTAAGCATGCGATTTTTAAGATATGATAATACCAACAGCTGAGTGAAAAAAGTTGTAGGCGGCTACAAATTCGAAATGACCACAAAGAGTGCGTCATTTATGCATCCGTGTGTTCTGAGTTCAAACGCGCTTCGTCTTATGAAATGGCCAAAGTACCGTGAGCGAACGCGTATCTTTGGTTAGAAAAGCATACCTTTTAACGTTGTCACCCGTGCAGAGCAGGTCTGCTTGGTCATACGAACACACGGAGGGACATACAAATAGAGAGACAGAGAGACGCATGAACGGACGGAAGGATGGACGGATGAAAGTATGGACGAATTATTCACGATTTAACAACAAAACTTTCCGAAGTTTTCCCGCACTCTTCATCACTCACTCGGTGTTGTGCTGTGATTATTGTTCTTTAATTATTCTTCAGCTGGTTGAACATCGGCATGCTAAGAATAAATGACGCATGGCTTAGTGTAGTGATACTAATGGGTAAAAAAGCGAAGATTCGCGAATGCTGTAGCGACGAATATGCATGTCAGTGCTGGTTTTGGAAAAGCAATATAACAATGGCAAGATGTTATAGTGAATGAGAAAGTTTTGACAATGGCCTAAGTGACTGTGCCATCGTCTTGGCTGCTTAAAAGGTGAAGTGAAAGTTCAAACGGCACTGTGACGTCGTCCTCTTTGACTGAAATCGCTGCGCGTTCTTTGCTTCGCGAGCGGCAAGGTAAACATCATGCATGACCATGTTGAACTATGACGATGCCGCAACCATTTGAAGGGAAGCATTTCGTGAGACGCGGTGGTTGAAAATCACCATGACACGAAGCCGCAACATACAAGTCTGCCCCCCGGCAACTTATAATAAATCTCTTAGCGAGTGCCCGTGGAGCTATCAGTATTGCCAAATTCTGTGAGTATTATACAAGTACGTGGGTAGTGGCGTGCATCAATAATTTTAGGCATGAAACAATGACAGCCGACTATGAAGTTATGAAGCACCTGATGCACGCACACCCGACGCACGCATTTAGCCGTCAGCAATGATGACGGGCAGTAAAGCAACCTCTAACGTGGGAAACGTGACTGCTTTTGTGCGGGTTTTACCATTTATATATGGTGGCGTCATGGTACAATGTCCCTGTACGATATTTTTAAATCATGCTCGAAGCACTTAGGTCCGGCCACGGGAACTTGAGCCACCATAACTATCAAAGCAATGAGGCCACCGCGGCTATCAAAGCTGCGCGCAGCTATCAAGACACCCCCTATAGGCCCCAATGTGAGTGCATTCGGTCTACAGTAGTCAGCATTTGCTTAAGGAGTTCTGCTTGAAGGTGCCCCACAACACTAGCATGGTCGAATAACGCTGCCGATCAGTCTATAGTCCAGTCTGCTGACAACACGTTTGTCGAACAATATAGCGTAACACATGGCACGGAATTTACAACAAATTCTCAAACTCGTATAATTATCGCATTTTCTTCTCCCGGAAAATGACGCAAGCTCACAAATTTCAACATACGGGGCCAAGCAACAGCCATTGACTGATTTGAACATGGAGTGCTCGGTCGGTACTGTGGCCGCCCTTTTTTTCACACCTGTTATGGTTCCGAGAGGCCACACCTTAGCGGTCAGTTGTGGGATTTGCCCAATTTATGCGGAACGTACCGTTCGTGATTGACTCCTCAAGGTAGTACAGTCGTTACGGCGCTCGACGGCCAACCATATGCATCGACATCGGGACGCCTTTTCAAACTACGTAGAAACCCAGGTGGCTCTGGAACGCTCCACTATGGCGTTTCTTATTATCACATTGTGATTAGGAGACGTCAAACGCTAAGCATTAATATCACCGGGCACTTTATATCGAGGTGAAACAGCTTAAGAAAAACCTCTTTATAAACATTCGCTCCCAGCCCCGCCACAGTGGTCCAGTGGCTAAGGTACTCGGCTGTTGACCAGCAGGTCACGGGATTCTATGCAGACTTTGGTGGCTGCATTTTTGATAAAGGGGAAATACTGTAGGCCCATGTGCTCAGTTTTGAGTGCACCTTAAAAACCACAAGTGGTCTAAATTTCCGGAGTCTTCCACTACGGCATCTGTCGTAATCATATGGTGGTTCTGGGAAGTTAAACCCCACGTATCAATCATCAATCTATCAAATATCTGCTTCCTTTATGCAAGCCGAAAGTCTCATCAAAGATCACAATATCGCCCTCCCCCAGCCTTCTAATCTGATCTCTTCCTCTGTCGCCGATTGCTCGCTTGCACATTACGTAACATTACTTGATCTGCTCTTTTCATGCGGGATTAACGAATGGCTCCTAGATCTGGAAATGACTTCCACCTTTCCCGCAGATTATTTAAACAGGCTTTAACAAAGCAATAATGCGCCGAGCCAACCAAGATAGCCATACAATGATATTATGTGGAGTACCTTTATTTTTTAGTTAAGTGAAAGCAAAATATGCGCGCACTTTTCAATTTCTGGACACGATGTCTAAAATAGAACCCGCGACTACCCACAGATTGCAATCATCGGCAAACGCGACGACCGGTGGGACGCAGTCCTGCACTGTATACTCTCGGATGGCGATGGTCAATGACGATGAACCCCAGCTTCGTAGGACATGAATATTTGTGGGTCTCGATAATATTGCATGCACCTGCATCCTTAATCACGATGCACACGTCGGTTGACCGGCGTGGTGGCTACGTCGCTGGCGATTGGGCGAACAGGTGGGCTTCTGTGGCGGCTGCACTTTGCTCTCGCTCACCACGTAGATTGTGGTAGGTGAAGACGTGACCGCGCCTCTTCGATCTATGTTGACCGAAGGTTTAACTCGTCGGCAAACGCGACTCGGCCACGATGCACATGCTGCATGTTGCGAGCTTTGACGACTAAGCCATGCTGCACACGCTCCATGATGAGGCCTGGATGGCTCGGTCACTATACGCAGCCACCCCGTGGACGGCTGGGCCACGATGCAAACGCTCCATGACGGGGGCCTGGACGACTCGGTCACGATGCGCACACGCTCCGTGTTGCGGGCCTGGATGACTCGGCCACGATGCACACACTTCGTGACGGTGGCTTGAACGGCTCGGTCGCGATGCAAACGCTCCGTGACGGGGGCCTGGACGGCTAGGTCTCGATGCCCGTGCTCCATTACTCGGGGCCTGAACGACTCGGCCACAATGCACACACTCCGTGACGGAGGCATGGACGACTCGGTCACGATAAAAATGCTCCATGACGGGGGCCTGGACGACTTTGCCACAAGGCAGATGCTGTGTAATGGGGGCCTGGACAACTCGGTCACGCTGAAAATGCTCCGTGTTGGGGGCCTGAGTGACTCGGTCACGATGCACATGCTCTTTGACCGGGATTTTGAAGACTCGGTCACGGTGGACACCATCGGAAACCACTACGTGCTTAAGCCACCTCCCTTGACCATCTCCACCGTGGTAGACGAGTTGCTGCGAGACATCCTGGTGACCTTGTCGACTGTGGAAATGAAGGTGTGCCCTACACAGACAGACGCCCACGTCAAATTTGGGCACTCTCCATCTGAAGCATGTTCTACCGAACCAAAGGCGCTCTCCTGTCTGCCTAGCATCTTATGCGCCAGTCGCCTAATAAGAACCAACATATCAATATGCTTAGGAAACTACAAGGAATGTTATTAGTTCCAGGTTTACATTTGTCCGCCCATTGCAAAAACTGTGGCTGCGTACCTGAATTTTCGTGCACATTTGTCTTGTACAGCCATCATGACAGGAAAACTAGAGAATGCTGAAGCCTTTTTTATTAAAAAGAATATTGAGGGTTGTGTTAGTTCACCGTCTATATCACTCTTAGATTGCGAAATCTCGTTTCTTGACGACATCTGATCATGGTGGAACCTTCTCCCCAGTTTTTTTCCTTTCTCATCTTTCTGGTATATAATTTCTTCTCTGAATAAACTGAGTTTCAGTGTGCGCTTGTTTGTCTCTTCTCTTTTGTCCCGTTGGTTTTTGCGCATCCAATTATTTCATTATGAATTTGTACCAACTAGCCCACCTGTCAACCCTCAGTTTTTATTCACAAAACCCCCACAGGCTCCATCAGGAGTATTGTGTGAAACGGGTATATACAGTGCATATTCACATTAAGTGAAGTACGAAAACATGATTATACTCGTTATATAACATAAAAAGAACGTTATATTCTTGTTAGCGAGAGCAGGCATGACATGCAACTACTAAACGAAATGCAGAGAAACTCATTTGTAAGCATGCAACACCTAACTATAACAAATAATACAATATACAGCGAAGACCAATATACATGATTTATTGGAAGGTTGATGCCGCTGGCGATGAAAAAATGGCTATTACTTCGTGACGAAACAATACGGGATAACGAATGTTGACAACATTTTCGGGATCATAAATATTGACAACATTCCAAATTTCAAGAGCTACTGGTAATGCTGAAGAGTTGAATGCGTTCGTGTGCCCAAAAATGCGTTTGAAAGAACGGCTATTGTGCAAACGGCGACAAGTGCGTGTTATAAGGGTGAGAGGGAGGGTGGTTTCGTGCTTACCGGATGCCATTTTGTGAAACAGGCAGATCAAGGCGATCTTTCTGCGAGAATCTAAGACAGGCAATGATAGTGATGATTTCATGTGAATGATACTGGAATGTCGGCTGTAATCTTTCGAAATGAAGCGTGTGACGCGGTTTTGAACACGTTCGAGGGCATTATTTTGGTAGGCCTGATGAGATGACCAAACTGATGAGGCGAATTCATGTTGAGGACGAAGGAAGGTTAAATATGCAAGTGCTTTGGTCGAAGTTGGAGCGTCATGAAGGTTACGTTTGAGGTAACCGAGAGTGCGGGATGCTTGTGCTGAAATTTTCTCTATATGCGTGGACCATGATAGTGAGGGTGAAAGATGCATGCAAAGGTATTTATATGATGATTTGCGCTTCACGTAACAGTTGTTAAGAGTATAAGTAAAAAGAGAAAATGATTTCTTGTGGGTAAAGGCCATAAGCTTGCATTTGTCAGTGTTAAGCAACATTTGCCAGCGAGAGCACCAATTAGTTATGAGGTATAGGTCTTCCTGAAGAGCGAGGTGATCTGATGTTGAAGTTATTTTATGTTAGATGATACAATCGTCTGCGAAGAGTCGTATGTTAGAAGAGATATGCGATGGTAGGTCATTGGTGTAGATTAAAAATAACAAAGGACCAAGAACACTACCTTGCGGCACACCGGAGGTGACATCGGTTAGAGGAGATGAAGATGAATTAGCAACGGTATACTGTTTACGGAATGAAGAAAAGTTTCTTATCCAGGATAATGTCAAGGAGTCCAGATTTCATGATGATAGCTTAGATAATAGGCGACAATGTGGAACACGATCAAAAGCTTTAGAAAAATTGATGAATATGCAGTCAATGTCAAGGTATTTATCCATGAGCGTGAACATTTCATTCGTGAATTCCATTAGTTGAGTGTCACATGAAAAACCTTTTCTAAATCCATGTTGGTTCCGGTAAAAAAATTTGTTAGCTTCGAGGTGCTGAGCGACGTTGGAGGCGATGACATGTTCTAGCAGTTTGCACGGGACACTAGTTAGAGATATGGGGCGATAATTACTGACATTAGATTTGTTCCCGGAGTTAAATACAGGTACAATTTTGTCGATTTTCCATTTGTTTGGTATCTCACCTGTTGATAATGATTGATTGAAGATGTGGGCAAGTATGATACTAGAAAACGTAATGGTCTGTTTAAGAATTCTAGTATTGATACAATCGACTCCTGCAGATGTTGATATTTTCAGATCTTTAATGAGTGCCGAAACTCTAGCTGTGGTGATGACTATGGTATCCATGTATCTGTAATCAAATTCTTCTGATAATGGAATGTTGGAATGGTCTTCCTTAGTAAAAACACTCGTGAAATAATTATTGAGCAGGACGGCACAATCATTGGAGTCGACGTTTATCCCGTCATCATTCACCAATGAAATGTCAATGGCGTTAGTAGGGGAGACGCATTTCCAGAACTTTCTAGAGTTGTTTTTAATGAGTGATTGAAGGTCACAGGACATGAATTTGCGTTTAGCGTTTCGAAGAGCGCGACAGTAGGCCTTTTCCGCAGCTTCGTGTTTAGCGCGAGACTGTGGTGTTCACCTGAGCTTTGCCGCCTTGAAGAGCCGTTTTTTCTTTTTTCTCATTGTGTGAAGTGATCTGTGGAACCATGGCTTAGATAAGGTTACTCTACGCGAGATACGTGGTATTTGTGCATGAACTAACTGGGTTAGTTTATGTTGAAGATGAGACCAATTTTCCGTGACTGAGCGAGGGGAGAATGACAAAAGAAAATTTTCACAAAACGTTTCAAGGCCTTGATTAATGGCTTCAAAGTTAGCTTTATTGTAGTTGAATATATGTTTTTGTACAACGTTGAGAGAGCATATAGGTGTCTCGAACGCAGCGGGCAGAAGCAAGTGGTCACTAAATTCAGAGTTATAAGATAATACTTTCAGGTTATCAGGAGCAGATGTAAGTATGAGATCTAGTATGTTCTCTTCTCGTGTTGCTTGATTAACCAGCTGCGTGAGCGAGAATTCGAGGGTCAGGTTAATGAATTCGCGAGTGCTACTTGAGCTTGACGTTAGGTCAATCCAATCAGCGTCGGAGAAAATGAAGTCACCAAAAAGGTTTATTACAGCATTTGGGAACTTTTGTCGAATGGAGGCAAGGTTGGTATGAAGATCAGAGACAAAAAAATCGCAAGGGTCTGGTGTCTTGTAGCATACCCCGAAGAGTGATTTAGAAAAAAGGGGGGGAGGGCAATACAGATCCACAGAGTTTCGAATGGACTGCTTACATCAACAAGAAAACTAGAAATGTGCTTTTTACCGCGATGAGCATGCCCGCGCCTCTTATTATATCGAGGTCTTTCCGGTATATAACATACTTGTCGGTGTCATTTAGCACTTCTGAGTTAGTAATGCCGCTATGAAGCCAGGTTTCAGTAAGCAGTAAAATGTCGCAGTCACTGCTATCTAAATAGGAGCATAATTCGATACGCTTTGGAATCAAGCTTCTAATGTTTGTAAATGATACATATAGCTTCATTTCTGCTACGGCACGTGACACGATGGGTTGGTTGAGTCATAGTGAAATCGAGCTTCGCGATAGCTATCGCGTTAATTCTCTTACTGTATCCGATGCAGCATCGTACACGTACACTGAATTGTCGATTCGCATTTTGTTGACGGTAAGCTTACAAGTGGCATTTTTTTTTATTTAGCGAGTTCCAGCAGCTTTCTTTTTGCGACACGTGTTTGAAGTGAAAAGTCTTCCCGTATGGCAAATATGCTGCCTTTTAACTTAAGACCTTTTTCTATCACACGCTGTTTATCCTTATAAAACACAAACTTGGCAATAATAGGCCTGCATTTGTCGTCTTGATATCGGCCAAGCCGATGGGCACGGTCTATTTGGGATGATTCCAACGTTATCTCAAGATACTTCGAGCACAAATCAATGATGTGGCCTTCAGACGAAGACAATGTTTCTGAAGGGTTATTAGGAATTCTAAAGAATAGCAGATTTGAGCGACGAAGCCTGTTCTCGGCATCGTCACAACAATTCTCGATCGATTTGAGCTTGTCGGATAAGTTGTACGTGGAACCACCTGATTCAAGCGATGCATCGACCGGATTAGCTTTTTCGGCAGCAGCGTCAATTTATATGGCACGAATTCTAGCCGAAAGCTGATTGATTTCCACATCCATGGAAGCCTGCCAATGCTTAAGGGCCTGTAAGTCCTACATAATATTGTCTTGACGAGTTTCTATTCGTTGAACTGTCTCTAAAACTTTTGCAAGGGTTATTAGACGTACCTGTAATGTATACGTGAAGAAAGAAACGTGGACAAAAGGACAACTGTCCACTGACAGGAACCGAACCTGCAACCACCGAATAACCCTTCTGATGCTCTACTATTGGGGTACCTTTGTGGTCACATGTAAATTATTTTACTTTATAGACATTTAGGGAAACCCACTGCACAGTCAATAATCTAAAACGTGCACGCAGCGAACACTACAGACTTCGGGGCTCCGACCAGATGTGAATCTGCAAGACAAATCATTGCAAGCACCCGCGATTGGAAGCTATGAATATCTTTGTTCAGAATGAAGGTGGTGCGGAGTATGAAACTTATAGCGCAATTATTCTGAACTAAAATTCTCATCAAGAGGTAGTAAGACGACAATAAAGAAGCATGACTTGTTTACATTGCAATTACAATAAAGTAACAATCTGAGAGATGAAATTCTTGCCGAGTAGCCACAGATACACTTTCTATAATATAGACACGAAAAGCATTGGTGAAACTTCAGTACATCCAGTCTTTCCTTACCCACTCGGACTGGTCGAGGTGCGCTACAGTTTCTAAATTGCGGTATGATGCAACTTTATGAGATTGATTACTAACATAAAGCCCAACAAAGAAATTAAAGTGAGTACCTCTCATACATTTTGCATTTCAAACGTACTATATATATTTCTTATTATAAATAGCTAGTACAGTGAGGTACCTACTTAGAGGAAAGTTCACACAGAAATACGTAGGCTATCACCGTCAATGACTTAACCCCTTTTTTTAGAATTTCCAAATATTGCACGCAATGCGAGATGGAGTTTTCATTGTGGTATAATGAACGAGCAAACAGAATAACCTCAGATTTTAACAATCCGTGACAAAACAGTGATTGAGTTTCAATAACTACAGACTAATTAATGTATTTCAAGAAGACATGGCTCACGGCGGCTGAGAAATGGCAGAGTGAGCCACACCCTAAATGATCCGGGAACAATAATTGGGGTGCACGAATGATCAAAGATTAGCAGATATACCTACTACTTCTCAAGCGACGAAGCTTACCTCAACTACTCAGTTGGAACGGTGTGTCATGGTAATTCCTACTAATATACGTTAGACTCATCTACTTGGGCAGGAAATATTAAAAATTGCCAAGATTTTAAATGACAGCGCGTGTCTTACCCAAGCGCGCGCCAAGAGAAATCTAGCTCGTGAGTGCCATGAATGTGCGCTCGTGCAGTAGTGTGGCGTACCACGGGAAACAAATACAAATTCTCGAATACGAATATCACCTTCAAAAATTGTCAGCTGGCATAGTCATGCCGATCGATCCGCCGAAGATAGCTCATAATCCGCCAAGTGAGCCTGTGACGAATGCCGAGTGAATCTCAAGACCTTGCGTTTGGCAGCATGCAGGATGAAAGCATGGACGCTGGCGAACACTAGGGCGGCTGAATGCACGATAGGAGAGCGGCGCTTACCTGTTGGTGCGGAGAGGGTTGGCCCAAGGTGACTGCGGGAGCGGTTGGTGGATGGTGTGTGGGGAGACGGCTGGTAGAAGGCAGCTGCGTAGACGACCAGTGAGGAGTAGCAGCGACATGAAGCTTCCGACAAGCGTCTGATCAGATAGCTAGTTTTCCGGTAGAATGGCGCGAGCTGCGCGTGAGAACGAGCCTTGTTTGTTTGTTTGTTTCCCTATATAAATGGCCCGTATCCACTTTGGGGCATGGGCTAAGAATACAACGTTGACTCTATTAAATGTTATTTTAGGTAAGCTATAAAACTAAAACCAAAATCAAAGAAATAAAATGGCAATAATACTTCAAATATTTTCAATTTACCTACAAGTAATATGCTTTTGCGCTTGTATTCCAAACTGCCGCAATTATTCAATGGGAATAGCTTTAAAAACTATGGTTTTAGCCTATTGAAATTAAGAATAATTTTAAATACCAGATTAAAATGGTACACGTTGTGTAGTTATAAATAAATTACACATGGCATCAAGGCATACTGGTGAAAGTATCCGAAGCCTGAAGCACCGAAGCTTAAACCATTTTCCTCCGATAAGGACAAGCCTATTTTTGCAAAAGAAGTAATTAGAAGTTAAGTTCTACTTAGGGAGTATCTTGAACATGACAAAATGTAGCGAGCAATATTTTCCAGTCTTTCGCTGAATTGGCAGAGGGGTGATGTTGTTAGACCAGCCCTGTACTAGTAAAAGTTTAATGGGGGGCACGACATCGAAGTCTTGTGATCGTCACTTTTGATTGTCGAGAATCCTCCACTGCGATTTCTATATATATGTTAAGTGATTATATGCCGTCCACGTGGTTATTGCTTCCATTCCATCTGTGTGAATAGCTGATCTTCTAAACCTCATTGCGGTGAAGTATTCTACCACCGGGAGAACCTGAACTATTGGGAGATCTAGTGATGACCTCGCTAGGGTGTCGGCCATTTCATTTAATGTTAACCAACACGGACTTGGGAACCATACTAATTTCAGGTACTTCAGCTGAGACGAGATTAAAGATTTTAACGTTGAGATGGCATGAGAGGAGTGAAAATTAAGAGCTGTGCATACCAAGAGCGAATCAGTAATTATTCCTGCCCTCTTCTCATTCATCGGAAGTTTTCGAATTGCCATAAATACTGCCATAAGCTCCGCTTTAAAAACAGGAGTGAAAAGGGGTAGCCTCACGGCAAATCACCAGCCAAGTGATTGGGAGTATATTCCTATGCCTGCACTTTCCTCATTAATTGAAGCATAGCTATTACGTTACAGTCTCTGTATGCTGCAGGAAGTCTGCTAACCTGTTCTGTTAAAATTTGCCGGATTGAAATTTAGAATGTGTAGGAAAGATGTCATCATAATCTATACTAAGAATCTGGTTCGAGGTATTGGATGCACTTATCTCACTGATGTTGACATTTATACTTGCCAGGTTCTTTTGTACACAGATTATCTGCCGTGTATTAAAATGAGGCCAATGAGCGAGAAAGAACGAATCTGGGTCACTGGTGAAAACATATTCAGCTCTTCTCACTGATAAGATGTAACATTTTAGGAATCTGTGTACTGTTAACAAACGGAATCGACAAAGCAATGTGGGCAGATGCGCTTCCTGATAAGTAACATTAATTGCTGCAAACCTAGGTAGCCCCAGACACACGCGCAGAGATTCCCGCTCCATGATGATGATAATGATGCCTCCACTATGGCTCTTGCTCAATCAGGGGGATTCGCCAAGAATTGAAGATATGAAAATTTAAGGCCTTTCAAATGATATGTAATCCTGACAGAAGGAGGGTAAAGCACACGTAAATACAGAAAGAGTGCAATAATTTTTTTTGCCATTTCAACCAGACAAAATAATATATATATATTGAATTGAAATTTTAAATAATTTTGAACACGTTTAAAATTGATGATTGGAATTTGCTTCATATTGCTATAATAACTAATGCGCAAATAGAAATTTAGAGGCACAATCGTTTAGTTTCATGTAGATAACTGCAAATGGCAACAAAGGCATTCATGTGGCTGTAGCACAGAGCCGAGGCACCAAAGGAAAGTACATTCTCAATGGCGAAGGGCAGCCCAATGTGAGCAAAGGGCATGACAAGGAGACCTTTTCTTAATAGTCTGTAACGGCAACATGACAAAAAATAATGCTCGATTGATTCCAGATCTGTACAAAAGCTGCATAGGGGAGATATTCTCAGTGTGAATATAGATTTAAAAGGGGAACACAACATCGTAATTTTGTTAGCATGACTTCCAGTTGTCTAGTATGACACCAGTCAGTGTCAATGTCTAAATTCAGTGTATGGTGTTACCAACTCTATGGCATCAGCCCTGAGTGAAAATTTACGATATGTTATCTCCGTTATACCGGCCATCACCGGAATCACAAAAAATATTGGTTCATTAATTGCCATTCAAGCTAACAAGTCCACCATTTCATTGAAATCTAGCCCGTAATGTCCAGGTACCCATAACAATTTTGAGAACTTCAGCAGCGGAGGATTTAGCGTAAGGAATATCCTTAAGGCATCTGATTTAGATGAAGCTCTCACTGACGTACATACAGACAGGGAGTCCGCAATTATTATAGCATTGTGGGTGTCCAAAGTAGTTTTCGTGTTGCAACAACAATTGCCCAAAGTTCAGCTTGAAAAATCGGTGTGAAGTCTGGTAGTCTTACTGAAAATGACCAGTAAAGTGAAGTAGAGTAAATACCTACTCCTGCCATTTCGTCTATTACTGAATCATCAGCGGCTATTACATTATTTGTTTCCACATGTGTAAGGTAATCTTGCTAGTGGCTATTTAGGACCCTGTGTGATTGAAATTTAGGCTTATAGGGAAAAATCTCATCATATTTTATGATAACATTTTGATTGGGCACGTTTGCTGCTGGTATATCTAGGCTATTCGCTTCTTGATCTTCCACGAAACACACACGTAGCCACTACGTGTGTTAAATGCGAAGAACTTCTCAGCGAATTTTGGCGACCTTGAGCCTGCCTGCCTATCTATCTATCTATCTATCTATCTATCTATCTATCTATCTATCTATCTATCTATCTATCTATCTATCTATCTGTCTATCTATCTATCTATCTACCTAGCCGCCTACGACATTTAGCTCTCCTGGCCGTTTCGATAACGGTATCAATACCGAACTTGGTATGACATACCATGACTGTATAAAGAGCATATTTGTCTATTCACAACTTGAAAATCATGACATGTATGTCATCAATGTCATGATATACATTTCATGGCCCTGCAGCTCTTGCGATGGTTTCATTCACATGGCATGTTGCATAACTAGTATGGTATGACATGACTGCATGGCGAACAGAAAATACAGACTATAACATGAAAATCATGACATGCGTGTCATGTAACAACATGACTACATGCCACGCTCATGATGCGCTGGCGGCCGTTTTGCTAGCTTCACTTGCACCAAATTTGGTATTACGGAACATGAATGGATTACGAAGGTATGATACTGGTGCAAACATGATAAACATGAGATGCGTTTCATGTAACAACATGACTACATGCTGCGCTCATGCGCTGGCGGCCGCCTCGCTAGCTTCACATTCACCAAACTCAGTATTACGTGACGCGAATGGACGGCATAGGTAAATGACACAACCAAACATAATAATCAAGACATGCGTGTCATGTAACAACATGACTCTATGCCACACTCATGATGCGCTCCCGGCCGTTTCGCTAGCTTCACATATGTCAAACTTGGTACTTGGTCACGCCAATGAATGACAAAGTTATGTGATTGATGCAAATGTGATAATCATTAGATGCGTGTGATGTGAGAACATGACTACATGCCACAGTCGAGGCACCAATACATTTCGACGTGACGAGGTACGGGTGCTCGCCGGTGTTCATTTCATCGTATCACGCCGGCGTTGCCACGCCAGGCGCCGGTCCTACGGTATACTCTCAGGCGCGCGCCGCGCTGCGTTGCTCTGACGCATGCGCGTTTCAGCGCGTCCGGCGTCCCTCCGTCACGAAAAGATGAAGACGCAGTGTTGTCTGCGTGATTGGATTGGATAAACTTTTTTTGTGTGTGAATACACTTTATAAGCGACCCCAAACCATCCACCGCCGTCGGCGGCGTCCGCAGTCTTCTCTCTATCTTTAAAAAAAGAGGACTTGGCGGGCCGCAGCGCGACGCTCTACCGAATAAGCCACGGACGCGACGCTGATATCGGTGTCAAAAACGCGCCTTATACCCCCTCCCCCTTTGCTCGCTCCTCCGCTCTCCTCGCTCGCTGCAGCTGCGCGCGCACCCCTCTCTTTCGCGCGCCCGCCTTCTCTCTCAGTTTCCCGTCGAGAGCGGGTCGTGAGGGAGAGTAAAGTTAACATCCGTTGGCATTCGCCAGTGAGTTAACGTAAACTCCCCCGTGTGATCAAATTGCGATTCCCAGGAACCATTACACCATAAAGGCACCATAGTGTGATTAATAAATATAATAGTGCGAATTAATAAATACCCCTCATAGCATCACCCCGTGTATTCGCACTTAACCGTGGTCACCCTCGAGGAAATGCTTGGAAGTTTTTTTGGTCCTCCAAAACACAGATCACTGTGTTGCGGGCAGCTCCCACGTGGGGACTGAGATGTCAAGCTCCTCAGCCGCCTCGCGGGCTTGGTGGACAGCCCAGAGCTGATCTGCCAAGGACGAGCTGCGGATTGCCGCCTCCAATCTGGCAGAGGTAATGTTCGATAAATGAGCGAATTTCGTGCACTGCCAGAGCATGTGTTCTAATGAAGCTATTTCCCCACAATGTGGACGAAGATTACTTGGGTATAGGTCAGGGTACATGATGTGTAGCATTTTCAAAGTAGGGTACATCCGCGTTTGCAAAACCCTTAATGTAAGTGCTTCGGGCCGGGTTAGATTTTTGTGAGGTGGAGGGAAAATCGTTCTAGACAGGTAGAAATGTTTAGTGAGCTCGTTATATGTTGTAAGAATTTCCCGGTTATCCCCTTCACCGGTAGAACGCATCCACAGGGAGGCGCGGTTGGAGAGTTCTCACGCCGCCTCGTGTGCTGCTTCATTGAGATTGGGAGGGGAATCGGTGATTTGTCCAAGGTGAGCTGGAAACCAACTCAGAAGATGATGGGTTATGTTCTTGACTTGCAGTATTCTCAGCGTTTGTTCAGAGATCGTCCCCTTGGCGAACGCCCGTAGTGCTGCCATGGAATCACTGTAGACGACTTCAATGTTATCCATCTTGAGTGCTAAGGCGATGGCCACCTGTTCCGCAATGATTGAATCTTTCGTCCTGCCCGTCGCTGAGTTGACGACATGGCCAGCCCCATTACCACAACTGCCACAAACGCTTTCCCATTGGCGTTGGAAGCCGCGTCAACGAATACGACCCCTCGTTCCTCGTTTGAGACTTGACGAAGTATAGCCCTGGCCCTCGCTACTCTTCTTCCAACGTTGTGTTCTGGATGCATGTTTCTTGGTATAGGAGATACAGTGATAGTCTCCCTGATGTTGTCAGGGATATCATTGTAATTGCGTCTGATTGCTATTGGGTGTTGGCCCAGCTCCTGCAGGATCATTCACCCCGACCTTGTTGTAGATAACCTTGCAAATTGTGCTCTCTCTTGGGCTTCTGCTATTTCTTCGAGCGTGTTGTGTATGCCAAGCTGAAGCAGACGCTCGGTGCTGGTATGTATGGGTAGGCCCAAGACCTTCTTGATAACTTTCCTGAGGAGCACATTCAGTGTCTCGGACTCTGCTCTCGACCAGTTGTGCATTGCTGCCTCGTACGTGAAGTGGCTTAGAACAAACGCATGCATCAACCTGATGAGGTTGTCTTCCTTAATCCAATTTCTTTTGTTGGCCACTCTGCGTATGAAGTGCACCGCACTGTCTGTTTTCCGAGTTAACTTGGCTATAGATTTGCTGTTGGCGCCGGTAGACTCTATCAGCATGCCCAGGACTTTGATGGAGTCGACCCTCTGGATGGCATCCCCTTGATTTGTACGGAGGTGGATGTCTATCTGGTTTAACGGCTTCCATCCCCCGGGCTTCGGTCCCCAGCGTGCAGTCCAATAAGGCAAAAGTTCTGACTTACTCGAGGAGCACTTCAGCCCGGAAGGGCGAAGGTACTCTTCTACAGTGTCAATCGCCTCTTGCAGGGCACTCTCAATCTGCCCCACGCTTCCACCTGTGCACCAGATGGTAATGTCATCTGCATAGATGCTGTGCTTCAATCCTTCGATGCTCGATAATTTTTTTGACAGTCCAATCATGGCAATGTTGAACAGTATTGGTGAAATTACTGCCCCTTGCGGCGTGCCCCTTGCTTCTAGTTCGATTGCGGCGGTCTCGATATCGGCAATCTTCATCACGGCTTTCCGATCTGTAAGAAAGGACCATACGTAGTCATAGAAGGCTTTCCCTAGACCAAGCTTGGAAATTGCTTCGTGTATGAATGAGTGGTGGATGTTGTCGAACGCTTATTCTAGATCTAGACACAGAATGGCTCTCACGTCTCTGGTTTCATTGTCGATGACCTGGTGTTTGATAAGCTTCAATGCATCTTGTGTGGATAGCCCTGCCCTGAATCCAACCATATTGTGTGTATATATGTCGTTACCTTCCAAGTACTTGTTTATCCTGCGCAGAATGGGATGTTCTGCAACCTTGCCGATACATAATGTAAGAATATTGGCTTCATGTTGTCCAAGTTAGTGGGCTTTCCTGGCTTAGGAATAAGGATCGTGCTGGCCAGCTTCCACTGCTCTGGCACCCTGCCTTCTTTCCATGCTGAATTGATCATATCCTTCAGGGGTCTGGGTGACGCATCGGCGCGAAATGCAGGATGTCGCAGTTTGCGCCGGTTGCCGTAAGGCCACGCCGACGGACGCTGGTCGCGTTTGGCCTCAGACTATAGAGTGCTCGCGTTTTGCTAATGTAGCGTCACTGTGCCGCGAGCGGATCATGAAGCGCACAATATATTTTGATTATATTGGGCCCTTCATGAGGTGCTCGCGGTGGTTTTGCTAGCTGCACATGTAGCAAATTTGGTGTTACGTGACGTCAATGGATGGTGAAACATATGACTGGTGCAAACATGATAATTCTGACACGCATGTAATGTAAGAACATCAACACATACCACGCTCATAGCGTGCTGGCAGCCGTTTCGCTTGCTCCACATGTACTAAATTTGGTATCACGTGACTTGAATATAGTTCCACTCGATTGTTATCAGGACAGTGCTGATTACTGGGAAGGGCAGGCGAAAAATCTGCAGTAAAAAGTGGCGAAATGGAAAGACACTTCCTTATTGATCTTTGCCAGAGCCATCGTTTGCAACGTCTTTTTCATCACCAAGCTATTGTATGTGTTGCAGATGTTGCACTACTCACGCACAAATGTACAGAAATTTCATAAAATATTCGCTACGTTATCTGAGCGTCTGAATGGGAGTGGTTCAGCTGTACCATCGTCTTCCGGCGGGTAAAGGACGGGACTTTTAGATGCGGAGCATCTAATACTCGAGGCTGTAGTGCGGCGCCGTCCGCAAGCTTCCTCCTCCTTCTTCCACCATCTGTGCATCCCTTCCTCCTCTACACACCGCGCGCGCTTCACTCCTCCACCATCTGTGCACCCTTCCTCCTCTACACACCGCGTGCGCTTCTCCTCTTCACGAACATTCGCTAGCTGCATAATGTAGCGCGCATGCGCCGTCACGCTTCGAGAACATCGGCAGCTGACGCGCGCGCATGCGCCGTCGCGCTTCGAGAACATCGGCAGCTGATGCGCGCGCATGCGCCGTTGCGCTTCTCCCCCTTCTCGAACATTCGACAGCTGACAGTGCATGCGCCGTCGCGCTGTATATATACTCAAGGTCGGCGCTCGCTCGCTCAGTTGCCGCTCGTCGGTTGGTTTGTACGGCGCGTCGACGTCCAAGGTCGCGGTGAAATGAATTCCAACGAATCCACAAACACAATGATCGACGTCCCTTCGACCAGCGCCGCCCTTTCGCATACGTGTGTACGTGTTCACTCATTTAAGACCCCTTCCTACAACCACGTTAACCAATTTAGCCATCGACCCAAGTAAGTCGCAATTTAACACCCCATTTCACAACCACGTTAACCAATTTAGCCATCGACCCAAGTAAGTCGCACTTTAACACCCCGTTAACCAATTATATGCTCCGCATCCTCCTCAGTGTTCCCCCGAGGGAAGCTGCGGGCAATTTTTTTACGTCAGCTTGTTAAACGGTTTTTGTTCTTTATGCACGCAAAAGATCCATTCATACGCACACTCATTAAATTGTGACTGGGCGACACGCTCCCGGCATTGGTCGTGTCAGCCGGCAATTTTGTGAGAGGGATCGGGGCTTTTTCAATGAATAGTCTCCAGTGTAAAATTTATCTGTGTATAATTTTCTCGAGAATATCTGCCTAGTGTCAAACGTAAGGAACTTTATTTTGCTTCAGGTGATATTGTGTTTTCTGTGCCGCTTTACCAATCATTTACATTGCAGGCCCAGGTAGGAACGTTTTAAAGATAGTTAAGAAAATCCATCTGCAGCCTAGTGCCAAAAGTTTCTTCTTTAAGTTACATTCGGGCACTTTGCCAGTGAAATAATTTATGGAAACAAAGGGAATTTTTCGCTGTGGTGAACACATTGTTTAATTTGCAAATTACAGGAAACTATTCATCATGCATTTTTGCATTTTTGGGAAGGAGTTTACTTTAGAGACGTGCTGCAGCAAGCCATAAAGAATTACCTCTAGACTCGTACGTAATTTCGTTCCTTAATGTTGTCATTGAAGATGGGGTGCCTTTTGACGCCGTCATGCTGCTGGGCCTCCACCCTCGGTGGAGATCAAGAATGGCAAGCTACAATTCGACAAAGATGCACGGCCTGCGAAACGTATTTTCGCGAAAGTGTTGATTGGTTTCTAAATATTCACCAAGCTGCACAAGAACCCACAGATTGGCTCTCTAGGTAAAACCACTTGCGATTTTACCCGAATTTTAACCCGACAATACCAGCACAATGCTGGTTGAATTAATAGTCACCACGTCTACATTGTACTTTGTGTGCTTTTACTGTGTCGGTGGTGTAATATGTTGATTGCCAAAGATAGGTAATAAAAAACGGCATTGCTCAGTGGTATAATAATGAGATGGCACCCAGCGGACACCGGCGGTGGTGGCAGTGGACAACTATGGTTCCGCGCGCGACACCAGAAGTGATCTCAACAGCTTTCGCTGTAATAACGCGTCCAATACTCCACCACTGAGCTACGGTGGAGATGATACCCAATCCACAAGTAGGATATATATGTGCGTTTAAACGTGTCAGCATCCTCAGTGCCCCCTGTTGCCTGGCAATTGTTGGAGCACTCCTCTGTGTCTGATAGGTGTCACCTATTACGTGATCATATTACGAGATGGCAGCTGAAAGATACTGTCTCGCATACCACGCTCACTAGCACTTACATGTTTAAATCCACATATATGCCCTGTAAAGTGGACGCATGGTTGGCCGCCTGCTCAAAGCTCATGAAAGCTTCAATGAACCTTAATTGTAATCTACCCATTTACCCTTAGCAGTTTCGAGTTATGCAATTTGATGACAACAAATGCATTGCTGACTTATTAGGACCATTATTTAGGGATTAACTAAAATACTTAGCAAATTACTGTGAACACAACTAGCCATCCAGGCTCCAGCAGACTCGGTAAGATCAAGCTAAGATGTTAGCTGATTGGTTTACCCTTATAAGACTGATACACCCCACCATTTGGGATTGGCCATAAAAGGGTTCTCCTTGTGTTTATAAATGAATTTGTATATAATTTAAAATATTAAGCAATAAAAAATTTTTCAAAATATATTTAGCCTAATTCACGGAAAAGAAGAGTAGAGTTGTTGACAAGTAGGCCTCGTTTAAATAACTTTTGCATCGAATTTGTTTTGTCTCGCGTAATAAATTGCAACATCATCAGGAACGTCCCTGTACCTAAAACACGGTTCTGTAGTTTCAAATCGAGAAAAAGCACAGAAAGTCAGATGATTGATTCTACCTTTCGAAGTAGTCAATAATGCTTTCATTTTGTAGCTGAACTGTCGAGCACGAGGGACGGATTTCAGCTCTCCCATAATTCAGTACCAAGTACTGTAAATCGTTAACCGCTTTCTCTAAACCCACACAGTCAAGAAATTTATGCGTTACGTTGCGGGCGACTGTGCAATCGGTAGATCGCTTTTATGCTTTCCCATAGTGTATACAGTTTATGTACTTTAAATCATTAAAAGTTCTTTATAGCTGAAGCTTTGAGGCCCACGGAACAGCTTTGTGCTCTCCCACAGTATAGTACTTCATACTTTAAATCGTTAACAACTTATTCTAAACACAAAATTGTCGGTACAGCTTCATCAAGTGTGAGGCTCACGGGACGGGTTAACGTTCTTCCATAGTTATAACAAGTACTCTAAATTGTTAAACACTTTTGCTAAACACGTTTGTTTGTTTTTAGCCTAAAAGATCTTGGCTCGTACCCGCAAAAGCGATTGGCCACACCGTACTTTAAAACGAAAATTTAAATGCAATGCTTGTTAAAAAAATGGCAGAAGATCCACAGGTTGAATGATTGAGAGTGGAGCGAAGCATCTCTCCGCCCTTTCGTTCTTGCTTCCGTCCGTCCATACATCCGTCTGTGTGACTGTCCATGCATCCATCCGCCCGTCCGTGCGTGCGTCTGTTCGTGCGTCCGTCCCTGCGTACGTCCATGCATCCGCCCCTGCGTCCGTTTATGCATCCATCTATGCATCTGTCTGTGTGTCCGTTCGTCCATCTATTCAACACTCCAAGTACAACCATCTCGCATCTTTATATCATGTATTCCCCATATAGGCGCACCGCCATCCAGTGGACAATCCAAGGATTAACGAGAGGTGGCACACGCACACTTTCTTACGTCTTGCGCTTCGGGTCTACTTCCCACCTTTAACCACCTCGCGTTCATGGTATGTACTAGTTCACTGTATGCATGGCACTGGGGCTCAATGCCCGCTAAACCTTGATTGATTGATTCATTAAAACTTTATTTTTGTCCTGAGAAGACGCAGGGGAGACCCTGCGCCACCCGGCTAATCCCACGTAGGGACCGTCAAGCCGAGCTTGGCGGCCCGTTCACGGGCACTCTGGACTGCCAGGGTTTGATCCTTAGGTGGGCTGCGTATAAGCGCAGCCCACCTGACCTCACTGAGGGCGGGGCCGATGGCTTCACATTCCCACAACACATGATTGAATCTGGCTAACAGTCCACAAGCGGGGCAAGCCGCACTTGGCTACCGTTCAGGGTAGATGGCAGGAAGAACCGCAAGGTCAGGATAGGTACTGGCTTGCAATAGTCTTAGCGTGACTGCCTGCGCCCTGCCCAAGGCCGGGTGTGGGAGAGGAAATACCCTTCTTGACAGATAGAAGTTTTTTGTTATTTCGTTGAACGTAAGTAAGGGTTCCCAGCGAGGCAGAGAGACTGTGGAGGCGCGGTCAGTGAGTCCTCGCGCAGCCTCGTGTACGCCCTCGTTCGGGTTAGAGGTAGAGCCCTCAATCGACCCCAGGTGAGCGGGAAACCAAGTGAGAGAATGGGGCGTGATACTGTTGACGCTTTGGAGAATGCGGAGGGCCTGAGGGGCTACCATTCCGGTTTTGTAGGCTTTCATAGCCGCCTTGAAATCGCTGTATATTGACTCTCTGCGACTATCTAGCATAGCCAGCGCGATTGCAACCTGTTCGTCTATCATGGGCTTCGATTTGCGTACCATCGTAGAGCAAGTGAGCCTGTAATTTGAGTCGACGATGGAAACAACGAATGCCTGTTGTTTGACATATGGCGCAGCATCCACAAAGCTTGCATCAGTGGGGTTGCTACGGTCATGCTCCAGCAGAGCTCTACCCTTGGCCCTATGCCGACCGACGTTGTGGGCAGGGTGCATATTGCGGGGAATGGGTGCGATGCACAGTTGAGACCTGATTTTTCTGGGAATCTGCATGGAATCGGGGCACTGGTTAATGAGTAGAGGCCCAAATCATCGAGTATATTGCGGCCTGATCTGGTTGCGGAAAGCCTGAGCAGCTGTGAGCGCTCTTGTCCCTCGATTATCTCTTCGAGTGTATTGTGAACACCGAGCTTGAAAAGGTTTTCAGTGCGAGTGCTTAGAAGCAAGCCGAGCGCCAGCTTAAAGACCTTTCTTATGAGGGAATTGAGCTTACTTCTCACTGCAACATGCCAATTATTCATGGCCACCGAATACGAAAGGTGGCAGAGCACAAGCGCATGTATGATGCAGATGAGAGTGTCTTCCTTGATTCCCCGGTGTCTGTTGGTGATCCTCCGGATGAGGCCGAGAGCACTTTCTGTCTTGGTGGTGATTTGTCTGAGTGCAGTTCTGTTAGCGCCGTTGGACTCGATATACATTCCCAATGTTCGGAGCGAAATCACTCTGGGCACTGGGAACCCGTAACCAGTGAAAAGCCGTATTCCACTTTGAGACGCAGGTTTCCATAGAAGTGTGGCAGGTGGGCTAGTTGATATGGCTTGACGATAGTTATAGCGCGAGAACAAAACGACGACACAGAGACAAGAAGAAAAAAACGAACAGGTGCCTTGTATTAGCAAGCCCTCCGTGGCTCTGTCCGAGAAGGAACTCAGGTTCTTCGAAGGTTTCCGTGTGCGCAGGTGGTTATATTATCTTTACCTTTCTGTTTCGTTTTCTTATAGAGTTTTCTTTGACGTTTTTCTGTGCTTTTGTTTTTGTGTTTTTGTCTTTGTTTTTCTCTTACTCATGTTCTGCTCTTTCTGCCATATGGTTTTTATCACATGGTTACTGTCTCCTCTATATATTTTCGTGCTCTTTGCAATAAATTCAGTTGAAAGTTAGCGCTCGTGTCTTTCGTGTCCTTCTTGTCTCTGTGTCGTCGTTTTGTTCTCGCGCTATAACTATCGTCACGGCAGGTTTCCAGACATGACGGCCGCCGCCTCGGTGTTTTTTGTTGTAGAGCAGAGGTTCAGATTTTGATGGTGAGCACCTGAGACCGGTGGGACGGAGGAAATGTTCGGTCACGTCGATTGCTCGCTGCATGGCTTCCTCCACTTGACCATCGCTCCCGCCGGTGCATCAGATGGTTATATCATCTGCGTAGATGGTATGATTGATTCCTTGAATCTTCGTGAGTTCTTTGGAGAGCCCGATCATCACGATGTTAAATAGTGTTGGTGAAATAACTGAGCCCTGAGCCGTGCCGCGTGAACCGAGGTTGATCTCTCCTGAGAAGTACCCTTCGATCTCGAGCTTGGTAGTTCTCTCGTAAAGAAAGGAGCTCACGAAGTCGTAGACCCTCTTCCCTAGCCCTAGGCGGGCAATAGACTGAAGAATGAATTCGTGAGAAACGTTGTTGAAAGCGTTCTCCAGGTCTAGCAAAGGATGGCTCTGGTATCTCCTGTGCTCCTGTCGATGATCTGATGCTTTATCAGCTTCATGGCATCCTGTGTCGAGAGAGCAGCTCTGAAACCAATCATATTGTGGGTGTACATGTCATCGGTCTCGAGGGGCAACTTGACTCGGTTCAGAAGGGAGTGCTCTGCGACCTTACCAACACAGGAAGTTAAGAAAATCAGTGTTAGATTCTCTATTCCTGGTGCTTTACCAGGTTTCGGGATTAGAACTGTTTAGGCCGTCTTCCACTGTGTAGGGAACTCCCCACTGCGTCACACCTCATTATTCTTTTCCGTAAGGAATTCGATGAAGTCATCATCAAGGTTCTTGATTATCTTATTGATTATGCCATCAGGGCCTGGGGCGGATTGGGCATTTAGGGAAAAGAGAGCCTGCTGTATCTCGGCCACAGTATAGTCCTGGTCCAACTACGGCACGTCGCACCCAGCGTAGTCCGGTAACTGTGCGGGTGCAGAGCTATCCGCGATTCGCAGATACCTGTCTATAAATCTTGTTGACAACCAATTCGTCCGGGGTAAAGTAAGCAGCAAGATGGGTGGCTCGCGCGAGGGATCGCCTCTGGCTGGACCTGGTGCTGCCCTGATCGAGAGGGTGTTTGAGAAGGCCCCAGCTCTTTCCAGATCTGAGCTGACCCTTGATGTTCTCGCAGAGCTCGTGCCATTGTTGTTTACACAAGGTTTTGCAGTGCTCTTCGATCGCCCTGTTAACCTCGGAAACCTTCTTGCGGAGCCTCCTGTTATGCTTCTGTCCCTTCCACCTGGTGAGTAGGGTTTGCTTGGCTTCTAGTAGGTGTGCCAACCTGCTGTCCATGTTTTCAACATCGAGGTCATTGACGACCTCCTTGGTCGCTGCCGTGGCGTCATCTCTCATTCCTTTGTACCATCCTTCAAAGTCTGTCACAGCTGTCGGTGCTCTCTCAGCTCTGACTTCGCAAAAAACGTCCGAGTCGACCACCTTGAATTTTTTGGTACTCAAGCGGGCAATCGCGAAGGATACCTCGATGACGTAGTGGTAACTTCCGAGGTCTAGAGCCGTTTGACCCACTTTACCCCACCTATAATTTTCACAAAAGTCAAGTCCGGGGTGGTATCCCGACATGTGGAGTTACCTCTCCTAGTGGGGAAATTCTTGTCAGTGATAAGCGTCAAGTCGGCTTCTGTCGCAGTCTGCCATAGCTCGCGTCCCTTTGGGTATCATACATGTATCCCCACACGCTGTGTGGGGCGTTGAAATCCCCTAAGACGACAAGGGGGTAACTACTGGCCATGCTCACAGCCCTTTTGAGGAGAGAGTTTGCTCTCGCCCTGCGATAACTGGACTGCAGTATGCGTTGAGAATAAAAAGACAATTTCTTCGGAGACCCCTCTTGCGTGAGTTCATTATGATTTCAGTCATTACCTACTCAATGCCATCGACAACTGCACCGAAGTCACGCGACAGGTAATTGTACTTTTTGCTTGTAAGTGTGGCAACTCCCCTACCTCCTTAATGTGATGACGCTACTAGGTAACCCTGGAGTTTGATGGGGGTGCCAGACGCAATTTCCTGAACAGCTATGATTTGGGGCTTAAAATCGAGAGTTCTTAAATATTGCTGTAGAATGAGCTTTTTGCGAGTAAACCCGCCACAGTTCCATTGCCACATTCTGTAGTTTTCGTCCACACTATCCATGTTTAGGTTGAGGGGATGGTTGAGCAGCTATAGCGGCCCGGAGGATCGTGCTCTCAGTCAGTGGCACTAGTACATTGCGTTGTGCTAGGAGCTGCAAAGGAGTCGGACCGGGTTCTCTCCTCGCATCGACCTCTTCAACTTGCTTATGCGTTTACTCAGTGCTCCTAATTCCATCTTGGGGTGCGCCACGGCTTCTTGAATTTTCGCTAAGGTAGCCTGCATGTTGATGAAGGAAACCTTGAGTTCCGACAGCAAGTTTACCGCCTCTTCTTCTTGTGTGTTCTCAACCGCTCGGCGCTTTTTCCGCTAGGCCTGTGAAGTGCCTCAGGCGTATCCATCGCGACCGAGGTTGGGGCAGGCTGCGCCGAAGGGGGCGAGGACGCGAGCTTTCTAATCTCCGCCATCTCCGCAGCTAGCCTGCTCATTCCTTGCTTAAGCTGCGCGTTTTCTTTCCTCAGCTGCTCGTTAGCTCGTCGCATCTCGTCGAGCTCACTCGCGTGGGGAAAACCGCGATTCGATTCGTCGCCTCTAGGAGACTCACGTCTTCCTCGGGCCTTTTCGGCCCAGGAGAGCGTCGGCTTTTTGCTGTTAGAGGTGGTGGGCGTGCAGGAGCGGGACAAGGTCGGCCCCGACGAAACGTGCCCTGGCCTTGAGGTGGAGCGAAGCTGAGAAGTGGAACTTCCCCGGGCACGTTCTGTCGACCTGGAAGGCGAGCTGAAACATCCCTTGGAGGCACCAGGGCGACTGAATCCGGAGTGGCCTCCCGAGCGTCCCCTGGAACGGGGGCGTCCTCTGCGCCTGAGCATCCATGGTGGGTGACGAAGACTGGAACTCGTCCACAGTGTCAAGGTGACGTTGCGGGGACGGTGACGCAGCACCAGCCATTCTGGCACGCTCACTGCGATGACGGCGCACAATGTACGGGATCTTGAACCTTTGAGCACAGTCTTCACTAGCCGTGAGATGCTGGCAACCACAGAGTTTGCACTTGGGAGTATACACATGTAGCTGGTCGGGGCTTGAGGCACCACAGCCTCGGCAAATCGTGTCACCGGGAGTGGGGCACATGTCAGCGCGATGACCAAGATGGCCGCACGCATAACACATTTCGATTTGCTTGCGGTAGAGTGAGCACTGCATCAGCACAGGTCCATACCTGACAAAGTTCGGTACACGATACCCGCCGAAAGCGATGATGATCGTGCCAGTTTTGGCTATTCTCTTAGCTGCTAAGGCGAGTAGATTATTTGTGTTGACAATCTTCGCATCGATGACGTCAGGGCCGTCTTGAAGTGAGATGTTGCGAATCACCCGTTTGCAAGTGGAGTGTGGGGCAGCCTCATAGACACTTAGCTCATGCACCTTTCCCGAAATGAGTATTTGCTTCATCCGAACGTATCGGTCTGCGTTTTAGCGCTTGGCACTACTAGCAACCGTAATATTTTGCTGCAGATTCGGGCATAGAGTATCCTGGCACAAATCTTCCTGGCTCATGCCAGCGGCAACTAGTATTGCGTCTGCCACCGTATAGCTGCCCCAATTTTCGAGATATTGAGTCCACCTCTCCGCCGGATCACAATCTTGATGTCATCTTCAGGAAGGGAGGGCATCTTTGCCGCCCGTATTACTTTGGACTTCAGCGCAGGGCCACTCGATTTACCACGGCGTGCGCCCGGCTGCGACGATGGCGCGTTTTGTGCAGTGCGTGTTTTGGCGCCAACACTTCTTGCCCCAGCGGACTGCCAACCTTCATCTTGAGTAAACTCTTCTTCTCAAATATCCTCTCCGTGCACTTCATACTCCATCGTGAGCAAATAATTCTGCACACCGGGCCTCCGAAGGGTCGGCCGCAGGCGAGAACAAGCCCAGCAAAAGCGCGGTCTCCCAAGTCACTCGTTAGGGTTAAAGAGGGCACCGCTTCACACGAAAAGAAATTGTTCCTAACTTGACAAAAACTCCCTCACTGTGGTCAAATATGGTATTGGTAGGATTCTGATGACTTCTCGGAACCGATTCGAGCAACAGTTCATGAACACTTGAAGAAAAAACTCTAGAAACAGTGGTTTAGTTGCGCGTCCACAGGAGCCGTACGAACACAGCCTCCCATTCCGCGTCTCATTCTCGCTAAACCTTTCTAAAACTAAGGAAGTAACACCCAGCGAGTATAACGTAGCAACCCTTTCTTGTTAGATATTGCTTAATGTGCATGCCAATCGCGGCTAATGGAGATCGCAGCGTGCGCGTTAACTAAAAGCCGAATGCTCCTGTCTCTCATTTCTTAATAGCAGCCATTGGCATGTACATGGAGCACTATTTTCTATTGTTCAACAACGCACAGAAGAAATCTCTCACCGCCACCACCTTGGAAGTCTAAATGTTATACTTGTTACATACTACAACGGCTACGAGGGACGAACAAGTGCCGCCATAAGGAGTTTCGCCCCTAAAATGACTCTGGATCTTTTTCTAACGCTGCCAGACTCTTATTGCAATCACTTCCCATCGGACGAAATCATGCTCTCCTGTTATTTCTCTACAAATTAGTTCATGGCATGATATCGTGCGCTTTACTTCTTAGTTGTGTACATTTTCGTATTCTGCGTGCGTTAACCCGAGAGAGTTGACCGTTTCATGTACCTGCTATTTTTTTCCAACACTCTAGCAATGACAGAATAGAGTCTTAAAAATGTCAACTTTTATGACTTTCATAGTTCACAGTCATTTTTTATCTGATATTTCTACTATCCCAATATAGTTTTCTACAACGTATACAGTTTTTCTTTTTTTTCGTTCAGAAATCCTTCCGTATTATTATGCATATTCCGCATCATTTTTAAATTCTATTTCAATATCTTGTACTTTTCTTCGCTCCATATTATTTGATCTCCTTTTGTCTGACCTTATTCGCTCTTTTTATTTGATTGCTATATCTGAAAATTGTCTGCATTCTATTCTTTATTCTGATTAGATTATTTTGGCGTGTGACCGCACAGAGGCCTTGTGGTTGTTCATGGGCATGTTAAACAAATAATTAAATAAAGTTGTTATTGTTGTTGTGAAAGTTTGTTCAGTATAGAGTACTTACACAGAATATTGTCAATTTATCGCAACAAAATCTCCCATGGCGTAAATACTGAAGGGTAATCCTATTATTATGGTAAAAATTGCCACTTAATGGAAAGAAAAAAGAAAAACTAATCACAGTAGAAGAATAAATAGCAAAGTCATAGGTATGAAACGTATGAAAAACATGGAACACTAGGAACGGGAGCAGAATACAAAGCAAGCACTAATCAGAATAACAAAATTGAAGTTCGATTTGTTGAACTATATGTAAACGGTGCTGTTGGTTAAAATTGAAATTGTGAGGCTGATGTCTGATTGACAATTTAAACAATGAATTATTTTAACTATTATTGTTATTATTGCTGGGTTTTCACGTGCCAGAACGAAAGCATACTCGTGAGGGAATGTAGTAGGTAACCCTGGATGAATTTTCATCACCTCTAGGTCCTAAATCTGCATGTAAATTTCAATACGTTCACCTTCTGATCTCACATAACACTCTATAAATCAGCCGCGATGGCTTAAATCGAAGCCGTGCCGTAAAGCTTCGCACCACCACAGTAACGCGAAATCAAGCTTTTGTCTATTAGAGCGTGCACATGAGGAAGTGATCACGTCGTGTGGCCTTGTTATGTTACCATTGAGAAAAGGTGACACAATGTCACGTGTCAAAGAGTTTGCTACAGTCGATACGCGCATGCACACCGCGTAATCACTGGTTGAGCGAGAATACTTGGTGTGTCTCAGAGCACGACGTCGTTTTCGCATTCAATAGAGGCAAGTAGACTAAATGCCTTTACAATATTTATTGCGAAAGCAAACATATGAAAAGTTCGGATGCATTTTTACCATCGCCATGACCCCGAGGATATGACGTCACAGATGTTAAAATCACCCCACGTGTCATGTATTCTTGTGAGAGTGAACGCATGCGAGGGTATACCCAAAGATCGCCGTTTCGTCGAAGACAAAACGCGTAGGCTGTCTTTTGTCGTATCAGTGGTTTTTCAGAGGCTCTGGATGGAGGAGTCGCAAGGGGCTTCGGTAGGACTAGCTTAGTTTAAAGAGACACTCAAGAGCAAAACAGTTTCTTGAGCATTAGTAAAGTACGATACCGCAATGCTAGACACGCCCCTCTTATAGTGAGGAGACGCTTTGAAACCAGGAAACACGCGAAAACGATATGGGTGGAGACCCCACCTTGAGATTGCCGCACCAGACACCATGACGTCATATATATTGATGGCACCTACTAGATCCTACGTACTCTATGTCTGACAAAAATGAACAATTTTCTTCCGTAGTGGCCTTAGATCTAACGCACGATGTTTCAGGAAAATTCACTGAGTCAATGTTGCGAAAATACCGAAAATACATTCGTCTCCTTGTAGTGCACTAATTAATGAAGCACAAGAATGAGACATTTGGGAAACTTTATTTGGAAATTAGTGACATTACGCGTGGAGATATCGGCGCGAAAGTTCAAAATAAAGCGTTGTCTTCCAATAACTCCTTTAATGCTTAAGTAATGTTAGTGAGACTTGCAGCATCGCAGTTCTCAGAATACACTTCATCCATCTAAGCCAAGCTTCACATTAGTGTTTCTTCGGGTGACTGAGCGTGGTCGCGCGCACTTTCTCTTGACAGGGCTTAGCAGTTGACCAACGGCTGCGTGCGTAATGTAACCCCTGAGTTAGAGCTGGAGTGACAGACGTCAACGAGGTGGCTTGTCTGTTATGTATGTGGTTTTATTGCATAATTCCATGTGACGACGACATCATACCATCAAAACTTGTGGCATCTCAGCCTCCTAAAGTGTTCGGGCTTCTAAGCTTGAAACCCTGCTAAGCTTAATAGGTTCAAGGCGTTTACACACACACTAAGCCTGCACCGTACAGTTTGAAAAACAGCTCGTGTGAAGGCGCGAATCTCCATCGTCCATATTTCACATAACTTCCCGCTACACAGGAGAAGTAATATAGGTTTTTTGAAACAATATACCTTTCTACTTTCAGCCACACAAATACAAAAAGTTACAGCTTTGCCGCAAAGGCGAAGCAATGAACGTGAAAGCAGCAAATTGGAATGTGAGATGCAGAATGGCAGGAGATTTAAACGTTCCCCACGTTTCCCACGCACAAATGACGCACGAAACTTACTCACAGGCCCAGATGAACGTAAATAAGCGTCTCAGTTGTTACGTCGCTGTGCCTAAAAAGCGCGCCTTTTTCGCTAACGGAGGCTGTGCAACAATTGCAGTGACCTTTGTGCACCCGGCAATCACCACAGAATCGTTCCGACGAAACCCCAAGGCTAGCTAAGACGCACGATTCTTCCAACTGCAAGGTAAGAGCACGCGATCGAGCGTACACTTCTTTATTCTCTACGCGAGCCAAAGTACGCGTGAGAGATGAGAGCCGCCACGCGCTCACTGCGCCATCTTGCTGATAATGCTGAAAGCACAATAGAACCCCCCTCCCCCCCCCCCGAGATGCCCGCCAACAGCGGTAAGTAGTAGATATAAATAGCTTGCCGTTTGAACGTTGCAGGAGGTACCTTTTAGTGGCTCAGTAGTTAACGCCTCGCATTCACGACGTCGAGGTCCCACGTTCAATTCCGCGCGCCAAAGTTGTTTTTCTGGGATTATAAATGCGAAGAATTTCTTAACGAACTTCGGCGACTTTGAGCATATCTATCTATCTAGCCGCTTACATTTGATTGCTCTGGTGATCACACCCTTGGCTTGAACCAAAATTAGCATGTGACCTTAAGGCTGTTTGACGAATATCACGTGCAGGTCAAGACATGAATAATATCACAATCCCGTCACGTACGTCTTCAAACACTTCCCGCCAGACAGTGGCACACGACTACGGGCGGGTATGTGCCACAGTTGATTGACACTTAGTATCTACCCAGGAACAATGAGAACACACACCGCCAATTTTAACGCGCGAGTGTTAGAAATACCCAACATCGGTAGCGTCTACCCGATGAATGCAAATAATGAATGTCAGGGTTCCAGCTGGAATCGAATGCAATTGTTCTGCGTGGCAATTCAGCATTTTACGACTGAGCTACACCAAGTCTCGGAACAACTTTTCAAATAGACGCTAATTTTCGTGAAACTTCCATAGTGGTTGCAGTACTGCTTACTTAATTTTATAATCATTACTTATGTACTCCTTTGATAAAGCCGTCCCATCGGAATAACGTAGATTGGGGTAAGTTGCCATATGCTGAATTTTGTTTATGTAGCAGTGTCCAGGGCCAGCATCCTCGCGATTATCAGCGCTTCATACCAGCTTTTGGTGTTGCTAATACGCATGTTCCAGTTGCCATCGTTGCGAAAGTGCGAAACTCTGCTTATATAAAGATCTGCAGCTCTTCAACATATGTCTGTGCGTGCCACATTTCTACATGTATTTAGCGTCATATCATGACGTGTTGCTCAATAAAAAAATTCCAACACGGTCACCTTCCCAGGTGTCCTTCCAGATTGTTTTACTGTAAATAAATTGAAATTCCTTTGATATTGACTTTTCACATGTTGTACATGATATCCCCACAACACAACAACGTAAACACAGCAGCATAAAACTGTGAGCTCCTGTGTGTTTAGAAAAAATGTTTAACGATTTCGAGTACTTCGTACTCAACTATGGGAGACGACTGAGCTATCCCGCTAAAAGTACATGTGTGAACTGAAAAGAATCGAGTGTGCGTGGTGCACAGCCGCTCACTGGCCACCCTATCACATCGGCGCAGGCCCTGGTTTTTGACCTCCAAAGTTGTGCCAGTGGGTTCTCCTGTGCGTTTTTGAACAATTAGGACTAGCCGCATGCGCGTTGACTAAAAGCGGACCGTGCATCTCTGTGTCCAATCAGAGTCTTCTTTTTCTCACTGCCCATTAGCAGCGATTGGCATGTTCCAGTGGAAAACACGGAATCATCACTGCATCTTTTGCGCCTCTCCAGGTTCCTTTCCTGCGTAACGACACGATCAGCGCCACCGTCAACGCCGCTGCCAGTGAAGCGTTAACGCCCGCCGCTTCGCACCTACACTGTCGCCCTTTAAGCCTAGTTCACACTGAAACATCCACTTTCTACAGCGACCGAAATTCTCCTGCCGCCGAAACGCAGCGTTGTTCGCACTGGACGCGCCCCGAGCCGCCGAATATGCCATCTACCACCGGGCAAACGCGGGATGGATGCGCTGTCACCCGGTTGTTGTCACGGCTCGCAAACGTCACTACGATATCCGGTGGTGTATACTTCGATGATTCTCGTACGCAGGAAGCAAGAAAAGACAGTACTGCTTACTTTGCTGCCAAGTGGCTCTCTTGTAATGCACGAATAGCAGAAAAACCACCGACGCCAGTGGCGTTGGCGGGTTCTTTTCGCTCTGCAACACCGCAACAAGCTCGGTCACGCCAACAGCAAGCTCGGTCACCTCTTCCACGAAATACGGACGCGAAGTAGGCACAGAGTAGGTTAAACTACCATTGGTTTCAACATTCAGTTACGTGCGCTGCGGCATGACAAGTGAGTAGGGCTTGGCCGCCATTTTTCAAAATTCCTTGACTAGCGCTCCTATTGGTCCGCGGTGACCGATTCGGCGGCAGACGCCGCAAAAATCGGTCCGAGAGCGATCGGCGCGGAGAGGGCCCTTTCGGCGAATCTCGCCGCCGCCGAACCGGATTCGGAGCACTTTTGGCGGCCGGAATGCTCAGTGTGAACGCGGCCTTAGGGGGAGATGGCGTATTTTTTTCTTTCTTGCGTTTTTATATACAAAGATACGTATACATATATGGTGCATGACACCGACGCTGGTGGCGAAATCCAGCCGAGAGTGTCCATATATTTGCTATCGCAATAAAAGTAATGAGTTATGACAACGCAAACACAGAGCTTGACTCCCTGTGAGTGCACTGGGCGCCAGGATTGCTAGCATTCCTGGGTAAATATCATTTTTTTCTTTATCGTACGCGACTATTTAGTGCTTATTACTGATTAAAATACTACAAAGCACATATTGAATCATTGATTAATTGATTGATGTGTTGTGTTTAACGTCACACGAACCTGAAGAAAACGATTTGATCGTATTTGGCGTAGTGACCTGCCAGACATATTTGTTGGGCTGTTTTACCTTCCCGTACTAATTTTGGTGTAACCCATGTTATGCAGCTGATCATGAGAGCCCACAGATAAAGGCGGGACTTTATCGCAATGCAAGGGTATCGCGATAGTATTTCAGATGTTTTTGACTATATGTATTGCTGTACCGAGGTACTTTTTAAAAATAGGTTTGTATACCAGCAGTGAAATATCTTTAAGGTTTATCACCCGTATCACGATACTGTGCAGGACACGGGTATCTCGTTCCTTTTTTTTGTTAATCAGCCTAGACGGGTTTACAATGAAAAAAATATATTATTGTGTGCGCTATGTACTTCATCTTCATCTGTGTGACAAAACCATTGTAGTGATCCTCATGGTATGTCACGCGGGCTAGGCCACTTTGGCTCGTGCATCTGGATTGAAAATATAACCTGGTTACTGCTGTACCGGACGTGGTCTCATAAGTGGTGGAGCGTGCTTTGGTTCCCACGTCCTCCTGCTCTACCCGTCACCCCTGGAGCCCCGTCTAGACGAAGGTTGTGCCCTCAAGCAACCGCGATGGCAGAATCCAATGCGTCCGCTGCTGCAACCATCCTTCTCAGCCATTTAGGCTTCACTACATCACGAGCACTTCTCACCGAGACTCGCCGGTATTTTCCGCCCTTCGTGGTGAAGCCATCGAAGATTGGCTGGACAGTTGTGATGGAAGCATAGTTAGTAATTATCGAGATGAGGTGCACAAACTGTGCTATTTTCCTTTTGACCTCAATGGCGTCGCTGAAACCTGGTACTACAACCACAATATTGACTTCTCCGATTGGTTGGCCTTCGCGGGATATCTCCGTCAGATTTTAGCAATATATGACCCCTTGCACTACAGTAGAAGTAGAGGGGGCGCGGAAAACGCCATCTAGAATAGTGGGCTGGCCTTGGCGTTTGCGCTGCCATCGAAGCCAAATGGTCACATCCGACGTCCGCGGGCACGGTTGGAACTGGTGCAGGGGCCCGTGATGCAACTTCTGCGTACGAAGGCGCACGAAAGGGCACAGGAGACGGGGAATGTGCGGCGCTTGTCATTGATGCCAGTTCGTCTTTGATTATCTCACGCAGGTTGGGACGAGGTGTGCGGACAGGCACAATGGGTGGGTTGCCTGGAATAAGGCCGGGGAGTTTCTCTCCGATAATTGTGCGGATAAGCGCTCGCAATATTTTTTTCTGCTGTGACCTTGGCAGTGCACGGCGAGATATGCATCCACCATTCACTTTGCATACCTTTTCCCGATCATAAGGCATACCTTTTTCTCAATTCGTTTGTTTAAGTTTCCAGCACTTCGCTTGTACCATGCTACTTCTAGCATAGCTAATACTGTTGCCGCAAGGTATCCTGATTTTGGTGTAAGATGCATGTGACTCTTGCTTTCATACAGCACAGTTTTTATTGCTAGTGATAACTGCAAATACGTCGTTATTAGCAATTATGTGCAGTGTAAGCCTCCATTGTAATGCCTTAAGGTGACTCAGAGTATGGTGATAAAATATGAGTAAATTTATTTGCAAGTTTTATTGCGCTGCACATATTTAATTGGTATGCTGCACATCACAAATGTCTGTACGGAGCATGGCCATACCCGACATAGAGGAAAGCAGTTCTGTATTTGTATTGCGGAATACTTAATTTCTTCTTTCTGCTAAAAATCTCGGAAATATTCTGTTACGTCAATTACAAATGTTTCTCGGTATGCGAATTTCAGGCTTCTAAGCTGTGTATTTGAATATCTGCATTTCAGAATATCTTTTTGTATGTCTGGCCAGCCCTGACAGAGATGTACGCGTATTAGATAGATGATAGATAGATAGATAGATAGATAGATAGATAGATAGATAGATAGATAGATAGATAGATAGATAGATAGATAGATAGATAGATAAAAACGCACAAGACACCTGCACTACTTCAGTAAGAAACACTTCGCATTTAAAAACATTGCCACCGACTGTAGACTGCAGCACACAGCAGTCACTTCAGCATCACACTAGGAAGCCGTCTTCGCAGTCTACTCATCAGGGCCGACGTGGGACTCCTACGAAGAAAACAAGGCCCCGACTTGAGACTTTCTTCCGGAGCTGCCTCTTTTGACGGTATCTCGTGACGTTAGTGGAGTAAAGTCACTTCGCGCAAGCAAATACAAAACCCACCGGACACAGAACACAATATTTGTCCCAACGGCTGTCCGATTTGGTTTTTGTGCTCAGCTGCTGACCCGAAGGTCGCCGGTTTGAGCCCGGGCGCGACGATCGCATTCTGATGGATGCGAAACGGTAGAGGCCCGTGTACTGTGCGATGTCAGTGCGCCTTGCAGAACACCAGGCGGTAAAAATTTTCAGAGCCCTCCACTACAGCGTTTCTCATTATTCTGTAACGATTCTGGGATGTAAAAACCTACATATTATTATTATTGTCCTAACAGCGATTTCACGTAATAATAGACCATGTCTTTCCTGCTTTCTCTGCCCGCCCCCATGGCTCTTTTTTTACTATATCAATACCCCCCCCTCTTGCACCTGACAAGAAAAAGTACTTCAAAAGTACCCGAAATCGGTCTCAGAGTGTGATTGTGAAGAGCACCATGAGCCAAACCTACTCCATAGTGATTGTTTTAGATTTTTTTTATCGCATTAGATGCGCCGCGAATCTTCGTCTTGGTTTTTATGAAATAGTAGATTGCCATAGGCCAATGAAGATATGACTTGATAAATGAGCCAACGAACGAACAAAAATGCAGAGGTGAACCTTTACATTCAGAAAAGTTAGATAAAAACGCATTTAAGTGGTCACGCTAAGACGTTTAGTACGTAAGCATTAGAGTTCATCGACAAACAGATAGCGCGGACGTAAAAGTAATATTTGAAAGAAATCAGTAATCTCAAATGCATGCAGCCTAAAGTAATAGAAAATACGGAAAAATGAAACGTGCAAATTTTGCCCCACATGTACAACGCACACATGAGCACAGGCGCAAGTATAGAAAATACATAGAAAAATAGTATCAAGAAAGGTATGCTAGTAAAACTACGCTAATATCTACACTAACACAAAAAAGCCTGTATTTGAATGTCGTTGGTCAATAGTCAGTTTAGTGTATCTCAGCACACAAGCTTTCTCCACATATATTTGTGGTCTCCTACGTTTATGCTGTGAACGTATATCAACCAAGCGTTCGAGTTCATCACACTATGCCGGTATGTGTTTTTTTGTTTTTAACACACTCACTTAATATTCACTCATGATAAAAGTGAATCATGCCCCGCCACGGTTATATAGTGGCTAAGGTACTCGGCTGCTGACCCGAAGGTCGCGGGATTGAATCCCGGCTGCATTTTCGATGAAGGTGGGAATGCTATAGGCCCGTGTGCTCAGATTTAGCTGCACGTTAAAGAGCTCCAGGTGGTCAAAATTTTAAAAGCCCTTAACTACGGCGTCTCTCATAATCATATGGTGGTTTTGGGGCGTTAAACCTCACATATCAATCAATCAAAGCGAATCATTGTTTTTTTACATAGCCGCAGATAAGTTTTGATTAGTGCGCAAGCTCTTAGAGTTGGCATAATTGTGAATGTCTCCAAATTGTGGCACATTTTAATTTTTCTCTTAAACATTGCCCCCAGGGTACATACCCCGGAACATGGAAAAATTATGGCTTTTGCGCCTTTGGTTTGCCACCATTGAGTCATCAGTTAAACCTCGCTCTTTTTTGAGGCGTACACCGGCAGTCCATTGTAAATGGCCTGAAATCCCAAAATCAAACATTTAACTATGGTATGAAAAACATATCGAGCTAGTGATAAGTTTGAAAGTGTGAGCACTTCAAGTGCGAGGGACATGACCACTCATGATAGACAGCATACCTAACTTTCTTCTTGCACAGCGTATATTGTGCAGAAGAGATAAAGCAGGGCACTGCACATCTAGTCAAATTTCGACGCATGCGTGAAACATTGGCATACTTCAAGGTTATTCTCCTAACTTGGCCATTAAATTTCTAAAAAGATTTAGCATTTGTAATCTTCATAGTAGAAAGCGTAGATGACCCTGAGGTTATGCCGACAGCGGGGAACAGCTGAGCACGACTCAAAAACATAAAAAGAAGATGGAACTGCTTAGAACTGGTTAAAAATGCACATTAAGGGTTACTCTCGTAGAAGCACTTGCAGCATCGCAGTTCTCTGCATACTCATACTCACTGCATACTCTTTTCTACATACTACACTGCATACTCTTCTCTGTAAAACTTCTCGCGACGTAGTCATTTCGTCTGTACCCATCCATTTTTGGGCGCAGCCAAGTATCTCGGCGTCAAGGCAGCACAGAGTGAATAGACTCCTGAATAATTAACTTCCTGTTTGTCCGTGTGGGCCTCGAATCAGGCGCGTACTTGGAAAATGGCTCTGCTTTTTTGGACTAATTAGCAATGAAAGCTACACTACACAAGCGCGAATGTTTTCCCGACACGACGTTCATTAGGAAACAACTCGTACCACTTTGCGTGCTTTGCATGTGGAGGGAGCACTCAATTTATTTGCTCTTTGAACCCAGGGGCCACTTTGTAGTGGTGATGGGCTTTAAGGAAGCGTTCGTGTTGAATGAAAAAGAAAGGAATGTAAAAGCTTAGTGTAGTTTACATTCTCCTATGAGACAGGAAGGATGCGTTCTACCGCATGGAGTCAATTTTTCTTTAATCAGAAGTACCATGCTTTACGAAAGGCGGGTAAGCAGTGGGGTGACAACTTGGCAAAAACAAATCTTCGTTTTTACAACACACTATTACAAGACAAATGATTTTACTCTACCACACTGTTAACAAAAAAAAGAATAAACATAAAGGTTTGTTCTAGTCCAGTATTCTTGAATTTTGGACATGATATGTGGAGTTTAACGTCCCAAAACCACCACATCACGCACGGCATCGTATCAAGGCATTGTATCACGGGCACGGCATCGCATCAAGAATGGGGCGTTCACCGATGCTCTTGTTACAGGTGACGCTACACCTTGCCTTCAGTTCCTGTCCTTTCGTATCCTGGCCGGCCGTTTCCACGGAACGCCAGCTTTGCCGTTATCAGACATGCTTCGGCCCGCCATGTTTAGAAGAAAAAGAGCACATAATCTGGCAACAAGCGACGTCTTCATCTGCCATCTGCGCACCGACGAGCCTATATCAACGCCCACCGGACCGCTCTTCACTTGGGCACGGCATCGCATCAAGAATGGGGCGTTCACCGATGCTCTTGTTACAGGCACAGTCCCTTAATACCGTTCTGGTCACGAAACTTCTCCGTCACTCTATGGGAGAGCTTGATATGGTGCCAAGAGCGGCCGCTACGCGGCGCAAGCCGTCCTAGGGGGGCCATCGCCCCGCTGCGCCCGGCGGAACGCACTGGCCGCGGCGGCATCCCGAAGGCGTTGTGTGGTGGCAGCTCGCGGTTTCTGCATCAGCGAAACGCGAACTTCATGTGCCAGTGCACCGTGCTCAAGGTGGACGGCATGAAAATCCGAATGAACAATGCCTAAGACGTGCTGTGTGACGGGTTGCAGCTCCGGATACCGAAGCAACAAAGAAAAGGCGTCGCTCTTCTGTTTCCCAAGTAGCGCCTAACTCCGATAGAAATGGAAGCGAGCTATACCGCGGTTAGAAGCTGGCGCTTTCAGCTTCGAAAGTAAGAACGTTCGGGTGTGCGAAAAACATTTTGATGCTAGCGACGTTGTGAGAACGGACGAGCACATCGTAAACCGGGTGGTCGTGTCGCTTCAGCGAGAGAGACCAAGGCTTCGTACGAACGCCGTTCCAAGAATTTTTGACGGGCTCCCGGCGTACCTGACAAAGCAGAAACCGCGTTCACGCATGCGGTGACGTGTACGCGAGGATTGTTGAGGGCATTTTGCTCGACAGCCGCACAGCGTCAGCAAGTGTAGGTTGTCTGTTGCACTTTTTAGGGACAACATCTGAGGTTGTACACTTTTTTTTTGAGATGTAGATTACATTTCTTCACTCGATAAAAAACAAAGCCTCGCGGGCAACTGTGCGCAGTTCATGCCCTGCAAGTGGTGGGCGGAAGCCACAGTGTTAAGCATAATGGCTGTGTATGTGAGCACGCCTTCCCATTTGTATATCGTGTTGTATATCTTGTATACAATACACTGTAATATTTTCGTACTACTCATATTTATCTGCATATAGTGTAAATAGTGTATATTCAAATACAGTTTATTTTAGGCAGTGAGCTAAGGCAGAGTGCAGCTGTTAATGAATCGAAATACACATTGTACAGTAGAGTCACAGATTGTGTAACATTGCTCAGAACAGCTGCAATAGTTTCTAGTGCTTTTCTTCTCCAAAGTGTTGTTCTCAGTGTATTTTGTGTAAATAAATGTTTTCCAACTTTCTCCCCATTACATGCACCATATGTGGATCTCCCATTCATAAGTACACACCTGACTACTAGGCGGCGTATCATTAGCACCAAATTTAAGATTTATTGCATGCCTTAAATCATAACCGGCCTTCCCCCCTCCCACCCAAAAAATAAAAACAAATGTGTGATGAGGTACCTCGGTAGTGGCAGAGGCGGCCAAGTGGCTAGCACTGGCATCAAAAGGAACTTCCAGATTAGGCTGCTGTACTTCCGTTCCCGGAGAAATCATGGGTTGTCGGCCGGTAAATAATAATGCCCTAAACAGTAAACACAAGGAAACGTCACGGTCGCGAAAGCCTTCGAAAGAGCGGTCGCGAAAGCCCTCGGCATCGAAAGTCCCCGTGTCAAAAAAGCGATCGGCGCTCACAAACGTGTGTCCAAAACAACTGCGCATTTGTGTATAAACTTAATTGAAAGGTCTGGAATAAAACTTCTGGCTCAACCATTCAGTTCATTTGAATACTTGGGTAGTAGCGCGCGAGAGGCGAGCCGGATATAAACCAATGTGATTGCTCCTGTACTACCCAGTCGTGTTTCATTTCGTTCACCTTCCTCCCCCTATTAGCGGCCCTACCAGAATATAAAACTCACCTACCGCACAAACATAATCGCCCTTTGGCTGGGCGCAAATACAAACATGTTGTCGAGCAGATCAAGCAGTAGCTGCTCGCATCAAGAGCATGGAGCATAAGCATCGTCTTTCAACAGTTGCGAGCTATAGCTCGCAAGTACCGCTTCGAGGCATCGTAAGTATGCATATAATTGGGCTATGAGACAATTATTGACACAATGCGTTATCGCGCGGTGTGAGAACACTTTTAATGCGCTGCTGTTTATAAGGTGGGCCCGCACTTCCAAGTAAACTACGCGTGCGTTCCAAAGTAAACAGCTCTCATTCGTCGTCGACACTGGATCCCGTTTCAAATTATTTATCTGGTGGCATTGATGCGTTCAGAGACATTTAAAAAAAGGTAACAGGAAGAACAGCACGCACACAATCGCGTCGAAACGTCGGCCGCAGTGCGCATACAAGCCCAGCAGTGGCGGCGGCTTGTGGCCCCCATACGACGGGTGGCGCCTCTAGCGACAGATTTTGTCCCTATATCAACCTTCGGGCGGAGTTTCGTGACCAGAAAAGCATTGAAGGACTCTGTTACAGGTGACGCTACATCTTGCCTTCAGTTCCTGTCCTTTCGTATCCTGGCCGGCCGTTTCCACGGAACGCCAGCTTTGCCGTCATCAGACATGCTTCGGCCCGCCAGGTTTGGAAGAAAAAGAGCACATAATCTGGCAACAAGCGACGTCTTCATCTGCCATCTGCGCACCGACGAGCCTATATAAACGCCCACCGGACCGCTCTTCACTTGGGCACAGCATCGCATCAAGAATGGGGCGTTCACCGATGCTCTTGTTACAGGTGACGCTACATTTTGCCTTCAGTTCCTGTCCTTTCGTATCCTGGCCGGCCATTTCCACGGAACGCCAGCTTTGCCGTCATCGGACATGCTTCGGCCCGCCAGGTTTGGAAAAAAAAGAGCACATAATCTGGCAACAAGCGACGTCTTCATCTGCCATCTGCGCACCGACGAGCCTATATAAACGCCCACCGGACCACTCTTCACTTGGGCACGGCATCGCATCAAGAATGGGGCGTTCACCGATGCTCTTGTTACAGGTGACGCTACATCTTGCCTTCAGTTCCTGTCCTTTCGTATCCTGGCTGGCCAATTCCACGGAACGCCAGCTTTGCCGTCATCAGACATGCTTCGGCCCGCCAGGTTTGGAAGAAAAAGAGAACATAATCTGGCAACAAGCGACGTCTTCATCTGCCATCTGCGCACCGACGAGCCTATGTAAACGCCCACCGGACCGCTCTTCACTTGGGCACGGCATCGCATCAAGAATGGGGCGTTCACCGATGCTCCTGTTACAGGTGACGCTTCATCTTGCCTTCAGTTCCTGTCCTTTGGTATCCTGGCCGGCCGTTTCCACGGAACGCCAGCTTTGCCATCATCAGACATGCTTCGGCCCGCCAGGTTTGGAAGAAAAAAATTGCCCGCAGCTTCCCTCGGGGGAACACTGAGGAGGATGCGGAGCATATAATTGGTTAACGGGGTGTTAAAGTGCGACTAAGTTGTTATCGAACCAAAGACGATCACACACCTTGCAGGTGTGGCCGAAGCTTCGGTCGAGGAAGTCGCGCTTGAAGCGAGCGTTGGGCGTGGCATACTGCTTGGCGCGCCACGCCGCTACCTCGGCGCGCTTGCGCTCGCGGGCAGCATCGGGATCGGCCTCTCATCGCCGACGCTTGCACTCGGCTTCCCGTTTTCGAAAGTCCGGGTCCTCTTGTCGACGCTTACGTTTCAAAGCGGCCGAATCCGGTGCTGCTGCTCGACGCAGATGTCTCTCAGCGGCTTCACGTTCTCTAAGTTGAGCATCTTCCGCTCGACGCCGACGTTTACGTTCGGCGTCGCGAGCTCTTTTCCGCGCTGCCTTGTCTTCGGACGACGACTTGGTTGCGGTTCCGCCAACACTTTGGCCGGCGCTGGTCGAAGAGATGTCGATCATTGCGACCTCTGACGTCGACGCGCCGTACAAACCAACCGACGAGCGGCAACTGAGCGAGCGAGCACCGACCTTGAGTATATATACAGCGCGACGGCGCATGCACTGTCAGCTGTCGAATGTTCGAGAAGGGGGAGAAGCGCAACGGCGCATGCGCGCGCGTCAGCTGCCGATGTTCTCGAAACGCGACGGCGCATGCGCGCGCGTCAGCTGCCGATGTTCTCAAAGCGTGACGGCGCATGCGCGCTACATTATACAGCTAGCGAATGTTCGTGAAGAGGAGAAGCGCACGCGGTGTGTAGAGGAGGAAGGGTGCACAGATGGTGGAGGAGTGAAGCGCGCGCGGTGTGTAGAGGAGGAAGGGATGCACAGATGGTGGAAGAAGGAGGAGGAAGCTTGCGCACGGCGCCGCACTACAAGCCTCGAGTATTAGATGCTCCGCATCTAAAAGAGCGCATAATCTGGCGACAAGCGACGTCTTCATCTGCCATCTGCGCACCGAAGAGCCCATATAAACGCCCACCGGACCGCTCTTCACTTGGGCACGGCATCGCATCAAGAATGGGGCGTTCACCGATGCTCTTGTTACAGGTCAGTTACCTGAATAGTAGCGCTAGTGTTAAAACCAGCAATACTGTCTGCTAGCGGTGTCGTGCCCCCCTGAGTTATGTGAAACAGTGAAGCGATACCTGTTTGTGCCATCGCGAATTTGTGACAGTGTCATTAACCTGCTGCTACTCTGTTCAGGGGACGTTGAGCTAAACCCGGGACCCAATGATAAGATTCTAGCGGACATCCTGGAAAGCGTGCGTGGGCTGAAAGCGGGACAGGCGACAATATTGACTGAGCTCAAAGGAGTTAAGGAAAAGCAGGCCGAAACTGACGCTCAAATTAAACAACTGAATGATAGAGTTGCATCCTTGGAAGCGTCTATTGCATCCCGCAGTCCGGGTGAAATCAGCCTGCCCGAGAATAGCTTACAGTGTGTAAATGACCAACTGGAGCACATTACATCGCGATGCGATAGTGCAGGAAATAGGATGCGCCGCTCGAATCTTCTGTTTTTTGGTATCGTAGATGACGTTAATGAAGACTGGGAAGCTTCAGAGAAAAAACTAATTGAATTTTGCGAAGAAAATCTTCAAATCACCCTTACAAGCCAGAAGTTTGAACGCGCCCACCGCCTTGGCCGGTTTTCTCCAGATAAGTGCCGACCAATAATTGCTAAATTCGTTCTTTTTAAAAACAAATTGTACAAGCATTATCAAAAAAACTTAAAGGTACAGACTATTCTATTAGTCAGGATTTTTCTGTTACAACCCGCGAAGCGCGGAAAAAGTTGATCGAGTTTGCGAAACCAAGGAAGCAGACATTTAAACTGCGAGTAGACAGGTTAGAAATGAATGGCAAGATGTACGTTTATGACAGCCCTACAAAATCGGTTGTTCTTTCTCAAAGGTAGCTAAATAAGAAAGCAGGCAAAAATAAACTCCTAAGCAACAATGCTCACGTTCCTCGACCTTGGTACGACCACTAACAGTGACGTTGACTAACATCCGTAGCCTGCTGCCGAAACGTGAAAATATCTCTTCGATCTTCGACGATAGCAATACGCACATTGCTGTCTTAACTGAGACATGGTTTCACCCAAATATTCTCGATGCAGAACTCTTTTCGGGCGTGAATATTTTCAGTATTTATCGGTGTGACCGTTCTGAACGAAAGGGGGGTGGTGTTTTGATCGCGATAAAGAATACACTGTCGTCGTTTCTGATTGATACTCACTCACCCCTCGAAATAGTTTGGGCTGCCTGCTTTTCCGCTTCATCAAAAATACTGATAGGCGCTTGCTACCGGCCACCCGACGCAGGTCCTTCCTTTAGCGATGAACTCAGAAAGAGTATAGCGGCCGCTGTGCAAAGCTATCAGTGTGAAAACGTTTACCTCCTCGGCGACTTTAACTTTCCCGATGTTGATTGGCCGTCTCTCGCTTCACCTAGTCGTACTTCTGTAAAACTTATCAATTTAACTCTGGATTTTGACTTCTTCCAAACTATTGACGCACCTACACGTGGATCTAATTTTAAGTAATGCACCTGAAACTATCGGGCCAATCACTTATCGGGACGGTCTAAGTGACCACAAGTTACTCCATTTTCCTATAGAAGTGCCATTTAGCCACACGGGTAAAGATAGAAAAATTATACGAGATTATAACAAGGCCGATTACGCAGCAATTAACTCAGACCTTGAAGTATTCCTTGTTGAAGTGATGATGCCCTTGTTCGATACTCGCACCGTCAACGAAAACTGGTGTATCTTCCGGGACAAGGTTTGCGGGCTGGTCGATAAGTTTGTTCTCATAGTTACCATAACGAACGACAGGTCGAACCCGTGGTTCACTAAGTCACTCTGTCGGCTTAGAAACAAAAAAAAGCGGTTGTACAAAAACGCCAAAAATGGGTAAACTGAAGCTTCATGGAAAAAGTACGACGAGTGTGCGGCGAGCTACTGCGCTGCAATCAAGGATGCGAAAGACAAATATTTTTCCTATGATCTCCTGTCTGTTTTGAAATCAAACCCTCGGAAGTTTTGGCAGTCGTTAACCCCAGGAACCGACCGCCAGCATATCTCGTTACGTGGTGATGACGACAAACCCTTCTCAGATAGTGACTGTTCATTCGCATTTAACAGGTTCTTTTCTTCAGTATACACAAGACAAGACCATTCCAACATACCATTCATCGCAGATTACGACTGGGCGTTTATGCAGCCAATAGCTCTTACAGTCGAAGGTATTGCTTCCCTCATTGACCAACTTATCCCGGCTGCGGCGGCTGCATTTCCGATGGAGGCGGAAATGTTGTAGGCCCGTGTACTCAGATTTGGGTGCACGTTAAAGAACCCCAGGTGGTCTGAATTTCCGGAGCCCTCCACTACGGCGTCTCTCATAATCATATAGTGGTTTTGGGACGTTAAACCCCACATATCAATCAATCAATCATTGACCAACTTAAACTATCTACTTCATCGGGGCCCGACAACATTAATACAAAAATACTAAAGAACACAAAAATCGTATCGAGCAAATTTTTACTTCTCATCTTTCAACAGTCCTTGATGTCTGGTCAACTTCCAGATGATTGAAACATGGGTAAAGTGGTTCCCGTTTATAATAGTGGAGGTAAACACTCACCTGATAATTATAGACCCATCTCGCTTACGTCAATCTGCTGCAAATTGCTGGAGAATATTATCGCTTCCCATGTTCGCCGCCACCTCGAATCAAATAATTTCTTTTTTCCTCACCAGCATGGTTTTCGGAAAGGCTTCTCGTGTGACACCCAATTGTTTGAATTAACAACCGACCTCCATTTTAATATGAATGAAAATAAACAAACTGATTGCCTATTCATCGATTTTTCAAAGGCCTTTGAGCGCGTTGCCCATTGCCACGGACGGCTATTTTTGGCGACACCGCGTCACGGCAATTAACGGGCGCCGTACTCCCCGACTGACCGTGAGAAACGGCGGCGCATGAAAGGGATCCGAGAAGTGCAAAATGGGGTGCTCTTCTTAGAACGTCGCCGCCGACAGTTAATCCTTTTGTAACTGTGGCGACGTCTGCAAGGTCGTAGAAGGCCGCGGTATACCCCGAACAAAGATTAGACTACAAGACGCACCGACTGAGAGCTAAGTGGTTGACCGTTCCCACGGGGAAAAGCGTGGGAAACGCTCTGGTGGCCAAGCCGTATGACAACAACCCAACAGGTTGTCACTCTCGCTAGTTGCGGGCCCTCTCCCAAATAAAAAGGGGTGGGGTCAAAATATTTTTCGGGACGGAGTTTCCATCAATTAAACGCGCATGATTGGACCCATGTAGAGGTCTCTTGTCCCCAAGGAAGAGAGCGAGGAGACACGAGGGGGATTTAAGCGCAGGTATTTGCCCTGCTAGGCAGACTAGTCGCTGACCAACATGGTGTAGAAACAGATCAACAAGCATCTCTTCTAGAAGTTTTTAGTGTGGCTCTGTATCGGCTGGCCACCTAAACTTAGCCGTTCGTCTAGTTGTGACGCGATATTAACGTCTGCAACGTAGACATCGGAACTTTGCCTCGAGTTAGCTCAACCTGCTCGAAGTCACCTGCAAGCACTAGCCTCCCGGAGCCACCAGCGTTGCAACACCGCCGACATCGCAGTCGTGCCAGAACTCTCTTCGACTTCTCGCATCCGATCGTCGGGGACACAACGCTGCCGGTCATCACACGTATGCCTTCACCTGTTTATATCTTCGAACTTTCTCCTCCGTCGTTCTATTCTTGTTAGTTTGTGTAGTTTGTAATAGTTCTCTCTCGTAAGCTGATTTATTGTTTCTGTTATATATTTCTTTAATTGTATCAAGTGTCGATGTATTTTGTTAGTTGTATTGAAGTGTTGTATTAGATCTCGTGTGCTGCAATATCACTAGAGTAAAGTTGTTTTGTTTTCTCACGTCTCTCATCTCTTCACTGTCTCTGCTTGCGTACGGAACGAACCAACCTGCTGTCATTCCCGTCGCCGACTTCGCGCTGGCGACGCTAGAGTGGCAGCTTGTAACAAAACTGGCGTCCACGAGACAGGACGTTCCGTACAAGAGTAAGACAGTGAGGGGTGAACGAGAACCGTGCGGACAGCGTGGTGATAGAGCCGCACAGTTGAAGTGGTTGCAGCCTGCATAAGATTGCGCTGGTTTTATAGTGGGGTTATAGTGACAGTTTGCAGTATGGAGTGTATGAATTTGGATAAGTGGATCGCGCACGGTAAACAGTTAGGCCTCGAGGGCGCCGAACTGAGACAATGGGTTAAGGAGCAGCAGGAACAGGCGTTAGCCAGAGAAGAGCGGGCACTGGCCCGGGAGGAAAAAGAAAATAAGAGAGAGCGCCAAGAAAACGAGAGAGAGCGCAAAGAAAGGGCGAAAGAACGAGAAGCGGCAAGGGAAGTGGCAAGGGAAGCTTGAGAACGGGAAGTGCAGTTACTGCAATTAAAGATTCGCGTCAGTGAGGGTAGCAGGGTTAGCCGATCCAGCAGTGAGCACGGCGATGCCGGCGAGCAACTGTCATTTGTAGAGACACATGGTGTCAAGTGCTACTCACGGTTCTGCCTTGCGAGGCATATGAAGCTGTTGCGCGACTCAGTTAGCAGAACGCGAACAACGAGGTAGTTAAGGCAGAGATGCTCCGGACATTCGGAACTTCTGTCTGGACAAAGGAAGGGCAGCTCAGACAAGAGTCTGAAAGAAAGCGCGAAACAGAAAGACAACAGTCTGAAAGCGAGGTGCGTCGGAAAGCGATGGACGCTAAAGTGTGGCAGGAAGCGCTAGAACCAGAGATCGCGCCAGAAAAGGGCCCGCGTATTGTAGAATGCATCAAGGTAGAGTATGCTGAGAACGTGCCTTGGCCGGTCTGGAGGTAGAGACGATGTCAAAAGACGCTCCTTGCGTGGATGAGGAGAGTGCCAGCAGCCCTAATGGGCCCAGTAAGATGCTGGAAATCTCCTTCGTGCCTCAAGAGTACGTTTCGACATCGTCAAATGTAGGCATGATTAGCACAGTGCCGAATCAGAGCGAGGACGCGACGCTTCAGGAATGCAGCGATGCCATCGGAAAGGGCCCAGTTAATGGTTTCATCAGCATTGACAAAGATAATTTGGCCCAACAGTCCGTCGTGACGAAGAGTTCGAAAAGCGTTAGCGGGAGGGAAGACCTAGCACTAGCTCCAACGAGCTTCCCGACTTCTGAGGTCACGACACGACATGATGATGGCATCGAGAGAAAAGAGGCAAGCAAACATCCCCGAAAAACAAAGAAGCGAAAGCGTTCGGCACTGCTTAAGGCTAGGACTAGTCCCACCCCGTCGCCAGAAAGACGAAGGGGTAGGCATTCAATCAGTTTTAGGAAACGTCAATGGTGGCGTTCAGCCTGGCACAAGCGGCGAGCCAGCTTTGGAGGAGGAAAAGGAGGTGCATCACCCAAACGAAAGGCGCGTTTTAGTTCGACAACTTCAGGAAGGCGACCTTGTCCGAAGGGTCAACGTCGAAAGATCACAAAAGCTAAAAACAGCGTCGGGGCGAACACAAAGGGACAGTGGCCCCAGTTTTCCCCCTGTTTCTGGCGTCCCTTTCAAATTCCTGAGGGGAACAGGCCGAAGCGGAAAATAAGGTGTGACGGCAGTGCACTGCTTAGAGTGTGTGCATTTTGTAGCCTCCAGCGTGTTCGAAAAACCGCCGGGACCGCGACCCCACCGTGTGCGATTCAAGCGAATCAAATTGAGAAAAGGGGGGCGGTCAGTTTGAAGAATTGTTGCACGTGCGTGCTAAGTATGGTTACTTAGTGTGGCTTTGCAGATGGAGACTTCAGTCATAAGTTTTGCAAGTACGTGATGCGGTGTAAATTGTTCAGAAGGAAAACCGCCGAGCCAAAGGCTGAAAGTTAGCACCGAATTAGTTTAATCATGAGTGCGAAAAGTTGCATAAGGTAAAAACCGAGAAAATGTGTCATTTTTCTAGTTGTTTCAAAGGTTTAGTGTGGCATCGTATGCCTCCACTGCCATGCGGATGTGGCATGAATGAGCATTTGAGGAAGATGTTAGCATAAACCGAATGATTTCGTAAATTGATTAAGATTGGCGTGACCCGGTACAGTTATCGTTGCGCGCATTGAGAATTGAGGTCTATGAGCATGTTATCTTTTTCCTTTCGTTGGTTGTTTTCTGTTGGTATGTGTGTATTTCATTGTATAAGAAGTGTATTTTGAGTTATTTTCTTTTTGCTAGGTGCATTGGTTGTTTTACTTGTTGTAATGCACATTGAAAGGTTGCACTACAGTAGAGGAGCGCACCTGTTCCGTTTTGTTTCGTAGTATACATTCGTGCAGTGTATTCTGTATTGATGGCTGCCGTACACGGCTATTTCCTCTTCTTGTTTGTATGGCGCATTGATATTGTTGCGTGTAAATGAAGCTGGTACTCTAACAATTGTTTGTTTTTCCTTTTGTTGTTACTTTGATGCACTCTGCCTATGTATGTTGTGTATGAGAGGGACAGTCCTCATGTCTCCCTTGTTGGTGGTGTTTTGTTCCTTGTTGTCGAAAAACTTCCCCTCCGTGTGAATAAATGTTATGAATAACATTCTGAAAGTGGGGGGCAATGTCACGGACGGCTATTTTTGGTGACACCGCGTCACGGCAATTAACGGGCGCCGTACTCCCCGACTGACCGTGAGAAACGGCGGCGCATGAAAGGGATCCGAGAAGTGCGAAATGGGGTGCTCTTCTTAGAACGTCGCCGCCGACAGTTAATCCTTTTGTAACTGGGGCGACGTCTGTAAGGTCGTAGAAGGCCGCGGTATACCCCGAACAAGGATTAGACTACAAGACGCACCGACTGAGAGCTAAGTGGTTGACCGTTCCCACGGGGAAAACCGTGGGAAAAGCTCTGGTGGCCAAGCCGTATGACAACAACCAGACAGGTTGTCACTCTCGCTAGTTGCGGGCCCTCTCCCAATTAAAAAGGGGTGGGGTCAAAATATTTTTTGGGGCGGAGTTTCCATCAATTAAACGCGCATGATTGGACCCATGTAGAGGTCTCTTGTCCCCAAGGAAGAGAGCGAGGAGACACGAGAGGGATTTAAGCGCAGGTATTTGCCCTGCTAGGCAGACTAGTCGCTGACCAACATGGTGTAGAAACAGATCAACAAGCATCTCTTCTAGAAGTTTTTAGTGTGGCTCTGTATCGGCTGGCCACCTAAATTTAGCCGTTCGTCTAGTTGTGACGCGATATTAACGTCTGCAACGTAGACATCGGGACTTCGCCTCGAGTTAGCTCAACCTGCTGGAAGTCACCTGCAAGCACTAGCCTCCCGGAGCCACCAGCGTTGCAACACCACCGACATCGCAGTCGTGCCAGAACTCTCTTCGCCTTCTCGCATCCGATCGTCGGGGACACAACGCTGCCGGTCATCACACGTATGCCTTCACCTGTTTATATCTTCGAACTTTTTCCTCCGTCGTTCTATTCTTGTTAGTTTGTGTAGTTTGTAATAATTCTCTCTCGTAAGCTGATTTATTGTTTCTGTTATATATTTCTTTAATTGTATCAAGTGTCGATGTATTTTGTTAGTTGTATTGAAGTGTCTATTAGATCCCGTGTGCTGCAATATCACTAGAGTAAAGTTGTTTTGTTTTCTCACGTCTCTGATCTCATCACTGTCTCTGCTTGCGTACGGAACGAACCAACCTGCTGTCATTCCCGTCGCCGACTTCGCGCTGGCGACGCTAGAGTGGCAGCTTGTAACACCCATTGCCGCCTAATATCTAAATTATCTGCACTTAGACTCGATTCCTTAACCCTTTCGTGGATCCACAATTTTCTTTCCTTTCGAAAACAATTCACTACAGTTCATAACTACGCCTCTACTCCCTCTGATGTCATCTGGAGTGTTCCACAGGGTAGTGTTCTCGGACCTCTATTATTTCTCATCTACATAAATGATTTGCCAAATAATATATTTTCCAATACAAGACTATCGCTGACGATTGCATAATATATCGAGCTATTAACAATGATGGCGACCACCTTATCCTTCAAACATACCTTAACCTAATTAGTGACTGGTGTGACCTGTGGCAGATGTCTCTTAACTCTTCCAAGTGCCGTGCTATGACCTTCAGTCGTAAACACAAAAACTCCAATTATTCCTACTCTATTAAAAATGATACAAGAGTGCAGTGCTCTTCTTACAAATACTTAGGCGTCAATCTAACACCCAATCTTTCATGGTCGGCACACATTAGTGTTATTTGCGCGACAGCCTCATAAACAGTAGGTTATCTCCGTCGTAATCTGCGAAAGTCTCCAACAAGCATCCGTAATCTGGCCTATTTCACTTATGTACGCCCCAGCTGGAATTTGCATCTTCAGTCTGGTCCCCTTTCCAAGATTACCTAACTACAATGCTAGAGTTCAGACAAAACAGAGCAGCCCGGTTTATATCTCGCAATTATAGCACTCATTGCAGCGTAACAACATTAAAACAAGAACAATCTATTTCGCCATTGCACGTTCGTCGCTCTGTTGCACTGTTATGTTTGCTGCATAAATATATTCACAGCACAAGACGTTCTACGCTACCCCTAACAGCACCATTACACATGTCCAGACGCCTGCACAATCACCTTAGTTTCACTCGCATTTACGGCAAAACTAAGGCATTCAACTTATCAGCGCTTCCTAAGGCCATATCATTATGAAACGATCTTCCCGACTGCATCGCCTCCATCACTGATCCAGATTCTTTTTGCGGACATCTGTGTAATCATTTTTCATCGCACTAATCGCTCTAACTTCACTGATGTTTGTAGCTGCAGCTGTGCCACTCACCTAGTTTCACACTTCTTTTTGGTTCTCTTTAGTTTTTGCTGTACCCACCGTTGTCTTGCAATTTATATTGGTAAACGCCTTCGTACGGCTAGCAGTATGTGTGTTTGGAAAATGCGTGTGTATGTTGTACACCTCGGCCTTCCGATTTATCTTTGATTTTTTTTTTGTTATTGCCATTGTTCTCCCAGTTCTTGTTATTCTCCCAGTTTTTGTTGCTCAGTTGCACCGCCGTTGCTGCTCACTTGAATTCTATACCTACGCCTTCCGAATTTCTTTATTGTGCTTCGTTCATGTACCTTGAATTTCTTGTTATTAAAGCTTTCTGCATATCGGTAAACATTCGCGTATTACATTTGTTTGAGTGTCAGTGACTAGACACGCTTTGTCACGATGTTGTGTTATTTTCTGTGTATTCCATGTTATTGATGACCACCTTATTACTCTTTGAAGTTTGTACCCCCCTTACTCAATGCTCTCATTGAGCTTGTAAGGTATCAAATAAAAAAATATGATTATGAGAAACGCCGTAGTAGAGGGCTCGGAAAATTCTGACCACCTGGGGTTCTTCAACGTGCACCCAAATCTGAACACACAGGCCTACAGCATTTCCGCCTCCATCGGAAATGCAGCCGCTGCACCCGGGATTTGATTCCGCGACCTACGGGTCAGCAGCCGAGTACCTTAGCCACTAGACCACCGCGGCGCTTCCCATCTTTTGGACAGATGATGTGGTTGCTTGACGTACCTGTCTTTATTATAGCCAATCGCTTTGCGGTATGTCTGAAATAACAATTTTTAGCGCAATTTGCTCCTGCGAGATCACAGTGCTTCCAACCGCAGCTTGATTTTCATTTCAGAATATCGCCTCGCTGATACCGTCTTAGAACGAGGTTTGCCGCTCGGCTCTGTACTCTCTCGATCAGATCAATCTAAGTCTTTTAGTGGGCATTCCATACACATTACTCATATTCCAAAGTCATGATTAAATTCGGTAAAATGTTCCGATTATTTTACTACAGACACTTCGAAAATTGGCAGGAATTTCGTTAATTTTCCTGCCATAGTTTAATCTTGTAAGCATCCTTTCTCAGTTGAAAACAGCGTGGGAACCTTTGTAGTTCATTGCAGGTGCATCTTTAAAAACCCACAATTATACAATCTTTTCATATTTTACAACCCTTATCAATGTGCTCTTGGCTGCGAATTCATATCGGTGGTTTCGTTCAGTATAATTGTGTCACACTACGTAATGTAACATGTTATGCCTCATACACCTTGTTGTGCTCTGTCCACGTAACTTTATTATTGGTTCAACGTATTCAAATATAACAATAGGCTAGGAGTATTGTCGCAATGAGAATATTTCGCGATTTGTGCATATTACTGTATGAAATTTGAGTCGAGTGGAAAAAATTCATAAAACTGAAGTATACTTTTGTTATTTTTTGCCATTATTTGAATAAATTGTGCGGATATTGGTGAGGTTCAAATAATTGATAGTAAAATGCATTGACATGTGAACGAAATATTGCACTAACTCAGTGAAATACACGATGTTTCAATTATTCTTGCATCTCTGTCTACAAAAACCTTGTTTTTTTTTACACTATTGAATAGATAACGATGTTGGCATGGGAAAAATCTTAACAGAAAACGGAAGCCCTGTTTTAGTTCTTCAGACACATAGCCGAAAAATGAACTTGCCATACAATAGATGTGGTAAGACCAATGCTAACAAAATGATGCTCTTCTATTTATTATGTGACATTTCAGTTGTTTTCTAGGTTACTCTTGATGAAATGATCATTCTGTGGTTTTCACTCAATCCTCTTTGCATTTCGACGGCTCGCCTCTTTTTCGCCATTTACTTCACTACCGAGCTTCGTATTGGTACCGTGAATAACATTTCTTCAACCTACAACGGCCTCTCATTGTCCTTTTCCGATCACTTGAGCTATTCTCACAGATGCAGCACTACATATTTAATTCATAGCTCTGAGCAATCAATCCAGGGTCGTCTTGGGCTAAGAGCTGAAGTTTATTGAATTCTTTCACCCTGTTCACGAGACAGCTTCTGAACGTGCCAAGCTATTTTCCTCGCTCCAGTGCCATTCTTCGGGACATCACCCTGTTCGCCACAATTAGCTTTTGCGATAGACGCGTTGGTTAGACACCACTATTCGCTTTTGTTTCTCTTAGCTCATATTAGGGCTAGTTCTGTTCACATCTACCGTTCATCAGCACCAATTCATCTTTTCTTCATTTAGTTCTTGTTAAGATCAACTCTATAACCATTCCAGCATTGCAACGGGTCACCTTGGTCGAGAAGTTTTTTTTGCTCTAAACGCTTAGGTCATTTATAAAATCAAGTGCATGTTCGTAATAGCCAAGAGATCGTCATGTTAACAATTCTTCAGTTGCTAAACATGTCGATTCCGGCATTGAACTAAGAACAGCAAAAAGGCAAAGAAAATTCAAAGACAGAATTAACGCGCTTAACAAACTCAGGTATGAACTCCCCCAAAAACACCTTCTTGAATTAGTAATATGGCTAGTAGAGTATCAGATTGTAATTCTACTGTGTTAGCGTTCCGTATTAGAAGCTCTCATGCATCTGCTTTATCGTGTTTATAAGATTTCCAGGCCCACTATTCACGGAAAAGTTTGCCAACAATTCGCAAGTTGTGCGCTTGTCAACCAAATTACTGACAAGCTGAAGTTTGGGTAATATACACACAAATATACCAATGCACATAAATGATTGCTCAAATGGCTACAGTGGGATCAAGTTTGATGCGGTATACAATTGAGTACAACCTTTATTTTCTCTCCATGCCCCGCCGGTTGCTCGCTTGAGTGACCACCACTGGCAAAAATAACGTTGTGCCTGCCATTGGAAAGTAGATATGGTGCGCTCAGCCTCTCCTCAGTCTATGTTTTACAAATATACAGCAGTGATCGGCATCTACGAAGATTTTCTCATCAATGATGCTTCTGAGCTTTTCTTATTGCAGCCATTTCATGCACCTAATGAATTTCATACATATCTACGTTCGTACGCGTGGCGTGATACTTGTTAAGCTTGTGAAAATAAAAGAATAGCTACTCATTTCATTGGTAAAAATTCACCGACATGTTCAAAAGATGACTTGCATTGCTATTCTTTCTTCGAGCTGAAGGCGGAACTGAGAGCTGCAGATCATGTTTCACACTTAGGGTAATGGAAGATTGAACACCCAATGCGTCCTCCACGAGTATAAAACAAAAACGCTCCTGCATTCAACTTTGACGCTCTATATTTTTAAAGAGGCCCGATCATAGAAAACACCCGCTAATATGCGATGTAAACGGTTGTTTTCTTGTGAACTACTGTCCAAAAATCTACCAAGTTTGTGCCGATCAAATGAATGAAGTGAGAAACTAAACTATGTTAGATACGAGTTCTCTTTCGCGACTCTGCTGCAAAGCGAGGAAATTAAATATTCAGATCATCGGTTTCCTGCATGCACCACTTAACGCAATGTCGAACCATCCTCCCGTTTGCAAAAAAAGAAAAAAAACACGGTGTAGTTATCACGAATTGCTAAAGAAGAATTATTGTGTGCGTTATTTTTGTATTTGGCAAAATACAAGTTTTTGGTGTCATTTCAGTATTTAGTTGCCGCTAATGAGCTTATCTTATTGACTAGAAAGTTGCATTACCCTCACGGCAATTTTCATAGCAGATATTTGTGAAGAGAGGTAACGTGTTTGACCTCCGTCTCAGAAAGTCCACTGTGAGTTACACGGGAGGGACGATCACGAAGAGACAAAAGACTACGGTAGCGCCGGTCTTGATTTTAAACACTTTTCCGGTTTTGTTTGAACGTGTTGGCTCAATACTGTGCGGATCAAAATAATGCTAATAAATCTGTGATGGCGTCATTCTATCTCCATGGAGCGCGGCGAATGTACGTCGCAACACTTCGCGGCGGCCCCGATAACTATGCTGTTCACACTTGCTCAAATCAGGCAATAACCATCTGTGTGCGCCTAGACTGTATTCGTCCAGTCGGTCGCGGAATATGCCTTCGTAAGTGTGAGCTGTTTTAGGTGTCTTCAAAGTGTATTCGAAAATGCCTTATAAGATGGAGCGCTCTAATATTTGCCTAGCATGTACATGGAAGCATCATCAACTGATAGGCAGTGTTCTCTCACTATCTCTAAGTTACTAATATTTCTGCTTAAAGGGGCCCTGCAATTATTGTGCGATTGTCAATTGTGCGATTGTCGATTGAAAAGCAATTATTGCGCATATATGAGGCACCCAAACAACTCATCAATATTTTGTATCTGTGGCTTTATACTACAAAAGGCAAACATGTGTAATTATAACGACCGTATATTGTTTATCACGCTGCGCTAACAGTGCAACGCGATGCTCAAAAAGGCCAGTGTTTCTAACGTTTTGCTAAGAAGACAAGGTGCTAGCATCTGCCCACCTCTTTGCGTTCTACACCTTACCGCCTCCGAGACAAGTGCGTATCTTTCTGCGCGGGCACGCACGCCTTCATTTGTTTTTGAAGATAACTGCCAGATGACGCTCGTGTCTAACTTGCCTCGATGCGCTTGTTCGCCTTCGCTGCACGGATCGAGACTCCCTAACGCAGCGCTTCAAGAATCACAATTCACCAATCTTCTCGCGCAGAACATCAAATAAACGTTTTGTTCGCTCTGTGCACAAACAAGACAATCATCTTTCGATGACACTTGCAATGAAACCAGCAGATATGGGGTCAATTTTTATAAATTATAATTTCAACAGCTTGTACGGCTCATAGATTTGATTGATGTGCGGGGTTTAACGTCACAAAACCCCCATATGATCATGAGAGACACCGTAATGGAGGGCTGCGGAAATTTCGACCACCTGGGGTTCTTAACATGCACGCAAATCTGAGTACATGGATCAGAGATTTGATTAAATTTCATTGTTAGAAAGTGGCGCAAAAAAGTTACATAAGATACACAAGATGCTAGTTCAGCAATTGCCCTTTGCCCTCGTTCATCTTGCACTTCTCCTTTTTGCGCTACTTTTTAGCGATATGATTATAGGTCTGGGGTGCAGTGCAGGATGGCCCGAGCTTCTGGGGCAGCCGAGTTTGCTCCGAGCTCGCTTGCGGTGGCCATGGCATGAAGACAGTAAGGAACGCGTGACACCCGTGTTGATAAAAATGGCTAAACGAACGCGCGTGGCATTGGAAACGCATGTGGGACATTTGAGGCGCTTATAAAAGAAACACCACGTGCGAGCACGTCAGCACCGCCACTCACTAAAAGTTTTAGCTCTGCAGCGACGTTAGCGTATTTTTGCCAACACAACAAGCACCTCCCACAAACGTGTTCGTGGGCGTATATCCTCTTTCGGGCAGGTTCTTTCGTTCCACCTATAGCATTGAAATTTCCACTCTCGCAGGCAGCAAGGCTGCACGCGCAGCACTCGCGTGCTGCTCATTTCGCTTCTATCAAGTCCTGAGGATAAATGTAAAGACAGGCGGTCACCAGGGGCGCTCACACCTTGTCGGCAACGCGGCTGTGATTGGATATGTCGTGAGCGTGGTGAAATTGAATACGAGACATAGGAAGGTCTAAAATAGCGTTCGCAGTCATTGTGGGTGTTGCTTTAGTTGCGGGTACCAAATGAGCTTTACAATAGCGTTTGCTTCCCCTAGTAAAAGGCCTAGGGACCTTCGCCCCGACAGCTAAGCCAATTGCACGGAAGGTAAACAGAGCACTTCGCGGGCCTCGCATGCCGTGATCGCTGCACGCTATTTCAGATTCTCTGAGGGTGAGCCGAGAACGCGTACGGTAGATTGCGTTACGACGCATGCGCAATGACAGCGACCGCACCACAAGACGTCGCGGTGCGCTATTGTAAGCCTTTCTCATAGTAGCCGCACGGTGACATAGCCTTTACTTTTGCATTTGTGTGTGTGTATAGCGATCGCGATGACGCTGGTAGTTTAACCGTGCGCTCGCTGGCGTTGCGGCGTGAGCACTACTCCTCGGCAACAGCAAAAAAAAAAGGCAGCATATCCACGTGGTGAATAATGGAGAGTGGGGCGAAGCATCCGTCCATCTGTGTGATCATCCGTGCGTCCGTCCATGCATCTGTCTTTGTGTCCGTTCGTCTATCTAGTCAACTCTCCCAGTACCACCATCTCGCATCTTTTCATCATATATGCGCCCGTCTGTGTGACTGTCCACGCGTCCATGCGCCCGTCCGTGCGTGCGTCTGTTCGTGCTTCCGCCCTGCGTTCATCCATGCATCCGCCCCTGCGTCCGTCCGTGCGTCCATCCCTCCGTGCAGCTATCCATGCGTCCGTCCATGCATCTGTCTGTGTGTCCATTCGTCCATCTAGTCAACAATCCAAGTACCACCATTTCGCATCTTTTCATCATGTATTCCGCATATAGAAGCACCGCCATCCAGCGGACATTCTAAGAACTAAATGAGAGGTTGTGGTGGTGGTTAGAAGATGAGAAAAGGCACCTAATTTCTGCAGCCTGGTCGGTAGCACGGCACAGTGTTTGAGAGGTGGCACGTGCACACTTTCTTACGGCTTGCGCTTCTTGTCTTCTTTCCACCTTTAACCACCTCGCGTTTATGCTATAGAATACTATACTAGTTCACTGTATTCATGGCACTGCGGCCCAACGCTCGCTAAGCCTTTCTAAAACCAAGAAGGTTACGCGCAGCGAGTATAACATAGCAACCCTTTCTTGTCAGATAGTGCTTAATGTACATGCCAATGGCTGATAATGGGTAATCGAAGACAGGAGAATTCGGCTTTGAGTTAATGGGCACGCTGGAAATTTTTATTGTTCAAAAACGCACAGGAAAAATCTGCCACCGGCACCACCTTGCAGGTCAAAGCGTAAGACTGGTTATGCACTACGACTAAGACGAGAGACGAAGGGGTGCCGCGGGTACCGCTTTAAGGAGCTTGGCCTCTAAAATGGAGGACAGACTCGATATTCGCCGCGGGTGCCTGTCAATCAAACTGGTGGACGCGTGAGCTCGGATACATACTCGATGGTTCTGAGAAGGCCCAAGCTCAACTCGTGACTGTGATACTGACGCTGGGACTGCCAGCGTTTGATACGGTGAACTTCCTCTGTCCGCTTCTCCTGACATGCTTCTCCTGAAACGCCGACATCGTGTCACAGCGTTCGTGTGCGACGCGGACCGTGTGGCCCTGGCAGGCCGGTTTGCGTTCCTTGCAGTGCACTTTGGAGTGTTCCCGTGCTTTTCTGGGACGCAGAAAGCGTTCTCATTGACGAGCACCACTTGAGGGAGCTCAGGGCGTCTTTTGCACTGCCAGTTCGCAGCAATGACCGGGTGCACTTCTGCACTCAGTTAAACAACAAACAAACAGAAGAAAATGCCTATAGTTTGAAAACACCGCCCAGCTAAGACGACCGTTCTTGTCGCGATGTCTGGTTCTATATATCATAACCAATGAAACACAGCGTGCTGAGGGGTGGATTTGACTTTTTCGTCCTGTTGGCACATTCATAAGGAGGTGTCACCAGAGTTCGGAAAGATCCCGAATTTTGCGAACTCAGGTGAAGCTCGGCCGATCTTACATAGAGCCCCTAAGCCTTAAAAATCGATCACTACAGCACGCCTACCAGAAGCAAGCTTTATTTGTCAGACACAAGCTGATGCGTAGTGTTGGAGTAAGAGAAAGACTGGTATGCGGCATAACCACAACGTAAAACTGATCGTAAATTAGTGACCTGATATTTCTAACATAAGAATGGGCATATATACCGCACACGTGGCGCATTAGCGTTTCACATAACAAGATTACACCGAAGCGTAATCATTAAAATAATGATGAAGTGCGACTCGCAGACAACAGAGAATTGGTTAACTCACTGTTTTTTGTCAATTGGTTAACAACTGTTTATGAAAGCTCTTGGCTACATCTCTTGTGCAACTGGACACTTTTTACGACTGGCCAGACATAAAACAGATCATGAGCCTACACGGCATAACGTAGAAGCGGCTGGCCATGAAACAGACCACAACGCCAAGTCGTACTACATCCCTTGCATATTCGATCATAAGTACGTTATGGTGCTTGCAAACCCTCCCCTTGTATGCTGCTACTAGCCTGGCCAGCGTTTTCTTGGTTTTAATTATCACACTTTGTAAACGTAAAGTGTACATCGATATATTGCCCCGAAACATTGCAAGGAAATCGTCCCTCTATTTATTCTAGTCCTACGGAAGGCAAAGACGTCAGAGTCATTTTTCATTGACGATTATCAGGAACATCTCCGCCTTTGCTTTAGTTAATAAATAGAAAAAACAGTTGCGTGAAATGATAGGGCTATACGAAAACTGTCGTCAAGCGTTGTGCCTCTAGGGTGATATGTACTCGTTTGTTAGATACGAGTACATACGAGCTGAGCGAGAACTACGATAAGCAGTTAACTGGATACTACTCTGAGCGCCCTAATGCAAGCATTACGGGCTGAATTTTCAAAATGTTTTCACCGTTAGTACAAGTTGACATTGGCAGACCAAACAGGCAAACAGATATATAGAATGATATTTCTTGAGAAAAACAAAAATCAGAAAAACTCTTATAGTTGAAACTTTAATTTTAGCATTCCAGCGTCACCTTTTATTCGACATGCGTGTGACAAAGTTGTGCAGGTATCTTTAGAAGAGCTCGATAAAGTGCCATTTTCAGTCAATCAACGAGTCTGTACAAACCCCTCTTGGTTCTGTCTGGAAATTACGAAACGACGGAAATAATACCGCGAACAGCAGCCTGACAAAGCTACTGGGCTTTGTTCCGCTGGAAAGTCATTAAACTGCCACAAACTTCAAAATAGGCAGTGTGAAGAGCGCAACTACCTATTAGAAGCAAATTAATTTGTATGTCCTTCCTTTCTCTTCTCTTCATCCTCCTCTTAGTGCATACTGATAAACAGAAGGGAAAATGATCTGAAAATGCCAAATCTCGCGTAGGCGCATATTTGTGATATATTGTTCTTCACAAAAAAGTATTTGCATATTAGAGGTTTATGTTAAAGGATGAAGGGTACAGTTAGGTAAGGATAAAAGGTAAATGGTAAAAATTGACTTCGTAACACCCTATGGGAAGAAGCACCCGTGTACGCTATGCTAAAATTTGCGTCATCTCAATCGCTTTTTGTTTGGTTTACCGAATTTCCTTTTTGTGCAATTGTGTTTCGTTGGTGGGTCAGCCTAATGTTTGTATAAAGATCTTTTTATTTTAGTCATATTGATGTACGCTGCCGCAATGTGGAACAAAAATTCAATCTACGTGATGCTATACAAGCGTACAAAATGAATAAAAAGTGGTATTGCTAAGTCATTTTAGGGAAAACATGGCACCGAAACTTTTGCTGTAAGAATGCATAACTTCGCTTGAACAATTCTTTTTTTTTTCAAGACCGAACTACGGCTTTAAGCCCTCCCATAGTAGAGTATCTAGTACTTTAAATCATTACCCACTTTTTCTAAACACATAGTGACATTTGGAGTGATCAATCAGATTTTGGTGCTCATTTGTAAAATGTACACACTGTCTTTACTTGTTTTCGATGTTTCGTATGTGTATGTACAAGTGTACAATAAACCTCTCTAATCGCATGTAGGTTTTAACACCCCAAAACCACCATATGGTTATGAGAGTCGGTGTAGCAGGGGGCTCCTGAAATGTCGACCACCTGGGGTTCTTTAACGTGCACCCCCTGAACAGTGTACAGAATGTAGATGCGGTGACCAGGGCGTACGGCATTCGCAGTGTCGCTTTGGGCAAACTGGATTGTAACTCGTAAAGTGTCGATGACGAAGGAGCCTTCCGGCGAGCACAAGCTATCCGTGCACACCTACCCAGTCAAGCCAACTGGACCATATGTCTCATTCTGCGGGAAAACTTATCTGCACCAGCAGATGAAGAACTATTAGGGCGTTTTTTTTTAAAGACGGTAGCGTTTCTTGGGCATCTTCAACACAAAAATAATGGTCTGTTTTTACAATCTTCTGTTTGTGCGCCCTTAACGGTACCCTAAATGGCACCAAAGTGAGTGAACGATGATCCAAATGGCCGACCCCATCCGCAGCGCCCACCAATATTGCACAAGATTCAGCGTTCAGACTTGTGTGATTGTCAGTTAAAGAGCAATTATTGCGCATATATGAGGCACAATAACAACAAGTCAATATTCTGTATGCGTGTCTTATTACTCGAAAAGGCATATATAAGCAATTCTAAGGACCTTAGAATTTATCACGCTGCGCTGACCATGCAACGCAAGCACGAAAAGGCAAGTGTTTCCTACGCTTTGCTAAGACGACATGGCGGTGAAACCTACCCGTTGCCTTCCGTTCTACACCTGATCACCTCAGAGACGGGCGTCCACGCCAGGCGCTTCAATTTAGGTATACTGCCAGATAGCACTCATTTCTCACGTGTGACGTGACTTGATGCGCTTGTTCACCTCCGCTGCACGCTCGAGACACTCTAACGCAGCGCCTCCAGAACACTATTCACCGATTTTCTTGCGCAGAATATTGAATAAACGTTTTGTTCACTCTCTGCAGACACAAGACTACCGTTTTTTGTTGACATAAGCAGTGTAACAAGAAGATACGGAACCAATTTTGTAGCCACTCAATTCAGCAAAGTTATTAGGCTAAAGCTTCATGAATAGCCATTTAATTCGCATGGAAAAATAATGTGTGCTGTTGTAACTCTGAAGGCAATTAGTTGTGCAGCATAATCACTGATTGAATAGTTTTCAGCTACAGGAAAGCTGTGCAAGTAGAAAGTGCTTGTTTTCAGAAATACCTTTGTCAAGCTACACCAGATATATCTCCCGAATGTCTTTCTTGCTGGAGCCGCAATGTCTTATTCAGCTCTACTAATTTCACGCAGTGCTTCTCGTTACAGTTTGAGAAGCATACCGTCCCTAAGCACAAATTGTGAAAGGTAGCTTATTTCACGATCTCGGCCACAGCAGCCTCCTGAATATGAACATGGCGAGGAACGCTGAGAGTGTCAGAGAATATATCTGTTGAGCTGGGCAGAATACGAGCATAAATCACTGTTTATGAGCCATTTGAAGACAAATAAGCCTGTTTCAAGCCTTGTGTGGCTTGGTGGAAACTCTGGCTTGTTTCGTTAAATTTTGTTATCAAGAAGTTGCCGTGAAAACTTTTGCGACTTCTGACAAACTTATTTTTCGCGTTGACATCTACAAGTTCTCGCGACGCATTGCTAGCTTGCCCTAATTAATGCACAATAAACAATTTTGCACACTTAAGAAATCTTCGCGTGGCCATAACTAAGGTAATCAGTGGTTAAAGTTTTTTTTAGAAAAAAAAACTATAGGCTCCGAAAGAAAAAAAAATCGGAAGCACCTTTCTATAAATAAATTCAGCAATTCCTGGTTTACGCCAGAAGTGTATTCTGCGTGCTCCTTAAATTTAGTTGCGCCGACATGAAGGATGAGCGCACTTTTCATTAAAAAAAAAAGAACGTCCCACCGTTCCACAAGCAATGCAACGCAAAAAAAAAGGGATGGGGAGGGGGAAAATTATGCAGAAAATTGCAAGCTTCTCTCCTGCTCAGGCTATGATAGATCGCCACGCACGCTTTGTAATTTGCTCTGTGTTTGTTCCAGTTGAAAACGTTAGACAGGTGCAACGTATTTTTGCGGACATTGCGTAAGATCTCTGGGCCACAGTTTAAAACTTGGTCAGCCATTTCTAACTAGGCCTTCAAAGTTAGCATGCTTAGACATTGTAAAAAAGTGTAGAATACAATTGCGCTACCGTAAATTACTCTGTGTTCCAGCAGATCCTGTTAAGGGTAGTGCATAAAAACACCTTACTGCGTATGGAATAAAAGTGTGATTGTTGCGCAACATATACGAAGTTGCTTTACGGCGATCGTAGCGCCCTCTGAGCTGGTGTTTTGCTTATTCTAGTTCATAAATATATTACCAATAAATGGCAGGGATTTTTTGTATCTTGTACCATGGCCACTTCCATTTGTAGTGTTGATATTGCTGGTGAAGTCGATTTTGCATTTCAGTCTGTTAAATCGAACGCAAAGCTTGTGAGATGATTACATGGCCTGCACAATGTTATAGCCACTTCAGTGAGTTGGTCCACTTTCGTCAGTTGTTAAGGAGACCAAGAACTAATCTTTATTGTGTGATTTTATTTCGCGGAACGAAAAGTTTACCGGTCAGTGAGTATAATCACGGAATGCAAAGGGGAAATCGCCGCGAAACATTCTTAATCAGCATATTTCTATCCACAGGTAACATGAAGTCGTATACTTACATGTTGCAAACAGTTAGCAAAATACTGGTTCATGTATGGTGGTGGCATGATGGTTTACTACGCATGCGTAGAACCACGCGCATGTGTCGTGGCTTGACTTGGTCAACCGGTGACCGCGACTAAGTCACCGGTTGTCACCATGCAACTTCTTTTAGGTCGTGAGCAGCCCAGGATTCAGTGGGGCTGGATAACAATATGCATTCTCTAATTTTGATGAATGACGAGCATGACACCATCCGGCTCAGTGATTACGTACAGGAAAGTGATGGACTTCAAAATTCATGCTCCAGCTTCAATTCTCTCCCTCTAGGATGCGCCACAAGACTGTGGCTGCATGTATGTCCTATTAAAACTATAAATCCCCCTCCTATTGCGAACAAAACGCAGACATTTGTGACTCTATCTCATCGTCTTTTCATTTCTACTAGGATCTAATCATACCTACTGGTCACTTGTCAGTTCCATTACGTTAAGCACTCATCCCCAATGGTAGAAAGAGAGGAAGCAAAATGAATTGGTGCTGACCGTCAAGTGAAATTTTTATTGTCAGTAAAACATCAAATGTAACATTTGTCACAGCGAAAATAGAAAAATTAACCAATCCTTTGCTTTTTTCTGCAGAAGTGCGTAACAATTGAAAATTTCAAATGACGAAATGAAAAGTGTTGACATATTTGAAATCTCGAAAATGCTTCCAATAATTAGCACTCGCGAAAAAACCCGAACAAACAACACAATGGAACATCGCGAATATATTAACTGGCCAAGATGCATGAAGTTCATTGTTTTACGCAGTTACCCGTACCGTAATAATTATTCGTAACAACTGACACTTAAATTTAATTCTAATCAGAAACATGTTTGTCACGAAACTACACAAGCGCTCTGAATTTACACTTGAAGTGGCTGAAGCAATAGGATATCTTGGTGCCTACCTGCTATTAAAACTTGTTGCTGTTAGCACTGCTCATGGTTAGACTATGTAATAAACGTGTTTTCGTTTTCGCTCGCCTGAATGTAAGGTGTGGCGCTCCTGCGTGATTACGCTGAACTCGGCTTATCGCAGGAGTTGATTATTTTACAGGCGTATAGCCCGATACTTTTGCGGATCCGCAATATCGCCGAGGACCTACCACTTCAGTTTCAGTCGATTCATCAGCTCTAAAAAAACTTCTTTCACCCAGCTATGACTTGCTTACCCTGCGCACATTCTCAGCATGGTGATTTAACGACTGTTTGGAAGAACTGATCAGGAGACTGTTACCTCTGCTTCCGGAGCCATACCTTATGTGTTACTTACCTCGTGTTGCGTATCTTGCATGCCTTCATTGCGCATTTTAAAACCGAACAGGCCTGCTCCCCTCGTGATACTTTTGTATACCGAATTGCGTTTCACACCGACTACATCATGCCAGTAGGATAAAGGGAACAAGTTGCCGGACTGACGCATTTAACATGCCATTTTTTCACAGGATGATAAGCCGGGGGAATAGGTTGTATCCTAAATTGCAGAATTTATTTAACATGAACAACTTAAAGATCACTCCTGGGTTTCTAGTAATGTACTTTAAAGACGGAACTCCGCTCTAAACCTAGTTTATATACTGTATATCACACGTATTACTACGTAAGTAGAGAGTAGATTGCGTTTTTTGTAATGTTGAAGTGTTGGGATCTGTATTCTCTATGAAAATATTGTATTATTCCTACTCCCTCTTGCAATGCACTTGGGTGCTGTGGGTAATAATATAAATGAATAAACGTCACGGGTATAATCACTCGTGGTTCAAAGCATTCTACCAATTCCACAGCAGGCAGCCATATGCGAAAGGTTCTCTCACACAAGCCACTTCCAAATTTCTAAACTACAAACATCGTATAATAAAATGTATGCACTGAGTGGTTGAAGTATGCAGAAGGCACCGGATATTTTTATCGCGTTCTAAGGATCCCTCAGATTTTGTTCTTTTTGTGAACCGCATTGTACAGTATTCTTACGCATTTAGTGCTTGTAACGAGTGATCACTCCACAGCTATGACAGTTTAGAAATGGTTCATATTTGATACAAATAGAAGAAATCTCTCCTATTTAACAATACAAACTTTTTAGGACTTACTGTTTTCAATGTATTGCCTATTTGGTCTTCCTAATTAACGCTGTCTTGATAGCCAAAACTGTGGCGTTCTAGAAAAATGGCTGCATAGTATAACGCTTAAGATTTGCCCGTATTATCTCATATTGTTTTCATATGCAAATAGTGTTTTATCAAAGGCCTCCACCAGCTTTTGTCACGACGTTACAAGAAAAGTCAACATTGACTCAACTTATAAGCAACGCCAGCAGAGAAAGCATTTCTCTTCGTCAGACACTCATAACAACAGACCATTGTGTTTCAGGTATGATCATGCAGCCTCTTTAGCTAACTATAGCATGGTACTATATGATATATAATTTGATTTCTAGGAGTGCTTAGACCATTTTTCAAACATTGTAAGCAAACAGATCAATGAAGAGGTGCACTACACCAGCTAATATAAATTTGTTTGATTAACCCTCCTCCTCTTCCTATGAAATTATTATGGCTGCTGTGTGCGGCAGTACAGTACACTAAGCATTGAAATTCGTCATGTACAGTCGCGCTCAATGTAAGTTGCAACACGCAGTAACATCAAGCCTAGACTATGTTGCAGACCAACGTTAAATTGGTTCACAAAGTATACCACTACTCTAGAAACATTATTTCATCACGTGTTTCTACATTGGAAACAATTTGCTGTGCTCGCACCATTTTGAGTACAGACAGCGTGTTGGAAATTATACTGAGTGCGAGTGTTCCTTTCAGCACGTGTTGTAAACATTTATAAAAATCTATGCCTTGAACCTTTTGAAAACACTCCAGGCAAGGTTTGGGGAATATAATTTATATAAAATTGTCGCCCAAACTGACTCTAATAGTGGGCTATCAATGTGAAAGTAGGTGGACTGCATTGGCAAGCTATAAAGACATGAGCATATCACACCAGTGGTTCTTCAAAAATACAATCTTGGTTTTCACTGATGCTTTCGCAATTGGCTCAAAATGCACAGAAATATGAAATGCGGTTGCTCGCCTTACCTTGCTTATAATTTTCTTGATCAAACCGGTGAATTTCTGCTAATAACTGTAATATCCACAAATACAAGAATTCGAAAAACTGTCATTGAAAAAAGTTTTGCTGCGCTTTTTCGCAACGCCACCACTTTGATATGATGAAACTTTTCGTAGGAAAAAAAAAACTCAAGCACCAGGGTTGTGGCCGGCACACTATGGCAATCTCTTCCCTCTTTTGTTTTTTGTAACTTCTTGTAGGAAGACTTCACCTGTATATCAGGTGATTTCCCATGGCGCTTCGGAATATTATTGTGTGCCTTCCAAGAAGACAAATCATCAAGTAGGCGCTCCTTCCTTGGAACCCTCAAAGATTGACCGGAAAGAACACCTAGTTCATCACTTTCTAGCGTCCAAGAACCGAAGGCGCTTTTGTGAAGGGCAATCTATAATACAGACTTGCAGGTTCTTCCGCTGCCTCAACCACAAGAGAATGAATGCTTCCGTATGTGTATCTCTTTGCAGATGGTCATTTTTATGTATTACGACAATATTTATTATTATAAGAGGACTCTGTGAATATACAACAGCAACTCACCCTGACCGAATGATGGAAACGATGAAGGTATCCTATTATCGTTGTTTTGTTCACCGAGCTAAGCGAGTTTTATTACAACTGGCATCCCCCATGGGATGAGTTCGGCTAGACCACATCGTCCAGCCAAACTCATTTTCTTGAATTTCAGATAATAGCGCGTTTTCAGTAAATTTAATATTTTAGTGATGCGTAAAACATTGACTCGCCTAGTGAACCACCATATCTACTGTAACCTCGTCGTTACAAAACACAGAGGTGGGCGCCGGCTCCTAGAAACACGTTTCTGCCATTACCACGTTGTCGCAGCGCTCTTTGCCGGCAACGCCACAGCATTGACTCGCCATTTTCGCTTGCACTCGGCTCGCAAGGCAGCCAGATCCTCAGTGCTCAATTACTCCTTGTGTTTCAATATCCGGGATATTTCTTGTGCCCACACCACTTCAACACATCTATGATTGAACGGCTGAAAAAACTTCAAGAATTTTCCGACATTCGGAGGATATCTTGACATAAACATGATACAGGGGTGATATAAGAATATGCGGATATGTTATAACAGTGAGAATTTTGTAGATGAGTAAAAAATGTACGCATGATATGTGGGTGATATCAATATAAGAATAACGAAGAGTAATTCAAATATAAACATATATAGGTTTCTCTTCAAATCAAACGCGATTCTAAGGAAAGTGAGAAAAATATTTCTGTGCGATATTTGCCCAAAGATCAGCCCAACACAAGGAAAATAAAGCGGGCAGGAAAAGCGCGAGCTACACGCTGGTTCTTTCGTTCTTGAAACAGCCTAATATAGTCTTCTTTAACCGTCACAAGGAAAGTGGTTGAGGAGAGTATTTATATACCCGTCATTGGAAGCAAACCTGCACAGCAGGCGTAGAAAGGGGAATTCCTCACGCAGGTTTGCTTTATATAAGTTGCATTGAAGTTTGTTCGCATTGTCTCTTTACCCGCTTTCCTGGTGATGTCTGAAGAAGCTTACATCGAGCTGTTCCAAAAATGAGTAAAGTAGTGGATAGTTTGCCCTCTTTTTGGCTACGTCGTATTTCCTTTGTTCATCACAACCTTTGCGCATACATATCATACAGAAAGACACACACCAGCTCCCCCGACAAGAAGTTCTTCTGTACGCACAGTTGATCGCCGCCTTCTGAAACGCGCAGAATGAGCCATCAGTGAGTGCGGGTAATAATGGGTCCTGGTTCACGACCGTACATTGAAACTTTTTGGGGGGAGGGGTTAAATCACTCTTCCAGTGGCCTGTTCAAGTTATCTCGAAAAAAGTATATTCAGCTTCTATAGCACGTTATTTAGTTACAGTGAGGTGGGTATTTACGCGTGATAACAATGCAGTTCGCGGGGACAAACTGCGATGCAAAAAATATCTAAACAATTCGTTTCAACAGTTATGTCTTGTCGATCCCATTCAATCGATCGGCCAAGATTGTCTTTTCATATAGGTTATTTTCGCAAAGCTCCATGCTTCAGCAAATCCACAACGTCCCCAACAACATATAACGCTCAACAGTTTCGCGGTCCTAGGGCTTTGTCTATGTTAGCCGTTTAAATAGGTGAATTTTTGCGCGGCCTCAAGCCACATCTGCATGCACCATGCGAGTTGTGCAGACGTGCGGCGCACTCTTGGCGCCACTTTATAGAGTTATGCTCGCTCTCGTCCCCAGCGGAGACACAAATCCTATTAGCAACGTTCCTCGGTAAGAGCGTGTTTCAGTCATTCAGAGGCGACAGTTGACATACTATGAGCAAGCGACGAAAAGTGTTTCCTGTGTTCCTATTCCAAATTATGCTTTATTTTTATAAAGTTATTCGTGCTACGTAGCTAGTCAAATAGTTTTTTCTCTATTGTAGATTTATTATTCTCAAAATTTTCCAAAGAGGAGTGTAGCCACGGGCATGCATGAATTGTGTAGTTCACTAGCATGTACAAAAAGACCACCTTTACACAAGATCTGCAAAGCCTCATCACAGCTGCTTTCGCATCACTGAGTTTTTGTTGATGGTTTTCATTCATGTGTCACTTCGTGGTAACAAATACAAGCTAAACGACCGACCTACACACGTCATCAATCCTAAATGAAAGCACCGGTTGTGCTGAAGCGTGTGTTTGTAGGTTGGCTCCGTTTCATAAAGCAACACTGGTAAGCAGCTTTGCATGCCTGCTGCTTGCATTTTTTCAAGTTTCATTTCCTATGTAATGTTGTCAGATGACCTAGGTATGATTGACACTTCCCGTATGACAGCGGGAAATTCTGTTAAAAAATGATTTGTGCTGGACTTCATGTACACTATCCTCGCTTGCGCCGAGCTTCAATTTGGCAAGCGTTCACTCAGCGTCACTGAATGGAATATTGATGCAGTGTACCGACGCTTGAAAAACGGCTAAATTATCTGTGGCGAATACGTAAAACACGATTTTCGTGAAGCTCTCAGCTTTCTTGGCACGCTTATTCTAAATTATTTGTGTTCCCTTATCCAAAATAAATAGAACATTGTTGCTTTGTTATCTCCTGGTTTCCAATTATAAGTTTTGCTTCTATAGCGTAAGATCACCTTTTCAGCTGGCCCGTTGCATATCCCCTTTCATCAAGCTTACTAATGTGAGCTATCTTTGGAAAACTAAAATACCATAGGTGAAAAATAGATGCCTCGTATTGACAGCATAAGTAGAGGTGGCAATCAGTTATTTGGCCTAATGCACGTATACCGGGTAAGCGGAATCGTTTTACCAATAGATTGTCAGGACTAATTCATTCAGAAATACAAGCGTTTGGACCAAGTACATTGTAAGGGAACGCAAGTAGGATAAGCCGAAGCCTTTCGCTTTTGAAAGTCAGCGCGCATACACACGCAAAAATACATGAACAAGTGTAGATGAGAAAGAACAAAGAAGAGACGGAACATCAGGCTTCCAAAGACATGAAAAGCCACACTGACAGACCCAATGTCGTGAAGAATTCTAGTACGTAAGGTACTCCTTCGCAACTTTCTGTGCAATTCACAAGCCCTTCTCAAGTTGTCATTGCAGTATATACGCTATTGATAGGTTGTCGCTGTCTTTGCTGATTTCCCCAAAATCGTATGTTTGGGGTCTTAAAAATATCATGACGATGAAAGGAAATTATTTAAACATAAGGCGAAGTGTAAGACCTCAGTCTGAAGATATTCTTCTTTATTTATCGATGCTTAGACAGGGGTCATTAATAAAAAGTCCGACAAAGGAAAAGCCTTCCATCAACGCAATTCAAGTTTTAATAAAATTACCTCTCTGTGTGTAGTCACTTGCGCTAGTTACTTATTCATATAATTTAGAACAGCACATCCTTGACTAAAGCACAAAGAGCAAGACACATACAGCTCATTTCTAAGCAGTTATATATAGCTAACGTGATGACTTTGTGTAAACTATGGAGTTTAAATCGAAATGATTGTTGTTTTTGCAACTGAGTTCTCATGATTATTGTGCAGTAAGTGTAATGATTAGCAACTGGAGGCAAACCTGGCATCCTAACCAGCATGGGAACTTCATAGAGGACAAATTAAACATTTACATAATATTACATTCCTAATTCATCGTGGGGATACTTGCCTTGTATATAATATGTAAGCGAAACTTCTCCATTAGATCTTAACAAACTTAGGTCACCATGCTTCCAATTTCGTGAATAACAAAGGAAACACGATGGGTTTTTTTGCATCTAGCCTGTAACATCTAAGCAACGATTTCATAGTGACGCCGCATCGTTCAAGCTTGTGCTCCTCTTTCCGTTAAAGCGATAATACCCTGGTCGTAGAGTGTACGTCTTTCCAACACAGCAAAAGCCTTCAGTAGCTGCCTCACGGGCGTACAACATGGGGGGCCCGTTGAATGAAAGCTTGTTACTTTGTTTCATAGGTAGCCCTGATGAAGTCGACTTGCTTCTTTCACCACCACTCTATGCGAGCTTCTAAAATATCATAAAGGCGGACATACGTGGCAGGATTCGTTATTAATGGACCCCGTGCACATCCATTGTGGCCCGACTTCGAAAGAGGGCTCACATTCATGTAAACTCCTTAATGGCTCCAGCTCGACAAGAAAATTTTTCCCCAACCTAGTGGTTTTCCCCGAGCGGCTATTTTTTCAGTTTGGTGGAGGCTCCACAAGTGAACGCTTCTAATAAGGGCACACCCAAGGAATTCATAGCCATTTTTATTTTTAATAGGCACAGGTTTTAAGGCTGGGCTATTTAAGTGGGGCCAATGTTTCAGGTATATGTATGAGTGTGGGAATCCGTCCGTGTTTTTCAAATGCCATATCAAGTTTCCAACTACCTTTATCTCTGTCCCTGCCGTTTACATAGAAAAAAAAACAATGTCTCTTGTTTCTTGCAACAGAAAGAATCATGTTCAGCGTACTCACAAGCATAAAGCAAAACTAGGATTACTCATTTAAATCGTTTCATTTCACTCGTTCCTGTTGTACGTAGAAATTTGAGTGCGTTGCAAGGCAACCGCATAAATATGAGTAGCGGGCCTGGCAGAGCGGCTAGACACATATTCGTAGTAAATGTTTAGTCTATGCCCATCACGCCGCTAATCAGTAGTATCCTGGTTTGCCCAATCGGACGAGCGACCACCCCAAAATGGCGTTGCTCCCAGTTTCATCTCTGGATCAAGACGAATTATTCATTTCTTTGCTGAAAAATAGCTACGCTTTTCTTGTGGTGTTGCTCTAAAAAACATCTGCACATTAATTTCTCTTTCACAACAACTAGACCATCTAGCGGGTTTTCGCCGGACATAAGTTTAAGCTAAAGAACCCTAAAAAAATGAGAGATACTGGAGTGTCGAAAATTCATTTGCGCTGAGACATCAGTGAGGTGGTAAGAACCTTAACTGGATGCATTTTTATGACAAAAAATGCTATAAAGCATTGCATGCACTTTCGTGAGCCACATTTCAGTCTACACATGGCTTGCATTTCCTTAGGCGCTTGTGAGCACGAGCAAAGTCAGAACTACAGGTTGCCGAAGGTGTAACATGCCCCCGAATGTTTTAGCACGTTGTTGCATTGCCGTCCTCTGGAGAGAACAGCGCTGGTAATTATCGCTCTCATTAGTGAAACGTTGGGAAGAACCCATGCAGCTCCTGGTGACAATATTTCCAATGGTTTCGATAATGTTCCCCAGAATCTACCTGTCACGAGCGGCGAAAAGCGTCGCTTGGTGAAGCACGGTACATACTCGGCATTCCTCAAGGGGCGCTGAAGTGCAGCCAAATGGCATGCAGTGTATGCGACATTTGTAGCAAAGCACCTGGCTATAAAAGCACTTTGGTGAATGGGCGCATCCGCCTGTGGTCAGCCAAGATGACGCGAGATGGCGCAGCGTGCAGATAGCTTTACGAAATGGCCCAGCAGCCGATTACCTAATACTTGCAGCTTTGTGGTTACAGGCCATTAACTAGTAACTGGCCATCACTCGCTGGCCTTTACGCAGACAACTTGGAGTAAAACTCGAATGCGCAGTATCACTGCTCAGTTTGTGCAAAGAAGTCAAATGTGGCAGCGCTCTTGAACTCCCCATGTTGCGCTCGAGCTACGCCCAATATTAATCAACATCGCAAAAAATTGAGTCGAGTAACAATCCGAGATTGAACTTTACTTATCAATGTAGAACAAAAGACCAGCTTCAAATGCTTCGCTCTTGCTAAAATAAACGCTTTCTTTGTAGTTTTTTCTCGAATATTTCCCCAAGAATGTGTTCGTGTGGATGCCATTCAAAGGAATGATTTAACTGTCAACTACCACACAGTCTAATTATCCAGAATACGATACACGCTTTCTGACTGTGGTTGCAGGACTACAGGGCGGTAAATGCTTCCTTGGACCATCGCTAAGGCAGAATATAACGCACGTTTGGCCACGCTGGCTGCATGTGTTTATGTTGAAGTGTTCAGTAAATAAAATTTGTTTTTGTTTAATACTTAGGCCATCCGAAACCCGTCACCATGCACCGTGGAGTAGTAGGTTTGATTCCGGAGCCAAGCACCCCGACAGAATATTTATTTTTTGCTGACCAGCTATCGTGCATCTGTCTGATGTCATTTTAGTGACAAAAGATGGATGGGGTGTCTCATCTTCGCTCAAGGAGCCATGGAAAGCAACCATCGATGGCAGTCATCACGCACAGAATAATGCAATGACGTGAGACGTTCGTGCAAAGCACATGACCAGCTCGTTTCGTCTCTGCTTCAGTCGCATTCATGCCCAGCGCTCGTACGCTTTTGCTTCAAGATTGAAGTGTGTTTGTAGTTTATTCAAAATCAAAAACATACACCATTCATTTATCTGGTGAATCGATGGGAAGATGTGGTGAACAGGCAACTAAATGCCTGACAGATCAGCGACCCTGTGCTCTGGCTACAAAACTGCGCACCACTCGGTAAATACTTATACATATATGTAGAGGATAAATATATGAAGTACAAATGCGTAAATAGAATAGACTGTGAAAAACAGCAATTACAACATTTTAAAACATTATTACATAAAGTTAATACAGTGAAAATACAATAGGTACAGATATACAGCAAAAAAGAAAATAACGGAGGAAGACATAATTGAACACACGTGAAGACATTTTAAAACAAAAACACCTAAAACTAAAAAAACGTTGTTATGAGCAGCTGTGAAACAAGGGAAAATTTTCGAATAGGCGAACAGGATGATGTAAGGTTTGACGAAATTCAGGCACGTGAATTAGGGTAAAGTACATTAGATACGAAAATTTTACACACAAAAGAAAACAAATTTACGTATCATGCTTGGAGCATCAGTAGATAATGATGTTTTTTTTTTAGTCCTGATGATTGACTTGTGCCAAGTTGGCTGAATTCGATGCATGAGAGGATGTCGCCAACTGCGATTTTACCCGAAGTATCACTGTGACAGAGAAGACAACAATTCGTCGAAGGGGCCCATCTGATTAAATTTACAATAATCTCAGTTGGGAGAGACATTTGTACCGCAGTGTATTTCAAGAAGTTATAGATGATCATTACAGCGTAAAGAGAACAATGAGGCAGCCGACATACACAATGTCTAGCCTTTTACATCAAGAACAGAGCGATTCTGCAAAATCCGAAACTATGGAGAGGGACAGGCAGCATTGACACATTGCAAGAGCAGAGGCCACAGTCAATATGCATTGCTTCACTTTAACCTTTCAAAATGGCAACACCGCCTTGCCTATGAAGACAACAGCGAGGGGAAAGTGTTAGATATAAAAGCGAGTAGGGCTTCTGCACTGATATTAACGCGATTCCTTCCCAACATCAAGCCTGCCCAAGGCCGATTTAGAAACGAGTTCCAAGCCAATGGTTTCTGAGAACTGACAATAAAGCAAAAAAAATGACAGACCCTACGTACAATGGGAATCGATGATACATGAATCACGAATGAGATAGGTTGTGTCATTTTAAAATCAGCACAACGTTACAAGGTGGAGGTAAATGATGCCGTACATGACTACCATGCCATGACTATCATGTTTGGATGTGTCGTTTACATTCGTTATCTATTTACGTCACATGATGCCAAATTTAGTATATGTGCACGGAGCTAGCGAAACGACCTCGAGCACGCTATTAGAGGGGTTTGTTGTCATGTTCTTACATGACACGCGTGTGAGGAGTATCATGTTTGCACCTGTCACATACTTTAGTGTTCTATTCACGCCACTTCACACCAAATTTTGTATATGTGGACCTAGAAAAACGGCCTCCAGCACATCATAAAGGGCCCAGTATGCTACAATGTAGCGTTGACGAGCGCGCACGCTGGGCACAGTGACGCTACGTTAGCAAAACGCGAGCACTTTGTAGTCTGACGCCAGGAGCGACCAGCACCCATCGGCGCGGCCAGGCGGCCACCGGCGCGAAATGCGACATGCTTAATTTCTTGCCGATCCGTTGCCCAGACAACACTGGGCTTCATCGATTTACCAAGTCCCAGATCGCTCTCGGACGGCCTGCGGACGCCTCGGCTAACAGGTGGCTACGTCACTTCACGCAATCTAAAGGTCCCGAGCCAGCCTGAGCGTCCTCGGGCCATCTGCGCGCTTGATGCTGACTGCATTCGCTGTGCCTCCTGCTATGCCAGGCTATGCCGTCTGCTCCCTCCTTAGCTGAAACACAGGCCACAACGCTGACCCATTTGCAACCTAAACAGCAGTTAGGTAGTGAAATATACCTGTTTCTGTTGTGATGCAACTTACTGTAAGTGAACTACTCGAGCGCGTGCGCATCGTAGACCAGCGCGGTCGTTATACCGCTGTTTCTCTTAGCGAGTATAACGCGTGTTTGCCCGACCTTCGGAAATACGCACATGCTCGACTTAGCTCGGAACACCGATGACAAGAACTGGGAGCGCTAACAAAGCGAAATCCAGAAACATGCGAGAAGCGGACAGAAAAGCAGAGAGAGCAAGAGCACATCGGAAATTTCTCGTGTCTAACTTAAGATGGCTGCACAACATGCGCACCGCGCTGTCGTCTGCCAGCTGCCCAAAAGAAATTGCTCGGGCGATCCCGGGCCGCCCGCAGGCCGCCAGGCACGCGAAAACCGAACATGCGTCCGAGCGATCCCGGACCAGTGGGCGAAGCTTCCAGTCGGTCCCCGAGAAAAAAATTGCCCGCAGCTTCCGTCGGGGGAACACTGAGGAGGATGCGGAGCATATAATTGGTTAACGGGGTGTTAAAGTGCGACTTACTTGGGTCGATGGCTAAATTGGTTAACGTGGTTGTGAAATGGGGTGTTAAATTGCGACTTACTTGGGTCGATGGCTAAATTGGTTAACGTGGTTGTAGGAGGGGGTGTTAAATGAGTGAACACGTACACACGTATGCGAAAGGGCGGCGCTGGTCGAAGGGACGTCGATCATTGTGTTTGTGGATTCGTTGGAATTCATTTCACCGCGACCTTGGACGTCGACGCGCCGTACAAACCAACCGACGAGCGGCAACTGAGCGAGCGAGCGCCGACCTTGAGTATATATACAGCGCGACGGCGCATGCACTGTCAGCTGTCGAATGTTCGAGAAGGGGGAGAAGCGCAACGGCGCATGCGCGCGCGTCAGCTGCCGATGTTCTCGAAGCGCGACGGCGCATGCGCGCGCGTCAGCTGCCGATGTTCTCGAAGCGTGACGGCGCATGCGCGCTACATTATACAGCTAGCGAATGTTCGTGAAGAGGAGAAGCGCACGCGGTGTGTAGAGGAGGAAGGGTGCACAGATGGTGGAGGAGTGAAGCGCGCGCGGTGTGTAGAGGAGGAAGGGATGCACAGATGGTGGAAGAAGGAGGAGGAAGCTTGCGGACGGCGCCGCACTACAAGCCTCGAGTATTAGATGCTCCGCATCTAAAACGAATGCGGCGCCGGCGTCCGGGGCCGTCCGGTGCCGTCCGGGACGTGGAAATCGATTAAGCTCACTGCCTCTCCCTTTTTTCGTGATGGAGGGACGCCAGACCCGCTGAAACGCGCATGCATCACAGCAACGCAGCGCGGCGCTCGCCTGCGAATATATTGCAGGACCAGCGCCTAACGTTGCAACGCCGCTATGACGCGACGAAATGAACGCCGGCGAGCACGCGCACCGTGTCACGTCTAAATGTATTGGCGACTTGACTCTGACATGTAGTCATGTTCTCACATGACACACATCTCATGATTATCATTTTTGTACCAGTCACATACCTTCGTCATCCATCGATATCACGTAATACCCAATTTGGCATGGGTGGAGCTAGCGAAACGGCCGCGAGTGGATCATCAGTGTGGCATGTATAGTCATGTTGTTACGTGACACGCATGTCGTGATTATCCTGGTTGGATGTGTCATTTACCTATGTCGTCCGTTCGCGTCATGTAATACCGAGTTTGGTACATGTGAAGCTAGCAAAACGGCCGCGAGAGCATCATGAGCGTAGCATGTAGTCAGGTTGTTACATGACACGCATCTCATGTTTATCATGTTTGCACCAGTATCATACCTTCGTCATCCATTCACGTCCTTTAATGCAAAACTTGTTATAAACAAACCTAGCTAAACGGCCACCAGCACATCATTAGCATGGCATGTAGTCATGTTGTTACATGACATGCACTTCATGATTATCATGTTTGCACCAGTCACATACCTTCATCATCCACTCACGTTCCGTAATACCAAATTTTATAAATGTGACGCTACCGGAACGGCCGCGAACGCATAATGAGCGCGGCATGTAGTCATGTTGGTAAATGACACGCATGTCATGATTTTCATGTTAGGATCTGACGCTTGTGTTTTACATACAATCACGTCACACCATACGAGTATTGGAACATTCCATGTCAACGAAACCACCGCAAGAGCTGCAGGACAATAAATGTAAATCATGACATATATGACATGCTTGTCATGATTTTCTTGTTATGACTAGTTAAACATGTTCTCCATACAGTCCTGTTATGCCATACCAAGTTTGGTATTGATACCATTATCCACACGGCCAGGAAAGCTAAATGTCGTAGACGGCTAGATAGATAGATAGATAGATAGATAGATAGATAGATAGATAGATAGATAGATAGATAGATAGATAGATAGATAGATAGATAGATAGATAGATAGAAACGCTTAAAGTCGCCGAAGTTCGCTAAGAAATACTTCGCATATATAAAACTGGCTTGTCTCGTTGGTAGAATACAGGGCTGGCACGCAACGGATCCACGTTCTAATCCCATTGGTGTCTTTTATTTATTGACTTCATTGCGCTGTCGCAGCTCAGTGGTAGGCACGCCGTGGACCCAGGTTGAAGTCCCATTGTGTCATTGGTGTTTCTTTTATTTCGCGAGTTCTTTTCGTTCGATACTGATTACGGACCACGGCAGCGGTGGTGGCGGTGGCGGATGCGGTTGCGGCTGCAGCTGTCAAGTATGGCGCCACGTGGCGTGACCCGTCTTGTAATCTCATAAAAGTTTCCGCAGTAAAACAAGCAGTTAACATGGGTCGGGCCTAGTTCACGAAGCAGCCAAGCTGCTTCCTACTAGTAATCTGACGTGGCCTTTTTCGGTTGGGGCCCTCCCTGCCGTACACAAAGTCGAGTTGAAGCATACCTTGTCATCGCTTTGCAAGAATACCTGAAGACCGCCGCCATAATTAACCTACAAAGCTGGCTGTTGCATCCCCTGTAGAATCGCAGACCTTCCATCATTCGTATTTGGCTTTTGCAGCAGTCTAAGCAAACCTTTTTGATGCCAACTTAGCATGGTCTTGAGAACAGCGGTTGCACGGAAGGTCTCCTTGGTGAGCGCGGATGCTTTTGAGCAACGGTGAAAAAAGGTGGAAAGCTCCCAAAAATGTGGAAAGGCAGTCATTTGCTGTACTCTTTGAATACGGAAACTGTCCGGCCACTTAAGAAAGCTTAGGTTTCGATCTTCATATAGATGGCTTGCACTAACAACACTGAAACCACCGAGTTTGCAAACCGCATGGCTCAATGACGGTTTGTGACGTCATGCATTATTACTATTATTTTACAATTTGCAAGTTCTTTGTTATTGAGGAGAGGCCAATAATATTTGATCGTATCATAATCATGTAGAAGCAAATTAAGCATGATGTGATTAAGCTGCCTCTACCTCGTCAAGGTCGCCATAGGGGTGAACCAGTACGTTTAGAGCTTCAAAGAGCTAAGGGCCCTTTTGCGTCGAGTGTCACATCGAATGTCCGAAAAATACGGAATAGTTTGATGGTAATTGACCCCACGTAAATATAGGCACGGGGGTGTTCTCAGCATTAAACCCAATCGAAATGCGGCCGCCGTAGGCAAGATTCGCACCTGTGCTCTCGAGCTTAAGAGCGCAACAACCGCAATCTTAACAGTTGTTCATAAAGTGGTCAGCCTATTCACAGAAACTCACATGCAAAATCACTGTAGTAATTTATGCTTCATATTGTCAGTTAATGTCGCTCATGTCGGTATCGCGAAGATATACACATGCCCGCCATTCCTGGTCTTTACGTGACAGGCAGTAAGTGTTTGACCATTTCAATTCTCGCATTGAAGTTCTCAGCACCGATCTCACGCTGATTTTTGCCTATAGACTAACAATATTACGCGTATTTAGCATGGGCTGCGAAGCGACAGTCCATAAGACCTGACATTAGCAACTCACTCGATTCCGCGTGGTCATTATCAGCGTATCGCGTGTACGTGCGTTGAATGAAAAACGACATATTTGGATAGGACACACGGACTAGCGAGAAAGCATTATGGGTTACCTCGTTCGTGCATCCAAATCTTCGTTCCAAGAAAAAAAAATTTTAGCAGTCATACCCAAGTGTTCCTACGCTGCACGTCTTGTCGCGCATGTATTGCCGTGACTGAGTGGCTGTGTGTTTTCAGTTAGTGGAAAAAAAAAGATGTGGTCTGATTCCAGCGCATGGCGAAAATGCCAATGGCGGCAAATTTCAACAAAATAACAATTCAGTTTCTTGCTTTGCAAGGCACAAAATATTTAGTCGTAAGTCCGAAATGATCTGAATTCTGTTCACTTTACTCATGAATACTTTTTGTGTGCTTCGTTATGCTCAATCCAGGTTTTTTTTTTATATTTTGTTCCATTCATAGGAATATACTGAATTTTCAGACACTTCCACTGAAATTACAGTTTTAATTGTTACTTTCAGTGAAACTGTATCAAGCGAACTTCCAATCGAGTGTTACCAAAGAGTTATTAGTTTCTTCGGTGTGTTTGAAGCACACGAGACCTCGTAATAAAAAGAACAATTTACTGAGACATGCCACAAAAACTATACTGAAACGCCACACAAGCTACTAACCCCTCACAGGCCACAAATGCACGAGTGTCACACCAAACGTCATCGTCACCTTCCTTCACTATCTTCCACCGCGCACGTGCATTTCCTACACTCGGCCGTCCTGAAGCAACTTAACGTCTGTCACAACTCCTGTTAATTAGGGACGCGATCGCCGGACTAATCCAAGGGTCGAAGTATCGGCCCCCCAAAACGCACCACGAAAGCGTGGACAATTTAGAAGGGGTCCTATTCGGCGCACCAGCGGACGCCGGCTGTGGCCCAAAAAACAAGTCAGAGCCGAGAGTTGATAAACAAAACAAAATTATATTCTCAATTAGGGCAGATCAAAACTATACACAAGTATGCACACTCGACAATAGTTGAATACAATATGTCACCAATCAAACAACGTACTACACAGTACAATCAGCCGCACTCGAAACAATGGACACTGACAACAATACGCACTACAATGCAGTCGCATTCATCGAACAACCAAGACACTTAAAGACTAAAGAGTTAGAAAACTCATTCAGTCCAAAGTTCCTGGAACAAAAGTCTGAATGATACTCTTCCGAGAATCCCTCACTCAAAGTCCAGCGTTGTTGTCGTTCCGCTGCCCCCGAAGTTTCTCTTGCAGGAAACCTTGCGTCTTCAATTGGCCGCTCTCCAAGCTCCAAACTTCTTCGCCGGAAACACGTCGGCTTCCCACGTGCAGCTGTTGCCACGCGTCTTCGCCGACTGGCGTTAGATACACACTCCTGCCTGTAGCACGAGTCTTCACCCCTCAGGTGGAAATCCTTTTCTACTCCTCCTTTGTCACTGAGGGCAAAAGGCTTCGCCGACAAGGCGGAACACCCTACGCACTCTGGCGCGAAATTAGTTATCCTGCTTTGTCACTGAGGACAAAGCCTTCGCCGACGACACGGCGGAACACCCTACGCACTCCGGCGCATACTTTCTTCTTCTCCTGCTTTGTCACTAAGGACAAAACCTTCTCCGACAGACGCGGCGGAATAACCCCACGCACACTGGCGCTAACTTCCTTCTTCTCCTGATCTCCCATCTCTGCTGCTCGGTTAAATACCTTCCGCGCGAGATTCCAGAAAATTCTCATCGTTTCGTCAGCGCGACACGCAGCGAAGGCTGAGGAAAGCGCGAGACGGTTCGAGGGCCGTCCGCGACAGATGACGCAACCCTACATCACCATGCCCCTTTTCATTGAGAACTTTCCAGGGCTTGCTCAGCCGCCGACGTGAGGAGGTTCGTCGGCGAACCTACCTTCCGAGGGGAGAGAGACGCGCGCCCGGGAGTCTTTGGATGCTTGTTTTCTTTTTTTTCGTTGACCTCGAGGCGTCTCTTCGGTGCTTTGTCGCGAGAATTTGGCGGCGCGCCCTTTTTTGAGTGCTCGTTTTGTGACAACGTCCACTTGAGGCCATCCCGAAAACGTTCTTCACTGACTCTACATAAAAATGTACGGCTATCCTATTGAACTACTTACTAAATGACACATTATGGAAACAAGATGAACGAACGAAAACAAAGTTACACAAAACTTCACTGACGTCCTAAATTCATCACAACACTGAAAACGGTACCAGTTTGTAACATCGAACATTGAATAACTGTCATATCTACGGCCATTGTTGTCTGGCTTGAGAATGCGAAAAGCCTCAAAGTAATAATAAAATAAGAACACAGAAGCTTCGGTCATTATAACAACTTAGCACAATGGAGTTCTTTAAATACACGGGCAGAAAAACAAAATAACGACACGGAATCTCGAAGCCTGGCTGGTTCAACGCGTTTGCTCTGAATATGTTGCCCAGGACAATCTGAATCTTGTTGATTATCTTGATGCGTCATTGTCGTGATGTGATGCTTTATAGAAAGGACACCACTTTTTTAGTAGGGAGGCTTAGGCAGCTCCTGAATATCGGCCTCTCCTTTCAGGACGTAAGTCAGTGACGTGGCAAGTGTCAGCAGGTAATGGGCGTGTGTCAACGAGTGCTCCATCATGTTTCGGCTGAGTTGTAGTCGTAAAACCGGCGTTTACAGTACTCTAGCTTAGAAATACCATATCACCGAATTCGGAGGGCTTTAGAGGGTAGCTCTGATAGCCGCTGGCGTATTTCGGGCACTTGAGATTCTCTAGTAAACGTTGACGCACACGTGGCCTTAATTCCTGAGTTGGTTTCGAAGGGATTTCTGTATTGCTAAGATGCTGAAGTTGCAATTCACAAAAACTTGACGTGTAGACATGAACCATCTTGAATAAAATCTTGCCGGTACTCTTGCTTGAGACGTTGTTCTTATTATGATTGTCTGCTTTCAATCTGATACCCCAACGACGCTGCTCAAGACCGTCAATAGTCGCTGATTTTTCTATTTTCCTCTCATGAAGCACATCAAGTCCACAGTGTACTCGAAAATTGGTCACAGAGCGATCGCTAAATGGTGTGATGTAGTTCACAGAATCTTTATGAAGATGACGTTCTTCTCTAACTGTCACGTGCAGTTCAAGCTGCTGCGCCGACGACACGAGATTGGCAAAGGACAATCGTTTAGGTAGTAAAAGCGGAGCGTGCTTCCGACCTTGGCAAACTTGATGTATAGGAAATCCGGTGAACGTTCGGCGCAACAACATGTCAACTCTTTGTGCATCGTCGGGGACTATCAGAACAGGCACATTTTCTGCGGTAACGCCGTCCATGCTAAACTTAGCCTTACAGTGACCGAGGTTTTTCGTCACGGGTACATGCTGCCTGCCAAAACCATATGATTCAGTCGGTTCCCGAACCACCTCGATGCTGTATCGTGCCGCCGCTGGCGCACGCAACAAGCAACCGGAACTCCCTGTGTTAATGAGCCCTACTACTGTGAAGTCGTCGTTGAACGTCACTTCCTTGAGCAACACATGAGCAGCCCCGGTGCAAAGAAGTTTATGCTGCAAAGCCTGGCAGTTGCGTCGAGTGTGATCAGCAACTTGGCAACGCTGGCACTTGAGTAGGGGCTTAGGCTCAAGGCAATCGCGTGCAATGTGACCGTAAACTTTACAGTTATAACATTTTCGCTCACTGAGATGGTTGACGGGCGCCAACCCCAGGCATCGGTCTCCTCCATGGATCGATTCGGCGGTCCCTCTACTTGGCATGGGCAGGCTTCGCTCCATATCCGGTGATGACGCAAAGCTTCGGTTGCGAGATCCGAAAATCTCCCGTCGTTCACGTTTGATGCACTCGAACTTAACGATGTTGTGAAAGAGGTCGTTGTCGTCGTCATGCGCCCTTCTTAAAAGCATGGTGCAGAGTTCGCGAGACCACAAACTCGTGAGGACTTCTTCTCGCGTATTGGTAAAGTCGAGGTTAACTTCATCGTCCAGACGCACCTTGGCATGGAAATACGCCGTCGTGCTCTCGTTGCGCTGCTGCACACGCTCTTGCATACTGCGCCATCTTTCTGCAACGCGAGACTGGCTGACGAAGGTCCGATAGAAACGTGTTTCGAACTCTTCTCACGAGGTGATCTCGGAGCTCCTCGAACGTACCAATCCTTGGCAGCTCCTACAAGTCCGGCTTAGGCAGTATCTAGCATGTACGCAACTGGCCACCCTAAAAATTGGACGTTCGACGAATATTCTCGATCAACTCACGCGCTGATGGAGCATCCTCGGAGCCTTCGAAGGCACTGATGTTGTGGCTTGAGTCGGGAATCACCTGAAACTTTGCGCTGGTTGAGGTTGCACCGCACCATTCACAGACAGTCGTTCCAGCTGGGTCGCTAGGAGCCGATCTTTTTCTTGGAGGGCTTGGAATGGGTCACAAGTCAAGATATTGTCGCCATGGCCAGATACTGTGTCTCTTTCGTCAGTGCTTTTCATCTTAGGGTTAGAAATACCAGTTCCGTGCACTGAATAAACTCACGTTTACTCTTACTATGGCGACTACATGGGCAATCTTGCTTCTGCTATATTTGCTTCTTTGGTGTCATTAAAGCACATCAGACCTCGTAATAAAAAAAAATGGCAGCATATCCACGGAGTGAACGATGGAGAGTGGACCGAAGCAATGGTCCGTCCATTCGTTCTTGCTTCCGTCCGTCCATGCGTGCGTCTGTCTGACCGTCATGCGTCCATCCGCCCGTCCATTCGTGCGTCTGTTCGTGTGTCTGTCCCTGCGCTCATCCATGCATCCGCCCCTGCGTCCGTTCTTGCGTTCATCCATGCATCTGTCCGGGTGGCCTTTCGTCCATCTATTCAACACACCAAATACCACCATCTCGCATTTTTTCATTATATATTACCCATATAGAAGCACCGCCGTCCAGCGGACATTCCAAGGAATAAACGAGAGGTGGCACACGCACACTTTCTTACGGCTTGCGCTTCGGGTCTACTTCCCACCATTAACCACCTCGAGTTCATGGAATATACTAGTTCACTGTTTTCATGGCACTGCGGCCCAACGCTCGCTAAACCTTTCTAAAACCAAGGAGGTTACGCCCAGCGAGTATAACGTAGCAACCTTTTTCTTCTCAGACAGTGCTCAATGTACATGTCAGTGGCTTCTAATGGGAAATGAGAGGCAAGAGAATTTGGCTTTTACTTTCTTATGGCTTGTGCTTCGTATCTACTTCCCACCTTTAACCACCTCGTGTTCATTCATGGTATGTACTAGTTCACTGTATTCATGGCAAAGCGGCCCAATGCTCGCTAAACCTTTCTAAAACCAGAAGGTTACGCCCAGCGAGTATAACGTAGCACCCCTTTCCTGTCAGAAAGTGCTCAATGTACATGCCAGTGGCTGCTAATAGGGATCGCAGCGTGCGCATTACCTAAAAGACGAATGCTCCTGTCTCTCATTCCCTATTAGTAGCCATAGATATGTTCATTGAGCATTGTTTTTATTGTTCAACAGCGCACAGAAGAAATCTCTCACCGACACCTCCTTGGAGGTCAAAATGTTATTCTTGTTACATACTACAACGGCTACGGTGGACGAAAGTGTGCTGCTATAACAAGCTTCGCCCCTAAAAGAACAATTTACTCAGACATTCCACAAAGGCTATGCTAAAACGCCACATAGGCTACTAAACGTCACAAAGGCCGCAACTGCGCGAGCGTCACACCGAACGTCAACGTCGTCTTCCTTCACTATCTTACTCAGGGTACGTGCATTTTCAACAGTGTTTTGCGTGAAAGAAAAAAAACGTGATAGTGAATTCCAGTGTCAGTGTTCCTTTTCTTTATCTCCGCGTCTTGGTAAGGAACAAAAGGCTGGAGAATCGCTCGCATAATAGGCAGCCGACATTGGACCAGGGAGCGCGGCGAAGCTCTTTGGTCCGCCTGAGCATTGTTGGTACCGACCGCCAGGGATGCTAAAAAAATGAAACGCTCGCTGAACACAGTGACACGCTGAAGTGTCAGTGCCCTTTTTGGCACGTTTTTTAAAGAACGCTTGCTGGGTGCTTACATAATCAGCCGTGACCCCTCTGCTCACAACTAATTAAGAAAATAATATGCACGTGCAAGTCCGGTTTTGATGCGTCTACTCACTAGGCTACGCATCGGAAGACTCGGCTTTGCTGCGCCTACTCACTAGCGTGTGTGTTGTGGCGTTACGATCGAATCTCGTAAACTGCATTGCCGAGTGCCTATATGAAGCGGTTATGCTATCAAAGCCGTTAGTTTGCATATATTAATTAAACAAAATTTTAACGTGAGCCGAACAAAAAAAAAAGGAGTGCCTTGCCTTCACAACTATGGTTAGAGATACACAGAATAAAGTTGGAGGACGCTTGATCTTCGCTTTCTAGCGTAGAACGCCTGTTGGTGATTGGGCCCCGTGTGCAACGTTTTTTGAATGCCTATCATGCCTCTGATTCTCGGTGAATGCATGAACCATGGGAGAAAAATGATAATCTGTGTACGCAACCGCGTGCACTCTCAAAGAGTTCCAAAAAGCCTGTTACAAAAACAGAATCGAAGTGGCCACTACACTATAACTTATGCGAACCGCTGAAGGGCTCTCAACGCGTCCGGAAAACAACGCGTGAACCTGCAAAGATGTTATTTATTGATGTTTTCGAGAGTATATAATAATAACGTGAAAGTACTTTGTAATTCAGTCATGCGAAGTCATTCACACGAAGTACTGGGTACTGTGCAGTCACTGTGACCGTGTTCACTATCAGGCTAAAATCTCCACACAGTCAAATGGACCCATCAGTCTTAACAACAGGAACCACTGGCGTTGCCTATTCTGTAGCCATAACTCGTGATATCACAACGTCGGCAGTCAATCGGTTCAAAGCATCAGACACCTTGGTTGGGAAAGCGTATGGCACCATACGTGCTTTACAAAATCGGGGCGTGGCCTTTTCCTTCAGAATAAGCCTCACTGGAGGACCTTTGTATAGTCCGAAACCTGGCGCAAACACATCTTTGAACTCTTTGAGCAAAATGTGATGTTCCTGGCTCGTGCGGTTTTCCTTGCGCATGTTAAGGTTTACGACGACATTCAGCCTCAACATGGCCACTCCACAATTGTTTAGCGCTTTGATGGTACCTCTTCCGCATAACGCTGACCCCTGTTTATCGACGATAACCAGGGTGCCCTCTACGTCGTGCCCCTTACAGGTCGCTGTCATTTGCACTTCTCCAACCACTGAAAGTTCTCCCAAAAAAACATGACAATTTGAGAGCTGCGCTGCTTGGAGGCGGCCATCTGCTTTTATTCTACTTCAACAGGCTCATTAAAATAACGCTAACAGGTGAATCCATGTCGATCAGCATGGTAAGCGGCATACCGTTCCAAGTAATTTCTTTGAAGATTGGCTTAACCTTGCGACCAGTACTCGTTTTATGAGCCACTATTGTATAGAGCTACTCATCTTCCGAGCTATCGTCAGCTGCTGCCGTCAGAACGTAAGTGCCACGGGGCTTCCGCTGGGTTTGTTCTCTGCCCATTCAAGTGACGAGTCCTCATTTACCGCATCGGCGGCAGACCGTAGGATAGTGATAGCACTGCTCGTTCGAGTGAACTTGGCTGCCACAACTATGCCGAGGTGTCATGCTTTCGGCCTTCGATTGCCTTTTTCATGACCTATTCTAACGCATGAATTGAATAATACTCATATCGGTAGAATGCATGCTTCTAGCATCCGTGGTGGCGTTCTCAGCTGCAATAACGCAATCCTCTGTTTCCGTTAGCGTCAGGTTCCTGAGAGTGAGCAAATGTCGTCTTACATCTACATCTAGGTTCCCACACACGATTCAGTCTTATAGGATGCGTTCGAGCGACGATAAAAAATTGCATTTTTCTGCCAGCCGCCTTATTTCAGCAATAAGTTTCTGTGCCCTCTCTCCTTTTAGTAGTGATCGAGTAAAAAAAACATAACTTCCCGCTATTTCGTCGATTTCAGGGGCATAGTACTCCTCAGGATAATTTACGGAATTGTCGTAGTTAAATGTATTAGTTTGCCTCGAATGGCAACGTCCCTGGACTACTCTAACCACGCTGTCCGGTAGCGAGGTAACAAACAATGCTCGTCGCTTCGTCGTGTCCGTGATGTCTTGCGCTCTGAAGTAGGCTTCGAGGCGAAATCAGAACGTTGACCACGTTCCTGAAACACTGGTGGCCGTCCCATACTCATGGCTCTGCGGGTCTATGAATGGTTGAGGTCCTCGTTTGTCTCGTCGCCACTGTTACAACGCATGGCAGTGACTCAACAGAACATACGTGGCACGTCATTTATTCCAGGTCAGCCAGAGCTTCGGCTAACGTGAGCTCCCGCGCAGCGCGAGTGTCACAAGATGGTCAAGCCGTGCCTCTTGCTGGTGATAATGATGTTAGGCTCCGATGCCACACTATACATCAGCTTTGTGCAGTCGCACGATTCTAAATGCAAGTAACTATGAGGGGCAGAAACAAAGAATCGTTCTATGTCATAACATACGTGAGGTACTCATCCAGTGCGTGAATTAAAAGGTCAACCATTAAAACGCAATTGTACATATCTTCACCATTATTAGAAAATGCATTAAAAGGAATCACGGCATATCTACGGGGTGAATGATGGATAGTGGGGCAATGCTGAGTCTGCCTGCCGCTCTGGCGCCGCTTCAGCCTTCCTATCTCGTACGCCGAGATCTTGTAGGTGCCACGACGCAGCTTCACGGCACGCTTCTGCTTCGCGCTCTTGCACATCGGGTGTTGTGAATTCCCTTTATTCATCCCTCGCAGCAGAAAAGCAGCCATCATCATTATTGAGCCTTCTTAGGCGCTGACGCTTGGCCTGATGACAGCGCCAGCTCATCCTTTTCTTCTTCTTTTTTTCTTGAGTTCCATAAATCCTTTCACCTTGCAAGACGTGTTTTTGATTGGTGTGAGCCGCGCCACAGCAGTAATGTGTAGAGGTTTAATGCAAGGTTCTGAAACTGGGGATCATTGACGACGCTAACGTCGTGAACGTTAGGAGTCGCAACACCTCAGAAGACGGCGCCTGCGGGCGGCAGAATAAAACGGTATCTTAGACGACGCCAGAGCCTGCAGTCCCAACTGAATATCCTGTTGTTCGAGGTGGAAGACCACTTGCGAGAAAATCAAGCTGTCATGGCAGCAGCAGTAAGTCTAATCCTCGACCAAATTAGCACATTTAATGGTCAGAGAGAGAGAGAGAGAGTGGATGAAGCAATTTTTTAGGAGATGACAGACGACCTGTTGGACAGCGAGAAGTTAGACGCTGGAGAATACCGTGACAGCTTTGTTACTCTCACAGCAAATTTACGAGTCAACCTGAATGAATGTCTGGCGCCTCCAGCCCCGCAACTTATGAACGTCCACCCGTTATCATCTGGCAAAAGCAAGCTTCCCCAACTAGAACTCGTAAAATTTGATGGTAACCGCATACTATAGGCACCCGACAGTGGACCATAGGGCGGAGGTGGTGGTGAAAAACATGTACTGAAACTTCAAATCGACTATTCATGTAACATTTTCAAGCTCCACATTAAGCATACTCTCGCAGAATATATTAGATTGTGCTACAAACAGTGACCACCTTCCATTAGTTTTGAAATTAAGTTCCCGAGGTTTAGTTTGGCAGGGAAAGTTGGCTCATTCGTAAATTATGCTAAATTACAAAAAGACTTGAAATCTACGTTAATTTTTCGCGAGTGAATGCAGGAGGACCTTAGGGCTATGAGTCTATGTGTGGTATTGAAACGATCATTAAAAAATTCAACGTTTACTGTAAACTCGAACTGAAACTATTGTAAAGAAGCCTCCGAACACTGAACTTGGTTGAATTCTCAAATGCTTTCTAGTGTGTCTACCCAAAAAAGACGCTGCTCGCACAGAGAGCCCATGCTTGACCTTACTGTCGCCATTGTGTATGCTCACTGTGTGCCGGCTAATAAACGCCCTGAAAAATTGGTGGAGAGTGCTACGATCCCTTTCGATGCCCTTGGAACTACAATCCCGTACGCTGCAATCTACCGTGTCCCACGACGCCTCTCAGCAAACGCCTCTTCCCATGCCACTACCTTGTCCCGGTGTCTCCAGGATCCGCGATCCACCCATCTTCACTGGCGCCGATGGCGCTGACGCGGAGGACTGGCTTGCCATTTACGAGCGTCTGAGCGTCCCCAACAAATGGGACAAGGACGGCAAGTTGACTGATTTCTACAAACAAAATATTCCACATTTCTACAAAAACATCCACATTTTTACAAACAAAAATATCTCCTTTAAACCATACAACACGACTGCAACATCGTAAAACAAAATTCTATGGAACGTAAAATTAGCGTTGTTCAATGTATTATTAGGTAATAATATTTCTTCACACGATTCGCGTCAAACGTGCAGTTTTGTTTTTGTTTTTTTATGAATGTTGAAAGAAACAGTGTTTTTTTTTTCTTGAGAAAAGGTTGGGCGGATGTTATAGCTGATCTTGTTTCCTTCGACTACATGAGCATTGTTTGGAATTTACTAAGCAGTCAGTTTTGGGGGGAAACATTTTACTATATACTCTTTAACGTTAGGCTTTAGGTCAACTTCACTTCATGCATGTCGTTTCACTTATTTTTGCTGGTAGTTTAAAATATACTTACAGTGAACATTTATTGTTATATTTCAAGTGAGACGGTGATACGACAATATTTCAATTCATATCACAATGTAAAGGCGTTTATCGAGGCATTAAATTATACATTTATAAATATCGTAATCGCGAAATGTTCATCAATGCAAGGCTGTTTTTTTTTTTAAAAGTCTGTCAGGTTCAACTTCAAATGCAAACTTTAAATCGCATTTACACTTGAATATAAACAATTCTTAAACACTTTCATTCATTTCACCTTTCTTAAAATACTTAACTATAAGGTAGCGAAGGGATGAGCCTGAAGGAGCTTTGATATGTTTAGGCTCTTTCTCGCCGTTTTGTCAATAAACTGAGAACTACCTCAGGACTTGCAAAACTTCAGCTTTCGCGAATGCCCGTTCGACGAGCTATAGTAGTCCTGTTTAACGAACTCGAACTCGTATGCACGGCCATATTAGATTGTTTCCTTTTCATCCTCGCATGGCAGGTTTTTCGTTTTCACCAATATAAAATCTACCTTTCGTAGCATCGAATGCCTGAATTCTCTCACGTTTGATTTTTAAAGATCAAACACTATGACTTGCTTGTTTCATGGCGAAATTTTAAGAAAAGTGCCAGTATTTTTTTAGCTTTTCGTGGCATATAGGAAGCCGTCTCGACAGCTCACTAGTTTTTCCCTATAATCTGTATTTTTCGGCATCTTGAAACGCACTCTAGCTCCTGATCTTTTGAGTAGATTACTGACACAAGTTTTTCAAAGTGCTTCTTTATAGCTTCAAGAAAAAAAAGCCTACAAAGATTCCAAAGAAACTTCGCCATATTAGAAAACGTTCGACAATTTGTGCTGTAATTTTGCTCAATTTATTTTAGCGGCGGAAAGGGCAGAGGCTTTACTGTGTGATTGACCACGTCAAGTTCTGTGTCTACATCTTAAAACTTTACTTCTTTGCGCATCTTATAGGCGTCTAATCAAGCAAATATTAATCGTGAAAAGTGAGATAGGGGGAACAAGAAATGTGTTGTTGGAAGCAAGCAGTTTTCATCGGTGAAAAAAAAATGTTGGCTATGTGTGCTACATGAGAGCATGTGAGAACGTGAGAAGGAAAATATTTTGATTTACTCACGAAGCGGAGAATCTGAGCTTCGGGTAACTTTTTCATGAATTGTACCTGCTTCAAGAAAAAACAGGAGAATACCTGATGGAAGGCACGAAGTGTGCTTCTGAATATAAGCCTACACTGAAGTAGCATCTGTTCACAGTCATTATCAAAACATTTCTTTGGTATTGAATTTTTCAATGACGAAGTAATAAAAAATCCAAAGTGGACATTATGGTGCTGTTAAATGCATCACCTTCCTTTTATCCCTCGTTCGGCACTCTTTGTGCGTTCCACGTTGTCTAAAAAAATGAGAAAAAAAGTCGCATTCCTTCTTGCTACATATTGTCATCCTTTTTTCTGAACTTGGCTTTTAATTACTTTATATATATCGCTGTAGCCATGACCATTGGGAGCTCGCTACTGCTAAAACAATATCAAAGTAATAGTACTAGTTCTGCAAAAAGCGAAAGTAAGCATTAAAAGATGGACTTTATATGGCTTCCGCCATGTGACCTATAGAAGTAGACTCGACGTGCATGTTTGCAGAAATAACTATGGCGGGGCTGGCAGTGCAGCATTTCATTTCTGCACGCATCGAGCAGCCGAGCACCGTTGCAACAACCTAAGCGACAAACCTAGTGGCCGCACCACTATATAGTTCGACAGCAAAGTTTGCGTCAGTCGCATTGCACGCCACATTATAGGCTTCAACCGGAAAGAGGAAGCATTATTGCTTGCAAAACTTCACATCCTTGTGCCCTTCGGGGAAAATTATATTTGACACGGTGTTTTAACAACGACCGAACGCTGCATTTATTCCGCCAAGGTATACAAAGTTGGGACTCTGCGCTGGTCGCTCCAAGTGAGGCCGATTTCAAGTTTTTCACGTTTTCGTCCCCGGTGAAGATCTTAAACCAACACAAAGGTATTTGTTTCACAAAGTACATAAACTGTGGTGACAGTTGGGCTCTGACCACCGTTCTGTAGGCCACTATGGCTTGACGGCTCACTTTAGGCCCGTGTACATGGACGCGACGGGGGCGGGCTGAGTTGAGTGGCGGGTTCAGCTTACCTCGACGCGCCCGAGTTTATATGAACTCGCACGGACGAGTTGATGTGAGCGGTGATCGCAGCGACGCTTTGCGTCGAGGCGAGCCGAAAGCCCGTCTTCCGGTACCGGTTTCCGTTCCTCCAAGCCTGCGCTCTCGCAGCTGTGGGCTGCGGTTGTTTACGCAGTTGTCGCTCCACCACCGCGATGGCTGTCTTGGTATTTTTTCTCAGTTTGCACCAGCTGTACTTTATAGGTCCGTTCGACTCACCTGCACTGGTCGGAACTGGTTCACGGCTGTGCACGCGAAGTTCAGAAATTGTGCAGCGTGAGTTCAGCGGTGCAGGCACAGCATGACACCCGAAACAAATGACGATGTGCCGACAAGGTGTTGGCCTTATTTCTTTTCGGTTAATTTACACAATTCAGCAAACACCGACCTATGGCGAAACGCACATGCAGACAGTTTATGAGGCGCAAACATCTTGGCAAAACACACCGCATTTGTAGAGGCGGGTACGGCGCCTAAGCCACCTACGTCTAAGTTCTGTGTCGTCTGCTCAGCTGCACGCGCGCCTGCACCAAGCCGGCACCGTCAGCGAAGGAGGTGCAGGAAAATTTTGAACCGGTGCTGCACCTCTTCTGCACCTTTCGAAACGAATGGCAGGGTTCAGCGGTCGTCAATGCTGCACCGCTGAAACGAATGGTAAGGTGCAGCACCTCGTGAACTGTTTCACGTGGTGCAGGCGAATCGGACGGACCTTATGGTTGTGTTGGTGTCTTGGCTAACGCTGCACAACGCGATGGCAGCAGTGGTTCTGTTGCGGCACAGCGCTCGCCGCAGGCGTATCCGCGGCCTGACGCACCGCCCCTGTTCACCCCTGGCTGGTCTCTCTAGTAATTCACCGTGATTCATGGTTTGTAACGCCTTTCATTTGTGTACCTGATGCTGTGGAAAATCCTTTGAAGCCCTACACGCGAGTCATTTTTTGCAATAGTTGTGGCTTGTCGCTAATACGAATTAAGCGGCGCCCTGAACCTCGTTGAAAATTTTAAATTGAAAACAATAAGCAGTTTTTAAATAAAAATGACTAAAGACCTTCATCAATTGTTGGAACAAAGTGTACAGTTCCACCACAATTAAGTGCACCGTGTTCCTCTTGCCTCATACGCTCACCCCATTTGGCTAATCTGATTTCTGTGGCTTTTGGACTCGACAGTGAGATCCTTACACGATGAATTTTTAATCTGAGGGCTTGTAATTTCAATTGGAATGCAATATACATTTTTGAGTAAAGTTTCTATCGGCTTACGTAAAAATTCATACGGCCGCATACCACTTTGTCGTAATTTTACACCTCTATTTTTATTGTGCCTCGTTTATGCTTAAAATGAAAGTAATTTGCTATTTTTTTATATTTCCTTGCAGGATTGGAGCAAATCACTCAGTTTTTTCTCGTTGACTAAAGCTAGCAACGTCATTATTTCATCATCTGTCCACATGGTGCGTGGAGCCCGGGAGGATGTCATCGTGCCTAGCGCGCGCGTACTGGCCGACAGAGAAAGAGCAACGTCGGAGTGATGGGGACAAGGGAAGCGGAGACCGCGACGGGCGGGAGAGGTCACGAGCCGTCAACTCAGCGCGACCGGTTATACATGCCCTTTCTGAGCACGGTGAGTTCGGTGAACCTACCCCCTGTCTCCGGGTCGACGGGACTCGCCGCGACGACTCTCCGCCCCGACGCGTCCGCTTATACATGGGGAAGGCGTGTCCAGAAAACCTGTTTATTTCGACTCAACGCGCCCTCGTCGGGTCAATGTAAACGGGCCTTTTGTACAAGAATGCTCGCTTCGCTCAGAACGGCTTCTCGGCTCCGACTCTTCACGCTATGATCTGCATGGCTTCCCGCCTGGATGGAAAAAGCAAGTCAACTGTCGAACTCATTGCTAACAAAAGTTATTATACAAGTATATATTCAGATTCGTCACATGTAAATTCTTAGGCTATGTTCGTTGGGTTATGAACTACTTTATTACCCCGATAGTGTATATAAGTGTAATATTCGTAAATATATACCGTCACGTTGGCCAATTTTTCGTAGAAACATGTCTCATATAAACCGAGTGAACTTCCCTACTCACACCGCTGATGTTTAAATAAACAAAAAGTAAATTATATATATATAGTACCGGCAAGCTGCACTTCTTGCCCTTTCTAAATAAGATAAAAGTGCTTTAAAGAAGCCCTCATTCAGCTGGCAATCGGAGATGCTAATATTCGACTCTGAGACGCGCAGTAGTTTTCAGTCTGTTGCCACCAAAACAGCGAGAAAGAGGGTACACTCTAAGGCAAAATTACCCGAAAAGGGGGTAACGGAGCGCGCGCGCGATGAACGGATTTACCGTTGAGGAGCAACCACAGAGGGCAGCGTGCCGCGCGAAACCACTTAGTCTCCAAACACGCTCAAAAAGAATGAACCGCCCGGGGATTGCAGGCAGCGCGAAAAGCGTTGCCAAGGTGACTATCCATCCTTCTCCTCCTCTGCTGGCTCATTCTTTCCCCGTATTTTGCTGGCGACGGTTCGCGTTGCTTCGCGCTCGGAGTGGTCGACCACGGCCGCCTGAATTCGACAATCTAAGAATTACGACGTGGTGGTTGTGTGTACGCTCAAACGAGCGTGGGCTGCTGCTTTTGCGTTTCGCTGCACCCATGAAGTCTGGAGCAAGTCTTGACACGTCCCCACGCCGCGCTGTATGGCTCTGGTTTCAAGATAGTCACGACCAACACACGACAGCAACAGTTGGGAAGGCCAATATAGCGGCCGAGGAGACAGCAGGCCTATCGGATATATACTTCAGTCCAACTCAGGGCAGAAATCAGTTCTGGATTTTTAAGCAAGTGTGTTATCATTCTTTATTCTACTCTACTTGTCGTGTGTGTGATACGGATCGCGCTTGCCGGGAACGGGCTCGGTCGTGTTGTATATCGCATGCGCGAAATGCATCGTAGAGGTCAGCTTCGGCCTCTGCAGTTCGCCTGTGCTTTGCGACCACCTGGAAATCGGCCACCATTGCCGTCGGCCTCCCGTATGCTCGCTCATCGAATGCTCGCCTGTCTTCACCGCTGCGATGAGCTCCGGGCTGACTATATTCGGCTGAGACCTCGTCGTTGTGTTGGGAGTCGTCGAAAACACGTTGCGGCCGGTTCTCGTAAAGAGCTTGGTTGTGGTATGTCGTGCGTTGCAAGTGCACCAGCACAGGCTGGTGGGGCTTTCGCTAGCATCGGAACTCACTGACAATCGGTCGCCATTTTACAGTAGGCTTTCCCGTCAGACGGTCGCAAGCAGCTCGGCGCCGTCCGTTGGCCGCGGCGGCGGACTCGCGTCCACTTGCTCGAGTTTGTGGAAAAGAGCCGCATTACCGTTGATTTCTTCGGGGCTACCTCCTAACAAGCTCGGGGCTCTTCGTGGCGGCGGCCAAGCGTACGCTCACTCTCCTGTTCGAAGTTCGCTGGCGGCAGACACTCCGCGTGCAGCGCCGTATTTGGTTTCGCGTTCGCTTGCTCGAGCTGAACGACGTCGCTCGCTTAGTACTCACCGACTTGTTGGCGGCGCGGTGGTTCGCAGAGTTGTGGCTGCGGCCACTTATCCTAAGCTGTTGCGCTACGGGGATTGAAATGAGTCTTTGACGATGTGTGACATCACGGCGAAATTATTAGCATGTAATATCTCACGTGTGCTTTCATTTCACCTTGCACGTATTTCTCATATGCATTTGTATTCATCCTCTGTCACGTGTGACTCACTATTTCACATGCCGTGGGAACACACCGTGCTGAAGACTGTGTGCGCTGGCGTCTGCGATTCCCGTCATCCATCTCTCGTCAGGACAGCTTCAGAAGGGCTATGCGAGATGTGAAGATAAAGTTATTTGTGTGTCATATTTTAACGCTTGTTTTCATATTAACGTGCACGTACTTTTTATATACGTGAATCTTCATCTTCTGTGCTGTGTGTCTAACTATTTTTACTATAATATTGTATGTGCAGCCGTGGGAACATAAAAGGCAGAAGTCTGCGCGCGCTGGCGACCACAATACCTGTCATCTATCGCTTCCGTCTGAGGCGCTCCTCAAGGAATGAACAAGATTTGACAACGAGACTGGGCTTGTACACTTCGCCATGAATTCACTTAGCAGAATAGAGAAACTTCATGTGTATGTAGAAAAATAAAAGATTTCCATGTCTCACTTATGCTTTTCGTTGTTGCGATGACTGCGAAAGCAGGTATACATAGGTGGCTAACTACTTTTTCGCGTGTTCCTTTCTGCGCAATATATTGCTCACTGCGCAGAAAAACTGGCGAAAAAAGTAGTAGGCCTGGCGGAAAACAAACAAAAACAATGTTTGAACTGGGGACAAAAAGTTCACCCGGTTGGAGTATTTGAGTGGGTCAACCATTCGTCGGGCAAGGTGGAACTATGAGGGCTAACGGTTGCCCAGTAAGGTGTAATAAGGGAATAAACAGTTGCCCTATAAGGTGCGAATATGAGGACTAAATGGTAGTCCTTCGAAGTGAATTGTGGGACTAACGATTACTCACTAAGGTGTAAATGTGAGGACTAAATGTAAGTCCCTTGTGCTCCACTGTGGGACTAACTGTTAGACCCGGTGCCGTTAGTTCTTGAAGGAATTATTGGTTTTGGCAGCCGCATTAGTCCCCAAAAGGACGAATTACACACCCTTATAACACCCTTATGCCTTAGAGTGTAGACTTATCGCAGATCTATGATTTCACGTTGTGTTTCGCCTAAACCTCCATATAAGCACGTCAATGCTATTGCACATTTAACACTACTAGTTAATGGTCAAAACGTCCTCCTCACGGTTTCCGCATTACCTAAAACCATCCGGCTAGTTACCCACTCTATAATTTACGTTTTCTCTAAAACTTCCTCAGTTAATCTATTGCTTTAAAAGCACCCCTTCGCGACACCCTACGTACAGAAAAGCTGTGAGAAATTTCATCATCTTCAAGCTTTCTCGAGGCATTGCAGCTCATTGCATTTTTCAGGGCGACGCGCTAGCCTTCACGCTCCTCCGAACAAGTCTGTTCGGCGTCGCCATAATGCAGGTGATGCGCAACGCTTTGCAATACAGACAATGCTTTGATAAGCAAAAGAATGAGGTAGGTTATATAGAATGATCAACGGGCTTTCCAGTGAGACAGATCTTGTTGAAGAAAGTTGGAGGCATGAAACTGCGGCCAGTCATGCGTACACAAGATGAGTTCATGCAATCGGAATTATCTGTACTGCTAAGGTTTCTTGTGGGAGACGAAGTGGGCCGGAAAGGGGGAGATCGCCACATCCTAGACCACCTGTCGAAAGGACTTGGGTGAAACTCCATGGAAACTTGGTCATGATGACAAACAGGAAGTCTGTTGTAGAAATGAAATTTCATTCTGAATACGCTGCAGCATGAGGAACAGATAAAAATACACTGCAAAAGGTAATTGGAGTACTACAGTAGCACCTAGAAGGGACACGAAAGATGAAAACAATTTAGCGCTTAGTGCTAAAATACAATCTTACACTCCCGAAAACACCTCACTTATCTAGAGGCTACGCTTGATAAGCAAGAAAACACACGAAAATAACATGCGTGTGGAGACGCCACTTTGAGTGAAGTATAGGAGAAGTTATTTCAAGTATATACAATTGTACGTAAATGAAATGAAGGAAAAATGAACGAAAAGTCCACTTGCCTCCAGCAAGCACCAAAGCAGGAACCTTTGAATAGAGCGTCCCATGCTCTTTTACTAAGCTACGATGACATGCATCTCCCCGTCCTATTCACAAGATATATATGTGCGTATAAATGTGGGCTACTGCAGCCAGTAGCCAATAAGGCCAGTGGGCAACACTTTTTTTTGCCTGTTGACGTCAAGTAGCACGTGATCTAATTACGAGGTAACAGGCACGCTGACTTACACTTCTACATTTATATGTCCTATAGAGTGAACGGCGGGATGACCACCGCTGCAGCTCAGTGGAGTAGCATTGGACGCGTTGTACAAAGGTCCCTGGTTGGTCCCTGCCGGTGGCAGTTATCGTTTTGTCCAGTCTTGCATTCCATTTACATTACAATTACTTTTACTAACACCCTATTTCCTTGGTATTATTGTGTGTCTGCTCTCTTGAATATTACGCTCAACATTCGACGTTTATGTTGACATAACACAAACTTATCTTGAAAATAGCCCCTTTATTCGCAGTGTGGGTTTTCCAGGCACGTGGTGCCCTCTATCCCCCTTGCAGGGGCTAATTATTCTGCTGGTTACTGAGCTAATTTGGGGTTTACCTGGGCAACTTTGGATGTACAGTTCGATAAAATAGATCAAAGTTTTATGTGACATATGTCGTCCTCAGAGCAGCAGTGGAGTCTTCCCACCAAACGTAGTTGAACTGCTGCAGTATTGCTGCAGCGTTTTTTCGGGACTCCCATTGTGGTCTCAAAATACAAAAATATTGGCTCTACAGGGACTTCAACACAAATTGCTGGTTGTGTAAATAAATTTTCAAAGGTTTAAAGGCATTGGCTGTACTTCCTAGCCGCGTGTTCATGTACTGACTGTTGTCTTAAGGGAGGTGTAGGTGGGGAGCCGAGAGGGCTTCGTGATATACGCAGCCTCCTCCCATCCTACACTGCAATACCCTTCCCCAAATATATTTTTCATAGTGCCTTCGAGGGACAAGAAAAACCAGCCGCGTTTGAATTCAACTGCCTTCACAAGCTTTAATTCATGAATAAACGCAGGATTGCCATTGCTATCTTATTAAATTGGGCGGTATAGGTGAGCTCAAGATCACGTCGAAAATGCACACGAGTGTAAATATATTTGATATAACAATAAAACACAAATTGAAGTGAACGTGATATTGAAAGTCTACAAACACAGGAAAAAGTCTTTCTGAAATATCAGTTAGCTTTGGTCATCAAGTCGCGGTATTTCAAACCCACGTGTATACCAGGCTATTAGGCGACTGTTTTGTGTTCATTTTCTTTTCAAAAAGTTACCACATATGCTCACACAACAAGTGTTCTTTCCACTTCTATAACTGTGTTATTTGCCTTTTCACATCCTTGTAAGCGTTCATTTGTAATATCCTAAAAGGTATTTTTCTGTCGAAAGTTCCGAGTAAGACTAACAAACTAGTGTAATGAGGAAGAAAAAAAGCTGTAACGCTTCAGGTATCTTCCAATAGGTGCCTTGGTTGTACTTCAGTCATATTTGGTGTCGAGGATGCTTTTAAAAAATCTATGAATATTGCGCAGTACGAATAATAAATTGATAAAAAATGTGTTTCCGAATACTGCTTGAACATGTTGAATATGTTACATGTATAGTTATCATGATATTTATTCTGTGAGTTAGGATTTTATAGCATGACGCCACAAAGGTGACTTCTAATGTCGAGGGCACAATGTTAGAATCAGGCTATGAAAAGAAACATATCGCCGGTTATTCAGGTTTGACAGATGAATCGGTGCTGCCACTAACGAACTCAATCTTTCTAATGTGACTAGAACTAAGACTTACATTCAACTTTTATTTACATCACTGCCGCAAGTGTCCAACAGTTTGTCAGAAGAAAGCAGGAGATATATCGGTGAACCGACAAGACGCACTGGTTCATCTGGACAAGGAAAAGTGGGGCATCCATGGAACTTGGGCTTGTAAACACACTTCCCTTCCCGAAGACTTCCGATGAATAAATTGCTGTTTACAGTTACAACGAGTAGCTACAGTATACGGCACTCACATCGGCCGACCGGAAATCAGCATGTGTATTTATTTTCTGCACTTTCAAGAATAATTTGATGGCGTCTAGTGTCAGAGGTGTGCGAATAGGTATCAGGTGGAGACTCTACGAAATCTTTGAAAATGCGGGCTTTCAAAAGGAAACAGGGTGAACTATAAAGTCCTGTTTGACACTGTAGAGAAATTTGCTTCTTGAGTTTAGTGACGTGTCTGCCGTCAGCATGAATTACTTGTTAGAGAGAGATACCCTTATATTACGTTCCATCCCATAACCATATCAGACCAGCACAGTTTGTCGTTGTTGCATCATGTCCAAACTATTTAGAGCGATTTACTAATCTACACACTACTTGTATATCGAATACCTTCGAAGGTTTGTGTTTCTTGTGCTATTTAACTTGTTTTATTAAAAATGTCATGTGATATGCAGATAAGTTCCTACTGTTGAACCTCTTAGCCTTCCAATTGCAGCACAGTCAGAAACGAGCAAAGAACAGATCTTGCAAGATGAAAAGGGTAAATGGAACTGAAAATAAATAGTGAGCCAGTGCTTCCGTGGGGTCACGCATCAGCTCAGGAGGAGGCTCAGTAATATCAATGGTTGGTCTTCTGCTTCGAGGGACGAAGAAAGGGAAGTCACTACCTCGTAACGTTACGTGTTAAACAATGTAAAAGTAGCTGTGCGGTTCAAGTCTCTCACAATTTCACTCACAAATGCGAGCCGAGCCAGACTACTTCGTGAAGGAGTACAGGAGCAGTAGTTCCGCCCACGTAGCCTTCCCTTCATTGCCACAAAAAGTTGTCCTCAAGTATTGCAATCACGCGCAAACGCGTGCTTGAATTCCGAATGAAAACCCGCTTGTTATGTCTCTATCGAACGTGGTGCCTACAACACCGCGAGGCTTGTGCGGATGACAAGGCTCTCTCTTAACTGGTCGGGCGTGAAAAAATCAGCTATCATAGAAAGTTGTTGCGGTTGTACATATCTTTCAATGTATGCACTCTGAGCGATAGTATAGCGTGAGATATGCAGTGTAGAGATATGGACCCTGATACGATAAAAAAGAATAATGTGTCTCTCGCATAAGACGCACTGTGAGGTGCCCATACACTCTCGAAAGATTTTCGAATACGAAGTTGTGCGCAAATGCGCGCACTCATAACATATGTGAATTCTGGAGGAGAAAGTATACGTTGTGATATTTGCTCCCTACTTTCCTCTGAATGGAGGTTGTAACTTTTGCGACTGAACCAACCACGTTGTTTTGTTTGTTTGGTGAAACAAGCAACAGCAAAAGCTTCCACGTGCATTTAAAGCAGATCTCATCGTTGTATGTTGTATTTAGGCGGTTACAGCAAGTCTTCTTTACTTCAATGTCATGTAATAAAAACAATCTCAGTGCACGCAGATATAGAAGTTTAGTAGGGTTTATTTTCACAGTATATAGGTATACCTTTTTTCTCACAACGTGCTGACGTGCCAGTTCTTTTCGCATTTCTCCAATCGTCATCTTGTCGGTGGGGTGTTAACATATCTATAGCGACGTTCCTAGGCGACCATGGCATACACTGAACGAAACGCTTTTTTTTCTATCTTTATGAAACAAAACAAACGCAATATCTAGGAAACTTATCCGGCAGACGTACCTTCACGTGTCATCAAGCTACCATCGAATGCTATTTGCATTTCTAAATGACCTCATATATAAAACTTTATTTCTATACTGAACTGAACTTTCGGCATTCAGCACTGAAGGTTTTATTTTGACATTTGGTGTTTTAAAGTACCCACGTGCAAATCACTGCGTATCAAACACGTGTCCGAGTTATAAAAAAGAACACTGAAAGAATGATTTGCATGAAACCAACAAATTCGAACTTGCGCTCACTATTCACGAAACGTGTTGTGTACAGAAAACAAATATTGACACGTATGAGAGCGCATAAACTCGGCGAATCATGCAACTAGATGCGCAAGAGTCTTTACAAACTCGTCAAACTTTTCCGAATAAACAGTTACCGAACTTGTGAACACAAATATTGTTGAAAATATATCTAAAAAGCGTGTGTCATATTCAACCCTTTTATAAGCTGTACGATATTCAAATACGAACGAACTTTTGTAGCTCGCGGGATTTCCAGCAGCTGTAGGAATGTAAGCGCTAACAGAGCATCAGCTCTTGAATTGGTGTACCGTTGCTGGGGTAGGGTATTAAAGAATGAGGAGAGATGTGACTGTTAAGTCCTTTGTCTAGCTGTGTAAATGTGGTTGCTGTTGTTGCGTAATAGAAATGTGTGTATATTTAGCCTACCAACCTGATTTTCTCGGAAGTTTTGGCCTTAGAAATTTGTATATATCCCCATCTACACACTGGAACACACAAGCACATATGTATGTATGTAATTAAGTATGTATGTATGTATGTATGTATGTTGTATGTATTATGTATGTATGTATGTATGTATGTATGTATGTATGTATGTATGTATGTATGTATGTATGTATGTATGTATGTATGTATGTATGTATGTATGTATGTATGTATGTATGTATGTATGTACATGAAGCAATAAGTGCTCATGCATACGTAGCTGCGTATACTGCAGAGTTGAATACTTGATGAATATCACATGGTAAAAAGTTCATGTTTCCTCCTCCCCCCGTCTGTTTGTCAACAAATTAAGACGGACAAAACATCAAAGGACGCTCATATTTAGCTTCAGTCAATAAGAAAACCAGAGAGAAGAACAAAAACACTATCATCATGCGAGAGCGCGAAGAAGCTTATTACTTTTTTCAGATGCAGGGAGACAGTGAAAAATTGAGTAGAAAAAGCACAGTCAATACGGCGGCTTTTGTGGCCATATTGAACTTTCGTACAAAGCTTCATTCAAAAGTAGACCAACTTGGAAAAAGTAATTTACCACAAAAGCTTAGTCAAGAATGCACCACTGCGAATTTTGGCTGAGAATGCCTCAAGTTACTATTAAAACGAAAGAAAAAAATTTCTTCTTTTGTGAAGGTATGCTCCTTGTTTGTTCGGCGGAAGTGATGTCTTTGTCAACCAGAACAATGAAAGTGCGAGCGCCATTCTCTATAGGACGGCATTTCGTGGCAGCCACCAGGTAGATAGCTAGAGACTACCCGGTCAGGCTTTGTTGGCGTCGATACTTGAACCAAAATATATTATATGCTATGTTTCTCGTATGTGTAAAAGGAAGATTATTTGGGAGAAGTTGACCGTACAAAGAAGGAGTGAAAGTGGCCGAGGAAATCCAAGAGACAGAAGTAAACGAGGTGCACGTCCGGTAGGTGTCCTGCACTTGGATAAAAAAAAAAATTGCCCGCAGCTTCCCTCGGGGGAACACTGAGGAGGATGCGGAGCATATAATTGGTTAACGGGGTGTTAAAGTGCGACTTACTTGGGTCGATGGCTAAATTGGTTAACGTGGTTGTGAAATGGGGTGTTAAATTGCGACTTACTTGGGTCGATGGCTAAATTGGTTAACGTGGTTGTAGGAGGGGGTGTTAAATGAGTGAACACGTACACACGTATGCGAAAGGACGGCGCTGGTTGAAGGGACGTCGATCATTGTGTTTGTGGATTCGTTCGAATTCATTTCACCGCGACCTTGGACGTCGACGCGCCGTACAAACCAACCGACGAGCGGCAACTGAGCGAGCGAGCGCCGACCTTGAGTATATATACAGCGCGACGGCGCATGCACTGTCAGCTGTTGAATGTTCTCGAAGGAGAAGCGCGCGCGCGGCACAGATGGCGACGGCGCGACGGCGCATGCGCTGTCAGCTGTCGAATGTTCTCGAAGGAGAAGCGCGCGCGGCACAGATGGTGGGCGACGGCGCGACGGCGCATGCGCGCGCGTCAGCTGTCGAATGTTCGAGAAGCGGTGCGGACGGCGCGGACGGCGCACTACAAGGCGCGAGTATAAGATGCTTCCGCATCTAAAATGAATCAGTGGGAACACTATACCCGTAATATCATAAATACCGCCATAGTGTTACAATAGTTACAATGTCCTGCTTCTCAGAAATTCAAAAGGTCAGAAATTCCATCCCGGTTGATGCGGTCGCTACTCCATGGAGGCGACATGTTTAAGGCGCGTCCACTACACAACGTAAATGCACGTCAAAAACCCCAGAGGTCGCAGTTTGAGGAGTCTTGTGTAATGGGTTATCATATTATCATTACTACATGTAAAATGCATAAATTATGAAAATAATATGTTATAAACTTCTTTAGGAAAATATTAGTGTTCAGATAAGATTCTGGCTACTATTCATGTCAGCAAACTTCCGTCGTAAAATGCTCAATCACAATTAAGTCATGTAATATTATAGCACAAGTAATGTTAACTGGTCATGATCGATGTCTACCCGACAAAATGTTCACGCACAAGAAACAAATGAAACATTAGCGCTGAGTTCATCTTGCAGTTTATTAGTTTAGCCGATAACACAGCAGTCCCTGGAAGCTTTCCCGCACTTGAAACGTGGCTGTCATGAACATCGAGAAACAATACGAAACATGCCACCCGTAGGACCTAGGTGCGAGAAACTTTTCAGGTTCTTTTTAGACAGCGAAGCATCATAGTCCCTATCATATTATTTTGTCGGGTTGTGTACGTATGTTTGTTCAAGATTTTCTAAAGGGGAAGGAAAGCACGCCCCCACCAGAAGTGAAATCGGTTGGATGCTCCGTAACTGAGTGTTGCAGCAATGCTTGGTCTCTTGCGGCACGTCAACTATTTTTCCCCATAAAAAAGCTTTAAAAGTGATGTGTAAGGTAACGTGTCTAGAACTAACGCAAACTTGTTTTGGTTAACGTAGAAATTTGTTTAGATGATTTTCCCAGCCATTTTGTTTTTACGTAGGTACGCACACATAGATTTCATAACAGTATGACAGAAGAGACTAGTTTGCATAGACTGGCACCTAGATTTCTCTTATAAACTCTAACATTTTAAAAAAGCGCAATCGAGGTTGCGAAGCAATCGAAGAGCCCAAATTTTATTTGAGGTAAGCTTGTTTGTTTTTTATGTTCCATGCAGCAGTTTGAAAGACCACTACGGACTTGGATATGTGTTTTCACTGTTTTTATTCCTCCGCTCAACTAAGACTCTAAATGTTCTTTCTCTCCTCTTATTGATATATATATATATATATATATATATATATATATATATATATATATATATATATATATACATAAACATTATATATATAAACAAACAGTATATATATATATATATATATATATATATATATATATATTTATATATAAATATATATATATATAGATGGAATAGATGATCAGAGTTTCTTCCGGCTACCGTAATAAAAGTTATAAACTTCGAGAATAGTGCAGAATAGGAAACAAAACAATAAAATATTTATTTATTCCTAACAGTTTCGGCTGGTGGACCAGCCTTCTTCGGAGGATGTAAGTGAAATGATACAAGTTCCCGTAGCAGAGGGTCACCCTCACAGTTTAAAGACCCTCCAAAAAAAAAAGAGACAAACGGGCGAACGAGGTAGCAACAGACAACAAGAAGCAGAAGAAGGAGAGGAACTAGAAAGGAGCGACGGAGAGCCGCCGGAAACGAGCGGGTAATTCTGGCATTGTTACTGCGTATAGGTAAGACACGCCGCCAGGGGAGGTGACCAAGAAAAACGGAAAAATGGGGAACATGTTGCCGCTTACTCGCATCCCACACATGGATCGAGTTTAAGTTCACGTGGTTCGGCGGCTGGCCCGCGGCATCAGGCCACACACACACACCACACACACACAAGAAGCATAGGACCCGCTCCAGCTTTCGGAAAATAATGGCCACGTTGGAAAGCTAATATGCCCTCTCCCCCTCCCTCCACCTGCCCTCTCTTGCAGAAAAATGTACAACCAGTCATACTGAAAATAAATAAATGGGTATTCTTGTAAAGGATGAAAATATATAAAAATAAATAATACTAAAAAAGTACTCAGAAATGAAAATAAAGTCTAATAATACTAACACAATCCGTTTGGTTCACGTAGCATCGAATTCGTTTAGTTTCGCTATATTGACCAACTTGCGTGTGCGACTTCACGTATGTATAAATAAATTAATTGAGTAATTCAATTTCTGTGTTTCACGAAACGTCGCGGAGACACGTCAGTCGCCCAGGGTTCTCGTTGATTCCGTGGGTAAGTGATCTGAATTTCTTTATAAAGTATGACTCCCGCTGTTCGCGCTCCCGTGTGTTCTGGAAGCCGGATTGGTAAGTGTCATACTCCTACAATCCGGCTTCCAGAACACACGGGAGCGCGAACAGCGGGAGTCATACTTTATAAAGAAATTCAGAACACTTACCCACGGAATCAACGAGAGCCCTGGGCGACTGACGTGTCTCCGCGACGTTTCGTGAAACACAGAAATTGAATTACTCGATTAATTTATTTATACATACGTGAAGTCGCACACGCAAGTTGGTCAATATAGCGAAACTAAACGAATTCTATGCTACGTGAACCAAACGGATTGTGTTAGTATTATTAGACTTTATTTTCATTTCTGAGTACTTTTTAGTATTATTTATTTTTATATATTTTCATCCTTTACAAGAATACCCATTTATTTATTTTCAGTATGACTGGTTGTACATTTTTCTGCAAGAGAGGGCAGGTGGAGGGAGGGGGAGACGGCACATTAGCTTTCCAACGTGGCCATTATATTTCGAAAGCTGGAGCGGGTCGTATGCTTCTTGTGTGTGTGTGGCCCGATGCCACGGGCCAGCCGCCGAACCACGTGAACTTAAACTCGATCCATGTGTGGGATGCGAGTAAGCGGCAACATGTTCCACATTTTTCCGTTTTTCTTGGTCGCCTCCGCTGGCGGCGCGTCTTACCTATACGCAGTAACAATGCCAGAATTACCCGCTTGTTTCCAGTGGCTCTCCGTCGCTCCTTTCTAGTTCCTCTCCTTCTTCTGCTTCTTGTTGTCTGTTGCTACCTCGTTCCCCCGCTTGTCTTTTTCTCTCTCTCTTTTTTTTGGAGGGTCTTTAAACTGTGAGGGTGACCCTCTGCTACGGGAACTTGTATCATTTCACTTACATCCTCTGAAGAAGGCTGGTCCACCAGCCGAAACTGTTAGGATTAAATAAATATTTTATTGTTTTGTTTCCTATACTGCACTATTCTCGAAGTTTATAACTATATATATATATATATATATATATATATATATATATATATATATATATATATATATATATATATTTATACATATATTGCAAAGGGGTTTATTGGCGTGTGTTGCGAGGTGGCCCTACGATGAAAACACGATCGGGACAGAGCAACGGTCAAGCAGATGCCGGTGACGATCAGCACGAGGCGAGCAAGAGAAGCCCAGCACCCAGTACCCAAGCGGTGGCGATGTTGCTTGCCAACGATGTGTTTTTTTTTCTTCACAATTTTCCCTCGCCGAAAAAGAGCCATCCTGGCGACCTAAGAGTCTGGACGCAGAGGGCTGTGATATTATGGCTTAGGGCGGGCGACGTGGACGATGTCACGTCCATGCCGGCGCTTGTCGTCAGATGGTGAAAGTGGCTCAATGAGTAAATTCACCGGCGAGGTTTGTTCCAAAACGTGGTAAGGACCCTCGTACTTTGGGACAAGTTTGAGGAAAGGCCAGGGGTTTGGTAAGGAACAGCCAGCCATACATGTGATCCCGGGGAATAGCTGTGGCTTCTCGAAGAGTCGGTGTTGTATTCTTTCTGGCGCTGCTGTTCTTGTGACGTAAAGGTGCGTGCGAGTTCATGGCACTCCTCGGATTTTCGGGCAGCTTCGGACACAGATGGGCATTCGGATGCGTCAGGACGGTATCGAAGGAGAGTGCCAATGGTGTGAGATGGTTCTCGTCCATAAATAAGAAAGGCGAAAATCCAGGGGTAGACTGTGCCGCGGTGTTGTATGCGAACGTGATGAATGGAAGAATGCGATCCTAGTTAGTATGATCAGATGTCACATACATCGGAAGCATATCGCCGAGGGTGCGGTTAAATCTCTCCGTGAGCCCGTTAGTCTGCGGATGGTATGCCGTGGTCTTGAGATGAACAACGAGGCATTCAGAAAGCAGAGCCATGATGACTTCTGATAGAAAGGCTCGACCTCGGTCACTTCGTAGTTCTCGAGGTTCACCATGTCATAGTATGCATCGATGGAGGACGAAGGACGCTACGTCCCGCGCAGTGGCACTTGGAAGGGCGGCGGTCTCAGCGTAGCGTGTTAAATGGTCTACAGCGACTATGATCCACCGATTTTCATCTGATGTTGTCAGTAGAGGGCCATACAGATCAATTCTTATCCGATAGAAAGCTTTGGCAGGACACGGAAGCGGTTGAGGCGCACCGGACGAGTGGAAAGGTGGTGATTTGTGGCGTTGGCAGTCAGGGCAACCCATAACAAATTTTCGAACAAAATTATACATTCCGCGCCAGTAGAAGCGATGGCGAATGCGTTCGTAAGTTTTGAAAACTCCGGCATGACCACATTGGGAATCGTCGTGAAAGGAGGCGCAGATTTGTGATCGCAAGCTGCGCGGGACAAACAAGAGCCACTTACGACCTTCAGGGGCGTAGTTGCGTCGGTGTATCAGCCGATCACGAATGGTGAAATGGGCAGCTTGACGCGGGAGAGGTCGTGATACCGCGGTGGTTGACAATCCAGAGAGACAGTCAAAAAGGGACGCGATCCACGGGTCCTTGTGTTGTTCACTGGCAAAGGAGTCGAGGTCGAGAGATGCGACGGAGTTGGTACGAGTGATTCCGCAGGCCGAGTCGGTAGGTAAAGGGGAATGGGACAGGGCGTCGTCGTCAAAATGCTTGCGTCCGCTGCGATAGATGACGCGAATGTCGTATTCCTGGATTTGCAGTGCCCATCGAGCTAGGCGGCCAGAAGGATTGTTCAATGTGGTGAGCCAACAAAGTGCATGGTGGTCTGTTACCAGGTCGAATGGGCGACCGTACAAATAAGGGCGGAACTTGTGAAGTGCCCACATTAGCGCTAAGCACTCCTTTTCAGTGACGCTGTAATTGGCCTCAGCTTTAGTGAGCGAGCGACTCACATAAGCGACGATGTATTCGGAGTAGCCCGGCTTGCTTCGGGCGAGGAAAGCGCCAAGACCAACCCCGCTAGCGTCTGTAAGAACTTCCGTTTCAGCTGTTTGGTCGAAATGCTGAAGAATGGGAGGAGATGTTAGCAGACTACGAAGCGTGGAAAACGCGACGTCGCATTCAGGAGACCAGGATGAAAGGTCTGCGTCACCGCGTAGGAGGTTGGTCAGTGGTGACATGATCGACGCAAAATTTCGAACGAAGCGCCGGAAGTACGAGCCTAGTCCGACGAAACTGCGTAATTTTTTCAGTGTAGTAGGTTTCAGAAACTTGGCGACTGCTCGCAGTTTTGCAGGGTTGGGTAGAACACCATGCTTGGACACGATTTTCCCTAAGATGGACAGCTCTCGCGTGGTGAATCGGCACTTTTTAAGGTTCAGTTGGAGCCCAGCGTTGGTTAAAAACGTCAGAACCAGTTTCATTTCATTTCATTTATTTTACCCTCAATCGCACATAGCTTTACAGAGGGGAGTGAGGTACGAGAAAATAATAAAGTATAAACAAGAGAAACATAGTGACTTCAAAATGATAAAGATTACAAGACATGTAAATTTGATGTTAGGCAATACACTGGATGCATGTGTAAGTACCATCAGAATCATGAGGGAAACAGTATACAATAATATAAATGTACAATATACACTTCACACGTCATCACGTAAGTACTCCTGTATTGTGGAAGAAAACAAGTCATGATTTGACATGGAAACCATGTCCGAGGGAAGGTGGTTCCAGTCGTTGGATGTGCGTGGGACAAAGGAATGATGAAAAGTGTTAGTGCGGCAGCTACTGACGTGTACCCTATGTTGTTTATCTAAGCGAGCCGAGTAATAGGCAGGAGTGGTAATGAACTGAGCTTTCAAAAGTGGATGATTGAATATCTTGTGAAAAAGTATGAGACGAAATGCTTTGCGACGTGATTCAAGTGACTGTAGTGAAAGGCTGTGTTTCATTGACGTAACACTGCTAGTGCGATGGTAGTTAGATAGAATGAAGCGTGCTGCGTTATTCTCTACTATTTCAAGTGAGTGAGTCAAGTTCAGGTGAAAAGGATCCCAAATGGAGCATGCATATTCAAGTTTTGGACGAACTAGTGTTTTATACATGGTTAGTTTGACGGCTTGAGGGGCACGGCTAAAGTTGCATCGTAGGTACCCTAGCATACGGTTGCTATTGTTAATAACATAGGTAATATGATGTTTCCAGTTCAGGTCAGATGTTATATGAATCCCCAAGTATTTATACGAAGTTACAGACTCTAGATCAACGTTGGAGCCGAAGCAGATGTGTAGGGAAATCGGGCGAGGAACGACAATGTCTTCGAGATAGCATGTATACACAGACCACTTCAGTCCACGCAGCGTGTTGTCCATGAGTCGTTCGAACGTGGCAGGAGCATTACAAAGCCCAAATGGCACTACGTTAAATTCATACAGGCCATCTGGTGTAATGAACGCAGTTTTCTGGCAATCAACTTCTGCCATAGGAACCTGCCAGTATCCAGATTGTTAGTCTAAGGAGGAGAAGAATTCGGCTCCTTGGAGGCTGTCAAGGGTGTCGTCGACGCCCGGTAATGAATAGACGTCTTTCCGCGTTACCTTGTTTAATCGCCGGTAGTCGACGCAAAATCAAATAAATCCATCCTTCTTTCCAACTAGAACGACAGGAGATGCCCAAGGACTGTGCGATGGTTGAATAACGCCACGGCGTAGCATCTCCTCTACCTGGTTGTTGATGACGCGACGTTCTGCAGCAGAGACACGGTACGGTCTTTGACGCAATGGCTGGTGCGAACCGGTGTCAATGTGGTGGTGCACTACGGAAGTACGACCCAATTGCGGTTGAGTGACGTCGAATGCATTTGCGAAGTGCTGGAGGAGATTAAGAAGCTCGGCGCGTTCTTGAGCACTTAAGATGTCGGCGATGAAACTCGAGAAGATATCACTTGACGAGCATTCCAGTGGGGAAAGGGCATGAAGTTCGGTCGAGGCGCTACTGCATAATTCGTCTGGCATGTTAAGGAATAAAGAAGAATCAAGGTGCTCCACTCGACTGAGTCATTCGCCGGCAAGTAGCGAAAGCGGTGCAGAAAGGGGTTTGTGGACGAAAATATTGCTTCGGCCAGCAGTGACGTCAAGTGTAGCGAAAGGCAAAGAAAGGACTCTGCGGCTCATGAAAATGTCGGAAGGTGTAAACATTACCGTAACATATTTATGGTCATCGCAGTAAACAGGGACAATGGCAAGAGAGGCTGGCGGAATTTAAGTGTCCTCACGCACGACGAGTTTTGGCGACCGTTCAAGCGTTTCGTGCAAAGGTTCTTCACACCAGTGCGAAAACTGAACTTCAGCTTGTGCACAGTCGATGACGGCATGATGATTTGACAGAAAGTCCCACCCGAGGATAACGCCATGCGAGCACACCGAAAGGACGATGCACTCGACAACGTACATAGAGCCTTGGATGAATATGCGGGCCGTACAGGTGCCGAGAGGTTGAACTGGTTGTGTGCTAGCCGTACGAAGCGATAGTCCAGAGAGCGGCGTGGTCACTTTGCGTAGGGAGCGGCAGAGCTGGGCGGCTATAACAGAAACGGCAGCACCTGTGTCGACGAGGGCAAAATTAGAAACACCATCAACAGATATGACGACGACGTTAGCAGGTGAAGTGCGAGGACTTTAGCATTTCGACGACGGCGCAGTTATTGCCTCTGGAACTGCGGCGTTCACTTTTCCCGGTTGGAGGAAGCGGGTCGGGGACGCATCGGGGACAGTGATCGCCTGAGAGGAGATGGGGAGCGGGGAGAGTGAGTCTGAGATGGGGGCTGGGGTGACCGAGACTCGGGAAGGTTAGTGTATCCATACTGCGGTGAGGGATAGGGAGCATGTAGGTGCATGGGCTGTGAGTCATACAGTGTTATGCCTGCGAGTCCACAGCGAACGTCCGTGCCTCTGAAAAAGGCAATCTGTGTCAAGGCCAGCACGCGAGCCCGCCTGACGCGATGAACAGCTTAACGGCGTCAACACACGGCGCCTTTCTGTCGCCCACGTGCAGTGAGTCACCTCAGCAAGCGAGCCGTCGAGTAAACAACCGGCGTCTTCCTGTCTGGCGGGTCTGACGCAATGCTTGCGACGTCACTCGTCCTTGGGTGCAGCCACCTGCAGCGCAGCCTCTCCAGATTCGATGAGAAAGAAGCACGCGGCCCAGCGGCGACCACATTGGAAGAGTCTGGCCTCACGACCAGCGGCGCTTTTGGTTGGACATTTGGGTTGCACCCGGTGCATATAAAAGAAGCCCTGTGGCGCGTCGCGAGTAGCAGTCCTGTGTGTGTCGCAGCAGACGTGTTGGAGAGCAACAATGTGTGTCGTAGCAGACCTGTTGGAGAGCAGACATGTGTGTCGCAGTTGAGCTTTGTGTCAGAGAAGAGAGCTATGTGATGGAGAGTTGAGCTATGTGTTAGCGGACCCATTTGAGAGTAGAGCTATGTGTTAGAGAGAAGCTCTTCGCGTCTCTGTCGGCCCCAGTGCCGAATTTGTAACGCCTCTGTATATACGCTGTACATAAACCTTGTTTAACTCACCGTCGTCTCGTCCGCTCGTCTATCAGCTCTGCGCAGAAGCAGTCGCGAGCTGAGAAACCTACGCTACTAAACGGCTGGTGACCTTCCCGGTGGAATTCGAAGCAGTGGCGCCTTCGGGACCATGTTGGCGTCGCCATCTTTCGAAACAGTGGTTGCAGCGGTGAGATTTCGAGGCGCCCTTCGTAACGTCGTCGGAGGTGCGCGTCGCAACAGTGGTGGCAGCGGTGAGATTTCGAGGCGCCCTTCGTAACGTCGTCGGAGGCGCGCTTCGCAACAACGGTAACGGCCGAGTAGCGTCGTGGAGTGGTTGGAAGCGACGGTGACAATATCGTGCCACGTGTCCTGGAGTACCGCAGGCGTAGCAGATCGGTCGATTGTCAGGAGTGCGCCAGGAATTGCTGACTCGCGGTGCCGCCCAAGGTGTCTGTATCGATGACATGATACGCCTGGTAGCCGGTGGGGAAAAAACCCGGTTTGATTAACTTCGGCTGGTTATATGCGCTGAGTGCGTGCGTATCAGGTGCATTTCTGCACAGTTCATATGCATATCTTGTGCCACGTGTACGATACATCTTTCTTTTTTCAGAAAACAAAAACAGAACAAGGAAACATCGCACCGCCTCTACAAAGTTAGCATATTGTTAGTGAAGTGTTAGTTCACTGCTAGTGGCATGCACCAAAAAGCACGCTTCTGGAACTTGTTCAACGTTTCTGTCATATCTTAAACGATTTGGTGGTCTACGTTGCCTCTCGGATCTTCAGAGTGTTGAAGCGTTCGTCACTAATGCCCCAGTTGATATCAACTGTTCTTGTGCTGATATACCTCCACTGCTGTCGAGTGGCTCGTCCTCATTGTCGTCCTCGCTGTCATCTGAAAAATCACGCACAAATTGTTCTCTGGTTCGCAACAAATCTCTCCTGTTACGTCGTAGGATCCTTCCCTCTTCTGTCGCCACATCTAGGTTGTGTACTGTGCTCCACCACCCGCGCTTTTGTGTCCCACAATAGCTTCTTAAGACGCACCACATCACTGTGCTTCAGAGCTGGCAGGGGACGCCTCTGGCTGTCTGTCTGACGATGCTTGATGATGCAGAGACATGGATCACCTCCGAAGTCCGGTATGCTTGTTCTCAGTTTCCTGCCCTGGAGAAGCTCCACTGGTGCCGCGCTGCCGTCCAGGGGTGCTGTCCTGTAGGCAAGCAAACCAAGCCAAAAGTCGTATTTTGCTCCATCAGTTTTCTTTAAAAATACGTTTCACTACTTGTACTCGCTTTTCTGCTAGGCCGTTCGATTGTGGGTAGTCAGGGCTAGAAGTGACATGCTGAAAATCATAGTTTCGCGCGAACGCGGCAAAAAACTTGCTCGAAAAAGGTTGCCCATTGTCGGAACACACTTGCATTGGTATATTATATCTGGCAAAAATGGCACTTGTCGCTTAGATAACCATGACAGCCGATGCATCGTTGAGCATTTCTACTTCGGGAAAGTTCGAAAATGCATCGTAGACGCATAGGTACGTTTTGCCGCCGTAGTGGAAAAGGCATATACCTACTCGGCTCTATGCTTTCTCAGGCATCGGTCGCATCTGCAATGGCTCACGGTGCTGGTTGTAGGCAAATTTCCTGCAAACTGAACACTTTTGTACAAAGTCTTCAATGTCTCGACTCATTCCAGGCCAGAAAACGCTATCACGCGCCCTGGACTTGCACTTCATGATGCCTAAATGCCCTTGGTGGGTTTTTTCTAGTATTTCATGCTTCATGCTAGCAGAAATCACAATCTTGCACCCTTTCAACAACACACCTTTCACGTTTGAGAGCTCTCCGTTAAACACTTTTAGCTCGCCATCAATAGGTGTGTTTTTGCTCAGGCTTTCTGCAACGTTTGCCAGATATTTGTCCTTACCTGTCTCATTGGTCAGTCGTTGCTGGGTCCTGTTGCCGATACGGGATGAAAGCACACTCACGGCGTGTACCTTCACATCGTCGTCGGTGAAATTGTTGTTGCAGTGGACAGTCGCCCGGGAAAGCATATCGACCAGCAGGAGGTGTTTCTCTGGAATAAACGTAATTTCCACGTCGTATCGAAGCAGGCGCAAAACAAAAAGCGTTGCAGCCTTGGTTGAATGTCTCCGATTGCTTTCTGAGAAATCGCTATCAGTGGGCGGTGGTCTGTTTCCACGATAATCTTACGACCATATGTGAAATGGTGGAATCTTTCGCACCCATACACTATTGCCATGGCTTCCTTTTCGATTTGCGAATACCTTTGTTGAGATTCGGTGAGCGATTTAGACGCGTATGCCACAGGCTTCCACGTGCCATTTTCACACTGTAACAAGGCAGCACCTATTCCGTTTTGCGACGCATCACATGAAACTTTGGTTTCCTTTTTTGGACCGAAAAGTGATAGCAAGGGCTGCCGACACATGCTATCACAGAGAATCTGTCATTCTTTAGAGTGGTCATTAGTCCATTCAAAATGTGTGTCGTGCTTTAATAAGCTCCGGAGCAGTACCGTTTTCTGAACCAAGGATGACAAGAACTTGCTGAAGTGATCTGCGACACCCAGCATCCTTTGAACAGCATGCTTGTCCTTTGGTTCTTGCATTTGAGTCATCCACTTCACCTGATTAGGATTGGGTCCGACGCCCTCATGACTAATTACGTCACCTAGGAATTGTATTTCTTTTACACGCACCGCACGCTTATTCGCTTTAAAAGTTAGTCCAACTCGTTCTGCTGCTTGCAAGGCAGACATGAGTAGTTGATCATGCTCCTTCATTGAGGAGCCCCAGATTATCACGTCTTCAACGTATGCCTTTACCCCTGGCCGAATCTCAAACACTTCATTGAAAGCTTTTTGGAACGCCTCTGGAGCAGAATAAATGCCGAACGGTAGCCCCAAGAAGCGGTATCGACCAAAAGGCATTGCAAACGTGCAAGTTTTTCAAGTTTCTTTATCCAATGGTATCTGGTGAAAACCAGCATTAGCATCGAGCCGGGTAAACATTTTTTCGTTGGCTAGTTCCGCTTCTATGTCGTTTCGCGTCGGCATTTGATAGTGCTCCTTTTTTATACATTGGTTAATCTTCCTCGGATCCATGCATACTCGAAGATTTCCCTCCTTTTTACGTACTATCACGAGAGGACTCACCCAATCCGTAGGCTCTCTCACCCATGCAATTATGCCGGCTCGTTCCATGCGCTCCAGTTCTTCACGAAGTGGTTCTCGCAAGGCTAGTGGAATCCGCCGTGCTGGTTGGACCACCGGAACTGCGTCGTCGCAGAGTACCATGTGGTCAAGACGCTTGACGTATCCCGTGCCACTGAAAAGATGCCAAAAATCCTCCACTACGCCTACCGCTGTGCTTTTTTCCACGCTGTGCACAGGGCGTGAAACCAGCTGAAGGCATTCACATGCTTGAAGTCCTAAGATGGCTTGACCTTTACGTACGACGAGAAATTGAAGGACTGCGGTGTGTCCGTTCAGTGTGACATCGACTGTTATGCTGCCGCAGTGTTTGATTTCATTGCCACCGTACGAGCGTAGAACTGAGCAGTTGGACTTTAACAATGGTTTTGGCTGCATCTTGGTGACGAAACTCAAGGGAATGATGTTTGCTTGCGAGCCAGTATCGACTTTAAAGCTCACTGATACGTGAGCAGCGTTCGCGCGAACAAGCCAGTCGCGGCCGCCGACCTTGCTTTTCAAGGATACATCCAGCGCATCAAAGCATTCTTCATCGCCAGTGAGCTCGTTAACTTGACTCCCTACTTAGCAACAAATTGCGAAGTGGTTCTTCCGCTGGCAGGTATAACAAGCACGCCCGAACGCAGGACACTTCCTTGGCGCGTGTGTTCACACGCATCTGGGACACATGTAGTCTAGTGGCTTCCTGGCGTTGCTGTTTCCTTGTCTCACTTCTTGGTGCTGCCTTCCTGGCACTGGGAAGTTCCGAATTGGATATACTTGATGGTCCCGTAGCCACGTTTCTTGCTGGGCTGCTGTTGCTTCCGCTGCCTTGCAAGTCTCACGCTTTCTGTAGCGTGAGATTTATGCTCCTTAGCAGCTTCTCTCGTAGTTTCTCGTTTTGTATTTCAAAAACAATCTGTTCGCGGATCATTGAGTCACGCAAGTTTTCAAAGTTACACAGACGAGCTTGTGTCTTCACGTCTCGCACGAAGAGCTCAAAAGGTTCCCCTGGCTCTTGCATTTGTTTTCCGAACAAGTAGCGTTCATATGTCTCATTGCTCTGGCTCTCACAGTACTCGTCAAACTTTTTGACTGCCGTAGCGTAATCGGTGTGCTTTCGCCTTTCGAAAAAACGAAGGTACTAAGTACCTCTATGGCTTCTTCGCCTGCAGTTGTCAGCAGCAACGCAGTCTTCTTCTGCTCTGGTCGTGGTTGTCCGGAAGATTCTGTAGCCGTCAAGAAGAGCTCAAATTTTTGCTTGAACAGTGGCCAGCTTTTGCCTATGTCTCCTGTGAAGCGTAATGCATCCGGTGGTCGAACAAATTCCATCCCGACTACTCAGCGCGCCGTGGGCGCCAACGTGAGCGGCGATGGGTGCGCGGCAATTTTGACACCATGTATCGATGACATGATACGCTTGGTAGCCGGTGGGGAAAAGAACCCGGTTTATTGAACGTCAGCTGGTTATATGCGCTGAATGCGTGCGTATCACGTACATCTCTACACAGTTCATGCGCATGTCTTGCGCCACGTGTACGATACAGTGTCGAAAAAAGGGTGGAGTAGGGAGCAACTGAAGACATGCGTGGCAAATGCTGCTGGCGGGGTCTGCTGCGTACCACCTGGGCATACGTAAGAGGCGCGGCCACGGGCTGAATAGCCGGCGAATGGGCAACAGGCATGGCCAAAGGCTGCTGGTGGGCAGCGACGGGAACAGCCTGAGCTACCTCTTCGACAATAACGTCGCGGAGTGGTGAGGGCAGATGAGAGGACGGCGGCTGCTGCGTCAAGCGAATCAATGACAGTTGCCAAGCTACTTCTTCACGAACAAAGTCTTTATACTCTTGCAGCGTTGGTGAGTGATCGGAAACGGAAGTGAGACTGGAGGGCGAGTCAGCGTGTGAGGAAAATGGCCGAGTCAGGGCACGCTGCTTCCTTAACTCGTCAAAACTTTGACACAAAGTGACAAGTTCCGCAACAGTGGCAGGATGATGGGTCAGGAGCATCGGAAATGCGCCATCGTTTATTTCTTTGGGGATGTGCCGAATCTGATGTGACTTAGGTATGGTAATGTTCACACGGTCGCAAAGGCCAATAATGTCTACGATGTAGCTGGTGAATGATTCCGTTGGCTTTTGTGTGCGAGTCCGCAAGCGTTGTTCGGCTTTGGACTTGCGGACCGCGGGTCGGCCAAAACCACCAGCCAACGACGTTTTGAAGATGGACCACGCCGTAATGTCGTTTTTGTGGTTGTTATACCACATTTCGGCCACGTCAGCGAGATAAAAGATGACGTTAGTCAACTTGTCCGCGTCATCCCACTTGTTGTTTGCGCTCACCAGTTCGTGGTTAGTGAACCAGACTTCCACGTCGGTCTCATCAGATCCGCTAAAGATTTTCGGCTCTCACAAGCGAAGAACGCCGGGGTTGCTGGAGGATGGAGTGGAAGAGCCAGGTTGCGCGTTGTTGGTGTCCATGATGGGAGGTAGCGTTTGGTTGCGCAGCTCCAGGTTTAGGCGACGGCGAATGGCAGCACCCAGGTTAAAGCGACGGGGAATGAGAGCAACCTCCACCAATTTCAAAGGGGTTTATTGGCGTGTGTTGCGACGGTGGCCCTACGATGAAAACACGATCGGGACAGAGCAACAGTCAAGCAGATGCTGGCGACGGTCAGCACGAGGCGAGCGAAAGAAGCCCAGGACCCAGTACCCAAGCGGTGGTGATGTTGCTTGCCAACGATGAGTTTTCTTCTTCACAATATATATATATATATATATATATATATATATATATATATATATATATATATATATATATATATATATATATATATATATATATATATTATAAAGAGTCTGGCTTCGGTTGCCGTAGAATTGAGGAAAAATAAGTATACGCCTCTAAAAAACTGTTTATTGTTGACGTTTTGATCGGAGACCGATTTTCATCAGACGAAATTTAGTAGGCTCCGACGCGTTCTTATCCCAATTTCCAGCCGAGAGAGAGAGCGAGAGAAAAAGAAAACAAAAAAAGAAAAAAGAAAAAAAGAAAAAAAAACGAGAGAACAAGAAAAAAGAAAAATCTACATATACCAGTGGCCCACTACCCATCATGCACTGATAAGCAGCCGATTGGCCATGTGTGCGTACTACGCATAGCACGTGCATTAAAAAAGAAAAAAAGAGAAAGAGAAAAAAGAGAAAAAAGGAAAAAAAAACGCACTTGTGCCAGTGGCAATACCACCCATTATACACTGATAAGTAGTGAAACGACCACGTTTGCGTACTATTAATGGCAGGTGCACTTAAAAAAAAATGAGTGGTAAACAACATACAATCATGGCAAGTTTTTTGGTCCAGGGGGCTAAATTAAGCAAATTCCAGTGATGAAATGTTTCACTCCTCAGGTTCACCTCTCATCAGCTTTCAAGGTAGCTTGTAAAGAATACCACAGTACATTACTTGCGATCATTATCGCTGTCGCATTCCACCTGTTCTCCCTCTCCATAGTTGCTCTTAAAGCCTGGTGAGGAGGGCTACGTCAGAACGATTTGATAAATTTAAAAAAAGAAAAAAGAGGAAAAAGAAAAAAAGGAGAGAAGAACAGCAAACAAGTGCTACGCGTGTCAAAGCTCCGCACGTGCAGGATAGGCACATGCCACGTAGCTACGATCTCCGGTCTGTGGCTCAAGAATATTAAATATAAACTGGAGGTTGTTTTTCAAGTTTTTACCTCGAGGCTTGGATGTGTAATTTTACTTCGTTTAGTGGTCCACATTTCTCGGAATGCGCGTGCCCGTGCCGCACGCCGAACACGTGCTCCGGGCGAAATCAGAAGAGAAGAAAAATGATAAATAAGGAAAACAAAAAAGAGAGAAGAAAAAGGAAAGACTATGTATATATATATATATATATATATATATATATATATATATATATATATATATATATATATATAGGTATGGGATATGGCACAATGGGAGCGTTGTCAACAAGGATAAATATATTTATTTCCCAACAGTTTCGGGAAGGGTCATATGCCATACCTTCACAAAGACTAACTGGCCCACTGAAGCAATACTCCCAATCAATATATATGTATATATATCACCATGCCTACTTATATTGTATATAAATAAATATATATATATATATATATATATATATATATATATATATATATATATATATATATATATATATATATATATAAGGGAAAGAAGTGTATACCTAAGGGCTCGTTTTTCCGTGTTTTACCACAATATTAATGGGATATAACAGACAGTAATGCCAAGGAATGTACAGGAGAAGTTATTAGAACCAATGAAATGTAATTAAGAAGGAAGAAAAGTGGATGAAAAAATAACCAGCCGTGATGGATGTGTAATTTTACTTCGTTCTCACGGCTGGTTGTTTTTTCATCCACATTTCTTTCTTCTTATTTACATTCCATTGGTTCTAATAACCTCCCCTGTACATTCTTTGGCATTACTGTCTGTTATATCTCATTAATATTGTGTTAAAACACGGAAAAACGAGCCTTTCGGTATACACTTCTTTCCCTTATTTCATTGAACGAGGGTCTCGTACTGGCAGACTTGGTGTGTTTAGGTTGTATAAGAGGGACAATTAATCAGCTGCCCGCTCATAATAAGTTCACGTGCTACGTGACGCCAAAACATGCGCATAAGAGTGTTTTCAGACTTGCCGTTTGGCTTATGGATGGCGCTGACTGTCACTCCTACTTCTAAATTCACATATAAACCCAAAAAAGTGGATGAAGGGAAGGCCGCTGTGGTAGCTCAGTGGTTAGAGCATCGAACGCGTTAAATATATATATATATATATGTATATATATATATATATATATATATATATATATATATATATATATATATATATATATATATATATATATATATATATATATATATATATATATATATATATATAGGTGCAGGCATGGTGGTTGAGTGGGCGTAGCGTTGCATATAGTCAAGTAGGTCCTCCGTGGGTGGTCACAACGTGGTTTATTCCGACGTTTCGGCCTTGAGTCTGGCCTTCATCAGGATTGCAGGTACAGTTTGTTGGAGCGCCAACAAACTGTATATATATATATATATATATATATATATATATATATATATATATATATATATATATATATATATATATATATATATATATATATATATATATGTGTGTGTGTGTGTGTGTGTGTGACTTAAGAAGGCAGGGATGGTTAGAAGTAGAGAAAAAAGTAGTGGAGAATGGAATAAACATGGGGTATGAGCCAGGCCACGTCACCCATTCATCATAGCGTCACACGAGTCGACAGAATGAGGACCTGCCAGCCCCTTCAATAGTCGCTCATTTACGCAGTTCTCCGAATGACAGCCTGAGCGTACATGGACTACATGGACTACCGTACAAGCGCCTATCATTACGCATCGACCAGCATCATGTCAGAAGCATCTACAGACCTTCCCATCTCCAAGTACACCGGAGGAGTGGACGATGGACCTGTACAAGACTGATTCGACTTGTTCGAGCTCCACGCTACTGCTGCATCTTGGTCGGAACGGGAGATAATTATCAACTTTACCGACTACGTCTCCGGTGAGGCCTTCAAATTCTACCTCACCCACATATTTCAAAACGACCAGTCATGGAAAAGATAAAACAAGAAATGATCATTTGGTTTAAAGAAGACAATGACGACTACGACGAAGATTTGCTTATAACCAACCATTCACAGACAACCGTGCTCGGTCACCGCAGTCAAAAGCACTGCTCACGCATTGGGATACCAAAAATGAATCGGTCTTTGAAACAAGAGCAATTAAAGCACCCTCTCGCTGAAAGGCAGCCAGATCTGTTTGCAGGAAGAGTGTACCCTCCACCACACCGCGTTTTGCAACTGTCCGATCGAAAACTAACCTTTACGTCATCACTGCACCGTAGCACTCACAGTAGGGAGCCAGCTTGTGCATAGTACTTTCCGTCTCGCGCACTTCGACGACCCCCTACTTTTCCGTCGCTTGGCTCTTCAGTTGCTCACAGCGCTCAACTCGCATCTCACATGCTTACTACGGTTAATATAGAGGTGAGGAACCCTGAAGATACTCAGCCAGGCTCTGGCTCTTCTGTGCAGATGCATGCGTCAGAACAGCCCAACTCGTTAGGTGCACAGAAATAACAACATTTTCGACTTAATTCTGACCGAACTACGCCTGCTGCGGTGTCATCATCCAGTGCACGGACACCTGGGAGTCTTAACAACACAGGAGGCTCGGAAACATCAAATCGCACACGTTGCCGAGAGCCAGAATCGTTCATTATGAACGGTGTCACAAAAGCCTCCGAAGAGTTTCCAGTAAATTCGAACGCACAACCTTTATTATCCGAAATGCAGCATAACAGTCCACTGACTACCATCTGCCTACTGGACACCACATCAAGTTGCCCAGAAAATCCGTGTCATGGTCAAAAACGGCTGCCACCTCAGCACCTACAACATGAACACTATCAATGCCAGCAGAAGCAAGCCCAAGAACAACAGAGTCCCCATGGGCTACACCAGCAAGGACGACTACGAACAGAAAAATCTTTGGAAGAACACGCGAGGATTGAACAAAGGCGTCTACAAGTGGGTCAAGTGAAGCGACGACAAATTAAATATGTCTTGCTTAAGACAAACAAGTATTCTAATTCAAGACATTTTCGCAAAAAGGAACATCGCACAAGTTTTCTTTAGAAGAGATTAAGATTCAGTCTACAATCAAAGCTGTTCAGACAACAGGACACAAAGCCACGAAGAAGGCGCAAAACCACACCCTGTATTACGGAAGGACGCAGAAATCACTGCATCAGTCTTGGTCAACAAACACACAAACGGGTGACACTGCATGTGTACCAATAAAAGCAAAGAGCACGACGCCTACACAAATCTTGCTGCGGGTGCTCCAAAGCCTTCGCACCACGTTCATTCTTTGCAAGTATACAATCAGTTTCATCATCTGCAGTTTCAACGTTCAAGGTGTACTTGTGTTTTCCAGTACGCAACAGTCAACCTCGCCGACCAGAACTCCAGCACTTACCGGACAGCTGCACTCTCCTGTGAAGCTAAAGTGTGTTTACGGAAACTTCCTGGGACATGGAACGATCTCCCTTTTTTGACAGTGTTCACTTTTTAGTCGTGCATGTTCAGTTTATAATTTCTGTTCGTCTGTCGCAACTTCTTTCGGGGAGAGGGGGAATCCTGTGACGTAAGAAGGCAGCGATGGTTAGAAGTAGAGAAAGAAGTAGTGCAGAAAGGAATAAACATGGGGTATGAGCCAGGCCACGCCACTCATTCATGATAGCATCATATATATATATATATATATATATATATATATATATATATATATATATATATTGCCACAGGCATGGAATGAGGTTTAGCCATGCCAATGCGAGTATGTGCCATGGTGTGAGAGAAGAAGAGGACGGTTGGTGTGTGCTCGTGCTCTAATGTTCAGTTCGGCTCGACGTCCAGTGCTGCTCCTGTGAACAGACGTTGTGGTCGTTCTGTGATCACGTGACATTTTCTGGTGGAGGTGCGGGGTAGTGTTGTATGCACTGCAATCAGCAGCAAGGTCCCGACACTAGCTGCGACTTGGAAGAACCAGCTGACCTACGGCGTAGCAGGCGACAACTAGGCCTACCTCCTGAATTCGGACCATTTCCTCAACTCGGCAGTACTATGGCTAGTGCGGGAACGCAAACCCAAGAAACATCAACGCTGCCTCCTCCATGGTTCTTCAACGTCCCGCGTACTCTGAAGCCGTTCCACGGTGACCCTTATGAGGACGTCGACGACTGGATCGACGACTACAACCGTTGCGGCCGCGTCAACGAGTGGAACGAGCAGCGAAAGCTTCGGTACGTCTACTTTTATCTCGAGGACTCTGAGCGCACTTGGTTCGAAAACCATGAAGCCACTATGACAACCTGGCCAGAGTTTTGCAACCAGTTGCGAAATACTTTCCAAAGCTCTGACCGAAAGGAGCAAGCGGAACGGCTCCTCAATTCCCGAAACCAGCGTCCGAACGAGAGTGTTGCCATGTTCGTTGAGGACATGACGCGGCTGTTCAGGCGAGCCGACTCTTCAATGACGGAAGAAAAGAAGGTGCGCCTCCTAATGCGGGGAGTGAAGGAGCAGCTGTTCGCGGGACTAGTGCGGAACCCTCCCGGCACTGTAGAGGATTTCCTTCGCGAAGCCACGACAATGGAGAGAATGCTAAGGCAGCGTTCATACCAGTATGAACGTCCTGGCAGTCTTTCGTCAGTGTCGTCAGCACTACAAACACCTGACGTCACGACTGTAAAAGACCTGACGGAGCTCGTGCGCAGTATTGTGCGCGAGAAGCTGCAAAAGCGGCACGTGGTGTCTTCTTCTCCCCATGTTGCTGCTTTAACGGATGTCGTTCGCGAAGAGGTCCGGCAGCTGGTGCACCCCATGACGACTCTGCGTGCAGCCGAAGTCCAACCCATGACGGCCCCGCGTCCAGCCAAAGCTCCGCTATTAACGTACGCGGAAGCACTGCGTACTCCTGCACCGGCTGTTGGCTATCCGTCCCGTCCGTCCACCCTGCAGACGGCACCGTCGCTCTACTCGGGACCACCGCAGTACGGCAACCCACCCCTTACACGGAAATCCAGTGTATGGCGTGCTCCCGACAACCGGCCTCTATGTTATCACTGTGGTGAACCAGGTCACATCTACCTTGAGTGCGCCTACAGGCACATGGGTCTTCCCGGCTTTCGTCCGGATGCTCGTCGACCCAGAGATGGTGAGCGGCCCCGTGCTATCGCCGAATACTTGGCAAGCCAACGATCCTCAAACCTTCCGCGTCGCCAATCCCGCTCACCATCTCCACGGCGTTCCACGTCACCTGGCCAACAATCAACCTTTGCGGACGTCCTTGCAGGAAGATCACCTAGATCCACAAGCCCGCGCCGGGGAAACTAAGAACAGCGACCTCTGGGGGTGAGGCCGCTGTTGATCGACCGTTACAAGGCCCTCCCCCGATTTGCCTGCCGACATCCGACGACATTCTTTCACCGACGTGTGCCATCGACGACAAACAGGTCTCTGCTCGTATCTCTGTTCTTGTCGACAACCACCCGCTGACCGCTCTGGTAGATACGGGTGCCGATTATTCTGTTATAAGCGCTGACCTCGCTGCACAGCTAAGAAAGGTAACGACACCTTGGGGACATTGAACCAACCTCCGGACTGCGGGAGGTCACCTATTGACACCGCTAGGAATGTGCACCGCCCGCCTCCGAATTCGTGAGTCGACGTACATTGTTTCCTTCGTTGTATTGCGCGAATGCTCCCAAAACCTGATTCTCGAAATGGATTTTCTCCGCGAGTATGGAGCCATTATTAACCTTCGCGACCTGCTCATAACGTTATCTAACGACCATACAGCCCTACGAAAGGATGCAGTTGCGCCGACCACAACACTTCGAATTGCTGATGACACCATCGCACTGCCGCCGCGAGCCAGTATGTTGGTAACGGTGGAGAGCGACTGTGACAACAAGAGTAGTGGCATCGCGGAAACTAACCTCTCGGTGCTCTTGGCTCGGCAGATTTGTGTCGCGCGTGCTATCGTCAAACTGAAACATCGGAGGACTCAGCTTCTGATCACGAATTTCGGCGGCCAGTACCAACACCTAGCAAAGCGAACAGCAATCGCGAACTTTGAAGCCATCGATTACGCAGAATGTTCCACTATTGCTCTGATTGCCACTGCTGCCGAAGGTAACACTGATATAGCCAGTACAGTTGACGTGAATTGCCAGCTATCCTGTGCGCAGCAACAGCAGATACGCATGATTTTACGTACGTATAGTGATTGCTTTGCGTCCACCTCCAAAATCAAGCAGACCCCAACCGTGAAGCACCGCATTATAACGGATCTACCGAACGGCCTGTACGACAGCACGCCTACCGCGTGTCGCAAAAAGAACAAGAGGCAATACGTTTTCAAGTGAAACAGATGCTCGACGACGACGTCATCCAACCCTCGAACAGTCCATGGGCGACACCCGTCGTACTTCTTAAAAAGAAAGACGGCACTCTTCGATTTTGCGTCGATTACCGGAAGCTCAACAAAGTGACGAAGAGAGACGTCTGCCCTCTCCCACGCATAGATGATTCACTGTATCGACTTCGACATGCCCGATATTTTTCCTCAATGGATTTACGAAGCGGCTACTGGCAGATCGAGGTCGATGAAGGTGACAGGGAAAAAAGAGCATTCATAACTCCCGATGGCCTCTACGAATTCAAAGTGTTACCATCTGGATTGTGCTCTGCACCGGCAACGTTCCAAAGGATGATGGACACCGTCCTGTCCGGTCTGAAGTGGGAATCCTGCCTCGTGTATTTAGACGACGTCGTTGTTTTTTCCAAAACATTTGAGCAACATTTACAACGACTTCAGTCCGTCTTCGTCGCTATTCGATCTGCAGGCCTATCTCTAAAACCGGAGAAGTGTCATTTCGGCTACGAAGAACTAAAGTTCCTCGGCCACCTTATCAGTCACGATGGCATTAGACCAGACCCAGAAAAGACCATGGCTGTTGCTGCATTTCCTCCACCTTCGAACAAACGGGATTTGCGGCGGTTTTTGTGTCTCTGCGCCTACTACAGGCGCTTTGTCCAGAGCTTTGCCAACATCGCTGAACCCCTTACCCGTTTAACGAAGGAGGGTACTCCTTTTGTGTGGGGTCCAGAGCAGAGAGCCGCTTTTTCCCAGCTTCAGCAGTGCCTTCAGAGTGAACCCTGACTAGGGCACTTTGATGAAGATGCCACCACGGAACTTCACACTGACGCAAGCAACATTGGTCTTTGTGCAGTACTCGTCCAGTGGCAAGACGGCGCTGAACGTCCAATCGCTTATGCTAGCCGCATTTTGTCATCTGCGGAAACTAACTACTCGACCACGGAGAAGGAATGTCTTGCTGTTATTTGGGCGATAACAAAGTTCCGACCGTATCTGTATGGCCGTCCATTCAGAGTAGTTACGGACCATCATGCCCTCTGTTGGCTGGCCAATCTCAAGGACCCTTCAGGGCGCCTCGCGAGGTGGAGCTTACGCCTTCAAGAATTTGAGGTTACAGTCGTCTACAAGTCGGGCCGCAGGCACACTGATGCTGATTGCCTTTCGCGCGCACCACTCGCGGCGACATCGAGGAACGATGATACCGATGGCCATTTTCTTTGTGCAGTCAGTGAATCTGACTTGGCCCAACAACAGTGGAATGATTCAGAGATCCAACAACTTATCAAATACCTTCAAGGTCGCAGCTCGAGTCCACCATCGGCATTTGTACGTTCAGGGTCATTTTGTCTCCGCAACGACATCGTCTACAAAAAGAACTTCGAACCTTTTGCGACTGAGTACCTCCTCGTCGTTCCACCAGGGCTACGTGCTGACATTTTATCTGCCTGCCACGACGAGCCTTCCTCCGGCCACCTAGGATTCGCACGTACCCTTGCCCGGATTCGGACTCGCTACTACTGGCCAAAGCTCACCCAGGATGTCAAGCATTACGTTAAAACATGCAATCATTTCCAGCGCCGTAAAGCCCCATTTGTGCGCCCTGCTGGTTTATTACAGCCTGTTGCACCCCCGTCACAACCGTTTGAACGAATCGGCATGGACTTGCTTGGGCCCTTCCCGAAGCCACATGAGGGCAACCGTTGGATCGTAGTGGCTACTGACTATTTAACGAGGTACTGCGAAACGAAAGCCCTACAACGAGGCACCGCCAATGAGGTTGCGTATTTTTTTATCAACAACATGTTCTCTGCCATGGAGCGCCAACAGTTCTTATCACTGACCGTGGAACAGCCTTTACAGCCCAATTGATGCAAGACGTCACGAGACTTAGTGGAACAGCTCATCGCAAAACAACCGCATACCATCCACAAACCAACGGTCTGACGGAGAGACTAAACAAGACGCTCGCTGACATGCTATCTATGTACGTCGACCGTAATCACAAGAACTGGGATGCAATTTTGCCATACGTAACGTTCGCTTACAACACTGCGGTTCAAGAGACTACGTGTTTCACTCCATTCCGGTTGCTTCACGGCCGAGAAGCAATTAGGATGCTTGATGCCATGCTGTTGCCTGACGCGACCGATATTACTACTGATGCGAACGACTTTCTCCGGCTCGCCGACGCGGCCCGCCAGCTTGCACTCAAGCGGATCCGAAAACAACAACGAATCGACTCGCAGAGGTACAACTCCCGTCATCGCCATGTCATTTACCAACCCGGTGATCTGGTCTGGCTCTGGATCCCCGTTCGCAAAAGGGACAACTCGGAAAAGTTACTTCACCGCTACTTCGGTCCCTATAGAGTACTACGGCGCCTCACAGATGTCAACTACGAAATTCTGCTTGAAGACACAGCTCAGCGATCTCGATGTTCCCAGCAGCCCGACATTGTTCATGTGTCACGGATGAAGCCACACTACCCCCGAGCCACCTGACACTGCTTCTTCACGCGTGTTTGTGCGTGTACGCGACTACTTTAACTTTTTATCGGCATTGGTCATCGGGGTGGTACTTTTTTTTCGAAGGGGGGGTAATGCCACAGGCATGGAACGAGGTTTAGCCATGCCAATGCGCGTATGTGCCATGGTGTGAGAGAAGAAGAGGACGGTTGGTGTGTGCTCGTGCTCTAATGTTCAGTTCGGCTCGACGTCCAGTGCTGCTCCTGTGAACAGACGTTGTGGTCGTTCTGGGATCACGTGACAATATATATATATTTTTATATATATATATATATATATATATATATATATATATATATATATATATATATATATATATATATATATATATATTGTCAAGACGTCAAAACAGAGATCTTGCCGCAGAGATTGAGACACCGGAAGCAGGTCGGTTCTTTTAATAGAACGCGCAAGAGAGTTCTTCTTTTTCACCCATTTCCTTGTACTTCATGGGACATGCACAACTGTCATTGTCTTTCTCTTTGACAAGCACGTGACATTTGCCCCCCTCCGAAAGAGGCATCGTCCCGATGCGCAACTTAGGCGCTCTACCAGGCGTATGAAGTGGTCGCGTCAACTGGATAAATACGGTTTTATACGCATGACGTGTACGACTTCGGGTAAATACTTTTGGCGCTTAGAACTACAGTCAGTATCGGGAACAACTTCATAGTTGACGTCGTTCAAGCGTCGAGTGACGCTGTATGGGCCAGAGTACCGTCTTAGCAGTTTTTCCGACAGTCCACGTCGACGTATCGGAATCCAGACCCAGACCTTGTCGCCTGGTGTGTAGCTTATAAACTTGTGTCAAGGGTTGTAGCGTTGTGCATCTTAATGTTGTTGATGACAGATGCGTACACGCGCGATCTGTCTGGCTTCCTCGGCGCGCTGAGTGAACTCTTCGGCGTCTACATGGATGTCGTCAAACTCATGCGGCAACATGGCGTCCTATGTTGTCGTGACTTCGCGACCATAGATCAGCCTGAACGGCGTCATTCCAGTGGTTTCTTGTCGAGCGGTCTTATAGGCAAAGGTCACGTACGGCAATATCTTATTCCAGTTTTTATGTTCCGTGTCAACGTACATGCTGATCATGTCTGTGAGGGTCCTATTGAGGCGCTGTGTCAGTCCGTTGGTCTGCGGATGGTATGCAGTTGTTCTCCGGTGAGCTGTACCGCTGAGTCTGAGAACCGACGCCAAAAGCTCTGCAGTGAAGGCAGGTTCTCTGTCTGTGATCACTGCTGTCGGAGCGCCATGCCGAAGGATGATGTTTTCAATGAAAAACTGAGCGGCTTCTGCTGCTGTGCCGTGCTGCATAGCTTTAGTCTCCGCATAACGGGAGAGGTAATGAGTGGCTACGATTATCCATCTGTTCCCTGTTGTGGAAGTTGGAAAGCGACCCAGGAAATCCATTCCAATCTGGGTGAACGGCTTCGCTGGTGCTTCGACTGGATGTAAAGACCGGCTGGCTTGCTGGGAGGTGCTTTGCGTCTTTGGCAGTCGGTGCAAGTTCGCACGTGATGGTTAACAGCAGCGGGTAACTTTGGCCAGTAGTACTTGCATCGTAGTCGGCACAATGTTCGGGTGTAGCCTAGATTACCAGAAGTTGCTTCATCATGGCACGCTTCCATAATTTCTTTTCGAAGAGAAGCAGACACGATGAGCAAGTGCGGGTTGCCGGTTGGTAAGAAGTTTTTCTTATAGAGAACATCGTTTCACAAGCAAAAAGTAGGCAGTCGTCTGGCAAATGACCGCGGCACATCCTTACGTCGTCCTTCTAAATATTCAATGAGTGGTAACAGGTCGGGGTCACTGCGCTGCTCCTGTGCAATAGTGGCCGTGTTGACAACTCGCAAGAATGCCGCGTCAATGTTTTCGTCATCACGAGCGACAGTCTCCACTGGCGACCATGAGAGACAGTCGGCGTCGGTGTGCCGTTTCCCAGATTTATAGACGATGGTCATGTCGAACTCTTGAAGCCTTAGGCTTCAGCGCGCCAAACGGCCAGATGGATCTTTAAGGTTGGTGAGCCAGCACAAAGAGTGATGGTCAGTAACAACCTTGAAGGAGCGGCCGTACAAATATGGACGAAACTTGATGACCACCCACACCACGGCGAGACACTCCTTCTCGGTGGTCGAGTAGTTCTCCTCCGTGCGAGAGAGAGTTCTGCTGGCGTAGGCTATTACTCTTTCACAGCCGTCTTGCCACTGCACCACAGCGGCACCCAGACCTACATTGCTGGCGTCAGTGTGAAGTGCTGTAGGGGCTTCCTGGTCGAAGTGTGCGAGAACTGGAGGTGTTTGCAGGCGTTGTCGTAGTTCATTGAATGACAATTGCTGTTCTTCACCCCAAAAGAAGGGGACGTCCTCACGTGTGAGTCGTGTCAATGGCGCTGAAATAGACGAAACGTCCTCGATAAATCGCCGGTAATAGGCGCACAACCCTAAGAAGCGTCTTACGGCCTTTTTGTCGCGTGGTGCAGGAAATTGTGCAACGGCGTCTATTTTGGCCGGGTCAGGTCGAACGCCCTCGTGACTGATGACGTGGCCTAGGAAGCTGAGTTTGTTAAAACCAAAGTGGCATTTTCCGGTTTTAAAGTAAGGCCGGTCGAACGTATGGCTTGGAGGACGGTGAATAAACGGCTGAGATGTTGCTCGAATGTTGCTGAGAATACAACAACATCGTCCAAATAGACCAAGCCTGTTTGCCAGTTCAGCCCAATAGTACGGTGTCCATAAGATGCTGAAAAGTGGCTGGCGCCAAACACAACCCAAAAGGAAGTGCCTTAAATTCATAAAGGCCATCAGGCATCCAAAAGGCCGTTTTTTTATGATCTCTCTCGTCGACTTCTATCTCCCAGTAGCCGCTTCGGAGGTCCATTGAAGAGAAATAGCGCGCATGACGCAGCCGATCGAGTGAAGCGTCTATGCGGGGCAGTGGATAGACGTCTTCCTTTGTGACTTGGTTCAACTTGCGATAATCAATACAGAAGCGCAAGCTGCCGTCTTTTTCTTGACCAAAACCACGGGGGACGCCCAATGACTTTTCGAAGGTTGTATGCCGTCATCCGCGAGCATCTTGTGTACTTGCTTCTGAATCTCCTCGCGCTCTTTCAGAGCCACACAGTAGGGGTTCTGCCAAATCGGTCGCGTGTTGTATTCAGTAATAATGCGGTGCTTGGTCAATGGTGTTTGTTGGACCTTTGACGTATGCGAAAAGCAGTCTTCGAATTGACGTATAGGTTCAAGCAGGCGCTTCCTATCAGAGGGCGGTAGCGTAGAGCAGATGTCCACCGACAAAGTTGTCGAGGCGGGGACAGCCGCGTCATCTGGTTGCAAGGCAAAACAATCTCCGGCTTGGTCTACATCGTCGTAGTAGGCAATTGCGGTACCCTTCTGAATTTGACGGCGCTCGTTGCTGAAGTTCGTGAAGAGCACTTTTGCCTGTCCACCAGTAAGCGCCAGGACGCCCTTCGCGATGGAAATGCCTTGCGTGAACAAAATAGTGACTATGTGCTCCGCTATCACATCTTTATAGCAACGACACCCACTGGACACCGACACAAGGCAGTAGGTTCTCGGTGGGAGTGTCACATCGTCGGCTATTCGCAAACGGCCGCGTGGCACTTCGCTGCTGTTGTGGGCATCTGTATGTGCGCAAAACGTCACCATACGTTGAGGGATGTTGATAACAGTGCCATAATCTTGAAGAAAATCCATGCCAAAAAATTAACTCTTTACAGCAGTCTGGCAACAGGACGAAAGTGGCCACGAAGCTAGAATCCCCGATGCGAAGTCTAGTGGGGCATATACCCTTGGGAGTCATCAGCTGACCACCAGCACTCCTTATTTGCGGCCCTGTCCACGGTGTCTTGACCTTTCTAAGGCGGTCGGCAAGCTTTTGTCGCATGATTGAGAAGTCGGTGCCAGTGTCGACAAATGCTGTAACGTGATGTCCGTCAATAAGAACGCTCAGATCGGCACGTACAACTTCATCGGCATTAGTATTCGCCGTCGTATTCGTCGTCGCAGTCGTCATACCTTTTTGCGATGTTTGGGGGAACTTTTCAGTGTCTCGACGATTGGCAACCTTGCCCCCCGAGGTCGCATCAGTTTGTTTCCCCGGCGCGGGCTAGGCGATTGGCCTCTGGTGACGTCGGCGTAGCTCTGAGGGAAGTCACGGTGACGCGCAAGTGATGGAGATCGCCAGCGACACGGTGGGGTTGCTTGGGCAGGCGATAGTTGATCGGCATCATGGGCACGATGGTCTTCGGAGCGTAAAAAAGCGGGACGAGAAAAGTTCCCGAACACGGAATCGCCATCACGGCAATAGCGGGCAATGTGACCGGGTTCTCCGTAGCGGAAGCAAATAGGTCGACGGTCGGCCATGTGCCATAAGTCAGTTCGGCGAACTGGTGGTCGTCTCGTAGAATCCCGTTGCCACCAAGGTACGGCAGCGGGTCGTGGCTGGAAGGGCGGCGCCACAAATGTCGGCGGAGGGCGACGGACCACATCAGCGTAGCTCACTGGATGTGGCTCAGGACTTGGTGTGGGTGGTGTAATAGCTTGCCTCAACTCCTGGCGGACGATTTCGGCAACAGATGGGACTGGCGGTTGAGCAAGGGGAACGTAGATGGCCGAAGTTCCTCACGCAGTATTTCCCTAATCATTTGTCGCAGGGAACTTTCGCATACGACAGTGTTCTTAGCTGCAGCACTTACTACCGTGTGGTTCTGCAGGCGGTCAAAGTGTTGGCGTCGTTGTTGCAGTGCGCGCTTGATGACAGCCGCCTCTCTTATGAATTCATCTATTTGGGTAGGTGGATTTCGTACGAGGCCCGCAAACACTTGTTCTTTAACACCCCGAATTAGATGACGCACCTTCTTCGCTTTGGGCACGTGAGGGTAAGCTCGACGGAACAGATGGATCATACCCTCTGCGTACATGGCGGCTGTTTCATTGGGTTTTTGCACGCGGGCCTCAATCACTTGCTGTGCGCGATCCCGTCGGCCAGAGATCAAAAATGTAGCGAAGAGGATTTGATGGAAGTCTTCCCAAGATTGGAATGTAGCCTCGCGGTTCTCATACCACGTGCGAGCGCTATCTTCTAGTGCGAAATATGCGCGGCCAAGTTTGTGCTGTTCGCTCCGGTGGTTGGATACAGCGACCCGTTCGAACTGTTCGAGCCAGTCCTCGACATCCTCGTACTCTTCACCACGGAAAACTTCAGGAACGCGAGGATGTTCAAGAGTTACCTGCGAGGGAAGAGTGGTCTGCGATGGCGGGATAACCGTGGATGTCGTTGGAGCTGCCATGCTGGAAAGAGGCGGAACAGGTGTGCACTCGGGACTTAGGCCTAGTAGGCGCTGACTGAATCGGTGCACTGGAGTCGTGACGAGGGGCTGAGTCTCTGGACTAGGTGAACGGGTCCGAGCAAGACTATCCTGCATCAGGTTGTAGGCTCCAGCACCTCCACCAGTGTCAAGACGTCAAAACAGAGGTCTTGCTGCAGAGATTGAGACACCAGAAGAAGGTCAGTTCTTTTAATAGAACGCGCAAGAGAGTTCTTCTTTTTGATCCATTTCCTTGTACCTCATGGCACATGCACAACTGCCATTGTCTTTCTTTTTGACAAGCACGTGACAATATATATATATATATATATATATATATATATATATATATATATATATATATATATATATATATATGTATATATATATATATATGTCACGTAAGAAGGTGCGACGGTTGGTAGAAGCCGAGGAGGAAAAAGTCAGAATAGAATAAACATGGCGTATGAGCCAGGCCACGTCTCCCAGTCATCATAGCGTCAGACGAGTCGACAGGATGAAGACCTTGCAACCACTTCATCAACCGGCCGTCATCATCGAAGACCTCAGCGATACGCAGTGACTGAACGCGGACCACAGAAGTGCATCAGCATTGGACACCGTTGCAACCATCATGACGGAACCATCGACGGACCTTCCGATCCCCAAGTACATCGGAGCAGCGGACGATGGACCCATGCTGGACTGGTTCTATCTGTTAGAGCTCCACGCTACGACTGCATCATGGTCGCAACGGGAGATGGTCGCCAACTTTACCGACTACGTCTCCGGTGAGGCCTTCCATTTCTACCTCACCCATATATTTCAAAACGACGAGTCGTGGGAAAAGATCAAACAAGAAATGATCGTTTGGTTTAAAGAATTCAATGGCGACTACGACGAAGAGTTGCTTATAACCCACCATTCACAGACAACCGCACTCGGCCGTCACAGTCAAAAGAAGCCTTCACGCATTGACCTACCTCCTGCTTTTCCATCGCGTGGATCATCGGTCGCTCACAATGCCCACCTCGCATGTCACACGCTCGCTATGGTCGGAATAGAGCAGAAAAGCTCGGAGCATACTTAGTCAAGCCCGGCACCTACATTTCAATTTCATGCGCGAGAAGAGCTCGCATCGTTCGTTGCACAGAAACACAGTCATTCCCAACTAGAATCTGACCCAACCACGCCCGTTGCGATGTCGCCATTGAGAACACAGCTATCTGAAAGCACAAACACCGGAGGCTCGGAAGCAACTCTTACAGGTTGCCAGGTGCCAGAAGCCTACGCAACGAATGCTGTCGCAGGCGCCTCTAATTGTTTCTTCATTCAAATCTGTCCTACCAACTTCACTGCCTGAAAAGCGTTACGACAGCGCACAGACTACCAGCTGCCGACTGGACACTACATCAGTTTGTAAAGAAAACCGGCATGATGTTCAAGAAGCGCTCCCACCTCAGCACGTTCCAGTACAACCGCAGCAACTCCAGCAAAAGTGAGTCCAAGAATTCGAGACACTCCAACAGTTACGGCAACAAGGACGACGACGCAATGCGAGCCTCTTAAAGCAAACTCGAGACGTTAGGCATATACGCATAAGGTGTCGACGCCACAAACGCGTTTTGCACAAGAGATCAAGACGGCGCCTACGATTACAGCTTTGAAACCACAGAAAATGACAAAAAAGACGAAATGTATCAACTGTAGAATGCAGAGACCAAAACACCATTCCGGCAGCCGCGACCATCGCACTCGCAAACTGGAAGCACACCGTCTGTTCCTACCACGACACACAATTCGACGCCTTCGACACTCGAACTTGAAATGCTACAGGAACTCCCAACCTTGCCCGTTCCTCACAAGAACTCAACCGATGTCATCACCAGTGCAGATCTCCAAGGTATGGGTATGCCATACAGCACGCAACAGCCACCTTCGTCCACCCAATTTCTCTTAGATATGGCCGGACTCTTTCTCTCTGCTGTGGATTTTTGTGCGAGTTAAGGAGATCACTTCTGAAATGTAACTACGGTGCATTTTGACATTTTTAGCTTTGACACTCTACGTTTTTGTTGTTTTGTTAAGTGTCTGACGCGACTTCTTCCGGGGGGAGGGGGAATCATGTGACGTAAGAAGGTAGCGACGGTTGGTAGAAGCCGAGGAGGAAGAAGTCAGAATAGAATAAACATGGCGTATTAGCTAGGCCACGTCTCCCAGTCATCATAGCGTCACACACACACACACACACAAACACACACACACACACATATATATATATATATATATATATATATATATATATATAAACTACGATTATGTAGGAGGAATAATCTAAGACCTTCAGTGCTCTTTGGGTGCTGCTAATATCTAGACTCGCAGTATTTAATGACAAGTTACATTATCGTTTTACTACCTTGACAGCGCAACAGTTCTCGAAGTTTTACTACTCTAAGAAGTACACACAAATATATATACATATATATATATATACATATATATATATATATATATATATATATATATATATATATATATATATATATATATATATATATATATATATATATATATATATATATATATATATATTTATATATATATATATATATATATATTTATATCTGATGAGGTACACCTACCTGTACCTGATGAGGTACAGTACGTAATTGTTATATATATTATTTCACGTATTGCAAACATTAATGTCGACTTAAAGTTGTAGCGCATTACAAATAGTGTATAGCCACGGCCACGTCTGTGTAGAGCACAAGAGGAGCCGGTTTTTGCTCTGCGGGGTGAAATGGCGAGGCAGTTTCGGGCTCTGATGTGGTCAGCCTGACAGCTAGGGCGAGCATGCTTCTAATACAGCACTTCAAAGCCTGAAACTGCTTCGAGGTTTCCCCCGTGGAGCGAAAACTGGCTCCTTGCGTGCTCTACACAGATGTGGCCCCGGCTGTACACATGAGATTGTTGTGGATAATTGTCTAAATAAATGTACGGATACCTTGATATCATGTGCGAGTGTCCGTTTTGTGGCATTCTCAATTGATTTTGAGCACACAGTATTCTTCAACGTACTGCCCAATGTCATTTGATTATTATCGCGAAATCATCGACCAAAAACTACTACACCAACACGTACTGAAATACTCTTTCTACGACAGGGTAGTGTTATAGAAACTTCGCTTACTCTTTTTGCTGTTCCTTAAGCTACGACGACTCCTGCCTGAGGAAGCTGTTTGAAAGAAGCAGTGCGATGTACCTGCTTAGTTTAACACATATTCTCCAGCAATTTTGTAATCTCCAGAAGATAAGATCCCATAAAGAATGAACGTAGTCGCAACAAATTTAGGACTCAAAATAGAAAGAAAGTGTGCAGAGTTTGTCGTAGGCGTGATTTTTATAGAAAGGAAACGCAACGAGATAACGAAGAGTGCACATTCTTGGTTTTGACTGATTTAAAACGTGCCGCTAGGTAAGACGACTCTCGCGCGATAACGTTTATGTCCCGCGCCACTGCAGCCTCAAGTACATGGACGTGGGCGTTCTTGCACATCAACCATATGTGTTTGCGACCGCAGTTGCTAGGTTCTGAGTCAGCTTCATCCAATAAAAGGGGCGTGACACTCACCTGATTTGCGATCATTCTACGGCGGGTTATGCGTAGACGCTGATATGCGAGTAATGACATATTCGAATCCCACACGATTCCTACGCGTAATCTTGCCAAATGACCTCAACTTCAGTCTTTCTCTTGCTGAGCCTAAATATCCCAAATAAGTCATGTGTAGCAAATTTTATGGCGTACGGCAGCGTTGTAACGACGTAGCCAATTGAGGAGAAAATGACCCACCTAATGATGCATGTCATGAATATGATTTTGTTCGAGCGGCCAGACTTGCTCTGCGGCGCGACACCATGCGGCCGTTGCGAGTTGTGATGTGACGTGCACAGGAGCATGCGCCGCTGTACAGACATGCAGTCATGCTTCTCGTGGGCGCCGACGGTAGGTGTGCTTGTTTAGCCGAAGATCCACGCTCCCTCGGGTCGCTTTAAAACGATGCACGTTTCGACTGATAAAACGCCCCTGCATCACCATGCACGCTTAGCTGTGGCTGTTTCGAGGCATGTGATTATATGAAGATCTGATAATAGAAAAGCCACGTGACAGCATACTAGATGGCCGCAAAATTAAACCGGCCAAAAAGAGTGCGTCGTTCATGCAGGCAGGTGTTATCAGTCGAAACGCACTTCGTTTTACAAAATAAATATGATAAAAGTACTATGAGCGAGCGAGGGTCTTCGGTTAAACAAGCACACCTTCTAACATTGTCACCCATGCAGAGCTGGCCTGCATGTTTGATGGCCACACATGCTCCTGTGCACGTGACGTCACAACGCGCAACGGCCGCCAGGTGTCGCGGCCCAGAGCAAGGCCCGCTGCTCGCGCGCTATACATAAACGTGGCCGTGGCTGTACACTAGCTTATTATTATGTATACCTCCAAAATATCGTAGTTTCTGCGCGTCGAAATTTCAAATACGTATTTGTGCTTCTGAATAAACGTCGTAAAAATGAAAACCTTCCGTCCGAATGCTCTTTAAGAGTGCGTACTTAACTGTTTAGTCACGTGCTGTTTGCCGTAAGCACACTGTTTGCCGTAATACTAGGGTAAAATGCGTGGAAGTTGCCCTCAGAAAGTGCAAAGAATATAAATTGGACACTTTGCTGATACTATTGCAAAAACATAATAAAGGAACCAGAACGGTTCTTGCCTACTTCCTTAGACCTTTCTCCACTCCAGCGGGAAAGAAGGAAAACATGAGTTCCGGGAACTTTGCTCGCTCTCTTAAAGTATACTCTCTCAAAAATACTCAAAATAGGTGATGCGTGTGCGGCTTTTCAATAACGCTCAATTTAATGCAGTTGCCGTCTAAGCTTCACTTCTTACGAATCCATTAAGTGCACTTGAATTCCCCTTTGTTTTCAGCCGTTTTCTTCTTCCGAACTCTTTTCAATCTTAACACGGCCTTTGCTGTGTGACAAAACTTCACTCAAAGCTTTTTTATTGATTCTTTAGCTGTGTAGGTTGTGACAGACATCGCGCTTTAATTTACCTGCTACGTTTCTTTGTGCTTCTCTGGCCTAAGATAAGTGCATTTCTGATCCATGCGTACATCTTCAAGGAGCATTGGTCGACGCAGCATGGCAGTGCGGTGCTATGGTGGCAGTGACATTGACGAGTGCGAGCTTTTCTCTTTTACGGTGGGTCTTTTTATTTGTTTCGCCGAGATACCGCCTCTCCTGGAGACTGTGAATTCGAAAGTATTTGAATTCTGAATCTTACTCCGCAGCACTACTTCTTTTCTGCTTTTTTTTTTACTGAACGATGGAGCGAGTTTAAGGTAATTGGCCGACAATTTTTAAGAAGAAAATCAGAAATATATAACTTTGATGCACTGCATATGGTTAACGTGTGCCTCGGAGGGCAGCTCTGTGCCACCCCGTTTAGTGCCGGCACAACCGGCAAAACGTTGACTTCCACCAAATGATCAAATGATAGGAAAAGGAGAACTACGTCGCAGATCTCACCTGTAGAAGGAGTAAGTGCGAAACGACAGAATTTAATCAATCGGAACTTTGGGTCATGCAAAACCTGCTCTGGCAACCGCGTACTATCAGAACCATGCTCATTAACATTTTTAAACCTGCATCTTAGCACTGGTTACAGCTGTAGTATACGAGGAACAAAAAGGAAGTCAAGGAAACAAAGGCACAACGTCAGAAACGGGTAGCATTAGTGCACACTTGTTTAGCTTAGCAGTAGATTTTGCGTTCTTCGCATCAAATCCCGTTCATGCAATCACATGAATGAGTGAGTGAGTGAGAAAGTGAGAACAACTTTATTATGATCCAGTGCAGACGCTGAGGTTGCCACGCGTCACCCGGCTACTCCCACGTGGGGACCAGCAGGTCTAGCCTGACGGCCCTGTCGTGGGCACTTTGGATGGCCAGGCCTTGGTCCTGAAGCTCTGGGCTGCGCAGAAGCGCATCCCACTCGGCTTTGCTATAAGCCGCTCCAAGCGACCCGCACTCCCAGAGCATGATTGCTAATATAGCGGTCTGCCCGCAAGCGGCATCTGGGAATTTGTGAGGATAAATTGCATTTAGGTGTGCTAATGACGGGTACGAATGGGTTTGAAGTAAGCGCAACGATACGGCCTGTGCTCTATTGAGTTTTGAATGTGGCATTGGGAGTGTCCGCCTCACCATGTAATAATACTTCGTAATCTCGGTGTGTGTGGTAGGTGTGTCTTTATGTACCGCGTCGTCGGCACTGGAGCCGTCGCCCAGGTCGAGAGCAGCGCGGTCAGTGAGCGCACGCGCTGCTGTGTGGTCAGACTCGTTCGCGTTCAGTGCAACTTTGTTTTTGGAGCAGACATGTGTGGGGAACAAATATATGGTGTCAGGGACAATCCTATCAACGCTGGAGCTGGTGGTGGACAACCGTATCGCTGTGAACTGCGTGACGCATTTTCATGTTGCCTAATTCATTGCGTACGAATTTTTAATGGCATCTTAGCTTCCGAAGGCGCATCACACACCAATGAATACATACGCTTCTTCATTGCACGTGGAATGCTTGGAAACTGCTTTGACAGCAAGTATAGATAGGTTTTCGCCGAAGCAACCTTGTGAGAGGCCTATATTTGTCATTGCTATACTTCGAAATAGCACCGTCCGCTGCGTGCTGCCTTCTTTTTTATTTCCTGTTTCTCCATGAGTACGTAAATTGTGAGTACAGAAACTTCATAATAATTACTCGAAAAACGTTCTTTAAATAGAGGACGTCAGTAAAGGATGGAAAGAAGGTGGTGCGTCTTATTTCATCACCACGCGTTACTAAGCATATATAATATAACCAGTACTGCCCGCAGTGCCCTGCCCTGGCGCAGTGGTCTAGCGGCTAAAGTAATCGGCTGTGCACCCGCAGGTGATGGGATCAAATCCCGGCTGCGGCGGCTGCATGTTTGATGGAGACGAAAATGCTGCGGGCCCATGTGCTCACATTTGTGCGGACGTTAAAGAACCCCAGGTGGTCAAAAATTACTTAGCCCTCGACTGCGGCGTCTCTCATAATCGTAAGGTGGTTTTGGGACGTTAAACCCCACATATCTATCTATCCGAACGCTGTGCCAAATATAGTCAGATATATGCATATTATTATAAGCTATGTCAAAGCACGTGCACGAGTTATGAAGACGCTTTAACGTTACTCTGATATTAAGAAGCAACTAACTGCATGAGAACATGGTAGGATCATTCTACTTTCGTTTGGAAAATGAAAGCATACCATGAAAAATGTATATCAAGCAAGTAAGTGCATTGTATTTATTTCCGTCATTTCCTGTAGATCAGGTACACAAGCGTTGCAATTACAGCGACCTGTCTTGGCAGCATTTGCGAATCAGCCTCTGGTATACCCACAGTTGTGTTGGCTCCTTTCTTGCGATCCCGCTTCGCCGATGATATAAAAAGAGAACTAAGAGTGGGCTTTGGAATTGTACGAGGGCGGCGGCAAACACAAACTACAACTCGAAGTGATCTGTGATCACTGTACTTTGTTTTGTTGTTTTACGTTATGAACGATGATGTAGATACATATATATATATATATATATATATATATATATATATATGTATATATATATATATATATATATATATATATATATATATATATATATATATGGTAGAAACATATACGCGCACACAGATGCTATATCATTAAAACGAAGGTTGGTAAAAGCTAGAAGCTGATGCAGGGCAGTAACTAAGAAAGATGATTAGTTACCACGTGGGAATTGATAGACGAGCCTGTCCTGGTGCCTGAAGATATAAGGTCAGCTCTTGTTTTTCCTTTTTTGTCTAGATATAACAATGACATTGGGCCAACGAAAAATGAAGGATGTATTGATGTAGGTGCAGAAAATACGCAACAAAAGAGTAGACCAAGTGGGACACGCGCTAGGATTCATGAGATGGATAGACTCAGCGCTGACAAGATGAAAGAGGTCTCTGTGAAGAATGTGGTCAGTGGAGTACAAGTGCGCAGTGAAACAATCTATATTTTGTGCCCCTTTTGTTTGCAGTGTGCGTCCTATATTTATTTCGCAGGCTGCAAATTGTTGATTTCGCCTTCGTTTCTGCATGTTCTCAATGCTGTTATTTTTGTATTTTGCAGTCAATATTTATTTACCAGCACCGTTGCTTGCGAGCTGCTTTTATAGCATAGCAACTTGTTTAGTGAGCAATTAGCTTTAAACTTGAAGGTAATCAAGAGTCTAAGTTTCCTTTAGCTCGAACTCAGACTCGGTCTAAAGATTGTGTGATGAACACTCATTTTTTTCAGCCTGACTAACATTATTGTCTAATGGTTATCTTCTTCAGCCTACTTTTCTTGGTAATACTGCACCCGAATTGTACGAAACCTATAGGGTTAAATGCACGTCCTGCAGAACAAAAGTAAAGTTTTCCATCTCATTGTTAAGTTATGTGATAATTGTTCTCAAGTGACACCCCCGGTAGTATTTAGGCTTGTAATTGTGAACCGTGAACCGTTATCTGTTGTGGCCATTTAGCAGTTACTCTGTGACGCTATTAACCTCGAATATGTGAGTTTGGCTCCCTATACCAGCAGCCGCATCTCAACGGGAAGTGCAGGGAAAGACTTGCACATAAATTCATATGCTTGCTTCACAAACCCTGGCTACTCGTCTAATCCGTTAAGGCACAATGCCCTCATTAAGTTTTCTCGCGGCTAAAAAGGAATATAAAGAGATTTTGTTTTTAATTCTCTCACAGGGTCAGGTATAGCACTTACAAAAATGCTTATAGAGATTTAATTGAGGCTAAATTGACTTTTTTCCATAGAATGTACAGTGCTTAAATAAAACGTCTGTTGAGTTTTCCTATTGAGTTACACAAGAATATTGGCCATCGTGTTTCTATGAATATCAATTTTTGCGGATGAATTGAGCGTTTTTTGAGCGAGTCAAAAGGAATAATTGACCAGCTAGTGACATTCAGTATGTAGTGTCAAAACAATTTAGCGGAGTGTTTATTCAACCCTTATTGTGTTCGGTCAAAATCACCAATGAGCAAGCATGCTATGCATTTGTAAAAAATTCACGCTAACATTTCTGCGAAATTCGCCACTTGATTATTTTGTTTCAGAAGCGCTACCGAATCAACTGCTATCAGTTCATTCTTTAAGCGGTTACTAGCAATGAAGTAGGGTTGATCACTGAAAACTCGTCCGAGTGACAATTTCTTGTCGCGTGCGTTACTTCAATTGGAAACACGCTCAGTTCCTTAATCAAGGTATACAGTGGGTGATAATCATGAATTAGAACACGGGTACACAATTCCCATGAATAATACCACAAACGCACATACACAGTGATGCACGGTGTTCTACAAATTGTTCAAACCAAGAAGCAAAACAAAGATCTGCTAGCGTCTACTTTTATTTTTACCGAAACGACCATAGAGACAGCTAGGATCATTGAGTTGGTGGAGCACCTTTTCCCGAATAACTAGGGTGAGGCGTACCTGTAAGAAATGCAAAAAAAGAGAGAAGGCCTTGTTATAACAATAAGTATCCAGGAGAGGAGGGCTCAATATTGTAAACCCGAATAATTATGCAGTTGAATAGTCTAAGAACATCCTACGCCCAATACTTTTCGGTTTTCCGAACTTACGAATAAAACGTATGAAGCAAACAAAAATGACAAACTTACCTTCAAAATAATCAACTGAGGCACGTGGTTTGCAGATCCAGCAAATACAGTGAATGTTGATCACAAATCAAGGTGACGGCGTCTATTATTGTAGTTTGCAGAATAGAAGCTGCGCTGGTGTCTTGCATGTAAGCGAGCTGGCCGTTTTTCTGATGGAAGGTTGCGACGTTTGGTCTGTTGAATAGCCGTGCCGCCGGCACAAATATCCATGTACCGTAACAATTGCATCACATGCGGCGAGGTAGCTTCTTCACTTTTCAACAGATAGTCTGGGCAATTCATGACACTCACTTTCCCCGACTTCAGGGCAAGAAAAATCAAGTGACAAGCACGAGCCGCACGTGTGACTCCGGTGAGCCATTGTGAAGAAAGATGTGCGGTATAGAGGGATACACAACAAGCGCAAAGCGGCCATCTCAAACTTACACTGCACACGGGTGTAACTGGCAGCTATAACTGTGGAGCTTGCTTGAGAACTAAGTTTCAAGTTTTTATAACGCAATGATAAACATTCTACAAATTATTCTTTTCTTATTCTACTTTCTTGATCGCCACAGCAAAAGGGCTCAGGCACCTTTTAACCCATCCAGTTCCATGGTTCTGCACGTGCAACCACCACCGCTCTATACTTGCTAAAAGAAAAAAACTGGTCAGACCGGTGAGATGTTGAACAATGAAGTGCACTTTCCATAGCCCAATAACATCCTCCACGCGAGTCAGCAGCAGGGGAAGAAGGGCCCAACCTTTGAAAGAAGCGGCGAATCTGCAATCACTTCGCGTAGAACTGATACCACGACACATCTTCTCCGCATGTTTACCATACGTCTGAAAACGGCACCATACTTTTATTATTAAATATTTAAATAATAATATAATACGAACCATAATATTTATAAAGGCCCTGTCTCTCAATGAACAAAATCTGCGTCGCTATAAAGAATGAATGAACTATATTTTTGCTAATCCAAGAAGTCAAATTTTTTTTCGCGTCAATGAAGAAAATGCATGTACCACACTTGACTGCCATGCGCTAGTGTGTGTGATAAATGTCGGTGTACGCAATTCAGAAACACGTGCGTCGGACAGCTAGTACCTGAAAACATTTACTTGCGTACAGTTTTATGTAATACATTGCTACTTCCCGGAGCGCTGCAACTCTATGCATAATGCAGGGACCATAATGACGAATGCATCGTGCAGAAATATACCTGCAATAAAACTGCAGAGCACGCACGGACACACACACACAGACACACACACACACACACGTTTTGTGCATTGGGCTGCTGATGTTGATGTAGCTAGGTGTCAACATCCATCATCAGCTACCCTCATTGATAGTGAACAATACTAGGTCAATTAAACGTGTACTGACTGTGGTTCAGTTGAACGTTTCTTAAAGCATGCCAATTAAATATGTAGTGACTGCAGTTCAGTTGAACATTTCTTAACGCATGTCAATTAAAGCTGTAGTGACTGCGGTTCAATTGAACATTTGCTAACACATGTCAATTTAAATTGTAAAGAGTGAGAGTGAATTGACTTTTTTGTAGCACATGTCAATTATATTTTCATTGAGTGCACTCATCAGAAGATGCCGTTTAATTGACCATCTATTGAGTCAAAAAGGCCTCGGTACGTGGTGAATTGTAACTCAAAACCCATTTTTGTAAGGGAGTACGACAAGTTTTCAAGTGCACAGTTTATACTTGTTTTGAAAAGCACGCAAAGAGGTGATTGTTCTAGCGGAAATAAGAAGAATTGTTTGTTCGGCAAGTTGGTACAAACTCAGTAAACTTTAAAGCCACAAAACCAGCTCTCTGTTTCTGTTTTCACTGCTCTGCTTTATCGACTTTAAAGTTGTGTGTTTTGTAGTTTACTAAGTCCTAACAAAAGCTGACCGTCGAAAGTTCTTTGCCCCCTTCAGCTTTTTGGAGTGTATTTACTTTTACAAGATTTAATGATGTTGAAAAAAATAAAAGTTGAAAAACATAAACTGGACAGACACACACCCGTGGACTTCAATACCTCACCTCGACCTTTGTCCACGTGGTACTCAGCCAGTCTTTGGACACGTGGGATTGAGAAATGCGAGGCAGCGTCGATTTTTTGGTAATAGAACCTGAACAACGCAGATAATGCCAAGCTACTGGTAGATAGAAGTGTATTTCGGGCCCTCGGGTACCATGGCCTAATGACATAGAAACTCTATAAGCACAAGACTCAAAAATAAAGGGCGACACGAGGCCGAGTTGAAGTTTCTAACTAGCAGCTAATTTATCTGCGTCTTTCTCTCCTTCCTCTGTTCTGCCCAGACGCCGGTGGTCTTTGTCTAAAAGTTTAACAAGGATATAGTTGCTCTTTCCGCCGTAGCAAAAAAGTTCAGTAATGTAAGTGTGCCGGTTAATACACATGGGAGAAAACTGTGATAAAATCAACAGCTGGATTCCCTTCCTCGGATGATGTTTTGAATATAGTTTTCTAAATATCTTGCTGACGACTTCTCACAACATGACAATCGCTGAGGAAGTATAAAAGTAGAGTTTACCAGTATTTCTCGGAAGACAGTAGCGCTATGGTAAAATACCCAGTCACTAACGCAAATTCACTAATTGTTACATTAGTATAGAACGCGGTGGCGCAGATTAGAAAGGACATTCCAAGTTTCATTTAAACTTTAAAATGAACAGTGTTCAAGGTAAAAAATTTCAATAGACTGAGACCGCAAGAATACCCTTTAAAAGAATGATCTATCGCGTTTAGGTTTCTTCACCTCTTCACTCTGATAGAATAGAGGAAGTCCCCTAAGATTACAAGTTCATCTAGTGCGAATTTTGAGAGCAGCTTCGGGTTGTGGTGACGCCAAGTGTTTTTAAGTTTCGGCTATCCACTGTTTTAGTGACGTAATATTTGCTGAACAGTGCTACAGAAACTACTAGTCCTCGAATGGTATACTTACACCATTCTGTACATTGCTGAGATCACGACCCAATGGAAACACCGACAGCCGCTTTACAACAAGCAAAGCCAGCGTGTAGTGCACGTGTCAGCGCTGCATGTTTTCGAGCTGCGACCAAGGAGGTGCAAGCTCACGTGGCGGAATAAAAGAAAAACGTGCTTGTAGGCATGTCAGTCATAATGCCGACAGCCTTTACATTCACTCTCATTCATCCCCGTTAACTATCTTATGTCCTTGCTCGCTCGATCGGTTACTCCGGCTCCAGACTTCAACGGTGACACCCTCTTGCTAAGAGCGGCACGCTATTATCTAGGATTTAAAAAAAATTTGAGCCACGGGAATTTTTTCCCAAATAGCAAAATGACAAGCCAGAGCCCGCATTACAAGCGACAGCTTTCATTTCGAGAACGTCCAATTTGGGCTTCCGTAACCTGATTGCACTCACGTCGATTTGCCGACCAGACCATCTTTTGTGTGCGGGGTACTGTCGTATTATCCGCTAAGTCTCCGTGATGGGACTCCCGTCTGAGGAGTCGGTGAAGCGCCCACATTATTATTGGTACCAATCTGCAAAAGTCAACTTCCATTAGAGGTGGAACCTCATAGGAAATTTAATTCTACAAAACGTTATGTGCACGGCAGCAGAGTTCCGTGCACTTTTGTTTTGTTTAGTATTTAACCCACGGGTAAAAACCGACAAATGAATGAACATAAAACGCAAAACTCTGGCCTTTAATATGAAAACCTCACTCATCTCACATCACAAGAAAACAGTACCGGCCACTGTAACAACAGGTTTTGTCACGCTGCTGGTATTTCTACTGCGTCAGTTGAATCTTTCTAGTGGTGCCAAGATTTATTACAAGTGGATAAATGAAATGACTAGTGGTCTAGTGGCTAAGGTACTCGGCTGCTGACCCGCAGGTCGCGGGTTTGAATCCCGGCTGCGGCGGCTGCATTTCCGATGGAGGCAGGAATGTTGTAGGCCCTTGTGCTCAGATTTGGGTGCACGTTAAAGAACCCCAGGTGGTCAAAATTTCCGGAGCCCTCCACTACGGCGTCTCTCATAATCATATGGTGGTTTTGGGACGTTGAACCCTACAAATCAATCGAAAAGACTACAAGTCATCATTAGATAATACTTGTCAAAGCAAGCTATTGACGCAATCTGAAACTGGCATGAATAAAAAAGCATTCAGTTCTAGGATTGTTTGTAGCATTAAATATATTCAGGATAATGATGAATGATTTGAATAAGAAACAGTGAATATAGGCTGTTTCCTAAAACTAAGCACTCGGATTGGTTGCGCAAAATCTACAACAGCAACAGTGATATCCATTACGACAACAACAATGTTGTTCATACGAATTTCTAAAGCGTATTGACTTAGTATATTAATAATAGTACTATCTAAATATAATTTTAGGCGTTTAAACCGTCCTGATCTTGTGGACCAAATGGAATCTTTTTCATTATACTAAGGCTTATGGTAGTATCTTTGCCCCAGTGCTGACTATTATGTATAATAACTGTCTGAACGCTTCCAAGTTTTCAAGCATGTGAAAAATGGCACGTGTTTTTCCAGTATCAAAGTGGGGCTTTTATTGTGGGCCAATTTAAAACTGATCTTTCGAATTATCCCTCATTTTTTTCTCCCTGTGCCACGTCGAAGATCTTGGAAGTGGCTTTTGCCAGCGTATGGGATGTTAGCATAAATGATTCCTTGATTCATTATTAACACGGATTTCGCTCTGGCGGCTCAACAACACAAGTCTTGCTATTTTCATGACGCAAATCTCCCCACATATTTCTCAGAGAGAACAGGTTGATGTAGTCTACTGTGACCTAAGCAAGGGTTTTGGCGTAGCCATCCACTCACTGTTTTTGTTTAAGCTTGCGCGCTTTGATGCTGACTCATTCGTTTTGAATATCCTGCGCAGTTATCTGCTTATTAGATATAATTATGTTGCCATAAACTGTCAAACGTCTCGCTTGTACAAAGTCTCTAGCGGAGTCTCTCAAGAGTCGCCATTAAGTGAACTCTTAATTTTAATTTACTGAAACGATGTTTTTCACAAACTCATTATTAATATCTTCTATATGTTGATGGCATCAAGATAATAAAGGAAGTTCACTCAGTTAACGACTGTCACTTGCTACAGTGAGATTTGTGTTCTTTCTCTGATTGGTGTGATAATAAGCCCTGACTACCGCAAAGACAAACTTCATGAGTATATCTCACAAAACTTTCATCGCATCAATTCCGTACTAAATATTACCATGTTAATATGTGAGTCTTATGAATTCAGTGATGTATAGGTGTTCTTTTTGACAGCATACAAATTTTTTTTGCTCCCACTAAACGTGCTCCCATGCCTGGCCTTCGTTCTCCGGGCTTTGTTTGCAAAATTTCTCGAGGATTTAGTTCTCATAGAGCCTGCCAGAAATTGTACGCTGCAGTACGTCTTCCTTAACTTGACTATTTCATTTATTTCATTTCATTTCATTTATTCAACCTTAAGGGCCCGAAGGCATAAATAAGGGGGGGGGGGGGTCATACATCCAGGTTGTAAGTTCCTAAGCAATGAAACAATATGTGGGTACATACTGATTACAATGAATGAGCAAATAAAGAACACAAGCGGATAATAACACACATAACAAAACATAAAAAATAAAATAGGCGATACATAAATTCTGGAAGTACAGTAAAACAACTATAAGCGCAATATGTAATGTGCTGTTAGGACATCGTATTTGGATTTTGGAAAAGAGTTAGTTTTTCGCGAAATGTTGAGCTATGCATCTGTGATCTGGAATGACAACACTAAATCTAGCAGTGACGCCATTGAGCAAGTCCAGAAAGAATTCATAGGCATTTATAACCATCCTTTCGCTACAAATCACTGTATATCTCGTTGTAACACTGCAAGAATATTTTCACTGCCATCATTTCACTGCCGACAAAACGGCGCTGACCTGTTATTTTTACAAACTAGTTTGCGGTATGATATCCTGCCCTTTACTTCTCAGTTGTGTAAATTTTCAGATTCCGCGTAAGTTAACCAGAGAGAATCGACCACTCGATGTACCTGCCAATTTTTTTTCAACACTATACTGTTCGCAAAATACAAACTTTATATCATGTTAACTTTCGTCATATTGATGTTTTTAACAGTCCACTGTCATTGTTTTTATCTCAGCTCTGTCTTTTCTTGACGCAGTTTTACAATATGTACACAATCTTTTCATTTCCTACTACAAGAAAGATTTATGCATATATAGTTTTGTACGGCCATTATATTTCTCACTCCCTTTCCTATGTTCTAGCTTGTGGTTTTTATTCTCCCATTTTGCGCTGATTTAGGTTTGTGGGTTTTCAGTGTTTTATTTGATTTTTCTGATCAGTGTCTCCATCGTATTGTTTAATTGTATTGTTTTAACTTTGCATCCACCTGCAATAGGAGCACATGGTTGTTCCATGGCACGTTAAATGAATATATGATTGATTGATTATTATTAATAACACACCCTATTTATGTAAAGAGAAAACATCTTGACAGAGGAATGGGGGGAAAAACAGGCTGACATCTGGCTTGGTAGTGTGTATATTGTTTAACCTGACGTCTTCTAGCAATATTATTGAGTCATTGAATGTTGAGTTACATAAAATGTACAACATACAACACTTAGTTTACCAAATAAATGAATAAATGAATAAATAAACATGCTAAAGCTCCTGCCTATACGTTGATGCAAAGAATTCGATGGTGAAAAATTGGCAGGCTCCACGTATTTTAAAACCCAAATCCGCATGCTTCGCATACGGACTCAAGGTAACTGTGTTGTAATTACGTTATTGAGTGCAATGCAATGAAGTGGAGGTAATGATATGTACAAGAACAATCACATGCATATAAGTTAAGCAGCACATGTGTTTCATGCAACCAGTTGTTTACGGTTGGGTAACGATGCCAACAGCAACATGGATATTAGTAAAACTTATAGAAATAAGTTGAAATGAATTGCTGGTGCTCGCGGCGATGGTAGCCCTTGAAATTGCTACATAAATCTACTTCAGCGGATGGTGGCTAACTACAATTGAGGCTAACCCGACGTGCCGACTGTATCATAAGACTACATACGCAATGTTTATAAAATTGTATAACCATCCCTGCATTCCCAACTGACGCTTCACGATCCAATCAAAGCGGATGATTGGACTAGTTGATTATTCATGATCGATGTATACTGCGTGGTAAAAACATGGACAAGAAGGAGAAAAGCACGCACACAGACAATCAACCGCACAGCGTTTATTTATCACGCAGTGGGTAAATGTAAGACTAACAGAAAAACAATCAAAGAACAAATTAACATTTTAACAAACAACAAGACTGCCCCTCAGCGGCGGTCTAGTGGCCAAGGTACTCGACTGCTGATCTGCAGGTCGCGGGGTCGAATCCCGGCTGCGGCAACTGCATTTCTGATGGAGGCGGAAATGTTGAAGGCCCGTGTGCTCAGATTTGGGTGCACGTTAAAGAACCCCAGGTGGTCAAAATTTCTGGAGCCCTCCACTACGACGTCTTTCATAATCATAGGGTGGTTTTGGGACGTTAGACCCCACATATGAATGAATCAACAAATAACAAAATTAATTAGCCCAAAGCACAGGTCAAAATAACGCAATTATTACCCACATCAGCTACTTGCCAGATACTGAAGCTCTTTATCTAGGAGAGCAACCGACTGTTTGCTTAAGCAGTTTGCAAGTTTCCGTGCCATTTTCTCTTCTTCAGTGGTCATCCGGGTGTGGTCGAGTTTGTGCTCGTGCAATGCAGCTGTATTTTCGAACTGCGCATGACATCCACACCTGCTGGTATACTGAGGCAAGAAACGTACCTTCATTGTCATTGCATACATTTCGCGCGTGTTAACGCAGGCTCTCATAGAAGCATGCACTGCACTGCACGCTTGATAGTCTGCAATTGTCCTTGTCTGCTTCTAGCCCGTGTTTCCTACCACGCAGAATACATCAATCATGCTTCATGAACATTACCGTTTATTTGAAAGGCAGTAGACTAACCTGGTGTTATTCTATGGTAGAATATTTCATTGCTTGACAGAATTCTGGGTTTTTATTCTTGCAGGCACCCTAACAATTTTTTTCATAAAAATTTCGGCTAGTGAACGAAGCCGATGTAGTATTTTTCTTGACGCTAAAGCGTTAAAACTACCGATGTGTGTTCGACAGTCACCTCTGGCGTTTACCCCCACACCAGTAGCGAGCACGTAGACCATGGGGACTGCTTCGAACGAATGCGGTTTATTAGAAGAAGCAAAGTAGCACGCGCTCGCTCCAGGTAGCGGTCTTAATTCTTCTTGTGGCGTTTGATTATGATATTTTATAGGCTCCCGCCCGCCCAATTTGAATTAGGATAAGCTCTCGCGGGCTATTTGAAACAACCCTCTATAAGGTATACGTGGTTCACCGATCTTCTCAGAAGTTCTTTTTTGCATGTGCGAAGCCGACAAGCTCTTGTTGTTCTGTCTCGCCCAGGGTAGAGTTTTTCTATCCGGCACATTTTCCAAAATGTTCTGGGAGCCTTGTCCTTAACCAACACCATGTCACCCTGTAAGAGTGGTTCTGCTAGCCGAGTCTTAGATATGACCATAGCTCCTATTTCCTTGATGTATTCTCGATGCCATCTTTTTCACCAAGCTCGCACTAGTTTGCATCTTATTCGCTATGCGTCTTCATTGTCACCGTTGTACAGTCTTGTTTGTCCGTCTCGAAGCTGTCGCCATCCGCCTATGATGTCTGCCGGCGTTAGTGGCATTAGCTCGTCAGGTTCTGCATTCATGTTGAGTGCTCCTTCACCTTCAACTTCTGCTACCACAGAGTGTAGCTCCTCTACCGATGCTGTACTAATCGACATTATCTTTTGCATCGATGTCTTCAGGCTTCTTATGAGGCGCTCGTAAAATTCTCCACACCACGGCGCGCACTCGGCTATCGTTTTCCACAGAATTAGTTGGCCACTGCAGTAATCCTTTAAGACCTTGTGTTTAATTGTTTCGAGCATTTGGTTGATTTCCTTTTCAAATTTTATAGATGTTTTGGCGTTTTCCAAGTAGATTACTGCTGGCATTACCCATCGAGCTGTAAATCGTTGTAATGCTTGTAGAAAACTTGACGATGACAAATCGTTGGTGATCTCCAAGTGTACTCCTCTCGTTACCGCGAAGGTGAATATCAGTACATATTTCTTCACAATCTGGTACTTGTCCTTTGCGTAAAGAGGTCCTGTGAAGGAAACTTGCGTAACATTGAATGTCTCTGCTTCGGTGACCGTCTGCCGGGAGTGGAGGTATGTTTTGAGTCGCCGGTCAGGAGTTATGCCTCTTGCAGACGACACATCTGTTCACAACTCTTTTCACTGCTTGTGTACCTTGCAATATCCAGAATTTAGTTCAAACTTGCGCTAGCGTCACTTGAACTCCTCCGTGTAATGCCATTTTATGCACGTGACGTATTAGCAGTTCCAAGAAATGCGCGTACTTTGGAAATACTATAAAGTGCTTGTTGAATTCTTGGCTGCACTGCAATTGTCCCTTCTGTGTGATGATTCCATCGTCATCAAGGCAGACTTCGTGTCCATTTATTTCAAATGATTCAGTGTTTGAATGGGCCTCACCCTTTGCTTGTCGCTGTGATATTTGGGTCTGTCTTATCCAATATTTCTCTGCATTTGTTACCTGTTTCCCTGTCAACGGCCCTTTGTCAATTTTTCTTCTTCTATATGCAGTCACTCTTATAAGCCTTCCGTATGATCAATACCTTTCGAATTCCAAGGTTGGCTCGATTTCGGCTCTTCCCATGCATTGATGACATTGTGTTTTATACTAGTCTTCCACGTCTGTATTCGTGCCAATTATGCCTGCGGAGTTCTTTTCCAGTGATGTTATCCATTTGGGACCATTCCACCATAATTTCGATGTTATCAATGCCTCCGTGCTTATTCCTCGTGTAAGTAAGTCAGCAGAGTTGTCGTCACTTTGAACGAATGACCAGCTTGCTTTAAGTGTTTTTTGTCTGATTTTTGCGATTCTGTTGGCAACAAAAGAATCCCTTTTGCTTGATCCCTTGTTCCAGTGAATCACAATCATAGAGTCTGTCAAGCAGTGTATTTCCTGGTATTTTTCATTGAAGTGACCTTTGATGTAGTCGCTTAATCTTGATGCTACCACCACTGCCATCACTTCAAGTAGTGCCAATGTCAGCTCTTTAATTGGAGCTACGCGGCTTTTTGCTGTTACCAACCTTGATTCTTCACTTCCATCGCGGTATATTGGTATTAAGTATACTGCCGCTCCGTGTGCTGATGGGCTCGCGTCGGCAAATACATGCAGCTTGTATGCTTGTACTGGTTGATTGTTGCTTGCGTAGCATCGGGGGATTTCTAGAAGTCAAAAGTCCTCCGCTTCAGACATGAGTTTCTTCCATATGTCGCATTCTTCTTTAGGGAACTGGTCGTTCCACGTGACGTTCGTTTTCTACAGTCTCTTCAGTCCAATTTTTGCGCGTGCTGTGAACGGCGGCAACAAACCGAGCGGGTCTAATATCTTAACTATGGCTTTTAACATGGCCCTTTTTGTCAAATACGTTGTATTTGGTAATGATTCCATTTTTTAACAGGGAAGGAAATCATGTCCATTGAGTGTTTACATATCAAGCCCAGAAGCGTTGTAAATCCTGTAGATCGAATCTCCATGTGAGAATCATCCCTTTCATTTTCATCTAATATTTTGTTTAATCGTTCTTCATTGCATGTCAAATTTCTCAAGTACATCGCTGCCTCTCTGAACACTTGCTCAGCCTCTTTGTACAACCTGACTGCTTCATCAAGCGTTGCTGCTCCCTTAATGACACCATCAACGCAGATCTTTTTCTGCAGTGTCCTTGTGATTAACCTTCCCACAGCGTCATTTTTCCACCACAGAAACCTCATTGGATCTCTATCCTCTTCGTGTATAGAGATTTGTAGAAATGCCTTTTCAACATCTCCTACTAATGCCACATTTTCTTTTCGGAAATTATTGAGCAGCGACAGCATGTCCTCATCCGAATGGGGTCCTGCCTCTAGGTTATCGTACATACCTTTTCTAGAATGTGATGAGGCGTTGAACACTACTCGAACCTTTTTTGTGGCTCTGTTCTCTCGAATGATCACATAATGTGGCATAAAGTAGCAAAGTGCATTTGGCTGTTCTGATGACTTTGCGACTCCTAATGCCATATACTCTGACATAGCTTTTTCGTAGCCATGCAGCACGTTTTTACTTTTCTGCAGCCTTTTAGTCAGTTGCTGTAGTCTTTTTATCGCATTTCCCTTGTTGTTTTTCAAGTTTATGTCCTGTTTCCATGGCAAGCTGACTTGATAGCGACCGTTTTGTTGCACAATTTGGCACTCGAATCCTTCGACCACTTCGTTTCCTGTGTTATCCAAACTATTTCTTGTGATCCCCATTGACTGCAGGTTTCAAAACTTCTGTAGCTCTTGCTGGAGATTTGTCTCCACAGCTTCAACCTTCAGAACCATGACTGCTTTATTGTGTGTTAGTTTGCCTCGCTATGCTTTGACTGCCCTTGCAGCACCCATCCCAGTATAGTTTCTACAGCCATCAGTCTGTCCTTGATTCTTAAATTTCTACCAGTAAAGAATTCCCACTAATAGTCTGAGCCGATCAGTAGTTCTACAGAATCTGTTGCAGTCGTCTCTGTCCTGTGATCTGCCACTTGAAACTTTAGCTGTGTCATTTTCTTGCTAAGTTTCTGCCTTGGAGTGGGTATACAACTGTGCGAGATAACGTCGAGTTGTAACGCTTCAATCACTGTTGTCCTTCTTGTTTCTCGTGATCGTACAGTCACTTGCACCACGTTCATTAATTTGACCTTTTCGTCTCCTCCAAATGAACCAACCGTCAGCCTTTCCTGTCGCAACACCTTCACACCTATTTCTTTTGCTAATCCCGTTTCAGTAAATGAACGTTGACTTCCGCTGTCCAATAGCAAACGGCAATGTCGGCCACATGTTTCTCCTTCTACGCATGCCACAGCCATCTGCAAAAGCACAAAATTATGCTTGATATTTTCGGTTGCATGTATCGTTAACGTCATCGCTTCGGCTTGCGCTGTTGAAACTAGCTCTGGCCTTGTTTTCTGCCTCACAGTTCTACACACTGACGTGGCATGTCGTCCCTTGATTTGCTTGCATTTGACTTGGGCCTTGCAAATGCTTCCAGTGTGGTTTGGTCACGTGCATCTGAAGCATGCTCTATTTTCGCTAAGCATAGCTTTCTTTTCCTCCGTTGGAATGCTCCGACGACAGTTTCCGGTTGCGTGTGTTTTCTGCTTGCAGAATAAGCATATTCTATTCCCTGAGCTATAGAAGCTTGAAGTTGTGCGCATCTGTCGGCCGTTCTCTCTTGATTTTGCAGTTATCCTCTCTTGTTCACGTTATGTTTCTTCACGAAAAGCCGCTTGCTCTATTGATAATTTAAGCCTGTTCAACTTCTCCTTGCTCGCTTTTCCAGTTGGGTTGCTTTGCTAGCCGTTTTCTGAATCTGAGCTGTTTTTCATAGCCTCTTTGGACTTGAACTGCATTGATAATTTTGGTGGAATAACTTTTTTTAATACTAGAAAACAACATCAGCGCATAGCTCTCGGTTTCCACTTTTAGGGACTTGAGTGCCAATACATTAACTTGCACTCTCAGTATGTCGTCGGTATCTTGAGCAGACCTGACAATCTCCAAACTCAAAAGATCATTCATGTGCATCTCAATAGGATGTTTGCGATTGCCGAAAGTTTTTTTCAGTAATTTGATTGCGTCGTAATAATTTTCCTCTGCCGAGTACTGAAGTCTTTCAATAGCAGCCGCCGCTTTTCTGGTTACCGATGCTAAAAAGTAATCGAACTTTTGTCCCTTGCTCATGTTCGGTCTCAGGTGAACTGCCGACTAGTACTGAGCCCAAAAGCGGTTCCACTCCAAAGTGTTTCCCCCGAAGTTGAACATTTCAAGCTTTGGTAGCTTAACTAGTTCCGTTGCTTGTTTTTCTGTACTTGATGGCGCCACCTGCCTTGTCCTACTGTTTCAATCTGATTGTGCAGGCTGTCGAAGTCTGAATTCTATTGCATACAAGGTCATCGTTAATTTCATGTCGTACTCTATGACGCTTTCGAATTCAGCTTCGGCATTGTTTTCTGTCAGAAACGTTTCTATTCGCTCGTTTGCGCCTTTGAGACTGTCGCTTATTCCTTTCATATGCGCTAGCGTTGTAAGCAGCTGCTTCCGGTAAGCTCCATCATTATTTTGATGCTCGGCTGCGTTAGTCAGTTGCGTGATCTGAAAGCAAAGCACTTTTGTTTCCATCGTTATCACTTCGTTGCTCATATTTAGGTTGTTAACAATGACTCCTTACTTGTCATTTGTTCTTTCTGATGTTCGTACTGTCCACCGTGGTCTCGTTGCTTAACCCAGGTCGACCCTCTGCTTCTCAGCCGTTTTATTCGCTGCTGCTCCGTGGCAGGTTGACCTTTCTTGCCGGTGAGGAGGTAGTATCCTGGTTCATGGCACTATTATTAAGACGATCGAGAGCAGGGGCTGCTTCGAACAAATATGATTTATTAGAAGAAGTAAAGTAGCACGCGCTCGCTCCAGGCAGCAGTCTTCTTTCTTCTTGCTGTGGCATTTGATTGTAATATTTTATACCCACCCGCGAGTATACACGCCACGATCTCTGACGAACTCTTGCACGTGGACGCTCATTCCCGTTCACCTCAAGCATCCGTCATGGCTTCACCGGTCATTTGCTGTCGCCAGTCGGCGTAAACGAACGCAAAGGCACGTGGGTAGCTGCTTCACTTTCTGGCAGATACACCAGCTAAGCCCGCTTCCAGAACTCTTCGTCGTCAAGCGCCTTATTTCGCCAACCTATATAGTCTCTTCTATCGGCGGAATCACGCGCATAATGTTCTGAGGTGGTCACTTTTGATACTTCACCACATGTGCACGAAAATGTACGCTGCTTTCCGCAACAGCCCACAAAACGCCCACGCTGGCGTTCTGAAGACGTATACAACCACATGTGCAATAGATACTATGAGGCGGAAGGCATCCATATGTGTACAAGTATATCCGCGCTTGTACTGCTTGTCAGCGAAAAAAGGCTCCCTTTCAACGAGCCGGAGGTACGCTTCAACCTCTCTCGTGTCCCGGCGTGTCCATGTAACCGCGTTGGCATTTATTTACACGGCCCGCATCCCCCGACCATTTCCACTTCTGCGAACCAATGAATATTTGTCGGCGTAGACCACTTTAGGGGTTATGCAGAAATGGCAGCTTTTCCCACAGCCACAGCCAGAAATGATGCGTTTTCAATCTCGCGCAACTTCATCCTATGCCACAGCACTCCCTACACACTTCTCAGTGCAATAATAGGACGTGTTTTTCAATCCGAATCCATCGAAGCATTGCTCGTTCAGAGTAACATCGTTCATCACAAGACGACCGCATATCATCTGAAAACGAATGGTCTAACCGAACAACTTAATCACACTCTCAGTGATATTTTGATGATGTACGCCACATCTGACCAAGTGAATTGGGACGCCATCCTCGCTTTCGTCACGTAGGCGTACAGCACTGGAACGCAAGCGAGCACGGGATTCTCAGCTTCCTTTCATCTTTACGAACACAAGCCATCACGCACGCTAGTCACCATATTTTCTTACATACCTGACGCCTGTGAATACAATTCGATTTCCGACATTGCGAGTTACGCCGAAAACTGTCTACAGTTGGGTCGTTTCTTTACGAGCGAAGACCAAGGTCACCAGGAGCCTAAGGGTCACGGCTACCGACTTCTTGCGACTTTCAAGAATGGTGCCTTCGTTTAGCTGTGGGTCCCACTGAATCCTCATTTGCTGTCGTGCAAGTTATGTACCCGTTGTCAAGGCTGCTACCGCACTCTTTTTCAGAATTCTCCTGTCGATTACGAGGTCGCGCCCTAGACGCCATGCCACAACTTGCGTCGTCGCGACCGAGAAATCATCCACGTATTTGGCATCAAGACTTACTACGACCGGCTATACAACCAACGCCTTAAGTGACCAGGATGGCTCCTCGTCTCAGAGAGCCAATGCAATAAAAAAGGCTCCCACGAATAACGCGAGAAAGCAAGAAAGCACCAGCGTCAGTAGCAGCCAGAGGCTCGAGCTCGCGCTTGCTCGGATTTCGGCTGCTTGACAGCCGCCACTCTTCGACGCCCTACCTTTAACGTTCATTGAGGTTCCACGACGTCTAGTGTCAAAAAACACGTCACAAGATAGATAGATAAGATAGATAGATAGATGGATGGATAGATAGATAGATGGATGGATAGATAGATAGATAGATAGATAGATAGATAGATAGATAGATAGATAGATAGATAGATAGATAGGCGGCAAAACTGCTTTCAGCACGAAAAAAAAATGCTTCACAGTTTGAAAACACAATCAAATAAAATGTGAACCTGGGCCATCTGAGTGGCAGTCGACGTAGGCGGCTACACAGATAAAAGGATAGGTAGAAAGCTTGCAGTGGGCAAACAAATGTGTCGCATTTTAAATTATGACAAAAAGATCTCATTTTATTTGTTCACGCAGGACTATCACCTCCATTGGCGCATTCCATTTAGTTTTAGGAACACTAGGGTCCAATGCAATTTGTGGATATAGTGGCCGCGTAGCTGGCGTGTCACTTTTCTGCATGTTCCTCAATTCGTCCAAATATCTTGGGAATGGTTTCAAATATTACGCTAGGAAGGGCTTCAGCCTTGTTGGCGGCAAGTACCAGAGTCACTGAAAATAGAAAAAGAAGAGAGACATTGCTTGATTAAGTAATAGTAAGTATGTGTAAAGAAAGCGCTATGATAAATAAGGTTTTATGCTTTAGAAACCTCTTGTATATATTAGTGTTGTGAATTCAAACGCTACAGTTGTAATGAAAAAGTCTTACGCTCACAACGTTATTTTAAAATTTCGCTACTATATCTAGTGCATCAGTTACTGCGTGATGTCCAGAATGCCGGTGATTTTTCATGCTTTATTGACGCTGGACAAACGAAGGCCTACAAACTCGATTCGATAATTGTGCCTTTTATGGAGGACAATGCAGTTTCTTTTTTGGACTGCGTATGACTTCGTGTTCGAGCGCGTGTCATGTGATGTGCTTTCTTTTCTTTCTCTTTTCTCCCGCTTCCGCTATTTCAATTCCGTTCCCAGTGTAGGGTAGCAACCTAGCTATCCTGGACTAGTAAACAGACTACCTTTCTTTCTGTGCAATGCATCCTCTCTTCTTCTGAGTCATTAAAAGATACTTAGGAGGTGAAAAACGTCAAAGTTGGTCACGTAACCCCATTTGCTCATTCGTCTTCGTGAGAGGTTTCTAGCTTACTAAGCACCCATTGAGTGCTGGAGAGGGTGTCTTTACGATTGGAGAAGTTTAAGAATGTGATACCAGAAAAAAACTGATTTTTAAGTGCGCATCAAAAACAGAATACATATATATCAAAGGCAATCACTTCCCTAAATAAATTCATCAAGTTAACGCGTAAGCACATTGATTGCTTATTAGCGCATCTCCTTGATTCTTCCTTGATTCTTCCTTTATTCTCTTCATATTCAACTTGTCCATTCAACCATTGGAGTATAGTTATCCAGAAATTTTTTCTGGTTAGACTGCCTGCCTTCTCCCATCTTGTTTTATCACTACATTACTTTAAATAAAAGGGCTGTAATAAATGTATTGGCACAGCAGATTAGGTATATAGATATCGTTTTTCGAGGTGTTAGATGAGCAGTTTGAGGTTGAATATAAATAACTTCTAATTTGAGCAGGTTTGAAATTTTTAAGGGAATGCCACTAGGTTCATGAACCATACGCTTTATTTGCTATATTTTTCAACAAGAATGCATAAGTCCTTTCTGTAAGAAATATCTGAGTGCGTCTGTACGTTACCTTTATACCATCTGAAGGCTTCGCAAGAACTCACACACACACACACACACACACACACATATATATATATATATATATATATATATATATATATATATATATATATATATATATATATATATATATATATCCCAGTAGATCCTCCGTGAGCGGTCAAACGTGGTTTATTTGACGTTTCGGCCTAGAGTCTGGCCTTCATCAGGATATATATATATATATATATATATATATATGCTCTCACTCCGCTATAATCACAAGCTTTTTGGCACAACGCCTCATGGAAGAAAACAGCCATCAAAAATAGCGATTTTCACGACACGTCTTTGCGTCGTTTTACGCAATCTAGACATCTTGCTATCCAGATTCTAGGCTTTTAGTAGCATCGAAACGATGACTGAGGCGTACGAACGTGGCATTTCATGCTTGCTCGCACAGTGCTTCTTTCGTGCTAGTGCAGCTCCATGTGTTCCATGCAGAAAAGATAGTTTTCACCCAAGTACAAAAATACAGGAAAAAAGGCACAGTTTTTACTGCAGAATAAAGGTACATGTTCTCAACAGCACATTCGAAAGATGACGTATTACGTTGTTAACGCTATGCTCTTCACAAAGCCATATTTACCCATTTGAACGAAAGACTAAAAAATTATTAAATTGTAGACCTGACAAACGAATAGTGACTATGGCATCAAGGAAATTCGGCAATCGTAAACTGCGGTTACATAATATTAAGCTAAGAGTATTGATTATAGTGTAGTGTGTATCAATTGTTCAGATGGACATCTGCCATATCAATCAGGGTCCTTCGTTCAACGCCCTTGTTTGCAATTTGTTGTCCCTGTGGCAGTCGCAAGTTCAGATATATGAAAAGCGCTTTCTAATAAACCTGCCACAGTGACTGAGTCTGTTGCAGTGGTCGTTTGCTGACCCGTAATGCGCTCTTTTTTATTCCAACTGCGGCGCTCACAGTTTCATGGAGAAGAAATACTGGAGGTTCATATACATCATTTCTTCGCAACTTAAAGACCCTCCCCCCACCTCCCGTATGAAATTACACAGAGCCATTCACTATGTCGTCGCACTTAGCATGAACCACTTTTTGATGTTTGAAGGCCCACGATTGATTTTAAGGTGTTAAAAAACGTTTGAAGGCCGAACCACTGAGTTTTAGGTAAGCTTTCGCGATGACGCGATCTTACCAATTGCAGCATCAAACACTAAAAAAGAGAATTTCCCTAGGAATCCGTCCATGCCTTCGCCAGCAAGAGGTGTAGCACAGAGAAAACACGAATTCAAAAACATCAGTATGTTTATTATGGCACTTGCAATCAACAGAAAACAACACTGCGTTTCCGTTCATTTCGACATATTTCTAGGTGACGGATATGTGCGACTCGAAAATAGTTGAACTATTTCTCGCGAGGAATGCTTAGATTTTCGTCGTTTACATTTAAATTTGAAGAAAAGTTTTTGTTCGAGGTGTGTAACCCACTCTGTGGCTCTTATTTTTTGTGTGGCTATTATAACTATTACACAAATAATGTCAAAATGTCTGCATTGCATTTCCTTTAAATGCTAAGGTTTTGACGCAAGGGCACATAAATGCATTCTTTGATGGTGACACTTTTTTCTGTGTGAGCTCGTAGACTTACAGCACAGTACTTTTTTGAAGATTTTGATTTCACTGGCCCGGTTTCTCCAAACAAGCATATTATCAGCGAAATTTTTCATTCAATGGCCATGCGAATGGTATGGTAACTTAAACTTTTGTACTTTAGACACAAAAATTGTGTTTTAAAAGCAAACATAATTCACAGAAATCTGTTTGGTTGGATAAAGTTATCAAAAGAAACACATTTTGTATCCCCACTCTGTACTACTTTTTTATTTAAACTCCTTGCGTGCGCTACTCGTCCAAAGCTTGCGAAGCAACGTCACTGTGTGTCGTGAACAAGCATCCTCTATCGAATATCTGCGACGTCTTTTTATACAAATAAGTGTTTAGATTTGAAGTTATCCAAACACTTCTTTGTTGAACGGTGTCTAGGTTAGTGTGTTTTAGCATTCTTTATATTCCAATCAACCCTAGGTACTGCAGAACGCTTTTGCATTAAAGAATTTTTGCTTGAATTTGCCTGCCTTTATACTTCGCTCTAAAACGCCATTTCGCAATACGACCGCTAGGTTCTAGTCAAACTGCTAAGCAAGCACTGTGAATCGACACAAAGAGCACGCAAGTCGAGTACAAGCATGCCGCTGGTGCTGTACCGATGTGATTTCTTCCTTGCACACACCACGTTTTGACGCCCTAAGTGCAGTGGCGCCACCTACATTGAAGGCTGCGTGCATTTTCCCACAATATTCGCTACAATGAAACAATCTCCCAACTTTTATGCTCGTGTACTTGCCAACCTAATTATTATAACAAACATTTGTGAAACGAGGGACGTTGGAATGGTGATCTCCGGTTTCTGTAAGCAAGCTTTTAGTTTTTTTTTTCTATAAGAACATAATTGTGAGCTGCTGCTTAAAGTTGACTGGCGTACCGCTGGATTGCTTTGCAAAGGAACTTGTGCGTCACCAGCGCGGTGCTGTTATTAAGGCCGGTGATTTACAGTGAGCCTTTTAAAGGCAGTGGACGGAATTCTGATTGATTATGTCAGGCTTTATGGTGGCCATACGACAGGGGAATTTCGAAGTTGAAAAGCAGAAAAAACATGATCAAGTTTTCCAGATTAAAACTTTAAAAAGCTAATTACTTTTTTTCTCTGCAACAATGGAAATAAATGAAAAAGGAGCCACATCAGGTCAAGGCTGCTATAATGACTTGAATATAAGCCTGTCTGTCCCCTCCACAGATGATAATGCACACAGCTGCTGTTGTTTTTGCTGTGAAATATTTACCACTCGGCTAGGCAGAATCATTCACCATACAAGTAAAACTCGCAAGCAAACTGCGACATTCCATGATGCAATATTGGCCTAAAACAAGAATAGGAGCATCTAAAATATGTTCAGAAAAAAATAAGGATGATGTGGCCATTTAGACGAGAAGCCTAACGTGCAGCCAACGAGAATAAAATCCAATTTGTAGAAAATAACGAGTCTGTCAAACTTCAATGCTAGTTTGTTTTGCAAGTGCTGTCTTTTCTGGCAATACACTGCCTTCTAGAGCTAAAGATGTGACACACTGCAGGTAACAGGCGTAATCAAATTACCCATGATTTATTACTGGTATGATTGCAGTTCATGATATTGCAATGGTATGTAATCTTTTGACTCACATTATGCAGCATTTCTTTTTCATTATCATGTGTACGGCCGTGCAAAGGCATCTCACACATCTCGCCTTATCATGCAATCCTGCACTTTCTGTGGCCTCATTTTACACCAAAAAAGCTTATCTGCCCACCTGATGTTCATAAAAAAATTGGGGGACGCTTAAGGTTCCCCTTTAGGAGTTGAATGCATTAGCGAAACCCGGCCCTTGGTGCACCCTTCAACCGCCAAGGGCATACTTAATAATATGTTTTGTTACGTACACACGCACGCACACAAACACGTACACAGTGAATTAGAGCCGCGCGCACTATTATCGCCGAATGGACTCGTTTTCGTCGTGACACCTGTCGAACAAAGGGCGTTAAAGGGGCCCTGAAACACTGATTCAAGTAACCTAGAAATGAATTCACTAGAAGACCTTATTGCCTCACCAATTCAACGCCGCAAATATTTTAAGAATCCGTACAGTGCGAGTGGAGTTATAAAGGTTTGTCGGATGCTTCAATTGCATTACGTCTTCTCTCCTCCCGACCAAAGTGCTGGAAGCTAAGCAGGAACGGGTGGCAGGGCAAAGAAGCTACCGCACCTAGTTACCTTGATCCACGCACGCGCGACCACGTGGACAAGTAGCGGTCTCCCGCGGCTATCTTAGTAACTTGATTTTCAGTCACAGACGCACAGAGCATTTTTCGCTCACAACTAACGGCGCCGACGCCAGCGGCGGGTTTTCTGCGACACAAGCTCTCTGACGCTATCACGTTAAAATAGTAAGCTCATCAAATTCATGCGTTTCCCCACGCGTCCACTCTCTTTGTCACGCTTAAGGCTTGTTCACAACGAAGGCAGGGCGGCCAAAGCGAAAAGCGAAAAAATGTTGGCAATGCGAAAAGCAAAAAAACCTCCTCTCCAGGCGGTTAAAGCGGGAGCAAAACCAGGCGGCAAGAGCGATCGCTTCCACAGCCAATCAGAATGCCACGACACGGAGGCGCGGAGGTAGCGCGGGTGTACGTTTAAAAGAAGCGGTGACACGTCACAGGGACACGTGCGCAAAAGCGCAGTATGCCCGCCTATTCTGCCGCGCGGCCATTCACAGGAGGCGGACAATCTGAACAGGTTCACGCACTCGCCGCCTCACTGCTTCGAAAAACTCGCTTGGCCGCTGTGACGCGACACCTTCGGTTTGAATTTAACTTTAATACGAGCAATTTTCTTGCCTTTGTACTACATGCCTTCACCATGCCTATTCTAGATTTCACCTAAGAATTCCCTAGTGCGGTAGTCCCATCATTCACTGTGTTCTGTCTATGTACTCGGACGTTGCGACTACATAATTTAGTTTCAATGCCCTCTAATTATTCCTTCATTTAAGCTAAGTCATTTTCGTAGGTAGCCAGAAGTCCGCTCCACAATTTGATACAGATAAGGGGACACTGTTATTTTTCTTGTTTTAATCTTGCGCATATTTTGATACGTTATTCATAAATCACTGGGTGTGGAATAAGTAAAATAGGACATCTGAGTGAATCGTAGTTAATACTACTTCAGATAAGATGGCATGCTTTCCGATTCGCAACAATTATGCGAAAGGGGTTGGAGCATTTGAACATGCTACCAATGCATTGCAATAATAGTTGTACCTGACAGGGGCACCCGAATTTGTCCATGAATATTTTCTCCTTGGCATTGACGAAATGAAGCACACCTACTGCTTTCTTCATTATAAAACAATGTGCCTCTTCAGGACCTAAACCAATTTAACATAGCTTACCATGAGCAGCGACATAGGAGCAGTTTCCTATGTCTAATTAGAATCATTAGAATGAGTATGTTCGATTTACAGTAGCATGTATAGACAAATGACAGGCGCCATCAAGGCTTGATGTTTAATATGTCATAAAAATATTCCTTAAACGCTTCCAATCAGGTAATGTTCATGAATTTGTGACCAACTATATATATTGTGATGAAAGAGACGCGATTTGGTCGACGGCGTACGATGAACATGCCATCGGTCTGGATACGATGCGTAATAATGGACGTCTGTCCCAGAATGAGGATTGGGCATCAAACAATCTCCCATGCTTTTTAGCAAGGCAAGCAATTCATTTGTCTGTGAAGAGGTCAGCTCTGGACTAATAGTCGCAGCAAGAACAGAAACGCATGATGAACGTCCAGTAAAAGGAAGATCAGAACACGCTGGCATAAGCGGGACAACAGAGACAAATTGGCATTCGGTAACGCAAGCCGTTGTGGTGCCTTTAGCCAGGAGAATTTTTTAGGGCGTCTGGTTCGTAACGTAGAGAATTCCGGAGCCATTGTGGAACCGCGCTAGACCTGAAACAAGGGCTGTACCTCTTGCGAGACAACGTGCAGATGGTTGGACAAACACGTCACCAGTGTCGATCACATTAAAAGTGATGGTAACTATTCGCTGACGCCAGGTGGTAGCTCGGTATGTTTCACAGCGAGCAAGCGAACGGGCTTTTCATCCGCATAAAGGGCAAAGTCAGTTTTCATCATATTGATACATGACATCGCCAACAAAAGAGCATCATAGACGACGAAGACGATGGAAGCAACCGTGCTCGTGTTGTTGCTGCTGTTTTACCTACACCTTGGCTGCAGCTGCCTCTGACTCTCCCTGCATATTTTGTTAATATATTTATTTCATTCATTCTCTCACCCCCGTGACATTTGGCGGTGGTGCGGGGTACAACACGATATAACGGAGCTCCGCAGTGGCCGACGCTTGGATTTTTCCATCATGGCAAACCAGGAACTCGCTCCCGCCGAGGCGACTACAAGAACAACTGTTGTCCTTCCGCAGCTAAAAGATCCTGGCACGTTCTGTGGCATGAATAATGTCAACATTGAAGAATGGTTGCTGTTGTACGAACGTACAAGTAAGAATTACCGCTGGGATGAAACTCTTATGTTAGCCAATATCCTGTTCTACTTAAAAGGAACAGCAAAAGTGTGGTTCGAGAACCATGAAGATGAAATTTGAAGCTGGGATGCGTGCAAGCAAAAGATGCGCACCCTTTTCAGCAAGTCTGTGGGTAGAAAGCAGCGGCCAAGGAGTTGGCGTCCCGTGCGCAAACGTCTTCAAAGTCCTACCTGACTTACATACAGGACGTGCTTGCCCTTTGCTGAAAAGCAGACAACGGTATGGATGAAACCGAAAAAGTAGCTCACATATTAAAACGCATTGCAGATGATGCATTCAACCTTCTCATATGCAAGGACTGCCACACGATCGATGCCATCATCAAGGAGTGCCAGCGTTTTGAGGCCACGAAAAGTCGACGTATCACCAATAATTTCACTCGGCTACCAAACACAGCAGCAACCTGGTCGTGCGAAAACGGGCCGGCACTACAGACGCCGTTAACTGCAGAGCACGTGACCAAGATGATCAGACGTGAACTTGAAGCTCTGTCTCCTGCATCCACGTGCTGCCATGCCTGTGACTCTAGCCCTCAAATGATGCCACTAGTACATGCCATTGTGTGACAAGAGCTTTACAAGGCTGGACTGTCCTCCGAGTGCACCACAGCTCCCTCTCAGCCGATCGACCGTCGTCGACCCAATGTTTCGTATGCCCAAAGCCAAAACCTTCCGGCGCGCCCTCACAATCCAGCCGAGTGGAGGACTGCTGACGATCGCCCGATTTGTTTCAACTTCCACTGTATCGGACACGTGGCCCTCCATTGTAACACTCGGTGGTATTGGCATCAGGCATTTTATGGTACACCCATCGGCCAGAGAGGGATCATGGACGCTTTCAAACTTACCGGGAGTCACCTCACGCCACCAGTGAAGACGATCCTTCTATGCCACCATATCGTCGTCACTCTCCATCTCCGCATGCTCACCAGTCCCGTTCACCGCTCTCCCGTCGCCCGTCGTCTCTCTCGCCCCAATTTCGCCGACCAACGTCGCCGACTGACCACCTGCTGCGGGAAAACTAGATAATGCAGCTCCCGGAGGTGATGCTGCATCGACCACTTGCCCGCCAAATTCTCTGACCATGCTGCCGACTCGATGCAACCTTATTGACGTTGAAGTAGATGACACACCCGTTGTTGCACTTTTGGACACAGGGGCTCACATATCAGTGATGAATTCAGAACTTCGGTCTGAATTCATCACTTTGACACCACCCACAGCTTTAACGCCACCAACAGTGCCACTAATCCAGGTCGGCAATGGCGGCACGTTTCCAGTGCTTGGAATGTGCTCCGCGCGTATGTGTGGCTGATCCTTCCACGACAGTGCTATTTGCTGTGCTCGAGAAATGTTCCCATGAACTTATCCTCGGCATGGACTATTTATCCGCCTACTCAGCCCTTATTGAATGTAGAACCGGCATGCTTCAACTTGATTTACTGTGTTACCATGACGACCCAACACCAGCTCAACCCCGTCTGTGTTCTGCAGATCACGTTCGCCTAGCACCTCAAGCCGTTACTTACGTGAACCTGAGATCTGTCCCTCCTGCTCCCGATGGTGACTACATGTTGACACCTATTGCTGACGTCGTGCTGGCCAAAAATATTGCCGTGCCTCACACACTTTTGACAGACATGGGAAATACAGCATCTCTTCCGATCCTAAACTTCAGCCTGTGCGCTCAAGTTATCCCAGATGGTATGACTTCGGCAAAAGTTTCTTCTATAGATGCGGCCATTTCGGCGTTCGTTGCCGAATCTTTTTCGTCCTCTGCTCCATTCTCATCCTCGAAGAGCGCAGCGGATGCCAAGATCGACAAGATGATCGCTCCGGACCTTCTTCCGGCACAGACAGCTGACATCTGGCAGCTACTGAAATCCTACTGCGACATCTTCGATTTCGATGACCGCCCTTTGGGTCAGACATCCTTTGTAACTCATAGAATTAACACTGGAGACGCCAGCCCCATCCGACGACGTCCTTATCGCGTGTCTAATGCTGAGCGACAAGTTATCCAGCACGAAATTGAAAAAATGCTCACAAAAGACGTCATAGAACTTTCCTGCAGTCCATGGGCATCGTTGGTCATGCCAGTAAAGAAGAAGGATGGCAGCTGGCGCTTCTGCGTAGACTACCGTCACCTAAACAAAGTAACACGTATGGACGTGTATCCACTGCCGCGGATTGACGATGCTCTCGACTGCCTACACGGGTCTGCCTACTCTTCATCTGTCGACTCGATATCAGGAAACTGGCAGATTTCTGTCGATCATCGAGACCGTGAGAAAACCGCATTCATCACACCGGATGGACTTTTCCAGTTCAAGGTTATGCCATTCGGATTGTGTAATGCGCCAGCTACACTTGAAAGGATGATGGACTCTCTCCTGCGTGGATACAAATGGACCACGTGCCTGTGCTATTCCGATGACGTCAACGTATTTTCACGTACATTCGAAATCCACCTTAGCCGCCTAACGGCTGTTCTTGAGGTTTTCCGGACAGCAGGACTTCAGCTCAACTCTTTCAAACGTCGCTTTGGCCGTCGGGAAATCACTGTGCTGGGCGACCTTGTCAGTTCTCGAGGCGTGCAACCTCATCCTGAAAAAATTCGAGTTGTCAAAGATTTTCCCGTATCACGTTTCGCAAAAGATGTACGGAGTTTTATCGGTCTTTGTTCTTTCGACATTTCGTGAAGAATTTGGCTGACATTGCCCGACCACTTACGGAGCTACTGAAGAAGGACATGGCTTTTTATTTGGGTACTGACCAAGCAACTGCCTTCAGCACCCTTAACATTACTTACTTCCCCACCTATCTTGGCCCATTTCAACCCGTCAGCCCATACTGAAGTTCGTACCGATGCCAGCGGACATGGAATTGGTGCTGTTCTCGCCCAGCGGCAACGAGGACAGGATCGCGTCACTGCTTATGCCAGTCGCCACCCTTCTCCTTTGGAGAGCAAGTTTTCCATTACAGAGCATGAGTGCCTCGAACTAGTCTGGGCAGTCGGAAAATTTCGACCGTACTTGTTTGGCCGCACCTTTTCAGCAATTACAGATCACCAGGCCTTGTGCTGGCTGTCGTCCCCCAAAATCCAGCTGGACGACTTGGCCGTTGCGCCTTGAAACTACAAAAATGCAGCTTCGACGTGGCATACAAATCTGGCCTAATGCACTAGGATGCTGACTGTCTACCTCGTCACACGGTGGACCCACCCGACCTTTCAGCACATGATTCGGACCTTTGTGTCTTCGCAATGTCGGCTTTCACCGACATACGCAAGGAACAGCTCAGCGATGGCCACTTGCGATCTATCATGCAGGATCTACGTTTGCCCCACGTAGACCCGTCGCTACACTGGTTCGTTCTACGCGATGGCATTCTTTACCGACGCAACACTAGCGCCGAGGGACCAGACCTATTACTCGTAGTTCCTACACACTCCTTTCCGCTGTACTTGAACAGCTTCACGATGCCCCAACCGCGGGACATCTCGGTGTCACGTGCACGTACGATCTCGTGCGGCGTAGATTCTTCTGGCCAGGCCTTTACCGTTCTGTGCGCCAATATGTTGCTGCATGTGAGTCCTGCCAGCGCTCCAAACATTCCACCTTGCCACCAGCTGGTCCGCTCCAACCAATAGACATACTCACCGTTCCCTTCTACCGCGTCAGTCTAGATGTCGCTGGACCATTTCCTACTTCTCTCACTGGAAACAAGGGGATAGCCGTAGCCACTGATTACGCCACAAGATACGCTATCACACGAGCGCTACCGACAAGCTGTGCTACTGACGTCGCGGACTTCTTGCTTCATGACGTCATTCTTCAACATGGCACTCCTCGACAGCTGCTGACTGATCGTGGTCGCTCATTTCTTTCAAAAGTAGTAAGTGACTTGCTTTGGTTGTGTTCGACGCGTCACAAGGTCACTACGGCCTATCACCCAGAAAAAGATGGTCTTTCCGAGTGCCTAAATCGAACATTGACAACAATGCTCTCCATGTACGTTTCCAAAGATCATATTGATTGTGATAGTACTTTGCCTTATGTGACATTCGCGTACAATTCCTCACACCACGACACCGCTGGCTTCTCCCACTTCTATTTGTTGTTCGGCCGCCATCCAGCCTTACCCTTCGAGACTTTTCTCCCATCAACTACGCAAACGGTTACAGAGTACGCCCGGGATGCCACTGCTCGTGCTCAAGTGACCCGCCAAATCACACGGGAACGTCTTCTAGGCTCGCATCTCTCTCAGAAGACCCGCTACGATAGCCATCACAGAGCAGTTTCTTACTCTCTAGGTTAATTGGTCCTCCTCTGGACACCATGCCGCCACGTTGGCCTCTCTTCGAAGCTCCTGTATCGCTACTCGGGGCCTTACAAGGTTTTACGCGAGCTTACCGAGGTCACATACGAGATTGCTTCATTGGACTTTCAGTCGTCGTCGTCCGCACCCGCTACTGACGTCTTCCATGTGACCCGCCTGAAACCATACATATCCGCATATGATCCTAATCTTCTTTAGGCGCCAAGACGGCGCTGCCAGTGGCGGGCGGGGGGGGGGTTATATGTTACACGACATCGGCAACGAAAGAGCATCATAGACGACGAAGATGATGGAAGCGACCGTGCTCATGTTGCTGCTGCCGTTGTACCTCCATCTTGGCTGCAGCTGCCTCTAACTCTCCCTGTAAATTTTGTAAATATATTTATTTCATTCATTTTCTCACCCCCGTGACAATATGAACAATATTTTCATCATATGAACGGATGTCACAGTTGGAGATGGTGAGCGACGTAGTGGTGGATTATAAGGACAGCAGATGGAAGCGTTCGCAGTAGACAGAAAATCCCAGCCTAATATAAGCTGGTGGGCACACGAACTCAGCATGGCAAATTGCACAAAATGGAGAAAGCCAGCTATTAAAATACGAGCGGTGCACGTAGCGGAAAGTCTAATGGCGTCCCCTTGAGCAGCGAGCAGTGTATGTCCATCATAAGGGGTGGTGACCTTTCGCAGACGTGAGCACAAGGAACGATCAATCTCAGGCAAACAAGCACCAGTGTCTTTTAAAGCGTCCACGTACACACTTTCTATCAAAACAGATATCGTATTATATGGACGCAATGGAGGAATTTATGTCTTTTCATTCGATGAAGCTTTTCCTCCAAAAGCTGCAGAGGTTAGTTTTCCGGGCGTTGGTTGGTAAATTGCGAGACAGGTCGCAATGGAGACTTGGAGCGATGGAAGGATGAGGGTGATCGGCGTCTAGTAGAGCAGTGAGAAGAGGTTGACTCAGATGTCGCAGTCGGAGACGGTGAGCGACATAGCGGCGGATAATAAGGACGACGTTAGAAAGCGGACCCGCTTGTCTCATCATCCCGTCCGTAGGGGTCAAATCCACGACGCTCGTCCTGCTGACGCTTTCGACAGAAGCGTGCAATGTGGCCCCGGTAGCCGCAGTAATAACAGATCGGACGAGATGGCCGCCATGGTGGGTGAAAGGGCTGTGTAGGCGCACTCAGAGTTAACGAAGCCAGTGGGACAGGCGTCGAGTGTGCGGGCATCGGTTGTACGATGGGTGGGGAACCAGGGAGGACTCGTGCGTACGTCGGCTGGAGTCGAGGTACCGGATAGCCTACATACGCTAGCCAGGTCATGGACGCCAACTCCTCTTTGATAACGTCGCGCAAAGCAGTGTTGGAGGGGGGAGGTGGACTTGGTGTCATTTAGAGGCCGAAAGATTGCAGCTCTTCCCGTATAATTGCCCGAATCATAGCACGCAATGATGCATCAGTCGTGGTGGTGTTTTCAGCGCTGTCCGGCGGTAACCGTTGGGACTCAAGTTCCTCTAAGCGTTGGCACGTGGCAACAACGTCAGTGACTGTGGTCGGGTTTCGTATGACCAAGGCATTGAACGTGACCGTGCCGATCCCTTTCAATAGATGACAAACTCTCTCTGATTCAGACATGGACGGGCTGAAACGGTGACAGAGAGCAAGCACATCCTCTATATACGAGGTGTAAGACTCACCGCATTGTTGCTTGCGAGCATCCAGTGTCTTCTTCGCGACAGCTGAACGAACCGCCGGGGTGCCAAAAATTTGGCGAAGCTGTTGCATGGAATGTGTCCAGTCCGTGATGTCCATTTCATGATTGAAATACCATGTTTTCGCTACGCCTGTCAGATAAAAATAAACACGGTGAAGCTTGGTCGGATTATCCCAGTTGTTAGTGGAACTTGCTCGATTGAACTGGTCCAACCAATCCTCCACATATTCACCTCGAAGTCCGGCGAACGTGGGTGACTTACCCTGGTGCGCGGTGATAATCCACGATAGATGGGCCGCGGTAGCCAGGGCCGTAGAGGTAGATGCAGAAGCACCGGTTGGCTTGTCCTGAGGCATGTTGCCGGACACCTGGCACAGACGACGACCTGAGCGGAGCTCCAGGAGGAACAGCGGGCTAGGAGAGGACGAAAGCTCACAGAACACACTCGACCACTTGTGATGCAACGGTGAAGGCAACCATTATTAGGCCCAGAAGACACGATGAAGGGACCACACCCAAGGCACAGAACTCAGGCAAGCCAAGTCCCCACAGCAGATGAAGATGACGACCACTCATGTTGATGAAGATGTGTGAAGGAAGTATATGTGCTTAATAAATGCCTACAATATATATATATATATATATATATATATAAATATATATATATATATATATATATATATATATATATATATATATATATATATATATATATACATTTATATATATCCTGATGAAGGCTAGACTCTAGGCCCAAACGTCGAAATAAACCGGTGTGACCGCTCACGGAGGATCTACTGGACTATATGCAACGCTATGGCCACTCAACCACTATGCCTGCCTATATATATATATATATATATATATACATGTATATATATATATATACATGTATATATATATATATATATATATATATATATATATATATATATATATATAGGCAGGCATGGTGGCGAAAATGGCCGTAGCGTTGCAATAAGTCAAGTAGATCCTCCAAGAGAACGGTAACAACGGAAGTGTTTAATTCGACAGTTTCGGCCAGAGTCTGGCCTTCATCATGACTCCTGATGAAGGCCAGACTCTGGCCGAAACTGTCGAATTAAACACTTCCGTTGTTACCGTTCTCTTGGAGGATCTACTTGACATATATATATATATATATATATATATATATATAACGCTTTCATGAATGGCAGACGAGGCCTGGCTCATACGCCATGTTTATTTTAAAAGCCCTTCTTCTTTCTCGGCCTCTACCAACCATCGCTTCATACGTCACACGATTTCCCCTCCCCAGGAAAGAAGGCATGGATTACGAACAAGAAAAAGTAAGCAAGTAGAGGTTAAAAAGTCACAAATGTCAAACATTCACAATTGGTTCTATGCTCCAGGGGAGTTCCGTAAACATTCAAAGACTTCAGGGGAAAGTGCAGCAGTCCGATTAACGCAGGAGTTCTGGTGGGTGAGGCTGGTGGTTGCGTCCTAGATAACACAAAAATGCTTTGGACGTGGAAACAGATGGAAATACAGCCGGTGTTCTTGCAAAGAACGAATGAGGTTGGAACGCTTTGCAGGATTGAATGCTTCGTAGGCGTCGCATTTTTGTCGTGGGTCATACAAACGCCGTGCATGCAATTTGCGCGCCCGTTGATCGCAGCTGATTAGGCGCTGCTTGTGTTCCTGCAAAGCACAAGCGGTTGTTTTGTGGCTTTTGGGGAGTTTTGGATGTGATGACGCAGATGTTCCGACCAAAGGCGTAATCTTGAACGCTGGTTCGGAAAAGTTCCTTGGCTTTTCTTCTTGCGAAGATAGTTTAGATGCGAAATCTGTCTTTTCTTTAGTGTATGTTGATTGCGACGTTCTTCAGGCCACAAGTATCCTTGCGATGTAGTTTTAGTTGTTCGTTGCCGATGTTGGTGTGGGCGTTTTAGCTGTTGGGTTTCTTCTGGTTGCTTTTCTTGGTATTGGTGATGTTGCACTGTCTGACGAGGTGGACTTCCTTTGGATCCATGAGCCCGCTTTTCTTTGTCAGTTGACGTGACCAGCAAATAGTTGATACTTGTTAGGGTGTTTCGATTTGTGTCAGGCAATAAAGATCTGCCAGAATTGGCAGATCTTGTGTCAGGCGCCAGATTTGTGTCAGGCGCCAGAATTGGCAGAAAGATCTGCTGAGGCTCTTGCAACGCCATTCTTGATGGATGTTTCTGGCACAGGGCAGTGCTTGAGAGTTGATCCTTCCGAGCCTCCTGTGTGGGTTGGGCTCTCAGGTGGCTGGGAATTCGATGGCGACACTGCGTAAGGATCGGTTTGGTCATATACTAATTGGTAATGACTGTATTTCTGTGGAACGAACAATGCGAGCGTTTCTGGTGCATGAAACTCAGCTGTAGGTGACGGGCTTGACTGAGTGTCCTCGAAGCTTCTCCGCTCTATTCCGACCATAGTGAACGCGTGATACGCAAGGTGGGCGTTGTGAGCGACCGAAGATCCACGCGACTTTGAAAGCAGGAGGTTGGTCAATGCGTGAAGGCTGCTTATGACTGCGATGACTGAGTTCGAATGCACTGAGAGTGTGTGTTCTAATCGAATCTTCATTAGAGTCTTGAAACCAGACGATCATTTCTTCTTCTATTTTTTGCCAAGACTCATCCTTGTCGAATATGTGGGTGAGGTAAAATATAAATGTCTCGTCGGAGACGTAGTCGCTGAAGTTCATAACCATCTCCCGTTCCGACCAAGATGCAGCGGTTGCGTGGAGCTCGAACCGGTCAACCCAGTCCTGTACAAGTCCATCGCCCGCTGTTCCGGTGTACTTGGGGATAGAAAGGCCAGTGGATGATTCCGTCATGGTGCTGGTCGCTGTGTGCGGCCAGGAGATCATATCGTAGTCGATGTATGGTCAGGGCTTCTTGTGGAAAACTGCGTCGATAATGAGACACTGATGAAGTGGCTGGGAGGTCTTCATCCTGTTGACTCGTGTGACGCTACGATGAATGGCAGACGTGGCCTGGCTCATACGTCGTGTTTATTCTAGAAGCCCTTCTTCTTCCTCTGCCTCTACCAACCATGGCTTCATACGTCACATATATATACAGAGAGACAGACAAATAGAGATAATATTCCACAACGTCTATAACCGTTGATAGACTTCAATTTTACAATTTTACTTCTTACAACTGGAAACGGTAGAGAGAACATCAGATGGAGTTAGGAACAGCATCACAGTTCACGTAAAGCGGAAGTTGAACTAGTTGGCTGTTCATATTTGGATGTAGAAACAGCGAAAATAGTCAGACAGAGACGAACGAAAAGAGGAACAGACGCTCAACTCGCAACTAAATTGTATTAAAGGAACACACACATATATGAGGTAGAAAATCTGGTGACATGGCACGCCATGGCGACTGCACAGCAGAGCAAACAGTGTACAAAGAAGCACCTGCTCACAAGAAAAATCAACACATGCGTCAATACCCAAGAAAACGAAAAGCTAAACAAAAATAATCCCCACACTCATTCGCAAAAACATGCGCGACGGTAGAAAAAGTTTCTAAATTTCACATTAACTTGACAGCACGGAACCCTGGCATCCAGCGCCCTTTTCACTAAGTACCACAGACAGTTTTCTCACGCATCTTTCTCCCTCCCTTTCAATGTAAAAAAGCGTCTGTCACCTCTCTACTACACTTGTACTGATTGCCGAACGAACAAATACTTCTGTCCACCAATGGCTGGCAGCCACACTCCCTGCAATGAGTTGGCAAGTGCCATTTCTGTAGTAAAATCTTTTATCCTAAATGCGCCCTGCAACACGTTCGAGAATAGTCAGAAAGGCCTGCCGATCAGCTGTCGAGGCTCCTAAAAACACGCGAGCGCAATACTCTGGTGCGGCACCTGGCCTGCAACTCACAATACACTCCCAGTCCGCTGGAATTTGCTTTTTCTTCTCTCCCCAAATGACGCTACAAGCTTAGAAGTAACTCGTCACAGCCACTCTACCAGTCATTGCTCATTTGAACATGGTACACTCCGTGGCAAAGCAGTAAGGTGATTCGGTGTCAGTGGTAAAGAGGTGTATAATAACATGCATGTTCATTTTTCATAAAATGTTTGTTGTGTTTTAAATTTTGTTTTGCCTTCACTATTACTGCTTTGTGGTATCAGACCTTACCGGATGTTGGAAAATACAAGGTCTGTGTATGTTCTCGAATGGTTGTTTGTTTACAGTCATACAAAATGCATCGTAGAGCACATCGAAACGTAATTTAGTCCACATGCCAGCTATTCTTCGGGATCATTATCTTCGTCCTAATCAGCGTCATCGTCATGGTCCTTGCATATAGTGGATACCTTGAATGTGCTATACCGTCATGGCAGAAAGAGACTGTATTCAGGAACGCACTTCATCGTCATGAGCGTCATCTTCATTGTCATGCCGTGTCGCAATGGACGGCGGACATGGCTCGACCCTACCACGCTTCGCCCAAAGAGAGAAACTGCTCAAGTTCACGGGGCTTGCGCGACATACTTTTTTCTCGTGTGTCATCTATGCCTGCTTCAAATCCAATGCTTTCGTCGGGACGAGAGAAGAGATAATTTCATATCAGCGTGAGGGTAAAACATTCGCGGTGCTGAATTCGTGAAGCAATAGGCTCATTTAATTAATTCATTTGCTAGTTGCTAGAGCTCGTGTTGCAGGTTCCCGTTACCATACGCGAGACATTGCTGTATCCGTCGACAATGAAGGTGCACACGCTCATTCAGCGAGACGTATCACAATACATAAGAGAGACAATCTAAAATCATCTACGGTAGCACCTTAGATACGTGTAATTTTGATACTGTCGAGCCCTGCCTATTCACTAGAGGGCTCTCCTGCTTGGTTTATTAACAAGAAGGAGGATTTTCAGAGATTGGTGGACATCTGCGGTAATGAGAGAAATAGGCTAGATTTCAGATTCAGTAAGGAAAAATCAGCAGTCATGATTTTTAATGACATATAAGGTACTGAGCTTGGAATACAGGAGGTCACGCTAGAGATAACAGATAAATAAAAATATCAGGGCGTATAGATAAGCGATGAGGCCGAGTACCTAAGCCAACACGAAATACACGTGACGACTAAAGGTAACAGGAATGCAGTGGTGATGAAAAACAGGGCACTATGGAGTTACAATAGGTATGATGTTGTGAGAGGTACATGGAAAGGAGTCAAGTTTCCTGGTCTGAGGTTCGGCAATGCGGTCTTGTGCATGAGATCAGAAGTTCAAGCAAGATTAGAAATTAAGCAACGTGGAATAGGTAGGCTTGTCTTAGGAGCTCACGGGAATGCACCAAATCAGGGAGTACAAGGTGATGTGGGATGGACATCATATGAGCGCAGAGAAGCTAGCAGCAAGATAAAATTTGAGAAGCGATCGAGAGAAATGGACAAGAAGCGTTGGGCTAGGAAGTTATTCAGCTAGTTGTACATGAAGAATGTCGATACAAAATGGAGGAAGTGAACCGGAAAATTAACTAGTAAATACTTAGAAGACAGCAGGGGGCCAAACCAAAAAGAATTATCGGTTAGGAAGAAGATGAAGGAAGCTGAGACCGATATGTGGAGAATCGGCATGATTAAAAAGTCCGCACTAGAGATTTATCGAACTTTGAAGCAGGAAATTGCCAAGGAAAGGATCTATGATAATACTCGGGGTAGTTCTCTACTGTTTGAGGCCAGGACTGGAGTATTTCAAACCAAAACATATCGGGCCAAATACGCAGGGGTAGACACGGTATGCAGTGCATGTGGAATAGAAGAAGAAACAGCCGAACACTTGATAATATTCTGTAAAGGGCTTCACCCTATAGTTCAGGATGATGGCACAGAGTTTTTCAAAGCACTGGGGTTTAGGGACAGGAAGGGCGAAATAGATTTTAGGCGGGTAGAATCAACTTGAAGGAGTTTATCTGATTAGTGGCTAAAGTCAAGGCACGAGTGAAAATTGAACCCTTCATTGCAAAGTATGAATCCTCAACCTCACTATTTAAAGGGAAAAATAAATCTAGTTATTGGTTCATTAAGTATTACGGCTTGGTGTCGTAGCCACCGCCCAATCGAAAGGGCATAGCCATATCCATCCATCCATCCATCCATCCATCCATCCATCCATCCATCCATCCATCCATCCATCCATCCATCCATCCATCTATCCATCCATCCATCCATCCATCCATCCATCCATCCATCCATCCATCCATCCATCCATCCATCCATCCATCCATCCATTCATCCATCCATTCCGTTTAAAGTCTACCCGCTTAAAGTCTATTTTGCCCTTCTGTCCCTAAACACCAGTGCTTTGAAAAACTCTGTGCCATCATCCTGAACTATAGGTTGAAGCCCTTTAGAGAATATTATCAAGTGTTCGGCTGTTTCTTCTTTCTTTCCACACGCACTGCATACCGTGTCTACCCCTGCGTATTTGGCCCGATATGTTTTGGTTTGAAATACTCCAGTCCTGGCCTCAAACAGTAGAGAACTACCCCGAGTATTATCATAGATCCTTTCTTTGGCAATTTCCTGCTTAAAAGTTCGATAGATCTCTAGTGCGGACTTCTTAATCATGCCAATTCTCCACATATCGGTCTCAGCTTCCTTCACATTTTTCTTAACCAATAATTCTTTTTGGTTTGGCCCCTGATGTTTTCTAAGTATTTACCAGTCAATTTTCTCGTTAGCTTTCTCCATTTTGTATCGACATTCTTCATGTACAAGTAGCTGAATACCTTCAAAGACCAACGCTCCTCCCCATTTCTCTCAATCGCTTCTCAAATTTTATCTTGCTGCTAAATTCCCTGCCCTCAAATGATTTCCATCCCTTATCGCCTGGTACTCCCTGATTTGGTGTATTCCCGTGAGCTCCTAAGACAAGCCTACCTATTTCACGTTGCTTAATTTCTAATCTTGCTTGAACTTCTGATCTCATGCACAAGACCGCATTGCCGAACGTCAGACCAGGAAACTTGACTCCTTTCCATGTACCTCTCACAACATCATACCTATTGTAACTCCATAGTGCCCTGTTTTTCATCACCACTGCATTCCTGTTACCTTTAGTCGTCACGTGTATTTCGTGTTGGCTTAGGTACTCGGCCTCATTGCTTATCCATACGCCCTGATATTTGTATTTATCTGTTATCTCTAGCGCGACCTCCTGTATTCCAAGCTCACTACCTTATATGTCATTAAAAATCATGACTGCTGATTTTTACTTACTTAATCTGAAATCTAACCTATTTCCCTTATTACCGCAGATATCCACCAATCCCTGAAAATCCTCCTTCTTGTTATTAAACCAAGAAGAAAAGCTCTCTAGTGAATAGGCAGTGCTCGGCAGTATCGAAATTACACGTATTTAAGGTGCTACGCAGATGCTTTTTGATTGTCTCGCTTACTTATCGTGATACGTCTCGCTAAATGAGCGTGTGCACATTCATTTTCGACGGATACAGCAATGTCTCGCTTATGGTAACGGGAACCTGCAACACTAGCTCTAGCAACTAGCAAACGCATTAATTAAATGAGCCTATTGCCTCACGAATTCAGCACCACGAATGTTATACCCTCACGCTGATATGAAATTATCTCTTCTCTCGTCCCGACGAAAGCATTGGATTTGAAGCAGGCCTAGATGACACACGAAAAAAAGCATGTCGCGCACGCCCCGTGAACTTGAGCAGTTTCTCTCTTTGGGCGAAGCGTGGTAGGGTCGAGCCATGTCCGCCGTCCATTGCGACACGGCATGACGATGAAGATGACGCTCATGACGATGAAGTGCGTTCCAGAATACAGTCTCTTTCTGCCATGACGGTATAGCACATTCAAGGTATCCACTATACGCAAGGACCATGACGATGACGCTGATTACGACGAAGATAATGATCCCGAAAAATCGCTGGCATGTGGACTAAATTACGTTTCGATGTGCTCTACGATGCATTTTGCATGACTGTAAACAAACAACCATTCGAGAACATACACAGACCTTGTATTTTCCAACATCCGGTAAGGTCTGATACCACAAAGCAGTAATAGTGAAGGCAAAACAAAATTTAAAACACAACACAACAAACATTTTATGACAAATGAACATTGCATATAATTATACACCTCTTTACCACTGACACCCAATCACCTTTCTGCTTTGCCGCCGAGTGTACCATGTTCAAATAAGCAATGACTGGTAGAGTGGCTGTGACGAGTTACTTCTGAGCTTGTAGCGTCATCCATTCATCCATCCATCCATCCATCCATCCATCCATTCATCCATCCATCCATACCGCACCGGAAACGAAATTCCTCCTTCAACTAAATAGGCAAAAAATTACAGCATATCTGATAATAGAGTTATTTCGTGTTGCCGAAGCTAAGGGGAATCACTAATCTCCATACTTTGCCCTCTGGGTCATGCAAAAACGTGAAAACACGCGTGTACAGTATAAAACATATGTTTATTCATCACAATTCACATATCAATCAATCAATCAATCAATCAGTCAATCATTTTATTTCACTTCATTTAGGAGGAGGACAAGACTAAATGTTCAGGAGTTTGACTATGTCTCGAGCCCGTTCACAAGTCGGCAAAGCAGCATGGAGGAAAGACAATCACGCATAAAGAATAACAAATAAACTCATACATATAAGATCGCAAAATGTAATACAAAATTTTATGAAACAAAGCTCCGAAAATAGAAAGAGAATAGTTGAAATGTAGTCATGAAGTTGCATGAACATGAAAAAGCAACAATAGAAAATAACGAATTGCCAGAAATTTCGAGAGATATAATGTTCTGGAAAAAAAGAGCTGGGCAAAGTGTTCAATGTGACAGTTTGTTTACACGAAGCGTGAAGATCTTCGTTGTTTAAAATGTTTATCAGAGAAGGTAGCCTGTAAGACAATGATTGTTCGTCATAAGCAATTTTTATGGTGGTGTTGAGATGTCCATATCTATATTCATGTGGATATCTGTAATCAATGGAGTATTCATATGAATATGAATGTACATGGCTTGTCAACTCAAGGGACAGGGGACATGGCTCAACCCTACGGAGCTTCACCCTTAAAATACTGTGCCTCGGTTTGATGACATACAGAAGTAACATTAGCAGAAAACGCTAAAGCATGGGAAGAACAAGTTATCACGTATATTTACATTCGTTTGGGAAATAACACATAAATACCGTTAATTAGGACTGTAAATGTATTATACATAGCTTTTTTTGACGTTCCTTCATATATTGAGTGTATGTTTGGCTACGATGTGCACTCTGACCGGAGGTCTTACGTAGCCTTGTGAAAATGTTTCATGGTAAAAATCGATCAGTAATTCGGCTCTGTCAGCAGAAGTTCCCGTTTCAAATGATGCGTCTCCACAGCCGCGTTCGTATGAGGACAGCATTTTGCTTTCCCATAGTAAATCGTTAAAGGGCCACTCGCCTGGTTTGAAAATTTCAAGACGCCAAGCGCAATGCGTTCATGGGGCGTTTGCGATCTCATCTGCTAAACTTTCCATTGTTATGAGCCGCGGAAATTGGCCAAATTTCAGAATTGACGCTGCTCTCTCTTCCTTTTCCGAGCGCACGCCCAGAGGATGAGGGCATGACGTGCACGAATAAATTGTCCTACGCACACGACAGTGCAGCGACGTTGGTCCTCTGCATAGACTACTGTGCTCTGGCGTTGCCAGCAGTGGCAGGTGACATGGCGAAAATTCTTTAGCACAACATTCGAAGTTAATGTAATTTGTTGCTTGAAGAGAATAATCAAACTTGACCTAAATAATGAGACACTATTGGGAATGTGCACATCTTTTTTCCATTTTTTCCGTGAACTGCAATGAGATGCGGGGCAAATGTGCTTGCGTTGCGTATGCGTCCGTGTCCCCGCGGTTAGCGCAACAAGCATATGCCTGTCCCGCAAAAGAAATAATGCTCCTGCGCGTTCAAACACTCGTTATGCTCATCTAGCGTACGTCGTCCAAGCTATCGTTACCAAACCATCCCGCAGAAACAGGCAGTAGACCACAAAATAACGCTAGTCAACAAAACAACGCCGCTTGCGTGCTTGGGGATTGGGCTTGTTGTGGCACATGATTAATACATGACCTCTTGGTCAAATGCCGGAGAGGGTAAGGATGAGATTTGACTTGCAAAGGATATACGCTGGCAAGCGACCAGGGTTTCGAGCTTCCCTCCTGTCATCCTTATTTTGCTCTGCTTCAAAAAAAAAAGTTTGCTCAGCTTGTAAAGATTCACTTGAAAAACGTTTCTTTGGCATAATGCTCCTCATCAGACATACAACTTCCACGGTCAAAATAAAATTTATTATGGGGCCTGCTGAGTGGCCCTTTAAACACTTTTTCTAAATATACATCTGGTGCGCGAGTATTCTGATCGCGACCATTTGGCGCAGTGAACCTACTCACGCGTATTTTCGCCAACACAGCTACATCAAGTATGACACCCACGGGATGCCTGTATGCTTCCCCATAGTATGTTACCAAGTACTCTAAATTGCTAACCACTTTTCCTAATAACATGCTGAAGTCATATTTGGTTTCATACACGAGACAACTTACTACTACTCTCACTGTGGAGTACGTCGTACTTTAAATCATCAAACAATTAAAAAAACTGTAAATGAACTTTTAAAGGCGATATTCTTTCTTGAGATACTTGAACACAGAAATCAGCGTTCAACTCCTAAAGTTGAAGCTTTAGGATGCCCTAATTTTTTCATTCTTCACTGTCTCTTTGTAGATGCGTAGCTACAAAAAACCGCAAGGAAAAAATGCCGGACACGTCCAACCACGCCCCCCCACCCACCCAAAAAATTTTTTCATTGTGCTGGCGCTTTGTGAACATTTATACTGTAGTTTGGTTCCTGCATGTACGTGAATGACAACACCGCACTTGCTCTTCGATTGTCTTTCTCAAAATGACCATGGTGCCACGTATGTAACGCCCCGCTGTAGGGTCTAGTGACTAAAGTACTCGGCTGCTGACCCGCAGGTCGCGGGATCGAATCCTGGCTGTGGCGGCTGAATTTCTGATGGAGGCGGAAATGTTGCAGGTCCGTGTGCACATATTTGGGTGCACGTTAAAGAAACCAAGGTGGTCGAAATTTCTGGAGCCCTCCACTGCTGCGTTTCTCCTATTCATATGGTTATTTTGAGACGTTAAACCCCGCATATCAATCAATAGACAGCAATGTACCAAACTCAGAGTAGTTCAGGACACACTTACCTTAGATCTCGTTCATTCATTTAACAAGGCCAGTATACTTGGATAGGATATCGTCTTCTATTCTTGATCAGCTTCATTATTCTCTCCAAAGTATACTCAGCTCTGCAGAGTTTGGTGCACAGTTGTTCCTGTAATTCCAGACACGTGTAGAGAGGGAGCTGCGTATTCTACTTTTTTTTATTGTGGAGTTTCCCTGGTGGCCAGGCGGGCATATGCTGTTGAACGCTGTAGTAATCAACTGGCGTAAAGCAGGCAGAACCGCATGTAGCATAACAAACTTAACACAATGAGAGCAAGCTCGCACGAAAGAGATACACTCTACCACTTGCTTTTTGAGCTCCACTTGTTCTTCGAGCTCCTTTTATTTCTTAGTTCATTGTTGTGATGGCAGTTATATAAACAGCCCAAGGGAGTCTTCGTCTTTAGGGTGGTTGATGTCATACAGGTCCATGTTATATACTGGTCAGATACATTTGCGATTTTGTTGCGGGGAACTACAACGCTCTTGACTACATGCGCACTGTCCCACGCTCTGCTGACCGCGAGGTGGCTGGTTTGACAGACTGCGGCAGAGCTCTTGCGTATCATTTTTTAAAGATGGTAGTCTTTCTTGGGAACCTTTGACAAAAAAAATTTGGTCTGTCTGTCTGTTTGTCTGTCTGTTTGTACGTTTGTCTGTTTGTCGGCCCTTAGCGATACCTCAAACGGCTGACCACATCCGAAGCGCCCACCAGTATTGCTCAAGATTCAGCGTTCATACTCGTGCGATTGGTAATTAAAAAGCAATCATTACACATAACTGAGGTATCATAACAACACGCCGATGTTTTGTACGTGTGCCTTCATACTAGAGAAGGTACACACAAGTAATTCTAAGGACCGGAGCATTAAACACGCTGCGCTGACAGTTTAACGCGGTGCTCAAAAGGCAAGTGTTACCAACGCTTTGCTGCAACGACACGGTGGTGGCACCTACTCGTGGCTTTGCGTTGTGCACCTTATAGCCTCCGAGAATAGCAGGCATCTTTCTCCGCAGGCGCGCATACCTCCCTTTGTTTTCGAAGATAACTGGCAGATGGCGCTCACGTCTAACGTGCCTCGATGCGCTCGTTCGCCTCCGCTGCACGCTCGAGGCACTCATTCGCAGCGCCTCCAGAATACCTTTCATCAATTTTCTTGCTCAGAACATCAAATAATTGTTTTGTTGATATGTAGGGTTTAACGTCCCAAAACCACCATATGATTATGAGAGACGCCGTAGTGGAGGACTCCGGAAATTTTGACCACCTGAGGTTCTTTAACGTGCACCCAAATCTGAGCACACGGGCCTACAACATTTCCGCCTCCATCGGAAAAATTGTTTTGTTCCCTCTCTCCAGACGCAAGACTATCGTCTTTCGGCGGCATTTGCAATGTACCATGCAGATCCAGGGCAGTTTTTTTTCTTTGCGATCTGTTGTGTGTATTTCACAACGTTGTATCCGGGACGGAAATGCGTCAGCGGAGCCATGGTGGACCCTGCCATAGAAAACTTTCGTGTTAAATAGATCATATACAATTACAGACAATACCCTTACGCAGGTTATGGCACCTAGAATATAAGTGATGTAGAATTGGGAGCCACGAGTATTGTACCAAGAACCATTCCAAATATATTACCTTCCTCAGAAAGACTACAATCAAAGACGACTGACCGTGTATTTAGAGAGCTAGAGTTCACAAAGCAGAACATGACTTGCATATGAATAAATAGGTGATTAACAAATTTAGTTAAAATTCTTATTTAAAACACATTAATGAACCCATTACCATTACCACCTGCACCTTCCCTATCATACAATAGAAAATAACAAGCATTTTCAAATTAATTGCAAGTTTTGCGCACCTAAATTCCGTTCAATCCAAATCACGGGGAAAACAGATTCGTATACATTGTGTAATTGTACAGTTGTATATTTATTTCTAATGGCCAATACAAAAACATCTAATGCATGAGATAAATTACTAAAGTTCAATGAAGGCGCTTCATTTCTCCTTTTCTGAGTCAACCAGGCACCAAATCACACCAAGATGGCTGACACGGCCGGGCAAATTCATTTCCTTAGTGTGTTTTATGTAGAGGAAGAAAAGTGAATCATAGGAGTAACACGCTTAGCCAGGCGGCTTATCTCCTGAAAGCGCATTTCAAGTACAGAAGAACGGGTTGTTTCGACATAGGGCGCTGGTAGCGCATTACAGCATGCCAAACAGAAATGAAAAAAAAAGTCTAAATAGAGGCTGCACGTTACATACGCGCATGAAAGCAGCAGGCAATTACCGGCTGGAATTCCTGTTCATGGCAAACAGAGACGTCTGGAGAGATTTTGTTGTGTAGTTTTCTGAAACAGTTACTCTGGAATCTTTTTACGGATAGATTGCACGCGCACAGATGGCACAAGGAAAATCAGTTTCCTTGGGCTGAAGAAGGTGCTTGAGTTGGAAGATCCTAAAAGACTGCTCGTTGTGAAGAAAGTAATGAATAGTACGTGGGACAGAAAACTGAGTTAGTGAAAAGCTTCATTATTTTGAGCAGGTTGCTAGGCTCAGCTCCCAGCTTGAAGCTAGCGGAGAGACTGTATTCCTTGGCGGTTTGTCGGCCGGCAGGATTGTCCAGACTTCCTTTCCAAGGCAAGACAATAGCAGCGCAGTCCACCGACCCACCAGGAGGTCATCATTGTAGGTCGCATTGCCAGTACTACAAATTATTGCTCGACATCTTCATAGAATATGGAAAGTTCATAACTTTTTCATAGTTCTGTTGAGCACTGCGTCGGCAAGCACATTCATTCCTGGAGCAACACGGTTTGTTTTCACATATCAAGCACTTTGCGAATTAAGTTGGCCTGTTATCAGACCTCACAAACGAAGTTTCTAGGGTGTACCAAAGGCTACAGTTTTCGTAAAAGTTTATTCCATGGTACGATTAAAATGTCAGCGACCTTAGCCAGCTACGCATATAATAAATACCGTTGGTTTCAATCTCTGTTGTGCAAATAAAATATAAAATTATTTCTTTGCAAAAACACGAAGCGTCATTCATGTCGCACCTTTTATTTATGGTGAACTATGAGGGAGGAAAGCGAATGACTTTTCGTGTTCAAATAAACAAGGAACCCCCAATTTTTGCAGTTTTTCAGCAAAAATCTATTCAGCAAAACACAGAAAGCAGGAATAATAATTTAAGAAACGCAATCAACGCAACGAAAGTGAAATTATTCTTCTGCAATAATTTGATTACTGCAGCGCTAAATACGAGATGTATGGGAAACACTGGCCTTATGACGACATCAATTAATGAGTAACATTGGCCATGTTCGTGTCGAATTCACGAACTGCACCATCGGTTCGAACAGGGTGCGTTGGACATGCAATAGCAGGCGCGTATGCAGAAACATGTTTCGGGGGGGGGGGGGGGGGGAGGCACCACTTTGAATTCAGGAAGGGCACCCCCATAAGATGGTCATTTTTGCTCTCTATGCCATAATGAGAAAGATTTTGGAGGGGGGCAAGTGCCCGGTGTGCCACCCCCTGGCTACGCCCCTGTGCAAAACAAAAAAATTTCATGTCCCGGGCCCGATAGCAAAGCGCAACTATTGAAATTTTGTGGTTTAGTCATTCCACTATACTTAGAAGCATAGTAGCAGAGGCAGAATAACTCGCACATTATTGCCTTCATCATATGTGGTAAAGTAGCTATCTTTGCAAACCTTTTGGAGGTATGATATTGCCACTTGCGCAAACTGCAAAGTGCAAACTTAGCACATCCCATATTACTACCTAAATATATGCATAACTTTTTATAGAAGTCCAGACAGCACTTTTTGTTGAGTGCTATCCTTGTCACATAGAAAGCAAAATACAGCATTTTGGTTGGCCTGCATTTCAAGATATACATGTATGTTTTATTTCTTCAATAAGGTTTTAGGCGCTAGAAAGTTTTCTCATGACTGCCGTGTATGTCTCACTTCGCTATGTAATGTATAGTGTCAATTTTTACAAAGGGGAACACGCGTAAACGCATGGCGTGCAATATCCGCCGGCTGCTGGCAGCGCGTTCAAGCGGGAGCGAGAGCAACCACAGTCTCTTTTCGCGTCCTCTCGTGGCGAAAAAAAACAACCATTTGTTGCTAATATAGAACGGCATGACGGCTACCCTTCCCCCTTCAAGGCGATTACTCGCTCTCGTGTAATCGCTCTCAAGGGGGAGGGGGTCACAGTCTTGCCGCTGGTTCCATATCAACAACCAATAGTTGTTTTGCTCGCCACGAGAGGACGCGAAAAGAGACTGTGGTTGCTCTTGCTCTCGCTTGAACGCGCTGCCAGCAGCCGGCGGAGCGCGCCGGCCACGCGTTCACGCGTGTTCCCTTTGATAAAAATTGACACTGTTCATTGCGTTATCCGGTGGTACGCCAACCGGCCGAAACTCTCAGCCGATAGCGACTCCAGCAAACTACCGACGGTATTCCACGATATATAGTTTGAACCTTCGGTAATGTGCAAGAAGAGGACTTTCTTCGTGGGGCTTTAGACGCTGCAGAGAATCGCAATGGAGCTTTAATCACATTAGCAAGAAATACGTCCTTTCTTTCTGGTTTCACCTGCTCAAGTTCAAGTCTACCTACAAGCATGAAGATTCACTTTCTTACAAAGAGATTATTGGCATAACAGGATGGGCTATTAATTTTATCGAAAATAGATAATAAGCAGAGACAAATAAGAAATTATCAAAATCTATTACCTACACTTTAAAACAGCAGGTCACAACTTTGATAAGTCTACTGCAGTGGTGTAGCGGCTACAGTGCTCGCCTGCGGACGCGAAGGTCACGGACGGATTCGACTCCGATAGGGGACACCTTGATTCACGTGGTCAAACAAGATATTATAAAGGAGATTTATTAAGCAGAAACGTTGATGCTTGGAAGGCTTGGAAGGCGATGCACGAGCCGCAATTTCCGAGCTCGAGCCGCTGCTGCACACTCGATGCTGCTGCCTCTGCGTCGGAGTACTTCCTCTTCTTTACAATGGCCCCACGGAGAAAAAAAGGAGCCATCCTGGCGACTTAGTCCTGTGCGGGTGGCGTTGAACCGTTGTACTGCTTGAGCTTCTGGACGTGTACAACCTCGCGGTTGCGACGTCGCAAGTCTGATGGTGGCGTAAGAGGCTCAATGAGGTAGTTTACTGGCGAAGTTTGCTCGAGAATACGATATGGCCCATCGTACTTTGGCAGAAGTTTGGAAGAGAGCCCAGGTGTGCGATGCGCACTGACAGCCATACAAGAGCACCCGGAAGAAAAACGGGAGTTGACGTCTGGGCATCATGAATTGCTTTTTGCCTGTTTTGGTCATCGCAGGTAAAGCGACGAGCTAACTGGCGGCATTCTTCTGCGTGTCTGGCGGCGTCCAAGATCGGTAGGCACTCGGACGCGTCCGGTCGATAGGGCAAAATGGTGTCAATGGTGTGGGAGGGGTGACGGCCGTTAAGGAGGTAAAAAGGGGAGAAGCCTGTTGTCGCTTGCGTTGCCGTGTTTTAGGCGTATGTAATGAATGGGATGACTAAGTCCCAGTTAGAATGGTCAGGCGTCACATACATAGATAGCATGTCACCGAGAGTGCGATTAAAGCGCTCGGTAGCCCCATTGGTTTGAGGGTGATAAGCGGTACATCTGCGATGTACAATAGCACACTCAGCGAGCAATTTTTCAATGACCTCGGACAAGAAGGCGCGGCCGCGGTCACTGAGGAGTTCTTGAGGGCCTCCATGACGCAACACAAAATGACGCAGTAGGAAAGTGGCAACCTCCTGTGCTGTAGCCGTTTGAAGAGCAGCGGTCTCAGCATAGCGCGTTAGGTGGTCGATAGCAACTATTATCCACCTGTTGCCAGTCGGAGTCAATGGAAGTGGCTCATAAATATCTATTCCAACCCGTTCGAATGGTCGGGAAGGGGATGGTAAAGGCTGCAGTTCATCGGCCGAGGCGTGTGGGGGAGATTTTCGGCGCTGACATTCGGCACAAGAGCGGAAGAAGTTGCGGACGAAGGTATACATGCCACGCCAGTAGTAGCGATGTCGAAGCCTTTCGTAGGTCTTGAAGACTCCTGCGTGGCATCATTGTGGGTCAGCGTGGAAAGAAAAACAAATCTGCGACCTCACGGTTCGTGGAACGACGAGCAGCCACTTGCGTCCCTCTGGTGCGTAGTTGCGTCGATAGAAAAGCGTGTCACGTATCGAGAAGTGTGGAACTTGGCGCCGAAGCGTTCGCGTCTTTGGAAGTTCTGAAGTGTCGGAGACATGATTGAGGAGAGACGCAGTCCACGGGTCATTGCGTTGTTCGATAGCAATGGTGTCAAAGTCAAGCGATGACAATGTGGAATCGCAAGCGGAGTAAGCTGTGGCATTGTGGGACAGGGGGGAACGGGAAAAGGCGTCGGCGTCAGCATGCTTTCGTCCTGACCGATAAACCACGCGTATGTCGTAATCTTGAATTTTCAACGCCCAGCGAGCGAGGCGGCCAGATGGGTATTTTAACGTCGAAAGCCAGCACAGCGCGTGGTGGTCGGTCACGACGTCAAAAGAACGACCATATAGATATGGGCGAAGCTTTCCAAGGGCCCACACAATGGCCAAGCACTCCTTTTCTCTGACGCTGTAGTTGCTCTCAGCCTTGGTAAGTGTGCAACTAGCGTATGCCACGGCGTATTCCTGATGCTCCGGTTTACGCTGTGCGAGCACAGCACCCAGGCCTACACCACTGGCGTCGGTGTGGATTTCAGTGGGAGCTTCAGGATCATAATGGCGTAGAATGTGTGGCGTCGTGAGAAGCCGTCGCAAGGTGGTGAAAGCCTCGTCGCAGGCAGGGGACCACGATAAAAGGTCTTTACAGCTGCTGAGAAGTTGCGTGAGAGGTGATATAATAGACGCGAAGTTTCGGACGAATCGCCGGAAATACGAACACAAGCCGATGAAACTTCGAAGTTCTTTGATGGTGGCAGGTTTAGGAAACGCCGTAACAGCTCGCAATTTCTCGGGATCCGGGAGAATGCCTTCCTTGGAAACAACGTGGCCCAAAATGTTCAGTTGACGCATGGCAAATTGACATTTTTTGAGGTTTAATTGCAAACCGGCGTTAGTTAGGCAAGTAAGGACGTGCTGAAGGCGACGAAAGTGTGTGTCAAAGTTAGGGGCGAAGACCACAATATAATCGAGGTAACACAAGCAGATCTTCCATTTTAGTCCACGCAGAATGTTGTCCATCATTCGTTCGAACGTTGCAGGTGCATTGCAAAGTCCGAAGGGCATGACGGTGAATTCATATAAGCCGTCTGGCGTGACAAAAGCGGTTTTGGGGCGATCAGCCTTTGCCATAGGCACCTGCTAGTAGCCTGACCGCAAGTCTAACGAGGAAAAGAACTCGGCACCCTGCAAACTGTCCAAAGCATCGTCAATGCGCGGTAGTGGATAGACATCCTTCAGCGTGATCTTGTTCAATCGCCGGAAATCGACACAGAAACGAATAGAACCGTCTTTCTTTTTGACGAGGACCACCGGAGACGCCCATGGGCTCTGTGAAGGTCGAATGACGCCTCTGCGAAGCATGTCGTCTACTTGGTCAGCAATGACGCGGCGTTCTGTAGCGGACACGCGATATGGTCGTTGTCGCAGCGGTGAGTGGGACCCAGTGTCGATGTGGTGTTCTACTGCTAAGGCACGGCCGAGAGATGTTTGTGCAACGTCGAAAGAATGGCGGTAGCTCTCAAGAATGGTGAGGAGTTGTGAACGCTGCGAAGATGTCAAATCTGCAGCGATGAATGGTTGAAATAAGTTTGCCGACGTTGAGTCAGGCGCTAAGACGACAGCCAGTTCACAGACGGAGGTAGAAGGCACCTCTTCGGGGACTGATATATTTCTGGAAGAACTGATTGTCTCGACGTAGCCAAGGCACTTGTGACAAAGTAGGGATAAAGACGACGACTCATGATTATAAATTGGCATTGTGGTTGAGCCTTCTACAAGATCGAGAGCAGCAAAAGGCAGGGGGAGGGCTCTTCGGGCGACGAATATTGGAGATGGTGTGAAGAAGACCGTGCCGTCAGATATGGCGCTGCATGAAACTGGCACGAACGCAAAAGAGCATGGAGGGATGTAGGTGTCATCGCTAACGACAAGTTTAGCGCCAGACTGGGTGTCGACGGAGGCTTGGTCATCCAGTGAGCAAAATTCAACCTCAGCCCTAGCACAGTCGATTACGGCGTTATGACGCGACAAAAAGTCCCATCCCAAAATAATATTATGGGAGCACGATGAAAGAACCACGAACTCTATCGTATACAGAACGTCCTGAATTGTCACGCGGGCTGTACATACTGCGGTCGGTTGAACAGGTTGGGCACTGGCTGTGCGAAGCGATAATCCGGAGAAAGGCGTCGTAACCTTACGAATTGAGCGGCAAAATCCAGCATCTATAACTGAAACAGCTGCACCGGTATCTACAAGAGCGACAGTAGGGATATTTTCGACGAACACATCAATAACATTGGTAGGTGACAAATGAGGACTTGGGCAAACCGAAACTTGCACAGTTCTTGCCTCAGGAACTGCATCGTCTAGTTTTCCTCCTCGTTAGGCTTGGGCCGTCGACGCATAGGGGAAGGCGAGCGGCGGCGTGGAGAGGGCGAGCGAAGACGTCCCGACCGAGGGCGGTGGTCGTCCTGGTAGCGGGCCGGCATTGGAGTGGAAGAACCGTATCGCGCGTTGGAGTCAAGCGGGAACAAAGGCTCACGGCGGTTTTCATTGGTGATATGCGTCCGGCGGCGGCAATACCTTGCGACGTGTCCGGGGTATCGACAAGCGTAACATATCGGGCGATTGTCGAGGGTGCGCCACGGGTTGGCGGTGTTAGTGCTGGTCCAGTGAACTGGAGCTGGGGGATAGCTCGCGCGAGGCTGGAACGGAGGTGCAGGCGCCTTGCGAGTTGGCATGGCTGTAGCCGCGGCGTAGGTGAGAGGAGCAGCCACAAGATTGGGCTCGCGAGCAGCTGGTAAGGCCTCGGCGACCTCTCCTTGAATGACGTCACGTAGAGACGATGGTAAAGTTGTGGTAGGTTCTGGTGTGAAAGGCACCAAGGAAAGCTGTCGTGCAACTTCTTCGCGGACAAATTCTTTTATTTCGGCTATTAGTGACGCTCGGTCATGACCATTGATCACACTAGACAGCGATGCCAAATCGTGTGCTGGAGGACGTCTTGTCAGAGCTCACTGCTTCCGCAATTCATCGTAGCTTTGGCAGAGGCTAATTACGTCGTTAACAGTGGTCGGGCTTTTTGCCAAGAGCATCTGAAAAGCGTCGTCGTCAATCCCTTTGAAGATGTGCCTACATTTTTCAGCTTCCGTCATTTCGGCGTTCACGCGTCTGCACAAATTGACGACGTCTTCTATGTAACTTGTGAAGGTTTCACCCGTTTCTTGTGCGCGTGTGCGTAAACGTTGCTCGGCACGAAGTTTTCGGACGGCAGGTCGATCGAAGACTGATACAATCGACGTTTTAAATTGCGGCCACGTTCGGACGTCTGCCTCGTGGTTTCTAAGCCAAAGGCTGGCTACACCCGCGAGGTAGAACGACAAGCGTGTCAACTTGTCCGCGTCCGTCCATCTGTTTAAAGCGCTCACCCGTTCGAAAGTCGAGAGCCAATCTTCAACGTCGTTGTCATCTGTTCCACTGAAGATTGGAGGCTCCCGCTGAGGAACACTGCCTGGACAGGTGGCCGGAAGAGATGGAAGCGTCTGCTTATCGGCGTCCGGCATAGCAGAAATTAGCAGTCGAGAACGGAGTTCCAGGATGGTAGTGGGAAGGTGTAAGGGACGGTATCCCGCATGGCTCCACCAATTATAAAGGAGATTTATTGAGCAGAAAGGTCGATGCTTGGAAGGCTTGGAAGGCGATGCACCAGCCGCAATTTCCGAGCTCGAGCCGCTGCTGCACACTCGATGCTGCTGCCTCTGCGTCGGAGTACTTCCTCTTCTTTACAATATATATATATATATATATATATATATATATATATATATATATATATATATATATATATGTATATATATATATATATGTATATATATATATATATATATATATATGTGTGTGTGTGTGTGTGTGTAGGTGTGTGGGTGCGAGTTGAGGTGCTACGTCTATTAGGTTTTCTTGAGTGTTGCTTTCTATTTTTGTGTCTGGCAGGCCACTTTTCCTCTCAGATCTTCAATCACAATTAATGAGCGATTAACACGTGCTCAGTCTTGCTTTCGCTTTGTCATGTTCACCTTAATAAACTTATGTTGGAACTTAGCGCTAGTCTCATTGGTTCACCACCTCAGCCAATAAATCACCCCTTTTGAGAGCTCATTGGTTTCTGGTCCTTGAGTGTTTTACACGCTGTTCAAGTCGTCATGTAAAACCGAATTTCCGGTTCCAGACTGCGCTTCGATTCAGACATCGGTGCTAGCTAGCATTTCGATAAAAGCAAAATCCGATTGGCCCGTCTGATGTACGCTGTCAGTGCGCGTGAAAAGCACCAGGTGATCGAAATTTCAGTTCTTCAATGCACGGTATCTCATTATTATGCCGTGTTTTCTATATCTGAAACTCCCGATAACATTGGTGTCATGACTTAGATAATCTGAAACTTGAGACGCTCTCGTCCATCTTTCAGTACAAGGAAGACAAAAATTATGGAGAGTCAGTATTTATTCACAAGTTTTAAATGATGATGATGTCCCTCATATTTATTTATGCTACAGAAGCCAGCACTCGATGCTGGTGACCGAATGATGTCAATTGTAAAAAAAAAAACTATAGCTGCTAGCTGTCATATAAGTGTACAGTCCAAGCAATGTCGTGACGCCCACAATTGAAAAATAGGACTTCCTAGCAAAAAGCCGTAATAAAATACCAAGGGAAATTGTCATGTACATTATGTTTCAGCAATAAAAATCTATCAACACGTGGTCCATTTAATTATCGGACAGAGAATAATCAGGTCTATCAGGTAAATTTTTACAATTTATCCGCTCATGCCATGCACATACACCGTAATGCAGTGATGACCGTTCCATCACCCTTTTCAATTCTACCTACTTTTTCTCAGTTTGATTGTATTCTGTTTGTGACAAGATGCTCCTACGAACGCATTTCTTTACTTCATTGCTAATGATAGTGCGCGTTGAGCGTTGAGTCCACGACGCGTTTATTAAAAAACGAACAAAGGTCAAGCGCTCAGAGATCCTAATCAGAGCTATCACGAGCACAAACCACAATCCTCTTCCTCGTCTTTTGCAGGCATTGCTAAATGCACCCTATCCGTTCTACAAATCACTCCCCCGCGGAAAAGGAGCCATCCTGGCAACCTAAGGCACAGGTACGACTGGTAGGTTGTAGTGCGGCTTCAGTCGGTCGACGTGAACAGTCTCATGGCTGCGACGGCGGCGGTCTGTGGATGACTGTACGGGCTCGACAATATAGTCTACCGAGAATGCTTGACGCAGGATGCAGTAGGGGCCTTCATACTTATTCAGCAGCTTTGAAGAAAGCCCTGGAGTTGAGGAGGCAACTCGAAGCCACACCAATGTTCCAGGCGAATATGACTGGGGATGCAGGTTGGCGTCATGGCGGTCCTTTTGGTGTGCTTGGTCTTGTGTTGTTAAGGAACGTGCTAGCTGCCTGCATTCTTCCTCATAGGTGGCGACTTCTGAGAGAGTTGCAGACTCCGAAGTATCCGGGCGATACAACAGAGTAGTATCCATAAATGAGGAGTGTTCACGGCCATATAGAAGAAAGAAGGGAGAAAATCCAGTCGTGGACTGACTGGCGCTGTTGTACGCATAGGCGACAAATGGTAGTATACGGAACCAGTTGGTGTGGTCAGCATATACGTACATGGACAGCATGTCGCCAAAAGTGCAATTGAAGCGTTTAGTCATGCCATTGTTTTGGGGATGGTACGCACTGGTCGTTAGATGAACAACATTGCATTCACGCAGGAGGTCTTTTACGGCTTCTGAGAGGAACGTGCGTCCACAGTCGCTGAGTAACTGGTGAGGAGTGCCGTGGCGAAGAACAAGTTTGTGAAGAATAAATAAGCCGACTTCACGTGATGTAGCCTCTGGCAGCGCGGCAGTCTCAGCATACCGTGTCAGATGATCAATAGCGACAACCACCCAGCGATTCCCAAACGATGGCTAGACATTCTTTCTCCGTGACCGAATAATTTTCTTCAGCTCTGGTCAGAGTGCGACTCGCGTAAGAAACGACGTACTCATCGAAGCCAGACTTTCGCTGTGCAAGCATAGCGCCAATGCCGACTCCACTAGCGTCCGTGTGGGTGTCGGTAGGGGCGTCTGGGTTGAAGTGACGAAAGATCGGCGGCGATGTCAGAAGTTGACGTAATTTCGCAAATGGGTCGTCACAGGTAGACGACCATGCCAAGATACCTTGGCTGTCAGCAAGTAAATGTGTTAAAGGAATCATTATAGATGTGAAATAACGAATGGCCCCCTATTCATTCTACACTAGAATAATTTTTACTTGAGATAGCGCCCCGCCAAGGTGGTCTAGTGGCTAAGGTACTCGGCTGCTGACCCGCAGGTTGCGGGATGGAATCCCAGCGGTGACGGCTGCGATTTTGATGGAGGCGGAAACGCTGTAGGCCCGTGTGCTCAGATTTGGGAGCACGTTAAAAAACCCTAGGTGGTAATAATTTCCGGAGCCCTTCACTACGGCCTCTTTTATAATTATATGGTGGTTTTGGGACGTTCAACCCCACAAATCAATCAATACTTGAGGTAGCGTTTTGTGTGGTGTGTTGCTCCTTCCTATGCTTCACACTAGTTGTCACCACGCTGTTTTCCGATTGTAGATGTTCTACCGACTAGCCAGCAAGTTCATCCTATGGCTATGCTATGCATAACCGAGATGTGTGTGTGTGTGTGCGTGTGTGTGTGTGTGTGTGTGTGTGTGTGTGTGTGTGTGTGCGAGAGAGAGAGGAAAACACTTCGTTTAAAGGAAGAACGACAATGCCTGAGCAACAATCGTGGTTCAGTCCGGTTTCATGCAATGTGATATGTGATACACACATGCACAACGCTGTAGATATGATGCTTCAATGAAGTTTTTCTTCGTGCCTGTTCAGACGGTTAATCAAATTTATACTCGCAGCAAGACCTCCGAATAGCTTTTTGGAGGGAAACGACGTAATTAGAAGTTATATTTTTTTCATAAATATTCTTGGGGCGTATATTGGTCCAAACACACCGAGAAGATTCGGTCCTCCTATACATTTTAGCAATTCGAAGACGCCATTTTCTCAAGAGAATTCCAAAATGGTTGATTGCAACACTAATGACAAGAAACCGTGTGTGTCTAAGTACGACTCAATAAAAAATCATACGAGCAACACATGGTTTCTCCGCAGTTCACACTTTACAAAAAGAAAAACAAAGCTAGTTCAAGACGGAATGAATGGGGAAGTTGACGTATAAAGTTAAGAGTATGCGACGTGGTGCGCGTCCTAAGTCTCCTGCAACCTTTGCCATTTTCTCGCAGTTTGAATTGCCACTCGTAGTTGCAAAGCACGTTTTTCCTGGAGACTTCGCAAAGAGTTTTGTGCCCAGCTGGCAGCTTAGCGACGAAGGGTGGAAAACAAGAGCGCCACCAAAATAAAAAAAATTTCCATGCGACACGCATGGGTTAGCATCTTATCTACTGCGAGATGAAATCTCTTTCGACAGCTTCAATTTAACTCATATTACCACATTCCAAATTTCAGCGAAACAATAAAATTGACTTGCAACCACTGTTCACATGTTTGTGAAAAGACCAAGCATCAACCCTTTTAGTGCTTTATCTTCTAGCTAGAACTTCACAATCATATCGATTCAAAAAATACAGCTCAGCATATTTTCTAGCAAAAGTGCACCCTCATGCTTGCTGCTCATTTATTCACTACTTTTGAGATGAAGCAAAAATAAAAATCGGATATAATCAGGATACCATGTCATACACAGAAGTAAGAGTGGTGAGCTCGCTTGGATAAAATTGTGAATTTATCTGTTATCGTTCAATGTATAATGAAGGAATGATGACAAGAAAAGGGAACAACAAGCATCATCGTAGAGTAAGGCACCACGAGATCGGCACTCGAGCTCCTCCATCTTCCTCGTCCTGTCGCTATCTCGAATCTTCCACGTGCCTGTTTGGTTCGCCCAATAAACCTCATTACATTTGGTGGATCGTGCTGGGTAACCACATCGCCTACAACCTGGAACTCCGATCCCGCACCCTGCCATCGACCATGCAAGTTGACGCTGCCCAACAAACAGTACCTCTCGCGGCCGCTACTTGCCCCGGCCCGGTTCATCAGCGAGACCCCCCGATCTTTGCCGGCACTGAAGACCAGGACGTCGAGGACTGCATGCCGTCATACGAGAAAGTCAGTGGACCCAACAGGTGGGATGACGCTGCTAAGTTAGGCACTGCAATTTTTATCTCACTGACGTGGCTAAGCTGTGGTATACGAACTACGAAACCGAGTTCGCGAATTGGTCTGCCTTCAAGGACGCGTTATGCACCGTTTTTGGTCGCCCCGCCGCGGTGGTCTGGTGGCTAAGGTACACGGCTACTGACCCGCAGGTCGTGGTTTCGAATCCCGGCTGCGGCGGCTGCGTTTCCGATGGAGGCGGAAATGTTGTAGGCCCGTGTGCTCAGATTTGGGTGCACGTTAAAGAACCCCAGGTGGTCGAAATTTCCGGAGCCCTCCACTACGGCGTCTCTCATAATCATATGGTGGTTTTGGGACGTCGAACCCCACATATCAATCAATCAACCGTTTTTGGTCGTCCTGTCTTACGGAAGCTACGCGCCGAACAACGTCTGCGCACACGGGCACAGGAGCCAGGTAAAACTTTCACATTATATATAGAAAATGGGATCGATCTCTGCCGGCGCGTGGATGCTTCCATGAGCGAGAGTGCGAAGATACAGCACAATATGAAGGGCGTAGAGGATGACGTTTTCCAGATGCTTCTCGCGAAGTCTCCTAGCACTGTGGCAGAAGTAGTGACCTTGTGCCAAAGCTATGATGAATTACGGAGGCAACGAGCTCAGACGCGACGCTCATTCCAGACAATCCAACCAAGACCGCACTGGACGTTATGACTGACCAGACAAACCTTCTCGCACAAATGAAAGACTTCGTGCGAGAGGAAGTGGCTCGGCAGCTTTCTCTGCTGCCTTTCGCTCAACGCCAGGAGCTCTCGCATCAACAGCCACTGCGACACCATCTACCATTGGCTCCCATGCTCCGACATGTAGTCCAGGAGCAGATTTCCGAGGCTATACCGGTGCCTTGCAGGAGCCCCCCGTCACCTTGCCTCTTACTTACGCTGAGGCGCTAAAGCGGCAGCAGTCACACCACCCCCCGCCGTTCCAGGGACTGCCGTATACCTCAGCCCCGACTCAGCTGTCCACCACCTGGGTTCCTCCCATTGCCACCACAGCCTCAAATCACCCGTCTGCCGCATAGGCTCCTCCCCTCGTCACCAATACTTGGAGAACGCGCGATAACCGGCCCATCTGTTTCGCGTGCGGCGGCCCTCGCCATATCGCCCGTTACTGCCGTAGTCGCGTGCCGGGATACACAGACGCCCGGGCACAGAACAGCTTCATGGACCTTCCTCCATCCCGTCTGGAAAATTCTGACCCTCACTCAAGCTCGTCTTCACGGGAATGTCCGCGTACTATGTCTGGTTGCTCACCTTCACCCTGTCATCGCTCTCTGTCACCCATGCGTCGTCAGCCAGCTCCTGAACACGAGGGAAACTAACCGCCGCTGTTCGGGAGGCAAGAACTGCGCGGTCGAAATGCTCAAGTCCTCGGACATTGCAATCAAATATTGTCGAAGTTTTTATAGAAGGTACTCGAACATATGCTCTAGTGGATACTGGTGCTGCCGTTTCCGAGATAGACGCTAACCTTTGCCACAAGCTCCGAAAACTGACGACATCTCTTAATATGATGTCCTTGCAAACAGCGAACGGGGAACCGGTTCAGCCTGTAGCCGCCTGTACCCTCCGACTGATGATCACGAAGGACCACCACACTGTTGAGTTTATTGTCCTTTCGTCATGCTCAGACGACATGATACTTGGGTGGGATTTTTTATCGCATAACCATGCCGTTATTGATTGTGCAAGATCGGACCTTGAACTTTTCTCGTTTTACGACCAACCAACCAGCCGCATTCAGCCCGCCGTACACAAACTCGTCGTCAAAGAAGGCACTGAAATTCCTCCGACGGCAGCTGTGTTGCTCTCCGTGTTCTGTGACGGCATTAGGAACGAAGCTGCATTCTTTGAACTATCAAGCCTCTTCCTCAGCTGAAGATCACTTCTTCTGCCTTATTCAACTCTCTCTATTTCTGAAGGAAGCAGTGCTCTTTGCCTCATCAATCCTCTTTCGTATCCCGTCGAACTGTTTCAAGGTGAATCTCTTGGACACGTGCATGCCATTGATAAAGAACTAATTTTTACCATGCCGCCAGATTGTTCCGGTAACTACTACGCCATCAGTGCCCTCAACCATTCCAATATACCACCTTCCGAGCTTTTCGATTGATCGATTGCCGACGGACTATCGCCATCTGAACGCTCTGAGCTCCTTCAGCTGCTCTACCAGTTTCGTGAATGCTTTGACGTTGCTCAACCTACCCTTGGCCGAACTCTCAGTTTTTTTCACTGCATCGACACAGGTTCCAACACGCCAGTATGACAACGACCATAGCATGTTTCCGCCACGAAACGTCCGGTTATTACCGAACAGGTTGACGATATGCTCAAGCGTAACGTTATCCGACCTTCCCAAAGTACATCGGCATCACCTGTCGTTCTTGTTAAGAAGAAGGATGGTACATTTCGCTTCTTCGTTCATTATAGACGCTTAAATAAGATCACTCGCGAAGACGTATACCCTTTGCCCAGGATTGATGACGCCCTTGATTGCTTACAAGGTGCCGACTTTTTTTCGTTGTTAGATTTGCGTTCGGGGTATTGGCAGGTGCCCTTAGCAGATGGTGATCGTCCAAAAACAGCCTTCGTGACACCGGACGGGCTATATGAGTTCAATGTCATGCCTTTCGGCCTCTGCATTGCACCGGTCACAATCGAGCGCATGATAGACTCGGTTCTGCGGGGTTTGAAATGGAACATATGCCTCTGCTACCTCGATGATATCGTCGTCTTCGCACCCGATTTCGCAACACAGCTTTTACGCCTGAAACATGTCCTCACGTGTCTGAAGAATGCGCAGCTCCAACTGAATTTCAAGAAATGCCACTTCACTGCTCGGACGCTCACCATTCTCGGTCACGTCGTATCAAAGGATGGCCTTCTTCCCGACCCGGCTAAACTACGCGCAGTCGCTGAATTCCCCAAACCGACGACTGTAAAACAGTTACGCAGCTTCGTAGGATTGTGCTCCTACCTTCGTCGGTTTGTGCGCAACTTTGCTTCCATAATTGCCCCTTTGACCCAACTTTCAAGCAGTGCCAACGACATCTCATCATTGTCTTCTGAATGTGATCACGCATTTACCACTGTTCGCCGTCTCCTGACATTACCGCCTATATTGCGCCACTATGATCCCACGGCTGCAACTGAAATCCATACAGACGCCAGCGGTGTCGTTCTCGGTGGAGTTCTCGCTCAACGCAAGTCTGCATTCTTTGAGTATGTCGTCGCCTACGCCAGCAGAACGCTCAACAAGGCTGAGGTAAACTACAGTGTTACCGAAAAAGAGTGCTTAGCCATACTTTGGGCGATTGTGAAATTTCGCCCATACTTATATGGCCGCACCTTTGCTGTAGTTACAGACCATCATGCCTTATGTTGGTTGTCGTCGCTGAAGGATTCATCGGGTCGCCTTGCTCGTTGGGCTCTGCGACTTCAAGAGTATGACATCCGCGTTGTGTACCATTCCGGCCGCCAACATGCCGATGCTGATGCGCTCTCGCGATCACCACTGTCCACTGAGGCTGCCTCTATATCTTCTATAGAACACGCGCTGTCCGCTCTTGACATCGACACAATGACCTCTGTACAGCGTGACGATCCATGGATAACTTCGCTTCTGGACGTCTTATCTGGGGTACCGACACTTTCCACCACTCGAGCAATGCGACGCCATGCTTCGCACTTCACCATTGAAGGTAGCCTCTTGTACCGGCGCAATTACTCACCAGGCGGCAGGAAGTAGCTGCTCTTTATTCCCCGAAAGGTGCGCTCTACAATCTGTGCATCATTTCACTCCGAACCACAATTCGCTCACGTCGGTGTCTTCAAGGCCTACGAACGTTTAAGAAAGCGGTACTACTGGCGTGGGATGTTTACTTTTGTTCGACAGTTTATTCGCGGCTGCCACGAGTGTCAGTGACGAAAACAGCCACCGAATGCAGGAGCAGCTCCACTACAGCCGCTTGCGTGCCCTGACCGCCCATTCGATCGCGTCGGAATCGACCTTTATGGACCACTGCCATTGACCACAGCAGGTAACCGGGGGCTATCGTTGCTGTAGATCACCTGACACGGTACGCCGAAACCGCTGCTCTTCCTACGGCGACCGCTCAGGACGTCGCATCTTTCATCCTCCATCGGTTTGTGTTGCGTCACGGCCCTCCTCGCCAGCTCCTCAGTGACCGGGGCCGTGTATTTCTATCCGACGTAGTCCAAGCATTTCTTCGTCAGTGCCATATTGTACACCAGATGAGTACTGCTTAGCACCCTCAGACGAATGGCCTGACTGAGCGGTTTAATCGGACCCTGGGTGACATTCTTGTGATGCATGTGGCATCTGACCAAACGAACTGGGCCTTGGTTCTTCCGTTTGCGACCTACGCGTACAACACCACTACTCAAGTCACCACCGGCTTTTCCCCATTCTACCTTCTATACGGACGTCAACCATCGCACACATTTCACACTTTGCTGTCATACGCACCAGATGTATCTGAGTGCACGACCGTGTCTGAAGCCACCCGTCACGCCGAAGAATACCGCCAACTAGCGAAGCAGCTTACTACGGCTGACCAGCAACGGCAGAAAAAGGCCCGCGATGACGACCGCCCTCCTGACGCAAAGTTCGCCCCTGGAACCCTTGTATGGCTGTATGTACCACCCTTTGCACCTGGTTTGTCTACCAAACTACTTTCAAATTACCATGGTCCATACCGCGTGGCAGAGCGCACATCGCCCTTAAATTACGCCATTGAACCAGTTACGCCACTCGGTGACCATCGTCGGCGTGCGCACATTGTTCACGCGGACCGCTTGAAGCCGTACTTAGACCCGCTCGTTCCCACCTGTTAGAACGCCAGGATGGCTTGATCTTTCTTGATGGGGGCAATTATAATGAAGGAATAATGACAAGAAAAGGGAACAACAAGCATCATCGCAGAGTAAGGCACCACGAGATCGGCGCTCGAGCTCCTCCATCTTCCTCGTCCTGTCGCTATCTCGAATCTTCCACCTGCCCGTTTGGTTCGCCCAATAAACCTCATTACAAATGTAAATATCACTATGGCCGCTATTTATTTGGGGAATATGCAAGAATGTAATGTAACTAAAGTTTGTTCTGTGTACACCCGCCCTAGATAGGTGCCCACTCTGCATGTTTCATTGTACGTGTGCCTTTTATAAGCAGTGCCGTATTTGATGGTAAAGGCTTATTCAGGCTCATTGTACACGTAATGGTGCAAGAAACGGGCGGAAACAAGAAGCAGAGTCCAACAAAGGCCGACTATCAAATAAAGCTTTATTGCAAGAAGTTCAGTAAAATAAGCTTCAGTTGATACCCTGCGCTTCTCTCTCATTTTCTCTCCTGGCTTCCATCCGTTTTTTGCTCACTCACATACATTATGAATTATTACCAAGTCTTCCACTTACCAATCTTCTGCGGCTTATTCAGACGTTGCCCACTCGCGTCAATATTGTATCAGAAGTGCAGGGCAATGCGTTTAGCTATCCCGTTAGACTTGCAAACACCCGCCTCTGTGTTCGACATGGCCCAAAAAGAGCTCACTAAGCAACAATACGGCATCGACGCTACTTCCACCGCCAAGTCCAACCCACACTACTGACGAAGTTTTATTGGTATAGTAATCATATGGACAGTCTCCGCTGGTTTTTGCCGTCGCCGCCACCGTCATGTACCGTATCCGTATAGGTACCTATATATAAGCAAACTTAAGAAAGAAAAAAAAGCCGCCTGTGCTCGGTACTTAGCTCGTCGCGATGTGCGAACGGTATCTCGTACTTTGCCCCTAAGATGTGGTAGGTTGGTTAGGTGCTTGTGCGCGCTTACTTATCCTTAAGTCGGCAGGATCGTGTGTCTTCGCCTTTCACCGGAAAGGTTTCGTTTAGTCACGTCGCTCACTTGCAAGGACCCGTTTGCGTAAAGATCTCACTTCTCAAACACAGCGAAGTAAGAGCTTGGACACTCGTTAGTTTGCACTCATATCTGTACCATTGAATACGCTTCGTGCTTCAGCTTTGTTTAAACAGCGTGTTCAGCGTGAAGCTGTAAACGTTGTAAACGTTCTTAAAAGCTGTAAACGTTGTGCGTGTTGTTTTCTAATGTCATTTGTGAGTGAGCAGCACGCTGCACGTTTCAATCTTCTTGCCGTTTTCAATGTTACGTTTCTAAATTATTGCTATCACATTCATTTCTTCACAATTGCGGTGAAACTGAGTTTCTTCACAGCTGGACTGCATCGAAAAGTGAATTTGGTTTGTACTCTACGGCTACCGTTTTGAAGCAACGGCCTAAAAAAGTTCAAGCACTGACTTTTCCTGCGATAATTGACGAACAAGAATGGCGAGCGTTCTATATCTTTCAGTTTGCAGTTGACGATGAGAAACAAAACGTAGACAAGCCCAGGAAAAGTTTGAAGCCCACTTCAAACCAGCAACGAATCTCACAATCAACACAATTCACTTTGGCTCTCACGACCAGCGAGAGGTTGAAGTTTTCAGCAAGCGGTTTTTTTGGCATTATAATTAGCGCCCGTAAGCGCCCATTAGGTTAACTAGATGACATACTACTGCGCAGTGTAATTATACTGGGAATGAAAAACAAGAGCTCGCAGCAGAAACTCCATGCGGAAATTTGTACGTATGACAAAACCAATGAAATTCACAGTGCCGAAGAGCAAGGACAGAATTGTATTAATGAATTTCAGAAGATCCCGGCGAACACCGCAAAGGAGAGATGTTTAAAAAGGAGTCAACTGTTAAAGGATACAACGGAGCGCGTGTCGTCTGCTCGGTGCTACCACCGGTCGTCTGCGGGAACTACTAGTTTCGCGCAGGATCAGTGAGCGTTATGGGTGGCGCTCGTTTGTCGCCTGCTCAATGGCTCTGTGGACTGGGTGCTGCAACCAGTCGCCAATGGCGCCGATGCAGACTACACGCGCCCCAATTTTCGTAACAACGGACCCTCCTAAAGACTGGAACCACTCTCTTGCGTACCGGAGCTTTGGCTTCGCAGCCATATTCAAAACCGCAATATTAAAACCGTTAACATTGATAGAAAAGCTTGCTCGGAGGTGCACGGGGCGTTTCTTGGCGAGGCCATTTCTATAGGAAGGCTTGTTTACGAGCTGGTGCATCATGTGTACATCGAAGACCGCACTGTCAGCAACGTTCCGCAGCCAGCACTGCGCAGTGTTGGCCATGTCGATCGGCGCTTTAATCACTTGCCCCTTTATGCCATACTGCCGCTGCAGTGAGTCATATACCTAACTCTCATAAATGGTAGACGTGGAGCTATCAGGCACTCTTCAATGGGGTTGAGAGCAGGCAGGTTAGAGGGTTCTGGAGGATATCGTAACTATGCGTAACACTCATGTAGGAACTTGCCACGTGCAGCTGTGCCTACGAAGTGACGAGAACTAAGTGGACGTAGCCGCGAGGAGGCGAGCGCGTGAGCTATCGACAACCGACGATTTGGGTGGCGCTGTGCCATCTAGTGAGCATTGTTGGAATCACCGGTCACGGGAGCAGCAACCTTGAGCGACGACCAGAGAAGGGCACACTAGAAAAACTGGTGTACACGCCGACGATACCAAACAGGCCGCGAGCATAAGAAGCTTGCCGAGCAAGCTCCTAAAAGCAAGGTGTCCTGTTGAAGGCAACCAATATTACAAGTGAGGTAGCCGAAACCAATTCTCGTCTAAAACCACAATTCGGAACAAGGAATCAAGAATTCTGAATTCAGCAGATGCACGCGGCAAAGGATCGGCATTATTTCCTACAAAGGTTGCAAATGAACCCATTTGATGAGCATCACCTTGGTAGCTTACATTAGATGTCGCTAGATCCATCATCATGTGCAAGATTGATACCGGGGCCAACAGCTACGCCATTCCCAAGGATGTTCTAAAATTGTAATGACACAGCCAGCGCAAACTTTCTCCTCTATGCAGTGAATGTTTCGGGGGTACAAGGAAAAGGCATCTCATAGGATGAGCTCCTGATAGCTGCTGCTACAAAATTGGTTACAGCCCTGTTCTTCATTGTGAAAGGAGAACTTCCTGTTACACTGAAAGGAAGGTGAGAACATTTGGGACTGAATTTCAGCGTATATGCGGTGGACGCCTCAGATATTATAGTACTGTTTGAAGGTATTGAAGGTGTTTTTAGGGTTTGCGTAAAATAAACGACGTCGCTTACCACACGAAGTTTAAGCCTGAAGCTCAAAAAACCATTATGTCGGCAAGCCGCATCACCGTTACCTTTAAAGAATGTGTCACAGTTGAGCTAGACCTGATAGAGTAAGACATAGAGTCAATGTTTAGGTAAAAAAACACATTCCTGGTCAAGTCATATAGCTGATTGTAAAGAAAAAAAGTGCGCAATTACCCATCACAATTGAATGAGGCGCTTCTCTGCGAGGAATAACCCCTTCAGGCGCAGCGTCCACATTTGTGGACGCCAACTTCACAGCTCAATATCTCGAAATTTACTTTGAATCTCGCGCGCAACCAGTGCTCTCTCTATCACTACATGTTGCTGCAGCGACCCGTGGCGCCATCTGCCGCAGCTGACACAAAATAACTACAAAAACAACTCTCAAAGATGGACGCCTCCACGTTTTACGGCGGCGCACGTAAGTGGCTCTCACTTTTCAAGCCCTTGCTATGTTTCATTCGAGGTGGCATGAAATTATGCACTTGTCAGTAAGAGCTAAGAGATACCTCATGCCAATAAACAAGACTTTTGCAACTAGAAACTATTTATAACGTCAAAAAGGGTGCGTAAAATACCGCGTCCACGATCGTGGACATTGCGCCTTAGTGCTGCCTTTGTTGCAGGGCAGCCATTTCGCACCGTGTGCGCAGATATGATGGTTATGTGTGATTTTTTGTCTCCAGGACTTGAAGATCATGCTTCAAAACGTCAGAAAGTTGATGATGCGACAGCAGAAGAAATCCTCATGAGAATATCAAATGGAGATATCTCAGATGGCGACTTTTCAGATGACGAATTGGAAGCAGAAAATGAAGAAAACATAGTAAGTTTGCTCGAGATTGTGAGACATTATTTTGTGTTCTCGGGAAACATATGGCACCAAACTGTCTAAAGGTACTTTGACCCTAATTTACGCTGTTTGTTTCAGCCTGCCAATGGTCAGGTGACCGCATCCACGACCACAGCTGCACTGCCTGCACGACCAGACGCCACGGTCAGCTCGAACGCACCTGCGGCATCTACGAAGGCTGAGTTCAAATGGGTGAAGAAAGATTTTGCTCCAAGTGATGTTGACTGCCACTACAATCCTGAAGTAGCCTCGACATGCCAGCAGCCACTTGTGTATTTTAGCAAGTATTTCACCGAACAGATATTTGAAGACCTTGCTGAATTCACAAACAGGTATGTCCTGCAAAGAGACGGTGCCGTATTAGCCACTACAAAAGAAGAGATCAAAATATTTTTTGGAATGCTCATGCTGATGGGTGTTCTGAAATACCCACGCGTCAGAATGTATTGGCAAACTGCAACGAGGATTCCCGCAATAGCCGATTCGATGGGCGTGAAGCGATTCTTCAAAATCAGAGGCGCTCTCCACATAAGCGACGCTAATGAAGAACGGGACCCGAACAGCCAAGACAAATTTTGGAAAGTTAGGCCGTTGCTAGAAGCTGTCAGAAGCCGCTGCTTACAGCTTGTTCCCTTGGAACAGAATAGCATCGATGAACAGATGGTGCCGTTCACAGGACGCATTGCTGCAAAGCAATTTGTGAAAGGAAAACCGAACCCAGAAGGCGTGAAGGTTTTTGTACGCTGCAGTTTTGACGGTCTTGCACATGACTTTGAGTTTTACCAAGGGAAGGGAACGGGAGTGAGCAAAGAACATGCACATCTTGGCCTTGGTGGCTCCGTCGTAATGCGCCTTGTTGAAAGCCTCCCGAAGGCACAGAACATCAAGTGCTACATGGACAATTATTTTACGTCCGTGAAGCTCTTTCTTGAGTTAAAAAAGATCGGCATTTTGGCTAGTGGCACAATTAGGGGAAACCGCTTGGCAGGATGCGTCATGAAAACAGACAAGGAAATGAAGAAAGAAGGACGGGGAAGCTATGATGAGCGGGTTTCCCAGAACGACGAAGTTGTCCTTGTTCGTTGGCAAGACAACGGGACCGTCAACATGGCTTCTACCCACCTTGGAGTTGGAAATATTGGCACCGTGAGAAGATGGAGCGAATCCCAAAAGGTCCACGTTGACATTGACTGTCCAGAGGTAGTCCTGGACTACAACAAATACATGGGTGGAGTAGACAAACTAGACTTCATCATGTCCCTCTACCCAATGCGGACGCGAACGAAAAAGTGGCCTGTGAGAGTGATTTCCCATTTTGCATCTTTTGCGCTCTCCAACAGTTGGCTTGAATACTTAAGGGATGCCAATAAAGCAGGGCTACTAAGAAAAGAGACACTGGACATGATGGCGTTCCAAACAGACGTCGCGAATTGCCTGCTGAACAGCAATAAGCCACAAAAGAAGCGTGGACGTCCGAGCAATGACAACTCCCGAACAGTGAAAAAGAAGGTACCCAATGCTTCACCACTACCAGTCAGCACTGTTCGCTATGATGGGATTAATCATTGGCCGCAGCAAGTAAACATGGCTAACGCACAACGCTGCCGGAGAGAGGAATGCACATCCAAAAGCCGTGTCCGCTGCAGGAAATGCAACATTTTCCTTTGTCTGACATCTCAGAACGACTGTTTTTATTTGTTTCATACCAAATAGACTCTTTCTGATTATTTTTGCGGAAAAGACTTCCTAAGCAGTGTTCCTGCAATGATTATTTGCGAGCCTCCGAAATAAAAGCGTTTGTTTTCTTCTTCTCCACCGTTCATGGGTATTGCAACAAGGAAAGCGAGATGTAAAATATGTATTTACTAGAGCCTATACAACAGGCAGTATGGCGAAAAACCCACGCACAAGCCATGGCGCACCTTCGTCGTCTTCCTTTCCCTGCGTCTTCGTGCGCGCGCTTGGGTAACGGTCACGTGACAATATGACTGCTTTGAGGCGCAATGTCCACATATGTGGACGCCATTGAAAAATTGAACCAATGAATTTTTTTCTGAATTTCTTGTGGATTCCTTCTTTAATAGCGTTATGTATTCATAATCTGAACAAAATTTTTTTTTCGCTACGTCAGATTTAATTCGCGCCTGAAGGGGATATGATATGCCTACATCAGAAGACGTTGCTGCGAAGCATTTTTATGTCTTTGTTGTGCCTGCCGGGCCGCAGCCTTAACTCTGTGTTGCGGAAAGTGTGCCATTTATCTAGTATGATCGTGGTCCCACGCGTGCAGCTGTTTCGGGGGGCGTATCTCGAATGATAAACGCTGTCTTACAACTCAGCGGGCATTTTGTCCCCAGATGGCCAATGAGCATATGTTCCCCGCCACTGAGGCTGAGGTGTACAGTTTTTTGTGGCGCAAGTCCGCCTTTATTAGGAGCCCCCCAGTCTCCCGTTTTGGGGTGGCCACCACTCTTGATTGACATCTGGTGCAGGTGCTAATTATGACAAGACATCTGGTGCAGATGCTGGGCAGCCACGACAGAGAGCAAGAACGCTGAGGGCATGGATACTCGAAGCAGCGGCCGTGTTCGAAACTTGTCATCTGCGCTGAGATTACCTGTTCCACATGAATATGATGGGAGGCTTCCACATCCACCATGAGCGACCTGCCGACATCCACCAGCGTCATTTTGCAACAGCCTCACATGCCTCCAACTTTCCGCGTTTGCGCCGCTGAAGATCAGGAAGAATGGCTAAAAGAATTCAAGCGGGCGGTAACATCAACATGCGGGATGAAGAATTGAAGTTCAAATTGTCTACTTTTTCCTCTGGCTCCACCGAAACATTGTACGAAAACAACAAGACCACATTATCGACCTGGAATTTTCTAAGGAATGAGGTGCTCAGGACATTCACGAACATCATGTGGAAAGAATGAGCTGAACTTCTCGTTGAGTCAAGGACCAAGCAATGAAATGTTTTTTTTTTTTCGTTGAGCAGACCAAGACAAGAAAAAATACGAAAAGGTCAGTACCAAATGCTAGGAGTGAGACGATTTTTGCGGGCTTAGTAAGAAATACTCCTCTAATAATTTTTAGTTGACTCTTGATCGTTTTCTGCACACAAAAAGCCACAGTTTTAACGGAAGGGCCAAGCAATGAATGCGATAGCAAAAAGTGCAATCTTATACCAAGTAAGGCTGGCAGCTAGCACTTCGGGATTCAATCTCTCATAAGTACAGGACCACTGTTATAAGAGAATATATTCGCGTCGGGGACCACAACACTTTTGGCACTGCCTCTTCTCGTTAAAAGCTCAGTACGTAGACTGGTGAACGAGCTGCACTCTAACGGCTTCCGCAAAAGCGAGCACGCCAATGAACGTGACCCTTCTTTTCAACTTCAAGCTCACAGTTGCCGCTCAAACAAGACCTTCCCTTCACGTTATTTTGTGCTTTTTCGGGATGGGTAGAGCTCTTCTTCGCTTCGATGGCGGGTCTTCCGAGTGAGGTGCTGTTATAGCTTGTCCCTTCCGGGCGATGAAGATGGTCTGGCTTCATTGGTCCCTGCTTCTGCCAAGTTCGTTGCCGTCGCATGTGCACGTTTGTCTCCGGAGAAACATGCAATGGGTCTTATCAATACTAAATTTGGACTATATAAGGCACATGCCGGTGACGGATATGGCTAAAACACGTGGAAAGTGTCCGTGCACTGAAGTATCACAATAAAATTAAGCCATCAAAGCATGGGCCCCCTTAGCTATTGAAAGTAAAACAAATCAAAAAAGAAAATTGATTGAAGTGATTGAGGTAGTTTTAGTTTCGCTGTTATGTTTATCTGGGAAGATTTCATCGGATACCTTTTATGATTTTTTACATGTTTTTATGTTTTACGTGTTTTATGTTATGTTTATGTTTATGTTACATGTTTTATGTTAAGTTATGTTTTATGTCACATGTTTTATGTTATGTTTTATGTTTTTACGTGTTTCATGTTCAACGTCCAACTACTTTGTTTGCATATGCCCTTATTTCAGATGGGTGAAAAGGCGCATTCAACACTGGCATGGAGGTATTTTTAATGAAATGCCGTTTAGTAACTAATACGTAGCAGTGCCAGTTCTATTTTGCTGAAAATTATTGTGAAAATAGGTTTAAGGTAGAATGATTTTTCTTTCCCAATTTTGTAAGAATAATGTGTGCCCTACGCTTGAACGTATATTTAGGCTTAAATGACCATGGGCAGTTAGAGTCCGTTGCTATAGCAGCTGCTCTGCGCCAAAAATGATTTCTTTCGCCTGAATCTCTTCAAGAAGCAAAAAACGACATATGTATCCTTAGCATGGTAAACAAGTAAGAATTTAACCGAAGGCAGGGAGGTAGGCGTGTGCAAATCACTCATCAAAACACACCGCGACATCGCTCACATTCACGGTCAAACGAACTTTGGCGTTTCAAGCGTGCTGCCTACTCAACGTCTACGGCTGCAAAGAAAACCTTCGTTGGTACCTAGTGCACCTAATGTAGCACATTACCATTTTTAATAAAATTGGAAGAAATTTACAGGTTCCCCATGAATTGAAAAAGCTTTTGTTATTTGCCTTTCATTCTTCTGCATAACTGGTTTTTCCCTCGCCTTGTCATGTTGACTTATTTCCCTCGCCTTGTCATGTTGACTTATACCTCCGTGTTTTGGGGTGTCTTTCACGAACGCTTTTGCCTGCCGCATCGGAATGAGAGACAGCGCTACATGCGACCATTGCGACAATGACGAAACAATTGAACATATTTTATGTCAGTGCCCCCAGTACAGCTCTCAGCGACAGTCCCTCTCAGCAGTGTTTGCTCGCCTCGACGACCAGCCATTTTCTGAGCAGTCAATCTTGGAATGTCGGAAAGATCGAGCTTCACGCCAGAAAGCAACGAAGGCGCTGATGAAGTTTCTGCGAGCGACCCGCCTCGTTGAACGATTGTGACACTACTGTGTGCGCGTGTGTGTGTGTGTGTTTGTGCTTCTCTTCCTCCCTTTCCCATTTTTTTTGTCTCCCCTTACCCCTTCCCCAGTGCAGGGTAGCAAACCGGATATGTTTTCTGGTTAACCTCCCTGCCTTTCCGCATTAAATTTTCTCTCTCACCTCCGTGTTTTTGTCGTTTAATTGCAAAGGACTTCTCAGCGAACTTCGACGACTTTGAGCGTATCTATCTATCATCTATCTATCTATCTATCTATCTATCTATCTATCTATCTATCTATCTATCTATCTATCTATCTATTATGCCATGCCAAACTTGGTATGGCATAAGATGTGCATGGCGAACATATCTGTCTAGTGATAACGTGAATATCATGATAAGTATGTCATGAATGTCATAATTTACGTTTCATGGTCCTGCAGCTCTTGCGGTGGTTTCGTTCACATGGCATGTTACAAAACTGGTATGGTATGATATGACTGCAAGGCGAACACAAGCGACAGACCCTAACATGAAAATCATGACATGCGTGTCATGTAACAACATGACTACATGCCACGCTCACGATGCGCTCGCGGCCGTTTCGCTAGTGTCATATATACAAAATTTGGTATTACAGTACCTGAATGGATCACGAAGGCATGTCACTGGTGCAAATATGACAAACATGAGATGAGTGTCATGTAACATCATGACTACATGCTAAGCACATGATAGGCTCGCGGACGTTTCACTAGCTTCAACTGTCGAAACTCGGTATTACGCGACGTAAACGAAGGACATAGGTAATTGACACATCCAAACATAATAATCAGGATATGCGTGCCATGTAACAACATGACTACATGCCACACTGATGATGCGCTCGCGGCTGTTTCGCTTGCTTCAAATATGCCAAATTTGGTATTACATCACGCCAATGGATGACGAAGGTATGTGACTGGCGCAAACATGATAATCATGTGATGGGTGTCATGTGAGAACATGACATGCCACAGTCAAGGCGCCAATTCATTTCGACGTCACGAGGTGTGCGTGCTCACCAGCGTTCATTTTGTTGCTTCACGCTGGCATGCCACGCCAGGCGCCGGTCCTGCCAAATACTTGCATGTGCGCGCCGCGCTGCGTTGCTTTGACGCATGCGCGTTTCGGCGCGTCTGACCTCCCTCCGTCACGAAAAAGAGGGAGACGCAGTGTTGTCAGGGTAATGCATTGGCGTGAAATGCAGGTTGTCGCATTTCGCGCTGGTTGCCGTCGGGCCACGCCGAAGGACGCTGGTCACACCAGTCACGCCTGGCGTCAAACTATAGAGGGCTCGCGTTTTGCTAACGTAGCGTCGCTGGGCCAAGCGTGCGCGCGTCAACGCTACATTGGAGTATATTTGGCCCTCCATGATGCGGTCGCAGCCGTTTCGCTATCTCCACATATACCAAATTTGGTGTTACGTTACGTCTATGGATGACGAATTATATGACTGGTGCAAACAAGATAATCCTGACACGCGTGTCATGTAATAACATGACAACATATCACACTCATAGTGTGCTCGCGGCCGTTTCGGTAGCTCTACTTATACTAAATTTGTTATCACGGGACGTGAATAGATGACGAAGGTAAACGACACATCCAAAAATGATAATCGTGACACGGAAGTCATGCACGGCATCATTTATCCCCATCTTGTAACGTTGTGCTGATTTTAAACTGACATATCAACATTTTTCATTCGTGCTTCGCATATCGTCGATTTTCACAATACGTGGGATCTGCAATTTTTCATGCAATTTAAATATACAGTTTTATTTTCAACGACATACAGTTCATTTTGTTCTCAACATTTTATTGCATATGCATATTATTCTTCATAACCTAATATACTATATTTACTACTATAGTTCCCAATCGAATGCTTGTTTACAGTTTTTAGGAGGTCCCATTTCAGTTCACACTACGGAATATCCTTCTCTGTGTTTTTATTGTGCAGTGCGATGATATACAATAAAAGTTGAATTGATTTAGCTAACGTGGTTTCTTGGGCGAGTCAGTACGGCATGATTCACATGAAAAACAGCGTCAATAACGAGGGACAAGAAAAGAAAGAGACAGACAGCGGCACTGACTTACAAGATTTATTCGCCGGAACCGCGTATTATATACTTGAGCAGTATCTGACAAATAAGAGAAATGGAAAATCAAAGAAAACACAAAATTCACCTAACAACCAAGTAATCATCGTGTTAACGCGCCATGAACATCACCTGTACCAACGTTCTGAAGAAAATCTTTCTGTTTTGTGACAAAGCAATCGAAGGCCTGCTGACACATGCACTGCCAGCCTTTCTAGTTCTGCAGCCTCTTAAATTTCGCGTATCATCTGATCCCGATGGCGCCTATTGATTGTACAATGCTGAAAGTCGGTGACACAACCGCAGTCTCGGCAACGAATGCCGAGGTGGCCCGATACTGTAGAAGAGACGTTGTGAGCGTGCATCTTCTTGCAGCCACTTATTTAAACGCTTGCCTGTTTGAACGATGTACCTCGTTATTGGCGCTGTTTTTATTTGAGTTGATTTGATTTTTATTTCACATGGCGCATCTCTCTTCTTCGTATACCCTTGCCCCTAACCCTGGATATACTAATATACTATACTCAACTGTGGGTTGATTGATCGCAATTTCTAGCTCGTTTTTTTTATTTTGTCTATATGGCTCTGAGCTACAACATGTGATGATACGACGTGACATGAGACAACATTCTCGGCGCCAAAAGTGCGTCAGACTAAGTACCAGCCCGAATAGCGCCCGGACTTCCGGTGAGTGCCCAGGAACACGCTGTTTTTCATGCCCGTGGTTTCTGCTGTACACCACATTGTTAATCATTGCTAGAGAGTGCCGTGTAGGGGTGTCGCCAGGGCGTTCCTGCTTTCATTTATTGCGACATTCATCGTGACATAAGGTGAGAGCAAGAATGATTTATATCACTTAGTTTCGTCCATGTTTCTGGAGTATACAGCACCGGTGGGCCACCGATATTTTACTCACATGACATTCATATACATTGTTATTCATTTACAGCTAATGGAAGAGCCGTAAGAACAAGGAGTACTTAGCGCTATTCATTGCAGTATGAGGTTCCTGCTTCAAACTAGTTATTAAAAAATACCCGTGGAAAATACCTTGCCTGCTTTTGTTAGCTCTCTATTTCGCTTTGCGACTACAAACTTCACTTGTTTGCACCTTCTTTTCGCATAAATCGCGTGAGAGATAGCTCATAACTATACTACTCGATAGCCAAAAGTTTAGAGCCAACTAACATTCGGAAAAACTGTGACATGGGCCCCGGGACACGAACCCGTGACAGGGAACTTACATGCGGCTGAGGTGGCTCGAGGATTTACCAACCACCAAGTAAACCCAGATTCTGCAGTAGAGCACACTATTTCACAAGACCCTTCCCACGCAATGCACCTCGAATCAAATAGGGAAAATAGACACATTCATCTACCTCCACGTGGCAAACTAAGCTCTGCCGAGGTGACCATGCTACGGAGTTTATAGACAAAAAATTTCACAAATCTGCACACTCTCCATGTGATCTACGCCACGGCGTATAACGTCATCGGTCCGTGGTGTGGAACAATGCCGATACTTTGTATATCACGTTGGAGTGTGCAGAACATGGAGAAGAGCACGACACAAATACCAGATGGGATTAATGGGAAGTGCTGCTGTCTATCTCGGCTCTAGAAGATCAGCGACAACTAATCCGAAGAGCTAAACCGAGAGCTCGTGCCACTAGGGCCCACCCAGTCGGAGAGACTATGATGTTCACCCTTCTGTTATTAACCCTACGGAATGGAATGGAATGAAAAAAACTTATTTCAGTCCTGCAGGACGCTTAGCGCTTAGCGGGCGCCTCCCACGTAGGGACCGACAGGGAGTACCTGGCGGCCGCTTCGTGGGCCTGCTGGACGGCCCACTGCTGGTCGGCGAGAAGTGCGCTCCTGAGGGACCTCTCCCACCTGCTTGAGGTAGAGTCGGGAGGAGTTGTTCTACACTTCCAGAGCATATGTGTATGTGCGAGTGTCGCTGTGTGCCCACATGATGGGCATGTGTCGCTGGGGTATGCATGAGGATAATAAACGTGAAGCGTGGCAAGGTTTGGGTACGTGTGTGTCTGTAATAGGCGTGGGGTAATGCCTGTGGTCGGTTAAGTTTCGGATGGGGGGGTGAAAAAATGCGGCGTTTCAGGTAAAAGTGCTTTGTTATTTCATTCTACGCAATTGGTGCATCCCGATTGGTTTCTAACCCAGCAAGATGGGGTTGCCCTGTGGCGGTGGGGTCGGTAAGTGCGCGCTCTGCATCATGGGCGATCTCGTTGAGGTTGAATAGGGCACCAGGCACGTGGCCGAGATGGGCGGGGAATCAGATGACAGTATGGTGCTTCAGGGCAATCGGGTCTGCTTTGCGCAGGATACGTGGCGCCTGGTCGAAGATGACTCCGCGTTCGAAGGCTTTGTTGGCCGGCCTGGAGTCACTTTAGATGAATTCCCGTTTGCTGTCGAGCATAGCTATTGCTATAGCTACTTGCTCCGCTACTTCGGGGTTTCGGGTGAGGATTGTGGCAGAGTTAAGAGTCTGCTGCGCGGATGATACTGCGAACGCGGCGAAGGCTCGGTTGTTGTGATAGGCAGCGGCGTCCACGAACGAGACGTCGTCCGCTTTCATGTGTATGAGCTTGAGAATGGCGGTCGCCCGCGAAAGGCGCCTGCCTTTGTTGTATTCGGGGTGTACATTTCGTGTAATTGGTCACTGATTTTATTTCCTGTCTTGTATCTGTGTATAACAAAGCATTCTTATTCTATTACTACTACTACTACTACTACTACTACTACTACTACTACTACTTGTAGTAGTTGTAGTGGTGGGGGCAGTATCAGTAATAGTAGTACTTGTAGTAGTAGTAAACATATTGGGAAACGTTTTACTTCTTTACTGCCGCTTTAAATTTCATGGGCACATAAATATTCGTGACCCATTTGCTTTGGGAAATTGTAGCCTCCGTCATATTTCTTATGGGCCAAGAGATACATAAAGTAAAACACAACAAACGCTGAAGAAAATAAAAAAAAAGATGCCACTGTTTTTAACATTTTAACCTAATGAATGCTTCTTCATCCGCAAATTTTACATCTAACAGTACCCGAAATATGTTTTGATAAATATGACACGTTTTACACTTTCTTGTGGCCTTTTGTTGTTGTTGTCCGGTTTGGTTCTTGAATATGTCTTACTTCTATTAGCTTTTTTCTGCATTATTTCGTTTCATTTCTTATAATTCTGTTTAGTACTAGAGTGTCGTTTTTTTTTGGTTTTATCATGTGTGTTTCTCAATTTTCCAATATATAAAGAGCCTTCTCTCTATATTGTGAAGACATGGCTGTAAATTACGTCAAAAACATTCTAAGCGTCGAAGGAAAACCACGGCTCCTCAGTTATTGAGTCGAATCCATGATTTTTCTGCTTTCGCCAATAAAGTACGCCAGGAAAGTGCACGTTGTGTACCAGCTAGTGCTTATTGTTGATGAACATGTCATCCGAGTTGGCAGCGTAGCTTATTAAATCTAGCGTTGCTGGAGACGATTGTTCTGGACACGTAGCATGCCTACACTTTCATCCCTTCCTCAATATTGCATCCTCCTGGTAGCCCGACAGCTAGTCACGTCAAGAACGTCTGCGGCCGGGCAATCAGCCACGGGGAAGATAATCAAATTAGCGAACTGATCGGAAACGCCTTAGGATTAACGCGTCATCAACAAGTCTGACAGTCTGAAACAATAACAAAAGGGTGAGTGAGTGCCCAGTTGAAAGTGTCTCAATTTCATGTCACCGTGCCTTTAGAGACTTTCCTTTGTGGCACCGGATTCTTCTCTGGCTTCTCTTTTGTGTTGTAATGAGCGTGGAATTCAAGCATGCCATTCTCGACGAAACAACACACATTCGAAGAACCCAGAAGAACTAGTTGCAAGGCGGCAAAGTATTGAAGAAGCACACGAAAAGCTTTAGCGGTATTTATAGGGGAAAGCCAATGAGTTTTGTGGGAGACAACGAACCCACTCGCTGGCAACCACCATTTCACCTCCGGGCCTTTTTCGTTCGCAGGCGCGGTAGCCTCATGTGACGATACTTTTTTTGTTTCAGTTTATATAACCATTTGCGAAACAGAGGCAACAAAATTGGCCTCCCTTGCTTTTTCATACAGCAACAAACATCGTACTGAAAGGCTATCAGATATGTATTACACACTAACACATTAGCATATGGACTGAATATAAGCGTCTACAAGCATAAGTTGCGTCATAGTGACGAACCACTGAAAACAAACCTAATGTCCCGCAGCTCGAAGTTATGATAATTTAACGTTTGCTCTGAACTACAACCTTAATAAAGAAAAGCTGCAAGTGGCTGAATTTCTAATGTTTTTTTTTGTCGTAAGATCTCTGTGTCACTGGTGCGTCACGTTTACTACAAATCTTCACAAAACTTAAGTTAGGTGACGTGGTGCATAGCTAATGAGAAGTTTTTGAGCCCTCGAAGAAGACGTACACGAAAAACACGAGTGATACAGGGTGTGTACTTCAAGTGTCTCATTGTGGGTGTGTGTGTGTGTGTGTGTGTGTGTGTGTGTGTGTGTGTGTGTGTGTGTGTGTGTGTGTGTGTGTGTGTGTGTGTTTGTGTGTGTGTGTGAAAGTTTCATTAGCAGATTCAAAAAGTACCAGTCATCATGCAAAGCTCGGACGCCTTTGGCTTGCAACGAGGCCCCCAAATTTTTTTAAAGAAGAGAAACCAAATTGATAACCAAATTTACAGTTAATAATGTGGTATTTAGGATATATAATAAAATGAAACTAATTTATATTTGTTAACAATAATTAGGAATGTTTCACTGCCTTCACGAAACTTCTTCTCTAACCAGGAGTTAGTAAGGGTAGTAAGTACTTACCATTATAGTGACCATGCAGGAAGGCTGTTTTAGGGTTCCTCACTAGGTAACTATTACGCCACTTCCATCTTTTCAGATCTCTCGGAATAGAATGTGTCTGACTGAAAGTCAATACCTTGGTCAAAGTGAGATTCTTTATATCACCGTATGCAAGCGGTGTAGGTATTATTGCATCCACAAGTAATGGCAAAAATGTCTTGGCGCAATCAAATCGCAACCTAATATGAATTAGCAAACATGCTGTATGTGCCTTTATGTATTAGTTTCAAACATGCTGTGTGCACCTTTATTTATTGGTTTACCATATTGTAAACAAAACAATGCTAACGAATGTAACTTCAATGACAACAGCCGATAAAGCATGCTCAACATATGACACACACCTTCACAGGCACTAGATTGAGGGGAGATGAAGGGCATTCACAAGGTGCAATTACTACTGCCCACCGCTCTGGTAATAAATGCGAAGCCTATCTCAGAGAATTTTGGTGGATCTATCTATCTATCTATCTATCTATCTATCTATCTATCTATCTATCTATCTATCTATCTATCTATCTGTCTGTCTGTCTGTTTGTCTGTCTGTCTGTCTGTCCGTCCGTCCGTCCGTCCGTCTGTCCGTCCGTCCGTCCGTCCGTCCGTCCGTCCGTCGGTGCGTGCGTCCGCCCGCCCGTCCGCCCGCCTGCGGCTTTTAGCTCTCATGACCGTTTCGATAATGGTATTTAAACAAAAATTGGTATACCTCCACATGACTGTATGACGAGCATAATTGAATAATCATAAAATGAAGATCCAGTCATGTGTGTCATGAATGTCATGTTTTACATTTCAAATATGAAGCATTTCTTAGTGAACTTCGGCGACCTTGAGTATATCTATCTATTTATCTATCTATCCGCGCTTACGTTTGGGTGCTCTTGTGGTCACACCCTTAACTTGGTGTGAAGCAAAATTAGCAAGGGAGGGTAAGATGGTTTGACGAACGTGACGCGTTGGTCAAGACCTGAACAATCTCACAATCCAGTCGCGTACGTTGCCAAACACTTCCCGTCAGGCAGCAGCACATACCCACGGGCGGGTATGTGCCGCTGGTATTCGGGCATGGGCCAAAGGTGATTGACACTTAGTATCTACCTAGGAACAATGAGAACACACATGGGCAAATTTAACGGGTAAGCTTTAAGAAATATTCGACATGAGTAGCGTCAACCCAACGATGGCATAGAATAAATGTCAGTGTTAAGGTAAACCTGACATAGGTAGCGTTCCCCCCCCCCCCAATGTTTGTGTTTAAGATAAACCTGACATAGGCAGCATTACAACCCCCCTCCCCCCAATGTCAGTGTTAAGATAAAACTGACATAGGCAGCGTTGTCACCCCCCTCTCCTAATGTCAGTGTTAAGATAAACCTGACATAGGCAGCGATCCCCCCCCTCCCACCCGATGAATTCAAATAATGTGTTTCAGGTTCCCAGCAAGAATCAAACCCAACCATTGTACGTGGGAGTCAAGGATTCTACCGCAGAGCTACGCCAGGTCTCGGAACTACTTTTCAAATAGACGCTAATCTTTCTAAAACATCAATAGTGGTTGCAGTGCTGCTTATCTAATTTTATAAATATTACATATGTACTACTTTGATACAGCCGTCACGTCGGGTTAACGTCAATTCTGGTTAGGTGCCGTGCGGTAAAGTTAATTTTTGCAGCAGTGTTCAGTGCCAGCATGTTCGCGAGCATCAGCGCTTCACATCAGCTTCTAGTGTTGCTAATACGCATGTTCCTGTTGACATCATTGCGCATGGGCAAACAACTGGTTATATAAACATCGGCGACGCTTCAACATATGTCTGTGCGTGCAATATTTACACATATACTAAGCACAATTTTATGATGTGTCACTCAATAAAAAAATGGCAGCATATATCCACGGAGAGAATGATGGAGAGTGGGGTGAAGCATCCATCCGTCCATTCGTTCTTGCTTCCGTCCATCCATGCGTTCGTCTGTGTGACCGTCCGTGCGTCCATTCACCCGTCCGTGCGTGCGTCTGTTCGTGCGTCCGCAAGTCCATCTGTGCGTCCGTCCCTGCGTTCTTCCATGCATCCGCCCCTGCGTCCATCCGTCGGTGCAGCCATCTGTAAGTCCATGCATCTGTCTGTTAGTCCCTTCGTCCATTTATTCAACAGTCCAAGTACTACCATCTCGCATATTTTCATCATATATTCTGCATATGCACCGCCATCCAGTAGACATTCCAATTACTAAACGAGAGGTGGCACATGCACGCTTTCTTACGACTTGCGCTTCGTGTCTACTTTCCACCTTTAACCACCTCGAGTTCATAGTATATACTAGTTCACTGTATTCATGGCACTGTGACCCAACGCTCGCTAAACCTTTCTAAAATCAAGGAGGTTATGCCCAGCGAGTATAACGCAGCAACGCTTTCTTGTCAGATAGTGCTCAATGTACATGCCAATGGCTGCTAAGGGGGAATGAGAGACAGGAGACTTCTGCTTTTAGTTAATGCGCACGCTGCGAATTTTCATTGTTCAACAACGCACAGAAGAAATCTCTCACTGGCACCACCTTGGAGGTCAAAATGTAAGACTGTTTACCCACTACGTCTTCTACTACGACTACGAAGGACCAACGGGTGCCGCTATAAGGAGCTTCGCCATCAGCGTTCGTGTTTTATTGTGTGTGTGCGGTTCTCGCCGACGCGCGCGTCCAGTGTTTCGGCGGCGTCTCTTCGGCGTCTCACTAGCATTCAGGTTCCCCGGGGCTTCGGCCAAGAAGTCGCCGACCCCTGGGGCCCCTGGGAAGATGGCGTCGAGGCCAGTATGCACCCCGCCAAAAGAACATTGATTCACGTTTACCGTTCCTGAAAGGCGCGGTCTCCGTCGATGAGATCATCGAGTGTCTCGAAGAGACGACCGGTAGCGAAGGGGTGTTGTTCCTGCAACACCTCGGTGCTTTCAAGTTCTTGGTAGCGACGAGGACAGCGGAACAAGCCACCAAGCTCATGGTGAATGAAGGTTTTGTCGTTCAGAAGAAAAAAGTTCAAGTGGAAGTCATTGGCCCACCAAGTATGTTCGTGAGTGTGTACAGGTTGCCACCGTACGTACCCGATGACGTGGTCATCTCTGCTTTGCAGCCTTTCGGCAAAGTACGTAGTATAACATATGTTACTCTGCTACGACTTCATTCTACATTTACCGGTACTTAAGTGATGAAGATGGAAATGGCAACTTCATTTCAATCCATGGACACCGCGTTATGTAGGAGTACCGTGGCATGCGTCACGTCTGTGCGCGTTGCCACAACGAAGGCCACATGGGCGTGGCCTGTGCAACATATTTTTTCATAGGTGCAGCGCGTACGGACACGCTGTCGAAGAGTGCACTGAAGCCTGCAGAAGGTGCGGAGGTGATCATCCGACCAAAGAATGTTTCAAGCGCAGATCATACGCAGACGCAGCTCAGAAGACGCCATCACCGAGTGTCCAAGACTTCCCAGGAATTGAAGAATCCTCTTTAAGCTCCTCAAGTGCGGCCACGCAATCTAGAACCTATGAAGTACTGCGTCCTCGAAAGAAAACGACACGGGTCAAGACACCAGACCACTGGGATGAAGAGAGCCTGCCCGATGATTTCGTAAACGTGCAGTCGGAAGACGCGACTCGCGTCAAGCCGGCCAGTACGCCAGACGGGGCAACTTCAGATGAACAGCCCGCTCAGATGCAACATGACTACCCAAACGGGAGTTGCACGGAAACGCCCAGTGATTTTTCTTCACTAGGAGGCAGCAACGAAACTCGACATAACAGCAGCGCATCAATGGCGTCCGAGAAGCGCCAAACGCCAAACGACCAGGTACCCATTACAAGAGGCTTCGCAGAAAGCACTGCTTTGATTTCTTTTGCCACGACAGTGACAGACGCCATTGACAGCACACCAAACGCCAACCTTGGAATGTCGACAACATTGAAGAACATGAACGCTACGCCTTCGACATCGATGAAGCAGCTAAGAAGCCGACCACCAACGTGAAGCACACCGGTGGACACCGAGGTTTCTACCAAACCCGCACGATCTGCAGACGCATCGAGTCCTTCAAGTTCACAACGCCGAACCAAGCCAGGCAGTGGGAGCAGCGGCTGCGACTCCACTAAACAGGGAACATTTAAGAAACCCCACGTGGGATCACCACGACGGCAAACGTCACCAACTGCGAGCGACGACGATATGTACTTTTAGCATTTGGCTCTCCTCTCTCTTACCTTTTCTTTCCTTTAAGCAACTTCTCCGCCTTTATTTCAACAAAGGTATCAGTTTCTTTTATGTCGTTCTTTGTTCGCGGTTTTCGAAATCCGGTGAAGCAGTAGGTAGTACTTGACATCTCCCGGGCGCATCACGTAGACATGCTCTTTTTGCAGGAGACAAACTTTCGTACTAAGCTTGACGTTGCAGAGTTTCAGGAAAGGTTTCATGTAGAGGCCTTCTTCTCACTCACAGATGCGCGTGCACGTGGTACAGGAGTTGTTTTCATGAACGCAACGCTGAGGAGGGGGGCTCACTGTCTTGTTGACACCGAAGGCCGCATCATAACAGTAGATGTGGTACTTAAGTGCAAACGAGTCACATTTGTCAACGTATATGCGCCCGTAACGAGGTCAGAAACGAACAGGTTCTGTAAAGGTGTCAGAAATTTTTTGATTGAGCCGATATCATATGTGCTTGTCGGAGATTTCAACTGCGTGCTCAATACTACACGAGACGTCAGGGGTCCCGGCCAAGGCGCCAACAATTATTACGCCAGAGAAGTACAGCAATTAGTTCAAAATCTCAAGCTGTCAGATGGGTGGTTAACTCTACATGGAGTCGGGTTCGTCGCAACCCGCGCATGTGGCATTCAACAAAGCCGAATTCATAGAGTTTATTTGTCCGAAGACTTTTTAGCGAACCTACAAACATGGGGGACGACGACGAAGTGTCTATTTCATAGAACGCTTGTACACTTGTCTCAAATTTTCTATTTGTTTTATCGCAAATTCTGGGAGCTGCCGCTTCCTTCTTGCGAGAATGGATGAAGATGCCTCTCAGGATTTCCGAGGTGGACAACCACTACGTCTGGCAGCGGCTAGGAAACGTGGGACCACCACAAGTGGCAGAGACAGCGAGGCAACGGAGCTCTATTCCGACGGTTTCGAGTCATCGGATGACGACTACACAGTCGTCATGAGCCGCAATGCAAAAAGAAGACTGCTACGAACATCGTCGACGACGAGTATATCCACCGTGCAGGCTACCGCGCAGCGTTGGCCACACACTATACTCTTCATGGCTGTGGACCTTTCAGCCAACCTACGTCGGCTTAACAGGCAAGTCCTCTCTGCATACCTCGAAGTACTCGCTCCAAATGAAATTAAAGACGTCAGGATCAACTCACGGAAGAATGTTCTGGCAGTTGATGTTCTACACCGTAGTGCGCTGCAAAGCCTACAGAACATCTCGGAAATTGACAGAGTCACAGTTAAATCAGTGATCCCCACTGACTGTAAGGGCATTGTTGGTGTCATTTATGACGTGGACATTTCCATTCCCGCTGACGATTTCCCAATCATGATAAAGCCAACTACAGACGACATCCTCATCAAGCACATCACAAGGCTTGGTCAGTCACGACGCCTGAAGATTGTTTTCGCGGGAGACAGTCTTCCCCACACGTCAAAGTTGGCCACGTTCGCCATCTGGTCCATCCATACATACCGAAGCCCCTACAATGCTTCAGATGCTTCAAGATGGGACATGTCAAAGGAGTATGCACCAGCAATGTCGTGTGCCCGCGGTGTGCCGAACCTCATTCAGAAGACACCTGCCACGCAACTGCGTTCAAATGCTCCAATTGCCACGGCGCTCATAAAGCGTCGTCTAAAGATTGCCCACGAGTGAGAAATGAACACGCGGTGCTGAAACGCATGGTGCGCGACAATTCAATGCATAGAGAAGTCGCTGCTACTGTCAGGCGACGTCGGCGTCACCACAGAAGATCATCACGCAACGTGACATCTGCCGATAGAGACCCGTCATCTCAAGCAAGAAGAACTGGCCCCCCATCGTCAAGCTCTGTGAAGACGAATACACCGAAAACAGAATCAGGGTCAAGACTCCCACCTCGTGAAGAGTGGCCATCACTTCGACGAACACAGCCTGTCTAAGAGGTGCATCGATCCCCGCCAACCTCGATGCCATCACGAACCACGGATGAAAAGACAACTGAGGATCGCCCGGTCATCAGCATGTTGCAGACCCTTATGAGCGCAATGCGCATGCTCCTAAGCAACATGAACACCCCATCAGCGCAGAGCGCACTCCAAGTGCTGGACACTTTGAGTCCGGTGCTTGCAGCTCTAAGGTAAAACGACGGCCCGCAACATGTTATTTTTCCGAGAGGATGTCAAGAACGCATCTGTCCTTCAGTGGAATGCCGGAGGACTTAGGGCGCGTATGTCCGAGTTCCGGCAATATGTATTCACGAACCAGTTCTCCATAATTGTAATTTGTGAACCGAACCTGTCAGCTCAGATGAGACTGTCTGAATATGAGTGCTTTATGTCTTCTACCCACGGAGAGCGCAGCAAGGTCGTTGTGTTCATACGGCACGACTTAACTTATGTTCATCACCCTGTACCCCCTGACGAAGAAAACCAGTACGTTTGCCTAACAGTAAAAAACAAGAAGACCACATTCACCATCATCGGAGCCTACTTACATCCATCAAGTCGTCTAGACCATGAGCGCTTGCGCGGAATTTTGAATTCAACTTTCCAGCCATGGGTGATAACTGGTGACTTCAATGCCCACCACTACTTATGGGGAAGCTCCAGGGTCAACACTAGAGGTAGACAGTTAGTGTCTTTCGCTTCTGAATGTGAACTTATCTTCGTGAATGACGGCAGCCCTACTTATCTGCGCGGATCGGCCTATAGCAGTTGCCTGGACCTCACTTTTGTCTCACGCTCGTTCACACGCAGAGTGCACTGGTTTTCGGATTTGGAAACAAGGAGTAGTGACCACATCCCAACATACCTGAAGATTGACGGCTTTCCAAGTCTCAAGTCCTCCAGAGCCGTCCAGTGCACCGATTGGCGAAAATACAAGTTAATCATGGAAGACTATGTTGGCGCCTCACCTTTCAACCTAGAGGACGCAATAAAGAGTGCCCTACAGTCAACGACGCGTTCGCTTCCGGTGAGCTCATCTCGCACTGATATGGACATTAATCTCGATAAACTCCGAGCGATTCGTCGTCGTGCAGAACGACGTTATAGACGCACGAGGTCACTTGATGATCTGAGAGTGGCCAGACGCACACAAAAGAAAATACAGCGTCACATGGACAAGTTGGACAAGCAACGATGGGTATCTTTTTGTTAGTCTTTGGATCCCAGAAAGCCTCTGTCACTAATCCGGAGAACTGTCCGGGGTCTTCATACAACCATTACTTAGCGCTACCCATTAAAATCTCTGGCACTTCACTTACGCTGCGAAGAGATTGATGTCACAGATTCTTTCTGTCGAAGGATTGCCTGCGGCTATAATTCAACTGGGACAAAGACGCCCAACTTTCCTGTATCCTCACGTGATTCCCGAATGGAGATTTCGTTTTCAATGAACGAACTAAAGGCTGCGCTTGCTTTGTGTAGACGTTCTTCAGCGCCAGGACCTGACGGCATCACTTACCGCGCTCTTTGTCACCTAGGAGATCAAGCTTGGCAGGCACTCTTGCAATTGTACAACGACTCCTGGCAAACTGGCATGGTTCCACAGGAATGTAAGTCAAGTCACCTGATTCCACTTCTCAAAGCCGGCAAGTCACCCTTGGACATTTCCTCTTACCGCCCGAGTGCCCTCGCGAGCTGTGTGGGAAAAGTTATGGAAAGGATGATTTTAACGTGTCTGGAATGGTACTTAGAGTTCTACGAAATATATCCAGATGCCATGTCCGGGTTCCGACGAGGCCGCTCGTCAATTGACAATGTAGTTGATTTGGTGACCTATGTAGAACACCAGAAAACCTGCAAACGGTTATCTGCTGCTCTGTTTCTTGACGTTAAAGGGGCATACGACAATGTCACCCACGAAGCCATTCTCAGCGCACTAGAAGGAGTGGGACTCGGTGGCAGGATATATACGTGGGTTCAGAGCTACCTATAGAATAGATCATTTCACGTGCAGACAGAGAATGGCCCGACACCCGAGTATTACTGCAGCCGAGGAGTCCCGCGAGGCGGAGTGCTAAGCCCGACGCTGTTCAACTTAACACTCAATGAACTAGTTGCCAAGCAACCGAGCAGTGTACGACTTTCCATTTATGCTGATGACATCTGTGTGTGGACATCAGTTGTGACTCGACTTCAACTTCGCGCTCGACTTCAGAAGGCAGCATCAGTGACATCGTACCACTTACGCAAACAAGGGCTTGAAATCGCGAGTGAGAAGTGTGCAGTCGTGGCTTTCACCAGAAAACCAATGTCCGCTTACGGCATATCAATTAACGCGCAACTGGTTTCATGCAGCCGGAGCCACAGGTTCTTGGAAGTCGTAATCGACCGAAACGTGTCTTGTACACCCCACGTAAACTACGTGAAAAAGCGGTTGACTGCCATTTGTCACTTATTCAGGTTTCTTGCTGAAAAGTTGGGGAATGTCTGTCGAGTCTATGTTACAGCTGTACAAGGTATTATTTACTGGATTGCTGCGGTATAGCCTACCTGTTATATCTAACACGTGCAAAACAAACCTGCGCACAATCCAAAATATTCAAGCCCAAGCGCTTAGGTTATGCCTTGGTTTACCCCGCTGCGCATCGACAGCTGAAACAATTGCCATTGCACAGGACTACTCGATCATGACGCACATCACCATTGATACGATGCGTACGTACCTCAGGCAACATGCTAGGAATCCTTCCCACCACTCGGCAACCCTCGCTATTGAGAGGCCCCGCACGAAATTTAGTGCAATTGTCTGTGCTCATCGTGCGTCGTTTACGTCAGGTTTTACGCCTGCTGAGATATTGCTGTATCCTCCGTGGTGCCAGACACTTCCACAAGTACGTGTTTCAATTCCAGGAATACAGAAAAAATCAAATTTGTCTTCATCAGCCCTAAAACAATTGAGCTTGAGCCATCTGCACGAAATGTACAACAACCACGTGCACATATACACCGATGGTTCAACCACAGCGTGTGGTTCTGGTGGTGCGGTGGGGATTCCAGCTAGAGGAATCACTCTGCGAATCAAACTGTCACATGTCACTACGTCCACAGCGGCAGAACTTGCGGCTTTGCGTGGCGCCCTAGAGTACATCAAATCCCAAAGACCGAGTTAATGGGCTGTGTTTTCCGACTCAAAACCAGCCCTACAGAGCATGCAGTCAGTCCTTCGACGAGGTTGCCATGAACAATTAACTTACGAAGTTGTCAAGCTTGTTCACCACGTCACAGAAACAGGCCACGAGGTCAAGTTTCAGTGGCTTCCTGGCCATTGTGGGATCAGTGGCAATGATTCCGCAGACAACGCGGCTCGCACATCGCACCAAGAAGAACACACCCTCTCGATTCCTTTGTCAAGGACTGACGCTGCAAAGTAACTTCGTCACCTGGCACGTAGTCTGAGTCTGCAGGAGTGGAACACCCCAAGCATAAGACATACGAGACTATACCAAATAAACCCTCGACTGGAACTTCGACCTCCATCCGGACTTCGTCGACGTGAAGCTTCACTTCTTTGTCGCTTTTGGTTGGGGGTTGCATTCACAAAAGCATATAGAACCATCATCGGATTGACCGACAATGTGGAATGCGACGTCTGCTGCACCAAAGAAGACATCGACCATCTGATATGTCATTGCCCTCGATTTGCCTCTGAGAGACAGAAGCTTTCGGACGCATTGCGACAATTGGACGATCGGCCACTCTCTGTGCAGATGCTACTAGAACACCGTCATCGCCTTTCGTCGGCTCAAAAAGCAGTCAAAGTTGTCTTGTGCCTTTTGAGGTCTACAAGCCTATGTGACCGCCTTTAACTTTTGTGTAGTGCCACCGCTGCATACGCGCCAGCCGATTGACTGACAATCCTCCTTTTTTTTTTCTCTCTCTTTCTCTTCTCTTTCCTCTCTCTCTCTCATCTTTATGCCCCCTTCCTATTCCCCCAGCATAAGGTAGCAAACCGGGCATGTGCCTGGTTAACCTGCCTGCCTTCCCTCTTGTTGTTTATCCCCCCCCCCCCCCTACAAGCATGTGAGGTGGTCCAGATTGCGCCAAGCCAGGAGAAACTCAGCGATCATGCTCTGTTACTCTTCACGTTGAACGTGAGCTCAGCAACGAGAATCCACAAACCATGGAGAATGAACCCAACTATTTTCATGATGACGAAAGCATTTCCGTACTTCAAATTGAGCTGGCGGCCTCACTGACAGAAGTGGGTTGCATAACTCTGACTACATGGGACCACTTAAAATCTCGCTGGTGCCTCATAGCTCAACAGGCGGGAAAAGCACGCCACGCTCGCCTCACAGCCAAAATGAATGAGATTCTCCGACGCAGTGAAATCATTGAAAGAGGTGGGTCAACTACGTTCGCTATGCTCGAATACCTTGAAGCACAAAATTTAGGTATCAAAATCTTCTAAAGCAGAGGTCCCAGACTGCAAGGCTCGCAAGAGAAATGCACCTATTGACAGATGAAATTGAAAACTTGACATATGCGCAGAGAAACCGAGATCGTCGATGCCAGCCCCGCTAAATCGATGAGGCACTGAAAGAGGATGGTACCATTGTTACTGACCCGGACGAAGTTCGAAAAGTTTTCCGAGACTACTTTGCAAAACTGTTTACTGCAGACCATGACGCACAGGACGACGAGTTTACTGCTAAACTCTCAGCCTTTTGCGAAGGTTTGCCATCGCTAGGCTTGGAAAACTGTTTAGTATTATATGCACAAACTGATAAAGAAGAAGTATGGTACGACCTAAAATGAATGAATATGTCCACGTCACCAGGCCCAGACGGAATACTCACGAGATTTTTTCTGCGTTTCTTTGGTATCTTGGGAGATGCGATCACCGATCTCGTGAATATTTTGTTGATTGATGGCCGTAAACCACAGTCCTTCAGCGAAGGAAGAGTGATTCTATTACTGAAAGAGGGTATGGAGCCGTCAGATCCTAAATCGTGGAGGCTCATTACCCTTCTAAACACAGACTATAAGTTAGTAGCCACACTGTTATCACAACGTCGGCGGCCTTTCTTGGAAGAGATTGTGTCCCACTTGCAGTCATGTGCAGTACCAGGACGTTCCGTCTTCGTACCTCTTACAATCATCAGAGACCTCTTGGCATATGCCAAAGAAAAACAAATCTCAGGAGTATGTATTTCTCTTGATCAGGCCAAAGCATTTGATAGAGTTGAACATGGGTATATTTTCGCTATTTTGCGCATATTTGGCCTCCCAGAGCAGTATGTGTGACTGGTAGTAATACTTTATCAGGACCTCTCAAGCTGTCTTTATTTCAACACTGAAGTGACCAGAAGCTTTGCAATTCAAAAAGGGGTGAGGCAAGGCTGTCCGTTGTCTCCGGTATTATATATTTTGTATGTAGAGCCTTTGATTAGAAAGGCTGCAAACTGCGAGCGCATAGCTGGTTCCCCGATGCCAGGCAAGAAAACCTTCAAATTTGTCGCATATGCCGATGATATTTCGGTATTTTTTCGTAACTTTTCTAGCTATAGTACATTCCTTGACATTTTTGCTGAGTATTCCTATCTGTCTGGTGCTCTTTTAAACACCACCAAATGTAAGGCATTGCGCTTTGGAGGCTTCAGAGAACTATTGCAAGAGACTTAGAATACGTTCAAGCTGTTAGGTGTTAGGCGTTTACTTTTAGAAAGGAGATGTATCAAAAAAGACTTGGGATGACGTGCTTAAGAGATCTACCGATGTCATAGCAGCAGCCACTCATTTTAACCTGTCACTAACGGCAAAAGCAACAGTCATCAAGACACAGGCATTAGCTTTTGCGTTTTACATAGCACATATCGCCCTGCTACCTCGCCGTGTTACAGGACGCCTCGCCTCTATGGCGGGGACCTTCCTCTGGGGAGGAAAACCAGCGAAGGTACAGAGGAAATTTTTACAGCTTCCCACAAACCGTGGAGGCTTGAGAGTCCCAGATATACCAACGTTCACGAGAGCGCTGGCTGCAAAAACAACACAGAAGCTGTTCGATGACAGCAACTACCCCGGGTACAGGCTCATGATGTACTGGAGCAGTACACTAAAAGGTACTTTCACGGCCAATCCTTACATCGGAGCACGAGCAGAAATTCCGCTTAAGTTTTACAGAGCTGCCAGTGGCTTAAAAAGAACAGTGAAATCAAGAGGTTCATGTAGTCTGGAAAATGTTTCATCGCAAGAAATAAGCGAAATAGTGACAAGTAGCAGACTGAGCAAAGAGGAAGAAACAGCATCCTGCACGAGAAAGTGGAAACGATGGCGTTGCAATCGCGTACCTTACCAGGCGCGCGAATTTGATTGGTTGAGAAGATGGAGGGCATTGCCTATGCGTGACCGGTTAGCACATTGTGGAGTCGTTCCAACTGACCGCTGCCCAGACTGTGACAAAAGAGAGACGGCCCAACATGCTCTGTTTTAGTGCTCGGTGGCGAGGCGCGTCTAGCACATGGTACAACGCCTCCTTGGCTTTCGCACGGTGCACATGGGAACAGAACGTGGGCTGTTTGCAAGACTGCTCTTTACAGTAACCTTGTACGTTCTGTGGTGGCGACGCTGTTTAGCGAAAGTACGGCACAGGCCGCATAGAGGCGCCTATCCCGCACTACAGAAAATTCGGCTCATTGTGTGGAATTACCTAGATCAGCAGCTGGAAACGCACGGCGAAGAGGCCTTCCTTCGACGATGGCACACACGTTTCTTCAAAGTAAGAGAGGGACAGCTGAGGTTTCCAGTTGTCTTGTACTAGCCATGCGCCCACTCTAGTACGCACGCATAAGTGTCCTCCTGTAAAATGTGATTAACTTGATTCTTTTTTTCATTTTTCTTTCACTTCTAACATTTGGATACCCAGTGATAAATTAGATTTTGATGCTCATTTGTAAGATGTATACACTGTCTTTACTTGTTTTCAATGTTTTCTTTGTGTACGTACAAGCTAAGTGTACAATAAACTTCTCTTTTTCGCCCCAAAAAACTGCAACTAGGTCACCTTCCCTCCGCATGCTTCGCATAACGTCGATTCCCTCGTACGTGGGTTCTGCTAGATGTTTTTATGGTCTTGCTGCTCTTGCGGGGGTTTTGTTCTCATGACATAACGCAAAACTGATATGTATGACATGGATGCGTGCCCAACATAGGTGACAGACCCTAACGTGGAAATCATGACATGCATGTCATGTAAGTCATGACTACACGCTACGCTCAAGGTGCGCTCGCGGTCATTTCGCTAGCTTCACATACACGAAATTTTGTATTACGGGAGGATAATGTATGAGGATGTTTTATATTACTGATGCATTAAATCATTATAATCACGAAATGTGCGTCATGTAAGAATATGACTACATGCCGTGCTCATATGCGCTCGTGGCTGTTTCGCTAGCTTACCTTATACCGAATTTTGTATCACGTGACATGAATAGACGACAAAAGTAAATGACACGTCTAAACATGGCAATCATGATACGCGTGTCACGTAAACATTACTACATGCCATGCTCATAGCGTACTCGTGGCCGTTTCGCTAGCTTCACATATACTAAATTCGGTATTACGTGACGGGAATATACGACGAACACAAATACCAGGTGCAAACATCATAATCATGAAATCGAATGATGTACGGCATAATTTAAGTCCACCTCGCAACTCGATGCCGATTTTAAAGCGACATATCAACCTTCATCATTCGTGCTTCGCACATCATCGATTCCCACTGTACTTGGGTTCTGCCATTTTTTCTTTAAAGCAAACTTTACAAAATCTTGTAATTTGCCTAAATGGGGATACCGCTATACGTTTTGTGAATTTGTTGAGGACACACAAAGCCGTTTTGAATATAATAAAGAAAGCATTCGTTTTCTGCTTCTATTTCTGAAGAAACATTTGTGACGAAGATTTTTATACGGAACAGTTAAGTTTCTTCTTGTTATTACATTTGCTGAGGGTATCCTTCTGAACCAAAATAATAATTGTAGGCACGACCATTCTTCAACTGAAAATATAAATGTTCTATGACTAGAGCACAAGGGCTGTCTTGATTAAAAGCTTTACTAAATATACAAGATGTGCAGACAACAACATTCCTTTGCTTAAGTAAGATAGGATGGTATCAAAAAAGAGGTCACAAGGGTTTGCATGGGATAACTTCATTGTTTACAGAGAAAACGTTCTTCGGACGAAAGCAGTGTTTGAAGAATACGCCACCTAAATTCGGAGTTGCCACTGGGCAGGCATGAACTCGGGAACTTTTTTGGCTCTTTTTGAATGCTTTCGACAGCGCGCAAAGATTCGCCACTTTGTAGAAGCAAATGTCAGTTATGCTGAAACATTCTGCCATGAAAATTAAAAACTTTCAGATTACCTTCTTGCCCTCCATTCCTTAACAAAGGCTAGTACGTTCAACGACCGCCACCTCGCACGCGCTAATTGTTGATGTCTGATACAAAATTTAGACAAACTATTATTTCAATAATCATGTTGGAATACCAGATGATGGAAGACAGCAAAATCTCTGACGCAGTGTCCGCATGATGTATGTATTTTTCACGTTTATGACTGCCCAAAAATGAGGCCTACTAAAACGCAGGCTACCAGAATGGAGGGCCATAAGAATACCCCTCAATGTTCTGTTATTGCATATGTCGCGTGTTCAGGATTGTTCATATATTCTATCACTTTGCATTCGGGTTTCTATTCAGATAGTACACGTGACTTTGAGTGCATCGTAAGGCGAAGATGTCCTTGTCGTGAGCCCTTATCAGGATTGTTGCATCAGGTTAATACTGTAACTATTCATTGCAGAAAAAAAACAATTTCATAGCTTTAACAATATATGCTGTAACTCTAACATAACAGACTCAATACAGCATTTCACACAGTAGATATAAAGCAACTATATATAGATCACCTGTTAGGAAATTGTAGGTCAATTGTTTTAGTAACCGATTCAACACGTTGATAGCTGTATTAAGGGTTTCAGTTTGTACGTTTCTCTTGTGACTTCCCTCTCTCTTTCATGAAGTGATTTTCACTATGCTGCGCTTAACTTATTGTCATGGTAATGCCTCCTGTGACCCCGCCGTGGTGGTCTAGCGGCTAAGGTTCTCGGCTGCACACAGTTCGCAGCATCAAATTCCTGCTGCGGCGGTTGCATTTGCGATGGAGGTGAAAATGCTGTAAGCCCGTGGGCTGAGATTTTGGTGCACGTTAAAGGCCTACTCCGGTGAGTTTTCGAGGTCAGTTGATCTCAATGAAATTGACTGGGTACGTTTATTTGCACGTTTGCGCCATGCATGCCAAATTTTAGGCTTCAGAGTATTGCAGATTCTTTTCTAATGAATTTTATAGCTTGCCTTGAAACGCTCACTTCACTTGCCAGAAATATTGGTAACATTGTGTGTGTGACGTTGAGTTTTGCCTGGCGGAAGTGACGAACTGATGTGCCACTGTAGCGTCTGCTTGTCTGCTATAGATTGTGTGGGTTTGGCCGGTGGTGTTTTGGTTCAGCGTGCGATTTCCTTTTCCGTGCCGGTGGGCGTGCGATACGTGCCAAGTGGTGTTGCGTTGTGAGCCCCACACGATTCGCCATATATTTACCATAACAGCGTATGCGTTTTAGACGACCGCGGCAGACGACGTAGATAGGGGCTGCCATATGACGGGCATTATGTGCAATCAGGCAGAATCCGGCAGCGTCAGGCAAATCTTTGCGTCACACGGAGAAGCATACTGAGTCGGGTTTCGGTTTCGCTATTGCGATTTTTCGGTAATTACAACTATTTTTTGAATTTTTTGAGCATTTCAGTAATCGGGCGCGTGCGAAGACTGCCTAAGGAACATAAAAGCACCTATATCCTTACCCGGTCAAACAATCGCCGGAGTTGGCCTTTAAAAAACCCAAGGTGGTCAAAATCACCGGAGCCCTCTACTACGGCGTCTGTCATAGTAATATGGTGGTTTATCATAACAATCACATAGTAGTGTACATATCAATGAATCAGTGCCTCTTGTGACAAAAAATAGGGTTAGAATGTATATATATATATTATGTGGACATTTTTTAGGGGCGAAGGTTTTTAGGGTGTGAGTCTGTCCTTCCTTTGTTGTCGTACGTAGCCGCCGGTAACACATACCCGCTCTAGGCGAATTCTTTAAATTCTCTAACGCAGTCCGCTGCCGTCAACATTTTCCATCAGCGCAGAGAGAGCACGTTTCATGTGCCTGCGGTGGCTGTTCGGGAACAAGAGTTTCTGAGATATTGTCCAAAGCAGCCGGAAAGCTTCGTAGACTGCGAGCATAAGTTGTCTGTTCGCGTCACCAACGGGGCGTTGAAGCAACAGCTGGTCCAGAGTCTCCAGGTCACCGCAGTCCATGCAGTTTGGACTGCCACGCCTGAAGTGCCGACGTTTTTGCTCGGTGGTGTAGTTGTTTCCAGTGCGGAGATGACGAACACACCTGTGATACCTTCTCGGTAATCCCTGAAAGGGACCCTAAAGTAAAATAATAATTCACGTCAGAGTGAAAGCTCATTGTATGACAGCATCTAAAACAGCAATATTATCAACACAAGTGACCCATTCCTGAGAAGTTAAAATAAAAGCATTAGAACACAAGCGCCATAGGAGGACATTTTCAAAATGATCCCGATGACACCAAATAGACAACTTACAATTAATCACTACTAATCAATCTAACTGCGCTAAATAAAGAACCTTCGCTGCATCAAGAGACGCAATAGAATGCCGCTCGTTCATTTCTGTTTGATTCATGGAAAAAAGAGCCGCCGGACGTTACTATGGGGAATGGCGCGAGTGGTTCGAAAATCGCACTTTCACGTAGTTACATGGGACAGGTTTTGTCATCTAGCGAGGCGCTGTTGAAACAAAACGTCCGCAATCTCAAAGCCAATGCCGAGAAATTGATCAATGGCCATTGTTGCTGCTGTGGCTCCCGCTGCTTTCGGTCTGCTGCTATTGGCGCAGTAAAACCGGGCAACGTTGTGCATAGCAACAGCGACGTTAGTTGGTATTGTTGGTCCGCTTCATGAGGCGGGTAATTTGAAGTGCACTAACACGATGCTGAGCTCAAAAACGTTATTTTGTTCCAAAATAGGCCCTTCCTTGGCACAAAAGTAACACTAAAGGTTTTCTAGACCACTATTACAACAGTCAACTTCAACTTAATAGTTGACTTTAGTGTTCTTTTAACAGAGAGCCGCCGCAGAGGCTTGTGGCTACGACGCGAGGGTCGAGATGCTGCTCGCGCACGTAGTGGTCGGTGAGGATACGGCCGGTGCTAGTCGAGAACACGAAGTTGGTGACGCTGGTGCCGCAGTTGTACGCATGCTTTGTGGCACAGTCGGCCACCTCGTTGTAAGGTATGCGGACGTGCGAAGGGACCCAGTGCAGCGAAAGTTCGCAGCCCGATTGCTGCATGGTGCGTAGCTTCCGGACGGCACTCTCAGCAAAGAATCTGCCGTTTTGCTTGAGCGAGATCACGGCCAAGGCCAACCGGGAGTCGCAGATGATGTCTACAGCACTGATGGGTGCCCACTCGCTCAGGAAATTGGCTGCCATGTTGATCGCGGTGAGTTCTCCTGAACTGTAGAAGGCGAGGAAGGGTAGGTAGCATATCGGAACCGCGCTGACTGATGGCACAACTATGGCGGTGGCGGCGGAGCCATCGCGAAACACCGACCCGTCGACGTAGACAAGCAGCTGGTCGCTCAGCTGTTCTTCAAGGAGGGCGGAGCACTCCTGCTGAATCGCCGCCAGTGGGTTGCGCGCTTTCGCGTTGCGCTGCTGTGCAAAAGAGCTGGAGAATCAACTTTATTAAGCTCTAAGATTCGATGGTGCGTGCTTGCCCCAGAAGGGGTGATTTCCTATTCTCGGGACCCATATGCTTCCAGGTATTATTGGCTCCTGACCGTCAGTGCAAGCAGAGTGGGCAGGACAAGGCTCGACAACAAGGTCTCCCATCGTTCTGGAGGTCGGGGTGGGGCCTGCTGTGGGGAAAGGGAAGTGGGGGCGTCTTAAGGTCCTTACACTCAGCCCTGATGTGTACTAGTGTTCCCATTTCTCTTTTGCAGAAAGAGCATAACGTTCGTGCAGAAAAGACGCTGTTAAATTCACCGAAATGGAACTATCGACCCTGGACGGCAATTTTGCGCATCAAAGGCACCAGGTGGTCTAAAATTCCGGAGCCCTCCACTACGGCGTCTCTCATATTCTTATGGCGGTTTTGGGACGTTAACCCCACAAATCAATCAAAGGCGCACGAAAAAATTGAAAACACTGTGACTATATACCGTTTAGCCAATATTCAATTATAAATAAAATACAGTAATTGAATTTATTGGGTGGAGGCTCTCCTCCTAAATTTGTTCGTCGCCTTCTCCAAATCGTTGCATTCTGCAGACCAAGTGTTATCGTGCGGAACATAAGTACATTAGCGCAGTGAGGAGAGCCCATACTCAAGGGTGAATTAAATTACCTCAAGATTTATTCTTGCCAATTCATGTTGTCTTTAACTTGTTGCTGAACCAAGCTAGCTTTTGCACGAAAAAAGGGTTTTAAGTATTGCAAAGGCATGAAATAATATGAAACAATAAAAACGCACTTTTTGCACAAGAGCTGCTTAGCTGGCGTAGATCCGACCTTAGTGGCTTGACCGATAATTTATTTTGGCGTTTTCGCCGACTGCAGTCTAGAACCATCGTGATACATTGTCCAAGTGTTCTATACCATTGGACTCTTTTGTAACCAAAGATGTTTTTTAGCAAAACGGAAAACTAGGCATAAATGTGCCGAGATAGAGGAGTCGGTTTAGATGCGACTAATCTGCCAATAAGTGCCGGCATAATCTTTTGCGAAAGGTTAACTTTCTTGGGCGTTTCGATCACATGGTTTGGCATTTCTCACATTTTCTGTGTAATGCAAGCACAACACAAGGATCCGTTTGCGATGTGCATCCCCAACAAAATCTTACCTCTTAAAATGAGTATATTTTCCGAACATGTGAATCGTATAATATGACCCAAGTTTGTTTAAAAAAATAGAACACACTCCACACAACTCTTGACTGTTTACAAACGCTGCTCATTAACAAAAAATTACAGCATCTCCACGGGGTCAATCATAATGAGGGGAGTGAAGCGTCCGTCTGTCCGTTCTTGCATCCGTCCTTGCGTTCGTTCTTGGTTCCATCCATCCATGCGTCCGCCTGTGTGTCTGGTCCGCGCGTCTGTCAATCCGTCCGTACAAGCATTCATCCATACGTCCATGCGCCTGCCCGCCTGTGCGTCTGTCCGTCCGTCTGCTTGTCTGTCTGTCCATCCATCTAGTGAACACTACAAGTATCACCATCTCGCATCTTGTCATCATATATTCATCATATAAAAGTACCGCCATTCAGTGAACATTTCAAAGACTAAACGAGAGGGGACGCTACCTACTACTACTACTACTCTCACTACTACTACATACACCGGGGACGCAAGGCACATGCATTAGGAGCTTCGCCCATAAAGTGGTTAACAATTTTGAGTGCTAGGTACTCTACTATGGGAGAGCAGAAAGCCGTCCCGTAGGCCTCACACTTGATTAGGTCGTTATAAAAAGTATGTGACGATTTAGAGTATTTGGTACTCTACTATGGGAGAACATAAAGCCATCCCGACTAACTTGCAACATCAATTTTTGCTCATTACGATGACCTGGCTGTGACAGGTGTTCAGAAAAGGGGTAACAATATAAAGTACTTCACACTCTACGAATAGTATCTAATACGTCGTACTTTACTATGGGAGGGCAGAACGCTGCTCGCCCATCCCCCCCCCCCCCCCGAAAAAAAAACGCAGAACCTTAGACACTCGTGTTTAGGAAACAATTATTGTCACAGGCGCCAATAACATTTCAACAGAACATTTTCTTGTTAGACATACAATAACGATGATGACATACCAGACGTCATATACACAAACATGGATATGAGATGACGTGGAGAGAACATGTAAGTACATTTGATGGTTTACAAAAAACTGCCTGGAAAGATTCAGTTTATTTCCCGCAAGCTTAGCCTTAGGGCATTGGCGGAAAATTCAAATTTGTACAAGGATCCTGCACATTATCAACTCGATGTGTCTTGCTAAACCTTTCAAATACACTTTTGTCCAAGGTCCACACAACATATCAAGAGTTGGTCTTTGCCACAAATGCCTTTCCTTTATCTGAAAGCACAAAAAGGGCCTTTTTTAGCTTAGCACAACTTAAAAAAAACATGATTTTTTCTTTGGTGTAAGATAGTGATATTTGAAATTGCCGAAAGTTTCTTGGCGAGAAACATGCGTTGCTGTTATTGCGTTGTCAAAGCAACTGAAAAAGCAGCTCGTGGGAAAAGAAAGAAAAAAAGAAAATGCACTTACTGTGTAGTTGCAAACATGCGCATAGCGGGCTCATCAGGTGACGTTTGAGTGCATTCTGTGTTCATTTGATTACAAGTCTTATCTGATTACAGGGCATGCTAATTTTAGTCAGGTCGCGTGCACGTGCGTGTGTGGTCGTTAGCGTACGCGCGTGCGTGCGTACTACTCTAATAAAGATTGTCTAAGCACAATAACACGTTAGACATCTGCAAAAGAGGGTTCACTCTACGCCGTACGTCACGCTCGAGGAAACGATAATTGTAAGTGGAAGCCGACAAGGAATGTAATTATTGACTACCAGTCTTCGGGCCTGTCATATTCTTTGGGCATCTTAGAGGGTCAGTTAGCTCACGGTACACACGCTTTTTTTTGCACCTAGTTCTTCCAAACTCGGTAAGCTCGTTCAATGCGATTAATTACGGGGGAATGTGAAAGCCCCTAAGAAGATTCCGTTTGATAGAGCGAAACGCAAAAAAAGTGTTGAATAAAAGTTGCTGCTCATGCATATAGGCATAAAAATACTGAGTGAAAAACTAGCAGCGACGGTTTGACAGAAGATAATTCTGGCAATTCGACAGAGTGTTTGTGTGCGTTGTCATTGGTTTCAAATATGTTGGTTAAGACTTGGTAATGTTCAGGTAATTACACCATTAACCAAAATTGTTTGTACAAATGGCAGTCAAAGAGTGGCTTCGACGTGAGGTCTTAAGATAATTGTATCGTCGTTACTACAGGAAAACATTACCGTAATGAATATTCACTTTTTGCATGTATAGGCTCCTACACTCGATACATTACACTTTTGCTGGCTGCTTCTGTGGCAATAAGAGGGGTGTAACAATACTATGGTCAAATGTGATGCTCAAAGCTTACACGATGTCATGCTTAACTACTTATAATTTATTTGGTACTGCCAAACATACCACAGATTACTCCCAAGACTTATATATGTTCTAACCAGTTTTGGGTTAATAAAAATAGACACCACGAAATTAGTTCCCGCGCTTTCTATACCTCACTTATTTCAACATATGGGGAGATACCACCGACTTTAGTGTGTGGTTTACAAGTGTGCGAATGTATGCGTATGCATTGCATACTCCTCAGAACACAGAAACTAGCTCTTTTAAGTCCAAATCATAGAAAAAAATTAAATCTATAGGGAGCTAGCCTGCCTTTTTCAGTGAGAGGAAATGTCATAAGTAAAATAGTGTTACAAATTGTAAGAGAGTTTCGGTGATGTAAGTGTTGTGCTGTTTTTACACAGCAAAATTCAGATCGATGTTTGCAGAAGAAAATTAGTTTCAATCCTTTTGTTGCTGTACTTTTGTATTTGGCCAGAGTTTCTTTTATGGTTACTCTATATTTTATTCTGCAATACTCACGTGTGTTCGCTTGCCAAATGACTGCTTTTCTTTGCCCGTTGGCCTCACGCCATACACTTCGTTGTACTGTGGACTAGGCAAGCCGCCTAGCCCACAACAGCTTTTTGTTTTTTTTTCTTTGTCCCCCATCTTTATGTTTATAGAGAAACTAAACTTTGGAAATGACGCGGAAGTATTTGTTGTACGAATGAGACAGCATTTTTCTTTTTTCGTTTGCTAAAGAGTTCATGCATGAAATATCTCGCATTTTATTATATAGTAGCGCGACCCATTCACCCAGCTGTAGAAATCAAGAAAAAGGGTAAACTTGTCGGTTAGTCGATCGAATATCTTCATTGAAAAAACAGCGTGGTAAAACACTACAACAGGTAAAACACTACAAATATCTAGGCGTGACAATAACTAATTACGTGTCATGAAACACTCACATAGACAACGTATGTTGTTCTGCATTCCCTAAGCTGTGTTTTCTAAAACACAAATTTAGAAATTATCCTTCTAACATAAAACTACTTAGTTATCTTACGTACATAAGACCAAAACTAGAATACTCTTGTGTTGTATGGGACCCTTTTACTAAATGCAACATTAAGAAACTCGAAGCAGTACAAAGAAAGGCTGTTTGGTTCGCTTATTCTAGCTACAAGTTTACGGACTCTCCGACTGAACTCATGACTGTTACCTACATTGAAACACTTTAATTACGACTAAAAAGAAACTGTCTTGACTTTCCATATCTGCTAATTAATCACAAGTTAGCCCTAATTAATCACAAGTTAGCCCTTGACCCTAGTTCATATGTATCTACTCTATCCACCAGGCATACACGTCACCATCACGCCTATTCTTTAACCCCGTATTTTGCCAAACACAACGCATTTAAATTTTCCTTTCTTTTTGCGTACTATGTCAGAGTGGAACTGCCTGACTGATCCCAGCCAGCTTTTGGTTGCTTAGAGCTAAGATAGGCACTGTGAATTTGTGTTCTGCTGCTATTACGTGTAATATTCTGCCTTGTTAACTTTTATGCATTCTGTTAGTACGAGCTTTGACTCTATTTCTCATGATATATTCTTATATTTTCACATGTGTTTTTGTATTTATATCCTGCCTCTTGTACCTGCCCGGCTTGGAGCAGTTCTTGGTCTGCAGTATTTATTGAAAATAATAAAAAACCTAGGAAGGACAGAAAGCGCTGGGTATCTCAACTGAAATTTAGTCTAATCAAAAACGCCTATGAATGCGTAGTTAGAAGCATCTCGTCCCAAAAAGAGTATAATAAAACAAAAAAAGTGCATAGAAAAAGAAATGGTGTCGGGAGAGTCATCTCTTCACGATGCTCCATGTGCAAGGAGTAAGCGGATCAATCATGACACGTTAGCCGAGATACACTGAAAGTATTTGTTCGATTACAATGCTGGTGGTGTCTTGACGCAGATTTTTTAAACCGTGTGAAGAGAAGGAGCACGCTTGAGCTTCTCCTTCAAGAGTCAGTAACGATAGCGTAATTCAGGTACTGCTAACTTGCTGCTGTTCTCAGCGCATGTCTCAAGCGTGCCGTAAAGAAGATATTGATTGTGGGCTTAACACAAGTTGTTTTAAAGTATAATAAAATGCCTATTGCAAGCCAAATTGTCAGGGGCTTACTATGGCGCCATTATTTATTTTGCTAATCAGTGAATGGCCCACTAAGTGTCTGTGGGGCAATACGTGATTATGCTGCTGATGCTGCTTTTTCCATAGAGGGAGGAGTGCGGCGCTTCTGCCACGCAATATGTGATTTGTTCACGAAGCTGCAATCACTTCATGACATCGACATAGTGTTTTTTGTTGTTTTTTTTTCAATTCAAAGCACTTTCGAAAAATCTCGTGCCTCTTTCGTAGACATTTGCTTGCCACACGAACGCCCTAAGTTTGGTACTCAGTGAGACGCCGACAAACTTATTAAAAATTTTGGTGTGCCTTACACAGCGTATTTCATTACTTTAAATATTACGGTGGTGCCGTGTATACGCGGATAATTACAGGATCATCTGCCAGGATTCAAAATGCATGGCGCGAAAGACAACTGAACGAGGCATTAAAAAATTACCTACGTCATAACACCTACGGGAACTGCACCAAGTACGACACTTATGTCATAACAGCACCCACGTTATATCAGAACTTGCAGAATATTTACACATTTGTTCAGAATTTTTTTCTCACGCTTATATTGCTCAAGAGTACCAGCCACCTGCAATATAAACTTGCACATTTCAGTTAGCTATACTCTTAGTATGTTACTCTTAACTGGCGAGCAGTCCAGAATTCAACATCTGCTCCTGCGATGTAATGCTTGAGCACATTCTATGCCAATGCCCAGCTTACCAGTTTGAACGACGTACTTTGGAAGCCTTGCTCTGTCAGCTGGATTCACTGACCCTTACAGAAAAGAAAATCCTGGGACCTTGGCCGACGGTTTCGCATACGCACCAAGCCACGAAAGCCCTCTTGTACTTTTTAAGGACCACCAGACTTTACGAGTGCTTGTGAAATAAATGTGTGAGGCGGTGCTGTGTAGTCTCGAGCGTACTATTCATCCTTCTCTTTCTCACTCCTCTTACTTTCTATTTCTTTCCTTTTTATTATTCCCCCTTTCTCCCTTCCCAAATGTAGGGTAGCCAACCGAGCCAAGCTTGGTTAACCTCCCTGCCATTCCTCTCTTTTTATCTCTCTCTCTCGTATCCAATGGGCTGAATAAAAAAAACAGCTTAAGGCACTTTTGTAGAAACACTTGGATAAATTTACATAATAATGCTGATTACATGAGACACTTCACGTACTCTTTTGCCTGGTTAGTTAAATATTCCTTCGTGATAAAACTTGTTCCAAGGAGCCTCAGCTGCTCCACATTGTGAAATTGACATTTTGAGTTACATCTTTTGAAAGCCAAGGTAAATAACATCTGCGTGTCACCATTACATTATCCTAAGTTCTCCCCCTGAAAGATTTACACCTGAAACCCATCGCTATATACGCTTAAAGGAGCACTGACATCAAATTTCAAGATCGAGATGTGCCCATCATTCGATCGCTTGGTATGCATAGGTCTTCTTAGCCACATTTGAACGGCATCCGTCGCGTGGAAGTTGTTTAATTCGATGTCAAATTGCGTAGAAAAGCTAAGGAGAAAAAACAAAAAAATTAGACTGGCCTGCGACATCGACACTAGTGCTACGTGTTTGGTGTGATACATTCCACAAATACCATCCTGAGTGACGATGCCATAGTAGCGATGACGTCTACAATCTGAGTGTTCTTAACGTTGCGCCGACTGGCGCCGAAGTGCAGAAACGTACTCACTCGTTCACGGCCGGGCTAGCGCGCGCAGATTCAGTCTAACCCAGCCGTGGCTCGTCGCATCTGATCTTCATCACACCGGTTTGAATGATTTCGTGAAAGTATCAAGATAAAAACCACCTTTAAAAGAATGGGGAAAGAAAAGAGCATGATTAAACGTGTGCTTATTGGTCAGTATGTCGGGGAATCGTTGTGAGTTGCAGGTGAGTTGCAGTCGTCTAGTTCGAAGCGCGGAAAAAGCGCAATGAGGGTGTCTTTTAATATCACGTATGTGTTACACATCAACATGACCACAAGCTATCAAATGTGGAAGAGCGTGTAGTCAGATATCATCGCTAACAAGTAACACGCAGGTATCGTTGAATTTTAATTCATCTGTAGAGTTTGCGTCGACGTAAAAGTGGTAATACTGTGTTAACCGCGAGAGGCTGGATAGGTGTGGCCATCTGGAAGCGCAAAAAAGAATCAGACAAGCAGGAAACTTATTCTATTTCTCCGCTGATGCACATTCGCGATAGCTATGTTGCATTCACCCTCTGCGTATACCTGAATGCTCTGCACGCCAGAAGATACCAATATTGCTGAGACACACGACCGAACATGGCTGAAACGTGCATCCTCGGGCACCTCTGCAGTGCTGCTTGGAACTGCATTCATTTCAAAATCACTGTTCTGAAAAAGGTTGATCGAAACAAAAATAATTCGCGACGTCGCAAATCGCGGGTATTCAAACCTCCAGACTATCGTATTTAACCCGAGTCGACACTTTGTACGGCGAAGACCGCAATGCAGGTGACAAGACATCACTGAATGTGTCCGCCTAGCAGACTAAATGCTTGTGGAGCAGCTGAGTCTGACGTCACTCTTTTCTGTGGAGGAGTGGTCACCTGTGGCGTGATCTGGAGGTGACCGCGAGTTGGCGCCACTGTTGATGCTCCCAGCGCTAAATATGGCGGAATTGGTGGCCGTTTTTGAATAGTGCCAGATCCCAGTAATATAAATCAATAAATAAAGATAGTTATTCATCCCTCAGTGGCGTTTTAGGTCACGAATTGTTGCTACGGGGTCTATAGCTACTTGTTTTTGCAAAAATCTTGGCATGAGTAAATATGATGTCAGTGCTCCTTTAAAGACAATTGCTGCTTGCTATTCATGGCGAACGAAAAGTCAAGTTTCAGCGTTAACATTGATTGAACGTCCACCTGTGATCGTGAATTGACGAGAAACATATCTTCCCAACTCCACAGGATCTTATGCATAGATATCGGCAGTCTATAGTTATCACTAGAAACCCACAAAAACAACTTCTGCTTATTATTCTTGTACAACCTTCCATGGTTACTTTTGTCAATAGCATACGCCAAGCCAGTGCACAGATGTTATGATTGAGAAGAAAGGATCACTGCATAAAACAATTCGTATAGAATGACGCCAGAGGTTATTAAAGTGGTGTTTCTGGAAGTTATTATTGCCGGCACGTAGGGAGCTTCCAATTCTAACATATTTTCCTAATATCCCCACCTTTTGTTAGTTTGACAGCTAATCACGCAAAAACAGTGCAGCCGGTAAGTCAGCCTCAGGAAAGAGAATTCAATAAGGAAGCTACACGGGAACTTCCAAAGTTTCGTCCTTTATTATACTAGCCTGACAGGCTGAAACGATCATGATAAAATTCACCAACATATCGGGCGAATGCATACCTATTTCACCGTAATTAAAATGACTACATGCGGTGACACGCGATGAGTCGTTCTTTCGAGGCTACTCACAGACTTGTGAGCTGTTAAGTGAAAGTAGGATTGCGAGCATGCAGTTCTTGCTGAAAAAGCACGCTCATTCGATCGCCATGCTATATTAACTGCGAGAAAGCATTGTAACGATAAAGCCGGCCAGAAACTATCGCGGTAGGCATAAGGACATCAAGTAACCTTTGTAAAAGAAAGCAAAGGGACTGATGTGGCCCGCACTCTTGTATTTTGAGGATTTCGTTAAACTTTACTGCATTCGAACAAATTGATGTCTGTTCACGGCCGAATCACTGTTCCTCAAGTGCGTACTCTAAAAGAATAGCAGAAAGCTTGTAACAACAAGCACAGATTTAGTAACAGGAGCTGTCACTAACTTTCTTGGGCCCTTACTATATTTTGTGGCCTTTAGGGGCGAAGCTCTTTAAGCCGTGGGTCTTGCATCCCCAATGTAAGCAGTAGTAGTAGGTGCCCGCCTCTCGTTGAGTCCTTGAAATGCCCGCTGAAAGGCGGTACTTGTATAAGATGAATATAGAATTAAAAGAAGCGAGATGATGGTGCTTGGGGTGTTCTCAAGATGAATGGACGAACGGACGGCAGATGCACGGATGGACGCACTGATGGACAGACAGGCAGATGGACGGACGAATAGACGGGCGGATAGACAGACAGACATACAGACAGACAGATGGACGGACGGGCAGACAGATAGACAGACGCACGCACAGGCAGACGGACGACTGGACGGATGAAAAGATGCACGGACGAATGCAGGGATGGAAGGAAGCAGGGACGGTCGCACGGATGGACGCGCGGATGGACGGAATCAAGAACGAAGGAACGGACTGAAGAACGCGCGGATACACGGACGCTTTGCTCCACTCATCATCATTCACTTCATGAATATCCTGTGATTATTTTACTACGTAAAATTTGCGGACACTTACAAGTCACAACGGTTATTTTGCGCACTGTTCCTAGCTTTCTACCATGCAAGTCTTTAACGAGATGGTATTATGCTAAGTAGACATAACATATTCTTTGTTATAATATTTGCCTAGAAGTCCTACGCGACGTTAAATCTAGCACATAACATAGTTGTACACTGCCTAAACAAACAGGCCAATTTAAACTATTATTCTTAGAGCACAGGCGCCCCCCAGCACCAGTAATGTTGCCCAAACGTAGGACAATACGTAGAAGCACAGTATGCTGCAACGTGTCGCGTGGCTTATTGTTGTGTATTAGTATGCCTGTTCCTGTTGTGCATTTGAATGTATATTAAGATATATGAGCATGTCGGGAAAACGAACAATGTAACACATAAATGTCTTCTGTGTATGTATGATTTTTTTTTTCAGAAATAAAATTCTCTTAATCATGCCCATTGACTTCAGCAGTCACTCGTGGCAGTTAGTGCCTTAAAGGCGCGCGGGATGGCTTTCTGCGCTCCCATAGTAGAATACATCGTACTCTAAATTGTTGACAACTTTCTCTACACACACCCACGGAATGGCTTTATGCTCTCCCATGATAGAGTACCAAAACCTCAAAATTGTTAACCAGTTTTTCTAAACACACCCCAGAGTCGTCTAAGGTTTGCAATTGAAGCTGACGCTTTGTGGTGAGAGATGCAAACAAGCCATTACTTTCGTACGAAGTTTCTTGTCTTTCACCACTTTCTATAACTAGAAATGATTAGCTCGATTCTTGCTTTTTCATTCACGACTTAATGTTAATAGGCTAATTGTTGATGTAATTACTAGTACGTATATCTGGGGCCACTGTATATTTCCATATTTATTTAGCACAGTTTTATTTGCTACTTCAAAATGCCAACAAAATAGAATACAGACTTAAAAGCAGCGCTTGTCTATTTTTAGCAGTTGGAAACCTTTCGCGTTTGATTTTCATGGACTCCAACCGCCCACGACGTATACCCTCAACGTAACAATGATATATAAGTTGCTGATTAATGCGCAAAACAGGTGCACGCAACTCATCGGTTGATAGGAAACGCCAAAGTAGCAGTGATATCCCTCGAAATGATCAAAGCTCCGCCATTTCGGACATTTTGAAACCAACAAGGTCAATATTGAGCAAGACAGGAAGAAGTTAGGAGAGAATAAACGCATGACAAGGAAGGTCATTTAGGGTAATAAGCCGGCCTGAGATCGCACGGTCAGAAGCTCGAAACGACGTGGGGTGTTTTATAAGAAAAAATACCTTTCAAACTGTTAAGAAAATAAGGCTACAAGAACTACGAGTAAGATGAACTAGAGAGCTGCTAAGTAGTCAGATGGTGTTTTACAGTGCATAGGAAGAGCGCAGCAGCCTAGCATGGGATGGAAAAATTGGTTTCTAATGCAGGTACCAGACAATTCGAAATTGCATTGTTACTTAAAACGCATGATAAAAGAATCGTCTGAATAAAAAAAGAAGAGGTCTGGGGTGCAGCCTTCTCTGCTGCTCGTGATATACAAATAGCCTATTTCTTCTGTGTCCTCGAGTTTTCTATGGATAAAAACTTAATACTGCTACTACTACTCATAATAATGATAATATTCATACAATATAATGAACAATTGTATATTAAGATTTTTTGATAATAGTTGGTAAAGTCGCGTTATTTTTCTCGTGCTAGTTTTAAAATGGCCAGATGTACGTTATGCCAAAAGCGTGACCGCGTTGGGTGTTGTTTGCTTGAAGCCTCATTAAACATAACATAATGAGGTATAGGAGACGCGTTGGACAAGGATAGATTCACTCATCAAAAGAATGGCTAACCGGTTTTACGCTCTTCTACCCGTTCATATCACCCTTTTAGGGCATAATAAATCAAAGACACCAAGGACAGAGCTTTTCCTGACTAGCAAACCACCTAAAGCAACAGCAACAGCGTTTTTTCGTCATACCCAGTCGACTTCATCATCATCATCATCAGCCTGACTACGTCCACTGCAGGACAAAGGCCTCTCCCATGTTCCGCCAGTTAACCCGGTCCTGTGCTTGCTGCTGCCAATTTATACCCGCAAACTTCTTCATCTCGTCTGCCCACCTAACCTTCTGTCTCCCTCTAACCCGCTTCCCTTCTCTGGAAATCGGGTTAGTTACCCTTAATGACCAGCGGTTGTCCTGTCTACGTGCTACATGACCGGCCCATGCCCATTTCCTCTTCTTTATTTCAACCATGATATCCTTAACCCCCGTTTGTCCCCTAATCCACTCTGCTCTCTTCTTGTCTTTTAAGGTTACACCTACCATTTTTCTTTCCATTGCTCGCTGCGTCGTCCTCAATTTAAGCTGAACCCTCTTTGCAAGTCTCCAGGTTTCTGCTCCGTAGCTAAGTACCGGCAAGATAAAGCTGTTATATACCTTCCTCTTGAGGGATAGTGGCAATCTACCTGTCATAATTTGAGAGTGCTTGCCGAACGTACTCCACCCCATTCTTATTCTTCTAGTTACTTCAATCTCGTGGTTAGGCTCTGCGGTTATTACCTGCCCTAAGTAGACATAGTCTTTTACAACTTCAAGTGCACTATTACCTATCTCGAAGCACTGCTCCTTTCCGAGGTTGTTGTACATTACTTTCGTTTTCTGCAGATTAATTTTAAGACCCACCTTTCTGCTCTCCTTGTCTAACTCCGTAATCATGAGTTGCAATTCATCCCCTGAGTTACTCAGCAATGCAATGTCATCGGCGAAGCGCAGGTTACTAAGGTATTCTCTATTAACTCTTATCCCTAACTGTCCCCATTCTAGGCTTCTGAAAACCTTCTGTAAGCACGTGGTAAATAGCATTGGGGAGATTGTGTCCCCCTGCCTTACACCCTTCTTGATTGGTATTCTGTTGCTTTCTTTATGAAGCACTATGGTAGCAGTTGATCCCCTGTAGATTTCTTCCAGAATGTTTATATATACTTCATCTACGCCCTGATTCCGCAGTGTCTGCATGACGGCTGATATTTCTACTGAATCAAACGCCTTCTCGTAATCTATGAAGGCTATGTATAGTGGTTGGTTATACTCTGAGCATTTTTCTATTACCTGATTGATAGTATGAATGTGGTCAATTGTTGAGTAGCCTGTTCGAAATCCTGCTTGTTCCTTTGGTTGATTGAATTCTAATGTTTTATTTACTCGGTTAGCAATTATCTTTGTAAATAGCTTGTATACTACAGAGAGCAAGCTGATCGGCCTGTAATTCTTCAAGTCCTTGTCATCTCCTTTCTTATGTATTAAGATGATGTTAGCGTTCTTCCAAGACTCTGGTACCCATCCCGTCAGGATACACCTCGTAAATAGGGTGGCTAGTTTTTCTGCCCTGAGTTAGATGTGTTAGACAATGCTATCGTTAACACAACAGCCGCTTTGTTGCTCCTGTTCCTCCGGCACGCTGCACCCGTTCTTCTCGTGTGTCTTGGAGCACGCTGACGGCATCATTTCTGCCTGGCCTCCTCCGGGACTTTATGTGGCGGCTGGGGTGGAACGTTCTTCCTATTCTTGACCGCCTCGAAAGGTGGAGAATGGTCCAGTGAGCAACATGTCTGAACTGCTCCCTACAGGAAACAAATCAGCATGTTCTAAGATAATGCGTCGTTGCTCAAGTTTTCTAGAGGGCTCTGCATACAGGATTTCGTGGCCTCGGAGTAATTCGCTTTGCTTCTTCTGAACGTTGTTCTCGAGTCCGCTTCACCTGCCATCTCATTGTTGCTAGAGCCTAGTGTCCTTGGCGTAATCGCAGTGAGGCTGTTGCCGCAGGTCGTCGCCACCGTGCTCTCTTCCCGATTTTGGAGTGACTGTACAGAGAAATACTATCTGTTTTGTCGGAGGAACTCTTCTTTCTGGGTGAGGAGGAATTTATTCGACTCTCGGTCCTGTCCTTTTGTGTTCGTCTGCGAGAGACGTGTAAAGCTTGTTTTCAGGCCTGCCTGGTTTTGGTAGGTTAATCTTTGTATAGTACTCACACAAATACCTTGTAAATAGTATGTAAATACCTAACACATAGATCTTCACATTTCATCTGTGTGTTATTTGTTTACCATGTATTGTGCATATGTAGACATATTTTCTTGTAATGATTCTTGTGTATCTGTCTATGTTGTGTTCCGTGTACATATGAAACCATAACTTTTTGTAACAACTTTTGGTGTGTCTGTGGATGTTGTGTTCTGTCGCGATGTTCTGTTGGATTGTAATTAATGTTCACTGTTCGTGACAATAAATTTTTTTAAACACACGCAATCAATGCTTTCAGCCTCATTGAATGTGAGGCCCATGGACCGGCTTTAAACCCTCCTATAGTACAGTACCTAGTACTCATAATCGTTACCCGATTTTTCTAAACAAACTTCATTTTAACTTAGAAGTACCTTTCGCTGGGCTAGTTGGCACAATATAATGAGGAAACGTTCTATACGTTCTAAACACCACAAGAAGAACATGATGTGCTTCTTTCTCTGTGCTTCTTTGTTCTTGTTGTGATTAAGGCTTCTAAAATTTTCCCTCATCATTACTTTCATTAGCATACTGTCCCGGTCCTACAGATCAGAACAAACAGTAAGTAAAAATTAAGTATGGCGCAAGTTTCTAAAAACAAAAAAACATATATTACTGAACTACCGACGACTTTCCTTTAAAATACGTGATTGAGACGTTATGCAGAAGCCAAGGCGGCGGTCAAAGCTGCGGTCTCTTTACGCTCTTGGGGACGCTGTAATTTTTCTAGCAACGAACGTAGGACCCGCTACAATAACAGGCTGAATAATTTGAGAGGAAGAAGGTAGGCCGAGAAATTTTATGTTTGCGTCGTATAGACGGAAGAAGAAATTATATGCAAGAAAGAGTTAGTGACTTCGTCGGTACTGTCGAGTCCACTTACAACGGCACCGTGCAGAGGCGCTATGCAGGATCCGGCCGAGTTTTGCGAAACTCGGGATATTCCCGAGCTATTCGCGAGATCTGGCGACACCCCCTTTTGAATGAGCCAACAGGATTAAAAAGTCATATCCGCCGTTCAATGCTCCGCGTTTCATTGGTTACGATGGAGCCAGATGCATCATGTTGCATTTGTTTGTCGTCTCGCTGTGTGCCAAAGTGCATGCCATGCAATAAAATTGTCAGAAACTTTTTCTGCTGACATTGTTTAGGGGCAGGCGTGTTTAACTTTATTTTGAAGCTTTTAACGACTGCACTAAGTCTGTTTTACAATGATCAGCATGGTGGCCTTTGAGATCTGTACCAGCTGAGTGCCTTACAACATCGCGACCACAGCTAAAACCGCGGCCACGTGTCGCTCTCTACATTCTAGCGAGGCTACGTGTCAGCTTTAACGTTCTCGAGTGCACGTCTCAGCCTGTACATTCAAGCGCGCTGCTCGGCCAGTGCGCGTCGTCTTTGTTTTCATCACCCGCTATCACCTGAGCACGTGCGGCCGGCTAATTAGCCATTTGAACGGACACTATACTTCCCTAGTTTGGCCGGAACATGCTATGACCACGCTAAGTACGCCGAGTCATGGTGAGGCTGAGGTAATTACGCCACACCTTAAGGAGACCATCCTGAAGAAGCCATGTAAAGCTAGAACCAGGCTAAATAAAGCATGCTAGTTGATGAGCTAACGAAGCAATGCTCATTAAAACTACGTTAATCATGAACACTCTAACAAAACCATGCTAACTGGCTCTCAATAATAATATGACAAGTATTATCCTGCTAATCAGCATTATGCTTAATAGCTTCATACTTATCATGTTTGATTGACAGTTTCCTGTTTTATTTAGAGTTATAAGTTTCATTGGCAGAAGCCCGCGGTGAATATCGGATACATTCACAACGTTTGCTTTTGACGATAAGCAATACTCACGTGAAGCGGCACGATTTACCTATCAGCTTAATCACGCAGAATATGTTCACACGCAGGCAGAAGTGAAAGTGGTATCACCACGCGGCTACGATGTTTTGAATTCAATTTCACCGCGCTCACGACGTTGCTAATCACAGCCGCGTTGCCGCCATGATGTGAGCGCCCCTGGTGACCAGCTGTCCTTATATTTATCTGCCATATTTTATAGGAGCTAAACAAGCAGCACAAGAGTGCTGTGTGTGCACCCTTGCTACCTTCGAGAGTGGGAATTCCCATGCAGAAGGTGGAACGAAAGAACCTGCCCAAAAGAGGACAAAGTGCCCAGGAACACGCCTGTGGAAGGCGCGTGTTGAGTAGGCAAAAAGATTGCGCGGCAATCGCGCTGACGTTACTGCACTGATAAAATGTTGACCGAGTGTAGACGCTGTCATGTTCACACACGCTGTTTCCTTGATAACCACCGCAAATGTCCAACGTGCGTTGCGTTTCCATGGCCACGGGCGTTCCTGTAGCCATTTTTATCAACGCTGCTATCATGCTCTCCACACGGTCTTCATGCCATTGCCGCCGCAGAGCGAGCTCGGTGCAAACTCACCTGCCCAAGAAGCTTGGGCCATCCTGCGTAGCACCCCAGTACTCTATATCGGATATAACCACACAAACCGATTGCATCATCCACTCTTTCATGCTTTTTATGGTAACAAAAAATGGCAGCCTATCCACGGAGCGAACAATGGAGAGTGGGGCGAAGCATTCATCCGTCCATTCGTTCTTGCTTCCGTCCGTCCATGCGCCCGTCTGTGTGACCGTTCATGCGTCCATCCGCTAGTTCGAGCGTGCGTCTGTTCGTGCGTCCGTCCCTGCTTTCGTCCAAGCAACCACCCCTGCAATTGTTCATGCGTCCATCCATGCATCTGTCTGTGTGTCAGTTCGTCCATCTATTCAACACTCAAAGTACCACCATCTCGGATATTTTCGTCATATATTCCCCATATATAGGCACCGCCAACCAGCGGACATTCAAAAGACTAAACGAGAGGTGACACACGCACACTTTCTTACGGCTTGCGCTTCGGGTCTACTTCCCACCTTTAACCACCTCGAGTTCATGGTATATACTAGTTCACTGTATTCATAGCACTGCGGCCCGACGCTCGCTAAACCTTTCTAAAACCAAGAAGGTTCCGCTCAGCGAATATAACGTAGCAATCTTTTCTTGTCAGATAGTGCTCAATGTACATGCCAATGGCTGCTAATGGGGATCGCAGCGTGCGCGTTAACTAAAAACCAAATGATCCTGTCTCTCATTCCCCATTAGCAGCCATTGGCATGTACATTGAACACTTTTATATTGTTCAACAACGCACAGAAAAAATCTCTCACCGACACCACCTTGGAGGTCAAAATGTTATACTTGTTACATACTACAATTGCTACGAGGGACGAACGGGTGCCGCTATAGAATTCTTCGCCTCTAAAAACAAAAGAAGACGTAAGAAGTTGAGCCTTCGTAATAAACGTCGGAAATGAAGAGTCATGCGCACTGTTTCTGCCTTGACGTTCTCCCGAGAAACAACTGAGCCAAACTGGGAGAATTTCGTCTCTCGCTGCCGTCAAACTTCATTTTCACCAATCAATCTTAATACACGGCGTGCAGGTACGGTGACACTGATTGCTCTTCGAAGTGGGCAGCAACCCTGCTGCTTTCTGGATTCGGGTCAGCATTTACCCGCAATTGTTGAAAAACCTATTTTGTCTCGCCTCAAGGCTTAAACGTGGTTGCAGGTAAATTCTTTCGTTTAATAAACTTGTTTTTGCAGGTCGTCGTTCTGGAAACCATCATTCTGAGCTCTGTTGTGAAGAGATCGCGGTGGCCTTCGAATAAATCTCAAAACCTTAGCTGCTTTTGAGCTCAAAAGCTCAAAAGCAGCTGTCGGTATTTACGTTGAACTCTAAAGGCCATAGCGTAAGAGATTTGTTTCTGCGAAATCATTCTGCTCTAGCCTATCTCAAAGTAAAAGTAAAACAGTGTTGATGAGAGTGCCAGCATCACCTTGCCCACTGATAGAATTGTGCTCTCGCACCACCATAATTAACTTTCCTACCTATCCCGATAACTAATCTATGCAACTCACAGGACGTTCTCGTTTGCTTTACTATTATTCTCTAGAAAAGTATTTTCATAACATTAAACCTTATACCACATCTTACCTTGTACAGGAAGCTTGTTGCAGTGTTCTAAAAAGCTTCCAGTAACGTCGACTTGAAGTACAAAACACCTCAACTAACATAATCTTGTTGGTCTTCGCTTGGTTCAGGCGACAGTACACAAGTCGGTAGATCGGGAGAAGTTTAAATTTGAATAAAACAGCTTGATTACACCCATATCGACGGTTTAGTGCGACTGCAGGGCAAGAAAACCATCTTCTCTCGTGATAACAAATGGGCATGAAGCACGCAGTGCAATTTTTCATGAAGTAAAATAACGCCTATTCAACATGCATATCACGTGTACGAACGTAATTGTTATACTTGGCGCCAGCTTATGTTTACATTGTAGGGAAGGCAACGAAGGCGGCATTTTTGCACAATCGTGTAGCTCCATATGCAGCACGGTCACTTGCTCCTGATTTCGGTTTTGCTCACTCACCCCGTTAACGCTTTGCGACCATTGTACGAGTAGCATATGGGTACTCAGAGTTCACTTTAGGGGCTGGGGGTGGGGCGGGGGTGAAGTTAGTCGCAGCACCTTCCTTCCCTGACAAGCCAATGTAATGGGCAGACATTGCGTCCCACCTTCCAGTCACAGCTTCCCTCCTCCCTATTATGTCAATGTATGGGGATGAGTTTGCCCTCCCCCCACCCCCCTCATAAGCTAGCCAATCACGATCGGCCACTCTCTGTGCTGATGCTGCTCGAGCACCATTCTCGTCCTATGTCGGCTCACAAGGTATTCGAAGCCCTGTTGCACTTTGTGTACTATGGGCTTGTGATTGCTTTTGACTTTCGTATTGTGGCACCACTTCCTACTCGTCAACCCCTTTTTGGAATTTTCTCGCCTTTTTCTCTTTTCTCTCTCTCTCTCTCTTTATGGTAAAGGGGAGTATAGACTCCGTTTTCGCATAATGCCGGCATAGGGAATAACCAGCCATGTGCCATGATTAACCTCTCTGACTTTTCTCTTGTTCTTCCTCCTTCCTCCTATATATTAAGAAATTAGGAATGGATAAAATATTTCGTCTGTTCAGTCTACATGTTTACGTTATGGAACGAGTATGTTGTCCTTCGAGAAGCAAGCAGCGCCTTTGCGGCGGCAGACTGACCCACTGCGTTATCAACACCTTGTTTATTTTGGCAAACGGCCGTGCTGAAAAAGGTAGTGCTGTCTAAGAAGTGGAAAAAAAAAGAAAAAATTGGGGCAAATTAAACACTAACTGTATTTCACCTATGACTTATCACAACTGATTGAATATCTTAATAAATAAATTGACATTTATTTAAGCAAGGCAAATGAGAAAATTATCATTACACATAAGTACTATTTTATTGCGCGCTAGAAGGCATGCACCGTGACTTTGTAGCTTCCACAGTTCTGTAAATAAATGTTGCCGCCGAGTATAGAGATCGTTCACAGAAGGCATGATTCCTTAAGCTTTCCTGTCGTTATAAGCGTAAATGTTAGTATGAATTGTTCAACACTTCAGAATTTGAATCTTTCATTTACACAATCATGAGGCGCAATATTGCGTGCCCTAATGTTTTATAGCGCTGTGCAAGTATGAACCACAAAATTATTGGCCGAGTATCTGGGTACTTTGCTGGCAAAGTTTGCCAAAATACGGTAGTCCTTAGTCTGGAGCGAGAGAATAAAAACATATATTCGACGTTCTACGCAAGAAGCTCAGAAAGTAGGTGCAGCGTGAGATATAGGCACCGTCTGGCAGTAATTTCAAGAAATGAAAATTTTTGTAAAACGCAGAGCCACACGCAGCGGGCAGAAACGTGTAATTTTATTGAAGCGTTGGAAACACCCACTTTTTTGCTCATAGCGTCGCATTGTTAGCGCAGCGCAATAAGTTCTGAGGTACTTAGTATCATTTATACATGCGTTTTATAATTAATGTAATACACCACCTAACACTTACGTATAGATGTTTACCTCAAATATGCGTTATATTTGTTTTTTATTGACCATCTTTATAAGTATGAACCAGTCAGAAGATCAAGTTGGCTGGGCATTGAGGAAGTGTTTAAGCTTTCGCCGGGTGGTTTAATTATGTGGTACTCAGAACAATAAAAACAAACACAGACCAAAATTGTTCTATTGAATTACCCCAAAAATGATTATCGTCTTATAAAGCACTGTTGTGTTCAGAAAAAGTGCTTAATGATTTAGAGCACTTAGTACTCGACTATGCCGGAGGAATGAGCCGTTCCAAATAGGACGCGCTATCAAATAACTGCTTTTGTGCAATTAGAAAAAGTGGTTAACAATTTAGCGTACTTCTCCGAAATAAGTAATGTTTACAAGTAATCAGGGCTGTCTTGAGACACAATCAATGTGATCACTTGTGATGCTGACAGGTTGAGAATGGAGACCGCCACCTTCACAACATCTAGTTTTAGTGTGTCTTTTTCAATCACGTGGATTCATTTTTTTATTTTCTGAAAGTCCACCTAGCGAATTTCAGCTGGTTCTTGGTGATATTTCTTTTTTTTTTTGCTTCTGATTTGTTTTCCTTGAAATAGCGAACAATGGAGTTCTACTGACATTCCCTGTCCACTTTGTTACGCTTATTCATTTCTTGTTGAGCGCTCGGGCCTCTTGGCCGTATTTCTATTTTTTGTGCGGGGACATGCCTAACCTGGTGAGATGATTCCTCGAGCATTTCTTCCAGTGGTTACTCTTAGCGGTATCACAATAGTCCTTTGTGATACGGCGGCTCTTTTGTCCCTCGTTCGTACACCGTGGCGTACGTGCTTCTTCTCTCTAAAGGTTTCGCTGAATGGAGGAGGTGCAAACCCTATTATTGAACATACTTTGCAAAGTCGCACAGGCGCTGCAGTTTCGCTACAAACCTCGCCTACCAATCCCAATACTTAAATTCTGGTGCTATGACCCTGCTCCTGCTTCTAAAGACACACTCAGCGTTGATAATATATCTCACATTTCCGAGCGTCGCCTGAGCCTTTATGTTTGAGTTTTTTTATAGCCATGCTCTAAGCCAGCCAGTGCCGAAACAGTAGTAGAGAGCTTGAGTATTCGGCACGTGATCTCGCTTTGACCAGTCAGATATAAGCACAGGGATTTTAACTGTAGCCAGGAACTCAAAACATCACGTTATCTCAATATCTAACCGTATACGTCGAGTCACGTGCTTAGCCGTCGGCATGGCGAAAACGCAGTGTCGCGAGATCGCGAGGCGGTTAGCCCAAGGCTGTAATAAACATGCTCGAAAAGCAGCCAAAGGCAACATGGCAACGAATAATTGTGGCCACTCCTGTGAGCAGCACATCTGTGTGTTGCTTGCAGGAACAGCGACAACACACACGTGTAATTTTAGCGTTAAGAAAAAGCGAAAATCGGCAGTGTTGACCTGACAGTATGCAAAAATAATTGTCAATACTCCAGAAGTAATCGAATCCTATTCAGGGCTGCATCGTGTATGAGGTAAGAGCAACAGATAGTCATTGAACTAAAATCTCGTATCATGACGTAACAACTATTTACGTGGTTATAAATTACCCAACATTTAGTACCGTCACTAAAATCAAGCAGCATTTGTTACAATTTGTCCGTTGACTAAAAACAGTTCACATATCCTAAAGTATAATTGCGCGTATGAAATTAATAGCGTTGCTAAGATTACATCTCAAAAGAGGAAATGGCATGATTAGAGCCCTCGCAGTGACAAATGTAAATGACTGATATAGCACAAGGTTAACTGCCCGTGGATTCGGTACCTAAGCTGCGTAAACTAAAGAAGACGTTAGTTCAAGTGAATCCTTAAAGGTATGTATGCGGGCCCACGGAACTCGTTTACAATAGAAGAATTATGTTCTGTCACGATGTTCAGTTGGATTGTGATTGATATTCACTGTCCGTGTGAATAAATTTCTCTAAGCCATAAAACACAACAGAAGAACTAACAAAGAAGAGTATAAACATTAGCATAACAAACATGAATTTGTATCGGAACAATGTTAGTCTAATCAAGCAATATAAACAAAGCAATTGTGGGTAATAATATCATTTGCATATAGTTCTTTTATTTTAGCATTTCTACTTGTATCAGTGTTGAGCCACGTATGTTTCAGAAAACAGGTGCCATGAAACCTCTGCCGCACCAGTGCATACATTGTTAGTTTGGAATTGAAGTCTATAGGGTAGGTGCAACTACATATTTGATTTGAGTATGAGCCTCTTGGTTGCGGGGAACAGGCAGATTAGAGAAGAGGACGATCGGCTAGCGAATAGGCCTCTGGTGCACGACACCTTCAAGTCAACCGGTACGCCACAGCGCAATAAACACATTTCTAAACGTAACAGAGTGGTGGAGATGCTGGGTACAGCACGTCGATGAACCACGGAGCCACAGCTGTTTGAACTTCACCGGAGCCATCGTCTTGCCGGTCTGCCACCGACAACGACCGTCGTGGCCGAGAGCGAAGGTCATGGCTTCTCAACCACGCAAAGGTCAGTGCGGGCTACACCTCGGTATCACTATATGGGACCCCGCCCGTTCGCGGGAAGAGCAGGAGAAGATGTGGATGCGTGGCTGACACATTACAAAAGGGTGAGCCGGTACAACTGTTGGGATCCCACCGACCTACTAGGAAATGTCACGCTGTTTCTCACAGAAACCGCTCTGATGCGGTACGAAAACCACGAAGATTGCTTAAAAACGTGGGATAGTTTCGCCGAAGCACTCAACAAATGCTCCGGCGACTCTGACTCGAAAAAGAAAAGCGCGGAGCGCACGTTGGCTCAAAGAGCTTAGACTTCTGGAGAAACGTGTACCACCTACATAGAGGAGGTTATGATGTTCCACAAGATCATAGACCCGTATATGTCTCAATAGGACATGGTTGGACGCCTTCTGAAGGGTATAGCAGAGAACGTCTACAATTTTTGATAGGCAGGGAAGACCTCACTTCCGTCTCCGCCGTCCAACGTCACTGCCGTACTTTCGAGAAGCTGAAGACCCGTCATATTGCCCCGAAATTTGGTAGGCTGGCATATGTAACAACAATCGCCAGCGTCGACGTGAGCCCGCCTTACGATCTTGCCGCAAATATCAGGGCAATACTGCGCGAAGAGCTACAGCGACAAGACATACTGGTCGACGACACCATCCATCATCCGCCTACCTTTGCATCCTACTACTCGGTACCATTCGATCCTCTGCCACCATCTGTATGTGTGACGGACGTTAGCGAAACTGGAACTTCCTGGCCAAGCCTAGACTCATCAGCGCCTGACCAGCGGTACGACCAACGCCTTCGTCCCAGCCCCGCTCCACAGAGGCGGCAGTTCTCGTTCAGAAAGCTGCTCCACTCCGTTCGGGTAGGCAATCTTACACAGCGGAGTGCTCTCAGCAGTGGTTCGGCGAGCGATCCCTACCCGTCTGCTACAACTGTGGCGTCGAAGGCCACATTTCCAGGTACTGCAAATACGGGCAGCCGCTGAGTTATGACCGCTCACTGATATCTCCCCTGTCCGGCTTCGCACGAGCACCAATGTTCCGTGGAAGCGCTTCTCGCGAGATACCAAGGCCGCTGCGAAACCATTTTCCGGTCTTTGGCCGCAGTCTGACACCCCCGCCAGCCTCTTGCTCGAATCGGTCGCCATCTCCTTGGCGGCGTTACCTTTCGCTGCCCCCGGAAAAGTAGTCGGTGCGACTGTTAGAGGTGAGGTCGCTGAACAGTCTTCACTTTCCCCAGAAATGCCTCCTTTAATTTGCATTTTTAGAAATAAGGTTTGTGTGCTAATCGACGGTGTCTCAACAATGGACTAAGTGAACACAGGTGCAACCATATCAGTGATGAGTATAGCATTCAAATTCTTTCTTGGTCGAAAGGTTATGTTCCGTTGGGACCATGCTGATACGTTTCTTGGAGTGAGCGGAGATGTCTTACAACCTGTTGGTATCTGCACAGGGGCTGTTAGATTGGGGGGCCAAAGTTTTATTTCTAATTTTGCTGTTCTCTTTCTTTCAACACATGATGTAATTCTAGGACTCGATTTCCTGAATCTTTGTGTCATTGTCGATTGCCGCACAGGAGAGATTACAGTAGATTCAAATGTTCCCATAGCGTTTATGGAAAGTCCGCCCTGTACGGAAAGCATTCTTTGCGTGTCCGTGGACACAACTGTACCACCCTTGTCTGCCAAGTGTGTTCCTGTCGCGAGTTCCCCTGCAACCGAGACGACATTTGATGCCACCGTAGAGCCCCTTCAGCTCAGCTGCATAAAAAAAATGTTCTAATATCATATTGTACGTTGCCGGTTGTGCCAGGGCATACTGGTTTGTGGGAGATCTATGGCTCCAATGAACCTTCGGTACTACCAGAGGGTCTACAGCTTTCTAAGATCTGTCAGCGTCAAGTGTTCTCGCTTGCCATCCTTGCAGAGAGCAAGAATTCTCGGGATAAGCCCGATTTTATTAATCTGCACGCCAGAAGAGCTCCATAATGGCAATGATTGACAAGTCTCTTAGCACCAATGAGTGTAATGACCTTTCGAGTATTCTGCGCCAACATGCCGGTCTTTTTGATTTCGCACAGCTACAGGCTCCACTGTCATTCCCGGCTTCTCGTGTAAAGCACCGCATAGATACGGCATACTATAGACCTCTCCGACAAAAGCCGTCGGGCATCGCCGTCGGAACGCGCAGTGATAAATGAACAGGTTGGCGAGATGCTAAAAAAGAATATGATTCAGGACTCATGCAGTCCGTGGGCTTCTCCCGTAATATTTGTCAAAAAGAAAGATTGAACATGGCGATTCTGCATTGACTACCACCGTCTTAACGCTATCACAAAGAAGGACGTATACCCACTACCACATATTGATGATGCCATAGACTGTCGTTCATCAGCCTCCTACTTTTTGTCTGTCGCTTTGAGGTCGGGGTATTGGCAAACTTTAATGCACGAGGAAGACAAAGAGAAAACGGCATTTGTTACAACAGATGGACTCTTCGAATTGAATGGGGTGCCATTCCGACTATGCAATGCGCCTGCAACTGTTCAGCGCTTCATGGACAACATTCTGCGTGGTTTGAAGTGGGAAGTGCGCATGTGTTATCTGTACGACGTTTCGATTTTTGGGCGCACTATCTGTGAGCACAACACACGCCTCAACCTCACGCTGAACTGCCCAAGCAAAGCACGCTTTGTGCTCAACTCGAAGAAATGTCCTTTCGGAGAGCGCCAAACGCTCGTTCTTGGACAATTGGTGAACAAACAAGGCATACGACCGGATCCCGTGAAGACGGCAGCAGTGGAGGTGTTCAAGCAACCTCACTCAGCGAAACAACTACGTAGCTTTTTGGGCCTCTGCTCATACTTCCTTCGATTCATTCCTGGATTTGCCAATATCGCGCACCCACTCACGTGCCTGCTTCAGAAAGGCGTGCCATTTGACTGGACCCCGGAATGTGCGTCCGCTTTTTCTGAGTCGAAGTTCCTTTTCACATCCCATCCGATTCTTCGACACTTCGATCCTCTGGCTCCCACAGAACTTCACACAGACGCTAGTGGTGTCAGTATAAGCTCCGTGTTGATTAAAGGCTTGGATACCAAAGAACATGTACTTGCGTATGCAAGTTGCTAGCTGAGCAAGTCCGAGTGTAACTACACCGTCACAGAGCAAGGATGCTTCGCAGTAATCTTCGCAGTGCAGCACTTCCGGTCCTACCTGTACGGCGTCCCGTCCCTTTACCATCGTGACAGATCATCATTCGCTCTGCCGGTTGGTCAATCTGCGTGACCCACCTGTTCAACTAGCGCGTTGGGCACTCCGTCTGAAGCAATACGACTTTGCGGTTTCCTATAAAAGTGGTCGTCGTCACGCTGATGCAAATTCATGGTAATAAGGGTAATAATGAATTCCAACCAACTAGCCCAGATAGCCGTTCTTCTTTGATGCAAACTGTCTTTCGCGACTACCGCTTCTACCTACAGACTGTGACGTGGGCAACTTCGACACCTACATCGCGCCATTGGACCTGCCATTTCCTGATACCAATGTTGTTAATATTGAGCAGCAAAGGGACCGCACCATACAGAAGCTTCTTCGTACCGAGTCAAGATAATTAGTGACTCGCTTCTGCATGCGCGAAGGGCTTGTGTACGAAAAGAACTATGCTACGACCGGCTTGCGATATCTTCTCGTGGTTCCGAAGAGTTCTCGCGTTTCCGTCTTGCAGGCTATGCATGATCACTCAACGTCCGGCAATCTAGGCACAGCCAAAACTCTTTGCCGGCTTCAAGAAAGATCTTACTGGCCCAAAATGCGCCAGACGATGGAACAGTAGGTCATTAGTTGCAACAAGTGCCGACACCGCAAGCGCCCTACCAGTGCTCCTCCAGGGTGACTACATCCTATTCCACCCCCTAGAACTCCATTCAAGTTGGAATTGGCCTTCTAAGCCCCTTTACGAAGTCTTCTAATGGCAATCACTGGATAGTCGTATGCACCGATCACTTCACACGTTACTGCGAGACAGCTCCTATAACATCGGCAGCTGCAGCTGACGTGTGTTCATTCATGCTGCGTTTTGTGGTTCTACGACATGAACCTCCTAAATTTGTTATCAGTGATCGTGGGCGACAATTCACGGCTGACGTCGTGGAAGAGATCCTTCTTTTATGTGCTCCAAGCTTTCGGCACTCTACGCCATATCATCACCAAACAAATGGCCTGACGGAACGAACAAATAGGACTCTCACGAACATGCTATCTATGCATGTCGCAGCACATCACAAGAACTGCGACGATGTGCTATCTTGCATCACTTACGCATTCAACACCGCACAGCATGAAACTACCAGCTACACTTCGTTTTTTCTTCTGTATGCTCGGTCGCCTCGTCATACCCTGGATACCGCCTTCCCGTTTCTGGACCACCATGATTCCGGTATATCGGAGATCCTCTGCCGTGCAGAAGAAGTCCGACGTCTTGCTTACCTGCGCACCATCGCTTCGCAAGATCGCTCGAAGACACGTTTTTACCGTCAACGTCGACACATGACGTATAATCGCGGAGACCTCGCATTGTAATGCGTGCCAAACAGGACACGTGGGTTGTGTGGAAATTGCTGTCGCACTATGCGGGAACTTATGTTGTTCTAGACCGTATAAGCGATTCAATTTACCGCGTAGCATATCTTCATTCAAATGGCCGACGGTCTGCAAAGACTGTCCTTGTCCATATAACACGTTTGAAGTGCTATATTCTAAGAAAGGCTCTATAACTCGCCGGGTGGGCTTCGTCTGCGTGGAGGGATATTTTACTACATATGTGATTTGGGTATGAGCCTCTGAGTAGCGAAGCACAGGCAAATTAGAGAAGAGGACGTTCAGCTAGCGAGATAGGCCTCCGGTGCACGACACCTTCAAGTCAACCGGTGCGCCACAGCGGAATAAATACATTTTTAAACGTAACAGTAGGGTATAGGTTAAGAATGAAATTAATATTAAGCGTGAAAAACAAATCTTTAACCAGAATTTTCAACTTATCCGGCAGTCTCACGTAAGTACAAGTGTTCGAACCCATTACGAAAGAGCTATTCAGGTAATTTTAAGTGTTTCGATTGACCCTGACCTAATCGTACTTGCGCTTCAACTTATGCTTGCATTATGGTATTTAAAGCGCACACACATGCCCAAACATGCACGTAGAAATAAACAAACACACTGTGGAGCTGTAGAGTTGCACTGTAGAGAAATATAGGCTGCTTATTTACGTCCGCTGTATATCTCCTTCAGAAGTGAATTACGATGCGCTGCCTACAAAAATGTCAAGTTTACATACCATCTTTTCACAGCAGTCAGTCTTACATTTCAAGGAGAAATTAGAGGAATGTATCGTTTTGAGTCCGTGTCAAAAATGAAGTAATAGGCTACAAATATGTGCCTGCTATTAGTGTTTGGTTGCGATCATTTCGAGAAAAAAAGCAATACTTATGACATTGGTTCGGAAATGAGGCGCTCCGACGGACCCGTAGAACATCGTAGTGTCTTTACTAAAAGTTATCGGCTCCACTCATACGCAGCGCAGGCAAGTGAAGTTGATTCTTTCGTTCTTACTCCACTTTCTTCTGACATCTTTAGCTTTTAAAGACGATAGTCTTTCATGAGGACCTTCGATGGAAAAATTTTGGTCTGTCTGTCTGTCTGTCTGTCTGTCTGTCTGTCTGTCTGTCTGTCTGTCTGTACAATTGTCTGTTTGTCCGCCCTAACGATAGCTCAAACGGCACCAAACGGCCAACCTCATTCGCAGTGCTCACCAAAAATGCTCAAGGTTTAGCGTTCATAGTTGTGCGATTGTCAAATAAAAAGCAATTATTGTGCATATCTATGGCGCCGTAACAACACTTCGAAGTTTTGTATGTCTTCCTTTATACTATAAGAGGCACACACGAGTAACTCTTAGGAATGTAGTGTTTATCGCGTTGTGCTGACAGCGCAGCGCGATGCTCAAAAAGGTGTTTCCAACGCTTTGCTACGACGTCACGATGGTGGCACCTGCCTGTAGCTTTGCGTTCTACACCTTAACATCTCCGAGACTGGCACGCATCTTTCTCCACTGGCTGCATGCCCTCGTTTTCAAAGATAACTGCCAGAGGGCTCTTACATCTAACGTGCCTCGATGCACTCGTTCGCCTGCGCTACACGCTCGAGGCACTCTAACGCAAGCCTCCAGAATACCATTCACCGACTTTCTTGCGCAGAACACTAATGAAACGTTTTATTCACTCTCTCCAGACGCAAGACTACATTTGCGTCTTTCGACTACATTTGCGGCGTAACATGCAGAATTGGAACCAATTTTATTTGGCCAAATCGTGATGGAAATGTAGCAACGGAGCAAATAGACGACAGACAGGCCGAGACGGGCCCCCCCACAAGATGCCCGCCAACAGCAGTAAGTGGTAGGTATAAACAGATTGCCATTTGAACGTTGGATGAGGTATCTTTCGGTTGCTTAGTGCGTTAACGCCTCGCATTCACGACGTGGAGTGGTTCGATTGCGCGCGCTGGAGTCTTTTATTACCGGAATTATTTTTCATTCTTGCGTCTTCATAGATATACGTACGTAATTATATACGGTGTATGACACCGACGCCGATGCCGACGCAGGCGGCTAAATTCAGCCCAGAGTGTCCATATATTTGCTAACACAATAAAAGATACGGAACAGCGCCTTGTTTTCTAATGGCATTAGAACAAAGCCGCTCCAACAATTGATGATTAATACGAAGGAGATGGAAGCTAATCTCAATAAATCTGTTTCATACTCATGAATAGAGAGGGGTAGAGTGAGATGTTTTGCCCCTGCCTCGTTCCAAGGAAACTGCCAGATTTTGAATCAAGTTTATTCAGTCATCCCTAATCATCCACATCTATAAATTGTCATTTGCTGCATTGTGCTGTATGTTGCATTGTAAATTCAGAATGATGAAATCTTTGTTCAATAAAGTGGAATGCTTGGTCAGTTGGTACAATATAATGTGGAAATATGTGAGTGCACAAGGTAGAAAGAAAAGCACTTGGCAGGAAAGATGCTTATTATGAGCGAATATCCTGTCAAGTGCTTTTTCTTCTACCTTGTGTGCTAATATAATTCCACAATTCTTTGTTGATTTACCCATTTATGAATTAACTGAAGTAGTTTATAAAGAAAAATAACAATTAATAAAATGTGTAATTGACAAGGACATAGAGTTACGCAATAAAACAGGAAACAGTAAAATGAAACAATAATAATTTGAACGAGGACATCGGGGATCGGATACTACAAAGCTTATTTATTGCGTAAAGGGTCACGCACTTCTCTAAATATTTTATTAGTCCACTCTCTTCTTCTCAGTGAATTGCAATAACACACTCCAGATCCCTGTGAGCTTTCAGCACATCGAACAGTTCAGTGGTGCCTCAGAAATTGGCCAAACACTGACCAAGTGCTATGTCATGCGGCTACATCATGGGACGACGGGTCGTATTTTTTTATTTTTGTTTTGCAGGCCACATCATCTGTTCTCAGTTTTTAGTCACGCGTTATGACATTTGTTTTGCGTGTAATTTGCTTTTATTTTGTAGCGTTTTTCGCATATTTTGATTCAAACCATTGCCGAGGTACATCAGTTAGGGTTTAAGGTCCGCGCAAAATTTTAGTGACCTTCTGGTTAGCAGTATGCTCCGCTTTTCATCACAAAACACGAGCAAAAAATGTCAATATTGCATTCCTGCACGCGTCTATTATTCTAAAACTTCTTTTTGGAATTTGGCAATAATATCGAAAATCGTAGCTTCTCTGTGTAATTTATCGCTAGTGCGGACTATATGATATAGCATTTCGAATTCAAAACCAAGTGCTTCTTCCTAACACACATACAAGTTTTCTAGCCTTCGATGTCATTCTAAATTGTTGATTAACGGGCTAATAATTAGAGCTGTCGGGTGTTTTGGTGTCGCCTTAAAAGAAGTGACACAGGATACATAACTTCTAGGAATTGTCGGCAGCAAAAAATTATACTATAGACATAAGCTACGAATATAATGCTAGGAAATAGTTCCCATGCACTGGAAGCGAGCGCCAGGAGAATCGATTCTTTCTGCCATGAGTTGCAGTGAGGCGCCCGTGCCACTGCCACCACCTTCATCAACAGAAAGATTTCCAATATTCGACCACTCATTGCAGTCATTCGTCATAAAAGAGGGCCAAAAATTGAGAAAAAGGCATAATAGCACCACTCAAAACGAAGAACCTTTCAAAAAGGAATGTACTTTATTTTTTAGGATATGTGTCACTCATTGCTCGATTTCGTCTGATAGAATAAACGTCGAAAGGCCATGAACCCTATTCTTCAGTGTCTGTTATTTTTCTTATTTTAAGGTGTTTTCGCCCCGTTGCTTATTCATCTTTACAGCTTTTCCGTGGATCAACCTTGGGAACGGTTCCGGTAGATCTATGCTGATTTGCTGGAGCGGTCTCCTAGAAAGCTCAATAAGCTGAAGAAAGCTCCGTGGCCTCGTTTGCGGTCTCTTGCACCGCTGGCACACTCAGCATGTCCTCACTTAACGAGCGACGTCGGCAGCAACGTGTGGCCAGTAGTGATTTTCATGTATGCCCCCGATCGTGTGAGAAAAGTGGAGGGGGCCAGCTGTTAGGTCGTATGGCACGGCCTGTAAAAGTTCTGATCGCATTGCCGAAGGTACAATCATAAGGTAGCTGGCTTGAGCCAGAAAGGTGCTTCTTTATCAGGACGTTGTTTTTGTCAAAAAATATGCCAGTCCTTGCCGGAATATTTTTGGGACAACGGCGGTCAGGCCCTCGAGGTAATTCACTAAGCCCTTAAGTTTCACGCTGGCTCACTCATTCGATGAAGTCGTCTGCAGCTGTCCACACGCTGTTCATCGGGCGGTGGTGGGTTAACGGGGGCAAGAGACGGGCTGTCGGCGTGAGAGTGTTTCCTGTCGGAACTGTAAAAGATGCTCATGTCATATTGTTTAGAAGTCAGGCTCCAGCGTGCAAGGTGACCTGAATGGTCTTCCATGTTAGTTAGTCAACACACGGCATGGTGCTAGCTCACAGCTCTGATGGGCCTGTCGTAGAGGTAGCGGCGAAACTTTGACGTGGCCCAGAGGCACTTATTTTCTGTTTTAGAATAATTGTTCTCTGCCTTAGATACTGACGGGCTAGCGTAGCTCATAACCTTCTCCAGTTCATCGGTCTTCTAAACCAGGACGGCGCCGATTCCTACGTTGCTTGCGTAAGTGTGGATTTCAAGTATCAGCGTATTCGTCGAATTGTGCTGGTATCACAGGCATCTGAAGGCGTCATTTCAGTTCTTGAAATGCTTGAATTTGTGTCGTTTTCTACTTAAATAGAACGTTGGTCTTCGTGAAGTGTGGTATCGGCTTGGGGATTTGTGAAAAAACCTGGATGAAGTGTCAACAGTGATGGATGATTGATAAGTGGGGTTTAAGGTCCCAAAACCACCATATTATTATGAGAGACGCTGTAGTGAACGGCTGCAGAAGTTTAGACCACCTGGGGATTTTTAGGTGCACCCAAATCTAAGCACACGGACCTATAGACTTTTCACCTCTATCGAAAATGCAGCCACCGCAGCTGGGATTCAATCTTGCGATCTGCGGATGAGCAGCTGAGTACCTTAGCCACTAGACCACCATGGCGGTGCAAGCATCAGTAATAAGTGCACAAGCCGGGAAATCTGTCTGCGGTCTTTTCCTCGGTGGGTGGCCAGAAAGCAGCGATAGGATCTTTTTCCGCTGGTTGTTGTGAACTCCAGACTTGCTCGTAACGTGTCCCAGGAACAACAGCTCCTCGTACTTGAAATTACACTTTCCTGCCTTCAGCGTGAGTTCGGACGTCTCGATGGCTCAAAGCACAGATTCAAGGCACCGGAGGTGTTCGTAGAAGTTTAAACACAACGACGTCGCCTTAATACACGAGACAAGTCTGCCATTTCAATCTACTAGTACTGTATCCATAAAGCGTTGAAACGTAGCAGGTGCCGAGCGATGACCAAAGGGTATTACCTTGAACATTTTAAAAACGCAGTTTTCTCTTCATCTTACATGTGGGCGTCGCTTTGCCCATAGCTAGTGCCTATTGATAAAATGTACTTAGCGTTGTGGAGCCAATTTAAAGCGTGCTATCAGGTTATATCTCATTTTAATCGCTAGCGACCACGTAAGTTAAAGAAGAAACTCTATTGTCAATGTTCAATGCATACTCGCATAATAAAGTTTTACGATGACGTGAATGGTTATTGTCCCAATCGGTGCGGTTTCGGCAAGGGAGCGCTTAGTAGTACCAGTTCTTCAAGAGAGGAAAAAAAAGGCACGTTATTTTTGTTTGCGTAATTGGTGACCCAGCGTAGTGCTTTGTAAAAGATGGGATTAGGGGAATAACAAGAATAGTAGAAAGATGAAGAAGAGAGAGCGTCGCCCGACAGGAGCAATAGAAAGAAGAAAGAAGAGATAGGAAAGTTTTGGGACATGGATGAAAGAGTTCAAGGATGAGCACCACTCGAAAAGAGCTACTCGACGTGATGAGGTCGCGGTTGGCAGGCTGATCAGCGAGATCGACGCCTGCGTCTGAGATCGCAGGCGACTCAACAGTTCAAAACAGAATAAACCAAGCAAGTTCGCAGCACTTCACACGCGTTCAAACTTCTAGAAGGGTGCGAAACGGAAAAAAACTCACCGGAGGTTCACTCGCTTCCTTACGTAGGCGGCCGGTAAATAACACTGTGAGGCCGACACGAAAAAATTAGTCCGAGACGATTTTTTTTTGCCACGCGAAAGTAGATCGTCTTTCCGGTTAACGGCTTTGGCTGCACTAACTGAGACCACTTATATAAACAGCCAGCCACCGAGTAAACATTTTAGTAAAGGCGTCGGTGGTGGCTTGTATGGGGTCGAATGGTAATTGACCCACGTAGCATGACGAAACTTCACGGCCTCAATGACGAGCTTTCATCGAGAGCGTTGTTTGGACTACGATCGCTGAGAACACCACGAGTAGACATAGCAGCAGAAGAGAGTGAGTGAGCGACATCCTTTATTCATCGAAGGAGTGAAGGTTGAGGGAGGCTAAGCCAAGTACGCTGCCAGGCCGTACCTCTCCATCACGTCTACGCTCGTTCCAGGATCCGTGTTTGAATATCCCTGGCGGTGCTGGAAAAAAGAGCCTCTATTCTGCCTTGGTACAGGGTGGATGAAAGCGGTCAGTGGGTAACGCACCATCCGGGCAGCTGCTGAAGATTTGGTTCAGCAAGGCCACACTACCCAGAGGCAGCAGCGTCGTTCGGCAACTAGGTGGATGTAGCGAAATACAAGGGAGCGCGAAAAGCTGTAGGTCTGTAGGCGGCGCCGAGTGACCTGAAACCGCTTGGGAAGACAAACGAGAGCGGGCGGAAAGATGCATCGCTTGTGGCGATAACACTGGGTAATGTCGTGGTTAGTAAGAAGGGGTTCCGGCATTGGGGTGCCCGAGGTTCAATTGTCCTTTGCTCGGTCGACGAATCCTCATTCATGTTGGGGAGATGTCTCGTTACCAAGTTGACCCGAGTGGGCGGGGACCCAGATCAGTTCAAGATGTTAGTGCTCGTTTTGCCGCAGTAGTGGGTGAAGAAGCAGTAGGCTAACAGGTGGGGTAAGACCTCGCGAGATACTTGGAATGGCTAGTTTGGAGTCGCTGAGTAGGACGTGAGCGTCAGCCGAGGTCGCAACGAAAGCGATGGCCACCTCCTCCGCTTCGACGGCGTGTAGGGAGTCTGAACGTTGGCGGCCACGATTGCAGGCCCACAACGCGCTGAAGAGGGCGACACAGAGATGAGTACGAAGGCATTCTTGGATGAGTTGTAACGGGTCGCTTTCCTGTAGGCAACTGCGGGTTAGTGAGCGTAGTTAGCGTGAAACATGGTCACCCGGGCTTGGTGGCGAGCGTTGTGGTGGCCCGCGAGCTATTCTTGCGCATCACCTTGATGCAGAGGGCCATTTGAACAGCATTGGGCAGTGAGGCCAGATCCGGAGGATGGAAGGGGGTGTCGTGCCGGTGGAGGAAATCATGTGGCGGCCGAGTGGTCAATGATACAGGCATTGCACCTTAGTGAAACGGTAAGTCTCAATCAACTCGTCAAGTGTGTTGTGTACAGCAAGGACGAAGAAGACGATCCGTAGATGCGTCAGGGGAATAGCCTAGGGCAGTCTTGTACGTCCAACGGAGGAGGACTTCGACTTTGCCGAGTTCTCATTTGAGAACACGAGTGTAAGGAAGGGCGTTAGTGATGCAAGAAACAACGCAGGCCTCGACACACATCATCTTCTCACATGCCCGCAGGCTCGACGAGGACGTGGGCGAGAATTCGCGTGGTCTGTTGCACCGAAAACTAAAGCTTCTCGATGGTGTGGGTGTGTTATGGTGGTTGGACTAGAGTATCAGGCCAAGCACGTAGTGATCGGAAATGACGGGCACGGTATTTGATTTGGCATGCACAGTTACGGCAGGGTGGGGCTCTGTGTAGCGACGGCAATCGGGAGGCTACATGAAAAGTAAAGCCGATTTTGTCCCCGAGAACATGACGAGAACGTGAGACTACCCGCGTGCATGTGGGATGTCATGACGTCAGCTGCCCGTTGCAACGTCTGCTCGATGTGACCATCAGAGCCTGATGTGACCTTAAGGGTGGCGTCGTCAGCCTATAGGGTGTATTTGAGACTGGGGATACAGTTGAGCTTTCCAGAAAACGAGCGGAAAGTAAGGTTAAATAAAAAAAGAAGGAAATAACGCACCCTGAGGGGTGTGGTGAGGGCCAAACTTGTACATGGTAGGCAGAAGGTCCCTCATGATTTTTTATGCCATGCGAGCCTTGACAAACGCCCCAACGTAGTTGTAGGTGCGAGTACCGGGATTGAGGGTAGAGAGTTCAGGAAGGATAACCGAATGAAAAACGTTGTCGAATTCCTTTTGAACGCTGAAGCCAAGGAGAGCCTTAGTGTCTGAAATTTTGGGTGGGTCGAGGTGTTCATGGTGGAGTTGCAAGAGGACATCTTGCGTCGAGAGGTGGGGGTACAATTGAAGTGTACTTTGGGGAAGGAGATCGTGAGCGTCCGTGTACGTTTGCAGGCGAGCGAGAACGACGTGTTCTAGAAGGTTGCTGACGCTTGAAATAAGTGAAAGAGGCCTGAGATTTTAGATTGTGGGTATCTTTCGCGGCTTGGGGTATAAGTCATGCGAGAATGTTTGCATCATTGAGGTATGTTGCCGGAGCACCAACACTCTTGAGTAAATGAGTGAGGATAGCGATCGAAAAAGCGTTGAGCTATCGGAGGAGCTTGTTGGGAATGCAATCTGTACTGAACGCAGAGGTGGTGCGGAGCATCTCTACTACCTTCCAGACCTCTGCTACCGTTATGTTGGTGTTGAGTTCTAAATTAGGGGCCCCATTTTAGGGCACAAGAGAAGGAGGTATACAGCGGCAGTCAAAAGCTGGAAGTACTTGGCAGCCAGGTCAGCCATCTGCAACGGAGTGTCACCGCGGTAGGTCCTCATCTCTCGTTTTAGTCTGCCAAGCGATCGACTTGGCGGAAGCAGGATCGAGGAGATGGCAGAAGAGATGCCAAGATTGTTTGCAGTTCAACTTACCGGAGAGCTCTGAACAGAGTTCCCCCTGTTGACGTGCGAGCATGGTGGTGTGTCGCTCAATAGCACGATCAAGGTGTGGAATGCGGCAGCGTAAGCGACGATTGTGACGTTGCTTATGCGAACGGTTGGTTAGTCCAGTGTGACCGGCCCACAAGTGAGCAAAGCGGGAGTCGATTGTAGGGTGGTCCTCCATGATGGGGATTTAGGCGGTGACGGCGTTGAGATATGCTGACAGCTGGTCAGTCCACGTTGAAAATTCCTCGATGTTGGGGGCAGCGGAGTGCAGCCAGCGCTTTCAAAACGCATCCCAATCTGTGTAGCGGGTTGTGTGTAGGCGCGGGTTGCAGAAGGAAGTGTTCTCTTAAATTACAAGACCATAGTGGTCACTGTGCTCAAACAGCGCACGTTACGCATCTTAGCGGCAGTACGTAAGGTCCGAGGTAGTGTCGCGGCACGTTGCCGATTCTGGTTGGCTGCGTGGTATCGGTGTTCAGGGAAAAGTATCTGTGAGCAGGGAGGTCGTGCGCGAGCTGCCAGAGCCTCGTTTCAAGACCATCGGCCGTGTGGTAACCATAGTCCAGATACCTGATGCTGAAGTTGCCGACAATGAACAAGGGGGAATCGGCTGCTCTCGCTGCAGCTGCACTAATTAGTAAGAAGAGCGATGCATCTTCAGTGGCACGAGAGGGGTGGTACAAACTAAAAATGAAAAGTGAGGGCCACTTACGTTGCTAATTTGTCGAGAAAAACATCGTGGAGTGCAGAACAAATGAAATCGGCTCGATTGACAACGAGCGTTCGGCGGCTGATGACAGTTGTGATGGGATGGGGCAGATGATCATTATCTACTTGGTTGTTCGCAAGGTGACCCTAAAAGGAAACGTTGGCGTCCGTTTCCTGTAGTACGATAATATCTGGAGAGGCCGACGGGTCTACCTTTTGAAATAATCATGGTTGTCTGTGGTAGCTGTAGCGAGCGGAACCTGCGAAAGCGGTGTGACAGTCGGAACGGCGTGACTGATTCTAAGGCAAAGTTGGCTAAAGTCAACTACTCGCGGCATGTTAGAGTTACTAAATGCCACTTCCCGAATAGAAAGAAACGCCATGCGGGTTGAGTCTTCCTTTGATAGCCTAAACGGGGAACGCTGAGTTGCATCGAGGCGAAGCAAGTGCATTGCTCTATGCGTTGCAGAACTCTTTTAGGGTTGTCGGTCGTCCATATGTCCTGCGTAGACAGCATATCCTGGGTGGGGATGCTGATCAGTGGGGCAATGCGTTCATCCGTTCGACACGTGCTCCTGTGTGAAAGGAGTGGATGAACGGACAGACAGACAGAAAGATAGACGCACACAGACAAACAGATGGACGAACGGGCGCACGGAAGCTCGCGCGGACCAACTAACACACGCATGGACGCTTCTCCCCACTCGTCATCAATCTCTCCGTGGATATGCTGTAATTCTCAGTATGAATGGATGGATCCTATAAGCCACACCGACGCTTTGGATAAAGTCGCCACCTGCCAGTGAATTAAGACGTTGACAAAATTGCATTTCTCCTATTAGAAAGACACCAAATAGGACAGATGGGTAGAAACGAAACATTGAATAAATAAATACTGGATCTCACGGACATGATGCAGTATTGAGGCAGTATTACACTTTACCAAGAGTACCTTGAGAGGGCAGTGGTAAATATAAAAGGTGTGCTTTTAAAGCCTCTAAAGGATGCGACCATGGCCCCAGTGATATCGTGCCCGGCTTCTGTTGTCGCCGACCGAAAGTTCTTGGGCTCTACTCCGAAACGAAACATTTTGCTTCATTGATTGTTGTGTTACTTTTAAACGTCTCTTCCGTGACAAAATTACGCTACTCTAATCTTGGTGGACTCCAGCATAGAGCACTGTCACGTTAAAAAAACGACAAAAGTTTTCGTAAGGGAGCTTTCAGTTGGCACAGATCGTTAGCAGGCCTGAAACAATTGTTACTATATAATCATGCGCACATTTCGCTTAACTCTGATCAACACCGCTATTTCAGAGAAAGCGGTCTTGTACACTACACAAAAACGAGACTAAAAGAAATCAAGGCATGAAACATAACCTAACAAAAAGTGCATATTTATCACGTAAAAAAGACAAGATTATGAGCAGACGCGGAAGGAGACAACTCCTGCTATTGATGCCACCGCATGGCCAAGTGTCTGTCTATGACAGCAGTCGGGAAGTGACAGTCCCTGTTGAACCTCCTCTGTCATTTCTCGCGTCTTCTTTTCGCTTAGGGCTTTGTCGAGCCGAGTGGCAACACAGAGAACGATCTCCCTGTTTCGGTCCAGCTGAGCGCGTTATTGCCTCCAACCAAGCTCCCATGCTTTCTGCTTCTGTCACGGTTCCCAATATAGCACCGCTTTATAGCAGCTTGGCCCCTGCTCGGCTTTCTGCTGCGTTTTCATTCTTTATTTATCTCTTTCCACAACAATAGCTTAGCAACAGGGTTGTCATAGAAGCCACAGGTTGATTTGAAGCACCAAGCTGTAATTTTTTTTTTCCTTGGTGATGTTGTCGTCGGTGATGAAGGGAAGAGGAAGATCAAGGAACCATCATTTACAAGATGCTCTATTAGACACCCGCCACGGTGTCTCGCCATCGATCTTTGCGCCACTCATGCTTCTTCACGCGAATCAGTGTCGTTCTTTCCTGAAGTAGATGAACAATAGCCCACCGACGGCAGCCACTGCGTCATTTACGAACGAAGCTAACAAAGATACACCCGTTCGCGAAGTAGCCGTGCTGTAGGTTCCCTGAGCACCGCTTTGTGGTGCTGTGACTATTGACACGCAGCGCCATCTGGGACAACCAAATGTCAAATAAGAATATATATGAGCGTTTTCCCTTCTCGCCACCGTGCTGCCGCTCACTGCCGTGGACGTGCAGGGCTCTCGTGGCGCACTTGCAGTGGCTCACAATGTTCCACCTGCACTGCTGCTCCGAAAAGATCGCCTAGCTCGACGGGCGCTTCAGAAAAGTGAACTTAATAAAAAAAAGCTCGTCAATCACCTTTACGATGCGGAGCATATGATAGACTATAACAACGCTATGCCCGATTCAATTCTGAATACATTTACCCAATACCAGTACACGATAACACCGAGTACAACGCGTACCCCGAGGCAAATGTCGTCCTCTCATATGCTAAACATACGCAATGGTCTATGCAGTGCGAATCGAAGCAGCGATTCCTCTCGTCTGCGTTGTTGACAAGGATACACGTATGATTGTTGTTTGTATGTTGCATGCTGGCCGTAGCAAACGCGTACTACCGTGCCCAAATGTTTGCGGCATGCGAGAAAATTTTGCGCTGCATCTCCAATGGTTGATGCCATGAGGTGGTTCAATGCTTTTGATCACGTCTGGTGCGAAAAGAGAAACGTTGGCATGGGGCCCCTTCAACTAAATTTTTTTTACTGTAGGAACGCACGCGTGAGTGTGTGCGCGTGGGGGCGAAAATATGGAAAGGTGCTACTCGGTTTCTCTAATGTGACTGAGACATGCCTGTGATCTATACAGCTTCAATTCAATAGCTCGTGAAATCGTTTTTTTTTCTTTTTTCATAAAGTATAAAGTGTGCAGTGGAACTTCACTTTTCCTTCCAGAAAACAGGAACACGATTTGGGACTGTCTATATTGTTATCTTGTTCATGAAATCTATAGGCGTACCTCAGAAGCACCACCCGACATGCGTGGAACACACAGTACAGTCACTTGAAAATGGGAGGACGGCATTTCTATAGTTAGTTGGAGGCTTTTTTGGTCATGCCATAGAAGCATGAAGTCTGGTGGCACCTATACTAATAATTATTGTTATAAAGTTAGGAAAGCAACAAATTTGCAATTATTTGGCATTCTGGAAAAAAAGCTGGTTGTCCGGAGCACATCAGTTAAGCATTATGTGATTTTTCGTATTGTGGCTGATGAAAATGAAAAAGTACGGCCGAGTCTTTTGTAGTGGGTTGCCGAAATTCAACAACAGTCACTGTGTCATTGGAACTGTGTGAGGCCTGGTTATTATTTTACTTTGTTGCCACGCTACATTTCATGAAGTTTGGTGTCCACTACACACGTTTAATATATGTGCACTTTGCGCTGCTGCCGTTGGTGATGCGGAATCAGGGCTGTGTCCTTTTGCATAATTGAAGCTTTTGCGCACACACACAAGGACACAGAAGAAGGGAACACAAGGACCAGCGCAGACTAACAACTGATTTTTATTCAGTAAGAAAACAGAATATATACGCTTACTTGCACCCCATGATCACCGCGCATGAGCAAAAACGGCATCGTACAATCTTAAAAACCAAATATCACATGTTGTTCAGCAATTCAATTTCTTTTTCACTAAGCGATATCGACGGATGGCTGACGCACATATCTTTAAGTCTAGAGATGTGCCACGCTTCTACTATTTCTCTTGTTGTCTGATTTGGGTGTACATACACCACCTCAGTTTGATCAAACAACGGCTTACATGCACTAAAAGAACAACGCGCACAGTGTAGTGCTAAATGTGTTTCCGGCCTCCCTTTCAAGTTGGTCATGTGCTCCTTCAATCTCACATTTAAGCATCGGCCAGTCTGACCGACATAAAAGTTCCCACAACTGAAGGGGGTCTTATAAACTACCTTTCTTTTGCTTAAATGTGAGATTGAAGGAGCACATGACCAACTTGAAAGGGAGGCCGGAAACACATTTAGCACTACACTGTGCGCGTTGTTCTTTTAGTGCATGTAAGCCGTTGTTTGATCAAACTGAGGTGGTGTATGTACACCCAAATCAGACAACAAGAGAAATAGTAGAAGCGTGGCACATCTCTAGACTTAAAGATATGTGCGTCAGCCATCCGTCGATATCGCTTAGTGAAAAAGAAATTGAATTGCTGAACAACATGTGATATTTGGTTTTTAAGATTGTACGATGCCGTTTTTGCTCATGCGCGGTGATCATGGGGTGCAAGTAAGCGTATATATTCTGTTTTCTTACTGAATAAAAATCAGTTGTTAGTCTGCGCTGGTCCTTGTGTTCCCTTCTTCTGTGTCCTTGTGTGTGTGCGCAAAAGCTTCAATTATGCAGCAGTACCAACTAGCCCGTCTTTCCGTATTACTGTGTCCTTTGTAGTAGGCCGGAAGCTTGAATGACCCACTCTTTGCTGAATTTCACATTTATATCGCGCTGAAGTGCATATGTTGGCGTGACTCCTTGCCCGAAATTACACCAGTTCAAAGTGATTTTCCGGGAGCGGATACAGGTGTGGACAGTGGCGGCTGCGGCTGGAAACTATGCCCAATTTAGTTTTTGTCACCTCATAACAGATGAAAAAGGTGTTGCTTTAAATAACTAACAGTGGATCTGGACCGGTGCGCCTGCATGCGTATAAACTGTTATGCGCACCCAGTTTTTTCTATCTGTGCAATAAATTCTGATAGCGATTGGGAGTTTGTGATAGTGGCATCAAGTTGGTTCCATTCCGCTATCGCGCGCGGGAAGAATGAGTACTTAAACGTGTCGTTCCTACATGCGTATTCTGACAACGTGCGCGCATGTTTATTGCGAGTTTGCCGAGCCTGTGAAAATGAAAGGTATTTGGATGAATCTATCTTGTAGTTATTTTTTACTAGCTAGAAAAGGAATTTTAAGCGAGCGTGTTTGATTTATTTGATTGATATGTGGGGTTTAACGTCCCAAAACCACTATATGAATATGAGAGACGCCGTAGAGGAGGGCTCCGGAAATTTAGACCACATGGGGTTTTTTAACGTGCACCCAAATCTGAGCACACGGGCCTACAACATTTCCGCCTCCATCGGAAATGCAGCCGCCGCAGCCGGGATTCGAACCCGCGCCCTGCGGGTCAGCAGCCGAGTACCTTAGCCACTAGACCACCGCGGCGGGGCAAGCGAGCGTGTTTCACTCTTGTGGACAGCGTTTGTAAACCTGACTGAGTTAAAAGATGTGTTGGGGAATCTGTGCGTCTATATTTCTTGTAAATAAATCTTACAGCTTTCCTTTGTATTGCTTCTAGTTTGGTTATATTAGTCAGCGAATACGGAAACCAGACATTGTTTGCATATTCTAAAACTGGTCTTACGAATGATGTGTAAGCTATCAGTTTCGTTGGCGTTGTTGAAAGCGCTAAAGTTCGTTTTAAGAAGAATAGTTTGCGTAGCGCCTTCGAAGTTATATTAGCGATGTGTTTGTCCCATTTGAGATCAGAAGTCAGTGAAACTCCTAGATATTTATGTTCCTCAAATTTATTAAGAAGTGTGTTATTAATGGTGTATGGGAAGTTGGATGGTTTTGTTTTTCTGCTTACTGTCATTATCCCTGATTTTTGTGTGTTTATTTTCATCTGCCATTTAGAGCACCAATTAGCCACGACAGCTAGAGAATCATTAAGCATAATGTGATCGTAAATGAAGCGAATGAGAGAAAAATGTAGTTGGAGTGCCATAAAAGACACGAGTTTCCGCCAGGAATACAAAAAAAAAACTATTATGTGGTAACATGTCTTCGTTTAGATCACACGAGAAAAAGTATGCCTCGATTTGAAAGCAGAGGTTTTATTTGAACTCTTCTACAGCAGAAGTCGTGTTGCGTCCCAGTGAGACCAGAACAAGTGTTTGGAAGCCTTAAAATTGCTCTCGCGGGGGTCGTTGAGTTTTCCACAAAAGACACCTGAAATGAAAGAAGGTCACAAAAGAAGAAAGGTTCCATGTTCTTCTTTTGACGATCTTTCGTACATCAAATAAAGTGTCCTTCAAAAAATTATTACGCCCCAGGCTTACTACTTTTCAATGTTTTTCGAGGAAGGGAACCGATACTATAACGTAAATACTCACACTGCTCACCTTAGCTCAACTGCAAAAAAAAAAAAAATTGCGGTAAATTTTTGTACGGAGATGAAACCCCCATTAGGCTAAGTGCAGTAAAACCTCGGTGATACGAATCTCATGAGGTGACATAGAAATTTGGCGCACTTTCTCTTTTATTATTTTTTCAGACCCGTAGCAAAGACAAGAACAGCTTTGAATGATTGCCAGTAAAATATCTAGATGTCAAAGATCACTTACACTCGCAAATGTACGGTGCGTAGGTCGGTAATTATGAAACAAATTTGTTGTGACCCGTGAGAATTAGTAGCCATTCCAATTTTAATGAGGCTTTTTTGCATCACAAACGAGTAATGTGGTGACAGTCACATAAATTCTTCGGACGTGATTGGTGTAAGCCAGAACATTTCAGAACCGCTGGACTTTATTTTCTTAATGCGGTAGTGCAGGTGGTGTTTTTTTGTGACATGTAAGCATCGCCACGACAACAAAAAGATTTGCGCAAAATTCCAATTTTCCAGCGCAAGTCGAACTATTGCTAAGTGTGCGTGTCCCCAATGATCCTGCATATTGACGATGCGAGGCCTAGCTTCTCTTTGGGTTCTCGTCCAACTTTCAAATAACCTCTTAAAGGGGCCCTATAACACTTTTCATGACTTCATAGTTTTGCATGTTTTTCTACCTGGTTGCATACACTGACGGCTTAAGAGATAAGTGCCACAAGAACGGCAGCGATAGGGCCACGCAGTGCAATGTTATTCCGCGTAGAGATATCAAAATACAATGAAATGATTGCTTATCCTCAACTTAATTTTCGCGGGCTCACCTTACCGTGTTTCCCTCGCCCTCTGACATCGAAAAGCTGCCCAATGAAATGAACTAAAAGCCCTACCGTGCAGGAAGCTGGCATGACATATTGCCTGTTACGTCCAGCGTATTAAGGACGCCGTTGCAATGGTACATGAAGAGGGAATGACACGTGCGAGACAAAGCCGCTCGCGAACGCTTCAATATTGTAATGCAGCTTTGCTGATCTTTCTTTGCAATGACGTATATATATATATATATATATATATATATATATATATATATATATATATATATATATATATATATATATATATATATATATAGATAGATAGATAGATAGATAGATAGATAGATAGATAGATAGATAGATAGATAGATAGATAGACTTGGTGTGTTTAGGTTGTATAAGAGGGACAATTAATCAGCTGCCCGCTCATAATAAGTTCACGTGCTACGTGACGCCAAAACATGCGCATAAGAGTGTTTTCACACTCGCCGTTTGGCTTATAGATGGCGCTGACTGTCACTCCTACTTCTAAATTCACACATAAAACCCAAAAAAAGTGGACTGAGGGAAGGCCGCTGTGGTAGCTCAGTGGTTAGAGCATCGAACGCGTTGTTCGAAGGTCGTAGGTTCGATTCCTACTCACGGCTGGTTATTTTTTCATCCACTTTTCTTTCTTCTTATTTATATTTCATTGATTCTAATAACTTCCCCTGTACATTCCTTGGCATTACTGTCTGTTATATCTCATTAATATTGTGTTAAAAAACGAGCCCTTAGGTATACACTTCTTTCCCTTATTTCATTGAACGAGGGTCTCGTACTGGCAGACTTTGTGTGTTTAGGTTGTATAAGAGGGACAATTAATCGGCTGCCCGCTCATAATATGTTCACGTGCTACGTGACGCCAAAACATGCGCATAAGAGTGTTTTCACACTCGCCATTTGGCTTATAGATGGCGCTGACTGTCACTCCTACTTCTAAATTCACATATAAGCCCAAAAAAGTGGATGGAGGGAAGGCCGCTGTGGTAGCTCAGTGGGATTCCACTTCCGGTTGCGAAAGCGTGCGGACGTGTGTATCATGAGCTCCGTTGGAGCGGCATCGGCGGCTCAGCTTAGCCGCGGTTCCAGGATTGAAATGCCCCAGGATTATGCTGTTATTTTGCCCCCTCTGCCGACTGGGAATGTGGTTCAGAACACTGTTTTTCTGCATGCGGATGTAAAAGGAAGACCTTATCACGCGGAAGACTTTCGCGAGCCACTTTTTAGACGTGTTCAGCCCACCGAGGTTCTTGCGCTCGGCGCTTATCAAATGAACCACGTGTGGGCAGTGACGTGCCGAAGCACTGAAGGTGTAAAGAAACTTTTAGCTGATCCGCAATTGACTGTGAAAGGCCTCAAATGCATGATAATCGACCCAAGCCACCGCGACGTCCGTCTGAAGCTGCATTGGTTGCTCTACCACGTACGAGAAGAGGACGTACGAAATGCACTGACCCCCTACGGGACGGTGCTTGACGTAGGAATGGATAAGTGGCGAATTGACGGCTACACCCAGCAGAATACCATGACGAGAACCGTGACGCTACGGCTAAAGGCTAACGTTACGCTGGACGATATACCTCACCAGTTACGGGTTGGAGGAGAGCTCGCACTTATTGTGGCAACCGGAAGAGCGCCGCGGTGTTTGCGCTGCCTGCAGATTGGCCACATTAGGAGGGACTGTCGAGTCCCGCGGTGTGACACTTGCAAGCGTTTTGGACACGCCCCTGGGAACTGCACGAAGACGTATGCAGCAGCTACACTGAACACCGGGAGCATGGATAAATCCCAGCTGACTATGGACGAGGCCGAAGCAGAAGAATCGGTGAAATCGAAAGTGGCTTGTGAAGGAAAAACACCTAGTGCAGCAGGCATGACGCGATTGCAGAAAGAACCGCCAAGGTCAACTGACAGTGGGGGAGTGCAACCTATCGCGGATGCATTGGCGAAATCATAGGTGACTTCTGCGGAAAAAACATTCAGTACAGGAGGCGTGATGGATGTGAAAGAAGCAGGACAAACAAGTGAACCTGCGTGTATGCAAGCGGCCGCAGAATCACTGACGAGCTCAAAGGAGACTGATGTTTTAAACGACGCAACCGCTGCTACAGACGAGAGTGAAACATCTACTCAAACTGTCCAGGAACCTGCCGAGGGTGGTGCCATGGAGTGGCACGACGCCGAGGAACCAGGTACGGGAGGGAAACGACCACGAGACACAACCTCAACAGAATCAAGTGACATGAGCAATCAAGAACCGCCACCGAAAGCAGCTCTCCTTCGGAGGCAACGACTGGCGGTCAAACATAATATAACAGAAGGGGAAAAGAGGACGGGAAAACCGGCCTCTTGACAACACATTATGTGTCGCCTTCTACCAAGAAGGTGCACTGGACGACTAAATAGGCGGAGTTCGGCTAAGACGGTATGGTGAGCAGCTACTTGTTTAAAAAAAATGAGCCTGAAGCTTAAAAGAGCAATGCGTTTTGCCAGCTTAAATGTACGCGGATTATCTTCGAGAAGGCGGCAGTACCAGTTGAGTAGGCTGTTTTCGAAGCATGACTTGGATGTGATTGCTGTGCAGGAAACTAAGATAGCGGCAGAGAAAGATACCAATCATATGACGTTGCCTTTTCGCTAAATGTATAACATCTGTGTATCCCATGCTGATGGCTTATCAGGAGGGTGTGCGCTCTTCATACGACGATCGATAGGCGTTGTGGAAAGAAATGTAGCAAGCAGCGATAAAGGACGCTTCGTAGTGTGTGATTTTTCTTTCTTGAATTTTGAATGGCGTGTCATATGCGTTTATGCTCCGAACCGAGACAGTGAAAGGAAAGTTTTCTTTGAAGAAATAAGTAACTTACTGGAATGTGACAAATATGTAGTCCTTTTTGGTGATTTTAACTGTGTTTGTAGAAAGGAGGACCGTGCCAAGCCGGCCCAGTCATTTGATAAAAGCGCAGTGTTCTTAAATGGGATGATTGCAGAAAATGGCCTGGAAGATGTTGGTTTATGTATGTCTAATTGCAGTGTTCAGTTTACGCACTTTCAGGGTCTAAGCCACGCACGTTTAGACAGAGCGTACATATCACTGGACCTTATTATTTGCTGTGATGAATATGTTGTTACACCAGTGTATTTCAGCGACCACTGTATGATTAGTTTCACACTTGGCGCTAAAGACAGGACTCCTAAATTTAACTGGCACTTGTGGAAACTAAACAGCCAAATCTTGAAAGATGAATCTTATGGTAAAGATGTAACCGAAGCCCTCACGAAACTCTACGGTAATCAAAAAGATGACTGGGAAACAAAGTGGGAATTTTTCAAACAAGAGGTTAAAATGAATGCAATAGAACGATCTACAAAAAATAAATTCGAGAAGAAACAGGCGGAAAGGAACCTGCGAAGGCAATTACAAGTGCTCTTGCAGGAAGAAACTGTGAAACCCGGCTCCTTTACCAATGAAATAACAGATACTAAAAACAAACTGGTGATTTCAGATAAAGAGAACTATAAAGGCGCTATAATAAGAGCTAGAAGTGAAAAACTTTGGATAGGTGAGACACCCACAAAACGAGCTTTGGGTGATGAAAAAAAAATACGCACAAAGAAATGAAATCAGAGAAATAGTACGCAATGACATACTGACGAATGAAAAAGATCAGATAATGGAGGCGTTTGTGGACCATTATCGCAATCTGCTCGGAAAACGAGTACCGATGGCCACGGGTTTTTGTGATGTCTTTCTTGATACGATGCCCAAGCTTGACGACGATACACGAGAAAAATTAGGGGCTCCTATCAGCGTACAGGAAATAAAAAAAGCTATTGACGACCTAAATACAGGCAAGACGCCCGGCCCTGATGGAATCGGGGCGGAGTTTTATAAAGTTTATAAAGAAGACGTGGCAGTTGCGCTATACGAAGTTATCGTAGAAGCATACAAAAAGAAAAAAACTGCCACGCTCTTACACGCAGGCGCATACTGCCTTGATTCCGAAGACAGATGATAGCAGCAAACTTCAATCTGTAACATCATATCGACCTATCAGTCTTTTGAACACTGATTATAAGATATTCATGAATGTTTTAGCCAGGAGAATTCAGAACATCATTGAAAAGATTGTAGGGACACACCAGACATGCGGCGAAAAGGTCGCAGCATCACCACGAACACACATATAGTAAGAAGTGTACTAGAGATTTGTGACGCCTTTGAAGAACGAATAGCAATCATGCAGATAGATCTACAGAAAGCTTTTGACCGTGTCTCCCATGAAGTAATGTTCAGTGTGTTGAAGCATATGGGAGTTGGTGACGTAATTTTTGATGGTTTGAAGATGGCATATTCACAGTGTGTAACGCAGTTGCTAGTCAATAAGCAGCTCAGTGAAGAAATTGAAATACTAAGTTCTATCAGACAGGGATGCCCGGCCTCAGCATTGTTATTCTCCATCTACCTAGAACCCTTTTGCTTATCAATCATTCAAAACTCAAGTGTGCAAGGCTTTCGGTTACAGAACACGGAGATAAAATTACTCGCATATGCTGACGATGTGGCAGTACTCTGCCAAGATAGACAAAGTATATGTGAAGTCGTTTACATGGCAAATAAATTTTGTGACATGACGGGCAGTGTACTTAACTGGCATAAAACAACTGCCTTTTGGTACGGCCTGAGGTATACCTTAACGTAAAATGGGAAAGCAAACCCCTAAAGTACCTCGGTGTACCCTTGGACAGCTATCGCGACAACGCGGATTACTGGAAAGGTGAAGCAGAAACCCTCAGGCAAAAAACAAATGCCTCGGGTGGTCGGGATCTGTCTATATTCGCACGTGCAACTGTGTGCAACATGTTTTTTATATGAAAAATCTGGTATGTCATGCAAGTTATCTGTATGTCACGCGTCAATGTACAGAAGTTTCACAGGATTTTTGCTGTGTTTGTGTGGAAATCGCCGTGGGAACGTACAAGCCGGTCTAATTTATTCCAGTCCGTTAGTAATGGCGGACTCGGTTTATGTCATTTATTTATTAGACAAGTTGTCTCTCGGTTTATTTTCCTTCGCGATCAAAGAAACAAATTTCTGCAAACAGTGATAAAAGTAAGGCTGTCATCACGCATCCCAGATTTTGTTGTGTCTACAAACAGTGATATGTGCTGATATGTGTCTGGTTTTTTGAGAGAAGTTATACAGTCTTTTGAGTTTTTGAAAGTGCGCTTTTCGCTGGAATATCTTGCCACTGTTAAGCGAAAAAATCTGTACAGGGATCTCCGTGATGTCTTGTTCCCAACACCTTTGTACAGATCTATGTTCAATGGAGGACCCGGACAGGATGTTTTGAAAAGGGTCAAAAAGATGAAAGTAAAAGCAGGGGCAAAAATTTTCTTTTTTAAATTGCATTCCGGGACTCTCCCCGTAAAGCAGTGGCTAGCGGACAAGGGAATCGATGTACCATGGACAACCAATTGTTTACTTTGTAAAACGCCTGAGACAATAGACCATGTGTTTATTCATTGCTGGGACGCTGTCTTTCATTGGGACATCCTTCAAAGAACATTGAAAAAAGATCTCCCCATTACAAGCCATGGCATTCGTTTTCTCTGTGTGGATGAGGACGACGGCATACCATACGACATGGTTATGTTAATTAGCCTTCACAGCATCTGGCAGACCACTATGGCTTACAGACATCTTGACCAGAACATACGTCCTGTCCGGGAGAACTTCATTGCAAATATGCGGTATATCACTGAGGTGTATAAACAAGAAGAAGAACCTCCCAGCTGGCTAACAATGTTACAGGAAATGTGCAACCTGAAAAAATTTTAATGTGAGCACTTCGGATCAAATATTGGTCCAAGTGTATTTTATCATTCATGTTTCTGTGTGAACACCTGTAAAGAAAAACAGGTAATAAAATTGCCCGCAGCTTCCCTCGGGCGAACACTGAGGAGGATGCGGACCATATAATTGGTTAACGGGGTGTTAAAGTGCGACTTACTTGGGTCGATGGCTAAATTGGTTAACGTGGTTGTGGAATGGGGTGTTAAATTGCGACTTACTTGGGTCGATGGCTAAATTGGTTAACGTGGTCGTAGGAGGGGGTGTTAAATGAGTGAACACGTACACACGTATGCGAAAGGGCGGCGCTGGTCGAAGGGACGTCGATCATTGTGTTTGTGGATTCGTTGGAATTCATTTCACCGCGACCTTGGACGTCGACGCGCCGTACAAACCAACCGACGAGCGGCAACTGAGCGAGCGAGCGCCGACCTTGAGTATATATACAGCACGACGGCGCATGCACTGTCAGCTGTTGAATGTTCTCGAAGCGCGACGCCACATGCGCGTCCACTGGAGAATCAGGAGAAATGTAGATGTCGAACGCGATGTGTAGAGGAGGAAGGGTGCACAGATGGTGGAGGAGTGAAGCGCGCGCGGTGTGTAGAGGAGGAAGGGATGCACAGATGGTGGAAGAGTGGGCGACGGTGCGACGGCGCATGCGCGCGCGTCAGCTGTCGAATGTTCGAGAAGCGGTGCGGACGGCGCACTACAAGGCGCGAGTATAAGATGCTCCGCATCTAAAAAAAAAAAAGCTGTGGTAGCTCAGTGGTTAGAGCATCGAACGCGTTATTCGAAGGTCGTAAGTTCGATACCTGCTAAAGGCTGGTTATTTTTTTATCCACTTTTCTTTCTTCTTATTTACATTCCATTGGTTCTAATAACTTCCCCTGTACATTTCTTGGCATTACTGTCTGTTATATCTCATCAATATTGTGTTAAAACACGGAAAAACGAGCCCTTAGGTATACACTTCTCTCCCTTATTTCATTGAATGAGGGTCTCGTACTGGCAGACTTCGTGTGTTTAGGTTGTATAAGAGGGACAATTAATCAGCTGCCCGCTCATAATAAGTTCACGTGCGACGTGACGCCAAAACATGCGCATAAGAGTGTTTTCACACTCGCCGTTTGGCTTATAGATGGCGCTGACTGCCACTCGTACTTCTAAATTCACACATAAAACCCAAAAAAGTCGATTGAGGGAAGGCCGCTGTGGTAGCTCAGTGGTTAGAGTATCGAACGTGTTATTTGAAGGTCGTAGGCTCGATTCCTGCCCACGGCTGGTTATTTTTTTATCCACTTTTCTTTCTTCTTATTTACATTCCATTGGTTCTAATAAATTTCCCTGTACTTTCCTTGGCATTACTGTCTGTTATTACTCATTAATATTGTGTTAAAACACGGAAAAACGAGCCCTTAGGTATACACTTCTTGCCCTTATATATATATATATATATATATATATATATATATATATATATAAACGCTGTTACAGCTTTTTCTTTTAGTTTATTCAAATATCAATGCCTAGAGCGTCGTCAGCTCGTTCCCTTCAGAACATGGCGTTCAGCAAATTATTTGCAGTTTTCAAGCTGGAAAAGTCGGGGAGCTTTATTCTCAGTCGCTTTGGGTGGAAAATCATGCTAATCTAAAAATAAATCTAATAGTGATCCCTAATTTGATGCAACGCCATGACCACATCTAACGTTACATTTATTCAATGATATGGCGGCAACCATCCGGCGTCATTTCCACTCACAGTAGTTCTGGCGAGCGCCACTACAAGTTAAGCAGTCGGCACCGATGTTTTCAAGCGTTAGAGGGCCCCCTTTAACTAGAAGACGTGGCTTATATAGACCTGACAGACACATGGTAACAATATTCAACGATGCTGCCTAGAGCGCAGCAACGTGCGTCGAGGTGTAAAAATTTTAAAAATGATAACTCAATGCCAGTGCCATCTATAATAAAACTCGAATGCCCACAGAGGTGTATGAGGGCGTCTTAGATTTGCGCACAAAATCTAGGATAAAATGAAGTAAAATCAGGTTCTCTTCTCCGTGTAGAAGATACCACTTCTCCCCACTCGGTGCCCGAGGCGCACCACCCGCGGTGGTATAGCAAAGTGGGAGAAGAACCGTACGCCGCTATCCCAATAGCGGCTATTGGCCTGCTGGTCGGTTGACGATGAAGCAGAAGCAACGCTGAAGAAGTTTTAGATGGCTGAGAAAAACTTGTATTTACAGATTTTACAAAACAATGGACATCAATGTTACAAAAAAAAGGAAAAGAAAAACAACTTGGAAATGAACCGACTTCTGTAGGGCGACCCTACGGGGTTCGGCGGAGCCGATGGTGCCTAACACCGCAAGCTCGGTTCAGAACCCCCGGCGGAGCCACGGGGCCTCTTCTTATCTCTTCCTGGCGCTCCGCCCTTACCACCATCTCGGCACATAATCACATGCTTGTCCTCTGATTGGACAGTACATTGGGTACATTAAAAAAAAACGCCACGAGGATCCCGCCTTCGTGCACGTGGGACTTATGCACTCTCCCCAAACCACACAACAACCAAAACGTAAATAAAACAAAACTAGAAAAAGCATAGAGGCCAGGGCCAGCTTCGCGGCGCACCATTATTTAGACAGAGCTAGCTGTACTCGGTAGTGCGGCCATAGGGCGATTTCTCTCTACCACGTCAATTTCTTGACAACGGGGCTATAATCCTTTTGCCTCTGTGCGCCGTACGAGGAACCGCTCGCTGACCGCGCATATTTCTGCTTACGAGTTCCTTTGCCCAGATAAACGGGGATGTAGTCGAAGACATGCCCGATTCAACAATAGGAAACCCAGGCGTCGAACGGGCGACCGTCACCATTTCCCGTGTCGCGAGCCCGCTTCTGAGAGTCACTGGACCAAAGCCGGCCCGGCAGAAAAAGGTCGTCGGTGACTTCCGAGTTTTCGCAACGCGCGCTGCCGATTTTGCAGGCGCGCAAACAGTACGTGGCCGGGCCATACGCCGAACCGATGCGAGGAGTCACCGCGGTGCGCGGGGTCTCGGAAGAGGCCCGTTGATGCGCCGACTGCCAGTTCCGAGAGGCAATTAGGGGGCCGTCGCAACGACGTTTACAATCTCAACCCTTTCGTTGCCCGGGTTGGTTCCCTTTTCTTTGAGTTAGTAGTAACTGGAAACGCTCGACCGTCGACAAAGCAGGGCAATAAGCTGGCGCCGCGTGTCTGCGCTCGTGGCAAAACCGGTCGGTCGCGCTTCAACCGCTTGTCACTCAAGCAACGCTGGCAGCCCGCGGCTGACATGCCTTCTTAAGCTTACGCCGCAAAGCAAATAAAAGCAAACAAAAATTGCCGCGCTACGAATTCTTACCGCGGTCCTACACCCCCCATCCAAGACTTCGCAACAACTTGCGTACAGTGTTGCCGAAGTAAACCCACACACAAAAAAAACGGACCGCGCTCAACCAGTGGGTGTACGGTGGGTTAACAGCTACTGCCAACGGCCGGGGTGTCCCACCCACTACGCAGTGGTCACGCTGCACCTGGCCGGCAGCAGCATGCGCAAATTCTCTCCTGCAAAGAAAGCGCGCGAAGAGTCCCACTTGGTCTCGGTGCTCAAAAAAAAAAAACACACACAATGAGACAAACCAATCTCCAGCGCCAGCTGACATGACAAAGCTACTTGGTGAGCTGCCCTGCTCTCTTAATATAGCGAGCCTCTTCCAAACATCATGCGGCTGAAACGCGGTATCTAGTAGCCCCGACCAAACATGCCAGAGCTGCTCGCTCCACGCGCCTTTCCACCAAACGCTTATGATGCATGCAACATCTCACATTCCCTGCCGTGGGTAATTTTTTTGCACACTCTGCAAGAGTTTTCATTAACATGACACACACTGCAACACATGCCCCAGCACATTTGGGCGCTGTTGCCCCACCCAACATAATAAAAAAACGCAACAAAAAATATTGGCACGTAAAAGCAAACAGACACCACACGCAGTTCCCACCACTACACTTGGTAATTGTCACACACTGTTGTATGATGTTCAAAAGTTCCATCATCATTCTGAAGTGTTATTGCCATGTTTGCACCATAAATCCATCACTTAGTCCCGTGGCACATAACACTCGTTCCCCCTCCTTCACTGATCGCGGCTGCGGGGCTTTCAGGCTACTGCACCTCCTCCCAGTATTGGTTTGTCAGCCGGGAAAGCGCGTCTGCGTTAGCATGTGCTGTACCCTTTCTGTGTTGCACTACCACGTCGTAGCGCTGCAAAGCCAATGCCCAACGTATCAATTTGGCCCCTTGTGGCGAAGCTTGAGTGAGGTACGCGAGTGGATTGTGGTCGGAGACGACAAAGATTTTGGCCCCGAATACCCAAGTGTCGAACTTTTTGAGTCCCCAAATGACACCAAACGCCTCGCGTTCTATCGTAGACCATTTCATCTGAGCAGGCGTGAAGCGATGACTGGCAAAAGCAATAGGGCACTCGGTACCGTCATCGGCCATTTGGGCCAAACAAGCTCCCACAGCGATAGCGGAAGCGTCCGTAAAAAGCCAAAACGGCTTGTGAATGTCTGGAGTGGTTAATTCAACAGCGCTGCACAGGGCACCCTTGAGTTTTGCAAATGCCTCGTCGGCCTCGGGCGTCCAAGGGATGTGGTTAGGAACATGTTTAGCCGTCAATTGGGTAAGGGGCTTGGCAATGCCTGCAAAATTGGGTATGTAACCCCGGTAATACCCGCACAGACCAAGAACACTCCTTAACTCTTTTTTATTCTGGGGTACTTGCAGCCCCTCGATAGCCGCGAGCTTGCTGGGGTCCGGACCGTGCTTTCCCGATCCCACAATATGTCCGAGGTAGCGGATAGACGCGCACGCCACCTGACATTTTTCCATGTTAGCTACTAGACCTACGGATGTTAGGGCGGAGAACACAGCGTGGAGGTGCCGGACGTGCTCCTGTAGGGACCTGCTGAAAACCGCAATGTCATCCAAGTAGGCACAAGCATACGCTTCATGGGGTGCTAACAGCTGGTTCATACTTCGCTGAAAGCTGGCTGCCGCATTCCTGAGCCCAAACGGCATTACCCTCCAAGCAAACTGGCCTAGGTGCGACACGAACGCAGTCAAGCGCTGTGACCCCTCCGCTAAGGGAACTTGCCAGTAGCCTCGTCGGAGATCAATGAGAGTTATATAACTAGCCTGACCTACATTCATAATCAGTTCTTGCGGGAATCCCATCGGGAATGCGTCTGGTTCGGTTATGGCATTTAAGCTTCGGTAATCGACACACAGGCGCACCGCGCCATCTTTCTTGGGGACGCACACAAGGGGGTGAGCAAATGGGCTTTCGCACCGGTATATTAAACCAAGCTCGAGCAGTTCCGCTATCTGTTTTGAAGCCTCGTCCTTCAAGGCCACTGGCATGCGGTAAGGGCGGCTACGTTTCGGCGTAGCCCCTTGCATAAGCCTTATCTTATGTTCGCCGACTTGCGCGATCCCCACTTCTCTGCTAAATAAGGCCGCATGGCGTTCAAACACCCCCCGTACTAACACTCTCTCATGGGGCTGCAAATGAGCCAAGCTACCCGCCGATAGGATAGATGCTCTGTCGTGCGAGGAGACAGGACGCGGCACGTATTCCACCTCCCCGAACTCGTGGTCGTCATGGAATATGACACCAATGCCAGCGACCCGGCACGTGTACGGGCGCAGGTGGTTGGCATGCACTAGCATACGCTTACCCGCCGGCGTCTCTAAGTAATAGGAGTGTTGGCGGTACTTTCCTGTGATCCTGCACGGACCTACCCATTTCGGTTGCATCTTACCGGAACGGTTGCTATCAAAAACAAGCACCTGCTCCCCAAGTTGAAACTCCTTTTCTTTCGCACGAAGGTTGTATTGCGTCGCGTACGCCCTCTGTTGTTTAGTTGCGGTCACGTTAGCAGCTTCCGCGACTATCTCCAACTGTTGCTTCAGTTTTCGCATATACTCCGCCGGCTTGTCTTCCACTGTCGCGGGCATTTCCTGTTCTCCCGTCCAAGCCCTCTGTACGATCGCGAGCGGACCGACGGGTTTTCTGCCGTACATCATCTGGAACGGGGACACGCCCGTAGTGTCGTGAGGAACTTCTCGATATGCCCACAGTACAAGTGGCACGAACTTGTCCCATTGTCGCCCCTGTTCAGATATCACATGGAATAGCATGTTTTTGAACACTCTGTTCCACCGTTCGACCGCCCCGTTGCTTTCCGGGTGCTCCGGTGTCGAAAACCGAGGGGAACAGCCGAGGCGCGTCAGGAATTCGCGGGTCAGCGCGGCGGTGAAATTGGTCCCGCAATCTGAACATACTACCTCTGGTATACCGCTGCGGCTGAAAATTTCCAACATTGCGTCGCAGGTAGCTTTAGCTGTCAATGATTTGAGACATATGACCTCGGGCCAGCGGGTGCAGAGATCTATCATGCACAACGCGTAGCGGTGGCCGTGAGTTGTCGGCGGCTCAATTGGTCCTATGACGTCGATATTGACTTTCTGAAAGGGGTATCGGGGCCTTACGAGGGGCGCTATGGGAACTCTGTCTGTCTGCCTCCTGTCAGCCCTGATCTGGCACGAGTGACAACAATTGCAGTAGTCTCGGACGTCCTTTTCTATACCTGGCCAAAAAAAACTAAGTTTAATTCTCGCTTTCGTCTTACGAAACCCCAGGTGTCCGCCCCAATACGACTCATGCGCCAGGCTGAGCACATCAGCCCGCCGGGTGATCGGCAACACTAACTGCTTGATCGGTTGACCCAATACCCGTTCTCGGTGATACAGCAACCCATCAATCACAAGCATTCCACCTCGCCCTTCCGCGGCGTCTCTCCATGCCCGGCCCAACGTTTCGTCACTCTGTTGTTCCTCCCGCAACGCCTCGAAATCGCCCCTCTCGCCACTAGCGCCACTTTGCGACACGCAACTTGCCTCGTTCTCGGCGGTGTGTGGTGTTTTCTCTCTAGCGTTACGCTCTCCTTCCGGCCCTGATTCTCCCTCCTCTACCGCCACGGCTGTAACCACTTCTTCCTCCCGTGTGCGTTCGACCTCGCTGGGCTGTAGTACGCTTCCCTCCGCTGACCGCGGATAATCCGGAGTCGGTCTACTCTGCTCTACTACTCTCCCATCTAGTTTTGCGGCCGCCTCTCGCTCGTCGGAGAAGTTTTGGGGGGATAGTGTCATGTCCTGTTTGTCGTAATCACACTGGCTCTGCTGCAACGCGGTCCAATCGCTCGCCGAGAGCAGGCATTCACTCACGTTTAGTTTATCTGTGACCGCACACAAGACCGGTGTGGCCTGTGAAACTTCGGCGAACACCGGTTGCCCCTGTTTCAGCGTTAGCGGGAGCTCTACTAGTTTGGCCTCGACTCGTTCACCAAATGCTGCCCGGAGGCTTACGCGGCCATGGGCCTGGATAAATTCTTCAGGGACCACGCTTTCCTGCACTACCGTAATCTCGGCGCCCGTGTCTACTATTGCATTCAAAGTTTTATCTTTGCAATTCAGAGTTACCTTCCACAAGCGGTCGGCCGGCGTTACCTTATCTAGGCAGACTCGAGCAGTGAGTTTATCCTTTCCCTCCGAAGCGCTAGGATTCGGCGCCACCCTTTCAAGATAGTGCGGGCAGTTGAGTCTAATATGTGTGTTCGATCCACACTCAAAACATCCCGTTTTCCTTGGTTGCCTAGCTGAATTATAGGAACCCTTCGGTCTCGTGTTGGAACCCTGACTCGGGCCCGATGGGCTGCTACTCTGTTGGTCGGTCGTCTTTTCTACCCCTTTGCTGCTGGCGTTACGCGGCTGTCCTTTCTGCGCTTCCGCACTGCCGTTCGCGTCTTCAAAGGTGTGCAAGAGCCTTGCAATTTCTGTGCTTTTGTACCACGCTGCCCCCTCACGTAACCTCAAGTATTTTAATGCCTCTTCAGACAACACGGTCTTCAATTGGTCCACTACCAGTAGTTCCAAAAGCTCCGTGAAGGTGGACACGTCTCTTGACGCCACATAAAAATTTAAGTAGCTGCCCAATCTTGTTGTAAAACTTTTCCACGTCTCTGTTTTTCGTTTACGTGCCCCTGTGAATTTCTTTTGGTATTCTAAGGGAGACAGCTTCAGTTCATCAAGCACTACTTCCTTCACGGTCTCATAGTCCCGATGTTGGGCGGGTGTGAGCCGAGTTGACAAATACTCTATGCGCTCAGCCACGAGTGGAAAGACTATTTGTCCCCAATAACTTCGAGGTACCTCATATGCCTCCAGAGTGTGCTCCACTGACTCGAACCAAATTGGGACCTCCGCGTCTGCGGGAAATTTGGGGAAGGCACCCACTAACAATTTGGCGTATTTGCGCCACTCAGTGTTGGAGCAGCGCTCAAATGTTCTGCCAGCATCACTCACGCTACCCGATGGGCTTGCCGGACGTAATTTAGCGAGCTCTAACTCCAACTCCATTTGCCGGCTTCGTTCGCGAGCCATCTTAAAATCATGATCTGCTTGGTCTCGTGCCGTCCAAGGGACGTCACCACTCCCATCCTCACTCGCCCCATCGCCACCCTCCATACTGCTGAAAGTGGTGCTAGCCTGTTTGCCCCGCAACAACAATACAGCAATGAGAAAGGGAACTCACGTTAGCTCGGTCCCGTTGTCGTGGCGTCGCTCTGGCTTGTTGCTGCAGGCTTCTGGTCGATGCTCCACCTCGTCGTGGACGCGCCTTTTGGGTGTTGAGAACTCGTTCAAGGACCGCTTTGACCCAGTCACTCCCTCGATGTCTTCCGGGAACACCAGGCTGTCTGCAGCTTCCAGCTGCCGCAGCTACTTGCTGCAGTGTCTGTCCGTTGGTCTGGTGCCACTTGGCGTCTTCATCTGTACTTCGTCTTTCCTCTCAGCCAGCTTCTTCCTTTTTCCACTCCGTCCACAGCAAGCCAATCCTGCTCGACTGCGCCAGTAAAATCAGGTTCTCTTCTCCGTGTAGAAGATACCACTTCTCCCCACTCGGTGCCCGAGGCGCACCACCCGCGGTGGTATAGCAAAGTGGGAGAAGAACCGTACGCCGCTATCCCAATAGCGGCTATTGGCCTGCTGGTCGCTTGACGATGAAGCAGAAGCAACGCTGAAGAAGTTTTAGATGGCTGAGAAAAACTTGTATTTACAGATTTTACAAAACAATGGACATCAATGTTACAAAAAAAGGAAAAGAAAAACAACTTGGAAATGAACCGACTTCTGTAGGGCGACCCTACGGGGTTCGGCGGAGCCGATGGTGCCTAACACCGCAAGCTCGGTTCAGAACCCCCGGCGGAGCCACGGGGCCTCTTCTTATCTCTTCCTGGCGCTCCGCCCTTACCACCATCTCGGCACATAATCACATGCTTGTCCTCTGATTGGACAGTACATTGGGTACATTAAAAAAAAACGCCACGAGGATCCCGCCTTCGTGCACGTGGGACTTATGCACTCTCCCCAAACCACACAACAACCAAAACGTAAATAAAACAAAACTAGAAAAAGCATAGAGGCCAGGGCCAGCTTCGCGGCGCACCATTATTTAGACAGAGCTAGCTGTACTCGGTAGTGCGGCCATAGGGCGATTTCTCTCTACCACGTCAATTTCTTGACAACGGGGCTATAATCCTTTTGCCTCTGTGCGCCGTACGAGGAACCGCTCGCTGACCGCGCATATTTCTGCTTACGAGTTCCTTTGCCCAGATAAACGGGGATGTAGTCGAAGACATGCCCGATTCAACAATAGGAAACCCAGGCGTCGAACGGGCGACCGTCACCATTTCCCGTGTCGCGAGCCCGCTTCTGAGAGTCACTGGACCAAAGCCGGCCCGGCAGAAAAAGGTCGTCGGTGACTTCCGAGTTTTCGCAACGCGCGCTGCCGATTTTGCAGGCGCGCAAACAGTACGTGGCCGGGCCATACGCCGAACCGATGCGAGGAGTCACCGCGGTGCGCGGGGTCTCGGAAGAGGCCCGTTGATGCGCCGACTGCCAGTTCCGAGAGGCAATTAGGGGGCCGTCGCAACGACGTTTACAATCTCAACCCTTTCGTTGCCCGGGTTGGTTCCCTTTTCTTTGAGTTAGTAGTAACTGGAAACGCTCGACCGTCGACAAAGCAGGGCAATAAGCTGGTGCCGCGTGTCTGCGCTCGTGGCAAAACCGGTCGGTCGCGCTTCAACCGCTTGTCACTCAAGCAACGCTGGCAGCCCGCGGCTGACATGCCTTCTTAAGCTTACGCCGCAAAGCAAATAAAAGCAAACAAAAATTGCCGCGCTACGAATTCTTACCGCGGTCCTACAAATGATGTGTTGCTTTGATGGCCAATATGCCCACGTGAGAATACCGCGTCCTCTTCAATAGCAAGGACAGCACCTGCACGCACCTGCGCAGTTGCGTATGTTCGTATCAAACGTTACGGAAGAAAATCGATTCGTAATAACCGTACTTCATTACACTGCACGCAATGAGTCTTGGTCAGGACCACAAAAAGTTTCATATAATTCGCAAACTCTCACGGGTCATGATCATATCGCCGAGGTTCTATACTGTAGTTTTTGATGAGGCACTCAAGAGCAGCAGTAAGCATTCGTTTTTTAAATGTCAAAAAAGCGAATTACTTAATTTAGCCAACTGTAGGTCACATTATCCGGCAAAACACATTGCCATCTAATATTCAGAGAGTCATGCAAACAGTTTTACTCCTACCACGGATGGCATGATGCCCCAGGAGCTCTTCAACACTCATTTATTATGTGTAAGAGCATTCTAGTAAATGTTCGAAAAATAAATAACTGTGTTTTCATTCCTTCTTAATTATTATTTCGTCTTATAACTTTCACGCAGTGTATTTTTTGCTATACCTTAACTTTTTTTTATAATAGGTCCATAGACTGTGTTTCTCAGAAGAACACGAAGTTTTCCTGTCGACTTTCGCAAAGAAGATTATATCAAGAGCGTGCTTAAAGAAACGCTGAAAAAAAAAAACGTGAGGCACAGAGCCAGAATTGCGAAAGAAGAAATATCGGCACTGCCGCATCAATCGTGAGTCGGCGTTATAAAAAGAAATAGAAAGAAAAGAGAAAAGCGAAGTTCGACAGAGAACGAGAACACGCTGGTACAGTGTTGTGGCTCTCGTCGCCATTCGCCTTGATTTGTCGATGGATCAGTCATCTTGTAGAGGTCTTATTTGTCTCTGTTTGTCAACTTCCTGCCCACGTAATGTGCCTGTGTCGTATCGCAATGCTCGCTTCGGGAAGAAAAAAAAAGACGCAAGAATTAAGCTAAAACACACACACAAAAAAAACTCTTGTTTGGTAGCATTTTGTGTTACCACGCTTACATGTATTCGCTAGAGGTTTCTTCTCAAAAGTACTTTTTTAATTAAATATGTGGTTGGTCTTCTGTGTAGAAGTGATAGTCAGAAAACATCGAACATAATACAGAAAAAGTGTTGAATTAGAAGTGAACAAGCTCTGCGAATTCAGTGGTGTGCCTGCAAGCTTCATCTGCTGTGCATGTAAACACTGTCCAAGGACTCATACAGGGGTTTTTTCTCAAGCTTTGATGAGAAGTAGCGTGTACTGAGTGGTGGGTTTTACTTTTTAAAATGTTTTTCGTTTTCTCGTTCATTTTTGTTTACAGGTAAATTCAACTTTACAGTGCAAGACTGGTACGAATTGAAGACCCGAGCTTCTATATACCCCGCGCTGTACACTGAAAGCTACTTAGAGCAGGACATATCTGTCCAGAAAAACTTTTCTGGCTACATGCGTAGGCAGACGAACTTTTTTTTTTTCATGGAAGCCGTTTTCAACAACATCGAACCTAGGTGTCTTGTGTCTCCGTGTTCGAAAGCGCAATGCGGAGCTTATTGATAAGCAACTATAAAGCTGCAGAACGAAATATTCCAGTCCGTCTTTTAATGTATAAATCACGATTCACACACTTTACACTGAGTATGAGCCGTATTCATCTCTGCATTAAGTATTTTTTGCGAAGAATACTATTCGAGTGCTCTACAGGGTCTCGGAATAAAACCCTTCACTTCCGGTAAATGAACAAGCGCAGAGTTCTGTATAATAACCAAAAATAGTGCTCTGTCCACTGTGAATTTTTGAAAAAAAACATTCATCAATTTCTGGCAAAGTATTCTTCGGCATCCGTGCCCAACGATGCCTTTAGGGCGTTGTTGTTATGAAAGGATTACCACGAACACCGTCGGCCCTTGAATGCCAGCAGGCATCTCAACTATGGAGATACCACGTGTAAATATATGCGGTGTGTTTTAAATTTGAGCCTCTGGTGCAGAACGTAATAACGGCCGTCGGGTACGTCGTCGTCCATTTGCTCGACGGCGCCTCCAATTAGCAATTATTTATGGTGAGACGCTTCGTGCTACCAATTTAGTTTTGTCGCAGATCTCGTCAAGAACGTAATGTAAAACTTAGCCGTAGGCGTTAGAATTCTAAAAGTGACTCTTTGGTCAACCTGTTACGAACGTTCTGAAAAAGATAAGAAGACGTTTACACTCACTTGCTGTAATGTACGCACCTAATAGGCCGCACATTTCGATATAAATTGTGTGAAAAGATAACAAGGATACGTAGAGTCTTATGCCCAAGACCCAGGATATAATAATAATAATTACCGTAGTGTTGGCTCCCGAATTTCTGACCTCTTGGTGTTCTTCAACATGCACCAACATGGCACGGTACGCGGGCGGCTGGTGTTAAGGATCAATGAAAATGCGACTACGTGGCCGGAATAAAACCAGCGACGGTCAGGTTACCAACAGAGCTGAGTGACGATTTTACTACCACGGTGGACATTGTGCCACCAGCATCATCGTATTTATAATAACTATCATCATTCGCTTGACAGCACCCACTGCGGAGCAGCGTCACATATCAAGTTCTTCCTACGAGCTCTGCCCGGTGCTTGCTGCGAACGCGTTAAAACCCGCTAATATCGTAATTTCACCTGGCCGCCTTACTTTGTCTCTCTCTCACGCATTTGCCTTCTGAATTCAGTCTGTTACTGCTAATGATCAGCGCTTATCTTGAATACACGCTACCTCCAGGTCCATGTCAGTTTCTTCTTTTAAATTTGGGCTAACATATCCTCAAAACCCGTCTGTTCCCTGACCGACCCTGCTCTATTCTTGCCCATTCAGGTAACTCCTATCCCATTTTTGCATTGCTCGCTACGTCATCTCCAATTCAAGTAGAACCCTGTTTTTAGGCCTCTGGGTCTCTACGCTGTGGTTAACTGCCGATAAGCTGCAGTTGTTATGTATACACCCCTCTTGAGTGATAGTGGTGAAGAACCGTTCCTGATTTGAAAATGCTTTCTGAATGTACTCAAGCCTATGCTTATTCTTTTGTTACTTCAATGTCTTCGTTCGACTCCACGATTACTGCTTATTCTGAGCAGACGCGTTCCTTTACAACTTAAGGACCCTCACTGCATGTCGCTTTACCTATCGCTTTAATGCAGTTCAACTATAGTGTGTGTGGCGTTAAGAGTATAAGAAACCTACTTATAACTCGGGTAGTGTAAAGTTGTCGAAGTAATAACAGAACTATTAAGTCCAATAAATGAACGTATATTGATATCCAAACCACTAAAAAGGACTGTATTGAAACGTACAGCATTGAATGCTACTACTAGTACTTAATAAAGTATATCAACTTCAAATTGGCTCCGTCGCTACCATCATACATGTATTATCGCTACTTTGAAATCACTCATTACGCACTTTCTCTAAAGGTGGTGCTTTGGGTAAAGTTTTGGAAAGCAAAGTGAAAAATCGATGAACGGAATAACTTTAGGTGGAACTGTTCCAAAACCAAGTACCGCAATATGCACTGAGCTCACAAGCGCATCAGCTGGAGTGCTCAGTGCACTAATGACTGGTGCTTCTCTGAAGCTTTCGTATCACAGAGGTAAAATTCAGTGTGATACGTCACTCAAAATATTTGTTTCGGCTTGTGATTGATGCTTCATGCCCTTGCCGAAAACTACAATTCTGGTGAATCGGGTGCGCATGCCAGGCATGGCCCATGGGTAAAAAATCAGAAAAAGAACTTTCTGTGATTTAATACACCACACTGTCAAGACGCCGTATAGTGAGCGCGCAAACCTAAACGCATGGTAATGTATGTGTACGTCAATGACAGAGATACTGAACCATACTCTAATCCTGCAACGCTTAAATTCAAAACGTTGCCGAAAGATTTCGCACTGTTTGTGACATTAAACAAAAACACCTAGCCAGCTAACCATGCTTGGGGGAATAGTACACGCCCGATTCACGCGGAATGTCTTTGAATGGAAAGAGGTAACAGCAGTTCTGTTGGTGAAGTCTGGTAGAGCTCATGTTTAAGTGCTTCTTTCAAACTATTTTCACCATAAAAGCAAACAATAACGGTAATTCAAACATGCGGGTCTGAATATACACGACGTGTTTTAGAATACGTGAGGTAAATCTAGACGCGAAGCTCCCGCTCGTTTTCGAAATTCCGCGGGATAAAGCAGAGGTTTTGTTTCGAAGACTAGAACGGCCTGGAAAGGAACTCGTTGGCTAGACTTTTGATGGATTCCCCAAACACGGTAAGGCCCGAGGACGCATTCTTTTCATGTTAGGCCCTGGAAGTATACTCACACAGCGGACCAAGATGAAAATGAAGCCCATGCATTCCCGTGTAAAAGAGTGACAGACTAAACTAGCACCACCATGTTGCAAGCATTCCCGAGCGTGCGTTTTCAAGGCAGGAAGCGCTTCAGTTCTGTCGTTATTTCTCGAGCAGGTGTCTCAATTGTGCCTTTTTTGTCCGTGCATTTTCTGAGTGTATTCCTACTCTGCAGTGCTAATTTCATGCCTGTAGCGAGCCGAACAGCTTGTGCACGTTTCCGAGTCCTGTTCATTTTACGCTGAACGTTTGTGATTCAAGTCTAATAGGTTATTATTTGGCCTCAGCTGCGGGGACACACCGCAGCATGTCTGAGCACTGGCCTGCGAAAGTTATAGGTAATTGCAGTAAACCTCGCACACAATTGGCTTATTACGAAACCTGCTTCATATTCGGGGCAGTGAAAAGCAACAATTTGAACAAAAACTGATGGCAGTTGGTATTAATTTATATCTTCAAAACTGATACCAAGAAACATTCCTCTTAGCCAATTACCTTGAAGAGGTGAGTAGTATGCCGCGAAGTTGAAGTTGTTTAATTAAGTGCTTGATTATGAGGATATTGCATCTGAAATAAAATATTAACATATTACGCAGCGAACGTCAACTTTCTTGTATATTCAGCAATACTTGTTCCTATACAAGAGCTTTGTCTGTTTTTCGAGATTGTGTATGTCTATTATATGCGAGAAATCTCATAATCCCAGAAAACACGGCAGTATTAAAAGCTGCCAGACAAAGCTTCTCGCACCAATCCCCCACACTTCCGGAGAGAGCAACGGTATTCAACGGCAAATACAAGCTCCGCAATGTGCGTAGTGCTATTTTCGTCCACTCAGTGTATCTGCTTCAACATTATTTTGTAAGTCAATAATTAGTGAGCCTTTCCATTGTACACTAAAACTTCGTGATATTCATAGTTGCGAGAAAAAAACTTTTGACGCTAAGCTGCAACTTTCGCTGGGAAAGCCAGTTAGATTTATTCCCTCAAATTAGGTTCGTATGGCAATAAATATGAGCATAGTCTTGCATTTTTATCTTTATTTCAATTTTTTGCACTGCCAACGCTTTCTTTTTGGCCGTCTTGGTGACGTCTTATGAACCCCAGACTTCTGAAAACAAATTCATTCGACTTCATTGCACACTGCGGTACAAGACAATACGCAATTTGAGAGCTCGTCACGCACAAAAATACAAACAACCAATAAGTAACACAAAGGTTGTTTTGCAGCAATCGGTGGGCGTGCGAGCCAAATTTTGCCGAGCTGAGTGAGCCGGGTTACTGAAAACAAAGCGTTTATTCACTGGAGATCGACAAGACCAATTACAGGTTGAAGCACGAACAGGGCAGTAAGAGAAAGTGAGAGATAAGACAAGGAGAGGGTATATGAAAAGAAAGAGAGTGGACTATGGAGACACCATGGAAGTCTTTGCAGAGATCCGGCAGTGGGAGGCTTTGCTTGCTTGCTCTATTCAGCAAAATCTCAAGTGCATTAAAAAGGAGCGTTCCGCTGAAATCGAACATGGCATCGTTGACCGTGCGTCTGTTTAGATGAACACGAAAATCAGTGACTTTTGTATGGGACACGCGAGGCTACGAAATACTTTTTTAACTTTTGGTGCTTTTAAATGCCACGCATTTTTTAGTGAACTTCCGCGACTTTCACAATATCTATCCATCTATTTGTCTATCTAGCCGCCTATGACTTTTAGCTCTCCTGGGCGTTTCGATAATGGTATCAATACCTGACTTAGTATGGCATAACATGACTGTATGAAGAACATATTTGACTAGTCAAATCATGAAAATCATTATATTTATGTCATGAATGTCATGATTTACATTTCACGGTTCTGCTGCTATTGCGGTGGTTTTGTTCACATGGCGTGTTTCAAAACTGGTATGGTATGGCATGATTGCATGGTGAACACAAGCGACAGACCCTAACATGAAAATCATGGCATGTGTGCCGTGTAACAACGTGACTACATGCCACGCTCATAATGCGGTCGCAGCCGTTTCGCTAGCATTACATATACCAAATTCAGTGTTACAGTACGCGAATGAATGACTAAGGTATGTGACTGGCGCAAACATGACAATCATGACATGCGTGTCATGTAACAACATGACTACATTCCACGCTCGTGATGCGTTGAGGGCCGTTTCGTTAGCTTCACTTTTGGTATAATGGGACGTGAATGGATTACGAAGGCATGATACTGGTGCAAACATGATAAGCATGAGACGCGTGTCATGTAAAAATATGCCAAGATGCTACGCTCATGTTACGCTCGCAGCCATTTCGCTGGCTTCACGTGTACCAAACTCGGTATTACGTGACGCGAACGGACGACAGAGGTAAATGACACATCCAAACATGATTACCATGGCATGTGTGTCACGTCAGAACATGACTACATGCCACACTGATGATGCGCTCACGGCTGTTTCGCTAGTTTCACATATGCCAAATTTAGTATTAAGTGACGCCAATGGATCACGAAGGTATGTGACCTTTGGAAACATGATAATAATGAGATGAGTGCCATGTGAGAACATGAATACATGCCACAGTCAAGGCGCCAATACATTCAGACGTGACGCGGTGCGCGTGCTTGTCGGCATTCATTTCGTCGCGTAGAGTCGGCGTCGCCACGCCAGGCGCCTGTCCTGCGATATTCGCAACTTTCACCGATGGTGGCGTCGCCATGCCGCATCCGTCGCAACTGTCGTTTTGGGGATGTCCACGCTGCCTGCCCTTGCCATCGTTCAGTCGGCCTCACTTTGGCGGCTCGCTGGTGTTTTACATGTTGTCGCTGGCGATTTCTACTGCGGTTAATGTCAATTCCGACAGTTACTGTGAGTCGTAGTAGCCAATATTTATTATTTATTGTTTGCCTGCTGAGCTGGAAGCAGCACAAAATTTGTTGTAAACCGCTGTGCAGACGCCATGCAGTCAAAGGTGAGGTTTCCTGCTTTGCACGAGCACGGCCGCTCGGTCTTCCCCAGCCAAGGCACGAGCAGCGTTGTCGCAGCTGTACACCGCAGCAGACGATGTGCCCGGCGTTCGAAACATGTTTTCCTTCAATATACGCCGCAAACACGTTTCTCGAGACGCAGCGTGGGTTATAATAAAAGCTAGAGTCAATGACCTTCTCAGCAAAGCATCGAAAACACGGTGGCTGCAGCCGAAAATAATACACAAGTGGAAATGACGGGCACACCGGTGTCGGCTGCCGGCGCGCCGGCAGCACGATCCCCCAAACGACAGCCATGTTGGGCTTGCACGAGCGCCCTCTCTAGGTGGTTAAAGTTGCGAATACCCGCAGGCGCGCGCCGCTCTGTGTTGCTTTGACGCATGCGCGTTTCAGCACGTTCGGCGTCCTTGCCCCTCGAAAAGAGGGAGACGCAGTGTTCTCTGGGTAACGCATCAGCGCGAAATGCAGAATGTCGCATTTCGCAGCGGTTGCCGTCGGGCCGCACCGACGGATCATGGTCGCGCCTGGCGTGAAACAGTAGAGTGCCCGCGTTTTGCTAACGTAGCGTCGCTGTGCCAAGCGTGCGCGTGCGTCAATGCTACATTGGAGTACATTGGGCCCATCATGATGAGTTCGCGGCCGTTTCGCTAGCTCCCCATATACCAAATTTGGTTTCACGTGACGTGAATGAATGACGAAAGATATGACTGGCGCAAACATGATAATCCTGACACGTGTGTCATGTAAGAACATGACAGCATACCACGCTCACAGCGTGCTCGCAGCCGTTTCACTAGCTCCGTATATGCTAAATTTGGTATCATGTGACGTGAATAGGTCGCGAAGGTAAACGACACATCCAAACATAATAATCATGACACGGAAGTCAAGGACGGCATCATTTACCTCCACCTCGTAATGTTGTGCTGATTTTAAAGTGACATATCCATATTTCTCATTCGTGCTTCGCATATCATGGAATCCCATTGTACAAGGGATCTGCCAATTTTCTTTTTAGTTTTTTTTTCTCAGGAAATTGGTCAGGCAGATGAAGAGTGGTGATCAGTTACTAAGTTAAAAAAATGGCAGATCCCACGTACTGTGGTAATCGATGATATGCGAAGCACGAATGAGAAATGTTGATATGTCACTTTAAAGTCAGCGCGAAGTTACGAGGTGGAGGTAAATGATGCCGTACATGACTTCCGTGTCATGATTATCAAGACTTGATGTGTCGTTTACCTTCGCAATCTATTCACGTCACGCGATACCAAAATTATTATATGTTGATCTAGCGAAACTGCCACGAGAACGCTATGAGCGTGGTATGTTGTCATGTTCTTGCATCACACGCGTATTAGGATTATCATGTGTGCACCACTCATATACTTCGTCATCTATTGACGTCACGTAACACCAAATTTGTAAATGTGGAGCCAGCAAAACAGCCGCGAGCGCATCATGAGTAGCCCAATACACTCCAATGTAGCATTGACGCGCGCGCACGCTTGGCACAGGGACGCTACGTTAGCGCAATGCGAGCACTCTATTGTCTGACGCCAGGCGCGAGCAGCGTCCATCGGCGCGGCCCGACGGCAATCGGCGCGAAATGCGACATGATACATTTGGCGCCGTTGCGTTACCTAGACAACACTGCTTCTGCCTCTTTTCGTGACGGAGGGATGCCGGACGCACTCAAACGTGCATGCATCAAAACAAAGCAACGCGGCGCGCGCCTGCGAGTCGAAATCAACGCCGTCGAGCACTCGCACGAAATCGCGACGAAATCAACGCCGTCGAGCACTCGCACCGCGTAACGTCGCCATGTATTGGCGCATTGACTGTGGCATGTAGTCATGTTCTAACATGACACACATCTCATAATTATGAAGTTTGCACCAGTTACACACCTTTGTCATTCATTGGAGTCAGGTAAAATCAAATTTGGCATGTGAAGCTAGTGAAACGGCAGCGAGCGCATCATCAGTGTGGCATGTAGTTATGTTGTTTCATGACAAGCATGTCATGATTATCATGCTTGGATATGCCATTTACCTATGTCGTCAGTTTGCGCGTCGGGTAATACCAAGCTTGGTAGATGTGAAGCTACTGAAACGGCCGCCGCGAGCGCATCATGAGCGTAGAATGTAGTCATGTTGCTACATGACACGCATCTGATGTTTATCATGCTTGCGCCAGTATCATACCTTCGTCACCCTACTACGTCCCATAACACCAAATTTGGTATAAGTGAAGCTAGCAAAGCGGCCGCCAGCGCATCATGAGCGTGGCATGTAGTCATGTTGTTCTATGACATGCATCTCATGATTATAATGTTCGCCCCAGTCACATACCTTCGTCATTCATCCACGTACTGTAATACCAAATTTAGTATATGTGACGCTAGCGAAACGACCTTGAGCTCATCATGAGTGTGGCTTGTAGACATGCTGTTACATAACGCGCATGTCGTGATTTTCATGGTAGGGTCTGTCGCTTCGTTACGTCTTGCAATAATGCCTTACCATACCAGTTTTGCAATATGCTATGTGATCGAAACCACCGCAAGAGCTGCAGGACCACGAAATCTAAATCATAACATTCATGACATACATATCACGATTTTGATCTTATGACTAGTCAGATACGTTCTTCATAAAGTATTGTTTTGCCGTACCAAGTTTTGTATCGATACCACTATTGCAACAGCCAGGAGAGCTAAAAGTCGTAGGCGGCTAGATAGATAGATACATAGATAGAGACGCTCTAAGTCGCCAAAGTTCGCTAAGAAATGGTTCGCATTCAAAAAGAATAGAATTTGGCAGATCGCACGCTTTGTGAGAATCGGTTTTATGCCGAACACTCATGCGTCTTTTAAGTGCGAAGCATTTCTTCGTCAACTTGCGAGACTTTGAGCGTATCTATCTATCTATCTATCTATCTATCTATCTATCTATCTATCTATCTATCTATCTATCTATCTATCTATCTATCTATCTATCTATCTATCAAGCCGCTTACATTTGGGTGCTCTCGTGGTCACCCCCTTAAGTTGGCATGATCCAAAATTTGCACGGGAGAATAAGATGATTTGACGAATATGACACGCAGGTCAAGACATGAATAATGCTACAATATTGTCACGTACGTCGTTAAACAGTTCCCGCCTGACAGTGCCACACACACACGGGCGGGTGTGTGCCGCTGGTATGCGTGTATGTGCCACAGGTAATTGACACTTAGTATTCACCCAGGAACGACGAGAACGCACAAGTGCAGTTTAAGCGCTAGCGTTAAGAAACACCAGACATCAATAGCGTCGACCCAACGAATGAAAGGAATAAATGTCAAAGCCCCAGCTTCAATTGAATCCAAGCATTTTGCGTGGCAATGAAGCATTTTACCACAGCGCTACGCCAGGTCTCGAAACTACTTTTCAAATAAATGCCAATCTCCTTGAAACGTCAATAGTGGTTGCAGGGCTGCCTACCCAATTTTAAAAACATTACATATGTACTCCTTTGATAGACTCATCACGTCGGGTTACGCCAATTGTGGTTAGTTGCCATGCGCTGAAGTTGATTTATGAAGCAGTGTCCAAGGTTAGCACCCTCGCAAGCATCAGCGCTTCAAATCAGCTTCTGGCGTTGCTAATACGCATATTTCAGTTGCCATCGTTGCGCAAGCGCAAACAACTGGTTCTTTAAACATCGGCACCTCTTCAAAGTACGTTTGTGCGTGGAACAGTTGTACGTATAACTAGTGTTATTTCATGACGAGATGCTCAATTAAACATTGGCCACGTATCTGCATGTTACACTGCAAATGCGTCGATAGACGATAGCCTTGCGCCAGGAGAGAGTGAACAAAAAGTTTATTTGATGTTCTGCGCAAGAAAAACCGTCAATGGTATTCTGGAGGCACTGTGTTAGAGTGCCTCGAGAGTGCAGCGGAGGCGAACGAGCGCATCAAGTCACGTCACACGTGAGACATGAGCACTAACTGGCAGTTAACCGGTAAAACGGGGCGCGCCCGTCTCAGAGGTGATAAGGTGTAGAATGCAAGGCGACGGTAGGTGCTACCACCGTGTCGTCTTAGGAAAGCGTTGGAAATACTTGCGGTTTTGTGCAAGCGTTGCATGGCCAGCGCAGCGTTAGAGAAGCCAAGATCCCCAAAATACTTATGTAAGCCTTTTCAAGTAAAAACGTACACATACTTAATATTGAAATGTTGTTATGGTGCCTCAGATATGCGCAATAATTGCTTTTTAATTGACAATCGCACAAGTATGAACGCTGAACCTTGAGCAATATTGGTGGGTGCTGCGGGTAGCCTCAGTCGTTTTGAGTATCGTTTGGTCACTTTAGTGCCGTGTAAAAAACCGTTAGAAGTGGACAAACAGACAATTGTACAGACAGACAGAGAGACCAAAACTTTGGCTTCGAAGGTTCCCAAAAAAGACTATCGTCTTAAAAAAATTGCAACACGGTCACCTTCCCGCCGCAAACGTTAAAGAACCCCAGGTGGTCGAAATTTCCGGAGCTCTCCACTACGGCGTCTCTCATATACTTATGGTGGTTTTGCGACGTTAAACCCCACATACCAATCAATCAAATCCCGCCGCAAGCTTCGCATAACGTCGATTCCCAGGTACGTGGGATCTGCCTAACTTTTTTGCTTTTAGTCTATCTTTACGAGATGAATCGAGGTATTTGTTCAAGTGTAGTAGATGCAAATGGTGGACTTAACAGGCATGTGACAACACTGGCACTTGGAGGGTATCATTTATTATCTGGCGCACCGTGAGCACACTCGTTAGAGCACATTAATCGGTATTGCCGAAAAGAACTGCACTTCGTGATGCACCGCTTGAATAACAATTGCTGAACAACAGCAATGCTAATCTAGTATTGCTTAAGGTGTTATCAAAGTGGAGGAAATAGAGGATCCTCAGACATGATGATGATGTTGCGCATTGTTTTCAGGAGCACACATTAAATTTGAAGCATTTCTTAGAGAAGGTCGGTGACATTGACCGTATCTATCTATCTATCTATCTATCTATCTATCTATCTATCTATCTATCTATCTATCTATCTATCTACCCACCCCCCCGCGGTGGTATATAGTAGCTAAGGTACTCGGCTGCTGACCCGTAGGTCACGGGTTCGAATTCCGGCTGTGGCAGCTGCATTTCCGACGGAGGCGGAAATGTTGTAGGCCCGTGTGCTCAGATTTGGGTGCACGTTAAAGAACCCATGATGGTCGAAATTTCCGGAGCCCTCCGCTACGGCGTCTCTCATAATCATATGGGGGTTTTTGGACGTTAAACCCCACATATCAATCATGGTCTGCTTGCGGAAGGTTCGCTAGCATGATATATAGCTTAGCAGGCGTCGCGTGACGTCACCTTGCTGCTAACTTAAAATACAGGTTTTAACCTAGGAATCCCGACATGCATGTCATGAACGATATGATTTGTTCATACCGCTGATGGTGCGCTTGCGGCCGGTTCGCTAGCTCTATGTACAACGTATAAGCCTACGGCTTCTGTTGCTGGTATTGTAAACGTCAGTGGTGCCGTCGTCACGCGACTATAAATTATATATTTGCATTTCATTTGGATACGTGAGTGCGCATAACAATTTTACTTGTGCTTACTGTGTACTATGTCTGTCGGCCTGATAACGTTGAGCTGATTTTAAAGTGACATATCAACCTTCCTGCTTCGCGCTTCGCATATCCTTGATTCCCACTGTTCGTATAGAGTCTGCCTATTCTTACAGCGAAAGCTGTTATGAGATCAAAACACGGGGCACGCGTGGCGTTGTAGCGGTCCGGCGCCGCCGGTGTCCGTAACAACTATCGCGAAATAAGAAAAAAAACTACTACCAAACGCAGTGTACCTCGGAAACGGTTCCGCTGCGTGCCAGCCGAGTATTCTGCCACTGAGCCACGCCGGTGCTTGGGACTTGTTTGCAAACTTGCCGTTGGCAAGGTTGATGTCGGGAAAAAATTCAAATTATTATGAGAAAAGTTTTGATTTCGGGAAATGAATCGCGCTAATATAAGTAATAAAGCATTATAGAACAGCAAAAGAACAACAAGGGATCTAATAATGAGATTAGCGTAACGAGTGGGTCGTCAATTTCTACAACCCATTACGAAAGCTTTTGTTCAGCTATTTACTGTGGGCGCATACCCGCTCCAGGCATAATTTCTCATTGTCGGCAGCCACAGCAAGAACAATTGGCCCGAAATTCCTTGCAAGTTATTAGCGGATACCACACTAAGAAGGGTGAAAAAAATCGCATTGCCCATGCCATCCTACTACCCACAAATTATTAATATTATTGACGTATAGGGTTCCCAGCAAGTAAGTTTACCGCAGTCACCCAATGAGTGTTTAAAAAAGGCTCTGAAAGGCGCCTCTTCTAGCTATCGCTTTGACTGTGCTGTGCCTTTCTTGCAGGCCTGGTTTTTTTAGTGTTTATTTCTATGTTAAAAGTTCCGTAGCATGACCACAACCACGATTGAAGTTGCACTGAAGTTACACCTTCTTGAGAGGTATTTTCCAAAGCAGTTCCTGGACCTGGCACATCTGTGTTGTAGAATACATGAGTGGCCGGTAGAATGCCTGGATTCAATTCCTGATGATATCGTAATTTTCATCACCTTTGCATATATTGCCAAAAGGCAGTAGTGGGATTGGGGCATAAAGCGGTAGAGGGTCCCTGCCTGAAAGAAAAGACTACGAAGTGGATAAAGACTGGTCCCAGCCCGCCAGTGTGTCAGGCATTGTCGTCGCGTGTAATCGTCGTAAATATCTGCAAATATACGTTTCCTTGTAATATTATTGGTGGATTTGCCGGGTACGCCTACCTGGCTTTCCCGACAAACCACCACGGAACTTCGAAGTGGTCGCCACCTTCATTTTTCTGCGATGGCTCAAGAGGCCCACCCACAAGAGCAACAGCTGCCGCAACAGCAGCCGCAGCAGCAGCCGCAGCAGCAGCCGCAGCAGCAGCAGCAGCAGCAGCTGCCTCCTCTGATTCTCCTGCCTCCACGAGACCCCGGAACCTTCTCGGGCACAGGCAAGGACAAGGTGAATGTTGAAGATTAGGTCGCATTGTATGAGCGCGTGAGCGAATACTATAGGTGGGACCCTACGTTGATGCTGGCCAACGTTGTATTTTACTTGCGGGAAACGGCGCTCACCTGGTATGAGACGCATGAGTCGGAGTTGACCAGCTGGGACGTTTGCAAACTGAAGCTTGTCGAGTTGTTCAGCAGGCCATTTGGGCGACAGCAGGCCGCGAGGAAAGACCTGGAATGTCGCGTGCAGACATCGACAGAATCATATGTATCTTACATACAGGACTTATTGGGCCTCTGTCGAAAGGTGGAGAAGAACATGAGCGAAACTGACAAAATCACTCACATATTAAAGGCAATTGCCGATGACGCCTTCAATCTGTTGATCGTTAAAGATTGCGCCACTGTCGACGCGGTTGTAAAGGAATGTCAGCGCTTCGAGCATGCCAAAAACCGTCGCATAACCCGCCAGTTCACGCGTCTGCCTAATACTGCTGTCACTTCGACCTGCGAAGACAGCCCCAAGTTCACGCAAGCTACATCGTCCGAAAATGTCACCCGAATCGTTCGCCGTGAACTCGAAGCAATGGCTCCTGCAGCCATCGCCTCCGACGGTCCTCAAGACAACGTATCCACCGTCTCTCTCATCCAAGCCGTCGTTCGCAAGAAATAGCAAATCTCTGCATCGCACCTGTTTGCGCTGTTCGCACTATCGAGAGCTCGGCTTCTGTTAACCAGATTCTGGTGTACCATTCACACTACCCTTCCCGCTACCGGAACCCTGCTGAATGGAGAACGTCGGATGATAGACCGATCTGCTTTGACTGCTCTCGCGCCAGCCACATTGCACGCTACTGTCGCAATCGTTGGACATCCAATTCATCTTGGAACACTGGGACATGGCGTCGCTTTGAAGGCGATTCTCGCCGCTTTTCTACTCCGTACGATCCACAGCCTGATCCTACTAACGTTCAGGGCCGAAGGTTCAGCCGGTCACCATCACCCCAAGGCCGGCGATCTCTCTCGCCGATGATTTCTCGATCCAGGTCCCCTGCACGACCTGGGCCCTCAACCTCGGGAAACTAGACCATGCAGCTCCCGGAGGTGACGCTGCATTAACGACCCGTTCTGCAAATCTTTTGTTGGCGATTCCTACCCGCCGCAATATTTTGGACCTTTTGGTGGATGACGTTACCGTTACAGCCCTCATAGACACTGGCGCACAAATTTCAGTCATGAGCGCTGCTCTCTGTATTAAACTGCGAAAAATGATCAGGCCTCCCATTAAGTGTGCAGTAATGCTTGCCGAATGTAGCACATCTATCGTTCTCGGCATGTGCACCTCTCGCGTGTGTATTGCTGGGCGCCAGACCGTCGTATTGTTCACCGTGCCTGAGCAGTGCCCACATGACGTGATTCTTGGTCTCGACTTTTTCTCTGCGCACTCAGCCCTTATCGACTGCTCGACGGGTCTTCAGTTGGAACTGCCTTTTGACGCCGCTGTTTCCCGTGATGCTCAAAGTCGCCTTTGTGCCACCGAGTTCCTGCATCTTCCGCCGCAAGCCGCGACGTACGTGCAACTCGTGTGTGATACGCCTGTGCGCGATGGTGAATATGTCGTTTCACCTATTACCGACGTTGTGCCCTAGGTGGGCCACCTAAAGCACTCCATTGCTGTCCCGCACACCGTGGTGAGAGTACGCCACAACCAGACCCATCTGTCTCTTTTGAACTTTGGTTTCTCCACGCACGTGCTGCCTGCTGGTATTAAACTATGCGTCATGTCGTCGTTGCAAGAGTGTGATATTCCTGAACTGTCGGCTCAGCAACCTACTTCGCACGTCAACTTGCTCACTGTGCCCAACCTGTCAAGCATTGACATTGCCAAAATGATAGCGCCACATCTTTCGCCCTCCGAAGCACAAGACCTCCACCGTCTGTTGACATCCTATGCGGACATATTCGATATTGACAACCGCCCTTTAGGCCAGACATCAGTTGTGACCCATCACATCAACACCGGCGATGCCAACCAATTCATTGCCGCCCTTACCGCGTCTCCGCTGCCGAACGCTCTGTCATCCAGAAAGAGGTCGAGAAAATGCTCGCCAAAATCGTCGTCGAACACTCATCTAGTCCGTGGGCATCCCCGGTCGTGCTTGTCAAGAAGAAGGACAACACATGGCGGTTTTGCGTCGACTATAGACATCTCAACAAAGTCACTAAGAAGGACGTTTACCCCTTACCAAGAATAGACGACGCCCTTGACTGCTTTCATGGCGCAAAGTTTTTCTCGTCCATGTACCTTCGATTTGGTTATTGGCAGATCGCTGTTGACCCACGGGACCGAGAAAGAACAGCATTTGTAACCCCCGATGGGTTATACCAATGTAAAGTAATGAAGTTTGGGCTTTGTAATGCGCCGGCCACCTTTGAGCGCATGATGGATTCCCTTCTGCGCGGCTTCAAATGGTCCACTTGCTTATGCTACTTTGATGATTAATTGTTTTTTCACCGACGTTTGCAAGCCATCTTGAGCGACTGTCCAGTTTTATCCAAGTATTCCGCAACGCTGGTCTCCAGCTGAACTCCTCCAAATGCCGTTTCGGCTGTCGCGAAATAACTGTACTTGGTCACCTCGTTAACGCATCTGGGGTACAGCCCGATCCGGACAAAATTCGCGCAGTGACTCAATTTCCCGTGCTCTTTTCTCCTAAGGATGTCCGGAGCTTCCTTGTTTGTGCTCCTATTTTCGCCGCTTCATCCGGAATTTCGCCGATATTGCGCGTCCTCTCACCGAGCTTCTTAAAAAAGACGTCCCATTTACTTGGAATTCGCCTCAAAGTGCTGAATTTTCGGCGCTGATTGCAGTCCTCACGACTACGCCAATATTAGCCCACTTCGATCAGGCTTCCCCGACAGAAGTCCGTACGGACGCGAGTGGCCACGGAATTGGTGCTGTTTCATTTTATTTATTTATTTATTTATTTATTTATTTATTTATTTATTTATTTATTTATTTATTTATTTACAAGTACTGCTGTCCCATGCCTGGGACATTGCAGGAGCGGGTACAGAAAAATCAACAAAAACACAGAAACAAACAATAGTGCGCACAAATTTATGTGACTAACACATAAAATTTTTCCCGAACTCTACAGTGTTCAGTCTACGCAATGCACCATCAAGCTTGTTCCAAACTTCCACCATACGCGGAAAAAAAGAGAATTTGAAACAATCCAAACGAGACCTGAAGGGTACAAGGCTCAAAGCGTCTGTACTACGTGTTGTACGCGCTGGTATATCAGCGAAAGATAAGGGCGCGTGAACGCGGGTCATTTTGTGTACAATCTTGTGCAACAAGATAATACTCTCACGTGTACGGCGGTGTTCCAGTGAATTCCAGTTTTAGCTCAGCGTCAGCATGGACGTGACTTGGTCATCGCCCACGCCAGCCGCCTTTTCTCCCCTGCCGAGAGGAACTATTCCATCACCGAAAGAGAGTGTCTTGCTCTTGTTTGGGCTGTCGCTATATTTCGCCCGTACCTCTTCGGCCGCAGTTTTACTGTTGTAACTGATCATCATGCACTCTGCTGGCTTTCCTCGCTCAAGGATCCCACGGGACGTCTCAGTCGTTGGTCTCTCCGCCTCCAAGAATGCACCTTCTCGGTCGTGTATAAATCTGGTCACCTTCATCAAGACGCCGACTGCCTGTCACGGTATCCAGTGGATCCACCAGACGCCACAGAGAGCTACGGAGGCTTGCGTCTTATCAATATCAGACTTTCTTGATATCGCTTCTGAGCAACGCCGCGACCCGGATTTACTTCCCATCATAGAAAGCCTGAGTTCCGCTACTCCACCCACTTCTCTGAACTTGTATTTCCTTCATGAAGGTGTTCTCTACCGCCACAACATGCGCCCTAATGGTACTGACCGCCTTCTCGTCGTGCCTTCCCATTTGCGTGTAGATGTTCTCCGACAGCTTCACGACGACCTGACACTGGTCACCTGGGAGTCACCCGCACTTATGATCGCGTCCGGCGCCGTTTTTTCTGGCCACGCCTTTATCGTTCTGTGCAAAAGTATGTCGCCAGCTGCGACCTTTGTCAACGCCGAAAACGACCAACATCGCTTCCAGCTGGCCTTCTTAACCCTATTGAGATCCCTGCTGAACCATTCTACCGCGTAGGGCTCGACCTTCTCGGGCCATTTCCCACTTCTGCATCCGAGAACAAATGGGTTGCCTTGGCGACCGACTACGCGACACGTTACGCGATCACCCGCGCTCTTCCAACCAGCTGCGCTACCGATGTCGCCGACTTTCTACTGCATGACAACATATTGCATCACGGTGCTCCTCGACAGCTCGTTACTGACCAAGGCCGATACTTTTTATCTCGCGTCGCCCAGGATATCGTACGTTCCTGTTCCACGAACCACAAGTTCACAACGGCCTACCATCCACAAACTAAAGGACTTACAGAGCGCCTAAATCGCACTATCACGGACATGTTGTCAATGTATGCTTCTCCAGACCACCGTGACTGGGACGCAACGTCACCCTACGTCACCTTCGCTTTCAACTCCTCCAGACATGACACCACAGGCTATTCCCCGTTCTACCTTCTTTATGGACGGGAACCCTCTCTGCCTCTGGATACACTCCTTCCCGCTGGTTCAAGCTCCCCTGTCACATACGTCCGCGATGCCATAGAGCGAGCCGACGCAGCACGACAGATTGCCCGAGAACGACTCATACTTTCTCAAGCCTCTCAGAAAGATCGATATGATCGTCACCACCGCGAAGTTTCGTATGCACCAGGTTCTCTCGTACTCTTGTGGACCCCATGTCGTCACATCGGCCTCTCAGAAAAACTTTTATTTCGCTATGACGGACCATACAAAGTCCTGCGCAAGATCACCAACCTCACCTACGAGATACAGCGAGTCGTCGACGAAGCGCGCTCAATGCCACCACCATCCACTGTTGTGCACGTCGTAAGACTGAAGCCTTATGTGTCACCCAACACTCCCCTTTCGTGACAAGCGCCGGCTCGGCGATTTAACGCCGCGGGTTAGTGCCACAAGGCAGTAGTGGGATTGGGGCATAAAGCGGTAGAGGGTCCCCGTCTGAAAGAAAAGACTACGAAGTGGATAGAGACTGGTCCCAGCCCGCCAGTGTGCCAGGCATTGTCGTCGCGTGTAATCGTCGTAAATATCTGCAAATATACGTTTCCTTGTAAGAGTCAACCCTACCAATGTCGGTTCTTATTGTTCTCACATATAAATTTCAAATGCCTCTTTTTGCCGTTACTCGATATATATAAGCTGGGAATTATTCGTGTCGCATGCCCGTGTACCGTGTCCCCTGCAGTAAATGGGTGTGTTACTTGTATCTGTAAAAAATGGCTGATGACGTCCAGAGTAGGAAATTCACGTTATTTATGACATTGACAAAGGACGTATTTGTGAAATCGGGTTGCCATCTTATTCAAATTTCAGTCAACATTAATTAAAGGAGGTAGTCACGAGAGTATTCCGAGTAGGCGGCTAGATAGATAGATAGATAGATAGATAGATAGATAGATAGATAGATGGATGGATGGATAGATAGATAGATAGATAGATAGACAGACAGATAGATAGATAGATAGATAGATAGATAGATAGATAGATAGATAGATAGATAGAGAAATAAATAGATAAATAGATAGATAGATAGATAGATAGATAGATAGATAGATAGATAGATAGATAGATACCAAGATTTCCTGCCGTAGGCAAAGAAATGCTTCACAATTAAAATTAAAACAAACATTAGGGCCAAGGTAGTCTGGAAGCTTGTGACCATGGACAATACACTGTTTCGCCCCATATAAAAAATTTGACGGGCTATTTGTATTGACGCCGTATTTCCTTGCGTATCACAGCCCGCGGGGAACTCCGCCTCCGAAACAACAAACCATGAAAAAAATGTATCAGAAAAGATAGCGTACTCATGAAGTGAACGACGGCGAGAAGGTGAAGCTCCGGGGGACTATCAGCACCCATTCCATGCAAAGACGTGATAACATTTGTGTACAGTATATAAAAAGGTGCTCATTATTCAAAATGCACAAATGATATTCCGATGTTCATACAGATATTTACGTGAAAGGCCATTTGAATATTCATGTGCTTATTTATTTGGATAGCCGTGTGGATATCCATACGGCTAAGGATATCCATAGCATGCTACGACGACGGGCATGGGACAGAGCTCCTTCCTCAGAAGCTTCGCCCCTTAACGGCGTATTGTCTTGAAGGCATCTTCTTAGCATTATTTTTATGTACGTTCGTAAAGCCAACTTCTGCCCCAAAATTCACAAGGCAAATACGATAGTTTCGTTACAAGTTTTTAATTTCGATTGCCCAATAGGTCTAATTCTCGTTCAATCGAGAGTTTTATACAAGCAGGTTGGTTGTAGCAGTTCATTTGTCCTCTTTATGTATAGAGAGGATACCTAGATAACTTCTAAATTTATTGCAGTATTAAAGAATCGCAGATCTTCAGCATCTGATACAAACATTTGCCTGCGTTCACACTAATATTTGAACCACAGCATTTGTCTGAAACTGTGCTACGCACGCTGAAGCTTTCTGACGTCAAGGTATTCAATGGATTCGTAATTAAACTGCACTCAGCATATAATGGAGCGCCATTTTGCATCGACAAAGAAACGTTCATAACGCAAAGAAGATCGCAAAGTGCTTCTTCAAATATCTTCAGCGCAAAGCCACAATAAGCTCGTTTGCATTAGTGCGCCTGTCTCACCGAGATACAGACAGAGTCGGCAAATGCAACCATTCAGCGGGTTTTGAATGCGCGCAGCAGCGTCAGATGCAATTGTCGCCCATCGCACAATTTTTGAAAGACTTCCGACTTCAGGTAGTTTCGCAAGATTTCAGACGAAAAATTTTCGTTTTTGAAGCAATTGTTTCAAGAATAATAAATGAAGTGACGTGCATTTTGTCTCCCGCCTGGAAGATGCCGTCTCGTGGTTCTTAATTAAACAGCGCACTCTGGTAGAAAAATTTTGTTTTGCAATTTGAGCGCGCGCACAGCAGATCATGCATGTCGCGCCGATGAAGCTGAAGCCTACTCTAAATTATAGTTTCCCTCATTATGGCGAAATAATAACTGCCCTTCAGGCTCTAAAGAGTGATTGTAGGCTGCTCAGTTGAACATAACACATCTGGTGGTGTACCCTTTTCTATCTCCGTCTTTCACGCAGCTGCCCTAATATAGTCGGCTGGCCTCAAACGCCAGCGTCACTCAAATTATATGCCCGTACACAGTTAACTCAAAGATTTTGATATGACTTGTAATGCCTGTCTTGAAATTGAGCAATGTGTCATAACCAGCTCTTTGCTAAATATTTCGAAAACATGCATTTTGACAATGCGTGAATCTGGCTGTAATTGTGGTAGATATGAACTGCTTGTACATATGCTTTTTTTCGGGGTGAAGCTCCTAAACCTGTAGGTCTGTCTATTTCTTGTATATATCACGTGGTACGCTACCACCTAGTTCTTTGATTCACTCAAGGGGTGGCGCAAATGCCAGTGACGTCACGATGACGTCACTCGCACCGTGAAAACTTGACAGCATATCCATGGAGCGAATTATGGTGAGTGGGAGAAGTGTACATCCGTACTGTGCACACTCCAGCGTGATAGGAGCGGAGGGCTTACTGGTGGCAATGAGCATTACTGGTGGCAATGGGCATCTTGGGGGAACTATCGTGTTTTTAGCATTACCAGCGGGGTCGTCACGACGCGGCGACAGGATTACCAGCGGATCGTCACGACGTGGGAGCACGGGCCCCAACTCCCAGGCGTGCTTAACACCGCGGAGCCTTGGGCTTTCACCGGAACGATTCTGTTATAGTTACTGGCCACACAAAGGTTACCGTCCTATTTGAGTTCATCGTCGTTTTTGAGTTTTTTGTTGCAGGACCAAAACTTCACTGTGGAGCTTGCGCGAACTTTTATTCGCATCGAACATGACCAAAGACACTTGAAGCTCCCGTGAGTGGGAAAACGTGTTAATCGTGCATGTAGGCATGCCTGTTTTGATTCCAGGAACACTTGTCGCAGGATAGGCTTCTTAGATCCTCAATGCGCTTCAGAGTACATATCTTTGTGGCGAGAGGTAGATCTGTCTAGTTATTATTTAGCTACGACGAGTGCCTTCTTACTGTTCGATGATTCGGAGCTCCTCTACGTCTCTAGGAGATGAGAAAACCAGCGGAACTCAAAGAAAATGCATGAACATGTTTCCCTCAAAAGCTACAAAGCTGAAATCAATTCGTGTGTGGAAGTGGGCAGTTGATGTGGCTACCACACTATGACGGCTTTTAAATTTCCAACATATTTTTTGCTTATTGTTCTTGATGTGAACGTCTTTATACCTACTCGCCATCGTTGTCGTGCGAATTCAAATATATGAAACCGTGGTCAGAAAGAATGCCTGCCACACTACTGTTAGTAGTACTTTTTTTTGCGGAAGTATGGGATGATGGGCCAAGGTACCATAATTACTATGTAGTTGGAAGAGACGCCGGAGGGGACTGCTTCGGAATTATCGACCACCTGCGGTTTGTTGAATTGTACCTAAATCTATGCACACGGTCCTAAAGCATTGACGTATCCCACGAAAATCCGCCGCCTTGGCGGAGATTTCATTCTACGACCTGTAGGCAACCTAATTTCTATAGCACCGTAACGTCTTACGAGAGTATTTGTCTTTACACTCGAGTACTATAGATCTTGCTATTGTTACACCTTTTTTAGTAACTCGCAACATTGTACACAAACCACAAACTCCATCTTTCAAGTGTATATATATATATATATATATATGAAAGTAGATGCGCTTTCACATAACAACTGTTTATTGTGCCGACGTTTCGACGTTCCCGTCTTTTTCAAGGCATTATGCCTTGAAAAAGACGGGGTTCCCGTTGAAACGTCGGCACAATAAACAGTTGTTATGTGAAAGCGCATCTACTTTCATATTTATAACCTTGCGGCAACCAAAGTTATTCTTCTATATATATATAACTATATATATATATATATATATATATATATATATACATATATATATATATATATATATATATATATATATATATATATATATATATATATATATATATATATATATATATAAACAGAGAGAGACAGAAATGATCGAATAAAACGAAAACTATAGGACGGTTCTTTGACAATGGCGTAACTGTTGCCTGTGCGTTGAATTCATTTTGGAGTACAAAGTTTTAAGATAATGCTTTATTTAGACAGCCTATTATTTTCGCACTGATTCTCGACCCCTTTAAAGCCCCACAGAAATGCTTCTTCTTCATTTTTATAATTTCAAAATAGTGTTCATAAAAACATTATTAAGCCGTACATTTCACCATGAGTAGCAGTACCACGTAATTGTACTGGCGCTCGCAGTAGTTTGTGCGATGTGCTTAGATTTTCTGAAGTGATAGGCTGTTTCAGCTGTCTTATACATACAAATACGTACAGAGAAGACAATCAAAAAAGCAGTGATATAAACGAGTTGGCGTAGGCAAAGTGAGACCCTTTCGAGATATTGGCAGTGGTAAAGCTTCCTCTAGGGCGAGTTGGTTCGTTGTACGAGGAGGCAATAACACCCTGAACACACACCTACAAGAGAGCATTTGTGTGTCCATGTCCTCTCCCTTGTGGGTACGTATTCATGCCGGTACTTCCTCTTTCTACGATATTTGCACGTTTACGGCTTGCAGGAGCCTTGCAGAGAGAAGCTGTGGGCAACTGTGGGCGCAGGTTAGCCAGATGAGGACAGAGGACGTTCGAGGACAACGAGAGACTTTTATATACACGAACACGGACAAAGGGATACACACAACATAAACTCACACATATATACACGCGTTCACGGTCCTACGCGAAAGGGAGTTAATGTTCTTGTTCGTCCACTCACATTCTACTCTTGGGGCGTGAACGTTGCGCTTGACCTTGAGCTCTCTGGTAGTCAGGAGGCGGTGTGCCTTGTGCTTGCGGAGTTCGTACCGAGGCGGGGCCCGGTCTAGAAGATAACCGCCAGGGGCATCCCAGTACGGTGGTCAACGCCTGGGCTTGCCTGTACACCACCGAGAACAGCGTACCGCCCGTCTGCCGCGAACAGACCTGGGACAGCGTCTCGCTCCGAGACCAGAACAGCAGCTGGCCGTGACGAACGCCGCTTCAGACCAACGTGGGGGCGAGGTGGGGCAATGCCCAGTCCAGGACGCACCCGAGGACTTCAACGCCGAGACGAGGCCCGGACACGGAGGGTCAGAACGAGCAGCCGGGGCGTGGCCCGAACTTGTCCTTGCTCTCTGCTCTCTGGGGTTAGCCGAGCTGTCCCCGTGGCTCGGGAGCTTTTCACGTGGTACGCGCACGAGCACGCGCATAGGCGCGCTCATAGTTTTACCGCTATCACCATCATGATGATTCCCGCGCACCTTGAAATACTACATCGGCCCCGCACACCGATTTTCTACGTCAAATCATGACGCACACTCTCCAGGGCAGCGTTTTTTTACCACATCTTCCCCCTAATTCAAGAACAGCGAAACGGTGGGGTAAAAAAGGTAGGCATGTTCATAGAGTAGCCAACGTATTACCCGCGTCATGAGTTCTTTGTACACACACACACACACACACACAAAATATATTTACACGGAAAAAGCAACTATTATTGGATCATCTCTAACATGGTCTGTCAAATGCAGTTCCATGCGAAATCTCTCACTTAGTTAGACGTCTCTCGCCGTTTTTTGATTTGGCTTGGACGCCGATCGCTCGCATGACATGTCGTCTGTCCCGTTGACGTCTTCACCATGAGTTGGCCCACGCCATCTCACGGCCTTCTGCCGCCGTAGCAGCAGGAGGGTAGCGGTCGCTTGGAAGCTCCGCCCTCGAGCAACAGCTCTCAGCCGCTGCGTTCGTCCCAGTAGCACACCTGGGTCGTGCCAGCCACCCGGAACGGCAGCAGGACCAGCGGCCCACAGCAAACGGGAACTCGTAACCACTCGGGGCGGCAGCCGAAACAGCGGAACCTCGCCTGGTCCCTGGGCCAGTCACCAAGCCGGAGTAGAGGCCTCATTCACCGGTTGTGCAGCTGTCAGGAACGGCAGTCGGAACAGCAGCGGATCGCCTGGTTCCTGGGCCAGTCACTCAGCCGGAATCCAGGACAGTACAGAACCTAGAGGGCGTCTCCTAGTTCCCCGGACCAGTCGTCCAGCCAAGAACCGTCTGTCCTTGCCCGCTTCGCTGCTTCGAACGCTGTCACGTGCTTCCCGGTGTTGAAGTGTTGAAGAATATAGGAATGCCTGTAGGTTGGTACCTTCGTTGTTGTTATGCATCTAGTTCGAAGTCCATTGTCGTGTCGCAGTTTAGTTCGGAATCGGTCAACCAGGTTTGTACTCTTCCTCTTTTTCTTCCACGTACTAGCGCAGAACCAGAGTTCTTTCTTCCTATGTGCCTCTGTGTACCGCGGTGGCTTCCCGATGTTCATATAGATGGAGCAGTATTCAATCCAAACATTTGGGTCCGAGCGCCAAGCTACGCAGTCCAAAGCACGCCACATCTTTCGGTTGTCTCGAAGTTCATTTTCCTCCGCATGGTACGGAGTACCATGTTTTGGGCTCACAGCGTTCCTACCTCCACTACTACTCTTGGAGTTCCGGCCCCTCTTGCTCGAATTATGGTCATCTTCTGGCTCTGTTTTAGGGTTTTTCAATGACACTCGCTTTTCGTTGGGCTCCGAAGCAAGAGTGCCAGATGCGCATGACGTGCTCTTTGTATGGCCGAGAGGTTTCAGCTGACCACTGCAGAGGCCATGCTGCTCTATACTTCCGTCACCTTCAATGCCATCACATGTCTGCTTAACACATTCACTAGCAGACCGTTTACCCAGAGCTACATCACCACGTTCTCCAACACACACTTTTTTGGGTGTACCTGACAGATTTGTGTCAACATCAAGAATAACTATGTCATCCTTGAGATTATTGACTTGGTCCTCTTCATTAACCTCCTTAAGCGCTACCCTATTTGCAATCTCTCGGATTTCCAAGATAGCTGTGCTGATCTCAGACAACAGCTGCTCTCCTTCCTGTCGCAAACGCACACGCTCATTGTCATTTTCGCACATGTACCGCAGTTCGAAATCAATTCTCTTTTGTTCCTCATCAAGGTCTTCTTGCAACATTCGCTCAAAGTCGGCGCAAGACCACCCGACCTCCTCTCCAATACAAAGCAGTCTTTGCACGTTTACAGGCATCCTGTGAGCGACCAATTCTCGCCTGAAAGATGTTGAGTGCCGATCCTGGCAAGGCCCATGTCCGTTCCGATCGCGTGCAATTTCTCTAAATCCATCGGTTCGTCCCGCCCGTCTGGCTCTCGGCAAGAAGGTAAGGCCGATCTATCCAGGAATCTTCTGATCCTGGCAGGCTCGCCAAAATTTGTGGGCAACTGTGGGCGCAGGTTAGCCAGATGAGGACAGAGGACGTTCGAGGACAACGAGAGACTTTTATATACACGAAGACGGACAAAGGGATACACACAACATAAACTCACACATATATACACGCGTTCACGGTCCTACGCGAAAGGGAGTTAATGTTCTTGTTCGTCCACTCACATTCTACTCTTGGGGCGTGAACGTTGCGCTTGACCTTGAGCTCTCTGGTAGTCAGGAGGCGGTGTGCCTTGTGCTTGCGGAGTTCGTACCGAGGCGGGGCCCGGTCTAGAAGATAACCGCCAGGGGCATCCCAGTACGGTGGTCAACGCCTGGGCTTGCCTGTACACCACCGAGAACAGCGTACCGCCCGTCTGCCGCGAACAGACCTGGGACAGCGTCTCGCTCCGAGACCAGAACAGCAGCTGGCCGTGACGAACGCCGCTTCAGACCAACGTGGGGGCGAGGTGGGGCGATGCCCAGTCCAGGACGCACCCGAGGACCTCAACGCCGAGACGAGGCCCGGACACGGAGGGTCAGAACGAGCAGCCGGGGCGTGGCCCGAACTTGTCCTTGCTCTCTGCTCTCTGGGGTTAGCCGAGCTGTCCCCGTGGCTCGGGAGCTTTTCACGTGGTACGCGCACGAGCACGCGCATAGGCGCGCTCATAGTTTTACCGCTATCACCATCATGATGATTCCCGCGCACCTTGAAATACTAAATCGGCCCCGCACACCGATTTTCTACGTCAAATCATGACGCACACTCTCCAGGGCAGCGTTTTTTTTTACCACAGAAGCTCGAAAGACCCCATTCGTGGTAGGCTGGTAAAAATAAGCATTTGTAAATCAATGTTGATGGCCCTCGAGGTTCAAGTTGCCAGAAAGCGCTCGTCACTCCCCACGATAGCACCTTCATTTATGAAGGCGACATGCTTCGGAATGTGTGGGTACTTAGGCTCTATGATCTGAGGCTCTGGCTCAACATTTCAACACAGGACACAAAGCAAAGCAGTGCCGAAAAAAAGAATGGCCCGTGCTGGAACAATATATTGTCGCAGGGCGCCTATTGTATTGCGCGTTGGAAACATTCTGGATGAAAGGCGATCTTCCAGTGCACTAGCTCGGAAAGATCTCGCCGCATGGTAATAGGCATCGAAATTCGTGAGTTTTGAGAAGGCCCTCACGTGTTACTCGAAGTGAACCCCGCAAAATGATTTCGGTCGCGCTAACAACCAGAACTGGGCGAACCTGTATACCCTTTTCAATAGAGCGAAAATATTATTCCGCCTAGATCTGATTTTCTATGCTCGTGCATCATCCGACTTCTACAGAATGTTTTCCCTAAGAACTTTTTGTGCTTCCATTTTTGGGGGGTCTAAACCAAAATTGGTTGATATACGAGAGTCGATGAACATTTACGTTCTGATGGTGACGGCAGAAAATATAGTAATACAATGCCTACACTAGTCCTAATTTGCTCCAACATGCAAGTGAAACATTTTTCACTAATATCTTAGTCATAGTTGTTCGAACACGTCTCATGGAATTTATACTTTGATTGAACCTTTGTTATGGAATCACTGTCAAATAATAAAAATCATTTACGACACTATTGCTAGAAACTCGTTATTGAAAAGAACCAGCGTTCAATATTAATAAATTCGCACCAACAGTTATCTTTCCGTCATTGGAACAGTACAATACCCTATAGGTTCCACTCAGTGAAAATGAACCCTGGAACAACTTAGAAGGTGAACAGTTACTTAAATCCAAATTGTTATCAGCCTTAAGATATAAGCCACCAAAAATATAGGTAGACTGTGCACTATATATATCTTCATACTGAAGCATAGCGCGCACACACGGGGACAGGCGAAAGAGACACAGGGAGCAGAGCAGACTAACAACTAATTTTTATTCAATTAATAAATCAATATATACCCAAAAACGGCATCGTACAAGAAATGTAAACCAGTAAATTATATACCAGATGCAGTGTAACATGTAATTACATGTTATTCAGCAATATTTTTTTTCATTCAGCGATACGTATTCGAAACATTGTTTAAGCCCACAATCAAATATTCATAAAAAAGTATTAATTTTCTAAAACCTTATCATCGAAATCACAATTGACCAGTCAGTCAACTTTGTGAAAAAAATTCTTCTTAGCACAAGGGCTACCTTGGATATTTTTTGTCGTAACAGCCCATCTTTAAACAGTATAGCCGTCCTCTCTACGTACATGCAGAGTAATTCAAGAAAGGTTTCTCGTGACATTCCTCTGCAATTACGAAAATACACGTCATCATTGTCCCGTTCAATGCACTCTTTCACAGATCCTAGCACAGCATCTTGCGGCAAAGCGTAGAATAACTATACGGGGTAACTATAATGGTATAACTATAAAAATGTAACATGGGGGTTAAGCAGGTTGTGCATAGTCATCTTCTCTTATCTCTACCCTATGCTATAAATACAAGCATAAAATCTCACTTCTCTGAAAGAGATAAATAGTGATGGATGCATTTGCACACAACAACGTTGACCGTGCTTTCAGGTCTGGTTGAAAAGCCGGACCTTTGTTAAAGTAAGTTTAGTCGTGATCCGGTGGCTTTTTCCTCTCGTTGAGTCTTTAAAGGGTGCAGTGGTGGAGTTGCTGCTGAAGCCATCGTGTTGTGCTGAACAGCGTGGATAGAATCATTCATCTTCGTAACATCCCGACTTTCATTGACTTTGGCTTCCCCAAATGTCGTTTTCGTGAAAGTTGCATCTTTTTATTGTTCATGGCAATGAAGTTCACTTTCGATAGTTTCGTTTTTCTGCTCTACGTGAAACTAAAGAATGATAACGTTAAAACATCATTACAACTGAAGTGAGGTTTCCTTGAAAGTTTTCACCGCTTTCCAGAGTTTCTTCGCTTGCTTGGCGCACAGCATGCTATGCGCCCAAACAGCAATGAACGCAAGCTGAAAATAAACGCAATCAGTTTTTCTATGTATATTATGCAATTTTTGACATGCCATATTTAATTTTCTACAGAAATATTGCGGTGTCTGCTCTACTAGGCCACCGCTTGGTTTTTGGCTTGCTTCGTTTATGAAGAACACATTTCGTAAGGCGTTTTATACATAAGCTTGAAACGATAATCTCGGTTCATATTTGCTGAATTCGACGTCATTTAAAATCATAAATAAGCGAATTCTACTTTTTCTCTCTGTCAGCGACGTCTTTATACTATGGGTGCAGAGTTCGATACATTTACCTTGACTTTCTAATTTTATATCCATCTACCTGCCTCCTGGTGAATGAATTCCTGCAGCGGGTCAATAATCTGGCGGGGCATAGCTATGTCGTTCTATGTTTAACCATAATACATCTCACAATTTCCTTTATTGAGAAGAGTAGTGAATGCATGGGAAGTCATGTCATATTATACGATAGTAAATCCTGCATATGTGGTGGTAATGCCTGCTTTTTCATAAATTACTGCGATGCAGAAAGGAAGGGTATAAACAAAGTCAGTGTTGCACTTTAAACATCACACACTAATATTATGTCGCTTCGGCAATTCCGGAATACATGTTTAATAATGTGTAAAGTACACTTTGCACTTTAGTAATTAGGGTTCAGTCGAAAGTCTTGCATAACCTAAGTAACCGAACCATGGTATATTTTCTGCGTAACCACTGAAAAATATCCGTGCACCTTAGTCAGCCGGCAAACTCATTCATAAGTCGACTACCTCAAGACCACTCAGACTGAGATCGAGCAGTGAGTGTGTCCGAGTCAGTCCATTTTACCAATATTATCGTCCCTTTGAATCCAAGAAAGTTCGTTTCAGAGAAAAAAATACATTATCAAGGGAGGCAATTGTTCAGGTCAAAGAGGTATGTTCTTGGCGAGTAGAATTGAAATGCACTAATCATGTTGATGAAGTCAGCGGGATGGGTGGGCTTGAGTGCTAAAATAATACATGTGTAGATATATCAATAGCTTACGCGAACCTTGTAAAAGAAGCACGTGCGTGCCTAAATTTAATCAAACTATCGTCAGTGCATACATTCGCACCTAATTTCTATTGCGATGTTTCCTCAACATCTCTCTTGCCCATTTCGAGACTTCAACAGTAATATTGTGCCACATGCCTGGGAAAAACGCAGATGGGTGAACATGCTGGCTTGCTCAAGCTGGAAGAAGAGGGAAGACGACACCGCGATCATCAACCTGTTGGCCGCTCCGGCGCTTCTCTTCGCGACCGAAATAAACGGCCCCTTGAGCCGTATACGTCCTGGTCCACCTTGTGCATAACAGATTGGTGGAGGTGCTGGGTAAGACAAACCGAACGACGGGAGCTTCACTACCAGGACTTCCCCGCAGCCACCGCTTGGACGGACTCACGCCTGCGCCGGTCGTAATGGCCCAAGATCAGTCATCTAACGCTTCAAGGCCTACTCCAGTGGGTTCTGTGCCCGACTACCGAGCCCCACCAACCTTCGGAGGAAAATCGGGAGAAGATGTCCACGCGTGGCTCGTCCAGTACAAGCGAGTCAGCAAGTCCAACGGCTGGGATGCCGCCGCTCAGATCAGCAATGCGGTCTTTTGCCTTACGGATACTGCGCTCGTGTGGTACGAAAACCACGAGGACACACTTACCACGTGGGACGATTTTGTTGCGGAGCTGAAAGCGTGTTTCGGCGACTCGAGCGTGAAAAGGAAGCGGGCTGAACAGACATTGTCTCAACGCACGCTGCTTCCAGGTGAGACACGTACCATGTATATGGAGGATGTGCTCAAGCTCTGCAAGGCGGTCAATGATAAGATGTCAGAAGAAGACAAAGTAGGACATTTGCTGAAAGGCATAGCCGAAGATGTCTATAATTTTCTTATCAAAAAAGAACACCTGAACTCGGTGTCCGACGTCATTCAGCGTTGCAGAAATTTCGAACGGCTGAAAATGCGCAAGATTGCTCCAAAGTTCGGCCGGCTCACAATTGTTACAACGGTTGCTAGCATCGACAATAGCTCCTGCCCAGACCTGTCCTCGACGATCAGACAGATTGTTCGCGATGAACTTTTTCGCTATAGAGAACAGACACATTCGGCAGTTGATCACCCTTCTGTAAACGACCAACGTTCAGTATATGTGCTACGTGAGGCTGTGACTGCGCCGCCGCCTTATACGACCCCTTGGCAATCCATGATTAGTACAGCGCACCACCACAGCCAAGGAGAGAACCATGCTTGCCAGCTCCTCGCCATGACCAACGCCCTCAGCGTCCGCCTTCAGCGCGACGTCCGGTCTATTTCTATGATATACGGTACGAATCAACCCACTACGCCAGGGAAGACGATGTTCGATTCATCGATGAACAAACAGAGTTTCGGCCTCTCACAGTTTGCTACTCCTGTGGTATCACAGGACATATTTCGCGATTTTGCAACCGTCGACGTTTAGCCCCACTGCATGGCCACCCATCACAATTCGCACGGCCTTCCGAACGACTTCGCGACGACCCGCGAGCAACGTACTATGGCCCACCACAACACTCCACACGATCGTCTGATCGACCGCACGACGACCCCAGGGCAACACACCTGCTGCCTCATGAAGACTACCTGCACGCAACTTCTTGAACCACTCCCCTACATCTGACAGGAGCTTGACGCCTCCACCGCCTCGTGTTCCCCGTTCTCCTTCACCCCGGCGTCGCAACACGTCTTCTTTGCCACAGGAAAACTAGCAAGCGCGGCCGATGGAGGTGAGGTGAGCACCGGAGACGTGCTAATATCAGAAATACCTCCTGTGTTGATGCTCAAGAACAAAGTACGTGTTTTTCTTGACGATGTGCCTGTGATGGCTTTGATAGATACGGGGGCAACCATTTCTGTAATGAGTGCGTGTTTTAAAGATACCTTAGGACGGAAGGTTTTATTTATGTGGAACCAAGCTTCGAAGTTTTGCAGAGTGAGTGGTGAGCCACTGCATCCTTTTGATGTATGTCAAGCTGACATTTATATCGGAGGCCAGGCTATCCCAACAGAGTTCATGATTATTCCACAGCCGACACATGTTGTTATTTTGGGTATTGACGTTTTGAGGGAGTGTGGTGCAAGTGTCGACTGCCGCACAGGGACAACATTCTTGAGTGATCACGTTCCACCAGCACTCTTGGAAAACCCTGTGGATGGTGAGACGGCATTGTGTGTCTTTGGCGACACCATCATACCACCGTTGTCAACCGTTCGTGTACCTGTTGATTGTACCGATAGCTATTCTGCCAACTTTGATGCCAACGTAGAACCAGTGTACACCAACTGCATGAAAAATAATGTGTTGAACCCACATATTGTGGTATCGGTCAGACATGGACGCGCTGGTTTATGGACTGTCAATTGCTCCACAGAACCAGTGGTGTTACCAAATGGTCTAAAGTTAGCCGTCGTCAGTGGACCACACGAAGCCTTACTGGTGACCGAGCTTAGAGACACGCCGGAAGAGCATCGTAGTCACAGTTTGGAAACGGCTCTTCTGTCAATGGTTAATAAGTCACTGAGCACAAGTGAACGCCGAGCATTGGTGAATGTACTTTCGAAGCACGTTTCTGCATTCGACTTTGCGCAGAGAGACAAAATGCCCTTAATCCCTGCTTCTCGTACATGTCATACTATCAACACTGGTTTGGCTAATTCGATCAGACAAAAGCCATACCGTGTTTCGCCATCCGAGCGGCGAATTAATACTGAACAGGTGAACAGAATGATTCAAAACGGAGTCATTCAGGAGTCGGCGAGTCCATGGGCAGCCCCAGTAATTCTCATTAAAAAGAAAGACAGCTCCTGGAGATTTCGCGTAGATTATCGCCGATTGAATGCTGTAACAAAAGAAAAAGACGTGTACCCCTCTTACACGTATTGGTGATGCCATAGAATGTCTACATTCGGCCTCTTACTTTTCCTCTGTTGAATTAAGATCGGGCTATTGGCAAATTCCCATGCACCCACAAGATAAAGAAAAGACAGCCTTTGTAACCCCTGACGGCCTTTTTGAATTCAATATGATGCCACTTGGACTGTGCAACGCGCCGGCGACGTTCGAGCAATTTATGGACACAGTTCTTCGTGGCTTGAAGTGAAGCATTTGCATGGGCTATCTCGATGACGTCGTCATGTTTGGCAGAACCTTCAGCGAACACAATTCACGTCTCGATACTGTACTAACTTGCATAAGAAACGCTGGCCTTGTTCTTAACTCAAATTGCCCTCCGCGCAACTTTGGAGACCGACAAACCCTTGTTCTCAGACACCTAGTCAATCATGATGGCATCCGTCCAGATCCCTAGAAGACAGCAGCCGTTGAAACGTTCAGTGCGCCGCTCTCTGTTATGGAGCTTCGCATTTTTCTTGGGCTTTGCTCCTATTTCGGCGCTTTATACCTCAATTTGCCGATGTCGCATATCCGCTGACATGTTTGCTTCGGAAGAATACTGCCTGCGAGTGGACTCCGGGGTGCGACTCCTCTTTTCGTGAACTGAAGATCCTCCTGACGTGGCGGCCTGTTCTTCAACACTTCAACCCATCAGCTCCAACAGAACTGCACACGGATGCCTGCGGCATAGGAATTGGTGCCGTTCTAGTTCAACGTTATGGTAACCGCGAGCACTTCGGCTCCAAGAGAACAACTTCATAGTCTCGTACAAAAGTGGTCGACGACACGACGACTCAGATTGCCTTTCGCGCATGCCACTGAGCACTACAGAGTCTGACGCCGATGACCTCGACCCTCTCATAGTTTCTGTGTCACCTAAGTTTCCCGACGTCAGTACTTTCAAAGAAGAACAGCGAAAAGGCACCAGGCTATCATTGCTCTGCGCAGCTTCTACGGCATGCCATTTCTGTGTAGGCAACAAACTCCTGTATAAGAAGAACTTTTCCAGCACTGGCGCACGTTTTCTCTTGGTAGTGCCGGAAAGCCTTCGGACAGCGATCTTAAGTGCTACGCACGACGATCCTACGTCCGGACATTTAGGTTCTGCGCGGACGCTTTACCGTGCTAAGGAACACTTTTATTGGCCGGGAATGCGACAGTCAGTCGAGGTGTATGTGGCCAGCTGCACGCAGTGTCAACGCCACAAACGCCCATCTACTGCTCCGGCTGGTCTTCTACAGCCCTTAACACCTTCAAGCACACCTTTCCAACAAGTGGGCATTGACCTCGTGGGCCCTTTTCCAAAGTCGGCTAAGGGCAATCGCTGGATAATTGTATGCGCCGATTACCTCACGTGCTACTGCGATACGGTGGCCATACCAACCGCATTTGCCAGCGACGTCTCTGTGTTCCTCCTGCAGCACGTTATCCTCCGACATGGCCCACCTCAGGTGATCATCAGTGATCGTGGGCGACAATTTACGGCAGACATAGTAGAAGAGCTGCTTCGATTGAGTGAGTCCCGCCTTCGTCACTTGTCGCCATACCATCCGCAAACAAATGGGCTCATGAAGCGCACCATCCGCACAATTGTAAACATGCTCTCTATGAATGTGTCATTCAACCACAAGAACTGGGATGACGTGCTTCCTTTTATAACGTAGACGTTCAACACCGCTAAGCACAAGACAACAGGCTATAGTCCATTTTTCTTGATGTACGCACGACCGCCACGGCACACACTCGACACAGTTTTGCAATTCTCGGCGCACGAGAACCTCTGAGTCGCCGAAATCCTCTGCCTTGCAGAAGAGGCGCGTCGTATTGCTCGTCTACGCGCTTTGACATCACAAGAAAAATAGAAGGCACGCTACGACTTCCGCCACCGGCCTGTAACTTACCATCGAGGCGACTTAGTATGGCTCTGGACTCCGGTACGAAGGCGCGGGTTATGCCGAAAGTTCTTGGCCACATATGACGGACCGTTTGTTGTTCTCAACAAAATCACTGAAGTGACGTACACAATAGCTCGCCTTACGAGAAGTGGTAGAAGAGCCGCTAAAACCCAAGCAGTCCGTGTCGCTCGACTGAAGTTGTATACACCAAGGTGAATCACTTACCTCGCCCAGTGTGCTTCGTCTGCAAGGGGAGGAATGTTGCGCATACCTGGGAAGAAAACAAAGATGGGTGAACATTCTTGCTGCCCCAAGCTGGAAAAAGGAGGAGGACGACGACATGGCGATCATCAACCTGTTGGCCGCTCCGGCGCTTCTCTTCGCGTCAAATTAACGGCCCCTTCAGCCGTATTAACAGCGCTTCAGTCTTTGTCTACAGTCTACATACGTTGTAGTGCACACTGTGCTGCTGAATAGTTTGTAGCGGGAATCGCCACAGTTTACAACCTTCGAATCGAGGAGACGCTTCGCCGGAGATGCAAGGGGACAGAAATGACTGCACTGTCGACAAAGTACCGACGACATTTGTGGCTGAACGAAGGGACGACGCTTGCAATGCTCCGATGGTCTTCACGTCAGTGTACGGTGACAGAGCTTCGACGCTTACGGTTGCTCTCGGGCAACTTGGTCTCTCCCAAGTACAAGTGGATGCCTGCGCTACGGTGCGCCACCTCACGGACCTGTTCGTCGTGGTGCCCCGCAGCTTTCCCGTGAAGGTATCCGAAGACCTGTCCAATTTGGTCACCGCCGCCGGTCGCGACAACTTCCGCAGCGTCCTGACTTCCCTCTTTCTCCGTGAGTGTCGCGGTGACGTCTTCTCTATCTCCTGGTACAGGCATGGCTGCTTCGGAAGCATGCTCTTCGAGAGGACGTCATTTCGCGAACTGTACGACGTTTTAGGACCCCACTGCGCTGCCACGCTTCTACTGCATTACTGCGTCTTTGAACGCGTCGATGTGGACACATACGTCCAGTGGATTGGGCCGCCGGCGTCTGGAGTCAAGCTCGTCGCCGCGCCGGACAGTAAGCGTTCTGAAACCGGCGGCCAGGTGGCGCGCTAGGTGCGGCAAGCAGCAATAGAACTGCGTTCTATTGCTGCTTGACAGAATCATTCTCCCTTAGCACGTCGTGGAGTAGGACCTTGTAAAAAATGTTCTTCATCCCGCTGTTCATGATGGTTGGAATCTGGACGGACGCCACGCAGCGATGCGTCTTCAGAAGCCAGTACACGAGGGTGGTGGACTGACGCAATTCGACAGGTGTGGGCCACGTATCACAAACGTTGCGGACGTGCATGAGTCCGAGTTGCGTTCCCCCTCCGCGCAACTCGTGCAGCTCCAGATCCAGCCAGCAGAGAAATTCGATCCACAGAGGTACGCTGGCAACAATCTGGCACACAGCGTCCTCGGAGGCCGTGCAGGGCATGCGATAGTCGATCGGACTGCCAGAGAAGCAGCCCCTCGCGCCTTCCAGGTGGACTAAGATGTCGCCCAGTGAGTCAGCAGAGCCATAACGCATGGGATCACCAGTGGCAACGCTCCACGTAGTGTCCATTTCACCGGACCAACGATCGGCGTTGCAAGATTCACCAATAAAGAACTGGTAGTCTTCCAGCTTGGGCAGCACCTTTTTAACAGCAGTGGTGAGTTTGCCCTTGGCGTCATCAATCTCTTCGGCAGACTTGCCGTCTTCCTTCCACTTCTCCTGAAGGGCCTTGGTGTAGGTCTTCAGGTAGTTCTTGTAGTCTGCTTTGGTGAAGCAGGTTTCGGTGAGCCTCATGTTCAGCACCAAGTCGAGACCACTCTCCACATTCTCATCTGTGCCTTCGTCAACCTCCTCAGCAGATGGATTCGCACCATCCAGCTGGATCTCGCCCTGCTTGCGAGTCACGTGGTGACATTCGATTTCGTAGATGCAGTCATCCACCAACTTGTACTTGCTGGAATCGGTGAACATCTCATCGCCGGAGATCTTGTCCTTAGAAATCAGCATGGTTATTTAGATGAAGTGGGATTGCGCCCGCTGCTCTAAGACAGTACACCTTCGCCTACGGCAGCAGATGTGGAAAAGGAAATTAACAGCCCTTCAGTCTGTGCCTGGTCCTCCTTGAGCGTAACAATATTATATTTGTATCTACATTTGTAATATCCTTCTCTGCTACCATGGCATGTTCATCGACCTAGACTGCTTGTCATGACAACAATATGACGTATTGATTCAAGCTTGCTGTTTATAAGAGTCATGGGCCCCTATATGCGGGTCTACTCATTGCTTTATTCGTTTTGTTATATAAAAATTGACACGTGACAATATATTGTTTCGGGAGAGCTGGAAACAAATATTTCTATTGTTTTTCGATGTCATCAAAACAATCTAAATTACTATCAATAAACCAATTCTCAGCGAAATAAGTCGCTTGTATTGCGACCAGCCGCAGGTAGCGGTGAAGTTGTTTTTGCAGCGAGACGTCAGTGCATTGTTAGAAACAAAGAGTGATGGGTGCGAGCAAACAAAAAAATAGATATTGAATGTTCGTGTGGGTAGTAGCATAGTCCCTCAATGCTTTTTAGTGGTCATAATGCTTCCCCGTCACTCTAACAAAAACTTTGGGTTCCGCCAACTTTGAGCATGGGGCGGCGCCATCAGAGCTAAGGGGGCACCCATGGTACTCGTCGCGGCCACTGCGGCAACTCGCAGCGAGGCGACGGCTTGGCGATATGTGTAGGTCTTGTGTTCGTCGTGCTTTATCGTGTTTAAGCTGTTCTCTGTGAGAGTCTTATCGTTCTCAAACGAAATGAATATTTATCGGCTGCTTAACGAAAAGTTTCGAAGACGTCCTGTGCGCCGCAGGATTGCTCCGGCCACCAATATGCTCGTCGAGGCCAGCAGAATGATGGCGCTCTGTGTTGGCTCTGTTGATGTCATTTTATCGAGTGTGTGCGGTGCTGTCTGTGTCTGTTTTCTTATACGACGGACAGTTAGCAGCAGCTTCACGAACGATGCCAAAAATATCATGTGTGCCGCACTGTCGCACCAGCTACAGAGAAACCACTGAAAAAGTGTCTTTGTTCGTTTTTCCCAGTGACGCCGAAAGCCGTGAGCAGTGGAAGTGGGCGATAACGCGTAAACAAACTGGCACATTCTCGTTCAGTTCACCGAAGGTTCGGGTATGTGAAAGACATTTCTGTAGCGAGGACATTATTTGCGCAGATGAATGCGTTACAGAAGGCGCCATTGTTAGTTTGCCGCGCGGAAGAGCGAAGCTGAGGACTGTCGCAATTCCGCGAATATTTGGACTCCCGCGTACCTGTCAAAAAAGAAGACGATGCCTCGGCAGCTGCCACACAGGCAGCCGTTAAAGCGGCTTCGCAGGATTCTTCGCAGGATTCCAGTGGGAAAAATGTTGCGCAGATGGTCCGAATGGACATCCTCGACGATACGTACGTGCGCCTGTGTAACGGCAATTTCAGTGCTGGTTCTTGCGCTGACGTCGGCTACAGCCTCGAGAAAAGTGAAAAGCTATACAAACGCTTGATCAAAGAGCATTTGCTAGATCAGCTTGCGTACGTGGCTGCACGCCGATATCGCCGCAATCTCAAGGTACAGAACACTGCCTTAACCGAACAGACATTTACGGTCGCTACGCACAGGTGTGAGTATGATGCTTATATTCGATTGATGACCAGTTCATAAAACCTCACGGTAATATGTCCGTGAAGCCACAAGAGTGAGTCTCGGATCCGCCAAGGAAACCACTTGTCTGCAGGGGCCCCCTGGCGGGAGGCTCTGTCCCTATACCAAATTGTGCTCAAAATTTTGTTACCAGTGAAAACTATTGCGGGACTATGGTAGTAGCGAAAAAGACAGCTGGGTCAAATATTGTATATACATATCCACTGGTGTTGTATTTGTTTGTGGGAGATAATTTTGCTCCCTTGCGATCATCAGGGGGTATTCGTAGACAAAGCGCATGAAAAAAAAAGATGTTCGCTCGAGGCCTCTTTTTTTCTTTGCTGCAGTCCTGGCTCAGCCTTTTTGTTCAGTCTGGGAAGGCCACTGGCCTTGGCGATGACGACGTAACCACGCTTTTTTTGTGCTGTACAATCTGAACTATGTGTGAATTTTATTTATTTATTTATTTATTTATTTATTTATTTATTTATTTATTTATTTATTTATTTATTTATTTAGCAATACTGCTAGCCCCAACATGGGGCCATAGCAGAGTGGGTGTACATAGTACAACAAAATCAACAGCACAATACTGCAGTCAACACAGAACAAAGCACCTCAAACAACATAAAAAATGTTTCACGAAAAAAAAAACTAGTCAGATATAAATTTTTCAAATGCCTCGATACTGTCTGTTTCAATAATTTTGCTGTCAAGCTCATTCCATTCTTTGGCAGTGCGCGGAAAAAAGGAATACTTGAAAGTATTATTATTGGGCTGGAAAGGAACGACAGTGTGTTTGTGACGTTGTCTGGGAGAGTAACCGGAAGAGAACTTTAAGTATTCACCTGTGGTACTATTTATTCGACCATTAACTATCTTAAAGAAGAACAACAAACGGGAAATTCTATTTCTTTCTGAAGTCCGTTTGAATCCCGCTTTGGCAACTAATTCAGAGACTGACGTTGGGCCGTATTTCTTGAAAATAAATCGGACAGCCTTGTTTTGGATTCTATCTAGTTTATGGATATTGACATTGGTGTAAGGATCCCAGATAATGTTTCCATAATCCAAAATGGGTTGGATAAGAGATTTGTACGCCCGAATTTTAGTGTCGTATGATGAATAGCGAAGAGAACGTCTCAAAAAATGTAATTTCATCATTGCATTATTAGATATGTAGTCGATATGTCGATCCCAGTGGAGGTTGCTACATATATGCAAGCCAAGATACTTGTACTCTGTTACTCGATTTAGAATATTTCCATCAGCTGTATAATTGTAAACAAGGGGACACTTCTTATTTGTTATCGACATGGCCACACTTTTTTGATAGTTTACACACATTTGCCAAGAATTACACCACTTCATGAGTTTCTCAATTTCTGTGTTAAGCTTAACTTGGTCTTCAACTGTGTGAATAAGTGAATACAACGCACAATCATCTGCATATAATCGTATTTTAACCCTGCAGTTATCAACAATATCAATAATGAACACCAAAAACAACAACGGGCCAAGCACGGAGCCCTGGGGAACCCCTGAGCCAACAGGTAACATGTTTGAGGGAGTGTCTTTAAAAACAACGTATTGCTGCCGGGATGTTAGATACGATTTAATCCAGCTACACAGTTTCCTGTTTTTTAATAATGTGTTCAGTTTAATGAGCAATTTAGAATGGGAAATCTTGTCAAATGCTTTAGCAAAATCTAAAAAAATTACGTCTATCTGTTTTCTCTCATTAATAGCTGCGGCGAAGTCATGTGTCATTTCAACCAGTTGAGTTACAGTAGAAAAGCCGTGACGGAACCCATGTTGCATTGGTGTTAATATTGAGTAATTTTCCAAGAAAAGCGTAATATGCTTACGAATAAGATGCTCGAGAATTTTACAACACGTGCATGTTAAAGCTATAGGTCGATAGTTAGAAATAAGCTGCTTATCGCCGTTTTTAAACAGTGGTTTTATCTTGGAAATTCTCCAGTCATCAGGCAAAGTACCCGTCGAAAGGGATGTACGGTAAATAATTAACAAAAATTTAGATGACCACTCAGCGTATCGTTTAAGGAATGCATTAGGTATATTATCGGGTCAATATGACTTTTTCACATCTAAATTAAGCAAGAGGTTAAATATTCCACTTTCTGTTATTTCCAAATCTTCAATCGGAGGTAATGTCTGGAAATTGTCAAATAAGGGTATGCTACCATTATCTTTGGAAAAAACGGATTCAAAGTGGGTGTTGAACGCTTCAAAAATCTTAGCAGCATCGGATGTGAAATCATTGCCTATTTTAAATGTATTAGTACTTGAGGTCTTCGGTGTGATGGTCCTCCAAAACTTAGCTGGTGCCTCCTTTACCAGCGTGTCCAAACGGATGTTGTAGAAGTTGAAACGTTCCTGCTTCATCTTTTTCTTAAGTTCACGAGAGAGCATTGCCACTTCAGCGATACGTTTTTGACTACTGTTCTTCTTAATTTGTTTCCTGGCACGGTTTAGTTTTCTTTTAATATGAATGCTATCACGCGTTATTCAAGGATTCGCAGAATTGATTTTTCGATACTTGACTGGTACAAAGAGCTGAATGCAGGCGTGAATTGTATTTTTGAATTTCAGCCATAATGAATTGACGTGATACTCTTCAGTGATCATACTACTGCAAAGTTCATCGTAGGCTATTTCCAGTCTGCCTAATATCGACGTATCATCAGCAGCTGAGAAGTCAGGAAAATGAGATACGTTAAAGATGGGTTTCTGCAGTAACGAAGAGAACTCTATTAAAACACATTTATGGTCGGAAATTCCCTCAACTATTTCACATTTAGAATCACCACGAATACTTGAATTAACAAAAATAAGGTCAAGCACAGATTTACTAGTTCCGTGAACACGTGTGAAGTCTTTAACTAGTTGGGTTAAACCAAATTGAAATGCAATATCAATTAATGCTTCATTATTATTTGCGTTGCTTTTTTCAGCCGAAAGAGTGTTCCAGTTAATGCCGGGGAGGTTAAAATCACCACACAAAATAAATTTATTGTTATCAGTTGTATTGTAATCAATGTAATTTCTAAGATTCTCTAGTACTTCTAAATCACTCGCTGGTGGTCGGTATACAACACCAACAATCACATTTTGGCCCTCATGAAACAGCTTACAGAAGAGTGCCTCAACGTCTACAGCATCAGACATTCTGGCCACGTTCAAATTTTTCTTGAAGAGAAAGGCAACTCCCCCACCACGAGAGTTGCGATCACGACGATAAACATAAAAATTTGGGGGAGTGAATTCGTTATCATAAACACCACTGTGCAGCCAGGTTTCAGTAAGCGCAATAACATCAGGCTCATGAATTGCCACCAAGTGTTCAAGATCAAGACCCTTATTCACTATGCTTCGACAGTTCACATTAAGCGTGTGAACATTGTGTTTCTTTTTTTGAGGGGGGGGAGCAGAAGATAGTGAAATGGTCCCACCGACGCTGTTCTTGTTCGTGTTCCGCTAATTGTGTTCGAATAAGATGAGTCATAGTGCGGAGAAAAAGTCAGCAAGGTGATGTTTCCGCAATTTAAACTAGTTTCCAAGTCAGCTTATAAGTCAGTGTCGTAAAACTAGCCTACCAATGCACTTGACTTGTTTAGGGAAACAATTCTTAAAAAAAGGAGAATAAAAACGTTGGAAAAAGCGCTGTCATAAAGGACGTTGCACCATCTTAGTAGTCTCAAATAAACGAGAGTCTCATTGCACAGGAGAAATTGCCGCTCACACAAGAAAAAATTATTGATAAGATGAAAAGTGTGACGGCTTTAAGTGACTCATAAAATCGCCCTAATGAAAGTTTCTTCCCTCGAGGATATTAGGTATTTCAGAGATCGGCTGCTTCTTAAGTTCGCGCGTAAAATAGGGCTGTATTGTTAGTGATACAAATGTGTTGGTCAATGCAGTTCGTTTAACGCACGACGAAGGGATGGTAGGTGTCGCAAACTGCACCGTGTTTGAGATGTAGTACTCCTGAGAAACAGTTGCTGGCAATCCTTGGAAGGCTAATTCGCTCTTAGTAAACAGGAATCGTCATCATTCAATCAATTTATTGTGATTAACATTCTATTGTATAAAAACAGTGCTTTTGGTATATTTTATTCTGGTTGTGGTGACAGCGAAACACTTACGTTATTACGTGAATGAGTGTACAAGACTTCGACAAGGCAAGGCGATGCTTATATATGCAGACATCTCATGCTTACACTGCACAGCATAACGCTCATATTCTCCGAATAAAAGAGTTCTTCATTTCTTGTGCAGCGATGCCGCGATGGCGTAATGGTTAAAGTATCAGCCTAGCGTGTAAGAGCTAGGCTCGTGGCTTGAATCTGCCACGAAATTCTCAACCGGATCAACAAAGTATACGAGTGATGGTGAAATTCGTAGGTTTGATTCCCCGACCACCTTAATGCAATTAAACGACATTTCTACTTTAGAAGCTCGGAGAAAGTTCAGTCGTCTTTCCTTTCTTTACAATTGTTTGTGTGGTATTGTAAAAATTGATCTCCCTGACTGTGTTAAACCACTCTCAGTACGACGTACTCGTCATGGTCATGAACATGCTCTAACCCCAATTTTGCCCGATCAAATGCTTTTAAATATAGTTTTTTTCCTAGAACTGTCGATGACTGGAATTGTTTGCCGTGTGACATCTTTCATTCTAATAAGTTTCTTGGTGACCTTGAGCGTCACCTTCTTTCTTAACCTTTTGTTTCTTTTGCATTGTTGTCTGTTGTTTTCTACAATTACGTTTTGATGTATCCACTCCTGCTTGGGCCAGCACATTGGCCTGCAGTATTGTGAAATAAATAAATAAATAAAAATTGCAATAAAAGGCCTGCAGTGTGGCATTACCGGTAACTACCACCAGTAACACAATCATTCACAAGAGTAAGATTGCCCACCCTGGTGCATTATTTGGCCACTACCTTACTCATGGATACGCCTGTTAGTTTTGGCCCTCACACCTCAGTGGCTGCAAAGCCACTAACCAATGGGGGCGGTCACATTTGCGACGCAGCAGAGGGTACTGAGAATGACTGTGTCTGGACAGACCGTCTATAATTGGAACCTGAATATGCCAACGTTTAACTATAGAACCTTATATAGTAAGGCAAGTGTAGCTGCGTGATTCAAGGTGCTTGGGGGTTTTGCATAGGATGCAATAGAGCTCAGTGAGATTAAAAATAGGAGGACAGATGAGGCCTATACAATGCTACAAAATGGGCACGTTTGTTGCTGTCATGGCATGGATGACAAAAGAAACCTGGGGTGGGGTTTCATACCCACAGAAATATAGCTGGAAACACAAAAGAATACTATAGAAGGAATAAAAGGGTGGCAGGTATCGTAATTAAACTCAAGAAGAGATACAACCCTATTGCAAAATCCAGCGCCACTGGGTACCAGTGTCCAGTGCCATGCCTGATTATGGGCACAGTATGGCGCTGGTACCAGCGCCTCTCAGCACAGGTACTGGGCAGCGTCCCAGTACTCTACACAAAATGGCTTCACAGGGATAAAACCTGAAGCCCATTCGCCATAAATAAATGAATATTTAAGTAAAATAACGCGCATTCACAATAAAAATTAAAAAAATTAAAAACACCACATAACGGGATTTGAGCTTGCTACCTCCAGATCTGCAACCGAGTACGCTACCCACTGCGCCACGCCAGAACGTGCTTGCGGGGGGGGGGGGGGGGGGTTGTAGAACAACTATTTATCCAAAGAACGCGCCGTTAAACTTCATTTTTACAAGTCGCACAGTCAAGACTGACACGATATTCCTTTCCAATTAACAATTGTGTCTTGATTCGACAGTGCCGAACGGCTTCTGGGCACCGAATGACGTGCAGCTATTAGCAAGAGCGCAATGTTTTTTAAGCATCTACATCTTAACTCTGAAAAATCTCAAATTGACTGGAGAAGCAGCCACATATTGTCAGCTGTTGCTGCAGATGGTTTTTCTTTTTTTTTCTCTTTGATAGTCGGTTCTAGCACATGCTACTGGTCAACAAGTACAGGTAATTTGCATATCTTGTTTGGTAGATGTACACGCACACGATTGAATATTGAATATTTTTTTCGCGCAAGCGACGATGCGGCAGTACACATCCGACGTGCCAGATTACATATTTTATGTAATCTAGCACGCCAGATGTTTTATGTTTATGTTTTATACTTTATGTTTTTTAGTTGTATTGATACCTGCGAATAAGAAACCGCCAAAGAAATGACTAATGCAATCCACTGAATAGTATGCCAGTATGTTAGTTCACTAATGCGTACCAAATTACCAACTCGAAATGGCGGGTTCTTACGTACGAGGCAGAGAAGTACCGGCTACTGCGCTCAGAAAGAAGCTTTCGGTGACAGCATATGTTGCCAAAAGCACGACACATCGATCGTGGCCGCTCCTTGTGCGGGCACTGCACAGTCGGATAAATGGTCAATTTAGGCTCAGGGATGTATGTCTAAACTCTACTTTGCAGTCATTCTTACACTTGAGAATTGTGCCTACGTAAAGTAAAAAGCGCCGGCAGCAGGTACACCGACGCGGGCGGCAAGATAGGCCTCGCTGGGACGGGGCACTGGGTAAGGCTGCTTTCGAAGCAGCTGAGTTGCGATGCTTGAAGTTTCTGCATTTGAGCTTCGCAATATTTCTAGCTGTTACCTAAACTGTACCTGAAGTAAGTGGAAGGTCAATCAATCCCAGAAAGTCATTTATGGAGTGGCGATGGCGAGCGACAGCTATTTTTCTGGCCTCCGCTGGTAGCATACAGCGGGTGTGCCAGTGTAGAGATATATGCAGTTATATCAGTACCAACAATAAAAAAACACCCATTCAATTACCAATGCAATCCGCTGAAAACGTATGCCAGGGAGTCAGTTCACGAAGGCGTACCAAATTACCAACTGAAAATTGCGTGTTGTTACATATCAGTCGGAGTAGTACCGGCTGAGTGCGGCCGGCAGCATTTATTGACAGTCTTCGTAGCTGAAACCGCGACGTTCGAACGTCAGCGCTCCTTGTTCGAACACCGGCACAAGACAAAATAGCTGATTAAGGTTCATGGATGTCTAAACATTACTTTGCAGTTATTCTCACACTTTAAAGTTGTGTGTACACGAAGCAAGAAGCGCCGGTAACATATATACCAACGCGGCTGGCACGACAGGTTTGATGCTCGCTGGGTCGGGCACTGGGTAAGACCACTCGCGACGCGTTGAGTTGGTATGGTTGAATATTCAGCATTTGAGCTTCGGGACATTTCAAACTTTTACCTGAATTAAGTAGAAGGATAAGCATGACCAGACATACATTTATATGGCGTGGCGGAATCAAACGACAGCTTTTTTTCTCGCCTCTGCTGGGAAACCTTGCGAAGCGATCGAGAGAGCTCAGTTACGTTTACTCAACTTTGCGGCAAAAACAATTTTGTGTTTTTGTTAGGAGTGGCACGCAGCTCCAGGCTTACAAACACTGCTACTTGGAATCGTTACAGCAATACACGGATGATGCGAATATGGCCGGTTTACGCGGGGGCATATGCGAGAAAGGTGCATTATAGTTGTTGCGATACGTACGTGCGCCGCAAAAATTACGTGTGCTGAGTATCTGTTTGGGTAGCATCTCTCCCTGCCGTCGAATCAAATGTTTTATATTCAACAACGCCGAAAACTGCACACGCTACAATAACATGCATGCTGAAGCTGCGCTGGTAGAAACAGTGCGTGCTCCAGTATTCCCCAGCGCTTTCCAGTGAAAATTCCAGTGCTTCCAGCGCTTCGCAGTGCGCACCAGCATCAAAGCGGTTGAGCCAGCACCCCCACCAGTGCGATACAGCTTTTTTCCAGTGCACCCAGCGAAATGCCAGTGATTACAAGCATGTGCTAGTGTCTCCTGCGTATACCAGTGCCAAAAAAACGTTCTGGCATCACGCTGTTTTTGCAATAGAGAAGATGAAGGTGGTTAAGGCCTTCGTGTGTTAATTAAGCCATTATGACGTAATAGTCGAAAGTTTCCACGAAGACGCAGAGCCAGCTATGAGTCAGGTAACAGTTTCACCCCGTATCTGCATGTTGCAGTGCAAATGTCGTCGAAACACGATAATTTTGTGTCTGGAGAGAGTGAACGCAACGTTTATCTGATGTTCCGCTCGAAAAAATTGGTGAATGGTATTCTGGAGGCGCTGCGTTAGAGCACCTCGAGCGTGCAGCGGAGGCGAACGAGCGCATCGAGGCACATGAAAAAGCAGCGCCATCTGGCAGTTATCTTGAAATAAAAAAGGCAGCATATCGACGGAGTGAATGATGGAGAGTGGGGCGAAACATCCGTAAGTTCATTCGTTCTTGCTTCCGTCCGTCCATTCGTCCATTTGTGTGACCGTCCGTGCGTCCATCCGCCCGTAAATGCGTGCAACTGTTCGTGCGTCCGCACGTCCATCGGTGCTTCCGTCAATGTGTTCGTCCATGCATCCACCCCTGCGTCCGTCCATGCGTCCATCCGTCCGTGCAGCTATCCGTGCGTCCATTCAAGCATCTGTCTGTGTGTCCGTTCGTCCATCTATTCAACACTCCAAGTACCGCCATCTCGCATCTTTTCATCATATATTCCCCATATATAAACACCGCCATCTAGCGTACATTCCAAGGACTAAACGAGAGGAGGCACACGCACACTTTCTCACGGCTTGCGCTTCATGTCTGCTTCCCACCTTTAACCACCTCGAGTTCGTGGCATATACTAGTTTACTGTATTCATGGCACTGTGGCCCGACGCTCGCTAAACCTTTCTAAAACCAAGGAGTTTACGCCCAGCGAGTGTAACGTAGCAACCTTTTTTTGTCAGATAATGTTCAATGTGCATGCCAATGGCTGCTAATAGGGAATGAGAGACAAATGATTTCGGCTTTTAGTTAACGCGCACGCCGCGAATATTTTATTGTTCAACAACGCTCAGGCGAAATCTACCACTGGTACCACCTTGGCGGTCAAAGCGTAAGACTCGTTACACACTACTACGACTACGACTATTACGAGGGACGAACGGGTGCCGCTTTAAGGAGCTTCGCCCCCAAAAACGAAGCGCGCGGCGTCCACGCCCTTCTCGGAGGCGATAAGGCGACGGGTAGGTGCCACAACCGTGTCGTCTTAGCCAAGCGCTCGAAACACTTACCTTTTCGTGCATAGCGTTGCATTGACAGCGCAGCGTGATAAAAGCTATGGTCCTTAAAAGTACTTATGTATGCCTTCTCTAGTGTGAAACAACGTACCACAGAATACTGTCGTGTTGATATTGTGCCTGGAATTTGTGCAATATCGGCTTTTTAATCGACAATCGCCCAAGTATGACTGCTGAAACTTGAGCAATATTGATGGCAGCTGCTGATAAAGTTGCTCTTTGGCTGCTTCTAAAATTGTTTTGGTAGACAAACAGACAAGCTCATCAACAGGCAGACAGACCAAATGTTTTGCGTTGAAGGTACTCAAGAAAGACTATCGTCTTTAAATGACAGTGTGCTATACTGATGGGCGACTTCAATACAGGTAGGAAAGAAGCAGGCTGTGGACCAGGCCGTAGAGAATAATGTCAACTGTATTGGAAATGCCTGAGAGGAGTTGTTAGCTGATTTCGCGAAACGCAATAGTTTACTGGTCTTGAATACCTTCTAACGAAAACGAGTGAACTGTAGGTAGGTATGTATGAGCCCTAATGTCGAAAGTAAGAACGAACTGGACTTTATATTGACTGCACACCCAGGGATCGTGCAGAATGTGGAAGTTATTGGCAAGGCACGATGCTGTAATCATAGAATGGTTAGGTATCGGATTCATCGAGACTTTAAGAAGGAGCGGAAGAAACTGACACACAAGAAGGCAATCAACGAGCTAGCACTGATAGGGAAAGTATACGAGTTCAGATCCTCACTTCAGAAGAGATACTTCGTTCTTATCGAAGAAACCTGCCTTAGCGTTGGTGAATTGGATGATAATCACACGTGTATCCTCATGGTGCCTGCCGTGGAAATTGTAGATACAATAGTTAGACAGAACACTAGCCAGCCTTCCCAGGAGACGAAGAATCTCATTAAAAAACGTCAAAGAATGAAAGCCTTAGACATAAGAGACAAAATATAACTGGCATAGCTGTAGAAGTTGAATAATGAAAGCAAGATATCCCATATCAGAAGGCATAACATGAAGAGAGTTGAACATGCTTTAAAGAATGGAGAATGTGTCAAAGCGGTGAAGACAAAACTTTGGATAGGCAAAAACTAGATGTATGCACTAAGGCACGAGGAAGGCAAAGTAACTACCTAATATGAAAAGGATAGGTAAAATAGTGAAGAAGTTTTGCACAGATCTGTACAGTAGCTGGGACAACAACAACAATAAAGTAAAATCTAGCAGCAACCCAGATGTATCCGACCAGTAATGACAAAAGTGAGGAAAGCTTAGGAGGGAATGCAAGGAGTCAAGTTTGCTGGCAAAGACAAGATAACATCAGCCCCGCCGTGGTGGTCTAGTGGCTAAGGTACTCGGCTGCTGACCCGCAGGTCGCGGGTTCAAATCCCGGCTGCGGCGGCTGCATTTCCGATGGAGGCGGAAATGTTGTAGGCCCGTGTGCTCAGATTTGGGTGCACGTTAAAGAGCCCCAGGTGGTCGAAATTTCTGGAGCCCTCCACTACGGCGTCTCTCATAATTATATAGTGATTTTCGGGACGTTAAACCTTACACATCATCATCATCATCATCACAAGATAACATCAGATCTGCTTAGAGATGGAGAACAGATTGTGTGAGAAAAACTAGCCGACCAGTTTACGATGTGTTTTTTGACGGAAATATACAAGAATAATGGAAGAGTGCTAGTATCTTAAAACATATATAATAAAAAGGAAAACAAGGACTTGACATATTACAGGCCGATCAGCTTGCTTTCCGTAGTATGTAAGCTGTGTGGAAAGGTAATTGGTAACAGAATTATGACAACACCAGATTTAAAACAACCAAATTTAGTTAGAATTGATTGACTTGAGAAGTTGAGTGAGTTGGACAAACGCACTATTCGTCCCTGTCAAATCTAACGCCTACCGTCTACCCCAGAGATTACTTAACAGGTGACATTCTGCACTCTCAATTTGGCCCAAATTCACAAAATCACACTGTAATATGGCTTAGAAATGCCTCTAATTTTAACGAAGACAGGTTTACAGAGGGCTCTTTCAAAAACGTTTTCACTCATCACCTCAGTGCCATCGGAGCACCGGTGTTGTCGGTCATAATGTAAACAAGCTGATGGCCCTGTGCAAGAATGTGAGTATCTACAGCAATGGCATCAGAGGGCTATACAATGTCCATATCGTATCTATTTGTCTCGCTTGCGCACACTTCTTTCTACTCGAAGAACACAGAAATCGAATGCATCACTCGCTGCGGCTTTGCGTCGCTGTTCTATGGCTCTGCATAACAGACTTGTTGCTTGTGTTCATTCAGTTGCCTGTGGCTACTTGCTAATGGTCATCTTTGCTTATGATAGCCGTATAATCGACAATGTAAAATTTCCATACTTGTTTATTTAGCAAAGCGGCTTCCTGCCATCTGTTAAAATAAGTAAATTCACTTTTCTACAACTCAAAATTTAATTCCTCTACTTTTACGATAATTATTTTCAGAGTTAACGACTGTGAGATCGCAAATGAAGTACATTACTTTTTTGTGTAGCACAACCACGGATCGAATAAAATTGGTTCCTCCGAATGGCATTTGAACCTAATGACATGCAACTCTGATGTGACAGCGGTATAGCACTCATGCTTTAGAAACACACGACCCCTGTATACATTGTTAACAATGCGACATGTCATATCACAGTAGGAATGCGAGGCACAAGCGTACACTACTATCGGTACTATCGGACGTCAGAGAGAGAGAGAATGGTTCAAAAAAAGGGAGGGCCCACTTACTACAAAGGCACCCCACGTTACGGCACCTATTCCCTTAAGGCCACGTGGTGGGTGCATAGAAATTCATTCGGAAAAGGTTTTACGCGAATAAGTGCTAAGCATACTACCCAATACACAAAATGCACCCATACGCAAGAACTTCAATGACTGAAGCCCCTTTCAACTTGCTTGATTACAATAAAGTAATACACGCTTCCGAGTTCTGGAGTTAAATCATACAATGAAACAATGAAAGATATGCACTAGGTGGTTGAAGCATGCACTGGGGACAGGCTATCGCTGTCACGTTCCCCTCTTAAAGGGTAAGCTTAAGGATCCCCTAATTTTGGCTGATTGATGTGCGGCTCATGGAGATTATATATGTCTGAAAGCTTTCTAGGAGAGTGACCTTTAAAACGCTCGCTTCTCGATTCACGCTGTCTCCTGGCAGTGGTCTTGAGTTCTGCGGAAGTGCACGCTTCGCAACCTACTAAAATGTTTAATTTAGCCTTTCAATCTTGTCGAAGCAACAATTTTTAAATTCCCCAGTAGTCTTCGCCGACATATCCATGTACAACGAAGCTTCTAGCACGTCGGGCGTATTAAAGGAGTTAACACGGTCCCCAGCGATACCCTCGATGTCCAACGTGCAAGTGTAGGTACCGCGCATTCTAGCTCGGGATTCCCTGTGCAGGCTATGCTAACGGTCATTAGCCACTTCGGCTGTTTGTGTGACGGTGCCTTAGATTAGCAATGATTTATCACAGGGCGCCTTGCGCTACCAATGGAGTATCTCGAAATCCGCGACTAAAGCGTAACGCGAGATACTGCTGCAAGTGCTATACTATTCTTGAATCTTGGTCAGTTTGCATTGTGTCCTCGAATACACACACACACACACACACACACACACACACACACACACACACACACACACACACACACACACACACACACACACACACACACACACACACATACACACATCATCATCATCATCTTGATGAAGGCCAGACTCTAGGCCGAAACGCTGAAATAAACCACGTTGTGACCGCTCATGAAGGATCTACTTGACTATATATATATATATATATATATATATATATATATATAAAGTGGGAGTAATAATTCAATGGGCCAGTTAGTCTTCGTGAAGGTATGGGATATGGCACAACGGGAGCGTTGTCAACAAGGATAAATATATTTATTTCCCAACAGTTTCGGGAGGGGACCTCCCTTCATCAGGGGATGAGTTATAACTCATCCCCTGATGAGGGGAGGTCCCCTCCCGAAACTGTTGGGAAATAAATATATTTATCCTTGTTGACAACGCTCCCGTTGTGCCATATCCCATATATATATATATATATATATATATATATATATATATATATATATATATATATATATGAGCAGGTACTTACTCTTGTAGGATTCCGTTACAAGTTTTTTTTAAATATATTAACACCGATTCGCCATTCAATCTATGTTTCTTAGGCACATTGCTTTTTTAACACCTTCTTCGCGATGAAAATTTATTCCGAAAAGTAGGGCTTTGTGAGTTGCTTCTATAAGAAATATTCACCCTGCCTATTTGCTGGTTTGATTTAGCAAGTTATATTGAGGGGTCTCGTGACATTGGAGGAATACGCAAACAAACCATATAGCTATGGCATGGACGTCATCGCAACGTAGCGTGCTCTCCTTTGCGATGCAATTTACGCATACGGTCTAATGTGACTGCGCACAAATGCATTAGGTCACAAGCTACCCAAGATACCCATATGTTGAAACGAGTCAGCTTCAGTCAATTAACAGCCATCGTGGTTCCGCTTCTTCATTTTATTTTTATTATTATCCTGACGATGAGCCTCTCTTAATCTGCGGTAGGCCTTCAACGCCTTGGGTCATTTCAGCCGGATCTTTCCTAATGGCTTCGTAATTAGCCCCACTTCGTTCTATGGGGCGTAATAATTTTATTTTAGTTTTATAGATTCATACTTTTCAGAACATTCACAATAGATGTGAGAAACTGAGATCTATTTATGTGATTTATAAAGTGCTACAACATTTTGCGGCGCGTTTCTTTTAGACTATAGGTGGATGCGTCTGACAAAGATGCGATCACACCAGTGGGGCAGAATTTACCTTTTTAATCAAATTTATTTTATTGATCGAAAATGTTTTGCGATCTTAAGTTACTTTTGATGCATCAATCCTTGGTTGATCTGGTTCGTGCACCGCTGGGTAATGGGGTCATTCTACGGTGACTTTACCTACTTTACAGTTCAGAAACGCATTTGCAGTGTTGCCTGTGTGGCAGTTTACGAGTATAAATACTTACCCCACCGTAGTTTAATTTTCGACACTACCATGTCACGGTAATATTAAATCTTCATCCTAAGGAATATTGACTCGGTGTGTGAACTACTATCTAAAGGAGGGGGGAGGTCATGATTACGGGAAAAGAAGCTGTATTCTTTGGTGAACACATCATGCAGTTAAGCGCGTTCTGGGCTTTTAGGGGCAAAGCTCCTTTCGATGTGTGTCGTGCGTCTCTTGTATTTAGTAGCCACCTGTCGTTTTAAATTCGAAGCATTTCTTAACGAACTTCGGTGACTTTGAGCGTATCTATCTATCTATCTATCTATCTATCTATCTATCTATCTATCTATCTATCTATCTATCTATCTATCTATCTATCTATCTATCTATCTATCTATCTATCTATCTATCTATCTATCTATCTATCTATCTATCTATCTATCTATCTATCTATCTAGCCGCTCACGTTTTGGTGCTCTCGTATTCACCCCCTTAACTTGGCGTGAACCAAAAGAAGCATGGTAAGGTAAGATGGTTTCACGAACATGACCCACTGGTCAAGACATGAATATTCTCACAATCCAGTCGCGTACGGCATGAAACACTTCCCGTTAGACAGCGGCACATACCCAAGGGCGGTATGTGCCGCTGGTATGCGGGTATGTGCCACAGATTATTGACACTTATTATCTACCTAGGAATGACGAGAACACATATGGACAATTTTAACGTGTAAGATTCAAGAAATACCCGACATTGGTAGCGTCGACACAACGATGGCATAGAATAAAGGTCAGTGTTAAGAAAACCTTGACATAGGCAGCATTGACCCCCCCAATGAATGCAAGTAATGAATTTCAGGGTCCCAGCCGAAATCGAATCCAAACATTCTACGTGGCAGTCAGGCATTCTACCATAGAGCTACGCCAGGCCTCAGAACTACTTATCAAATAGACGCTAATCTTCATAAAACTTCAATAGTGGCTGCAGTGCTGCTTACCTAATTTGATAAAAATTACACATGCACATGACACAACCGTCACGTCGAGTTAGCGTCAATTGTGGTTAGGTTCCCTGTGCTGAAATTGATTTATGTAGCACTTTCCAGGGCCAGCATCGTCGCCAGCATCAGCGCTATATATTAGCTTCTGGTGTTGCAATACGCATGTTCCAGTTGACATCGTTGCGCATGTGCAAACTGGTTATATAAACATCGGGAACTCTTCAGTATATGTCGGTGCGTGCAAAATTTGTACATATACTTAGCGTCATTTCATGACGTGTCACTGAATTAAAAAAAAACTGCAACTAGGTCACCCTCCCTCGGCATGGCCCTGCCGTGGTGGTCTAGTGGCTAAGGTACTCGGCTGTAGAACCGCAGGTCGCGGGATCGAATCCCGGCAGCGGCGGCTGAATTTTCGATGCAGGCGGAAATGTTGTAGGCCCGCGTGCTCAGATTTGGGTGCACGCTAAGGAACCCCAGGTGGTCGAAATTTCCGAAGCCCTCCACTACGGCGTCTCTAATTACCATATGGTGGTTTTGGGAAGTTAAACCCCACATATCAATCAATTCCCTCCGCATGCTTCGCATAACGCCGATTCCCACTTACGTGGGTCTTGCCGAATTTTTTCTCCTTGGTATGCTCGCTGCATGGGGGTACTTGTATATGATTAATATACATTATGTTTTGTCAGTTTTAAATATTTTGTAGTCCTTATAAATATTTTAGCTAGAAAGCACATGCTATATACCCGAAATAATATTTGTCCTCGGGTTTTGTGCCAAAATTTTGTAATAATAAATAAGTAGAGCTCATCAAGTTTTGTTTTCGCTAGAGCAACTGCAAGGGCTTTACGCCAGCTCACTTGTACAACTGCGTCCGTTCTAGCGAAAACAAAATTTTGTTTGGGGTCGGTTAACTTTGCCCTCCTACTCTAAATTATAAACAACTTTTTCTAAGCACACTATAACTGAACCTACTACAGTGCAGGAGATGCCTACGGGACGGCTTCATGCTATCCCATAGTAGAGTACCTAGTACTCTCAATTGTTAACCACTTTTTCTAAACTTACTATGCCAAGACCTCATAAGGTGTAAGGCCCACGGGACGGCCTAATGCACTTCCATAGTATCTCGTGCTCTAAATTGTTAACTTTTATAACACCAAATACTATAGATCGTAACCACTTTTAGGTGTAAAGGGCCTTAAGCGGTGGGTCATGCGTCCCCCATGCATGCTGTAGTAGTAGGTAGCCACCTCTCGTTTAGTCCTTGGAATGTCCGCTGAATGGCGCTACTTGTATATGGACCCATTCCATGTTTGTAGACACCGGTAGGCCAATGTCGACATTATGGGCAAAATTATAGTGACGTCCGCACGTAACTTCCGCCATAAGTGCTGAGGGCTGCGATGTGCGTCAAACAAAGTGATGTTGTGAGACGCCATAAGCGTTGTGAAAGCCATAAGCGTTGAGGGCTGCGATGTGCGCCAACAAACAAAACTAAGTTGTGAGACTGACTCACATCAAACCACAACGCAGTTCGTCGGCATATCGTTTTTTTAAGGGCGAAAAATGGAAGTTTATTGTATACTTAACTTGTACGTGCACAAACAAAACATCGAAAATAAGTAAAAACTGTGTATACATCTTACAAATGAGCACCAAAATCTAAATGATCACTGAGTATCCAAATGTTACAAGTGAAAGCTTAACTAAAAATGGCATCATATCCACGGAGTGAATGATGGGAAGTGGGGCGAAGCATTCGTCCGTCCATTCGTTCTTGCTTCCATCCGTTCCTGCGTACGTCTGTGTAACCGTCCATGCGTCCATCCACCCGTCCGTGCGTGCGTCTGTTCGTGTGTGCGTCCCTGTGTTCGCCCATGCATCTGCCCCTGCGTCCGTTCATGCGTCCATCCATGCATCTGTCTGTGTGTCCGTTCGTCCATCTATTCAACACTCCAAGCACCAGCATCTCGCACCCTTTCATCATATATTCCCCATATAGAAGCACCACCATCCAGCGGACATTCCAAGGACTAAACGAGAGGTGGCACACACACACTTTCTTACGGCTTGCGCTTCGGGTTTACTTCCCACCTTTAACCACCTCGAGTTCATGGTATATACTAGTTCACTGTATTCATGGCCATGCGGCCCAATGCTCACTAAACCTTTCTAAAACCAAGGAGGTTACACCCAGCGAGTATAACGTAGCAACCCTTTCTTGTCAGATTGTGCTCATTGTACATGCCAATAGCTGCTAATGGGGATCGCAGCGTGCGCGTTACCTAAAGGCCGAATGCTCCTGTCTCTCATTCCCCCTTAGCAGCCATTAACATGTGCATTGAGCACTATCTTTTATTGTTCAACAACGCACAGAAGAAATCTCTCACCGAAACCACCTTGGAGGTCAAAATCTTAAGGACCGCTATTTCGGGTATGTGCCACTGGTGGTTACGTACTACGAGGGACGCACAAGCCACGCCATAAGAAGCTTCGCCCCTAAAAGAATCAAGTTAGCCACATTTAACAGGATAACATTTATGCATGCGTACTAGAGTGGGCGCATGACTATTATGCCTAGTTCACACTGAAACATCCGCTTTCTACAGCGACCGAAATTCCCCTGCCGCCGAAACGCAGCGTCGTTCGCACTGGACGCGCCCCGCGCCGCCGAATATTTCATATACTACGGGGCGAACGCGGGACGGATGCGCTGTCACCCAGTTGTTGTCGCGGCTTGCAAACGCTACTACGCTATCCGGTGGTGTATACGCAAGAAGTAAGAAAAGAGAGTACTGCTTACTTTGCTGGCAAGTGGCTGCCTTGTAATGCACGAAGAGCGGAAAAACCACCGACGCCTGCGGCGTTGGTGGATTCGTTTTGCTCTGCAAGACCGCAACAAGCTCGGTCACGCCAACAGCAACCTCGGTCACCTCTTTCACGAAATACGGAGGCGAAGTAGGCACAGAGTAGGTTAAACTCTCGTTGGTTTCAACATTCAGTTACGTGCACTGCGGCATAACAAGTAAGTAGGGCTTGGCGGCCTTTTTTCAAAATTCCTTGACTAGCGCTCCTATTGGTCCGCGGTGACTCGATTCGGCGGCAGACGCCGCAAAAGTTGGTCCGAGAGCGATCGGCGCGGAGAGGGCCCTTTCGGCGGATCTCGCCGCTGCCGAACCGGATTCGGAGCACTTTCTGCGGCCAGAATGCTCAGTGTGAACGCGGCCTTACGGGACAACTGGAAACCTCAGCTGTCCCTCTCTTACTTTAAAGAAACGTATGTGCCATCGTCGAAGGAAGGCCTCTTCTCCGTGCATTTCTATCTGCTGATCTAGGTAATTCCACACAATTAGCCGAATTTTCTGTAATGCAGGATAGGCGCCTCTATGCGGCTCGTGCCGTACTTCCGCTAAAGAGCGTTGCCGCCACAGTACGTACAAGGTTGCTGTAAAGACCAGTCTTGCAAACAGCCCACGTTCTGTTCCCATGCGCGCCGTGCGAAAGCCAAAGAGGCGTTGTACCAAGTGCCAGACACCCCTCACCTCCGAGCACTGAAACAGAGTAGGTTGGGTCGTCTCTCTTTTGCCACAGTTTGGGCAGCGGTCATTCGGAACGACTCCCCAATGTGCTAACCGGTCACGCGTAGGCAATGCCCTCCATGTTCTTAACCAATCAAATTCGCGCATCTGATTAGGTACGCGATTGCAACGCCATCGTTTCCATTTTCTCGTGCAGGATGCTGTTTCTTCCTCTTTGCTCAGTGTGCTACTTGTCACCGTTTCGCTTATTTCTTGCGATGATCATCTTCCAGACTGCATAAACCTATTGATTCCACTGTTCTTTTTAAGCCACTGGCAGCTCTCTAAAACTTGAGCGGAATTTCTGCTCGTGGTCTGATGTACAGATTGGCCGTGAAAGTACTTTTTAGTGTACTCCTCCAGTACATCATGAGCCTGTACCCGGGGTAGTTGCTGTCATCGAACAGCTTCTGTATTATTTTTGCAGCCAGCGCTCTTGTGAACGTTGGTATATCTGGGAGGCTCAAGCCTCCATGGTTTGTGGGAAGCTGTAAAAGTTTTCTGCGTACCTTTGCTGGTTTTGCTCCCCAGAGGAAGGTCCGCGCCATAGCTGCGAGGCGTCCTGTAACACGGCGAGGTACCAGGGCAATGTGTGCTATGTAAAACGCAAAAGCGCATGCTTGTGTCTTGATGACTGTTGCTTTTGCCGTTAGTGACAGGTTAAAATGAGTGGCTACTGCTAAGACATCGGTAGATCTCCGAAGCACGTCATCCCAGGTCTTTTTTGATACATCTCCTTCCTCAAAGTAAACGCCTAACACCTTAACAGCTTGAACGTATTCTAAGTCTCCTGGCAATAGTTCTCTGAAGCCTCCAAAGCGCAATGCCTTACATTTCGTGATGTTTAAAAGAGCACCAGACAGATAGGAATACTCAGCAAAAATGTCAAGGAATGTACTATAGCTGGACAAGTTACGAAAAAATACCGAAATATCATCGGCGTATGCGACAATTTTCAAGGTTTCCTTGCCTGGCATCGAGAAACAAACTATGCACTCGCAGTTTGCAACGTTTATAATCAAAGGCTCTAGAGGCAAAATGAATAATACCGGAGACAACAGACAGCCTTGCCTCACCCCTTATTGAATCTCAAAGCTTCTGGTCACTTCATTGTTGAAATAAAGACAGCTTGAGAGGTCCTGATGAAGTATTTCTACCAGTCGCGCATAATGCTCCGGGAGGCCAAATATGCGCAAAATAGCGAAAAGATACCCATGTTCAACTCTATCAAATGCATTGGCCTGATCAAGAGAAATATATACTCCTGATATTTGTTTTTCTTTGGCATATGCAAAGAGATCTCTGATGATTGTAAGAGGTACGAAGACAGAACGTCCTGGTACTGCACATGACTATAAGGTGGACACAATCCCTTCCAAGAACGGCCGAAGACTCCGTGATAGCAGCGTGGCTACTAACTTATAGTCTGTGTTTAGAAGGGTAATGGGCCTCCACGATTTAGGATCTGACGGCTCCATACCCTCTTTCAGTAATATAATCACCCTTCCTTCGCTGAAGGACTGCGGTTTATGGCCATCACGCAACAAAATATTCACGAGGTCGGTGATCGCATCTCCGAAGATTGGCAGATACGCAGATAAAATCCCATGAGTATTCCGTCTGGCCCTGGTGACGTGGACATATTCATTGATTTTAGGGCGTACAATACTTCTTCTTTATGATTTTCTGCATATAATACTGAACAGTCTTCCAAGCCTAGCGATGGCGAACCTTCGCAAAAGGCTGAGAGTTTAACAGTAAACTCGTCGTCCTGTGCGTCATGGTCTGCAGTAAACAGTTTTGCAAAGTAGTCTCGGAAAACTTTTGGAACTTCGTCCGGGCCATTAACAATGGTACCATCCTCTTTCAGTGCCTCATCGATGTAGGGGGGCTGGCATCGACGATCTCGGTTTCTTTGCGCATACGTCAAGTTTTCAATTTCATCTGTCGATAAGTGCATTTCTCTTGCGAGCCTTGTAGCCTGGAACCTCTTCTTTAGAAGAGTTTGATACTTAATTTTTGTGCTTCAAGGTATTGGAGCATAGCGAACGTATTTGTCCCACCTCTTGCAATAATTTGAATGCGTCGGAGAATCTCATTCATCTTGGCCGTGAGGCGAGCGTGGCGCGCTTTTCCTGCCTGTTGAGCTATGAGGTGCCAACGAGATTTTAGGTGGTCGCATGTAGTCGGAGTTATGCAACACACTTCTGCCAGTGAGGCCACCAGCTCAGTTTGAAATACGGAAATGCTTTCATTATGAAGAATCATCATCATCATCATCATCGGCCTGACTATGTCCACTGCAGGACAAAGGCCTCTCCCATGCTCCGCCAGTTAACCCGGTGCTGTGCTTGCTGCTGCCAATTTATACCCGCAAACTTCTTAATCTCATCTGCCCACCTAACCTTCTGTCTCCCCCTAACCCGCTTCCCTTCTCTGGGAACCCAGCTAGTTACCCTTAATGACCGGCGGTTATCCTGTCTACGCGCTATATGCCCGGCCTATGTCCATTTCCTCTTCTTTATTTCAACTATGATATGCTTAACCCCCGTTTGTCCCCTAGTCCACTTTACTCTCTTCTTGTCTCTTAAGGTTACACCTACCATTTTTCTTTCCACTGCTCGCTGCGTCATCCTCAATTTACTCAATTTAAGCTGAACCCTCTTTGTAAGTCTCCAGGTTTCTGCTCTGTAGCTAAGTACCGGCAAGATACAGCTGTTATATACCTTCCTCTTGAGGGATAGTGGCAATCTACCTGTCATAATTTGAGAGTGCTTGCCAAATGTGCTCCACCCCAATCTTATTCTTTTAGTTACTTCAATCTCGTGGTTCGGCTCTGCGGTTATTATCTGCCCTAAGTAGACATAGTCTTTTACAACTTCAAATGCACTATTACCTATCTCGAAGCGCTGCTCTTTTCCGAGGTTGTTGTACATTACTTTCGTTTTCTGCAGATTCATTTTAAGACCCATCTTTCTGCTCTCCTTGTCTAACTCCGTAATCATGAATTGCAATTGGTCCCCTGAGTTACTCAGCAATGCAATGTCATCGGCGAAGCGCAGGTTACTAAGGTAATCTCCATTAACTCTTATCCCTAGCTGTTCCCATTCTAGGCTTCTGAAAACCTTCTGTAAGCACGCGGTAAATAGCATTGGGGAGATTGTGTCCCCCTGCCTTACACCCTTTTTGATTGGTATTCTATTGCTTTCTTTATGAAGCACTATGGTAGCAGTTGATCCCCTGTAGATTTCTTCCAGAATGTTTATGTATACTTCATCTACGCCCTGATTCCGCAGTGTCTGCATGACCGCTGATATTTCTACTGAATCAAACGCCTTCTCGTAATCTATGAAGGCTATGTATAGTGGTTGGTTATACTCTGAGCATGAAGAATAGTTGGGTCCATCCACCATGGTTTGTGGAATCTCGTTGTGCTCACATTAAACGTGAAGGGTAACGGAGCATGATCGCTGAGTTTCTGCTGGCTTGGCGCAAGCTAGGACCACCTCACATGCTTGTAAGTTCGCTAAATGTCTTCGGGCTCATAAACTCCATCAATTCGGCTTTGTTGAATGCCACAAACGCGAGTTGCGACGAACCCGACTCCATGTAGAGTTGACCACCCATCTGAGAGCTTGATATCTTGAAGTAATTGCTGTAGTTCTCTGGCGTAATAATTGTTGGCGCCTTGGCCGTGACCCCTGAAGTCTCGTGTAGTATCGAGCACGCAGTTGAAATCTTCGACAAGCACATATGATATCGATTCGAGCAAAAAATTTTGACACCTTTATAAAAACCGTTCGTTTCTGACCTCGTTACGGGCGCATATACGTTGACAAATCTGACTGGTTTGCAGTTAAGTACCACATCTACTGTTTTTAGGTGGCCTTCGGTGTCAACAAGACAGTGAGAACCCCCCCCCCCCCTCAGCGTTGCGTTCATGGAAACAACTCCTGTGCCACGTGCACGCGCATCTGTAAGTGAGAAGAAGGCCTCTTCATGAAACCTTTCCTGAAAATTGCAACGTCAAGCTTAGTACGAAAGTGTGTCTTCTGCAAAAAGAGCATGTCTACGCGATGCGCCCGGGCGAGGTCAAGTACTGCCTGCTGCTTTACTGGATTTCGAAAACCACGAACATAGAATGACATAAAAGAAAGTGATGTCATTGTTGAAATAAAGGAAGGGAAGTCCCTTAAAGGGAAGAAAAGGTAAGAGAGAGGAGAGCCAAATGCTTAAAGTACATATCGTCGTCGCTCACAGCTGGTAACGTTTGCCGTGGTGGTGATCCCACGCGGGGTTTCTTAAATGTTCTCTGTATAGTGGAGTCGCTGCTGCTGTTCCCACTGCCTGGCTTGGATCGGCGTTGTGAACTCGAAGGGCTCGATGCGTCTGCAGATTGTGCGGGTTTGGTAGAAACCTCGGTGTCCGCCGGTTTGCTCCGCGTTGGTGGTCGGCTTCTTAGCTGCTTCATCGATGTCGAAGGCGTAGCGTTCATGTTATTCAAGGTTGCTGACATTCCAAGGTTAGCGTTTGGTGTGCTTTCAGTGGCGTCTGTCGCTGTCGGGGCAGAGGAAATCAAAGCAGTGCTTTCTCCGATGCCTCTTGTAATGGGTACCTGGTCGTCCGGTGTTTGGCGCTTCTCGGACGCCATTGATGCGCTGCAGGTATGTCGAGTTTTGATGCTGCCTACTAGTGAAGAAAAATCACTGGGCGTTTCCGTGGAATTCCATTTGGGTGTTCATGTTGCGTCTGAGCGGGCTGTTCATCTGAAGTTGCCCCGTCTGGCATACTGGCCGGCTTGACGCGAGTAGCGTCTTCCGACTGCGCGTCTACGAAATCGTCAGACAGGACGCAAGCGTTTCCAGGACGCAAGCTTGAAGCAGTCATGGGGCAACTGAGCGCAAAACTCAAAACTACAGCTGATTGATGAAACCTTGTGGTAATTTCAGGCGGTTTAAACGATGTCTTAAATGGGGATACAGCAGGACTAGCAACCACACTGGCGAAAGGGGTCGATAACATGTGCACCACTTCTACTTAGGTACAGGTAGTGATATGCACGATACCGGAGTTACCGGTGCGTAACAGAAACCTGCAAAGAGCGGTTGTCAATGCAAACCAAGAAATATGGCGGATGAGTCGAGAGAAAGGCGTTGAGGTGGTGGAAATAAACAGAGAGGTGCATAGGTGGGGTGGTTTTCAACGAGACAGAATTCACTTCGATGGGCGGCAAGGTCATGAGGTGGGTTGGCGACTTGCAGGACGCGCAGTAGCTTTTTTGGGCGGCTCGTGGGCTCTTCGGGGTGCAGGCTAGCTAGTAACGAGGAAAAAAACCAGGGAGACTCTTTGACAGGTGGTAGGGACAGATACGATTACAAAGTGACACCAGTATCCAAGATAGGTAGAGTCCGGAGCAGAAATAGACGTAACCGCGAGCGCCGAGCTAATTCAGACATAGGGAATATTAATATTCAGGGTGGCAGGAACAGGCTGAAGTAGGAAGAGATGGAAGAACAGCTAAGGGAGGAGGGGCCGATGGTATACGGTTTTGTAGAAACACATCTTAGGGACACGGAACAACCTGCTAACAATCCTGACTATGCGTGGGAATATTGTAATAGAACAGAAGGCAGCAGAAAGGGGGGTGGTATTGAGGCATTCATTCATAAAAGTACAGACTGGCAAAGGGTCAAGCAGGAGTGCAAGGAACATTTATGGCTAAAAGGGAAAGTGGCAGGGCAAATGACAGTCTTGGTTTGGTGTACTTGTGGACGGAAGCGAAGGCCAGAGATGAAAACCGGGCAATGGTAGCGTGTATATCAAAGTACATTGAGGAATTAGGAGGACAGTGCAAGATAATTATATTAGGAGATATGAATGCGCACATAGAAGATATTGATGGGTATACTAACCCAACAGGCAAAATGACCATGGGTATGTGTGAAATGCATAATTTGATCATTTGCAATTGTACCGAGGCGTGTGAAAGGATAATAACATGGGAGGTAGGGAGGCTTCAGTCGACGATAGATTACGCAATGATATCACAAAGGATGTATGATAGGCTCAAGGGAATGCACAGAGATGAAGGTGACTCCAGAAGTCTGGGTAGTGATCACAAACGTATCAAGCTTAGTTTTGGAAGAGCAGTGAAAGTGGGAAGGAGACAAGATGAGCAGCTACAGGAAAATTTTTATTCAGAAAGGCAAATTGAAATAGCCTATAAACAAATTGAGAAAGTAATCACTGAAGATAATAAAACAGTGTGGACATACACGAATCTAATTAGACTGTTTGAGCTGGCGCTTGATAAGGCACGTGACAATTCACTCCGAGAAAGAACACGCAAACACAAAAGTTGGTGGGATTAGGAAGTTAAGAGAGCCATAACAAAACGTCAGGAAGCCTCTAGGGAACACAGATATGCTAATCAGTGGGGTGAACCGACAGATGTTGAAAGAAAATGGGAAATCTTTCTAAGCTGTAGAAGGAAGTCATGCCTTCTGATCAATGAAAAGATTAGAAGAAAAGGAGCTGAGTGGCTGGCCGAAGTACATAAAGAAGATAGAAAGGCAACTGCCAAATTTTGGAACCATCTAAACTCCGTAACAAAGGAGACGAGCCTAGAGCAGAGGTATATAACTACAGCTCAAGGTGCTACGCTAGAAGGGGACGAAGCTATTGAATATATAAGAACAAGGGTGGCAGAAAAATTTCAACAAAGAAGTGCTTTATGCGCCACAATAAAAAATGATGAATCAAGTGGTGCAATGACTCCATTTTCACAACGAGAGTGGGAAAGGGCTGAGAAGAGGGTTCCTGGTAGTACATTAACAGGCCCAGATGGCATTCATATTATGCTGATAAAGACATTAGGTCCGATGTCTAAGCAGGCTTTGAGAGAGGCAGTGAGCAAAATAAAATTCGATGGTGACGTCCTTGATGGGTGCAAACTTATAAGGATGAGCATGATCTATACAGGAAAGGGGGACAAAGCTGACATAAACAATTACCGTGTTATAACAGGGACATCAGTGGTCTACAGGCTGGCGATGCAGATTATAAAGGAAAAACTTCAGACATGGATAGAGGATGAGGGGGTGCTGGAAGAACTGCAGAATGGGTTTCAGAAACAAAGGAGGTTGGAAGACAATCTGTTCTCACTGACGCAGTGCATCAAAACAGCAGAAAAGGAACACACGCCCCTGTGGCTAGCATTTTTGGATATCAAGAGAGCGTACAATAGCGTGGTTCAGGAGGAATTGTGGAGAATACTGGACACACTTGGCGTGGAAGATGGGTCACTAATCTTTTAGAAGATATCTATAAAGGTAACAAGGTAGTTATAAAGTGGGAAAAACAGGTATCCGAGCCTGCAGAAGTAAAACGGGAGCTTAGGCAGGGGTGCCCTACGTCACCCTTATTATTCATGATGTACCTACAAGGATTAGAGGCCAAATTAGAGGGAAGTGGACTGGGCTTCAAGCTCTCTTTCGTCAAACAAGGAAAACTCATTGAACAGGCACTACCAGCATTGATGTACGCAGATGATATAGTGCTAATGGCTGACAACAAAGAAGATTTGCAGAGATTGATGGACATCTGTGGTAATGAGAGAGATAAGTTTAATTTTAAATTAAGGAAAGATCAGCAGTCATGATTTTTATCGACAATTATTGTAGTTAGCTATAATAGAGGAGGGCACGCTAGAGATAACAGATAAATACAAACATCTGGGCGTATGGATGAGCAATGGGGCCGAGTACCTAAGGGAACACAAAATATACGTGGCAACTAAAGGTAAGAGAAATGCAGCGGTGATGAAAAACAGGGCACTGTGGAATTACAATAGGTATGATGTTGTGAGAGGAATATGGAAACGGGTCTTGGTTCCTGGTTTGACGTTCGGCAATGCCGTCTTGTGCATGAGGCCAGAAGTTCAAGCAAGATTAGAAATTAAGCAACGTGAAATAGGTAGGCTTGTCTTAGGAGCTCACGGGAATACACCAAATCAGGGAGTACCAGGCGATAAGGGATGGAAATCATTTGAGGGCAGGGAATTTAGCAGCAAGATAAAATTTGAGAAGCGATTGAGAGAAATGGGGAGGAGCGTTGGTCTTTGAAGGTATTCAGCTACTTGTACATGAAGAATGTCGATACAAAATGGAGAAAGCTAACGAGAAAATTGACTGGTAAATACTTAGAAAACATCAGGGGCCAAACCAAAAAGAATTATTGGTTAAGAAAAATGTGAAGGAAGCTGAGACCGATATGTGGAGAATTGGCATGATTAAGAAGTCCGCACTAGAGATCTATCGAACTTTTAAGCAGGAAATCGCCAAGGAAAGGATCTATGATAATACTCGGGGTAGTTCTCTACTGTTTGAGGCCAGGACGGGAGAATTGCGAATCAAGACATACCGAGCCAAATACGAAGGGGTAGACATTGTATGCAGTGCGTGTGGAGAGGAAGAGGAAAGTGCCGAACACTTGATAATGTTCTGTAAAGAGCTTCGCCCTATAGTTCAGGATGATGGCACAGAGTTTTTCAAAGCACCGGGGTTTAGGGACAGGGAGGGCAAAATAGACTTTAAGAGGGTAGAAATAACTAGAATGAAGTCGTCTGATTGGTGGCTGAAGTCAAAGCACGAGTGAAAATTGAACCCTTCACTGCAAAGTACGAATCCTCAACCTCACTATTTAAAGGAAAAAAATAAATCTAGTTTTTGGTTCATTAGGTATTATGGCTTGGTGCGCTAACCACCACCCGATCTAAAGGGCAGAGCCATATGCATCCATCCATTAATCTATACGATGAAAAGATGCGATGTGGTGGTACTTGGAGTGTTGAATATATGGATGAACGGACACACAGACAGATTCATGGACGGGCTCACGGATGGCTGCACCGTCGGATGGATATATGGACGGACGCAGGGGCGGATGCATGGACGAACGCAGGGACGGCCGCACAGATGAACGTGCGGAAGCACGAACACACGCACGCACGGACGGGTGAATGGGCGCACGAACGGTCACTTAGTTGGACGCATGGACGGACGGAAGCAAGAACGAGTGGACGGCCGGATGCTTCGCCCCACTCTCCATCATTCACTCCGTGGATATGCTGCCATTTTTTTCTCGTTGCTTTACTGAGAACACCAGATTCACCATTGGAAATTCAGCAGATACTGCGGTAGGCAGAGCATCTTTTGCCTTCCAAGACAGCACCCCCACTTTATCGTGACGTAAGTACGGTGGAATTTGTCAATGCTGAAAAGATGCAGATGGTGGTAGTTGAAGTGTTCACTAGATGGACGGACATACGGACGGACACGCAGACAGACAGAGAAGTGACAGAGGGATGGATGGACCGACCGACAGACAGAAAGACAGACAGACAGACAGACAGACAGACAGACAGACAGACAGACAGACGGGCGAATGGAAAGATAGAAGGAGCCAGTGCATGATTCACGGTTTGCCGATAAAACCGAAGCTTTGCCCTACTCATCATCATTCACTACGTTAATATGCTCTTATTTTTTTAAACGCGAAGCATTTCTTAGCGAGCTTCAGCGACTTTGAGCGTATCTATCTATCTATCTAGCCGCCTACGACTTTCAGCTTTCCTGGCCGTTTCGTTAATGTTATCAATACCAAATTTGGTATGGAAAACATGACTGTACGGCGGGCATAATTGACTAGTCATAACATGACTATCATAAAATTTATGTCATGAATGTCATGATTTATATTTCAAGGTCTTGCCCCTCTAGCGGTGGTTTCTTTCATATGACATGTTGCAATATTGGCGTGGTATGACACCACTGCATGGCGAACGCAAGTGGCAGACCCTAATAAGTAAACCATGACATGCATGTCATATAAGTCATGATTCTTGACTACGCGCCACGCTCATGGGATGGTCGCAGTCGTTTAGCTAGCTTCACATATACCAAATTTGTTGTTACGGGACGTGAATGGATGACGATGGTTTGTGACTGGTGTAAACATGATAATTAAGAGATGCGTGTCATGTAACAAGATGACTAAATGCCACACTCATGATGCGGTCACGGCCGTTTCGCTAGCTTGACATGTACCGAATTCGGCATTACGTGACGCGAACGGATGACATATGTAAATGACATGACCAGACATGATAATCACGACATGCGTGTCATGTAACAACAAGACGACATGCCACACTCATGATGCGCTCACGGCCGTTTCGCTAGCTTCGGACATGCCAAATTGGGTATTACATCATGTGAATGGATGGTGAAGGCATGTGATCGGTACAAACAAGGTAATCATGAGATGCATGTCATGTAAGAACACGACTACGTGCCACACTCAAGGCGCCAAAACACTTCGACGTGACCCGGCGCGCGTTGCAACGCATGCACGCAACGCACATTGCGGTTTGCCCAGCTGGCGAATCGTAGCAGAGTTCCTTGCAGTGTTCTTGCCTGTATTGCACCGCATTGGGTAAAATAAATGCGTGGGTATTTAAAGAAGAGAGTAGGGCACCTCATTTCTTTTTACCTATTCGCAACGTCTAGGTACCACATGGCGCCACTGAGCAGTGGCGGCTAGAAGCTCTGTTGAGATCATTGAAGTTTTGAACCTGCTTCAGACAACAGACGCTGTTGCTTGTTTTTACAGATTTGTGGTTGTTTTTCGACGTTGTCAAAAGTCTCGATATTACCGTGACCCTTTGGGTTTCTCAAGTTCAATGGAAAGTTGAAAAAAAAAACAAGCCTACTGATTTCACTGCGAGCCTCCATTATTACACCCTATTTACAACGGGAGCAAAATTAGGCGTCCCGTTCAAATCAGCTCCCCGAAAAGCCTTCCGGGGTAGAGGGTAAATTTAGCAGGCCAATAACCAAGGCCCGTGAGTGTATGCAGCAATGATTTTCTGCATGGGTACAGCAACTTCCAGGTTTGCAGATCTCCCGCTTAGATTGTCTGCTCTTAAGACACAATTTTGCGCGTAATAATGTTTTTATTTACTTATTATTGTATGTTAGCGCTCCCCTACTTTATCAAAAACATAATACAAAAGCCACGGAAGCACAAAGACTTGCGGTCTTCGCCAAAAGTTTACTTTCCGGTATCGTCTCTTTCGGGCTGATCATCTCAACAACCATTTCATGTTGAATGTATAGCTGTTCCACCAATAGGTCGTGAAAATTGCCAATAGGCGACATGGCGAAGTGCTTATACGCCGAACAAGTGGCGTTTCGGTGTCAACGTGATGATTGTGGGAGCGCGTTCACAAGGCCTAGCGCCCGCTTTGTGTGGAAGTTTCCTCGGTGGTACAATGGCTTCGGCTTCGACGTCTGCATCCGCCTGTGCTTCGTGAGCAACCTCTGTGATTGGGGCATGGCGAAGCGCATTTTACTGTTCACTACACACTCCTCCATGACCGAGATAAGACCAGGCACAAGTTGCGGCATGGGAAATAAACACTGTGGTAAACCCAAGTCAAACGTGCGTCTAAACACATCAAGAAGCACGGACATGCAACAAATAATTGCGAAAGCTTCAGTGCCATGTTGGTTTGAACCCACTTCTAATCACCGGGGCCGCACGTTTCCGCTTTCGCTGGTTAACCATTTACACAGATTGCTTGTGCGGTGATTTTTTTTTCTTATTTCGTGCTATATTGGTTACGGATACCGGCGGTTCATGGTGGCGGCAGTACTGGACAACTACTGTATATGGCCGTTGTGACCTGATAACCGCTTTCGCTGTAAAACACTGTTGATTCGTCTGTGGTAAAGCATTGAGCAAGTTCCTAAATGCGTAGCTGTATGTGCCCTCTACATAGCTGTAAACGAGCTTACACCTTCTATTGTGTTGGTAGGCAGATATAGAACCGCTTGACGTGGATGCACCAACGTTGACGCTCGGTAGTCTTTCTCCTTCTTGATGACTAGCGTTCATGATCAATAATTAGGCAAACTATTCCGGTAACTGTGTTAGTTAACGGTGAGAGGGCATTCAGAGAAAGCAGTGTGACAGCCAGAAAAACGTCACTAATGTGACGTCTGTATGGGGCTTATGCCTTCATCATGCAGGGTTGTTGATCAATGTGCTGCACTTGAGAGAACTATCACACACGTTGTGTTAGATGCTCGGCGAGTTCTGTGGATGATGATTGTTCCGTCCGAGATGGCCGCTCACCGATGGGGCCTCCGTCCGTGGACTTCTCTTACCGTCTTCCATTATTTACTTGGCTCCCGCTTTCAATTATTCTCTCGTTATCCGTTCTCTTGTGGCGTGGTTCACTTTTATCTTTACTTCCTTTTTTAATACCACAACCCTGTCTTGTCTCCTCTGTAGCCCAGCTGCGATATAGCTCGGGGTGCATGTTGGGGGGAACGCGGTTTTAATGCCAAGTTTCTTCCTCTGTGCAGCTGACAAGGAGGCTGCTCGCTGCACAGCAATTTTTGGTGAGAATGAACACTGTGAGCAAAGGAAATTCTTGGCCTAACGTTGTCCCCTCGCAGTGTGTTAATGCGTTGGCAAAATGCACTTTACCTACCAGAAACGTGCCGAATGTGACGGATGCGTAGCATCGATACATTGCAAGGGCTTGTCATGGAGGCCATGGTCATGATGCATTGCTTCACTTGATTGCTATCAGGGGGCAACAAGTACGTACCAACCAAGAACATTGAGAGAGGAACGTGCACAAAAAAGCGCGTTTGTAAAGGCTCTTAGAGTGTTTCACCATGGCGCATTGGATCGCGCGCTGGGCAACTATTAACATGGACACACAGCTCGTGTGTTTTACACCCATTCGCCGAAATTTTTTCTCGCCCAGTTCGTCCTGTGAATTTTAAGACGTCATTTTCGTGACAGAAATACGTCACTGCAGTCCTGACAGCCATGGCGTAAACACCTTCGTGTTAGAAAGAACGCATGTTAGTGACTGAGATATTGCTACTAAGTGAGGACTAGACATATCAACTTAAGTTTCATTCTATAAGCACAGCTATGCACGGTGCAAAAAATTGTTTATTCACCCCTTACCAAGTTTCCCCCATGCTATGATGACTTGAATTGAAATGACGAATTGAGTTTAGAGAAAAATTGCCCGCAGCTTCCCTCGGGGGAACACTGAGGAGGATACGGAGCATATAATTGGTTAACGGGGTGTTAAAGTGCGACTTACTTGGGTCGATGGCTAAATTGGTTAACGTGGTTGTGAAATGGGGTGTTAAATTGCGACTTACTTGGGTCGATGGCTAAATTGGTTAACGTGGTTGTAGGAGGGGGTGTTAAATGAGTGAACACGTACACACGTATGCGAAAGGGCGGCGCTGGTCGAAGGGACGTCGATTATTGTGTTTGTGGATTCGTTGGAATTCATTTCACCACGACCTTGGACGTCGACGCGCCGTACAAACCAACCGACGAGCGGCCACTGAGCGAGCGAGCGCCGACCTTGAGTATATATACAGCGCGACGGCGCATGCACTGTCAGCTGTCGAATGTTCGAGAAGGGGGAGAAGCGCAACGGCGCATGCGCGCGCGTCAGCTGCCGATGTTCTCGAAGCGCGACGGCGCATGCGCGCGCGTCAGCTGCCGATGTTCTCGAAGCGTGACGGCGCATGCGCGCTACATTATACAGCTAGCGAATGTTCGTGAAGAGGAGAAGCGCACGCGGTGTGTAGAGGAGGAAGGGATGCACAGATGGTGGAAGAAGGAGGAGGAAGCTTGCGGACGGCGCCGCACTACAAGCCTCGAGTATTAGATGCTCCGCATCTAAAAAAAACTGATTATGAGTTTACAGTCAGAGAATAACGTACTCTTACTACTTAAGTTTATTAAATATCATAGACAAAGAAAGCCTTCGTGCGGCTTAGTTCTCCTTTATAAGATGAACGCTATCCTTTATTAGGATGCAAGTTTGGGTTTTTGGTGAATGTGTATGTTTGGGACGTGGCGGGGCACGTGCCATTGTGAAAAACTTCGCATGCTTCTATAACGCGCATTCTCCGAACGCCGGCCAGCACACACCGAGAACAGGAAATACGGGCAGACAGTAGACTAAAGGTACAACTTACGCACATAGCTTGTAAGCCATATGTGGAAAGATGAATGCTCATTCTAAAACCATCAATGTCGTATTAGCGTCATACTGCATAGCAGATTCAAAAAAAGAAAATAACAGCCAACCGAGTTTGAACGAATGGGGTATTTTCATTAATGGTTGAATCACCAAACCTAAAGAGGGAAGTGAAATTTTCGGAGAATAGTCTCGTAGACTGCTGACTTTTGAGCATGTTTTGAAGTCATTCAACCACGAACGCAGGCCAAAAACACTAAGCCAGACTAACAATGGTAGATATGCGAGAAATCCACCAGGATGTATGGTAAAATGGTTGGAACTCGTTTTTTTAACGTTTGCATGAAGATTATGTATTATAAAAAGACTGTGAGGGCCCTAAGAGGAGATCGACTTTCGGTATTCCATTGCATTTGCCAAGAATTTGAAGGGCGCAGAATGCATTCGTCTCATGCTTGGCCCTGAAAGTACAAAGACTAGCGGAGAAGCAGGACAAAAAACGAAACAGGCGCCTCGGGAGGAGGCAGGCACGATGACTGAAACTGCGGCAGCCAGCTTGCGAGCGGTCGTTATGATGGGCCTTGGCACTAAAATTGCTTTATCTTTTTGAGTGTATCTTCACATTGTACCTTCCCTGTTCACGTTTTTTTTTCGCGCGTCTTTGCCTGCTCCGCGGAGATAATTGCATGGAGGCGAAAACCGACTTGGTTGTCTACGTTTTAGAGCCTCGTTCGTTTAACGCTTAGCTTTTTTGATGCGAGTTTGGCGGGCTCTCGCTTTGCCTCAGATGTGACAAATGCCGCAGTGTTTCTGAACACCAGCGTATGGTCGGCATAGTTACATGCAGTGATGCTGGAAGCAAGTACTTTCTACATCAGACATTCTTAACTTCCTGAGCATAAAAACGTACTTTTTTAAGAATAATTGGTGGCAATCTGTATTTATATACTGTTCCTCAAATTATGGAAGCTAAAGCAACTTTCCGCTGTAGAATCTTAAAAGATATAAATAGAAATATGTTAAGAAGCTAAACGTATATTACAAAACACTTTATGATAAGCATGATGCGTCCCAAATACCAATATTGACGTATTACACTAATGACTGATTGATATGTGGGGTTTAACGTCCGAAAATCGCCATATGGATAGGGGAGACGCCGTAGTGGGGGGCTCCGAAAATTTCGACCATCTGGAGTTTTTTAACGTGCACCTGAATCTGACCACATGAACCCACAGCAATATCGCCGCCATCGAAAATGCAGCCACCGCAGCCGGGTTTCAATCCCACGACCCACGGGTCAGCAGCCGAGTACCTTAGCCACGAGACAACCACAGTGGCGCACGTATCATATATGCTATGATTACACGTTTAACGACATACATCGTGCTAATGGGACACACGAAGCTTTAGGAACGTGCGTAGGTGTTGCGTGTCTGTATTGTAGGAGCTTTTTGTTCTTGCAATAAAACATTCAATGGTACCAAACTCAGTGAAACAAAATTTTTTGAACAAAACTCTTACTTTCTCAAAGAAAGCGAGTAAGGCTTTTTTTACCTTATCTCAAAGGAAGCCTGCAGAATGTGCAAAAGGCATCAAGGGGAACACAGGCAGGCATAATTCTCTTAAACTAATACAGTCGCATTGACTACGCTTTCCTTTTGTCCTGATCAGCCGCGATAGTATAGCGGTTATGGTGCTCTGCTGTTGACCCCACAAGATGCAGGTTTGGTCCCAGCCATGGCGGTCACATTCGAATCAAGGCCCCATGCGAGATGCGCGTGTACTGTGAGATGTGGACGCAGGCTATAGAACATCAGGTAGTCAAAACTTTCAGAGCACTCCACTAGATGGTCTCTCATAATCAAACGGTGGTTTTAGGACGTGAAATAACAGATAAAATTGTGTATTATTTTTTTCTCCCTCAAGTCTTAAAAATCAAAGAGAAAGAAAGAGAAAGTAAAGATGGGAAGGTCAACCAGAGTAAGACTCCGCTTTGCTGCCACCTACTTTGGAAAGAAAATGGGGGTTTAAAATAACGAAAGGAAAGAAGGGTAGTTTGTTCGCATAATCTGAAAAAGAAAATGTCTGACTGCAGCATTGCCTTAGCCCTCATAGCAACGTCGTCTGAGAAGAGACACCGTTTCTCGCGGCAGTTTGAGCCCAGATTTCTACAGCAACAAATCAAGTACGATGCACTAAATTTCGCCGATGCTGAGCCCTTCGGAGAAGAGAAAAACAAGGGGCAAGCGAACTGAAACGTTGTTTTGCCTCTATCAACGCGTGGGCGAGACAGCTTTAGCAGAGCCGAGTGAACTCGGTTGCGGAAAACAAAGCGTTGACCCAGCGCAAGCCGACAAATCGGATTGTAGGTCGAAAAGAGTGAGGGGCACGGAGGGAAAGAGACGAGAGGGAGAAGGAGATAGGTATCGGAGATGGTGAAGAATGAAGTCTCGGTTGCAACGTTTTCGGAAACCCGCCACTGAGAGGCATTTGGCGCTGCCTTGAATCGGCAAGGTGAACGTAAGTGTGGCGTAAAGAGAGAAGAGACCTTCGACGGAAATCAAACCGGGCATTGTCGCCCTAGCGTCTGCTCGGATGAACATGGAAATCTGTAGCATTTGTTTGAGAGGCGCAAGTTTTTATGTTTCTATTTGTGTTTATTCAATTTTTCTGTGTAAAATAGTCAGGCAGAAGTGCGAAGAGGATCAATAAAAAAATTCGTAAACCAAATACGTTAATGCACACGTACGGTGAAAAAAAAAAACGCTAGCTAGGGGGAAAATGGTTCACGTACATTTGTGACAATGTTCTGTGACATTTCAACTTATTCCAGGAGATTGCAGAGAGGCAAGAAAAAAGAAATCTGGACAGTGTTGAAGTCCACTGAGCAGGGTAGTAAAACTAAATTTTCGTACCCACCAACATACTCTCTAGTGTCCTCCTGCATTTGCGACACAGTATCTTGCGAGAAAAAAGGCATTTCATTGATCGTAAAACAGCTGACAGTGGTAAGCAAGTCCATTTTCTGGAATATATTTCGTATTCTTCTTATCTGCCCTGTTGATTTTTGTCGTGACTTGGGGTCCTTGATTGTCTATGCGTGAATCGCTTTGAGGGATTCAATAAGAGTCACCGAAACGACTACGTTGCTTTGGGAGCATAAAAGTATTACTTTTAATCGCGGCATTTTCGCACCTCAATTTTTTTGCTTGCCACTTTATGGGTACTTAGCTACTAAAAATAACCGCCACATTTTGACAGTTACTATCTTAGGTGCAATCGCGATTTAATCAATATGAGCATCGCACGTCAAGCTATAAATTTCTGGTAGAAACCTAAACTACCCTACTTTTTGGCGTCTTGATTCTTCATGACCTTCACGACAAAAAATTATATTGTCACGTAGAAGTAAGCAGTGCAAAAATTAAAAAAAAAAACTGCCTCTCAGGGTCATCTATCGCTTTCTGCAGAACTTTTCAACGTATAAATCGGGCTCGGGAGACCGGCAAGTGCGTGGTTTCGTCCATAGAGAAGAGAACGCAGGCATTTTTCACAAATAATGAAGTTGGAGGTCAGCAGGTTTGACAGTGCGAAAGTTAACAAAGACAAAATGCGCTCGCGCTTTGTTGATGTATCGAAGTGGGATCAATGTTTTCTTGTTGTCACTAGGTTTTTGATTGGATAAATGGAATGCATTCTCACCGTGTGACATACTCCACTGAACACAATATTGCTACCACATTTGTAATTTAGGTATGTGCACCTGTGTAGCGGGGAACATGGTGGTGGCTGAAGAAGAGGACGTTCGGTTGGTGGAAAGAGCTCCCGCTGCGCGTTCACTGCTGTATACCGTCGAGTAGACCGTTACGTCGGCTCTGAATAAACCCCTCTCGTAGACGTAACAGAGTGGTGGAGGTTCTGGGTACGGCGCCTCGACGTACCACGGAGCCACAGCTGTTCGGAGTTTGCCGGAGCCGTCGTCTTGCCGGTCTGCCACCGACAACAGTCGTCATGGCCCGGAGCGAAGATCAGGAATCAACCGCCTCGACTTCGCACAGGTATACGCTGGCTACACCTAGGCATCACTACATGGAACCTCGCCCGTTCGCGGGAATGACAGGAGAAGATGTGGACGCGTGGATAACGCACTACAAAAGGGTGAGCCGGTACAACCATTGGAACTCTATCGATCAGCTGGAAAACGTCGCGCTGTTTCTCACGGACACTGCCCTGATGTGGTATGAAAACCACGAAGAGTCCTTGACATCATGGGCTCTTTTTGCTCAAGAACTGAAGAAGTGTTTTGGTGACTCCGATTCAAAAAAGAAAAGCGCGGAGCGGACTCTTGCTGGAAGAGCACAGACTACTGGAGAAAGCTGCACTGCCTATATAGAGGACGTTCTTAAGCTTTGCAAGATTATAAACCCGCAGATGTCTGAAGAAGACAGGGTCGGACACCTTTTGAAAGGCATAGCGGAAGACGTTTACAATTTTTTGATAGGCAGGGATGACCTGACCTCTGCCTGCGACGTCCAACATCACTGCCACACGTTTGAAAAATTGAAGACTCGTCGCATCGCCCCGAAATTTGGTAGGCTGGCAAATGTGACAACGGTCGCCAGCGTCGACGTCAGCCCGCCCACCGACCTTGCCGCTACTATTCGGGCAATTTTGCGTGAAGAGCTGCAGCGACAAGGTGGTAGGGTTGACGAAACCATTCCTCATCCACCTACCAATTCACTCTACTACACGGCGGCGCCATTAGCTCCTTTGCCACCATCGGTATGTGTGGCAGACATCAGCGAAACTGGAAATCCGCGGCCACGCCGTGACTCATTCGCGGCCGACCAGCGATATGGCCAACGCCTTCGTCGCGGCCCCGCCACACAGAGGTGGGCAGCCCCCGCTCAGCAAGCTCGTCACCGACCCTTTACACCTGAGTGGTCTCAGCATTGGTTCGGCGAGCGTCCTCTACCAGTCTGCTACAACTGTGGCTTCGAAGGACACATTGCTAGGTATTGCCACTACCGGCAGCTACCAAGGTACGACCGATCACCGAGATTTAACCGTTCTAGCGTTACCCGAGCACCGACATTCCCGGGAAGTGCGTCTTACGAGATTCTAGGACTGCTACGAAACCAATCTCCGGCCTCTTACCGCAGTGTGACACCACCACCTGCCCCTCGCGCCTACCGATCACCGTCTCCTCAGCGCCGCCACTCCTCGCCTCCTACGGAAAACTAGCCGGTGCGGCCATTGGAGGTGAGGTCGCCGGACAGTCTTCGATTTCAACAGATATACCTCCGTTAGCTTCCATGTTTAGAAATAAGGTTCGAGTGCTTATCGATGGTGTACCAACAATGGCGTTGGTGGACACAGGTGCAACCGTGTCAGTGATGAGTTTAGTTTTCACCCGCTTTCTTGGACGAAAGGTTATGTTTTGTTTGGACCCTCCTGATACGTTTCGTGGAGTGAGGGGAGAGGTGTTACAACCTGTTGGTGTCTGCACTGTGACTGTTAGTTTGGCGTGCCAGAACTTTGTCGCAGAGTTTGCTGTTCTCCCTCATACTGCGCATGACTTCATTCTGGGACTCGATTTCTTGAAGCTATGTGGTGCTACTATCGATTGCCGCACAGGACAAATTAGAGTAGATTCCGATATCCCAGTTTCGTTTATGGAAAACTCGCCCTCTCAAGAAAGTGCTCTTTGCGTGTCTGTAGACAGAACTGTGCCGCCATTGTCTGCAAAATGTGTCCCTGTTGTCTGTTCACCTGCAAGAGAGAAAACATTTGACGCAACTGTGGAGCCCGTGCATCTCAATTTGATAAAGAAGACAGTTTTAATACCCTACTGCACGCTATCGGTTGCGCAAGGGCATACTGGTTTATGGATGATTAACTGCTCTAATGAACCCACAGTGCTGCCGGAGGGTCTGAAACTTGCAGAGAATCGTGAACACCAAGTATTCTCGCTTGCCACCCTTGCAGAAAGCAATGATTTCCCGGATAAGACCCGTTGCGATAATCTGCACGCCAGGGACACCACCATTATAGCTATGATTGATAAGTCACTCAGCACCAAGGAACGTAATGAACTGGCGAGTATTCTGCTCAAACATGCCGGTATTTTTGATTTCACTCAGCATGATTCACCGTCATTCCCTGCTTCTTGTATAAAGCACCGAATCGACACGACATCTCACAGACCTCTCCGACAGAAACCATATTGTGTATCGCCTTCGGAACGCGCAGTGATCAATGAACAGGTTTGCGAGATGGTCAAGCAAAATGTAATTCAAGAATCATGTAGTCCGTGGGCCGCTCCAGTAATTCTAGTGAAGAAGAAGGATGGGACATGGAGATTTTGTGTTGACTACCGCCGTCTCAACGCCATCACTAAAAAAGACGTATACCCACTCCTGCGGATTGATTATGCTATCAACTGTCTATCATCGGCCTCTTACTTTTCGTCTGTGGATCTGAGCTCAGGCTACTGGCAGATTACAATGCACGAGGAAGACAAGAAGAAAACGGCATTTGTTACAACAGATGGACTATTTGAATTCAATGTGATGCCGTTCGGACTCTGCAACGCGCCCGCAACTTTTGAGCGATTTATGGACAACATTCTGCGTAGATTGAAGTAGGAAGTGTGTATGGGTTACTTGGACGACGTTGTAATTTTTGGGCGCACCTTTTGTGAGCACAACACACGCCTTGGCCTCGTACTGGACTGCCTAAGCAAAGCACGCTTGGTGCTCAACTCAAAGAAATGTCGTTTTGGAGAACGCCAAACACTCGTCCTTGGACACTTAGTAAACAAAGAAGGCATACGACCGGATCCCACCAAGACGGCCGCAGTGGAGGCATTTAAGCAACCAAACTCGGTGAAAGAACTGCGCAGCTTTTTGGGGCTTTGTTCATACTTTCGCCGATTCATTCCTGGCTTTGCCTTTATCGCATACCCGCTCACGTGTCTGCTTCAGAAAGGTGCGCAGTTTGACTGGACCCCGGAAGGCGAGTCTGCTTTTTCGGAGTTGAAGTTTCTTTTGACGTCTCATTCGATTCTTCGACACTTCAATCCTCTGGCTCCCACTAAGATTCACACAGACGCCAGCGGTATTGGTGTAGGTGCTGTCCTGGTTCAACGCTTGGATAATCAAGAACATGTCGTAGCGTACGCAAGTCGCTCGCTCAGCAAGTCCAAGCGTAACTACACTGTCAGAGAGCAAGAATGCCTTGCAGTAGTATTCACAGTGCAGCGCTTCCAGTCCTACCTGTACGGACGCCCCTTTACCGTCGTGACAGACCATCATTTTCTCTGCTGGTTGGTCAATCTGCGTGACCCATCTGGTCGACTGGTGCGCTGGGCACTTCGTCTACAAGAATATCACTTCACGGTTTCCTATAAAAGCGGCCGACGTCACGCTGACGCAGATTGTCTTTCGCGACTACCGCTTCCAACGACGGAATGTGACGCGGACACCTTCGATACCTACATTGCATCACTCGACCAACCATTTCCCGATAACAAGACCTTTAAGGATGAGCAACAAAGGGGCAGCACCATACAACAGCTTCTTGCTACCAAACCAAAATCATCGCCTACGCGCTTTAGCATCCGAGACGGGCTAGTTTACAAAAAGAACAACACCAACACTGGCTCACGATATCTTCTGGTGGTTCCGAAGATTCTTCGCGTTTATGTATTGCAGGCTATGCAGGATGACCCAACATCCGGTCATCTAGGCACAGCGAAAACTCTTTGCCGTCTTCAAGAAAGATTCTACTGGCCCAAAATGCGCCAGACGACGGAACAATACGTGTCTAGTTGTAACGAGTGTCAACGCCATAAGCGCCCAAGAAGCGCTCCTTTAGGGCGATTACATCCGGTGCCGCCCCCTAGAACTCCATTTGAGCAAGTCGGGAATGACCTCCTTGGACCCTTTCCTCGGTATTCTGATGGAAATCGCTGGATAGTCGTTCGCACCGACCATTTAACACGATACTGCGAGACAGCTGCCATACCATCGGCAACTGCAGCTGATGTGTCTTCCTTCATGCTACGTTTGGTAATTCTTCGACATGGACCTCCCAAAATTGTAATCAGGGACCGTGGCCAACAATTCACAGCAGACGTGATGGAAATGATCCTTCGTGTCTGTGCTTCAAGGTTTCGGCACTCTACGCCATATCATCCCCAAACAAACGGTCTAACTGAACGAACGAACAGAACTCTCTCGAACATGCTGTCTATGTATGTTGCATTAGATCACAAGGACTGGGACAGTATTCTACCCTTTATCACATATGCATTCAACACCGCTCAGCATGAAACTACTGGCTACAGTCCTTTCTTTCTTCTATAAGCTCAACCACCTCATCATACCCTGAATACCATCTTCCCGTGTTTGGACCACCATGATCCCTGCATATCCGAGATCATCTTTCGGGCCGAAGAAGCTGGACGCCTTGCTTATTTGCGCACTCTTGCTTCGCAAGACCGCTCGAGGGCACATTTTGACCGCCGACGCAGACACGTGACGTACAATCGCGGCGACCTAGTGTTGCTGTGGACACGAACTAGAAAACGTGGTTTGAGCGAGAAACTGCTAGCGCACTATGCGGGACCTTATCTTGTTTTAGACCGTATCAGTGATTCAGTTTACCGCATAGCGCGTCTCCGTTCAAACGGCCGACGGTCTGCAAAAACTGAACTTGTCCATGTTGCACGTTTGAAGCGCTTTATACCTCAAGAGACTGTTTGACTCGTCCAGTGGGCTTCGTCTGCGCGGAGGGAAATGCTACCACATGTGTAATTTAGGTATGTGCACCTCTGTAGCGGGGAACATGGTGGTGGCTGAATAAGAGGACGTTCAGTTGATGGCAAGAGCTCGCTGCTGCGCGTTCACTGCTGTATACCGTCGAGTCGACCGTTGCGTCGGCTCTGAATAAACCCTTTCGTGGACGTAACAATATTAACGCCTCTAGATGTTCCAGTGCAACGAAATAAGGCTAACTCTTTCTATGTATGGCCAAACTGACCCCCAACCAACAGATCTATATCACGCATGCGAACCTGGCAGCTTCTGTGGAAAAGTTATCTACATTTTATTCTCCCTAAAAATAAATGGCCAGACCATCCTAACTAATATGTCTATCTCAACAACCATCCATACATGAACATTGTCAATGTCTATAAAACCATAAATAATGGTAGCAACATTTTTTCTCTCTCCTCTTCCAACCTATATTACGTTTAAGGACCATGTTACTAAATTCATTCCCAGATAGTACTGATCTGTTGATATAAGATAAATTTTCGTATTACTGTCCGGAGTTGTAATATGTCTAGTCAAGGTTGAAGTTACGTCTAGATCGTATTCTATGATATTTATTTGTATGTGTTTTATCTAAATGTATCTGCTAAGTCTTATTATCATTCAGTGTAGCGGTTGTTTTCTGACCAGCCATACTTTTTTCCGGGTTTGTATCAGTATCGCTCGTTGTTAGGACCTGATATGTCTTCATATATCTTGACCATAAGTGTCTGCTTTTTGTCTCGCTAACGTTAATATACTTACCGTGTTGTCGAAACAACAACGTTGAAGTTAAATCTCTGAAGTACACTCTGCCTTTGAAAACAACCACAAACGATGATGCGACTCAGCGGCACTCAAGAATGACGGATGGTCTCCTGGGTGCACTTTGTCGGGGCCGCCGCCACCGCTTGTGGACAGGCGCAGTCTTGCAGTTTGCGGGGCTGATGAAGAAGTGCAGCGCGAAAGTAAACACAAACGCGTGCAAAGAAGGGCAGCGTCAAACGCTGTGGTCGTACAGGCGTTACCTAATATAGCAGAAACTTGAAGATGGCAGGGACAAGCGGCAAAACACGGAAGAAAAACGAAAGAATGTAGGCCTTAAGTGGAGAAAAAGAGATATTGAAGACAGTACAATGACAGTTAGAAAAGGTCATGTCCCTAAAGACGAATCTGGTGGCGTCATGTTGTTTTGTAATGGATGTATAAACACTGAAAATGTGAGATGGTAATCCCCAAAGTATGTGTGCATATTTCACTATGCGTGTCTCTGTGGACCTACATATGCTTCGTCTTTATGTACACTAAAGGAAAACCGACTGAAGTCGCAAAAATGAGCAGAAAAAGATCTGTGCAGTGGTAATCACCACTAAATACGTTAGAAGTGCGGAGGAACAATTCGGCTCCGTTTCAGTAAATCTTGTGTTCAGCGTCAAAATCAGGCTAGTGTTCCAAACATGTGACTTGCTCGTCATCCATGGCGGAGAAGGAAACGTGTATTGGTATGCTGTCGCACGCTGTTCTCTTCTCGCTTTAAGAGTGAAGCTCTTAGCCCAATCATGAAAATGGTTGTTGTCTGGAGAAAGCCTCACCATGTCGTTGCCATAACATTTGCCACCACTGCGCACCACCTTTGCCGCGCGTCAAGCTCGTGACGTCACGCCAAGACGAGCATGCAACACTCCACGGCGCCTTCACGCCGATGGAGGAGCCGTCTCACCAGTTCATGGTGACAGCTGGGGTGTCGCCGTACCAAACCGCGTATTAGCAGTGCAGATACCGCGCCAAGTTTATTATTGGTGTCACCGAGCAGCGATTTACGTCAAAAATAGCGTCATAATTAAAGTTACAACGTACATTCGTGTCTATGGAGTTGACCTAAAAGAGCGGCGCCTCGTCGTACTGAGGTTCTTCTGCCAATGGACAACCCGAGAAAGATCAGTACAACGGAATGAGAGGCTGCTCATAGCGAGCCTCGACGTGTTGATGATCGAGGATGTAGCCGTCAACAACGAGAGGGTCGTGCCATACGGAGCAGTGGCGGAACGATGATTATAGGCAGACGCAGACTATGCTCGGAGCGATAACTAGCGGGAAGCGTTCAAGAAACAAGCAATGGGTAGTCAAAGCAGAGTCGGTTCGTGGGAGCACCGATGAAGCCAAGGCCAGACTTGCTCATGAGTTCCCGGCGCTCAAGTATAGACATTTGTGTGAGGTATCCGATAGGCTTTGCTTCAACATGCATTTACATTCAATCACCTCTGTGCGTTGCAACGAAAAGCGCATCAGTGTGTGTGGAGTTTGACGAAAAATGTTGTCGTGAGTGATCTTGTACGGTGAACTGAAGTTTTGCAGGACGTGCCGGGACACTGTTGTGTATGGTTCAATTCTTTAGTTTAGAGTCGCCAATGGCTTTATGTGCCCGCTCAAGCCGGCAACACCAATATGACTCGAAAAAGTTGCACAGAGAACGATGTCGCCTTGAATACCTTTCATGAACATTGGCTTCTCTCGCATGGCAATGGTCATTATGGAATATGGGTACAAGTTACGAACGTGTTAATCGTATTGTAAGAAATTCTGCAGTTGCTGGTGCAAGTGATGACAGCCCTGCACTTTACTAGTTTGAAGTTTGAAGTTTCAAGTTTTATTATTTCCAAAAACAAGGTACAAACTCTAAGATATACAGACGAGGGTCCCAGAGCCAGAGACTTTAGTGGGACCCTCGGTTTGTCGATACAAATCGACGGTAAAATTTATACAGTGCAACAGAAAATTCATACAATATACGGACATCAAAATGCACTTTTATATCACAAATAAAGCCAAAACACGCAACATAGTATAAAAAAACGAAGAACAAACGAGTCAAACAGGTAAACTATCACAAGTAAGGTTATTCGAGAAAATGATTTTTGATGGACTTTTTGAACAAAGGAATTGAAGTGCAATGCTTAATGCTAGAAGGTAACGCATTCCAAAAGGATATCTCACTGAAAGCGGAAGTTTTTTGCCCATAACTAGTACAAGCGGGGGGTAACAGAAAATTTTTATCCGCCGCAAACATGGTCACATTATTGTTCTGGAAAAGATAAGATGTAAGAAATGGGACTGCGAGTCGATTATACAGCAGTTTGTCGAATAACGTCACAAGCTTAACCCGAACAAAAGATTTACTGGCAAGATATTGTAAGAGCGTAGTAATGTGTAGGCGTTGGATTGCGAAGAACTAGAAGTGACAATTCGGATTGACTGATTTTGATTGATTGATTGATATGTGGGGTTTAACGTCCCAAAACCACTCTATGATTATGAGAGACGCCGTAGTGGAGGGCTCCGGAAATTTAGACCACCTGGGGTTCTTTAACGTGCACCCAAATCTGAGTACACGGGCCTACAACATTTCCGCCTCCATCGGAAATGCAGCCGCCGCAGCCGGGAGACTGATTTTGAATGTGCTGTATTTATGATAAATGAGAAGCATAAGTGTGTTGCCCCATGAGACTACACATATGTAATATGACTATGAATGAACGCAAAATACAGCGCCAGTAGAGCTTCACAGGAAAAGAAAGGGTGAGCTTTGATTAACGCGCGGATACCAAACGCCGTCTTCTGCTTAAGATGGTTAAAGTGACTGCGAAAGGTAAGGCATGGCTCTAAACGTATGCCAAGAAAGACGACATCAGAACAAGCAGAAATGGAATGAATACCAAGTCTAAGAATACGCCAAGTCTTGCACAAAATAGTGGAGCCTTTTCTTTTTTTACCTCATTTGATATCACACCTCTATTCCACCGCTTGCTGTACTATACAATACAAGATTATGCTATAGCCAACCCTTCCCCTAGTGCTTTTCGCCTTTCTTATCCTCGCATCACTCCTCTTCAGCCTAACCTCCCTTTGGGACCTCACGCTGCGAAATAGTACGCATGAATATGTTATGCTAGAACCTTACCCCCACTCTTACCTACGCTTCTTTTTAGTCCTGATCTCGTATCTTATATGTTTCGTTCTCCTTGGTACCGAGATGGACAAGCGCTACTTCACCCAAATATGTGTGCAAATATACATGTTTCCTGCGTGACACCATAGTTTGCTAGGCCGTGCTTTACCTTCTTCCCCTCCAGTTCGTCTCCCTCTCACCTTCCATTTCCTTTCCCCCAAGCTTACTATATGTTACTATGGATGCCTGTGCATACGCGGTTTTTCCTGTGGGACACCATTCATAGCTATGTTATGATTTCCTTACTACCATCCTTATTTCCCTCCTACTCATTCTGATTACATCCCCCTCCTCGAAACCTACAATTTTCAATGCATGACTATGCTATTCAATACCTTCCCCTTCCTTTCTTTCCTCCGCCTCACACAAATTTTCTTTTTTCTTGGCTGTGTTTTACGAGAAAGGATATACTATAGTCACATTCCCAATGCTGTTTACACCCTCTTTTTCACGTTGCTTCTTTCTATGTTTACTTTACCTTCTCTTCCATTCTCCACTCCTTAATGTACTCTGATAAACATGGTTGTTATGTTCACGGTTGTTCCTGTGTGAAAGCTTGCGTATGTATTCTGGCTTTACCCTTTTTTTTTCCTGAGATCACTCCACCTCATCCTGTCTTCCAGTTGCCACTCCCTTGCTCTGAATTACTAAGCTTGGTTTTTCTATACAACGCTGTGCATCACCGTATTATAATGATAACTGGCTTTATATGCTGTCGAAATGTGGTCTGATTATAGATCATGATTAAGCTGAGCCGATAGAATTGGAGGGGTTGTAACAGCATGCTGCCATGAACTTTTCCACCCAGTTCTTCTTCAGTTGTTCAATATTCTTTCAAAGATTATGAGCTAAAAAAATCGCAGCATATCCACGGAGTGAATGATGGAGACTGGGGCGAAGAATTCGTCCGTCCATTCGTTCTTGCTTCCGTCCGTCCATGCGTCCGTCAGTGTGACCGTCCACGCGTCCATCAGCCTGTCCGTGCGTGCGTCTGTTCGTGCGTCCGTCCCTGCGTTCGTCCATGCAGCCGCCCCTGCGTCCGTTCATGCGTCCATCCATGCATCTGTCTATGTGTCCGTTCGTCCATCTATACAACACTCCAAGTAGTACCACCATCTCGCATCTTTTCATCATATATTCCCCATATAGAAGCACCGCCATCCAGCGGACATTCCATGGACTAAACGAGAGGTGGCACACGCACACTTTGTTACGGCTTGCGCTTCGGGTCCACTTCCCACCTTTAATCACCTCGAGTTCATGGTATATACTAGTTCACTGTATTCATGGCACTGCGACCGAACGCTCGCTAAACCTTTCGAAAACCAAGGAGGTTACGCCCAGCGAGTATGACGTAGCAAACGTTTTCAGTCAGATAGTGCTCAATGTACATGCCAATGGCTGCTAATGGGAAATGAAAGGCGGAGAATTCGGCTTTTACTTTCTTACGGCTTGCGCTTCGTATCTACTTCCCATTTTTAACCACCTCGAGTTCATTCATGGTATATACAAGTTCACTGTATTCATGGCACTGCGGCTCAACGCTCGCTAAACCTTTCGAAAGCTAAGGAGGTTACACCCAGCGAGTATAACGTAGCAACCCTTTCTTTTCAGATAGTGCTCAATGTACATGCCAATGGCTGCTAATGGTGATCGCAGCCTGCGCGTTAACTAAAAGCCGAATGCTCCTGTCTCTCATTCCCCATTAGCAGCACTTGACATGTAAATTGAGCACTATTTTTTATTGTTCAACAACGCACAGGAGAAGTCTCTCACCGGCACCACCTTGGAGGTCAAAATGTTATACTTGTTACATACTACGGCGGACGAACGGGTGCCACTATAAGGAGCTTCGCCCCTAAAAAGCGGATACACTCGGAGCACCAGTATATACGAAGCACGATTCATTATATCATAGGAACACTTACGTCAAGCACAGACATTCGTATTCTTGGAAATTGTATGATGTCAAGTGTAGTATGAAAATTACCAACTGTGAGTTTATAACATAATGAACAAGAAGCTCCGCACATAATGAGAGAATTGAAGTAGCTGATGGCAAATAAGGCCATCGCGTTTAAATGTACAGTTTGGCAGCTGAACTAGTACCACCCATTTTCCCCTCATACCGCCATTTTTATATCCAATGTCTGATGAAATAGTTGTTTACGTCAAACATTCTGCATGTGTTGAAACAGCATTTTCACAATATGCGGCTGACTTCTTGGTTCTTTTGCTATTCACGCTTTCATTAGAACTCTTACTACACCCAGCCACAATATTGGATACGCAAACGCTAGTAAAAACCTCATCTTACAGTAATAAAAGCCCACAGGTGGCGCATAATAGCCTCAAGCAAGGAACTACGCGGATTTATGTTGGTTTCCACAGAAATATGAAGCCTGTATACGGCAGTGCTTACAATTTTTCCCTCTGGGTCATCATCTCCCTCGCAATAATTTGCGCATGTATTTTTTTTTGCAGGAGCTATTTTTGAGGACGGTGAGCGTGACTCCGAGAGTGCGTTCCGCAGCGCGGTCGATCTTGTCAACAACGACCCTGCTCATGCCCTCACCAGGTTCAGACTTGCTGGAGTCATCCAGAGGATACCGTCCCATGATGCCTTTCACGTTCGGAAAGCAGGTACGCACTACTCTTAGATTTCTTGTTGTGATTGTTGTTAGCTGCACGACCCCAAATCAAAAAGGCGTCACATCTGAGAAATATGTTTTATCTTCCAAACCTTCACAAACTTAACAGAATTGCTTGCATTGCACATCTTCACGTTCTAAACTTCGTAGTAGTAACGGCGTTTTTACCTCTCAAGTAGTGAAATGTGACCTTTATACACAAGTTAAGTAATTAAACAAGCGTCTAGGGTATACCTGTGTTTGCTTTATGTCCTCATTTGAATTGAATATAAGTGATAATCCGTGACCGACCAGCTTTATTACTTGTCCCGTTTGCCTCGTCAGAGCGTGTTCGATTTCAGGGCCATAACAGTTTTTGCAGCCTGAATGTTATTTTCGATCGGTTGTTTTGTCCTGCCCAGCAAAAAAAACAAGCTAAGAAATATTATCATCATCATCAGCCTGACTACGTCCACTGCAAGACAAAGGCCTCTACGATGTTCCGCCAGTCAACTCGGCCCTGTGCTTGCTGCTGCCAATTTACACCCGCAAACTTGTTAATCTCATCTGACTACCTAATCTTCTGTCTCGGCTTAACCCGCTTGCCTTCTCTGGGAATCCAGTTAGTTACCCTTAATGACCAGTGGTTATCCTGTCTACGCACTACATTCCCGGCCCGTGTCCATTTCTTCTTCTTGATTTCAACTATGATATCCTTAACACCAGTTCATTCCCTAATCCACTCTCCTCTATTCTTGTATCTTAATGTTACACCTACCATTTTTCTTTCCATTGCTCGCTGCGTCGTCCCCAATTTAAGCTAAACCTTCTTTGTAAGTTTCCAGGTTCCTGCTCCGTAGCTAAGTACCAGAAATATAGAGCTGTTCTATACCTTCTTCTTGAGGGATAGTGGCAATCTACTTTTCATAAGTTCAGAGTGCTTCCCAAATGTGCTCCACCCCATTTTCATTCTTCTAGTTACTTCAATATCGTGGTTCGGTTCCGGGGTTATTACGTGCCCTAAGTATACACAGTCTTTTACAACTTTAATTGCACTGTTACCTATCTCGAAGCGCTGCTTTCTTTTGAGGTTGTTGTACATTACTTTCATTTTCTGTAGATTATATTTCAAGACCCACCTTTATGCTCTCGTTGTCTTACTCTGTAATTATGAGTTGCAATTCGTCCCCTGAGTTACTCAGCAATACAATGTCATCGGCGAAGCGCAGCTTACTAAGGTCTCTTTAATAATTCTTACCCCTAACTGTTCCCATTCTAGGCCCCTGAAAACCTCCTGTAAGCACGCGGTAAATAGCATAGCGGAGATTGTATCCCCCTGCCTTGCAGCCTTCTTGATTGGTATTTAGTTGCTTTCTTGATGAAGCACTATGGTAGCAGTTGATTCCCTGAAGACTTCTTTCAGGGTGTCTATATACGCTTCATCGACGCCTTGATTTCGTAGTGCCTGAATGACTGCTGATATTTCGACTGAATCAAACGCCTTCTCGTAATCAATGAAGGCTACAAATAGTGGTTGGCTGTATTCAGAGTATTTCTCTATTACCTAATTGATAGTATTATTGTGGTCGATTGTTGAGTAGCCTGTTCGAATTCCTGCTTGTTACTTTGGTTGATTGAATTCTATTGTTTTCTTAACTCTGTTAGCAATTACCTTTGTGAATAGCTTGTATACTTCAGAGAGCAAGCTGATGGGCCTGTAATTCTTCAAGTCCTTGTCATCTCCTTTCTTATGTATTTAGATGATAATAGCATTCTTCCAAGACTCTGGTACTCTTCCCGCCAGGAGACACCTCGTAAACAGGATCGCTAGTTTTTCCAACACATTCTGTCCTCCATCTTTCAGCAGACCTGATGTTACCTGATCCTCACCAGCAGCTTTGCTTCTTCGCATGCTCTCCAAGACTTTTATGGCTTCTTCTTTTATGACTGGCCACAGCCCTCAGTCTCACGGCCCTCATGAACCTGATGGCCCTCTGTCCCTAGCAGCTGCGAAGCAACTGACCAAGGCGATGGTCAGATCTGCAACGCAGCAGAGGGTGATATGAATCTCTATATCCGGACAGGCCGCCATTGCAACCTGAACTTGGCAACGTTTAAGGCTAGACCCTTATCTAGTGAGGCAAGTCTAGCTGTACTATTCGATGACCTAGAGGGTGTTCAATGGGATATAATTGGTCTCAGTGAGGTTAGGAGGACAGATAAGGCCCATACGATGCAACAGAATGGGCACGTCCTTTGCTATCGGGGCTTGACTGACAGTAGAGAACTGGGAAGGGGGTTCATAATTCACAGAAACATAGCTAACAACATAGAGGAATACTATAGCGTTAATGAAAAGGTAGTAGGTATCGTAATTAAACTCAATAAGAAATTCAACTTGAAGGTGGTACAGGCTTACGCGCCTACATCCAGCCATGATGACGCTTCATTTGAAAGCTTCTATGAAGACGTGGAATTGACAATGCGTAAGGTAAAAACACAGTATACTATACTGATGGGCTACTTTATTGCAAAGGTAGGGAAGAAGCAGGCTGGGGACCAGGCAGTAGGAGATTATGGCATCGGTACTAGAAATGCAAGAGGAGAGTTACTAGTAGGATTCGCAGAATGCAATAATTACGGATTTTGAATCCCTTCTACAGAAAACGAGGAACCCTTAAGCAGACATCGAGGAGCCCTAATGGTGTAAATAAGAACGAAATAGACTTTATAAGGAGTGCACACCCAGGCATTGTTCAGGATGTGGCAGTGGTTGGCAAGGTACGATGCATTAGCCATAGAATGGTACGGTCTCGAATTCGCCGAGACTTGAAGAAGGAACGACAAAAACTGATACACAAGAAGCCAATCATTGAGCTAGCACTGAGAGGGAAAATATAGGAATTCAGAGTCTCATTTCAGAACAGGTACTCGGCTCCTATTGAGGAAACCAACTTTAGCGTAGATACAATGAATGATAATCTGACGAGTATCATTACCGAGTGTGCAGTGGAAGTTGGAGGCATGGTAGTTAGACACGACACTGGCAAGCTTTCCCAGGAAACGAAGAATCTCATTAAGAAGCTTCAAAGCATAAAAGTCTTATGTACAACTGACAAAAAAGAACTGGCAGAGCTTTCGAAGTTGATTAATAAGCGTAAGGTATCCGATGTAAGAAGGTATACCATGGAGATAATTGAACACGCTTTGTAAAACGGATGAAGCATCGAAGCAGTGAACAGGAACTCCGTCAAAGCAGTGAAGAGGATAAGCAAAAATCGGATGTATGCACTAAGGGAGAAAGAAGGCAAAATAACTACTAATATGGATAGGATAGTTAAATTAGCGGAGGAGTTTTACAGAGATCTGTGGAGTAGCTGGGACAACCACGACCCTAATACTATAAGAACTAGCAGTAACCCAGATGAAACCCCGCCAGTAATGAAGAAATATCATAGGCGAATTAAAAGATATTTTAACATACATCACTTTTTTATTTCATTCAACCCAAGCGGCCGCATGCATGTCCGTTGCGGTGTTTCAAAATGCTTGGATAAAAAATACAAACACTCAGTAATAGATAGTGATATACTCACTGCATATGAGAAAAACTATACAGTATGAATTTTCAGCGCGTAGAAACACGCACCTTCTAACTAGGCTTGCAAATGTACGAACAAGTTTACAACGCAATTCTTTGCAATTATGTGTCCTGGATAGTGCCCACTGGATGGCTTAAGGACAGGTTTATGGAACAGCAAATCTTTTTATATTGCGGATAATGTATCATAACCTTCCGTAAAATGCTTTCGTGATTTGTAAACGCCGTACATTTTGGTAATATTCCTTGGTTTCATTTTTTCCAAGCTGATACTACGAGTAAGGTCGCAAACGTGCTGCGCTGCATTCATTTTCAAAATGGAAGTGGAGGTGTTTTTCTGTTTACTCGTTTCAAAATTCGCTTTGTCGGCCATGGTAATGCTGCACGTCCCAGGTAGCTAATGAAGCATTATGTTGTGTGGCCTGTTGATGAAATTACAAAGTATGAGGTTTACCATAAACCTGAATGGTGTTAGTGTGCTAAACAAAAAATACGGTCTTAGTTGATTACACAATCTCAACTTTGCGGCATCAAGTGATGCGAACGTCCATGCAGAACAGAAGTAAATTCACAACTGTAAAATTGCCAACCTCAAATATTGCAGATTTATGCATCTGTATGAAGTTAGGTATCTCAAGTTAGGACTAGCTGCTTATTACTATCAGTCTAAAAAGTAATGGAAATCCGCGTGATGCTTGCCTTCTATCCAAGATAAGCATTGCGAGTAAGAAACCTTCATTGTCAACTGAATATGGAGGCATAGGTAACGTAATGGCTATTAACAATTTGACCTAACTCAAGCGTGCACAACTCACCTCAGCTAGAGGGCAGCAGTAAATGTTTTTTTTGCTTGAATGGGCTATCACAAAGGAGGACGTAAAAGCAGAAGAAAGAGGTTAGTTTGTACAAAATGTGAACTAAAGTTGCCATTTCAAGCAGGCATTTTCAATTTCTATTATATGCGTCTTTTCTGAATGGGGCTTGGCATCATGGTTCCAACAGCATACACATACTAATCTTCAATATGACTATTGTCTGGGCTACGACTCCGAAGAATATCGTTGTTCTTTCATGGCTTTCTTTATGGCCATAATGGACTAATCTGGTGTTTTACAAAACAAATGCTTTACTATTGTCACGGGATGAGAGTAGGCAGAGGGTAGAAATATATTTGCAGATTGTACGCGGAGTACACAGTGTCCTTGAACCTAGATGGGGGAGTGGCAACAGCAACACGCGCTCTTGTTCAATCGTCATCTTCGTCGCCTTTATGGTGCATTTGTTAATGTTAATGGTGACTTGTATCATATAGCCGCCGCCGGTGAAAGCACCGTCTCGGCGCTTAAGAAAGCGTGAGATCCTGGGCAGAGAAGTACGGCTCAGGGCAGGAGACGTGTCCAATATCACTGGGCGGCAGAGACGATGAAACTGGAGTGTCCAAGGGGGCGACCTCATAGGTACCTCGGTCAGTTGGCGCAAGACTTTGTAAGGCCCGTTGTAGCGAGCGAGGAAATTCGAGGACAGGACAACGTGACGGAAGGGAGTCCAGAGCGAGACCAACGATCCTGGGGAGTAAGAGACAGCTCTGTGACAGCTGTCGTAGCGATCCTTTTGAGATAGCTGCGAGGCAGAAAGGCGATCCCGGGCAATCTGGCAGGCCGCTCGAGCCCGAGTAGATGCATTGTGAACGTACTTGGTAGGAGTGTTAGTATGCGACGGCAGAAGAGTGTCGAAAGGCAAAGTGGGATGACGGCCGTACAAGAGATAGAAGGGAGAAAAGCCAGCGGTGTGGTGTCATGACAAGTTGTAGTCAAACGTCATGTAAGGCAAAGTGGCATACCTATCACGATGATCTGTGGAGACATACATGGATAGCATTGTCATCAGTGTGTGGTTAAGACGCTCAGTGAGTCCATTTGGTTGCGGGTGGTAGGCAGTGGTGAGTTTATGACGTGTGGAACACGAGCGAAAAATGTCGTCCACGACCTTGGAGAGAAATGAATGACCATGGTCGGTCAGCAGTTGACGCGGCGCTCCATAGTGGAGAATAACGTCATGAAGGAGAAAGTCCGCGACATCAGTAGCACAGCATGCTGGTAGCGCTCGCGTGATGGCAAAGCGTGTCGCGTATTCTGTATCCACCACTACCCACGTATTCCCAATCAGAGACGTTGAAAATGGTCCAATGAGATCGAGGCCGACGTGGTAGAACGGGTCTGTTGGAATGTCGATAGGCTGAAGTGGGCCTGGTGGTGCCAATGAAGGATGCTTGCGGCGCTGGCAAGACTCGCAAGATGCAACGTATCGGCGCACAGAGCGGTAAAGGCCGGGCCAGAAGAATCGACGCCATACGCAGTGATACGTGCGGGCTGCTCCGAGATGCCCAGCAGTTGGGGCATCATGAAGTTGTTCGAGCACAGTGGAAGGAAGCGTTGCAAGAACTACCAGAAGAAGTTCTGGGCCTTAGGTGCTTGTGTTGCGCCGGTAGAAAATTTCGTCATGAAGCGTGAACAGTCGAAAGGAAGGATCCGGGGTGTCAGAAGCTAAACGGGGTATGATAGACCGCAAATTGGCATCACTGAGTCGTTCCCCACGTATGTCCATGAAATCAGAAATGGCGAACACACAGGCATCAGAATCGTGCACTGACAGGTCAGAGGGATCGACGGGATGGCGAGATAGACAGTCAGCATCCCGGTGCATTCAGCCAGACCTGTAGGTCACGTCAAAGCTATATTCATGTAGCTTTAAAGCCCGACGACCCAGGCGTCCAGAAGGATGTTTGAGGGAGGACAACCAGCACAGGGCGTGTTGATCCGTGATGATAGAAAAGTGGCGGCCGAACAAGTGTGGTCGGAATTTTCCAACTGCCCATACGAGAGCGAGGCACTCGCGCTCACTGTTGGAAAACTTGCGCTCGGATGGGGAGAGGAGGCGACTTGCGTAGGTGATTACACGATTTTGACCCTGTTGCCGCTGGGCGAGGACAGTGCCAATACCGTGTCCGCTGGCGTCGGTGCAAACTTCAGTGGGTGCTGAAGGATCGAAATGACCTAAGATGGACGGAGAAGTGAGCAACGCAGTAAGTCGGTGAAACGAATTGGCTTGCTGGGGACCCCAAGAAAACGGCAAGTTACTCTTCAGTAGGTGTGTCAAAGGATGTGGGCAATGTCGGTGATCGGTGAAGTTGTGGACAAAACACCGGAAATAGGAACAGACGCCGACAAAGCTCCGTACATCTTTCGTGTAACCTGGTGTTGGGAAATCTTTGACGACGCGAATTTTGTCGGGATGGGGTTGCACGCCTTTAGCACTGACAAGATGGCCTAGCACAGTGATTGTTTGGCGGCTGAAACGGCATTTGGAGGAAATGAGCTGTAGGCGTGCCCTTCTGAAAACTTCCAGAACAGCTGACAGACGGTTAAGGTGACTTTCGAATGACGGCGAGGATATAATGACTTCATCGAGATAACAGAGGCACGTTGACCATTTGTAACCCCGTAGCAGGGTGTCCATCATTCTCTCAAATGTAGCGGGAGCATTGCATAAGCCAAAGGGCACCTTAAACTAAAAAAGTATATCTGGTGTAACAAATGCAGTCTTTTCACAGTCTAATTCGTCGACGGAAATCTGCCAGTATCCTGAACGTAGGTCGATAGAAGAGAAGTAGGCAAACCCGTGCAGGCAGTCGAGGGCATCGTCAACCCGTGGCAGTTGCTAGACGTCCTTGCGCGTAACCTTGTCTAAGTGACGGTAGTCAATGCAGAAGCGCCAGCTGCAATCCTTCTTTTTTTACTAGAACGACTGGTGATGCCCATGGACAGCAAGATGGTTCAATGACGTCTTTTGTGAGCATTCTATCAACTTCACGTTGGATGACTTGTAGCTCTGCATGTGACATGCGATAAGGACGTCGTCGGATTGGGCTGGCGTCTCCAGTGTTGATCTTGTGAGTAACAACTGACGTCTGACCTAAAGGGCTGTAACCAAAGTCGAAGATGTCCCTGAAGGATGCCAAGATATGCTGGAGATCAGCTGCCTGTGCTGGAACGAGGTCTGGCGCGATCATCTTGTCCAAGTTGGCATCCGTGGAGCTCTGTGAAGAGGATGCAGTAGCGGGAAAAGGAGCCTCTGCAATGATTGCAGAAACAGAATGTTCACTGATGGAAGAGACGTTGGCTAGAGTCATCCGGGACAACTTGAGCGCACCAGCTGAAGTTCAGTATCGGTAGCGACGCTACATTCTTCGTAATCGTCTACAGAGTATGAGGAAGGGCAACATTTCTGTCTAATAACACGTCCAAAATTGGTGCAAGCACATAATCGCCGTCGGGTACCAGAGGAAAAGACCTCATGGTTGCATAGGTAACGGCTTTGGGCGCTAGGCGAACGTACTCGACAGAACACAAACATTGTTGAGGTGTAATTGGAGCGTCATAGCAATAAGGTCGGTCAGGCTGAAGCAATCCTATTCCACAGTCAATTAAGGCAGAGTGCGCGGCAAGAAAGTCCATGCCCAAGATTAGTTCATGGGAGCACTTCTCGAGCATGGCAAAAAGCACAGTTGTGAAGCGGTCAGCAGCACTAACACGTGCGGAGCGCATCCCAAGCACAGAAAAAGTTCCACCATCGGCGACTTGGACGAGCGGCACTGTGGGTGGTGTTAAAACCTTTTTAAGGTGGCGGCGAAGCTCCGAGTTCATCTCCGAAATGTGGGACGCTGTGTCTACAAGGGCAACAACAAGTGCATCGTCTACTTTAACGTCTATGAGATTGTGTCGTGTCGGCATATAGTCAGAGGATTTGGCTGGTGAATCGTCGATGCAGCATCATGTCTGGGAGCTGCATTGCCTAGTTTTCCCGAGCCAGATGTGCAGTTGGCGGAGGAGGACAGCGTAATTGGGGTGAGCGTGACGATGGGCGACGAGACAGCGCTGAGCGGGACTGGTGGCTGGGAGGGGATGGTGACCGACAACGCACCGTCGACGAACCGTCACCACCGGCTGGCCGAGGTGACTCGTGGCGAGTCCCGAAGTGGCCATCATCTGCCTCTGCGTGACGGTTGTAGTCATAGGAAGGCTGACGCCAATACCACCTGCTATTGCAATAGCGGGCCACGTGACCAACACGATGGCAGTTAAAGCAAATGGCCCAGTCATCCGCAGTCCTCCACTCAGCGAGATTGCGAGAGCGTGCTGAGAGCCTCTGGCCTTGGGCGTAGGAAACTGACGGACGACGGTCAGTCGGTCGGGAGAGGGCGGCGGTGCACACAGATCCAGGTCAACGTTCGAAAGCTCTTGGCGAACGATGGCATGCCCTAAAGACATCATTTGGGAGCTGGGCTCACAGGCACGGGAGAAAGTTGAAGTGGGAGACATAGCTTCAAGTTCTCGACGGATGATCTTCGTGACGTGCTCTGCAGTCAGTGGTGCCCGTGGTACAGGAATGTCTCCGCATGACCATATTGCTGCAGTATTGGGAAGTCGAGCGAGCTGATGGGAAATACGTCGGCTCTTGGCGGCATCGAAACGCTGGCACTCTCGGATACTGGCATCTACTGTGTCACAGTCCATGCAAATCAGCAGATTGAACGCGTCATCGGAAATGTCTTTTAATATGTGCGCTACCTTTTCGGTCTCCTCCATGCCGTCGTGTGCTTTGCGGCAAAGGGCAAGCACGTTCTGTATGTAAGACAGCTATGACTCCGATGATGTTTGAGCACGAGATGCCAGCTCCTTCTTGCCCGCTGTCTTCCTGCCAGTCGATTTGCCGAACAGTGCATGCATTTTTTCTTTGCACGCATCCGAGCTGCCAATTTCCGCTTCGTGTTTCTCAAACCACACTTTGGCTGTTCCCTTCAGGTAAAATAAAATATTCGCCAGCATGAGCGTTTCGTCCCAGCGATAATTCATGCTTGTTCGCTCGTACAGCGGCAACCATTTTTCAATGTCGACATTGTCAGTCCCGCAGAACGTGCCCTGTCAGGGTCTTTCAGCTGGGGCAGAACAACTGTCGTCGTTGCGGTGGCCGCTGCGGGAGCTGTAGCCGGACCCTCTTGCGCCATCGTGGAAGAAACTAAGCGTCGCCCGCTGCGTAGCTCCGTCTTGTTACCCCGCACCACCACCAAATTGTCACGGTGTGAGAGTAAGCAGAGGGCAGAAATAAATTTACAGATTGTACACGGAGTACACAGTGTCCTTGAAGCAAGATGACGGAGTGGTGACAACAACACGAGATTTTGTTCAATCGTCATCTTCATCGCCTTTATGGTGAATTCGTTGGTGTTAATGATGACTTGTATCACTTTAGTCCCGCTGAAGAGCATACTTATCAGGAAAATAAAAAGAATATATGGGACCAAGAAAGTATTTTGCAGCGTAGATTGCGTGTCGGAGAACTCTGCCTTAGTCTATGTAAACACTATACAAATCCAGCGATGTGATATACGTTCATAGCAATCAAGACTGCTATCGCAGTCATACTAATTTGTAATTGAGCTGAACCGTCACTCGAACGGGTCTCCAATGTTTCTTTTCTTGCGTTATCTGACAACCATCGATTTCCTTCAATTCGGCCAGTTTTATCGCTCCAGATGTTACTTATTATTACTGGCATTCTATGCGTTTTGACTAGTTGAGGCAACCATTATCTACTTGAAATCAGCCACTCTTTTCGCAGTACAGTCGCTCCTATAAAATTCTTGTCGCACAAACCTTTGCTTTTACCAATGGCTGTTGACTGAAATATCTTTCATTCAGATTTACGCTGTAATGAATGCCGTGGTCTTGTCATCACTTGATTTCAATTCATATCTCATTGTTTCATTGCTTTATGCAAAGATTTATGGTAATTTGAGCATTTCAAGCAGTTTCTAACTTTCATCCTCGTACACTTGTATTAGTAAAATGTAGTTATTGCGATTTATTTCTTCAGCAATAACAAAAAGCTGGGTTTCATAATATGATATCTCCATTCATGTGTGCTTGAGTTTATTTCAATTTGTGGTAATTCATTAGTAATAATATTGCGCCCTTGCTACAAGTGGACCTATACATATGCTTGCTCGTGTGTATATATTGTGTGTAGAACAATTGGCGGGCTTTATTGTTACCGTGTGTCAAAATAGCACAAACAAGCTGCATGTGCCGGTAACATGAGGATAATTCTGAACGACGGCAAATTCAAATATTGCGTTAATTAAAAAAATCGAAGGTAGAGTTCAATATTGCGAATCTTAAAAAATTGCAGCTTACAGATATATTTTTTACAGTCTACTTGATTTAAGTGGAGGCGCCCACCAGTAATGCAGATGCTTAGGACTACTTTGTTCTTTAAAATGAGTCAAAATGAATAACATATTTCGCATTCGCACCTTATTAGATAGCTTTATTCTATCATTAGGCAATAACCAACTGCCTTCAGCAAACGTAAGGCTTCTTAGGCAGTGACATCGATGGGTATGAGTGAGTCCTGTGACTTCCTTTATAAATATAAAACATAAATGTGAATATAACTATCGCCAAGCACATAAAGACACTTATTAAAGAACGCCATTCCTTTAGAGCTTCTGAAATTCAGTTAGCGTTCACGATTAACATCAGCCTCAATGCCACCAATAAGTTCGAGTGACAAACGCCAGTGTTCATCGATGGCTTTCGTTGTACTTTGTTCCTTGATCATTTGATATATTTTTTGAACGACTTCAATTTCCATAGAAGTCAGTTTATGCTGTGCGAGCGTAGCATTTCAGGCGGAAGTATGCCGAGGCTGCATTCATCGTACTACAATTTTATATAGCACAGTGATTGTCTTTTTAATAGTTCCGCCCTTTTCTATATACTAATATTGTCATTATTAGACTAGCAAATGCAAACAACTTTCACATAACAACGCTCTAGAGCTACTAATGCAGCCAGCAGTTAGTTTGTCATACTGCATATAAGTAGCCTACAGAGATAACTTGCATTGTTGAAGTGTTATGCCAATCAACATAATTAGTGATCTCCACATCCGAAACACACACACATATATATAGTGTCTGCTATAGCTGCAGAGAACTATTTACTGCACCATCTGACGCACAATACGCCCATCCTAGAGACAGTTTTCGGACTGCGAGGTTGTCGATTAGTCCGTGTTGCAATGGCGAGTAGAACAAAAAGGCATGTCATGCAGTGCACCGATTGCGAAACGTTCTTGAATAGCCACAAATTGCAGAATCGCTTCTTAATACACATATAGCCCGCACGCGGTTGCAACGAATGTCTTTGTATGAAACACCTGTTTCGCCGAGGTATAGACGAAGCGAGACGAGTTGATCAGTCAATGGTCGTGAAAAGATGCGTGTGCCACAATAAGATGCAAGTGTTGCCTGCTAGGAAAACTTGTCTTCATCTATAGAATTTTGCAGTACTTCAAATTTCTACCTTCGCTCTTCTCAATGACACTTCGCTAAATGTTTTAATAAAATTAGAGGTGTTTTACCAAGCATGCGCATCGAGCCACGCTTTAACTGTTCTCCTAGTTAGACATGCTCTAATTCGGTGCACTTGTGCTTACTGCATTCAGTAGAACACACCGGAGTGTGCATCTCCGTTTGATGAAACTGACGCCTAGGCTACACTTCAGACATGACAGAGGCAGACGTTCGTGGCCAGTATGCTCATGCGTCACCGGTAAAGCCATCCGTTTAATTGAATGAAGTCAATCTGCCTCACAAAATTTGGCTCGAAACCAATCAAGCAATGCTTCATCGCCAGCCATTTGAAAACTACTTTCAACCGCATCAACCTCCACGTCACGTATAGCTTGAGGAGATTGATTTTCTTTATGGTGTTCATACGTATGTTTTCAAATGCGCAAAAACTGAATTGCGGTATAATTCCCTGCGTTTGTAGGTATATAAATAATAAACAACATTTTGATGGGCGATCGCGCTATTTGGGTGTTTTTTTTTTCTTGATAAGAAACGCCGTTCCTGCGTTAAGAGTACGCTGTCGTAAGCAACGGGAAACGAGCCTGGTTATATTATGTTTTTTTGTTGTTTTACTTCTTCCAAAAAGAATTTCTTCTAATATGTAGGCTGCGTTTGAAATGAAAGTACTTTAGAAATGTCAAAAATATTTTTACATTTTATATTTGCTTAGTATTTGTGTTAAAGAAAATTATTAGTTTAGCAGCTCTCCGTATAACTGCCATTGTCCTTCGAGTGAAGTTCACATGAAAAAAATTCGATAAAACGAACTGATATATCTTACAATCAAAAATATTTTTCCTTAAATACTTGCAGTTGTTTAATTTGCGAAGCTTGGATGCGACCCGAAGTGTGCCCTCGATGTATAAGGTGCGGAATGTGCAGGCGAAATTTTTTTACGTGCAAAATATTACATGACGGTAAAGATCATCAGGCACGCTTCAGGACGAAGACCTTTCCGGGCGATCTTGAATTAACTTTAAGCTGTCTAACATGCCCACAATACTACTGTATATTGCGAAAAAAGAAATAATTTTTAATTTTGACTATGCTCTATATTCTAGATTTCTGAGGTGCATGACCACCTCGTTCCAAGTAGCCGTTGTGCGGTAACGGCCTGACCCGTGTTCACCAACTATAACTGGTTTTAATGAGAGCCTCTCACTGGTCTTCGAATTAATTCTCTGGATCCGCTGCGCGTTCCTTGTATAAAAAGGTAATGAAAGTACTACATACGAATCGCTCGTGCATTTTAGTACCGTAAGGTGCAGTGTGTGGCATTAGTCCAATGAAAAAGACTTCGATTCTCTTATGGAAGCCTGCGTTTCCATTGCGTGCATCAGTGATCTATGAAGGTAGCTTCCGGCGTCGAGTCAGCTTCACCTGAAGGTGACCTGCAGTCATGTGCATGTCACCGCATTTTTCCTGCTCTGACTCTCATGTGCCGACAGTGAATGCTTCCTCTGCTTATTGATCTCCTGAATGCTAAATCTCAGACAACAACTTTCTGGATATCATTTTGTCATTGCCCTACCTCCAACTCGCTCTTTAACAGCGTATGATGACCACCTCGCCATTTTCGGGTTTCCCAAAATTAGGATATATCTAAATTCTCTTACCCCACGGATGTATTTATTACTAGCTGTCTACAGTAAACTACAGTGATTGCGATGTTACCAGAATTTTTTAGATGACAGACAGCCCTGGTTGTCTGACACAAGTGATTAAATATGTGTTATACACAAGTCAATAAATACGCAGAACAAGATTGTTAGAATAGAAGCAAAATCTTTGCAATTCTCAAGCGTGTTTATCACTTTCACGCTGTTATTACAAGCAAAGACCGAAACCCGCCACTCCTGCTTGATTAGTGCAGGGAATCCTCCTCAAAGCATAGTTTATTCATTGTAGATTTGAGCTGCGTTATAACATTAACCAGTATCTGCGTCCTCATCTTCATTTCGGAAGGCAACACGCTTCGTACCGTGCCGCCACTTAGCCCTATGCGCACCGAGGTCTTTGCTCAGTATTTGAAGTAACTTCACAGTACAAAGCACAACTTCAAAAAGAATGACGTTGGGACAGCTTCTCAGTATGCACAAAATTATATGAGAGAGTCATTGTTCGAGAAAGCTTTTTGCCCCGTGTGCTCGTTTGATGAGATATTGCCGCGTGGTAATGGGTATCGAGCTACACTTTCGCTGCAAACGTTATCTGAGTACTAGGCAGCGTCAACGGCCCGAAAGGTCTTTCCTCATGCCATCGACCAAAGTGCAATGAACTTAACCCCTTTGTGGTATAGCAAGAAGGCTCCCTTATCTCAGACTGACTTTCAATGCTCACGCGTATTGTGCTCCGTTGATGTTTTCCGAGGTGCTTTACTTGTTTTCGGTTTTTGCGATTCCATGGAGCATTGCCAAGTCAGATGGAACTCCTCTTTTGTACTTCGCCAGCGCCCGGAGCTTCTAGTTCCGGCCTTGCCTTTACGTGACAAACGAGTTTATGTCTCGTCCTAATGGTCTCTGGTGGGTCGTATGGCTGCCAAAAAAAATTGTTCTTCAGTACACTCGACCAATGAAGGGACTGACGTGCCGACAAGCTTGCGGGCCCTCGTCAGAGGCTTAGAAAGAAGACATTCAGTGCTACTGTACCGCAAATGGGCTCTTTTTTGTTCTTCTTTCTGTAACGCAATGTCTGTTTTAAATGCGAAGCAGTTTTTTAACTTACGTGTGTAACACCGTACGTACTAGCGTCCTTACGAACTCGCCGCCACACGTTCCCCTCGCCACAAGTGTTGGAGTGGTCCCAAGTAGGTCACGCGACAGCTGCGCGTTGACGTCATGCTACCCTCTCACGCTTCCCCAGCAGGTGAGTGCTGACGTCGCTCTTTCCCTGACCTGCAGCCCGATCGCAGCAACGCCCGCAGCTGCCGGCTTTTCCAGTCGTTCGCAACGCGCTCTCTCTCTTCACCTTTTCTACCCCCAGCAATGCTCGACCACACGTCGAGTGGAAACACTCTTCCAGCTTGTTTATCTGTGGTTAAACTTCACGAAACCTAAAGCACCTCTTGTGTCTGCGTTTCAAACAAACGTTTACTCAAGTAAATGCTGCACCAACCAAGTTTCGCTTCAAACCATTTTCTCAGCACCCGCATCAACGCCGTTTCAACCGGGTCAACGCCGTTCGCACCGCTGCTGTTTCGCATCCCGCCCGGGTAAACAATATTCTTCCAGCATCAATTTAGTCCCGCATTTTTTTTTCTATAGGCGGGGGTGAGAGGACCTTTCCTATTATATTTTCTGCTTGATTCGTTGAAATTATTAAAGTCATCAAGATTTGAGAGTACCTGAGTGAACCTCATCTATAAGAACATTAAAAGTGGTGCACAGCAACAGCGGCCAAAATGTCGATTCGTGAAAGAAACGCATGGCCAGCTATTTTAAATTTCATCCGCATAATTTCAGTTTGGTAATCAGGTACATTGTGGAAAAGAAGCTCCACTCCTGAACACGTTAATTTGAGGCAATGTATAACAGAATTACAAATACTTAACAGAACAATAAAGACAGGTGCGCTGTGCTGCGTCAGTATTTCGCAATATCACTCACTATTATCAAAACTTCATAGTGAGTTTCCCCTCTTCACCATTAAAACTTCTCCTTCATGTACCCCGTGACGAGTGACATACCAGTCTTTCCAGACTGGTTAACATCCTTGCCTTTCCTTTATCTCCTGCTCTTTTCTTGTTTGTTACGATAAGTGAAAAATCAGCACACAGTATCCCTCGCAAAACACGTTCAAGCTATGGCACTTTGAGCAAATGTATAAGCGAAACTTCTGTGTCTCGAATATTTAGGTGGTGACATAGTACGCGAAAGAGCCGCCGCTGGCAAGTATACAGACACGCGTTCTCGCAAACTGTGCTGTTCACTATATTTTTTTGTATATGACGTTTTCAAGTAACTGCCGTTCTCTCAATGGTGGGCTTGTCAGCAATCTGTCTTTCTGATTGGACAATAGGACCTCCAATTGAGGTAATTTGTCATTCCACGTGGGGACATTTGATTGTTGCCCGGATAACCACATGACCGTCTTTGTGCCTGCAGCAATGAAGTGTTACACTGAACGAATGTCAATGAACGTGCCCTTCCCGGTACGGAAAAAGAATGAAGTTAGGATAAATCATAACGATGCGAAACAAAACACAGATGTATTCACATGATGACGTCAACATATGTCGTCGCGCAAAGACGTCTTTAACTAATGGCGTGAATCGGTCGAAGGTCGGCTTGGAATGGAGGCTGCGTGCCAAAACCTAAATGAAGCTCTGTGCTTTCTCACCTGCATCGCCACGTTCTTTCGCCTTAGGTGTGACGTCCGAGCGCGTTTTGGTGGCAAGTATGATAGGCATTAAGAAAAAGAGGGTTTAAAGTTGACGAACGCGAAAAAGCAGACCAGTAAATGGGCTAGCACTACTAACGACTGTTTGTGTTCGTCATACCTATACTATCACGATGTGGCGCACGCGTGCATTTCATTGGAAGCAGATAACAAAATGATACAGAAAACTAATTGCAATAAAAGGTGCCGTGTAAGAAGGTCCAAGTGACAGCTGAGCAGGTCGAATGAAGCCATGAAAAACTTTAAATTCCGAAAGATACAAGGGCCCTGCAGCCTCACTTGTACATACAGCAACATTCTTAAAAAAAATACATATTTACAGCAAACCAAAAACTGCCCTTATGTATGTATAGTATTTCAGAACCACGAAAAATCAGTTCCCACCCACATGCAAAATAATGCATGGCATGATTCGGGCTTTCCAATATACCTTTTCTCACAGGGCATGGGAATGGAGTAGACTACTCCAATAGAGCACTCTCAGAAAGGCTTTGTAAGCCTGGTGCTGCATTCTCATTTGCTTCAACGCAGCTCCGAGCAAAGTTTTTGTAGCTTATTACAGACAGAGAAAACCAGAGATGCTTCGTGCTATTTGCCACCTTCTTGAAGCCGTCCGACATCGTGTGCAAGAACACTGCCTTCCCTGCGAAGTTACCAGTCCAAGCCCTTACCCTTCCTGCTCCGTGTTTGACTATCTGCAATAGCGACTTCGCGTCTTTTACAAGAACCTTCGAATGGGAGTCTACTGCCAGAAGACGGGTTACTTGGCCATCAAAGTTTTCTAGAATGTGATATGGCCTGAATTTCTGAGAACAGAGTTGAAGCCCTACGCAACCATTTCTTCTTTACCGAGCTTTCAGTAAGCTCATTCAAAAGTCAGTAATACCCCTGTCACACGTCACTTGTCATGTGATTTCGCTTCGAATTTCATTGGGCGTTAATGCCATTTTTGTTGCTGCTACGCGAGCCCAGTGAATGACATTCGTCCGTTGAGTGTGTTCACTGAACTAATAGAAGCGCGACATGTGTACTGCGTCAACAGGCGCTAGACAAGAAATTATGAAAGCAACTTATTTAAGCAACTGTAACCAATACTAAGATGTTTATGAAAGGTTGTTTACTTTTTGTCACCTTTTATTGTACACATCGCGATAGTGGTAGCACTTTGTATAGCGTTATTCTTTCCCAGGCTGCGACTGGACTCGCTGTAGCAGAATTCGCACGCACGCGTTGGACACCCAATTAGGAAGAGTGGTTTCAAGCCAATTTTTTTCCTTTTGAAGTACCACAGTTCTCTGTTAATCGCCGCCGAAATTAAAGTCCGAAGAAGTGCCAACGTAAACGAATCGGCATGTTGGCGCATGCAGCTCCAAGTATACCTTGTCCTCTGTGATATTTTTTCAATGGCGAGCTTCAGGTGTTTCAGTTGGTTCTGGTGCTTCCTTCGCAGCAGCTGGATTAACAACTAATGCTCGTTTGCACTGACCGTCATTCATCGCAATCAAAAATTCTTAAATGCTCTCATGGTTACAACTATCGTTGACTACAAGTTGTGAGCAGCTGTAAGTTAGTCTTGCTCTTGATATATATGAGAATTTTTCATACTGATGCCCTTTTATTACGTCGCAGTATAAGGGGCAGCCGGACAATGTTATGTAAATTTTTGTTGTCACAGCAGGCTGCCGATAAGCGTTGACATGAATTTCGATTGTCATTTCACGTAGTCGTGTAGACCACGAATGCAAGATTTCAATGACATTAGTGTTGATTGTCATTTGCTGCAAATGACATTAAACGTACCGTGTGCCGGGGGTATGATTCTTTACCGGCATGGAAAAGGTACGCGTAGCAAGCAAAATTCTCACGGAATGGCAGGTTTCAATATCGAAATTAGATATCATTGGGGTCGGGATTTTTTTGCTTGAAAGATGTCGTAATTCTAAACAATAAAAATATCTAAAATATCCGACACAATGTAAGACGGAAAATACACATTAGGTGTGGTTAAAGCAGTAAACATTTATCGCATCAACCTGTTTAAATACTTATAAAACCAGCCCCTATGAAATGCAGCATGCGATGAAGACCAAAAAATTAAAAAAAAACGACTGGTGTGACTTCATATTGTTTTTCTCTTGTCTAGTTACTTTACGGTTTTAATGCAAAGTACCGCTTGCGCAACATCATGGAAGTGTATTCAAACTCGGTGCGTGGACGAAAATCAAGAGTTGTCAGTTCAGGCAGTCCTCGGTCTTCTCTCATTTCCTTGTTCGTCTATTTTCAGTGTTTTCAATAATCACTAATAGCCAACTATCGTTTTATTTTGTCGGTGGACACTGAGTGTGTGAACGCCCGAGAAGCAGCACGCTTATGAAGAACTATCAGGGCAGCAGAAGCGGGAGTACACACCCGTGAGCTCCGCTGATCGCCCTGCAGCTTCTGAGAATGAAATTGCGAATTTTCAAAGACCACTGATACCAACATCCTGTGTTTTATATTTATGTAGCGATACACAGCATGTTTTTTTGCCTATCTCTGCGCTGATGCTTCTACATTTCCGAGCATCTCAGAGGCCTGGCAACTTCTGTTTTAATGACCCCACTTATATGCTATGATAAATCTTGCTGTGCTCTCTGCCATGTCAGTGTTCATTATAGAGCACCAGAGGGTTTAAAATACTGCAACTCTCCACTGTGACGTCATTTATAATCTTATCGCTGTTTTCATACGGAAACCCTCTGATATTGCATTATCATGTTACATCAATATATTTAGACAACGAATACAGTATTGTTGAGTGGATTGGTATACCAGTATACTTGCCCACGCCATACAGTCAGCAGCCTGTGATCTGAGTGAAACTGCCCCGCCACGGTGGTCTAGTGGCTAAGATACTCGGCTGCTGACCCGCAGGTGGCGGGATAAAGTCCCGGCTGTGGCGGCTGCATTTCCGATGGAGGCGGAAATGTTGTAGACCCGTGTACTCAGATTTGGGTGCACGTCAAAGAACCCCAGGTGGTCAAAATTTCCGGAGCCCTACACTACGGCGTCTCTCATAATCATAAGGTGGTTTTGGGACGTTAAACCCCACAAATCAATCAATCAATCAATCAATCAATCGATCTGAGTGAAACTTAACTCAGCGGGAAAGATAATTACTTGAAGCCACTGACTTGTCTTGAAGGTTTGTAACGCTGTGTTACTTAACTTTTCGTCTACAAACGACCTAGCAGCAACCGCATACATCGTACTAAGTACTTCCGCCTTCCGCTTATTACCGCTTATCTTATCTGCACGCTCATCTCCTAGTTCAATTCTGTATTATCGGCTGAAAACCGAGAGCTAGAACACCAAGCACACGCCCCAAGGAAGAGCTAAAGAAGCTAGAGTTGGCAACTCTACTTTAGCGCCGAGAAAACAATAATTCACGCACCCTGTATCTTTCTTGACTGCCTTCCAAAAGCAAACCCCTGTAAGGATAAAGCAATTAAGGGCTACTACATGTTGGACACAGAGAATCACGTGACACGAGGAAAAAAATTAATATTCATATTAGTGAGGGTGACATCTATTCTTAAGTACGTCTTCTGTCTCATCTCATAGTTTTGTCATATGCCGAATGCGCAGCTATACTCGACCACTGTGGCGTTGACATCTATTCAGTGCAAATTTGTGCGCTATTTTTTTATGTTCGAATGAGGCTGTTGCGTGAGGATCTCGCTGATCACATATCTTCGTTTTATTTTCGTGAGTTGTTCAAGGGCGCTTCAACAACTCATCGACTTCACGCTTTCCGAGGCCTCGTTCTTATTATTCTACGTCTAGGCGCCATCGATCTGCGGCTGTAGCAGCGCAGCATGCGGATGGCCTGATGAGATTCCGCGACCCAGCAATCTTGGTGGAACGTCCGCAGAAACGCTTTTCTTTGTCTTTTTCTATCTTTCGGAAACGCAGTGTCTCGGTTTGTTTATCGCAGTTAACCTTGTTTTATCGAGCCGCGGCAACGACTCAAGCTTAGACAGCATATATTTTCTTTGCGTCTTTTCTTCGACTTTTGAGATCGCTGTTTTGAGCGTGCAGCCCTCCACTTCTTTATTGATTGATTCATATATAGGGTTTAACGTCCCAAAATCACCATATCAATATGAGAGAAGCTGTAAGTGATGGCTCCGGAAATTTCGACCACCTGGGGTTCTTTAGCGTGCGCCCAAACCTGAGCAAACGTGCCTATAGCATGTTCGCCTCCATCGAAAATGCAGCCGCTGCAGCTGGGATTCGATCCCGCGACCTGCTGGTCAGCAGCCGAGTTCCTTAGCCTGCAGACAACTGCTACGGGGCAGCCCTCCACTTGTGTTGTCTCTTTCTCTGTCTTCAGCTGGGAACTGCTGCTGAAAAAAACTGCCATGCCACAAACACAGAAGCATTGAAACCTTTGAAGAGTTTCTTTTTGTGAAAACTGCCTGCCTTGTACTTGTTCGGGAAAGACCCATCCAGTTATGGCATTTCCGATGGGCGAACTTGTTTCGTTCTGACAAAGGGAAGATAAAATACATAGGGGGGTCAAAGGGAAATGGTTTAAACACTAAAGTGAAAATAAATGAAGCTCGAGCTATTCAAAAAATGTGTAGGTTTCCTGTCAAAATTATGGTAGCTCTTAGGTATAAAAAATAGCGTGGTTACATTGGTACGCTTCGAAGACTTTACGGACAAGGAGTCGCCTGATTCTGTTTACGTAGCTATCTTACTATAAATCACCCAAAGTGCTTCGTATATAGGCTGCTTGTACATAGGACGTTTCTTTAGAAACGCAAGCAATATCTAATGTACAGGCTTTGTGTTTGGGTGTGGGTGTCGTGTGTGTGTTTTAATTAATTGCTTATTTTTATGATTATACCTTACGGGCATGGAGATATAGTGAAGCAGCTTATTGGAGCACGTCAAGTTTGTCGCTACAAACTGCTATAGTGTTATTTTAGGGAAATATTTGGTTTTAACTGAGCTTATACAGAGATGAGGTTCATTTTACCACAAATACTCTATTTCAGTAAACTGTACAGTGAAAGTAAAAAAAAATTATTTAATTTTTATGTGGCCTTTAAAATTCGAAAACCGCCATATGATTATGAGAGATGCCGTAGTGGAAGGCACTGGAAAGTTCGACCACCTGGCGTTCTTTAACGTGCACCCAAATCTGAGCACATGTGCCTATAGCATTTTCAACTCCATCGAAAATGCAGCTGCCGCAGCTGAGATTCGATCCCGCAACCTGCGGGTCAGCAGAAAAAAGGGAGCAAAATAGTGGTCAGCACGCAATGGGTGCGCCAGCAACTCCTTACACGACATCTATAAAAAAGTGGTCCGACATAAAAAAACACGCCAAATCTGTTTGTGTAAAAATTGGTATAACATGAAGGTGAAACGTGTCTTCACAGACCCAGTTGAGCGCTTATTGAGCGTTCTTTCATAACAACAGTGAATAAATGCATATCCATATCCACGGACTGAATGATGAGTGGGGCAAAGCGTCCGCCCGCCCGTCACAGACAGAGTAGACAGGCAGACCAATGGACGAACAGACGGACGGACGCTTCGCCCCACTCATAGGCATTTACTCCGTGGATATGCTGCGTTTTTTTTTCGAAAGCAAAACTCGAAGCTAATATATTAAGTCTCAAACACTATTATTATTGGAAAGTCATTGGAGCCAGCCAAAGAATTTTATTAGGTTCACGATAAGCACGAGTTATGTCGACATTTGCTTGAAATGTTTTTTCACTAATTGTAATAATGCATCAAAATTACAGAGTGATGACCAATTCACAACAGTGTTGCGACCACGACTGAACAACGTTTCTAATACTTCATTTGATTTGCCTTCTGTCTGCATTCAAAAACAGTAGTCGTTATATCGCATATCGAAATTCGTAGTATTATCGTTTCAAAAAATTAAAAGAGACTCAGGCTCTCCATAGCAACTTATCTGCATTTGTGGGGGTTCTCAACCTCTACATATGTGTTTTGGTAGCCGGAGGTAATCGAATCGCCATCAATTCAAAGGGAAATCGCATTTGTTCATAGTGTTTGGAAGGCCTAGTTAGCGCATATTTAGGCGTTTAGAGGTGTACAGTCGTAGAAACGGCGGCACCGAGCTCATTAGGGTAATTGTAAAGCAATTGGCAAATGTGATTCGAGTACCGGTAGATCGCAAGTCACCACTCTCACTGCAGTGCTGTCGTATTCGGGGATAGGTGGCACTGATGTTTCATTAAAGGAGCAGTCCCATCCACTTGACGCATGTCACGTCTTTTGCATCAACGCGTGCATTTATCGATCCCATATACGATTCGGTACTAATATTACAAAAGAGGGACAAATAAGTATGTATAATATTGACTAGTATCGAACCGAATTCAAAACGAGTGCAAAGCCCGCCACTTTTCAGTGCCTCAAGTGCTGCCAATGGTTGACCTCCCGCGGTTACGCCCTATATGGTTACGTGGCCAAACGAAATGGAAACGCGATTTTCAGTCGACACTTCGTCTGCTCAGTGCGCACACGTATAGGCATGTCTTCGACCCCCCCCCCCCCCTTGTCGTCGCCGCCGTCCCCTGCGTGCACGAACGATACAAATACTGAGGAATAAGGAATTTCGGCAATTCACAGTGAGGTAAATCATTTTCTGTTCAGCAGTCTGTTTATCAGCGATATTAGTATCCACCTAAACTAACTTAAACCTGCTCTACGAATTTTTTTAGTAATCTCTTTTAGATCTCATACCATGAAACGTCGTGGCTATATACGTTCTTCAGCTAACCTACAATAAATCCATCGAAGCACCTAAACCGACACTCTGAATATTAGCATATGACGACACCGCGCGCAACCTATGATTTTGAGGCATTGCGTTATTGGTTGCCGAATACACTAAATAAATAAGGAATGGTATATGAAGATGTTCGTAGGCTCTCTGTTACTTCTGTTTTAAGTTTACTTTATTAGTTTATATGTGTAGTATTATTTTATGTTTGTATAATTCTTTCTTTTGATGTATAGCATGTGCGTTTCTGGTTTCTAGAAGTTTGCATATCTTTTTGTTCCTATGCAAAGTATGTGCCTTGTTGGTTTACACTTCCCTGTGCTTTACTTTGCTTTTGCCGTCCGTTTTGTTGTCCCAGTGACCATGGAAATATGGGGCTTTGTCAAGCTGTTCTTATACAGCTTTTGTCCCTGTCCCATCCACTTACTGTACAACTGTAAGTGGTAAATAAACTCGACTCAACTGAACGCCAGACTGAGCAGCGACGAGGCAGATGAAGGCGCACGCTTTGGCAACACTGGCTGGCGAGACATATGAACGTTGCCTGCGTGATGCTTGTTCGCGATGACAGTAGTTTCAAATATTCACAGTGGTGCTCAAGACTCCATCAGTTATCCCGTGAAGCGGCAAACGAAAATCCAGGATTCACACAATAGAGCTGCACGAACCAAGCAAAACAAAGCAAGTGCAACCGTTGCTAGACAGCCAAGCGTCGCCACCAGACGTTGCCACATCTATTGACACCGCGATGACAACACTACACATGTCGACGTTATTGCTGGTCACTCATCGTCACTTAGCAGCTGAGGCGTAGCCCTGGAGCTCACTAAACACGTCAAAATACTGTCTATGTCTCACGGCAAGGAATGCACTGATGAGCCTTGGACGCTGATTGCGCTCAAACTAGAGTAGCTACCACGTAACGGACGGGATTCATGCTTTGCTAAAAACAAAAATCGCACAGGCGACGTGCAGTGGGAATCGTTGATATCCGAAGCACGAAGGAGGAAGGTTCATATATCACTCTAACGTCAGTATAACGTTACGAGGTGGACGTAAATTGTGCCGTACATGACTTGCATCTGACGGTTGTAATGTTTGAACGTGTCATTTGTATTTTGTATACAAATGACAAGCTAGCCAAACGGACACGAGCACGCTATGAGCGTAGCGTGTAGTCATGTTTTACATGACACGCACGTTATTATTATCATGTTTGGACGTGTTATTTACCTTCGTTGCTCATTCACGTCACGTGATACTTAATTTTGTACATGTGAAGCAAGCGAAATAGCCGCGAGCGCATTATCAGCGCGGTATGTTGTCATGTTCTTACATGAACGCTAGTTATGATTATCATGTTTGCACCAGTCATATATTTTCATTATCTAATAACGTCACGAAACGCCAAATTTGGTTTCTGTGAAGCTAGCGAGACGACGGTGAGCGCACCATGAGGGCAGCGTGTAGTCATGACCTACATGAGATGCATGTCATGATTTGCACGTTAGGGACTGCCACTGGTGTTTGCCATGTATTCTTGTCACACCATACCGCTTTTGCAACATGTCATATGAACGAAACCATCGCAAGATAAGAAAGGACATGAAAGGTAAATCAAGATATTCATGACATACATGTCTTGATATTTAATTTATGACAAGTCACTTTTGCTTGTCATACAGTGACGTGGGAGTAGCCGGGTGTCGCGTGGCAACATCAGCGTCTGCACTGGACCATAATAAAGTTGTTCTCACTCACTCACTCACTCATGCTATGTCACACCAATTTGGGTATCGATACCGGTATCAAATCGGCCAGGACAGCTAAAGTTGTAGGCTGATAGATAGATAGATAGATAGATAGATAGATAGATAGATAGATAGATAGATAGATAGATAGATAGATAGATAGATAGATAGATAGATAGATAGATAGACGAAAAGACTGATGGATGAACGAACGCATAGTGGGACATATGCGTTGTCTTTCTGCACAACGTAACTTTAACCACCTGGTGCTAGCATTCACACAAATGCCTAGTAACTCAAACATCTTTCACCTTTATTCTCTGCAGCTTGCAAGCTCCTGTCGATGGGCGTGATGGCCATCGTGGGACCGAGTTCGGGCCCCGGTTCCGCTGCCGTGGATGCCGCGTGCAAGCGATCACGCGTCCCCCACCTCGTTACTCGTGCGCCTGGAAGCGGCATCTGCGACGGCGGTGCCAGCACTGACGGAGACGGCGGTGCTGACTCGTCGTCCATCTCGATCCGTCTGTCGCCTAGGCGTGCCCACCTAGGATCGGCAATCAAGGGACTCCGCGACGCGAAGGGCTGGAAGTTGTTCACGCTCGTCTACGAAGATAGTCTCAGTAAGTGGCACCCTGTTTTCCTAATCATATATTTTTTAAAGGATTCTGTGGCAGTTTGAAATTTATGGCAGCAGCCAGCATCACAAATAAAATGTAAGCTGGCTACACGAAAAAGACGTGAGCTGCTACTATATGTTCCCGTTTGACCACTTATTGTGGAATAAAGCAACAAAGCAGAACAAGGTGGATTGCTAGAAATTTAAAAAAAAATATACGTTTCCGTGCACTACACGGAAGCCTTGTTCTGAATAAAACTCCCGTTTGTGGCCGCAAAACCTATTTTGCGTATTTAACCTTGGTCGGCTTTTTTTGTTTTATACCACTATGTTTTAGCCCGATCAAACGGGATTCCATGACACTCTTGACTATGGAAATCATCGATTGCGCATACATTATCGTTTATAGTTTATAGACACTAAGGAGCAGCAGGAAAATAATATAAGCCAATCAGGTAACACTTTAGGCGTTAATTCACACTGACCTTGTATTGTAGGATCATAAAACTGCAGGAAAAAATTGGAGCAACTAGACAGTAGTGCAAAAGCTGACAAATCTGCAAGGCTTGTGGCCCTTATCGTCTTCCGACTGCTTGTGTCTGTGCGTGTCCGCGCGACCTTAGCAGAGTTCACGAATACGAAAGACGGCCGGACAAATGACACAAGTGGAAAGGTATCAGCACAGGTACTAACATTTCTCATCTTGTAGTACTTGCGCCTCTCCTCCTTGCACTGATGAAGCCGCGCACAGAAACACGGACACAAGAAGGAAAACATTGCTAACTGTTGATAAGCTATAGGCAGTGGAACGAAGGTGATATATATGTATTTGCTTTTCTTTCAAACACACTGTTGTTGCGAGTAGGCACCCCTGCTGTTAGGATCTTTCTCTTCTTGTTTCCGGGCTTGTGTGTGCGCCTTGTCAAGTTTAAATGCGAATGAACACTAACTAGCCGAATTATTTGTGCTATTGTGTCTCGCAGCCCCCTTTTCAGCCAGGTTAACTTCGCAAATTCATTACCGATATTTTTATACTGCTTATATTTATTTGTTTTTTTTTTTCGCCTCTCAAGTCTATACAGCGACGTTCAATTCTTTTTTTTTCACTTTTGGTGTATTCAGCTTAACAAGACTATCAGCAATGCTCAGCGCGGACCACGTCTCGGTGTACAGAATGTCGAAAATTTGCTTCCCCATGTGTATACCGCTTACAAAGCCAGCCCTGTAGCACAATACGATACCGTAACTGCAATCCGGATTCCATACTTCCCGATCGGCCCGCCAAGCAAGCTCCATTACAACGCGAACTCATTACTCGTAGCATTGATCTCAACGTGGCAAGACTTTCGTCTGCTGGCAAAAATCCGTCCTCTTTCCCCGTTTTGTGACGTGATCAGCTCCATGGAGGTGCGACCACGTGGTTCGCAATAAAGTAGCGACAGAAAAAAGTGCGAGGAACAAACACAGTGACGTAAAGTAGCCGTCGGTCATTCACTGCGCAGGTAGGGTGTTCGTTTACCACGGAAGGCCACAGGACCTCACTGCACTTGGTCATGGTCTCTAGAGAAGAGCTGTGAAAACTCACAGCGTATCTTGTAGGGGGAACAACGTACGTCTGGCGCCTTCTTTTCAGGGGGGGAAGCTCCTTACGTCATGGGTCGTGCATTTCGTGTCGCCCTATGTCCTCATAGTAGCCTGGTTTCAAGGTCATAAAATTGCACTAAATGTCAATAAAAACAGTGTCACCGCATATCCACGGAGTGATTGTTGATGAGTAGGGCGAAGCGTCCATCAGTCCATCCATCCGTACGTTTGAGCATCTGTCCGTGCGTCGTGCGTGCGTTCGTACGTGCTTCGCCCTACTCGTCATCATTCACCTTGTGAATATGCTGTGATCTATCTGAAGAAACAATTATATATATATATATATATATATATATATATATATATATATATATATATATATATATATATATATATATAATTATATTATATATATATTATATATATAATATATATATATTATTATATAATATATTATATGATATATATATAATTATATATATATATATATATATATATATATATATATATATATATATATATATATATATATATATATATATATATATATATATATATATATATATATATATATATATATATATATATATATATATATATATATATATATATATATATATATATATATATATAGTCCAGTATATCCTCTGTGAGTGGTCCCAACGTGCTTTATTTCGACGTTTCGGCCTAGAGTCTGGCCTTCACCAGGATATATGTATATATATCTTGTAAGACAGTAGCAGCGTTGGAGTCTCGACGGCGTTTATAAGGCCGAATCGCCTGATCAACTCTTCGAACGAAGACGACGTTTTTCGTGATGATGTTTATATACAGATGAAGAAGATGAAGGTCAGACGTTGTGAATATTGTGCTTACATATATATATATATATATGCTTCCAGAATCCCGCTGGGACGTTGAGGCTACCAACCAATCCCCGGATGCCGATAGTGAGGAGATAATTAGAGAGGGTCATTTAGAGGGCCTCAAAAAGTCTGGAGAGGCGCGCCAGCTGCTAGACCCTCCCTGGGACGGTTGTCGTAAGGGGGAGGGGCATTTCAAAACGGGTGGCGAGATTCACAATTCGCAAATAACGAGCGTCTTGTGCGTTTGCATGCGGTTTCATTTTCAGCGAGTGAATTCCGCAGTAGAATCGTTTCCGTTCTTTAGGAAACTTGGTGTGGTTTGCTGTTTTCTTTCCTCAGAAAAGAAACAGCAAATCAAATCAATAGCGCGAGCTAGTTAGCTCGCGCTATTGATTTGGCAGCCGTCCTTTCCTTGGGTGGCCTGGCTCTGTGATGTAAAGCTTTCTCTACATGCGATGACCTTTGCACGCCGCCTAAATTGTTCTGCGAGAACTGAGTTCAGCGTTTAAAAACTTCAATTCAAAAGAAAGAACATAGAATCTGTGTTAATGAAGTTATACACACAAAAGTTGTGTACCGTAGCTCTGTAGCTATAGGAAGCAACGCATACCATTTTCTAGAGTTAAGGGTGCTTAGCATTGTCGATAATGTAACTGGGCGAAAAACGGACGGACGCATAAATAGAGAGATAAATACAGACCTGCGCAGACTATAAACTGAAGCTTTATTGCAAGAACGAGTAAAAATGACAGGATAAAACGCAAGAGAAAGCAAATGGCGGAGAATAATAAAAAAAAACGATGGACCAAATCAACCAAAAACTATAGGCCACATCAAGCATAGGCTGCCCGTCACATAGGACCAACATTACTTTACTCTTTATTGTGTAACGTGACAGAGGGAACGTGCACTGACGCAAGACTCGCGCTCGCATTCACAAACTATCCTCAGCGTTTCCACAATTTTTTCGTATCGCTTTTAGGCCTTTATTGTGCTTAATGAACCAAGAAGGTCAGCATTCATAGACCAATATTGCTGTTCTCTTACCTCCTTACCGTTGTCGTGCCTTTATAACACATGTAGTGGGTACGAAAACTTGAGGCAAATTTGAGGTGAGGCCAACGTTCTTTCGTGATTACGGGGCTCATATTCTTGTGAATGTGCGCTGCCTGAAGAAGTCAGCACGCTCTTTGCCTCTTATGTTGGAATAACACAGAACTGTCATTAATAATCGTCTGAACACTGTCTCTCTTTCGTGTGTCCATCCGTTATTTGTGCAGTTACATTACGGATTATTACCAACTCGCCAAAGAAATCGTTCTTCCGCTTGGCATTGTATTGGTGTTTGATATTGTACGCTCTTAGGGTAGGGTGCCATGCATTGCCCATTTCGGTGAGTTATGACTTGCCACAAATATGGCTCTTCTAAGAGTAATTGTTCATAGAGTAACTATTTTTTTTAGACTTGGTGAATCTCCGACGAGATTTTAATGATCCCTTTATAAGAATTCACTTGTCTTGAAAAACAAAGTCATGTATTCCATGCAACTCCCCTGAAATTAGAGTCAAAAGTCTTTTAAAGCGGATGCTAAGGTATAAATGCAAAAAAGCTGAGCTATGAGAGCTGCCGAAACTTGGCCTAGAATATTTATTCTCAAATAAAGTGTTCGCACTTCTCTGCCGTTTTACTGAGCAAACCTCTACTTTCCTTTGTGGCATGGAAAATGTTGCGGAGTGTTCCCTTTGTTTTTGACAGTTTCTGTTTTTCTGCGCAATTATTCACGTTTGTCATTAGGCGAGGAGCACACGACGCTAGTGAACGTACCAACGTGTCCTGAAATCATATAAGTGAGAAAAACTATAGTCACTTGTCTACGTTTGAGGAATAATGTTTGGGAAATATTTTTCGTATGTACTTAAGTGAATACGAGAACACGCCAGGCTCTATTGTTTTGAACGCCTTATTTTGTTACACGTATTTTCTGTATTCTGGCTTATGAATGTAGAAAAGTGTCTTCGGTGCTTTGCTATGCTTTCATTTTAGTGGCGAGAACAAGCGACAAAAAAGGAACTTTGTGTGAAACTGCTAACTTTCAGCCGCAGTCTTCCTCAAGTTATTTCTCTTTCCTGCCACCGCTATAGCTTGGCATTGCCCTCCTTCTCACACACACACAAACAGGAAGGAGGCATCACCTCAAAGCTACGGCTAAGAAAATCCATGAAAATATAGCCAAATACGTTTGTGTTTGTTGAACAGTAAAAAGAGGAAATAACAAAAAACACGAAACTTATTCACAATAATCCCAAAAGCAGGCTTCACACCACAAAGTTTGTGACTTAGAGTCAGCGCGAATGTTACGGCTTCATTCTAGAACCACTGATGATTGATATTGGGGGGGGGGGGGGGGGGGTTAACGTCCCAAAACCACCATATAATTATGGGAGACGTCGTACTGGAGGGCTGCGGAAATTTTGACCACCTGGGGTTTTTTAACGTGCACCCCGATCTGAGCACACGGGCCTACAGCATTTCCGCTTCCATCGAAAATGCTGCCGCTGCAGCCGGGATTCGATTTCGCAAGCTGCGGGCCAGCAGGTGAGTACCGTAGCCACTGCCCACCGCGGCCACATGCACAAGTAAGTTTGACATGTCCGTCATCCACGACTCACCCATCAGTCACCCGAATCACCTTCCTGTAAACTCTACCTTTCTGTAGACCTCATCTGCAGACTTCCTGCAGATTCCGAGCGGACGGGAAGTAGATTTTTGTGATGATGTGTGCCCAGATTACGTGCGCGTGGATGTATATAAGATACGTTGACTACGTGGGATTTGGAGCCGGCACACTCGCCGACATGCAGCTAACGTTTCTTCTGTTGCTGCAGGTTAGTGATAGTTGCCCAATTACGATTTGTAGATTATTGTGTGCATTGCCGGCTCCATGTCCCACAAGTGATGTATCTGTTCGCCGAACGCAAAAGCCGATGATGTATCGTAGCAACCGCTTTCGTTTTTTCACGGATAAGGTTCTGTACCTTGCATTATTGTTAATACTTTCCGGTGATGTTGAGTTGGATCCCGGTCCGCTAAATGCCCAAGAGTTCGAACTGCTTAAAACCTTACAAACTGCTCAGGCTACACTTTTGAGTAAGTTAGAGGCCATCGACACCAGATTGGCAAAACACGAAGAAATGATGGCAGAAATTAACGGTAAATTACGTGCCACAGAAGGTCAAATTACTACGCTCAAAGAACAATTAAGCGATCAAGAAAACACCATTAGGACAATAGCAAAAGAAGTTAAGCAGCAGCATGACAAGGGCGTTGACTCGGAAAATAGAAGCCGGAGAAACAACCTGGTCTTTTTTGGGGTCAGCGATTCTGAATCAGAAGCGTGGGAACAGTCTGAACTACTGCTCAAAAACATCTGCAAAGAAAACTTGAATTTAGAATTGCAGTCAGTGGAAAGAGTGCATCGTACAGGTCGTTATAATGTATCAAAAAACAGGCCTATCATCGTCAACTTTGCCTCCTACAAAGAAAAGTCCCCTGTTCTTTCCGAAGCTAAGAAATTCAAGGGAACGACGTTCAATGTCGAGCAAGATTATGCACCTGAAACAAGACATATTCGGAAAAGACTTTGGGAATTTGTTAAAACCAACAACATGAACGAAAAACATCGAGCTAGGTTTTAGTTTGATAAGTTAATTGTGGATGGGAAAACATATAGGTGGGACAAAGAAATGGAAGAAGTCGTTCAAATTGTAAAAAAAAAATGACCCTTGCCAGAAAAAAGGGGGCGTCAAATACAACATCTGATAAGACTGACAGTGAACTGCAGAAGCGTTGTCAATAAAGCTGATGAACTCGCGGCTCTTATCGATTCTGTAAAAGCTGATCTAGTATTCGGAACTGAATCATGGCTGGACCCTTCTATTAGAGATAGCGAGGTGTTTCCCAGCGACTTTGCTGCTTATCGAAAAGATAGATCCCGCACGGGTGGGGCGTTTTTCTTTTAGTTCGTCGCTCTTTAAATTCATCTGAATTAGATATAGGTCATCAAGAAGTAGAATCCGTGTGGTGCAAAATTACTATGCGAGACAATTCCTCGTTTGTGGCAGGTACTTTCTATCGGTCTCCAAACTCGTCCGTGATCGCGTTAAAGCTTTTGCATGAAATTGTTTTGGAAGCTGCTTGTCACATGTTCATTTTGCCGGGAGACTTTAACTTGCCTGATTTATCTTGGCGTGACGGAACTTGTGAGATGACAGCGGGGGGGAACCCTAAACCTTGAGATGAAGCACATTGTAGATTCTTGCGGGTTAATCCATTGTGTTGATGCTCCAACACGAGGCAATAGTACATTGGACCTTGTTTTTTGCAACTCGCCAAATATGGTAAATTCAGTAAATGTCGTACCAGGAATAAGTGACCACCATGCTGTCGTCGCCATTGCCCAAACCAAAAATGAAAAACAAACGAAACAGGAGAGGAGAACGGTGTACCTCTATGACAAAGGTGATTACGCTAGCATATCAAGGAAGCTTCTCGATCATCTGCCGCTTTTTGAATGTCTCTCAGATGACTGTGACGTACAAGAATTATGGGTTAAGTTTAAACAAAAAATCAAAGAGCTTACTGAAACCTACATACCCAGTATCAAAAGCGGTAGACTTAAAAAGCGAAACAAACCTTGGATGACTGCTCGTATCTTAAGAATAGTAAGGAAAAGAAGGCGCATATATTTAAAATATAAAAGGACTAAATGCCATCGGCACTTTGAAAGCTTGAATGATGTGACTCGAGAGTTTAAGCTCAATATAAAGGTGGCTAAGCGGCACTATTTTGAAAAACTTCGAAACAAAATAAAGACTAATTCAAAGGCGTTCTGGCAATACATGAAAGGCTATGGAGCAGACCCCTCGGGAATCACCAAAATTGTCTTCAATAATGAGGAGTTATTATACGACACTGAGAAAGTTACCTGTTTAAAAAACTACTTCCTTTCCGTATACTTGCCGAAATATAGCTCTAGTGCTTCGCAATGCACAAGTTCCGTGCCGAAAATGCAATCAGTAGAGTTAAGTGTGAATGGAATTAGGGCATTACTAAACAAACTTACCGATAATAAGGCAATTGGACCGGACGGAATTTCACCTCGAGTCTTAAAGCAGTGTGCTGAGTCAATTTCTCTTTAGCTGCACGTAATCTACCCAAAGTCTTTGTCCTCCGGTGCCCTCCCAGACGACTGGAAAATTGCACATACATTTCCTATTCATAAAAGTGGGTCCAAGAAAGACGTAACCAACTATAGACCTATTTCACTTACGTCCATACCCTGCAAGTTATTAGAGCATATTCTGTATAATGAAATAATGGCACATTTATCAACAAACAACTTGCTGGCGTCTCAACAACATGGTTTTCGTAAGGGCTTATCTTGTACAACACAATTAATTGAATTTAACCATGATTAAGTATCTGAAATAGACAATAGCGGACAAATCGATTGCCTTTTGCTGGACTTCCAAAAAGCTTTCGACACTGTGTCGCACTCTTTTCTTTTAAGTAAGCTTGCAGCGCTAAACATTGACCGCGAAGTTCTGGTATGGATAGATAATTACCTTTCAGGCCGCCAACAGTGTGTAGTATTAAATGGCAAAAAATCAAGTTTTGTAAACATCACTTCAGGGGTGCCACAGGGCTCAGTCCTAGGGCCACTTTTAGTTTTAATATATATAAATGACATTTGCTCAGGAATTGATTCTAATATACGGTTGTTTGCAGATGACTGTGTCCTGTACAGAAAAATTAGAAATGAGATTGATGTCGGCCTGCTCCAAAGCGACTTATCGCGCATCCAAAAATGGTGTTCAAGGTGGAAAATGACATTAAATGCCAATAAATGCATTCATGTTACTTTCACGCGTAAAAAACCAAGTTAGCTTCAGAGTATGTAATCTGTAATAGTATAGTAAGACAAAAACCGCATTATAAATATTTAGGTGTAACTTTTTCAGCCGACTGTTCATAGAATGCACACGTTGATTCAGTTGTTGCGAAGGCCGCCAAGTCACTAAATTTTATACAGCGCAGCCTGACACAAGCGGCGGCATGTTTGAAATCAACGGCGTATTCAACATACATTCGCCCTATGCTTGAATACGCCTGTGCTGGGTGGGACCCCTGGCAAAGTACTTTAAGTTACAAACTTGAAAAAATACAAAATAGAGCTGCAAGGTTTGTCCTAAGCCGGTACTCGAAAAATGACAGTTGCGCAAATATGAAAAATGAACTAGGGTGGGAATTACTGTCATCGTGTCGAAAGAAACTGCGGCTAAAGCTCCTGTACCAAATATTTCATGGTAAAACCGGCATTCGAAAAAAAAGTACCTTCACAGTCCTCATTATACCTCTTCGCGAAATGATCATTGTTTCAAGATTTTAGAGTACCGTACCAGATCTAATTTGTATGCTAATTAGTTTTTGTTCGTACCATTAGAGAATGGAATCCCTTATCAAATTAGCAAGTGTGCTGTATAAATGAAGATGTGTTTTTCTCGCCATTGTAACCCCCCTGCTTCAGCGCCTTCGGGCTAAGTGGGGTAATCATTGAATAAAAAATAAAGAAAAATATTGCCCGCAGCTTCCCTCGGGGGAACACTGAGGAGGATGCGGAGCATATAATTGGTTAACGGGGTGTTAAAGTGCGACTTACTTGGGTCGATGGCTAAATTGGTTAACGTGGTTGTGAAATGGGGTGTTAAATTGCGACTTACTTGGGTCGATGGCTAAATTGGTTAACGTGGTTGTAGGAGGGGGTGTTAAATGAGTGAACACGTACACACGTATGCGAAAGGACGGCGCTGGTCGAAGGGACGTCGATCATTGTGTTTGTGGATTCGTTGGAATTCATTTCACCGCGACCTTGGACGTCGACGCGCCGTACAAACCAACCGACGAGCGGCAACTGAGCGAGCGAGCGCCGACCTTGAGTATATATACAGCGCGACGGCGCATGCGCTGTCAGCTGTCGAATGTTCTCGAAGGAGAAGCGCGCGCGGCACAGATGGTGGGCGACGGCGCGACGGCGCATGCGCGCGCGTCAGCTGTCGAATGTTCGAGAAGCGGTGCGGACGGCGCACTACAAGGCGCGAGTATAAGATGCTTCCGCATCTAAAATACACGTGTCTCTATATTCTGGACCATGACACATTTGATAACAATTATTAAACGGGCTTCCCCTTTCAGTCACCCACCAGTCACTACCGTTCAGACCTAGTCTGCAGATTTTCTGCAGACGTGTGTGGATGCATATAATATATACGTATATACTATGATGTAAATGCAAGCTGAAAAGCGGTAGCAGCGTCGGTGCGGAAGCAGCAAGAGCGAGCATGGTGTACGGGCAGCGTCGCAGCAGCAACCAGGTAGCCTTAGCTCGCGCCTCGCGCCAACGTGTCGATGTCGCTGCAGTAGTGGGTATTCCTCTTCACTACATTTCGTCCCCCGTCGAAAAAAGACCATACTGGCGACTTACGGTGAACAGAGTACGAGCGGATCGTAATAAGGTTTTAACCGCTGTACGCGAACGGTTTCACGACCCCGAAAGCGCTGGTCTGTGGATGGCGTAACGGGTTCGACGATGTAGTTAACAGGTGAAGTCTGCGTGACAATGCGGTAGGGTCTTTGGTATTTCAAATCAAGATTCGAGGAAATGCCTGTAGGCACAGCGGGAACCCAAAGCCGCACAAGAGTGTCCGAAACAAATTTAGGGTACGGCTGGTTATCATCACGTCGAGATTTTTGTCTCCATTGGTCGATGGTTGTAAACGACTGGGCGACCTTACGGCATTCCTCGGCGCGGCGGGCAGCTTGAGAGATAGGCGTAGACTCGGAGGAATCGGGTGGTAGGGTAGAAGGGTATCTATTGGGGTGGAAAAGTCTCGGCCATATAACGGGAAAAATGGCGAAAAGCCCGTAGTCGCCTGTGGAGCAGTGTTGTATGCGTACGTCACAAAAGGCAGAATGAGGTCTCAATCGGAGTGGTCTGAGGCAACATACTTAGATAGCATGTCCCCTAGGGTGCGGTTGGATCTTTCCGTCAATCCATTCGTCTGCGGATGGTAGGTGGTGGTAGTCCGGTGAATGATACGGCATTCGGCAAGGAGTGCGCTGACGACTTCAGAGAGGAATACACGTCCTCTGTCGCTGAGAAGTTCACGCGGTGCGCCGTGACAGAGAATGAAGTTCCGCAGGAGAAAAGTTGATACGTCGCGTGCTGTGGTAGCAGGCAAAGCGGCTGTTTCCGCGTATCGCGTCAAGTAGTCGACAGCGACAACGATCCAACGGTTTCCGGAAGCCGTGAATGGTAGAAGCCCATACATATTGATTCCAACGCGGTCGAAAGGCCTGGCTGGGCAAGAGATTGGCTGGATTGGACCAAAGGCGTGATGAGGGAGAGCTTTGCGTCGTTGGCACTGAGGACATGACTGAATGTATTTGCGCACAAAGATGTACATGCCTCGCCAATAAAACTGGGAGGAAAGCCGAGCGTATGTTTTTAAGACGCCCGCATGTACGCACTGAGAGTCAGTGTGGAAAGCTGAACATATTGCAGCCCGAAGATGGCGATGTATGACGAGTAACCACTTTCGACCGTCGGACTTGTAATTCCTGCAATAAAGGAGGCAATCGCGGACCTCAAAATGAGCCGCTTGACGGCGCAACGTTCGAGAAGATGGAGAAGTCGACGGGTCAGAAAGGAATCACAGAAGAGTGCTGATCCAGTCATCATTACGATGCTCAGACGCCATGTCGCAGTTTTCTGGGAACGCTATCATTTCGTCTGCGGCAGATAGACATGCAGAGCTTTCGAAGGACACAGGTCAATGTGATAGGGCGTCGGCATCAGTGTGACGTCGGCCAGATCTGTAGACAACACGCATGTCAAACTCTTGCAACCGCAAAGCCCCGCGAGCTAAACGGCCGGAGGGGTCTTTCAATGTGTATAACCAGCAAAGCGCATGGTGATCGGTGATTACGCCGAAGGGGTGATCATATAGGTACGGTCTAAATTTACCTAGAGCCCATATAATTGCCAGACGCTCCTTCTCTGTCACAAAATCGTTCTTCCTCGCTTTGGTGAGGGTACGGCTTGCGTATGCGACTACGTACTCCTCGAACCCCGCTTTGCGCTGCGCGAGCACGGCGCCGAGTCGAACACCGCTGGCACCGGTGTGTACCTTAGTCCGAGCAGTCGGGTGAAAGTGACGCAAGATTGGCGTTGAGGTTAACAGGCGGCGTAACTTTTCGAAGGCATCGTCACAGGCGGGTGACCAAGCGTAACTTTTCGAGTCACTGCGCAGAAGTTCAGTCAAGGGGGCAGTGATCATCGCAAAATTCCGAATAAAGCGGCGGAAATAGGAGCAGAAGCCAAGAAATCCAGAGACGCAAATTTAGAAAAATCTGCAACTGCTCGAAGCTTGGCGGTGTCAGGAGGAATACCATCTTTAGAGACAACATGGCTGAGCATGTTGAGCTGATTTGCGCCGAAGCGGCATTTCTTCAGGTTGAGCTGAAGGCCGGCGTCAGTTAGGCACTGCAGTGCTTCATCTAGCCTGCGGAGATGCGTTGGAAAATCAGGTGAAAATATAAATACGTCATCTAAGTAGCACAGGCATGTTTTCCACTTCAGGCCTCCCAAAAGATTGTCCATGATTCGCTCGAATGTCGCGGGCGCGTTGCAAAGACCAAAAGGCATGGCATAGAATTCATAAAGGCCATCAGGTGTGACAAAGGCCGTCTTAGGCTTATCTTCATGTGCCAGAGGGACTCGCCAATAGCCACTCCGTAGGTCAATAGAAGAGAAGTACTCCGCACCTTGGAGGCAGTCAAGGGCATCGTCGATTCTCGGTAAGGGGTAAACGTCCTTTCGTGTTTTTTTTTTGTTAAGACGACGGTAGTCAACACAGAAGCGAATTGACCCGTCCTTCTTCTTAACGAGAACGACTGGAGATGCCAAGGGGCTATTCGAAGGCTGGATGACGCCACGCTTGAGCATGTCAGCTACTTGGTCATCGATAACCTGGCGCTCGGCTGCGGACACGCGATAGGGTCTTTGATGCAATGGCGCATTGGTACCCGTATTGATGCGGTGACAAACAGCGGACGTGCGGCCGAGGGGAGTATGCTGGTAGTCAAAGGAAGAACGGAACTTCTCCAGCAGTCGTAGAAGCTGAGCACGTTGCGAAATGGTTAACGTGTCGGCGATGGAGCTGCTCAGTACGTCGGGCCTAGTAGTCTGCGGCGAAGAGGCGCAAGTAACTCCGGCGACTTCGTGTTTGGCGGAAGGACTAGTCGACATGTCGACAATTGCAGAAGGGTCGAAACTGTAAACCCCCCCGACGCACTCACCCCGAAGTAGTGTTACAGGACATGACAGGAGGTTCGAGGTAAGCAGTCTGCTGACGCCGTCATGAAGTTCTAGAAGGGCATAAGGTAGCGGCGAACACTTGCGGCGAACGAAAATGGCAGATGGCATGAAAAGGGCACTCGACTCGGCGAGCGAGTTGCAAAAAACCGTGTTAAGGGCGAAAGGGTTCAGCGGTATGATGGCGTCTTCAGCAACACCAATCAATCAATCAGTCAGTCAATCAATGATATATTTTCCACTTCAGGAAGTAGAAGGCATAGGAAGAAAAAGCTGTTGCGACCTTGACTAGGCTTCCCATGCCTAATAAAGCTCACAAATAGTTTGTCCCCGGTTTCAAGAGCATCATTTAACGGCGCGTCACCAAACACTTCAAATTACACCTCAGTGCGAGAGCAGTCGATGACGGCCTTATTAGTGGAGAGAAAGTTTCAACCGAAAATGAGGTCATGGGAGCAGGAATCCAAAACTAGTTATTCGACGACATAGATGAGGCTATCAGTTGCGATGCGAGCAGTACAGGCAGCGGCTGGCGTGACGTGCAATGCAACGGCTGTACGAAGTGATATACTTGCTATTGGCGTCATAACTTCTTTGAGCAAGTGGCAGAGTCTGGTACTGATCACTGAAACTGCGGCACCAGTGTCGACAAGAGCGATTGCAGTGACGCCGTCCAAATATACGTCGAGAACATTCGTCGGGAAAAAAGAGGCAGGAAATTCGTTGGGGAAGAGAAAGGAACATTCGTTGGGAAAGAGAGAAACACGTAGGCGCGAGGCTCGCGCCTCGCGCCTACGTGTTGATGTCGCTACAGTAGTGGGCATTCCTCTTCACTACAATACCTATACATTATGGGCCATGGCACACTTCATAAGAATACTTAAATTGGCGTCACCTTTCAGTCACACATGAGTACCCTACCAGTAACGTCTGTAGAGACCTAGCGTGCAGATTTTCTGCAGACGACAAGCAGACTTGCCTTTTATTGTGGGCCCTGTGATTGAGTGTGTGGATGTCTATATTTTATGCGTATGTGTCTATATATTCTGGACCATGACACTTTCCATAACTGTAACTAAATGGGCTTCACCTTTCAGTCACGCACCCTTCCCCTCTTACAGACCTAGTCTGCAGATTTTCTACAGATGACTAAATGACTTGTTTCTCAATATGGTCCCCGTGAGTGCATGTTTGGATGTATATATTATACACGGACATATTTATACATTCTCGTTCATGACACATTCCATAACTGTAACTAAATGGGCTTCACCTTTCAGTCACGCACCCTTCCCCTCTTACAGACCTAGTCTGCAGATTTTCTACAGACGACAAAATGACTTGTCTTTCAATATGGTCCCCGTGAGTGCATGTGTGGATGTATATATTATACACGGACATATTTATACATTCTCGTTCATGACATATTCCATAACAATAACTAAATGGGCTTCACCTTTCAATCACCCATGAGTCATGCACCAGTCACTCTAGTCCACAGAGTGTCTGCAGAAAAGCTGAAGCTATTCTGCAGCTTCATGCGACTACTGTCAGGTCATAAATAAATGTCTCTAATTAAAATATTGTTGCACATTAGCAAGTGCAAAATAAGAGAGATGTGTACTTTATGGCTACCTCACAGCCACCGTAATTTTGCATGTATTCTGTGTACGTGTAAATGTATATTTTTTAAGAATAAAAATTTTTCTACCGGCCAGCACTCAATGGCCGGTCAAGAAGACTAGCCCATATATCCCGGGTGGTGGGTGTTAGATTCTGAGGAGCGAGAGTTCTGTGTCTTTGGTATTTACTTAGTACACAATGACTACTCGGAGGCGACAGGGGATGACAGAAAATTTGTCGCTTGTTTACATATAGTCTGCACACCGGGTGACTAATGCTCTGTAAAATTTTTGTAGATGGGCTGTAAGTTTTTTTTGTAAGGGGCGAGACATTCTAAATCCATCAACACCAGAAATGCGTGGTATATATACGGGTGCGGTGCGATATGTCCACTGGGAAAACTTCGTACTTCAGTTCTTTGAGCCGATGAAAACTGCTGTAGGTTACAAAATTCCGGCACAACAACTTTATGAGCACCCTTGGTGGCGAGTACGGGTACAAACCAAAACTGGAATGACCGGCTTTCCCTGCAAGTGGTGCTGTACCGGCAATTTACGCGACAAAATACGTAAGCTAGAAGCTTCTGGCCTTCTTCGGCACGGAACAAATGCGTCTGTATTCGGGGTAACCGAGTCGGGCGGAGTTGGTGACAGCGTGAAGTCGATCACCATGGCGACGTCAATGCTACACACCAGGCTAAAAGGACGAAAAGTGGTAGTGTCCCGAAGATGCCGAAGAGCAGTGTTGTAGACAAATGGGATCATTTCTTACAAATTGTGATACTTGCATATGTACTTCGAAGGAATATATACGTAATCACTTTTTTAGGCGTTCGGTTGAGCCACTAATCTACGGGTAGTATTCAGGTGTTGTTCGGTTTGTCGTACCACTCAGTCACAGAATATCTTGGAGCACCTATACCGTAAACCCGGTACCACACTCTGTTATGACGACAGCTAAGCCACATTATGCCGGAGAACAATTTTCTTCATAAAATATTTAGCCGCATCAGGAGCAGTTGCTTGCTCAACAAATTGGGTTCCGCTCTACCTGGTTAAGTAGTCACTGGAGGCAATAACCCAGTGATTATTGACAGAAGCCTTCAGAAATGGGCTGAGTAAAGCTATGAAGCCCTATGTGACACATGCGAGACGCTGAAGTAGACCGGGTAATTTCTTGGAGGAATTTTCGTGGCATTGGTTGGCTGTGCAAGTATCGATGTGCTTCGTGATGGTTTGTGTGAGATTCCGCCAGTGGTGCTTCTGCTTAATGCGCTGCCGAAATCGCGAAGCGTGTGAAGTGCGGCAAAAACGCGAAGTATGTGCAAAGCAACGATGGCTGGACGTTGGCCAGTAGTGGCGTGCACGTAAAATGTAGCTAAGAGAAGAAAGAACATCTATACAAGGTGCACGAGTTTCGTGGTAATAAAGTTGTCCTCGAGGAGAACGTCAATGCGTAGCCGATATTCAATCATGCGGCATGATAGTAAAGTGCTTGCTTATTGATAACTTTGGTATTGACATAGCGGACATGTAAGTCTCCTTGCTCAGTGCTTGTAATCTATTGATCGTAGCTTATATTAGTACTCAGTAAACTTCGGTCGTCTTCACTGTGTCTTGTTCAACACTTCGTTTTGTTTTATGCCTATTGTATGGCGAAATTCTGGACCTTTTTTCTACCTCCTTCTTTCGACATTCTTTTGTGGTGCCTCGTAAAAATGTATGGATGCTGTTATCTTTGTTTCAAACATTAGAATAGTGTACTTTTGAAACAAAGCAAGTACAAAACGATGATTGACACAGTGACTATAAAACATAGGGCATTTAAAAAAACAACTAAATTTATAATATCGCTTCAAACATCACAATAAAGGCTTATTGAGGATTTTCAACTGGAAGCGAAGTGAAGTCTGCTTTGTCAGCAAGATGCCAAGTCTTTTTTTTTTATTAAATGTATGTAAGGAGAGGTTCGTGCCAATGCGTGGCGCCGGCTACTCCTCTTATCTTGCACAAAAGTCAACATCGCACATTCAGTAGCAAACACAAGGCTATACATATGTACATAGCACAAGACTTACACAATGAGTTCACGTTTTTCCAGACTGAGTGTCCACACCACACAGAAATGAGTCCACACTGCGTAGAACTGTGTCCGCACCACACTGAGTTTGTAAAAAACAAAACAAAAGAAATCCACACAAGTAATAACGCCAATTTAAGTGTTCACACAAAAATGAGAAAGTTCAATAAAACGTGCAAGGTGATCTTGTCGCTTAAATACTGACATGTTTTCAGAAAGGTTTTCCCAAAAATATCGTAGTGAAGCAGCAAAATACTGTTTCGAAACATACCGCGGTTAACATTTGTTTTTTGTTTAGTACTTTTGAGCTATTTCTGATTCCTCCAGAAAGTGAACGACTGCACGTGCTGCAGTCATAGAGAAAGAAGAAGACAAGAGAGGACACTCCGCGAAACCTGGCCTCAGGAAGTGCGTCACGATTACGTAATCAACTAGTGCTCTCATCAAACGTCAGAGGGTGCAAGCGCAAAAAAAAAACAGTTATAATCAATGCAACAGAATAGTTTTCACAAAATAATAATTATACGCCCAAACTAGGTATGTTCTTTATACATTAAAACAATTTATTCAACACACCTTACGCGATTATTTTTCTTCAGCCGTACTGTCATAAACACCATCAACCCAGCGACAAGCCCATGCATGACTGACAGCGAGAAGCTTTCGTCGCTTTCGTCAACGTCGGCTGCGTCGGCGTTTTCAAGCGTGAGATAACAGGTGAGGCACGTTTTCAAGCGAAGCTTGTTGAATGACATGTTGTTGGTCTTGTTCGGTCATTTTTTTCAGAAAACGGTTACACCTGTGCGAATAAGACACCATGCAACAAACATAGAAAGATGCACACACACACGTTGCGCTACGTGTGTGCGAGTTTGTTTCTTACGTGTCGCCTCATTCACGCAGTTGTAACCTTTTTCTGTAGCTTGTAAAGACGGGGAGGTTCGCTAAAAAGAAAGTTTGCGGCTCTATGCGGCGGCTATACGGGAACATTGTGCAACGTATGCAGTATAGCATAGGCGGCACGGCGTCAAGCCGAGGCGACGCGTGCTGCGTCTGCCACGGACGCGAGCATCTGTACCTTTCATCAGTGAAAGCTGGCACTGTTGATAATTCCAAAAATCACAAATTACTTGTTTTCTAGTTGGTGCCTTCTCTTTTCTTCCACGTTCTACCAATTTATGCGTTTGAAAGAGTTGTTTAAGTTTCCCCATGCTACAAGCTTTGTAACTTGTACCAACTGCACATATATGCAGATTTTCTGAGCGTCGCTTCAAATAGTGACTGTGACATGACTGCAGAAGCTGCACTGCAAGGTGCGGATGAGCTTCAGTTTGTGTTATTTTAAGCCTCTTACTGACACATTGTCGTAATTTCATTTCTTCAGGACCTGCGGTAGAGGCTTCAAAAAGCGGCTCCCACACATTGAGGTGCCCCGATGAACAGGGTGCGTTCAGTGTCGCGATTTCTTTTTTTTTTACCCAAATTGACTGTTGACCAAACCTCTGCAGGTGGCAGCTTCCTTGTAGCTGGTGAAAGAATTTCTGCTGACTTCGTCTTGCCGGAGAAAACCTTAACCAGTCGTTCATCTGTCACAAAAGGAACTTGTGTGACCGGTAAGTTGTATGTTCACTTCAACACCAGAGTGGATTGATATTTAGACTTCCGCAGGCCGCTCGCAAGGTTGTTCCGACAGCACTGTCCGAGGCACTGAACAAGCTTCACAAGACCCTCCAGAAGATGTCTTCGCCAACAGCTCCACGTCTGAGTGCCCTAGAGAAAATGGTGACTATGCTTTTATTGCAGCTGTTTTTAATGTGCTATTTTATGTTTAGGACATTCTGAGGAAACTATCCTCAAAAGGACACTACGTGCGCACTTACAAAATGTAAGGGTGGGCTCTCAGTGATTTTCATTTTTTTTGTGCATTGTCAACATTGTGAATGGTTTGTTTTTAGGTAGTGGAATCGAAAACTTTGCACCACAGAAAGTTGTGCACCTTGGGTCTGAAAGAGCGAGGAAAGTGCTCGTATGGGATTAGTTGTTCTTCGCTTTTACATCCGTTTTTTTGTTTATTGCAGTGCGTTCCTGTGTGCCAGCGACAATGTCTCCATCAATGAAGTACAAGCAAACCATTAAACATCTGCAAGCCAAAGTAGCAGCACAGCGGAAAACTATCAAAAGACTGCGGAGACAGCCTCACCAAACTAACCACTCATTCGTTGCATACATTGTTTTGGTTACCCGCTATGAGGAGTAGGGACACTGTGTATTCGCTCGAAGTGATTTGCATAACCTTAAAAAGAATGTTGGGTATCCTGTCTGTATTTTTGTAGCAAATGCGGGCGAACTGTACACTTTACTGTGGGTCGCTTGGTCACTGTGTATGCTTTATCTCTCCAGCTCAAGTAATATATCGATAACAAAACCGCTTGTTGAAATGTCTTCGAGCGGGTAAGGAACACAGTATGAAGTGGGCACAGTTCACGTTATCACGCTTTTTGTATTTTAGCTTCTCATCAACCTCCTCATCTCGCCCATCAAAATTTTCAAAAGAATACCCAAACTTGTAGCGTTTGATGGGGCTGCAGACGCTGCCATTTTATTTTTATATAGCTTGTGAGTGATAACGTACGATGTAGAGCCTTTGTGAAAAATAATGAGCCAAAGTGGTTTCTTTCTGCTATTTATTAGCCCTGTAATACCGCTCTCGTAACACCAATTAAGGTCCACAATTCTTGATAAGTGATGACTACAATCTATTTTAGCTCGCAAGCGTCACAACAACACCCAGACGCAAATCACTTGGGATCTTAAGTTTTTGATGATAAGAAGAGCCACAAGACCTGCCAGTGTTGTAGCATAAAGTTTGTCTTTCACGTAGTGAGCAAGCTGCAAATCCCTACCTTTCTGAGGACAAGCAGACATCAAGTCTGCTTTTTTTTTCATTTTGGGCTAGCTGTTCTTAAGCACAGCCAGCACACTGCAGCTTTGCCTTTCTGCTATATTGTGTCGTGTGGTTTCTGTGCACTCTTTTTTTCTATGCATTATTTTGGTTAATCCCAGGCGTAATTCGCGACTTCATTGCTGTGTATATGTCACTTCTTCCTTCTTCTTCAGCATTGGGCGCTGTGTTTTTGCCATAGATCCTTACTTACCCACGGGCCCGGTGTGTCATACTTCACCAGTTTCTCGGCTTCTGCCAACTCTAGCGATGTGTGCGTTGTCTGTGTTCTCTCTGTATTTGTTACAATATTTGTTACAATTTATCTGTAAGGCGAGATGCATTTGTTGTCTACCTTTGTCATATTGTGCTTTTTATATTCTCAGTATCTACCTTGCCTTTGAATAAAACATTGCGGATACTCTGTCTCTTTGACTGATATATACATTGATCACTTGTTCCAAAAGAACAAGTGATCAACAAGTGAACAAAAGAACAAGCGCGATGAATAAAATCGTAGTGAATTATCACTACCTGCATCTCTCTTTATTATAACCTAATCGAAATAAAAATAAAAAAATAAAAATAAAAATTCGAAATTTGCGCCAGTGAAACCGAAACAGGAAGCGCACGCCACTTGCTCTCACCAACCACCAGGTGTGCTAGGGTCGATTGGGCCGCTGGGATCTACGGGAGTGTCCACTCTTCACCTTTCTTTATTTGTCTATGCTGCAGTGGCTTGTAGCTTTCCTTTTGGCCATGGACCCAAGGTTTTTGCAATTGATGGAGGTCGCTTATCCAAAGAATTGAGTTTTTGAAAAAGGTTCTTTCGAGGTACGTCATGAATTTTACAATGCAGAAGAATATGCTCCACGTCTTCTTGAGCTTCTCCACATGAGCAGGTGGGACTGCCAGCTCTCCTTATTCTATACAGGAAAGCCTTCGTGTAGGCTGTACCAAATCGAAGCCTATGGAAGACTGTTTCTACCGATCGGCTAACCTTTAACGGAATATTCAATTCTATACCGGGATCAATGTTATACAACAGAGAGTTTTGCGCACCATTTTCGAACCAGCTTTCCTTAGACAGTTGACAGCTCATCTTATTTATAAGACAACGGGCATCGCTCATCGATAGAGGTAGCAGTGATATATTATTTTCTTCGTGTGCTGCACGTGCAATGTGATCAGCTATGTCGTTTCCTGTGATTTCACAGTGGCTTGGCACTGCTTTTGCTATAGCGTACGTCCTCTGTATTTCATATGCGAGCTCACTGCGTTTGTTTCTCAAGCTGATTCTTTTTAAAGAAACTAATGAGGACTGTGAGTCACTGATAACTACCCATCGAAGTGAACCTGGCTCTAAACATATGAAGCGTAAAGCACAGAGTATTGCATAGAGTTCTGCCGTTGTGGATGTTGTGAAATGGTTGAGTTTAAAAGCTTTTCTCGCTTGGTATGCAGGTACAAAGAATGCCGACGTAGAGCTTTGATTCAGACATGATCCGTCAGTGTACACGTGAATATAGTCTTCATAGTAAGTATAAAGGTGTGTTAAAGTTAATTGCTTTATTACGATTATGGGCAGATCCTTCTTACATTTTATTCCCGGAATCGAAGTTGTAATATCTGGGATAGAGAGCCGCCATGGTGGGTGGGATGCACATGGGGGCCAGTATTCGTGCGTAGGCAGTGAACTCTTGAATTCTAGTATATTTTTATGCATTCTTGCAGCAGATCTCTCCTGAATAGCTCGGTATAGGGGATGATTAGCATGTTGAGTTGCCAGCCGAAGATAATGCCGGCACGTTTCCGTAAATCTCATAGCATGGAAAGTCGGTTGACGAGACTCCGCAATTACTAAAGCACTGGCAGACGCTCGCGGTACACCAAGACATATACGAAGGCTTCTGGCCAACAATCTTTGAATCCTCTCCTCTAAGTTACGTGATATCCCATGTAAAAGCGGGGCAGAGTAAGCTATTCTTTGTCGATTTATTGCTGAATGTACACGCAATAAAGAACAACATGAACTACCCCATCTCACTCCGGTCAGTCACCGTAATATATTGATTAGGGAGTTGACTTTGTCCTCTAATGATTTTATCTGCCGTGCCCAAGACAGACGTCTGTCTAAGATAACCCATAAAATTTGTGCTACCGCACAAAATTCAAGCGCTGAGAGTCTATCTGAAGTTTGAATTTCTTAAGGCATTTCCTTGTGAACGGAAGTACAGATGTTTTCTCATGGGAAAGAATCATGCCTCTTTTCTTAAAAAAGCCATTGATTATTGTCAGCCCAGCCTGAAGTTTTTGCTGAACTGCTTGAATGCTCGTGTGTGATGCCCAAATGCACAGATCGTCTGCATATATGAAATATTTCAAACTGGTAGGTAAGATATGGGATATTTCAGCCATAACGCAAATAAATAAAAATGGGCTTAGTACGCTACCCTGTGGGACTCCTTGACTAACTTCATGCTCTTTACTTTTACCGTCAGCCGTGTCAATGAAGATTTTCCTGTCTCTTAGAAATTCTGCAATCCATCTTAAAGTCCTGCCGACTATTCCCAGCTGAATTGAACCGTGTAGTACATGAGCGTGGCTGGTTGTGTCAAATGCTCGCTTTATATCTAAAAATACTGCAACGACGATTCTTCCACAGCTCCTCTCAAGGTCTACATAAGTTACAATGTCTAGAATGGCATCCATGGTGCAGCGGCGTTTACGAAAGCCTGCCATATTTTCTGGAAGCACGTTCGTACATTCCACCCACCACTGAAGTCTAGCGCCTATCATCTTTTCCATAAGTTTACAAAGACAGCTAGTCAGGCTGACAGGACGGAAAGAATCTATGGATAAAGCGTTTTTCCGGGTTTGAGAATTGGGACCACTCTTGCAACTTTCCAGGAGGATGGAAGGTACTCGGTTGTCCATGCATTATTAAATATCTTCAACAAATTATAGGTGGCCACAGGGCCCAGGTTTTTTAATACTGCATATGTTATCCCATCAAGACCAGCTGCTGTCCTCTCTGTCGGCACACTGCAAGAGCATTATTTTATTCTTGCAGTGAAAACGGATGATGCCAAGTCTTCGTCTCACGATCAATGAAAGAAAATCCTTTCAGGCAGTAAAGACAGCGTTCTTGGATTCTGCTTTTTTTCTCCTCCAATTTTAAAGTAACAATCGCACATTTTTAAATCACAGTCGCAAACTACGTTTGTGTTGCAATGTGCATACGCTCACGTACCTGCAAGGCCATAAACGCACTGCGACCTAAAGGCAGAACTTTGTTTCTTACCTAAGCACCACACGTGCGCAATGACGACATTGGAGCACGATCAATTTTGTTTTGTTCGTTTGTGTTCTGACCGCATCGAGACGTGCTGAGCAAGCGCGTGGCATCGGACAACAATTTCACTTCATGTCCCCGAGAAACCATTAAAACAATGACAGTAAAATGAATGCGGGTAAAAAGGCGACGAAAACGGCAGAGAACGCTTCGGCAGAGAGTACACGCTGTTCATCTGCTTGACCACTTCTTTTAACCCAAAAGTGCTTTATGCCGGGGTCCACCACGACTCAGTGACGTATTTCTGTCACGGATATAACGTAAAACATTTACTAACATGATTGCACAGAATGTTTAAAGTAAGCAAGGCAGCTACGTATTTGTCCTGCCCAAATAACAACTTTTGAACTGGACTATCTAAGTAGCGCTGTATCTATGCAATTTTGTTTTTACTTCTATATATGTAAATCAAATGGACAGAGAGTTGTAACCGTCACCAAGTACGTGCGGCAACACTTTTTTATTTTTTATTTCAATAATTAAATACATAATTGCAAAGAAGAAAAACGAGAAGGAAATGTTTCGCAGTGGGGCATCAAACCAGCGACCTCGCGCTCCTAGGCGCGCGACGCTAACCACTACGCCACAGAGCGATCATTCCTCCACGCATTAAGGGCCAGCTATTTATATAGATCATGCACCGTTGGCGGTCTTCAGAGCTGGGAAACTTCAGTGCGTTTTGGTCATCAGTAGCGAGATGGCACGACGACCACGCGTAGGGTGCGCTCTCTCTAAAGGTTGTCGTGCCGTGCCAGCCGCGCGTCGCTGTGCGCGCGCATCTCCAAATGGCGTGGTCAAAATGCCTATAGATGTTCTCTAGCGCGGTGGCTCATTTGCGGGCACGCTTATCTCCGGGATTCGGCTTCTTTTCTTTCCACCAGAAGTTTCTTATTAAGTTAGAGTAAGTGAAGGGAGTGTGAACGTCGACTTTCTCGCTGCTGCGGCCGCGTTTACGAAAGGAGCTCACTGCTAACACAGTGTAAGAATCGCGGAAGTTGTTTGTCCGCACTCATCCTGTGTATGCCCCTCTCAAGTGTGCTCACTGCTTGAGGTGCGCGCTGCATATTTCGAGCAGCTGGGTGTTCTTCGCGTGGCATTGCAGTTTGTTATTGCAGCAATAATTCCTTCGCCCTTGTGGTGAAACCATGCACAGTGAATGCTCCACTATCTCTGCGAGGACTCGTTTCACTTAGGTGTGACACCATTTCCAAAAAATGGGATCAATCACGTTTTTTTTTTGTGTGTGTGAATGCATTTTATATGGAATGACAATCCATGGGTGCCGCTGTGCAGACGCCTCTACGGAAATCAACGTTTTTACTGATATACGGCACCTTATATTGAAAAAGATAAAAAAAGATGAAAGGCATTTAGGTTAACCAAGTTATGTGTGATTGCCTCTCCTACAATGCATAGAAGGAGAAGAAGCAGAAAAGAGAACAAAATAGTACGAAAAAAAATGCGAAGTTATGGACGCGTTTACACAAAACGTCGTGCCTCACGCAATCAGTGCGTCAGGGAAATCTGCGTCGTCTTACGAGAACATCTTGTATTTTTGTGGTGTCTTTGTATGCTGGTGGAGTCGATGCAGGGTAGAGTAGCACATCTGCAGCTGGTCTCACCTCAGATGCGGTGAACCACGTAGGATCGTTTTTCATGGTAATGAAGTAGCTTGTTGGGTTCTGGTTTTCTCAAATGCAGTTTTAACAACGAGTGCCTTTCTTACATGAGCACTGCGTTAGACTTTTACTTTCAGTATTTCATACCTTCATTCATTGCTCAACATTTCAAGGCACATAGCGAGACTTTTGTAGGTAACTTGTTTATCACATTTGTCACTTTTTCGTACTTTCCTTCGGCCATACTTTTATTTCGTAGTTTAACCACATGATGTATGTCGAAAAGGCAGCCGAGAAAAGTAAGAAAAATAACATAGATATAGAATAGTCGGTTATCCAAGCTGACCTATTTTCATGCTTGAGTGATGTGCTTTGTGTGGTAGAAGGCATTTCGCTGGTTTATGATCTAGTTCGTTGATCAAGTGCATATTTCGTTTGCATATTGCATATTTCGATCAAGTGCATATTTCGTTTGCATAAGTGCATATTTCGATCAAGTGCATATTTCGAAACACTAAGCATGAAGTTTCCCTTCATGCTTAGTGTTTTCGATTTGACTACGCGTATAACTATGCTTGCTGCGGGACGATGTCTCAGGTCCTCAATGTGGCTTTCGAAAATTTTGCAAAAATGTTTGTGATGACCGCAACTTACTTATACATGCCCTCAATTTTCATGCTTTCAGGGACCGCCAAACCACCCCTGATGTTTTTTAATCGTTTCAAGCAAAGACGCGCGTCGTGTCCAGAAAGTCATCGGGGTCAACAATTCTTCATGTGGCAACGCTACGAGCCAGCAAAGCCCCACAAATTCCAAGAAATAAATCCTCCTTTTTTCCGGGCCTTTCTTGCTTCCGCGTGACGCGTCATTGGAATACCTCTCACGCGGTGATCAAAATATGCTGTGATTGGTCAATCAAGAGCCTAGGACTTCCGCTCAGTGTGCAAGTAGCAGTCCGCTCTGCTTCTTGGTCGTCATGCAGTCCATGTGCGTGCGCCCGCTGACGACTCAGCTACTGCGGCCCGTATCGTAACTGCGATAACTAAATCCGAGTGTTTTGCGATAGCGCAGCGTAGGATCCACAATCGTGTAGGCACGACCACGGTTCTCCAACAAGAACGCAGCTGCAACGCAACTGACAGAGTCAGCGGACGTAGTCGCGGCAACCAGAAGTAGACGGTGTTTCGAGCAGCGCGTCAGCGATGACGTATGCTACGCGATACTGGGAGGAACATGGGAGGGGTGCTCAGCGTGAGGGCAGAGTGGCTTGGGTGAGGATACCATGGAGGGTATAGTGAAGCAGAGACCAAAAAGAAGCGATCGCCACGGTTTCGATAATCAAACGCGTCTAACTTCACCTGATGGCACCATTTTAAGAAATTATCATGACCGTGCCCATCATACACTTGTGCGCAATTTCCCCATCACAACCGAATGTCGACCTCTGGGTAGTTTACGAAATTTTAAAGCTTTGCTCCGCTTCACGTGGTCAGGGTAAAATACAGTCTTCATCATCATCATCATCAGCCTGACTGCGCCTACTGCAGGACAAAGGCCTTTCCCATGTTTCGCCAGTGAACTCGGTTCTGTGCGTGCTGCGGCCATTTTTATACCCGCAAACTTCCTAATCTCATCTGCCCACCTAACTTTTTGTCTCCCACTTGCCTTCTCTCGAATCCTGTCAGTTATTCTTTATAACCAGCGGTTGTCCTGCCTACGCGCTACTTGCCCAGCCCATGTCCTATTCTTCTTGATTTCAACTATTATATCCTCAACCCTGGTTTGCTTCCTATTCCACTGTGCTAATTTCTTGTCTCTTAAGGTTACAGCTATCATTTTCGTTTCCATCGCTCACTGCGTCGTCCTCAATTTAAGCTTAACCTTCTTAGTAAGCTTCCAGGTTTCTGCTACGTATGTAAGTACCGGCGAGATGCCGCTGGTATATACCTTGTCCTCAAAGGATAGTGGAAATCTACCACTTGTGATTTGAGGGTGTTTTCCAAATGTGATTCACTCTATTCTTATGCTTCTAACGAGATCAGTCTCGTGGTTTGGTTCCGTAGTTATTTATTGCCCTAAGTAGAAGCAATCTTTTACAACTTCAAGTGCAGTATTACCTATCTCGAAGCACTGCTCTCTTCGAAGATTGCTGTACATTACTTTTGTTTTCTGCAGATTAATTTAAGACCTACCTTTCTGCTCTCCTTGTCTAAATCTATAATCATGAGTTGCAATTCTTCCCCTGAGTTACTTACCAATGCATCGTAATCAGCGAATCGTAGGTTACTAAGGCACTCTATATTGACTCTTTTCCCTAAATCTGATCAGCCTGTACTTCTTGAAGTTATTGTCATCTTCTTTTTAATGTATTAAGAATTTTAGCATTCTTCTAAGATTCTAGTACCCTCTCCATTAGTGAAAAAGTAGCCACCCTGTTTACGTAGTGTTTACCGACGGGTGAAATCTATGTGAACCTAAATATAATCTTATAACCCTTGTCACTGCTGAAGCGAGTTCTCTCAAATCTGTTTGAAAATCTCAAGATAATCATTTAGCTGCTGCCTGTAGACTTCATGCTTAAAAAACTTTGATACTATATGGTGTACTTAAGAACCTCAGGCTAACTGAATTTCCTGAAACTAGCTTACGCCATGCGCTGCCAAAATAGAATTCACTCCAGGTGAGACTTAGGAAGAACAGTTAACAGTAGCTTATCACTTGCATCCATGCGTATTTATGCTCACGGTAACCTCGATTGTCTGAATTGAGATCTTTTATTGCGTTATCAGTCACAACCGTGCTAACTAAAATTGACAAAATTCGATGTCCGTTAAGCAAGTTCTCTCAGTATTTTTCAAATGCAGGAATTGCCACTCAAAACAATTTTACACTTTTCAAGGGCGCTGTTTTACAATTCAAGCGTTCAGGAGGAGCATCGTCCAAAGTTGTACGGGCAGAATACACGCCTTCGCCAAGCTTGCGCTTCGTGAAAGCTTCCATAATTTCTCTTTGCCCCGTTTCTTTAGATCACGATACAACAGTGGTGTTGTCGAGCAGACATCTGTGCTAGCGGGTCATCTATAGATGTCACGTACGATAAATTTTTTTACATGGAAATTTAGAAAGTTTACAAGGCCAGAATTGACAATAAGACGCAGATGGTTGCTCTCCTGTCGAGTGCTTTGTGCAGGTTCACACTTCCCTTCTTTCTTTCCCTTGTATATCTATGTCAGGTTTCAATCAAATACACAGTTCTTATTTCGCACTTCAACTGGACATTACCTTTGCTTTTAGTGTGTGTTTCTTTGTATTAAAACAGCACGTCTCAATGGTCAACCATGTAAAACCAATCGCAGTCGATGCTCTGGCAATTCTAGTTGACATTTTATTTCTTCCTTCTACAATTTTATTTTTTCCTGCCATTTGCATCGTCTTGACGCCTTCAAATACAATATTTTACGTAGTTTGCTTGTTCTCGGGTTGCTAGAAATTTATCTTTTTGATATCGGTGAAATGCCTCCACCAGTGATTACCTTTTCATGTAAGCTATTGTGCTCCTCTTTGTTCTTTACACAAACGTACGTGCAGACGTATATGATTTATCTTTCATGAAACCCCCTCCCCTTCAAATTTTTTCTCTTCTATCGATCAGATTTTTCTCTGGCACCAATCTCCCAATGTCGTGGTATCTGTCATGTTGCGTAGGTTTTGCATTCCTTTTTTTACTTTGCTTTTGCAATCTAATTCATGGGCTGTCACTCGGCTCAAGCCATTGCTATTGATCTGCCCACAGTGGTTCTTCTAGGCCTGAACAGATTCAGCTGGAAGTCTCCTCCCGGTGCCAGACAAGCGGTGAGCAAAAAAAGGCGGTTTTTTATGACAGAAGAGAAGTATTTTCAATGGAAGCGTGTCGTGGCCTAGTCGGAACGCACATAAACGCTTACTGTGACTGCGCAACAAATGCGCAGTCGGACATGCACCATCTGCCTCTCGATCCTGTCATGGACTTTCCTTTCCACACCTGCATTGGCTCGCACGTACCCGAAAACAAATCTTCGTGACAATGAACCTCCAGTATACCATGGAATCACTTTGATTCTTTAGAGAATTTCCTAGATATTTTGGTCTATGGTATATTTCCGAGCTCACTACGTTATTTTATGTTGTACCGGCTGTGTAAAGGATCCTGTGCCGGCGAATATAATTGACTTTCGCAGAATATATATGACATAAGAAACTGTTGAATCAGACAGCTTGTGCTAGTAGCATAAGTAGTGGTGGTAAAACTGTTACGCAGACACTCAAACATCGAATGCATTTGAGTCGGCTTTCCTCGACATATTGTGTGTCATTGTGAAGAATTCATTAGTTCCCAGTCAACACTTGGTTCTCCCTGGCCGCTCACCTACCGCATATCTTGCTAGTTTTATGATGCAAATCCCCCCCCCCCCCTATTTCTTGGAGAGAACAGGTTGACTTAGTCTCCTGAGACCTGAACAAGGCTTTTGGCGTAGTTAGCCACTCAGTGACGCTGGTTTATTTTGCAAACTTCGACGTTGACTCTTCAGTTGTGCATCCACTAGCGTAGCTATCTGTGTTAAGTGGCCGCAAATAGCTGAACGCCTTTTTGCACCAAGTTACTATAGTGAGGTCCCTAAAGAGTCGGTATTAGGCTCACCCTTATTTTTTATGTTAACGATCTTTCTTTTTATTTATTTATTTTTTATTTCAAAGTACCTTACAGGCCCCATGGGGGGCATTGAGTAAGGGGGGCTATACATATATACGAATAAACTGGAAAAAAATATACAAGACAGACCATTGAGCAAGGGGAGAATACATATAGACACCTCAAAATGAAAAAAAAGTACAAAAGAAACAATTGAGTAAGGGGCGCAATACTTATATACATCTCAAACTACAACAAATACAAAAGAAACAATTGGAAAATAATAAGTCAAACAAAAAGCACCAACATGTACAAAAGTTCAACATGTGCAAAAGATACACGCATAGTAACCGTGGGCGAAACACTGTATTTCCTGCGCATGCAGCGGCCACAAGGCAGAATCCTCGCGCACATGAATGTGACAATCACAAAAATGAACCAATACGGACCAATGAATTATGATACGGCATCTACTTGCTGAGGCTTGTGAAGTGGCTTGATAAGATATGACGGAATGTGTCAAAGTTTGTCTGGGATGCAATGTCGTCAGGCAAACTGTTCCACAGACGGATAGCACGTGGAAGTTCGGACTGATTGAACGCGTTTGTTGAGCCGTATACACGGGAATAGCTAAGATGATTGTGTAGTCTACGTGAATTGAGATATGGTTTTTGCAGACCAGTAACGGTGATTCGGGAAGAATGGGTAATTTTATGAAAGAATGACAGCAGGGCAATGTCGCGACGAATGTTCAAGAGTGGGAGTGAAAGTTCCTGTTTGATTTGTGATATACTAGAATGCAGACTGTAGTTATTGGCACTGAAGCGGCTTGCTCTATTCTGGATTCTTTCCAATGAGTCAATTAAGTATTTTTGATGGGGAGACCAAATCGAACAGGCATATTCTAGTTGAGGGCGAACCAGTGTCAAGTAAGATAATTTGCGAATGCCTGATGGTGCAGCTTTCAAGTTACGTCTCAAGAAACCTAGTGATTTCGAGGCGCTGGCAGAGATTGCCGTAATGTGGTCGGACCAGGATAGATTAGGTGTCAGTATTACGCCCAAGTACCGATATTGTGTTGCAGTCGATAGAATGGAATGATTAATACTGTAAGAGAATTCGGATATGCTAGGTTTACGTGTGAACGACATTACTTTGCATTTTGAGACATTTAGTGTCATCAGCCATGCACTACACCAACCATTTATTACGTCGAGGTCGTTTTGGAGTGACAGGTGATCTTCACTGTTCTTGATTGGACGGTAAATAATGCAGTCGTCAGCGAACACCCTGATGCAAGAGGAGACATGTTGCGGAAGATCATTGATGAATATGAGGAAAAGTAATGGCGCGAGTACACTGCCCTGTGGTACACCTGAAGAAACGTCAGATAGGGAAGAAGACAAATTGTTAACTGTTGTGTATTGCTGACGATTCGATAGAAAATTGCGAAGCCATGATAATGTACGGGAGTCTAATTTCAGGGCGGAAAGTTTCGATATCAGGCGACAGTGTGCAACCCTGTCAAACGCCTTCGAATAGTCGAGGAACACGCAATCAGTTTGATAATTATTGTCCATATTTGCATGAAGCTCTGTGGTAAATTCAAACAACTGAGTCTCACACGAAAAGCCCTTTCTGAAACCATGCTGATTTTTGAAAAAGAAATGATTGGATTCCAGATGCCTGTAAATATGTGAAGCGTTGATGTGTTCTAGAATTTTACAACAAATACACGTAAGGGAAATAGGACGGTAATTTTCGCATGAGGTTTTATTTCCACTTTTGAATATTGGAATTATTTTCGCCAGCTTCCAGTCAGACGGTATCATGCCTGTTTCGAGAGACTGCCGGAATATATGAAGTAGTATTTTGCTTGTGACCGTTACCGTATTCTTCAGCACCTTTGAGTTGATTCCATCCACGCCGCATGAAGACGACAACTTAAGATTATTTATGGCTGTAATTATGCTTTCTAATTGAATATCTATTGGTTCCATAAATTGGTAATCGAACTCAGCTACGTTGGGTATGTTGGTACTGTTCTCTTTCGTGAAGACAGAAGTGAAAAAGGAATTAAATGCTGTTGGACACTGGCTAGCTGTGAGAGGGACGTTGTTGCAGTCATGCACTGAGATGTGTTGGTTTTCGCTGGAGGGGTTTATGACTTTCCAAAATTTAGCTGGGTTGTTTTTCAGTAGTGTGGGTAGATCATTAGAATAATACTTTTCCTTAGCCTTACTTAAAGCTGTGCAATATGCTTTTATGCAGGTCTTATATTTAAGCCAAGAAGAAGAGCTACCCGAGCACTTAGCATTATTGTAAAGCCGTTTTTTCTTATTCCGCATTCTCAGAAGCTTTTTATTGAACCATGGATTTGATTTACCATGGCTAATTTGAACCAGTGGAACATGCTTGTCAAGTAACGTACACAAAACTTGCTTGAAAAGTAGCCAGTTCTCTTCTACGGATCTATTGTGGAAACACGGCAGGAGAGTGTTTTCGGAAAATAACCTTAGCTTTGTGTTAATTGCCTGATAATCGCCTTTATTATAGTCCCGAATTTGTTTTGTATGTACACCGGCTACGGGAAGGGGTATGTTTATATCTACTTGGAGTAAATTATGGTCACTGAATCCTTCCAGGTAATCTGTATTACGTATTGTTTCCGGAGCGGTCGTGAGGATAAGATCAAGGGTGTTCGTACCACGTGTAGGTTTTAGAACAGTTTGAAAGAGGTTGAAATCTAGAGTTAAGTTAAGAAATTCAGTTGACATGTGACAGGGCGATGACAGTGTGGCCCAATCAATGAGCGGAAAGTTGAAGTCGCCTAATAAGTAAATGATATCGGCTTGGAAAATTTCAGAAGCGTTGTTTATACTGTCACGTAGCATATTAATAAAGGAAGAGTCCGAGTCCGGCGCACGATAGCAGCAACCTACGAGGATTTTGGAGGAAGGGACTGTACAAGCTACCCAAACTATTTCGAGGTCAGAATTAGTGTTGATAAAAAATGAAGTAATGGTTTTCCTTATGCCGACCAGAACACCGCCTCCTCTTTTACCAGTGCGATCACACCTGTAGATTTGATAAATGCTGGCTGAGGTGAATATTTCGTCGTCACTGATAGCAGGATTTAGCCAAGTTTCCGTGAATGCAATGATATCAGATTTACTGTCATCCAGAAAAGCAGATATCAAATCCCGCTTCGACATAATGCTGCGTGTGTTAGCGATTGACAGCGACATTGAGGTATTAGCATGTTTCGGTCGTTGATTCTGCACGCGCGTGCAACGCTGTAGCTATCTGACAGATTCGATAACTGTGTTCGTCGCAGAGTCATAAATGTATGTCTTTGAAGCGATGCGTAGCTTGTCCACAGAGAGCTTATACGCACTTTTCTGCGTTTTCGCGAATTCAATCAGCTTCTTTCGGGACAGCCGAGTTTCTAGTGAAAAATCTTCTCGTATGGAAAATGCGGAACCTTTTAGGTTGTGTGCAGACGACAGGATTTGTTCTTTATCCTTAAAGAAGGCTAATTTCGCTATTATAGGTCTCCGCTTGTCTTCTGTATATTTGCCTATTCGGTGCACACGTTCAAATTTCCGTTCCGTCACAGTGATGCCTAATTTCTCTGAACAGAAGTCGATTATTTTCTGCTCAGATTTTGCCCAGTATTCCTTAGGTTCATCGTTCAGTCCAAAGAAAAGAAGGTTAGAGCGCCGTAATCTATTTTCAGAGTTATTACACCGCGACGAAATTTCTGTCACTTGGCTTGATACTGTACGCAGTGCATTGGCACTTGCCTCGGTTACACCTGTGTTATGTGGTGACGTGGTAGTGCTTTCCAGGGCCGCGACTCTAGCCATAAGCAACTGAATTTCCTTGGTGGCTTCAATATGCTTCTCTTTAAGAGCTTTAAATTCGGCTAGTAAGGTATCCTGGCTTTCTTCAAGCTTCCGTATGGCGTCTAGAGCTTGAGAAAATGTGTCGGCTTCAGTTTTCGTCAAAGGGCCCGGGTTAGATTCCACGTCACCGGCGAGAAGTAACAATAAAGAACAGAAAGCGCGGCACTTCACAAAAGAAACATCTTTCATACGCTGTATCTTATCTATGAATTCGGGTGGGCACGACACCGCAACTAGGACATAATTACTAGTTCTGTAACAAATGGCACCTTTCAGGTAACTAACCTGTAAGAGCAACCATCGTAAGCTTGGCATGCTTGGCGCGATGTCGTGCCCGAAGTGGACGGCTCCTGGCTGGCTTATGAATCCCGCGCCGTCTGTGCCACCACCTGGTGCCGCGATTCCAGGTTGCCAGATGGGGTAGTTTGTTCCCACCGGAACAGGCGTGCGGTTTGCCGAAGCAGGCGGCAGCTGAAGAGGGGCAGCGGGCAAGTCACAATTCGGATGGAGATGTACGGAAGGCACCATCCACGAAGTGGCAGCCTGTAAGAGCAACCATCGTAAGCTTGGCACGCTTGGCGCGATGTCGTGCCCGAAGTGGACGGCTCCTGGCTGGCTTATGAATCCCGCGCCGTCTGTGCCACCACCTGGTGCCGCGATTCCAGGTTGCCAGATGGGGTAGTTTGTTCCCACCGGAACTGGCGTGCGGTTTGCCAAAGCAGGCGGCAGCTGAAGAGGGGCAGCGGGCAAGTCACAATTCGGATGGAGATGTACGGAAGGCACCATCCACGAAATGGCAGCCTGTAAGAGCAACCATCGTAAGCTTGGCATGCTTGGCGCGATGTCGTGCCCGAAGTGGGCGGCTCCTGGCTGGCTTATGAATCCCGCGCCGTCTGTGCCACCACCTGGTGCCGCGATTCCAGGTTGCCAGATGGGGTAGTTTGTTCCCACCGGAACAGGCGTGCGGTTTGCCAAAGCAGGCGGCAGCTGAAGAGGGCAGCGGGCAAGTCACAATTCGGATGGAGATGTACGGAAGGCACCATCCACGAAATGGCAGCCTGTAAGAGCAACCATCGTAAGCTTGGCATGCTTGGCGCGATGTCGTGCCCAAAGTGGACGGCTCCTGGCTGGCTTATGAATCCCGCGCCGTCTGTGCCACCACCTGGTGCCGCGATTCCAGGTTGCCAGATGGGGTAGTTTGTTCCCACCGGAACTGGCGTGCGGTTCGCCAAAGCAGGCGGCAGCTGAAGAGGGGCAGCGGGCAAGTCACAATTCGGATGGAGATGTACGGAAGGCACCATCCACGAAATGGCAGCCTGTAAGAGCAACCATCGTAAGCTTGGCATGCTTGGCGCGATGTCGTGCCCGAAGTGGACGGCTCCTGGCTGGCTTATGAATCCCGCGCCGTCTGTGCCACCACCTGGTGCCGCGATTCCAGGTTGCCAGATGGGGTAGTTTGTTCCCACCGGAACTGGCGTGCGGTTCGCCAAAGCAGGCGGCAGCTGAAGAGGGGCAGCGGGCAAGTCACAATTCGGATGGAGATGTACGGAAGGCACCATCCACGAAATGGCAGCCTGTAAGAGCAACCATCGTAAGCTTGGCATGCTTGGCGCGATGTCGTGCCCGAAGTGGACGCCTCCTGGCTGGCTTATGAATCCCGCGCCGTCTGTGTCACCACCTGGTGCCGCGATTCCAGGTTGCCAGATGGGGTAGTTTGTTCCCACCGGAACTGGCGTACGGTTTGCCGAAGCAGGCGGCAGCTGAAGAGGGGCAGCGGGCAAGTCACAATTCGGATGGAGATGTACGGAAGGCACCATCCACGAAATGGCAGCCTGTAAGAGCAACCATCGTAAGCTTGGCATGCTTGGCGCGATGTCGTGCCCCTTTGCATATTGTTATTCTTGTTCTCGCTTACATGCCGATAAAATCAAGATGTTTAATGAAATTTTTTCAGTTAACGACTGTCGCCTGCTGCAGTCAGACTTAGGTTCTTTCTCCGAATTTCGCGACAAGAATAACCGATACCCGACTACCCGAAACACCAAGTTCATCAATATATATCACAAAACAATCATCGTGTGTTTTTCATGCTCTGTTAATACCACGTTCTTATCTAAAGCTTATGTGTTCAGTAATTCTGGTGTAATTGGTTTTCCGTTTGAGAGCATGCTAACTTTTTCTGCTCACACTAAACGTGCTGCCTTGCGTGGCCTTCGTTTTCTCGGCGTTGTTTGCAGAATCTCACAAAAAATTGGTTCTCCTACTCTCTTCTACATGTCGTACACCGCAATATGTCTTTCTCAACTTGAATATGCATCTGTGATCTGGAATATCATAGCTAAATTAGGCAGTTCCACCATTGTGCGAGTCCAGAGAAAATTCATATGCATCGAAAACAATCGTCTCGCTGAAAATGACTCTGGATCTGGTTTTAACACTGCCGGATTGTTACCAATGCCATCACTTTGCTGTCGGCTACATCGCGTTGACCTGCTGTTTTTAAAAGCATGGTGTGATATCCTGCCGTTTACTTCTCAGATGTATGAATTTTTGAATTTCGTGTGATAAACCAGAAAGAATTGAACATTTCGTGTACCTACAAACTTCATCCAACACTTTAGTGCTCGTAATATACAGTCTCTATATAGCTAGCTTTCTTGATCTGGATGCATTTCATAGTCCACAGTCAATATCTTTATCTGAGTCTTGCTCTGTCGTAACACAGTTTTTCACAAAGTATATATTCTTCCAGTTTCCGTCTTTCAGAAAGCCTTCCGCATAGTCGTGTAGATATCCAATTTTTTTCACTCCCATTCCTGTATTTTTATTCTAACCATTTTGCGTTGATCTCTTTTTGTCTGTGCGTATTTGCTCCTTTTATTTGATATCTTTATTTGAAGTCTGTCTATAATGCACTGCTTATATTTAATGTTTGATTTTTACGTGCGTCAGCAGAAATATCTTATGTCTGTTCCTGGCCACGTTAAAATCATGGTTGCTTGCTCGATTGATGGTGGTAATACTTGATACTGATTGTAAGACACGCTATGGAAGAGAGGAGGTAGGGAAGGAGGAGGAAAAGTGTTGCCAGTTTAAGGGCGCGACACTCCACTATATTCTTCCCGAAAAGAAGAAACAGAGGTTATGCACAGATGCGAGGAGTGTAGTAAATTGCCAACAGTACTGTTTACGCAAATTCTACCTTCAGAGGTCCCAATTATTCAGGTCTACACGCGGGAGAAGATGCGAAAGAAATATTATTAGGTTGTTCATGACACGACGATCAGGGACACGAGCTACTGCGATATGTAATGGCACTGAAGCGTTGTCCTTTCAGTGTCAGAAAAATGCTAGGCACCAGAACAAAGTGTGCCTTGCTAAAATGTGCGCTATTGAGGATGAGTGACATTCCAGAAATGAGTGGTCCACTAAAGCAAATAAAGTGGAAACATAAGGGCTGATTATATGAACACTATTTGACCTACGATGTCGCGTTACGTGCAACTTCATTTACACACGTATCATCTTTCCGTAAGATTGGAGTTTGATCATCTTCAGTGGCGCTACCTAATTACCTTTTGGTGTCATTGTAATTAAATACGAAGCGTATATATGTGAATTTTATGGCTACATGATTGTAGTGTTTTTGTCTTGTTGTTCTTGGAGCTATGTGAATGCATTATTAGGAACCCTGTCTAGCTCCTCTTTCGCGCGAATTTCTTTGTTTTTTGTGATTTTAGAATATCCTTATTATTGGTGAAAAAGACTAGCCACTACCATAATAAAGCGCGAACATGGCTTATAGAACATATAAAAAACAAAGCAAAGGTGCATGAAAATAAGGAATAACATATAAAAACAGGGATAAGCTGCAGGCCTCATTTGTTTTCTTTACGAGCACGGCAGTGGTTTTATTGACATAGGTTTATTCCTCCACGCGAACTCTCACGAAGGCTTTACATGCTTCAACATGTCATTCGTACATCATATTTCAATGCTGCTTAAATTCTTCACAGCTATCCTCCGACTTCGAGAAGTGCTGTGCTTGTCCCCAACGGGTGACATCACCTTCCGACTACGGCAGTGCGCTCCCGGTGAAGAGCTACGCAAGGTGTTTAGTGAAGTGGGACGGAGAGGCGAATCAAACATCCTGTTGGACGCGCCGACGCATCGCGTCAAAGAATACTTAAAGCAGGTGAGCTGAATCAACGTCTATTATTTTTTTTCACTGCGCAGCTGTTCATGTCACACCTTCCCTAATTCCTCGTGTCATGTTGTCCGTATGCAAAAACACTCAGTGACCTCCAGAAATCGGTCATAGGACAAATGAATTAAAACGGTAAATGTGAGTCATTATACGCATTCTTTCAAGTCGATCTAGTGGAGGCATTGCTTTGACGTGGAGATTGTTTCGACTCCACAAACAATGTGTTGCAGCTCAGAAGCATCATTACTTGTACACCATAGCACCTAAATACCTAATATGACCTAAAGAGAAAGCAGCGAGTCGGAAGTGCTTTTTATATACATTGTGAAGGAATGATGTGGTTAAGTTTTGTTCAGAGGTGTCTTATCTTTTTTTGTTCAATGTTAGTGCACTTTCCTAGCCTCATTATTTCAGCCGTGTTAAAATTAGTGGAACTTTACAAAAGCTAGCACATCGAACCATCTTTGATATTTAGATATGCCAACACTGTACCATGTTTTACTGCTATACCACTCTCCTCGAATTCATTACGCACGCACTTGTGGTACCTTAGGTGACTTTCAAGAGCTCTGGCCGATTTCAAAAAAATTATTGCTTGGTTTATTTTGAATATGCTCTTCAAAGCTCACATAGGCAGATGATTACTGTATTGTGAAATAGGTGTCGTGGATTTGTTCTCACCTGGGTAAACTGCTTTATGAGCAGTGTTTCGTTTTTCTTATTTCATATTATTACGCACTCAGTGGCCTCCTCACTTCTAATATGTCATCAGAACAGCTTTCAATGTTTTCTCTTTATATTGAATTTATCACACAACACGTAGAGTTTGCTCTCAATCAAAATCGTGCAAAATGGTGCCATTAGAGCTTAAAACTCACCTAAAAATATTCTGTTGCAAGAACGTGTCAGTTCGCTTATGACGCTAGTATCTAAACAACAACAACAAACACAAAAACAACAACAACAACAACAACAACAACAACAAAAAAGTGGTTGCCCAAAGTTTCTAAAGCAAAAAACGTTGCGCGCGCTTGACCTCCCTCCTCCCTCAAACCCTCCCACTTTTCTTGATTTCGCGAGCACCGTTGAGGTTCATTATAGTTTTGAGTGGTTCTAACCAAGTTTTTTATGTGTGATTTCTCATTCTGCGACACGTGGCTGCTTTCGCTCCGCTAACGGCCAATATTGGGCGGCGCTCGTAAAGCAGTCTGCCACCAAGGCACCGGCTACGATGGTGGCTGCCTTTCACGCAAGCGCACTTCAATTAAATGTCTTTTCCCCGGAGGCCGATAGTCTTGCGAGCGAGCTCAGCGGACATTGAAGTGCAGTAGAGTAAGGGAGGCTTCAACTGCTACGCAGTTTGTGTGGCGCTCCCGGCACGTGGAGAATGCATCGCATTGCAAACGACACCAGGCGACATAATTGCACTTTAGCCGACAGGGAGGCATCGCCCAAACTGTCGACAGCACTCTGAGTTATAGCACACACTCGCGATTTGCTTGTGCCCTCCATATTGCGAATTGTGTTTGTACAGATAGCTGGTTGCTACGGATTGCAGTGTATTCATAATGAAGGTAGTATTAGTCTCTGTGCACAGCTAGGCATTTTACAGGATGTAGAAGTAGTTCGCAAGAGACTATGCAATAACCATAGAATTACAAGATCTCAAATTCACCTGGATTTTAAAAAAATCTAAGGCATAAATTGATACGCCAGGAGCCAAAAAAAGAGCTAGCGGTGAAAAAGCACAGGAATTCTGAATTTTCATTCAGAATAGATTCGCAACTCTAAACGAGATGACCGACATTAGCGTTGACACAATGAATGATATTCTTCCTGCTATCATTAAACAATGTGGAACAGAAGTTGGACGTACAGTCGCTAGACAAGACACTGGCAAAATATCCCAGGAGACCAAAAATCTTATTAAACGACGACAAACCACAAAAACTTTTAATACGACTGACGAGATAGAGCTAGTAGAGCTTTCGAAGCTCATCAATCAGCGTAAGGTAGCTGACATCCAAAGGCAAACCATGATAGAATCGAGCACGCTGTAGAAAGCGGCAGAAGCCTAAAAGCTGCACAAACTTGAGAACAAGCAGAAATCGAATGTATGCATTAAGGGATAAAGAAGGTATTGTCATAACCAACATGAATAGGATAGTTGAGATGGCGGAGGAGTTCTACAGAGAGCTGTACAGAAGCCGAAATAACCAGGGTTACATCGTAAAAAGAATAATAGCCCAGAGAAATTTGACATCTTACCAGTAATGACGGGGGAAGTATTGAAACCCCTGTAAATATGCGAAAAAGCAAAGCAGCTGGCGAAAATAAGGTAACAATAAACCTGCTGAAAGATGGTGGTGAAGTGTGTTAGAACAACTAGCCACTTTATATATAAAATGACTATTGAGAGAAAGGGCACGGGGCTCTTAGAAAAAACGTCAAAATCTTCTTGATCTATAAAAAAAAGACGTCAAGGACTTCAAAAGTTACAGGCTCATGAGCTTACTGTCTGTTCTCTACAAGCTATTTACAAAAATATTGTCTAATAGAAGGAAGGTGACATTAGAGCTCTATTAATAAAAGGAACAAGCAGATTTTATTACAGGTTACTCCACAATAGACCGAATTCATATTATCAATCACGTAATATAGAAATGTGCGGAATACAGCCAACCCATGTACATAGCCTTCATAGATTACGAGAAGGTGTTTCACACTCTCGAGACATCAGCATTGATGCACTAAGTAATCAGGGCATTGATGAATCCTACATAAACATAATGGACAAAATATACAGTGGATCCACGGCCGCCATAGTTTCCCATAAAGAAAGTGAATGAATTTCAATAAAGAAGTGTCTCTCCACTGCTATTAACCGCGTGTGTACAGGATGTTTTCAGGGTCCTAAATTGGGAAGAGATAGGGATAAGAGTTAATGGAGAGTATCTTAGCAACCTTCGATTAGCTAATGAAATTGCTTTGAAGAGTAAGTGAGATGATCAATTACAGCTGATGATTCGTGAACTGGACATAAGAAGCTGAAGAGTAGGTCGGAAAACTAAAATGCATAAATTTAAAGTAGCGTGCAGCAGTCTCGGCAGAAAACAGCATTTTGCAATATACAGGGAGAAGATCGAAGTTGTAAAGGAATATGTCTACTTAGAAAAGGTAGCAATCGCCCAGCCCGACCATGAGAGTGAAATAACCAGGAGAATAAAGATGGAGCGGATAACATTCGGCAAGCATTCTGAAATCGTGATTGGTAATCTGCCACTAATCCTCATTAGGAAAGTATATAACAGCAGCATGACGCCGGAGCTTACTTACGAAACAGAAAGCTGGAGGCTTACGAAGAGCGTTCGGCATAAATAGAGGACGGCGTAGCGAGCGATGGAGAGGAAAACGATAGATGTAACCTCAAAAGACAAGAAGAGAGCAGAGTGGGTCAGGGAACAAGCCTAGGTTAACGATATCATAGTTGAAATCAAGATGAAGAAATGGGCATGGGCTGTGCATGTAGCGCGTAGGCAGGATACCGTTGGTCATTAAGTGTAACTGACTAGATTCCCAGAGAAAGCAAACGCAAGACGAAAGAGAACGTTAAGTGGGCCAATGATAATAGAAGTTTGCAGCTATAACGTGGCAGCAGAAAGCACAAGACCGGGTTCATTGGCGGATCATGGAGAAGCCTTTCCCTGATGTCGGTGTAGTCAGGCTGATGATGATGATTAATATACACCAAAAGAAACCATAAAGGGAGGCATACTGAGTACGCGCTGAGGATTTCTGTGTAGAGCAAGTTTTATGTTGCATAATTTCGCAACTGTTCAGGAGCGTTACACCAGCATATGGACCAATATAGTTTCAAAGCACACCATAGAAAACATTTCTCACCAGCAAGGTCTTCACTTAACATTTATCGTACAATAATATCAACGAAAATGCCTATTTCTAGAGGTACATGGATAACAATTACACGCGAATAAAAGTATTCTTAAAATCGTATGTATAATGTAAAAGGCTATAGAGAGTATCAATGTCATACGGGTGAGAAGTCTCATTTATTTCTTGGTAGTCGAAGTATTACCCTTATAGAAAATATTAGGGCACAATTGACAATTCTCAATAATGGAGAACATAACAGGCACGCTCTTTGCACGAATTGGAATATCGCATCCACCATGCATATACAGTGTTAAGAACGGCATCTTCGCAAGACCTGACTGGAGCAAGGTATGAAATGTCTAGTAATAAGCCACAGTTAGGCATCTTTAGGGAAGTTTCATTCTTGAGAAGCTGTTCATGCACGTGACGTAAAGTCATGGCCATAACTTCTAGGTTTCGTCGATATATGACAACGTGAAAATAATAGGCATTGGTTAAAAGGAACCCCGCTTCCCTGACATCGGTGAAATATACGTTAAGCTCAGACACTATACTGCAGGGTAATATTTTTCTTCTGCTCACCAAGATTTGTTCTTGACTGGCTCGTTTAATAATAATAATAATATTAGTTTATGACGTTGTAAGTGCAATAACGTGACATCATTATGATGTACGTTGTATGGGAAATTTCGTAAGGAATTGTTTTTGTTAACGTGCGCCTAAATGTAAGTTCAAGGGTGCCACAGCCTTTCGCACTAACTCAAAAGATTAAGCCGTAGGAAAAACACCAAGCCTAGTCTCAATCCGACTGCATATTGCGGGAAAAGGAGAACACTGAAATTTGAGACTATAATGTATACACTAAAACTTGAGTAGCGGCCACTGCCGGCTGCAGGCAAGCTTAGACAGGTTTTCGTGGCTGTAGATGAGCACTTGCGGGGGTAAAGCTGGCGAGATAATGGGTGGGCTACGCCGCGAAAAGTTCATTGCTTATGGCAGTGGAGGGCGTGTATTGTATATACTGTGCAAACTGCTGCGTCGAAGTTTCCCACAAGACAGACTCTCAATCTATTGAATAACGGGCTATCAGATAATCGGTTGTTATGGATGAAAACACATTGTTAGAAAATTTTCACTGCATTGCAGGGAGTACAGTTGCATGTCTTTACTGTCAGACGCTAGCGCTTTCAAACGCTCAAACTTGAAAAAAAAACGAAAAGTTGCACGAAGCATCGAAGATGTCCTTTATTAGTTTTTAAATGCGAAGCATATCTTAGTGAATTTTCGCTACTTTGAGTGTATCTATCTATTTAGCCACTTACGCTTGGTGCTCTCGTGGTCACCCCCTTATGTGGGCGTGAGCCGTAATTACCATGGGAAAGTACGATGATTTGACGAATATGGCGCGCTGGTCGAGACATGAATAGTGTTACAATCCCGTCGCGTACGTTTCCACTTCCCACCAGCCAGTGGCGCATACAAACGGGCGGGTATGTGCCGCTGCCATGCGGGTATGTGACGCAGGTGATTGACAGTTCTTAGTATCTACCAAGGAACGACGAGAATAAATAGGGGCACTATTAACGTGTGAGCGTGAAGCGATACCAGACATTGGTAGCGTTGACTCAACGATAGCATAGAATAAATGTCAGTGTTAAGAAAAACCTCACATAGACAGCCTTGACCCCCCTCCCTCCCACGACAAATGCAAATAGTGAATTTCAGGTTCAGAGCAGGAATCGAACCTAAGCCTTCTGGGTGGCAGTCAAGCATTCTTTCACAGATCTACGCCAGGTCTCAGAACTACTGTTCAAATAGACGCTTAGTTTTGTGAAACGTCAATAGTGGTTGCAGTGCTGCCTACCCAATTTTACTGCCACCTCATATATGTACACCTTTGATAGCCTTCACGTCGGGTTAACGTCAATTGCGGTTAGCTGCATTGCGCTGAAGTCGATTTATGTAGCAATGTCCAGGGCCAGCACCTTCGTCAGCATCAGCGCTTCATCTCCACTTCTGGTGTTGTTAATACGCATGTTGCAGTTGATCTTGTTGCACAAGTGTAAACTATTGGTTACTTACACATCTGCTAGTCTTCAACATATGTCTGTGCGTGCAACATATGTACATATATTAGCGTCATTTCATGACGTGTCGCCTAAGAAACAAAACATGCTTAGCAAAACGTTAATTCCCAGGTACGTGAGATCTGCGAATTTTTTCGTTATTAACAGACCTGGTGAGACATACATAGTGAGGCCATCCGGCATGTTGCATGCTATTAAAATTCTTTTAGGGGCGAAGCTCCTTAGGGCGTGGGCTGTGCGTCCCCTGTAGCCTGTATGTAGCCACCTCAAGTTTAGTTCTTGCAGTGTTCACTAGATGGCGGTACCGTCCCCTGTATGTAGCCACCTCTAGTTTAGTTCTTGGAGTGTTAACTAGATGGCGGTACCGTCTCCTGTATGTAGCCACCTCTCGTTTAGTTCTTGTAGTGTTTACTAGATGGTGGTACTTGTAGCTGATGATGAAAAGATGCAAGATGTTATAAACTAGAAAGCGGTACTTGTAGTTGATGAAAGACGCGAGATCTTATAAAATAGGAATGATGTCACATATGGCGCGTGTCATTGCTTGAAGGCAATCGTTCAATTTAGTGCGGCGACGTACGCTAGGGGGAGCGATGTAATAAAATCGAGTGGGCAAAATGTAAAGAGGATTCATGGTTTACCAGGTTGACCTCCGGAGCTTCGCCCACTCATCATCATTCACTTCGTGGATATGGCGGAATTTTTTTCTTAGCACTGAAGGCAACCTTGTTCGATGATTTTGAAATTTTAACCCCGTGACTCTTTGCCCCAGTTTGTGTATTTTCTTTCAATAAAACTTTTTCGACAGTATGCACTGTGAAGGTGCGGTGCGCTTTTTGTCATTGTTTCTTTTGGCTCAATTTTCCGATAATTTCAAAGCAACCAAATCCCGCCCGCTACCTTTCCTAATATCCCCGCGCTTCTTGTTCACCATTCACTTGAGCAGTTTTGAAACCCTTCCGTTCCACTTGCCAGACACCCAAGCATATGTCATTGTTCTACGTTTGGGTTTTTTGATTGCTCAGAAACGTAAAGGTGATGTGTTTTTTTTTCAAACGAGCTCTTACTCAAAAAGATAGTGGCCTCCTAATTTTTTAGAGCACCTCAGTTTTTAGTCAGCAGAGTTAAAATTCTAGAAAATTCGCGGTAGTGTTTGCACAGGTGGGCCAACGGAGTGAATTATTCTCCTACTTTCCAGTGCCATTGAAGAGCCAATGTGGTGGTTTATTGTTTGTCGTTCTGAAAGAGTAGACGTGGTGCTTAAGAAACAGACCGAAGAAACTTTTACACGGCAGAGTAGCGGAAACGCCTTTGGGTTACCCAATCTTAACACTTGTGGTTTTCAGACTAACCAATTAAAAAGAAATAATAGAGCCGCAAAATAAAAGACCATGGTGGTTAAAACGCGATCAAAAACTTGTTTTCGTTTGGTTATATATGCTTAACAGAAGCCTTAATCATACGCATTCAAAAAGAGACGGAGATATGTCAAAATGTTTGAGATAGAAAATAGAGCAGGAAATTTGTAGTGACACAACAAAAAGGCACTTGGAAATACAAGGCGATTCGTACTTGATCTAGAACGCGTACACTTTTAACTACCGTAATGGCAGACATGTAAATGTATATCGATGACGCGCCAGACTCCAACCCTTTCACATATGCTAGATATTAAAATCATACATCATATACACATTCAAATCTGATGCACCAGAAAACGAGACTGCTTTTGTACGCCTGGCTGCTTTTGTGGAACAGTTGAATAGCGCGACGCAATTTTATAACTCAAAGGAGCAGGAAAAGTAATTTTATCACGGCCTTCTACCTTGTAACTAACAAGGATTTCCGAAAATAAGTAAGAGAACGACCGTCTGAGAACCGCATTTCTGATAATGAAGAACAAGGATAACTTTGTTCATATTTTTCTATATGTATTCTTTGATTTGTTTCCCACGCCTGTCGAGACCAAACATGTTGTTAAAAGGCATGGCTGCACACAAAAGCTCAAAAAAGCGCATGATATAAATAAAGAGATACAATACGGTAGAGGTAAACAATTTCCAAGAGCTGTGAAGAAATTGTTCGTGTGACGGGAGTGGCCCTAGCACAAAGATTCGATCAATACTCCTAGGAGAGTGCCTTCACCAGATGTCGCCCTTCCGCTAAACCCTGACGTGTCTTAGAAGCAAAAGCAAACTATATATTACGTTTGGATAAGTGAAAGTTACGCAGAATCCCCTTGCTTCGCAACCTGTCGTCAAACTGGAGGTGTCAGGGGCCTTTGTTCATTCGCTGTGGTTAATTGGCACTCGAAAAAGGACTTTCATTCTCCAGGCGTGGCGCTGACTTTGAGATGATATCTTAATGATGTGGCCACGCATTTCCTCTCCTCTATTCATTTGTCTGCCACTCATTCGTCATCTGGTCATTGTCAAGCACCAATAACAATAACATGTTGCGGTTATGCGGCGTGCAAATGGGCAAATTGGTAGGACGTGACTGAATATACAAACAGCGCAAACAAGTAGTAATCACAGCGTAACTGCGTAGGCAAGCACTTTTTCCCCTTCCTATTTTTTGCTTCCGTAGTTGCGCTGCAATTATTACTTGGTTGCGTTGTTGGTGTAATCACTCGTGTTACAATTCGGCAGTGGTTACACAGATAAATATAACGTATACAACTCTAGCAAAGAGAATGTAGAAGACTTTACAACAAAATTTTAATCACTTTCTTCGTCCTCAAATTGCTTTTGCGTGCTCATTTGAATGCTACAAAGTTTTCAAGTATTCAGATTGGTATGTCTCTCTTTCTCTTTGTGCTATTACTCATGGCCGAGAGGGTTCCCGAATCGTTTATGACGAAGCGTGTCTCTTTATACCTATAATTGAAGGGATAACAATGCTTTGTGAAGAAGAATTGTAAATGAACAAAAAGGCACAAATTGGCATGAGAAACAATCAGACTGAGCAATGCTAGTAAGTCGATTAATGTAGCCAAGGAACAGCAGATTCTTTTTAATCGCGAAGCATATGCAGCACCAAACAAGAAACTAAATCTAGAGAGCTTCGAATTAATGGTGTCAAGCATGAAGAGCACTGGAACTGCGTGGCCTTGCTTGTTTTGAATGCAAAGCATTTCTTTGCGTACCACACGCTTTTTTTAGTATCCGTCCGTCCGTCCGTCCATCCGTCCATCCATCCATCCATCCATCCATCCATCCATCCATCCATCCATCCATCCATCCATCCATCCATCCATCTATCTATCTATCTATCTATCTATCTATCTATCTATCTATCTATCTATCTATCTATCTATCTATCTATCTATCTATCTATCTATCTATCTATCTATCTATCTATCTATCTATCTATCTATCTATCTATCTATCTATCTATTTGTCTATTATCTATCTATCTATCTATCTATCTATCTATCTATCTGTCTATCTACCTGTCTATCTATTTACCACCAACGGTCCCACAGACGTCCCAACCAGGCTAAATCGCGAACGGGAATGCATGTGCTGGTGACGGGCGGATCCTGCGAAGCACGCCACTAAGTTGGCTCACGATGTCAAATCTTGCAACAACGGCGCGCCCAACGGCTTTGCGGGAACAATAGTGTCAACGTGATGACTGCGTGAGCGCATTCGCCAGGCAAACGTCCGCTTTCGACGGCAGTTTCTCTAGCGGCACTCTTTCTTCAGCTGCGACGTCTGTGACCACCCGCGGTTTGAAAACGACCTGGCAACAATTGACAGCATCCGGTGTCTGCAGCAATGGAGCAATGCCATAGAGGTACCTTTACGGTGGTTTCCGGCTGCTGCCGATGTCGCTTAGTTTCAGGTCCGTGGTACGTGCAAGGAATCGCTGATAAAGCGCAGCCTCCCACATTTAACCACCATCAACGAGTACGTTTACCCGCCGATTCCTTTGCATTTTCCCAGGCTCAATGTCGTCGAGGAACGACTAAGTGAATCCACATCTGTTGTTGATTTGCATTTGGCAATAGAAACACGTCAACGAATAATATGCGATTAAGGGACATATTGATGATTCATTGATATGTGGAGTTTAACATCCGAAAATCACCATATGAATATGAGAGATGCCGTAGTGGAGGGCTCCGGAAATTTGACCACCTGTGGTTCTTTGACGTGCACGCAAATCTGAGCACACGAGCCAACATTTCCGCCTCCATCAGAAATGCAGCCACCGCAGCCGGGATTTGATCACGTGACGTGCGGGTCAGCAGCTGACTACCTTAGCCACTAGACCACCGCGGTGGGACTAGGGAAAAATTGTCAACGTTTTCTTCAACAAGAAAACATCCCTAAATATCGGCCGCGTAATATCGCCTACGACCTAATCAATGTACATACCTAGCGCCGTCTCTTCGCAACAGCGGCGCAGCATGTTTCAGCTTCGCTGGTTAACCATTTGTACAGAATGCATGGACGGTCACTTGCTTCTCTTCGTACTTAGTGTGTTTATGTTAACCCGCCACCCTTCGAGCGCTTTCAGCAACGTGTTTAGCACTGCCTGCGTCATCGGACAAATTTTTACCAACTGACGATTTCTATGATTTAACTTGAGGGTGGCATGAAGGGGCGGGACATCACAGTGACGGTAATTGAACGTCATAGAGTCGTTATTTTTTTGACGTCCTCAATGCGTCTCGTGGTGGCGTCATCGCGTGAGTTTTCTTTTTTTCTTTTTTTTACTCGTCCCAGACCCCGCGGGACGCCACACACAAGGTCTTATTTCGTATTTTGGGTGGCGTCTTGGGCTTTCGCGTTTTGCTTGAAAAACTCGTTTCTTAAGGTTATTAGAATATTGCAAGGAGATGAGATCGTTGTCGCTTCTACCGGAGGAGAGCTCTAACACACGTGCCTTGCAATGTGGCCTCTACGGTCCGCTTCTACAGCGTGCGAAACACAAATAACGACAGCTTGAGCTTGTCGGTATTCTCTATTAACGCCTATAGCACACGCCTGTCCGGGTCGCGCCCCCAAGTTCCTGCCGTTTCTGTGCGCAATAGGCTTTTAAGAAGAAACACAAAATTAACCAAATGAATACAGAAGGACTGAAGAATGACGATGGGTGAGTGCTTGCAGAAGACACCTGAGATAAGAACGAGGGTCGCCTCGAAACTTGTAAATAAATTTGTATGATTTGAAGTGAATCGCGAAACCAGTCGGAGGTTAGTGAGATTTTTCAACTCTCAAATCTCTCGTGGATTCCTACCTATCTACCAGTGTAGTATGTCAAATATTTACAAGTGAGAAGTGACTCCGTAAACACGATAAGTTTTGATTTGGTGTCCCACCTCAGAGCAGTAGGATGTGCAAGTTCCTGTTATCTTTTTAACGCTAATATACTTACTACACCAAAAGAACCCGAGTTCTCATAGCAACTTTATATCAGGCCTGCTATCAGAATCAAAGGTGAACATTTGGCAGAAGTCTGCTAACGAAATGCATGGCTTAATCATGCTTGAATTCTAGCGTAATAATGATCGTTTAAACCATATGTACATATTAGGTAGGCGCCACTTATATTTTGAGGAGTAAGAGTATTTTAAATTTGCGGTTGGTATGCGACAACCTTGAATAGAAATAGACCTCAAAGTATAACTTCTGGTTATAGTAAAGAAAGCAAATAACTCCTCAAACTAGCACTTTATTACTTTGTCAATATTCTAGAAGTCACTGTTAGGGCAGTTTATCATGAGTTTCTCATAACTTAGACCACAATCAAATACTGTCTGTTTGATATGAGCAGTTCGTGTCGAAACTACCGTGTGACCATTTTTAACATTTGTGTCTATACACGCAGGCCCAGGATGTCGGAATGCTTACAGAATACCATAACTACATTACAACGTTCTTGGTAAGTGTCATCCACTTTCGCAGCCACTAGAGCGCATTTTTAGGCAGACGCATGCACTGTTAGTTAAAGGGGCCCCTGAAAACTTTTTTCCAAGTAGTCACCGATTTGATCCAGTGAAGGAGGTTATTTCTTCACAAAAAACTATTGAAAAGTTTTTAGAACATGTCCAGTAAGCGCGGAGTTACAAGGATTTGCCGCACGCCGCAATACACATCACCCTGTTTGCGAAACAGTGTGACGTCACTGCGTGCCCCTAGCCCACCAGCCCCTTTCTCGGAGCAGGTGCTGTTTGGAAAGAAAGTGGTGCGGGCGGGAGCTTTAAGCATGGCAGCGTTATGTGTCAGCACTCCTTCGACAGCAGTTACGCGTTGCTATTTTACAAAGTCTAGCTTTCAAAAGAAAGAGTCACTGCCTATAGTGCACGATTCTGTTAGGGTTAGCATGTGTATATTTGCTCGTCGTAGGTGAGCCGACAAAACATTTTATTCTCTTCGAAAGGAAACGAATGCACACATGCAGTGTGAATGCGAGTCTGCATTCTCACTGCATGTGCGTTTTAGGAATATTCCCAGTGACTGGCTCTTCGAGAACTGATATTTTTATGGCACGCAATAAATTGTGACGTCATGTGCAACGCATGTGAATTTCCGTGACGGCATGTGAAATGCACTTTGAAACAAGTTAAATCACTGGCGGCAGCATGGTTTCGAGCTGCTCTCTGCAAGGTCAAGGATAAGATTCTCACTGACAGAAAAACGGCGGATTTGCGGGATCTCTTCCAGTATGGCGTAGTCGACAAAAGTACACAATTTGAATGTAACAACGGATAGGAAACATGCAAGTTTGACTTTTTCTCTGAATTGTAAAGGATTAGTTTTAGATCAAAACTCCGCAAATATATTTGACGGATGAAGTAGCCTTCATAGCGAATTTTTCAGGTGCAGATCACTCTATTAGACATGCTTTCAAGCACGTAATCGAATCCAATATTAGCAAACGAAAGTACTTAACAAGACGATAATATATCTGGGTGAATTTGTGTGAAATATCCGGCAGATTCAAGTGTCTCAAAGTATTACGATTGGAAATTAGTTAATTCATGGGGGCACCTTGGATAACAAAGAAATTATGAGATAGACAGGCGTAGAACTAAGGTGTAAGGCAGGCAGGCAGGTTAACCGGAGGATGAATGGCCACATTGCTAACCTGCACTGTGGAATAGGTAAGGAGATGTGAATAGATAAAAAAATGAGAATGATGTAATGTTATGGCTGAACGGCTTTGCAGGTAACAATTTCCTGAGAGCAAGCTACCGCTGTTTTGTAGGTACAATTATTAATTTACTTGTCATATTTTTGTGACCAGAGTATACTCAAAGATAGATTCTTGTTACTTCTGGAAATGGTTGCATTTACACTAACGTATCGCATTGAAGTATTGAGCTAAAATATTCTGGAGTTTATCTGAAAAGTTTCCGCCTCTTTACCACATATATATGAAAACAATATCCAGGCTAAAGAAATAGTGCCTACATTCATGTACTTCTGCATATTAACTTAAGTACTACGTTCTCTTCTGCTTAGACGAGTCATCATCAGTATAAATTGGTAATCATATTTTTACCAGTGATAATATTTTAATATGGGACCACAACGTTACGAAAATCACGTCTTTATTACACACTTTTTACCAAGCCACTCTTGTGTTAGCTTTACCTGTAAGAACTCGTGATGCTAAGTTAAGAACGTGGATTTGAGTCCCAGCCACATTTGCCACGTATCGGTGTGGGCTGACTTCAATAACATCCATAGATGCACTGGTGTACGTGTTAAAGAGCCCTGAGTGGTGAAAATTATTTCCTACATTGGCGTTCTTGATGTGCATCTTTTTGTGACAGTTTTTTGCTGACCTCGCAACAGAATAGCTTTCGCTAATGAACTTGGCAAATCCAATTGACGCAGGAGTTAGTCTTTAAACTGACACAAAATACCTCAATTATTCACATGCCCAATAATCACCGTAACTATCAGTAATACCCTTCCAAAAGCTATCCAAACCTTTTATTCTCAAAAATTTATCTGAAGCTTCTTGAGACTTTGTGCTAAAAGTGCGTGACGGTCAGTGTCCCTTGCTAAAGTTTTCTGTCTACTTGCGTGAATCTGTGGAACTGACTCGCAACAGAATGTATCAAGTGGCAGATAATACCGTTATCATAGCGGCCCTGCTTTCTTGTTTGTTTGTTTGTTTTCCTCTTCCACAAGATCTGCACACGCTAGATCTGCGCTCCTTCTACAGCTCGCGATGCAACGTGACCGGCTTCCGCATGGTGACCACCGAAGAGTCGCCTTCGTACTTGGGTCAGCTCGACGAGAAACCAATCAGTGGTATCGAGGACTCGCTGCAGCTGCTCGGCGTGCAAGGCCTGCAGCCACGGCGTGGGCAGTCGCGTTGCCCGTGAGTGGAGGATCTGTGTGGGCGGGGGTCCATTCGAACAAACTGTCGTTTTTGTGGCAAATATTGCCTTCGCTAAAATTGAGAATGTGTGCTGCTTCGCAGGAGAACCGGCCGCTGGCGTAGTTGCGTAGGGCCGCCTGAGAGTCCCCTATGATCACTTCGGCGTCCGTGGTAGCTATCGCGAGGGCTATTGCCGCTTCTTCCGCCACCTCCCTTTTTTCCGTGCGTATTGTACCGCTCGCGATGCAAGTTATGGTATGATTCGTGATCACTACGGCAAAACCGCGTTGCCCGTCGTAATGGGCCACGCCTACGTAAATGGTGTCTTTACAGTTGACGAATTTGTTTTCTAGATCTTGCGGACATCTGTTGCGCCGACCGATGTGATGAGTAAAATGCATATTCCTCGGCAATGGCAGAAAGACAATGCGCTCTCGAATGTTTCTTGGTATCCAGATCTTTTCGCCCCACTGCGTGTAGTAGTTCATGCCCAGTCTCTCAAGGATGTGTTGACCGACCGGTTCTGGTTCTCGCCAAACGTTTGTACTTTTTGTGTGCTTCGATTAGGTAATTTAGGGTATTGTGCAACCCCAGCTCGAGAAATGCTTCTGGGCAAGTAATTATTGGAAGCCTATTTCGCGTTTGTATGCCTTGCGGATGAGACGGCCATGCTGAATTCGTTCAGTCGCCTGCCAGTTGAGGTAGGAGGCAACGTAAGTTATGTGGCTCATAACAAAAAGATGTACCAGAAGGATGGTATTTCTTTCTTTCATTCCGTTGTGGCGATTTGTTATTCGTTGCAGTAGCCGGAGCGTTCCATTGACAGCACCGTCTACTCTGCCTATTGTTTCAATGTTGCGGCCATTCGCTGACAGGTGCAAGCCTAGTACTCTAATGTTGTTAACTTGTGGGATGTTGGCACCGTCCGATGTTACTACTTTATATCTCTGCCTGTACGCTCGCTGGAAGAATCGGCCTTCTTGGGTTTACGGCCCTGCATGTGGGTCAGTAGAAAAGATTTAGAAAATCAAAAATATATTGGCGACAAAGATATATGACACAAGCTGAGCAGTGCAAAGATGCTCAGCAAACCAAGAAGTTCCAATAAACTCACACCAAAGTTAGAAAAAAATTCAACTGCAGTCCATCCCTCACTCTTTTGCCGGTACTGCCCGATAATAGTGACCATCGTTTCAGGTGGTGCTGATCAATAAATAGAAAATATTCGATAAGCAAATCACATAGGCTCCTATTTTCTTCATTTAGTGATAAAGATCATGGCCTAATTTGGCTTTAGCTCAGATTTACGTCTTGCTTGAGCGAAAAATATTTATTCAAGCATACAATAAATAAATAACAACGATTCAGTTTTTCCCAGTGAAGGAGAGGGTCCGATAAAAAAGAAAAAGAAATGCTATGAAGGCTAATTTAATTATCACTGACCTTTTCGGGAGCATTTCGCGCCTAATTTTTTTATCTGTTCACTCCAGTACTTTCTCTATTTCTAATCTAATTTAATCTAATTTAGTACTTTCTCTATTTCTAATCTAAATACGCATGGCGAAGAATGTTTGTGTTACTCTGATATTGCAAGACGAGAAGCAGGAAAATTTAAATAAAAATGACAGAAACATGAAATAATTGCCGTGTATACTGAAACAGGGCCTTATTTCGTGGGCAGTGCGCAAGTTGCATATGTTTTAGATCTTTTGATTATCTTCAGCTGTTGAAACATTTATTGAATCTGTAGTTTAGTGTCCCTTAGTAAGGCATAGTATACTCAAAGCAGTAAAAATAAAGTTAGCTTGGACAGAACCAGCGTGCTGCAAGTGGACTCAAGCATCTAATTAGATTTTCTCAATTCTTATTGTCGAACGCTATACCTATACGAGCAAAGTGGGCTCTTTAGAGGGAGGCCATGCAACAGCGAAAAAATTGGGGTGGGAAGCATGTGTAGTGCCAGAGCATTTTATTTGTATTCTACTGCAACTGGCGTCATAACTGGCTACCGTACCAAGTGTAAAATTACGTACACTGCACTCATGTTCAGGGTGGTATTGCAACCCTAAAATCAGCGTAAGTGTGCCACTTATATAGAAACCCCTACTTTCAGCCGGAGCAGTATCATGGCTCAGAGGTTTCACCATTGAACACTCGAACAAGTGCTTCGAGATATATTCACATAATTTCTTTAGCTAGAGTTAGCCGCACGTTGAAGACACCACAAGGGTCTGTACGTAAAGCCATGAGCCTGGATCTGCAAAACAAGATATAATTAGTGGGTTCCGCAAATATTATTGACAAGTTTCCAAAAATTTGCTTCGAATTTGAAATACTGCCTCTGACAACACTGCTGTCACCTCTCTCCGAAACTATGACAGCTAGTTGGATGGTGCGAACACCATCGAAACTTGAACCTTGCCGGCTTCCTTTAGGCTTGTCTTAAGGAAAAATCTGCCAGGCTCACATCGGGGCTGGAGGCCGCCAGGGGGCACCAACTAGTGCGGACGCAATGATTTCGGCTCCTGCTTTTTTCAATGTTTCGGTTGGTTTCTTTCATCGAAACCGGGTAGATTATGTGTTAAACGACGCAGGGCGTTGTGAGGACTTGATCAACACCGGCCTTTCTACGGTGGGCGACTTTTTTCACTTCATGAGTGCGTGCAGTTCCGACCACGCTACGGCACAGCTAACCCTAACGCGGTAAGCCTAACCTCGGCGAGCCAGCGCAGGTAGGCCGAGGCCTAACCCACTTCAGACTACTTCAGTCCACGCAACGTGTTGTCCATGAGTCGTTCAAACGTGGCAGGAGCATTACAAAGCCCAAAAGGCATTGCGTTAAATTCGTACAGGCCATCTGTTGTAATGAATGCAGTTTTCTGGCAATCAGCTTCTGCCATAGGAACCTGCCAGTATCCAGATCCTAAGTCTAAGGAGGAGAAGAATTCAGCTCCTTGGAGGCTGTCAAGGGCGTCCTTTACGCGCGGTAATGAATAGACGTATTTCCGCGTCACCTTGTTCATTCGCCGGTAGTCGACGCAAAATTGAATTGATCCATCCTTCTTTCGAACTAGAACAACAGCAGATGCCCAAGGACTGTGCGATGGTCAAGTAACGTGACGGCGTAGCATCTCTTCGACCTGGTCGTTGATGACGTGACGTTCTGCAGCAGAGACACGGTACGGTCTTTGACGTAATGGCTGGTGCGAAACGGTGTCAGTGTAGTGGTGCAGTGTGGAAGTTCGACCCAATTGCGGCTGAGAAACGTCGAATGGATTCGGGAAGTGCTGGAGGAGATTAAGAAGCTCGGCGCGTTCTTGAGCACTTAAGGTGTCAGCGATGGAACTCGAGAAGATGTCACTCGACGAGCATTCCAGTGGGGAAAGGGCATGAAGTTCGGTCAAGGTGCTACTGCAGGACTCGTCTGACATGTGAAGGAATAAAGAAAAATCAAGGTACTCCACTCGACCGAGACATTCGCCGGCAAGTGGCGTAAGCGGTGCAGAAAGGGAGTTGTGGACGAAAATATTGCTTCGGCCAGCAGTGACGTCAAGTGTAGCGAAAGGCAAGGAAACGGCTCTGCGGCTCATGAAAATGTCGGAAGGTGTAAACATCACCGTAGCATCGTTATGGTCATCGCAGTAAACAGAGACAACGGCAAAAGGGGCTGGCGGAATTTCAGTGTCCTCACGCACGACGAGTTTTGGCGACCGCTCAAGAGTTTCGTGCAAAGGTTCATCACACAGGTGCGAAAATTGAACTTCAGCGCTTGCGCAGTCGATGACGGCATGATGATGTGACAGAAAGTCCCACCCGAGGATAACGTCATGCGAGCACACCGAAAGGACGTTTAACTCGACAACGTACATAGAGCCTTACATGAATATGCGGGCCGCACAGGTCCCGAGAGGTCAAACTGGTTGTGCGCTAGCCGTACGAAGAGATAGTCCAGAGAGCGGCGTAGTCACTTTGCGTAGGGAGCGGCAGAGCTGGGCGGCTATAACAGAAACAGCAGCACCTGTGTCGACGAGGGCAAAGGTAGAAACACCATCGACAGATATGGCGACGACGTTAGCAGGTGAAGTGCGAGGACTTCGGCATTTCGACGACGGCGCAGTTCTTGCCTCTGAAACTGCGGCGTTCAGTTTTCCCGGTTGGAGGAAGCGGGTCGGGGACGCATTGGGGACAGTGATCGCCTGTGAGGAGACGGGGAGTGGGGAGAGTGAGTCTGAGATGGGGGCTTGCGTGACTGAGACTCGGGAAGGTTACTGTAGCCATACTGTGGTGAGGAGTAGGGAGCAGGTGAGTCCATGGGCTGTGGGTCATAAGATAACAGCCGAGTAGCGTCGTGGAGTAGTTGGAAGCGACGGCGACAATATCGTGCTACGTGTCCCGGAGTACCGCAGGCGTAGCAGATCGGTCGATTTTCAGGAGTGCGCCAGGAATTGCTGACTCGTGGTGCGGCCCAAGGTGTCGAAAGAGGGGCAGAATGGGGAGCAACTGAAGCCATGGGAGGCAAATGCTGCTGGCGGGGTCTGCTGCGTACCACCTAGGCATACGTAAGAGGCGCGGCCACTGGCTGCATAGCCAGCGCATGGGGAACAGGCATGACCACGGGCTGCTGTTGGGCAGCGACGGTAACAGTCTGAGCTACCTCTTCAGTAATAACGTCGCGGAGTGGTAAGGGCAGATGAGAGGATGGCGGCTGCTGCGTGGAGGGAAATCAACGACAGTTGCCGAGCTACTTCTTCGCGCACAAAGTCTTTAATCTCTTGCAGGGTTGGTGAGGGATTGGGAACAGAAGTAGGGCTGCAGAGCGAGTCGGCATGGGAGGAAAATGGGTGAGTCAGGGCGCGCTGCTTCCTAAACTCATCGAAACTTTGACATAAACTGCCAAGTTCCGCAACAGTGGCTGGATTACGGGCCAGGAGCATCTGAAATGCGTCGTAATTTATCCCTTTGAGGATGTGCTGAATCTTCTTCGACTCGGGCATGGCGGTGTTCACACGGTTGCAAAGACCAATAATGTCTTCGATGTGACTGGTGAACGATTCCGATGGCTTATGTGCGCGAGTCCGCAAGCGTTGTTTGGCTCTGGACTTGCGGACAGCGGGTCGGCCGAAAACGTCAGCGAACGACGTTTTGAAGATGGACCACGTCGTAATCTCGTTTTTGTGGTTGTTGTAACACATTTAGGCCACGTCAGTAAGGTAGAAGATGACGTTAGTCGACTTGTCCGCGTCATCCCACTTGTTGTTTGCGCTCACCAGTTCGTAGTTGGTGAACCAGTCTTCCACGTCGGTCTCATCAGCTCTGCTAAAGACCTTGGGCTCTCGCAAGCGAAGAACGCCGGGGTTGCTGGAGGATGGAGTGGAATAGTCAGGTTGCGCGTTTTTGGTGGCCATGTTGGGAGGTAGCGTTCGGTTGCGGAGCTCCAGGCTTAGGCGACGGCGAATGGCAGCACCCAGGTTCAGGCGACGGGAAACGTCAGCACCCTCCACCAATTCAAAAGAGGTTTATTGCCGTGTGCTGCGACGTTGGCCCTACGATGAAAACACGATCGGGACAGAGCAAAGGTTAAGCACATGCCGGCGACGATCAGCACGAGGCGAGCGAGCGAAGCCCAGAACTCAGTCTCCAAGCGGTGGTGATGTTGCTTGCCAACAATGCGTTTTCTTCTTCACACTTAGGATTTCCAAAGAAAATCAGTTGAGCAATAATCAACTCGCGCTGCGCATGAGAGCCCTTGAGAGTAAAGTAGGATCCATAGAGAATAAGGTAGTCGCACTTGAGTATAAGATGGCTATTAAGGCTAACCCAAAAGCTCGTACACAAGCTGCAGCTAACGATGATACGGGGGCGACCCCGCAGGGTCAATAAAACGGAAACTAGCGAAATGGCGGGCACGCAAAATAATCTAGTAATTTGGCATTGGAATTACGCTAGCTTTCAAAGGCGCAAGACCTCACTGCAACAGTACGTTACGGCTCCGGCAGAAAGGCCGCAGGTAATTTTGCTACAGGAAACACTGTGCGACACACCTACCTTCGCTGGTTAGAAATCGGTGGCGGCAAGGGGGGATTGATAGATTGATAGGGGGGGTTTAACGTCCCAAAACCACCATTTGATTATGAGAGACGCCGTAGTGGAGGGCTCCGGAAATTTCGACCTCCTGGGGTTCTTTAACGTGCACCCAAATCTGAGCACACGGGCCTACAACATTTCCGCCTCCATCGGAAATGCAGCCGCCACAGCCAGGATTTGAACCCGCGACCTGCGGGTCAGCAGCCGAGTATCTTAGCCACTAGACCACCGCGGCGGGGCACGGCAAGGGGGGAGTCCAAAAGAGGTATAGCTACGCTGGTGAGCAAAAAGCTCGCATACGTTGTACATGACATTCAGCCAGGTCATGGCGGAATGAATGCGCTTTTCATTGAGGTTATCTCTAACAGGTGGCTTAAACAAAGCGTGTTCATTCTCAATGTTTACAGCCCACCATCCGATCAGAGACAGCCTTTCCAATCCCTGTTTACGAAGGCCGCTACACTCGCTAGACAGTCACCGTTAGTAATCGCGGAAGACTTCAATGCCCCACATAACGCATGGGGGTACATCAAGCAAACGGCTAAGGGCATAAATCTAGCGCGGGCAGTCGATGACCTAACGCTAACAGTCATCACTGATCCCCAGTTTCCCACTAGACTGGAGACGTCGATGGCTAGAGACACAACCCCCAATCTCGCGTTTATCAAAAATGTACAGGAAACAACCTGGGTTAACAAGCAAGAAAACCTGGGCAGCGATGACTTCATTATTAGTGTTATCATTCAGGTCAGAGCCCCCCAGGCCAGAGAATTTAAAGTGACGGACTGGGATGCTTTCCGAAAGCTCAGAAACGAGGACAAGGGCGAATACGACAGCTTCAGCAAACTCATTCAGACGCTCAGAGCAGATGTTGAAAAGACCACAAAAACTATTCAAACCGAGCTCGATGTTCCCAGGATGGCTCCGCATATCGCACACCTCTTGGAAGCCAAAGCCTTCATTTTGAGGCGATGGAAAACAGAGGCTTACCGGCGGTTACGAAAGAGGGTTGCGGAACCTAATAGAGAGATCGTACTCCACCGAGTAAGCTCGGCTACAATGGGATGAGATCTGTTCAGCAGTCGATGGACGCATGCGTACAGGGGGGGAATGGAATCTTCTTAAACACATGCTAGATGACACGCAGACCAAATGCAATCAAATACAGGCACTGTGCCACCTGATCCACAAGCACAGACAAGAGGGTGCAGCGGAAGAAACGCTCTTAGACGAGGTAGCTATGAGATATCTACCGCTAGGCGCAGGACGCTAAGAAGAGTATCCTGAAATAGAATGTGACATGGTAAAAGAGATCGATGACCCCTTCACGGAGTCAGAAATTAGGGCAGTCCTTCACAACATGAATAGCAGGTACGCCTTAGGACCCGACGGCATCTCAAACAGACTGTTAAGGAACCTGGATGATAGATCAATTGAGATGCTAACGAAAGAGGTCAACAAGACTTGGGAGAGTGGAAGCGTGCCGGCAGAGTGGAAAGCGGCCTCGATTGTGCTTATTCCGAAACCGGGTAAGCCCTTAAATCTTGACAACCTAAGGCCAATATCGCTAACTTCCTGTGTAGGCAAGGTAGCGGAACATGCGATCCTCAATAGGATCTCGAACTACATAGAACGCAAGGAACTATTCCCACACAACATGATCGGCTTGAGGCCTGGCCTTTCCACACAAGACGTAATGCTACTTCTTAAGAAGCACATTTTCGATAACAGCACTACAGTTGCTAGGGGGATCTTAGCCCTTGACCTGACCAAAGCCTTTGACACCGTATCTCATCGCTTTGTCTTGCAGGCCACAGCCAGCCTCGGACTGGGAGCAAAGTTTCAGGCCTTTGGTAGGCCATTCCTGATGAATAGAACGGCTACCATAAGGATCGCTCAACACAAGTCAGATGAGTTCGCCTTAGGAGCCAGAGGCACTCCCAAGGGATTCTCGTCTCCCCCTTGTTATTCAATATAGTCATGAAGGGCTTATCGGAGAGGCTCAGATCCCTGTCCACTTGCTTTACGCGGACCATATCACGATTTGGTGCCCGGGAGGATCACTCGCAGAAGAAGAAAACGCGCTACAATCAGCCCTAGACGAAACAGAGTCCTACCTAGAAAGCACAGGTCTCCAACTCTCTCCAAACAAATCAGAACTGTTACTGTACAAGCCGGCCAGGCAAGGCGTTGGGAGACTTCCACACCTGGACCAAATTCCCATCTCCCTTTTTGCAAGAAATCGACAGCGCATTCAACGAGTGGATTCACTCAGAATCCTAGGACTACTGATTGACGTGAGAGGGTGTAACGCCTAAACCCCGACGAACTGCACGGCCAAACCGGAAGCATGCTGAGACTTGTTGCTAGAGTATCAGGACGCAGAAAGGGACTCAGTGAAGCCAACCTACTTCGGATCCATCATGTCTTCCTAATGAGCCACATTAATTATGTAGCATCGTTCCTTACCTGGACTAGAACAGAAAAAAATAAGCTAGATACTCTCGTCCGTAAGAGCATCAAGAAGGTACAGGGTTACCAGTAATCACATGCTCTGACAAATTAAGACAACTTGGTATGCACAACGAGATTGATGAAGTGATCGAAGCGCAGGTCACCGCCCAGGTGGTCAGACTCTCGTCAACCAGGGCAGGAAGACGCATCCTGGACGAGGCTGGCATGGCTCCCAGAATGCTTGCTGAACGGGAAATCACCAATCCCGGGAGGTCTGGGAAACCTTTGTGGTCAGCCCATTCCCTCAGAATATGCACCCGCAATACAATGTAGGGAGGCGAAAAGCCAAAGCACAGGCGATATTACAGAACGCCGCCGAGAATCGAGAACCGCCTGTCTTTGTCGACGCGGCTCAGTAAGGCAAGTCTAGCACATTCGCGCTGGAAGTCATTGACAGCAACGGGGAATTACGCTCCTCAGCCTCGGTCAGCTAAGCTACGAGCGCAGTTGCAGAGCAGGTTGTCATAGCCCTGGCCATGACCGACCGCTCACACACCAACGTGTTAACCGAATCACGAGCGGCCATCAAAGCTTTTGAGTCGGGTAACCAAGCGTGAGAGGCTGCCTCCATTCTAGAAAAAAGAACAGACCCTGGCACTCACTTAATCTCTTGGTTTTCGCTCATATGGGTGCGGACGTTCATCAGCACGTACCTAACCTCAACGAGCTTCCCATGACCGTGCGCGTGATCTAACGCGGCGCGGCGGCATGGAGGCCTAATGGGGTCAGGATGAAATCCAGCATAACGATCCACTCCTTACGTTTAATGAAATCACATCTCACTATCGGCTAAGTAGAAGTGCCTATCCTCTTCCTCACCCTAAGTTAGATAGGTCTCAGCCAATTAAACTTAGAATGCTCCAGATGGTCTCGTTCCCCTCGCGGGGCCTTCTCAGTCGTATCTCCACAGACTTTGGCTCAAGTTTTTCGGAATGTAATGAAATTTATTGTTCTTTAGCGCGCATGCTTTGGTAATGCCCCGCGTTACCTAACGGCCCTGTATCCAGTGAAGCCGACTGGGAAGAGGCACTCCGGATCCCATCGCTTCAGGCACAAATCCAGGCAATCCAGAGGGCCCAAGAAAGGGCGGAACATCACGGTGTCCCAGCCCCGACCCGGACGTTGCCAGCGGCTTCTGCGGGTCACCGATAGGGATTCCCGCGAAAGCTCCTCAGGATAACATAAAGTTAATTGTCTGTCTATCTGTCTGTCTGTCTGTCTGTCACATCGGGGCTGATGCCACTAGGGTGTGAGGCGGAAATAGTTTTTGCTGCTCCCGAAGCGCGCCTGTTCCCATCGTCTCCAGTATAATTGGTATTTTACAAATCATTTACATCTTCTCGATTCTTAGCCTATCCTTCTTGTGTTGGCAGTAATCCCTGCAATGTTGTCACGGGGTCGTGACGTGGCTTAAGGGAGAAGACTTGATGGTCAGATCAAGCTGTTTATTTGGGCGAACCTTGGCCTGGTAAATGAAAAGTCGGGCTACAGTAGCACACTTGCACTAATAGTGGCGAACGCAGCGTCGGCCGTCGATCAACTAACAAGCGGCGAAGCGTGTCGGCATTTCTACACTCGCCAACGAATATTCTAGCATTATTGGTAGCAGCGACGTAGATTCCAGAATAATCTCAAATTCTCACGACATGGGCGTAATCTCAACAAAATGATCTACGGCAGCCCTGAAGCTTCTTGAACACTGTAGGCACTCTTTGCGCTGAGAATCGCGTACAGCGTAACGGTGTGATAAGAAAACTAGAACAAGGAACGTGGCCTTGCCTGCCTCTGAAAAAAACATAGTCCCAATGATTCAACAGAAGATGAAAGTGCAATAATAATGTCGGAAAGTACAAATAATAAAGTAAAATACAACAACAGCAACAACAACAACAACAACAACATAATACCCTCATTCAGTTCGCTAACGTTCATGAAACGGCTTGAGGCGCGTGACATGGACGGCTTCATGTCGCGATTGGCGCTGTTGTGAGTTTGTAATGCCATCGGCAACAACCTCGTAGTCGAGTGGACCGAGATGCCGTACTACTTTGTATGGTCCGAAGTACCGTCGCAGACGTTTTCACTGAGTCCACGTCGGCGTATCGGCGTCCATACGCAAACACGTTCTCCGGGCTGGTATTTCACAGAGCGTCGCTGAAGATTGTAATGGCGGCAGCCAGTCGTCTGCTAATTTGTGTTGCGCAGACGGCGAGTTGACGATCGTCTTCAACGTGCTGATGATCGAGGGTGACGTCGACGTTTTCTTCGTCGGCGACGTTGGGCAGTATTGCGTCGAGCATCGTTGCCGGGTTCCTGCCGTAGACAAGCTTGTATGGTTGCATCGGCGTCGTCTCTTGCACGATCGTGTTTTATGTGAAGGTCACGTACGATAGGATGGCGTCCTACGTCTCGTGTTCGATGTCGACGTACATGGCAAACATGTCAGCGATTGTCTTGTTTAGCCGCTCGGCGAGACCTTTTGTCTGTGGGTGGTAGGCGGTGGTGCGGTGGTGGCTTGTCTGGCTATGTGTCAAGAAAACTTGAGTCAAATCAGCAGTAAAGGCCGTACCTCTATCGGTGATGACAATCTCTGAGGCACCATGACGAAGGACGATGTTCTCAACGAAGAATTTGGCTACCTCTTTGGCGCTACCTTTGGGTAGGGCCTTGGTTTTGGCGTAGCGAGTGAGGTAGTCAGTAGCTACGCCGAAACAAAGGCCCTACCATAAGGCAGTGTCAAAGAGGTAGCCAAGAGGTAGTCAGTGGCTACGACGATCCATTTGTTTCCCGAATTCGACGTTGGAAGCGGCCCCGGTAGATCCATCTCGATTTGTCGGAAAGGTCGGCGAGGGGCTTCGATGGGCTCAAGAAAACCTGCTAGCCTTGTGGGCGGTGTCTTGCGTCGCTTACAGTCGCGGCATGTCCTCACGTAACGAGCGACCTCGGCGGTAAGTCGTGGCCAGTAGTACCGTTCTTGTATCCTGGCGAGCGTGCGGGAAACACCAAGTTGTCTGCCCGTTGGATCATCGTGCAGAGCCTGGAGGAGTTCTGGTCGCAGAGCTGAAGGCATGACAAGAAAGTACTTGGCTCGAAGCGGCGAAGTTCACCTTTTGGAGAAGGCCGTTTCGCAGAAAAAACGCCCGTGTGAATACTTTTGGAACAACGGAGGTCCGGCCTGCGAGGTATTTGATTACTCTCCTAAGTTCTGGGTCCGCCCTCTGACGTTCAGCGAAGTCATCGGCAGTTATCGTTTCCACGAAGCAGTCGTCATTCAGGTCTTCGGGCGGTGGTGGGTCGATGGGGGCTCGCGACAGGCAGTCTGCGTGAGAGTGTTTTCTGGCGGACTTGTAAGTGATGGTAATGTCGTATTCTTGAAATCACAGGCTCCATCGGGCAAGGCGATCTGAAGGGTCCTTCAAGTTAGCTAGCCAACACAAGGCGTGGTGGTGGCTCACAACTTAGCAGGGACTGCCATAGAGGTAAAGACGAAACTTTGATGTCGCCTAGATGATGACAAGGCACTTCTTTTCTGTTGTGGAATAATTGCTTTCTGCCTTGGATAGTGACCGGCTAGCTTAACTAATGACCCTTTCTAGTTCATCAGTTCTTCGCACAAGGATGGCGCGGAGTCCTACGGTGCTTGCGTCAGTGAGCACTTCTGTTTCGGCATTTTCGTCGAAATACGCGAGTATCGGAGGCATCTGCAGGCGTCGTTTTAGTTATTCAAATGCTTCCTCCTGTGGGGTTTCCCACTTCAACTCGATTTCAGTCCTCGTAAGGTTAGTGAGTGGCTCTGCCATGCGGGCAAAGTTTCTGGCGAAGCAGCTGTAATACATGCACAGGCCTAGAAATCGACGCACGCCCTTCTTGTCGGCGGGTGGCGGAAATGCAGCGACGGCAGCTATGTTCTGCGGATCAGGTATTCCTCAGGACTTGCTTATCACGTGGCCCAAGAACAAAAGTTCCTCGTATGCGAAGAGGCATTTTTCTTGCTTCAGAGTGAGTCCAGAGGCCTTGATGGCTTGAAGTACAGCTTCAAGGCACTGAAGATGCTCGTCGAAGCTCGAGAAAAGAACGTTGACGTCATCCAAGTGAATGAGACAAGTTTCACTTCAATCCTGCCAGCACTCTGTCCATAACGCGTTGAAAAGTCGCAGGTGCCAATCAAAGACCGAAGGGTATAACCTTGAACTCAAAAACACCGTCTGGTGTTATAAACGCAGTCTTTTCCCGGTCTCTTTCGTGTACTTCGATCTGCCATTAGCCTTTCCTGAGGTCCATCGATGAAAAATAGTTAGCGTTGTAGAGTCGATCAAGGGCGTCGTCGATTCGGGGCAGCGGGTATGCGTCCTTCTTCGTCATCTTGTTCAATCGGCGAAAGGCAATGTAGAAGCGTAGTGTTCCATACTTTTTCTTCGCTAATACCACCGGTGCCGCCTATGAATTTCTTGAAGGCTGGGTAAAGTCGTAGTGGAGCATTTCGTTGACTTGTTCCTTTGTGGCCAGGCGTTTTCGTGTCGAAACTCTGTACGAACTCTGACGGAGTGGCCTGGAATCTTATTCTATCACAAATCGATGTTGCGCGACAGGGGTCTGTTGAATTCTCGATGATGACGAAAAGCAGTTCTTGTATTTCAGGAGCAGGTTTTCGAGCTGCTCTTGTTTATGCGTTGGAAGGCTCGGATTAACGTCGGAAGCTGGTTGAAGCCTTTCACTCGTCGGAGCAGATTCGGTGGAATTGATGAGGGCGTAAGCGTTGCTGGCTTCCAGTATCTCTTCAATGTAGGGAATCATTGTTCCTTTGCTCACATGCTTGTAATTGTTGCTGAAGTTCATGAGCATCACTCTTGCGTTCCCTTCTCGTAGCTCAGCTATTCTTCTGGCGACGCAAATTTCGTGGTTTATCAACACGTGTTGGTCACTTTCAATGACGCCTTGCATGTTTGTTGATTGTTGAGCACCACGGAAATGCTGACACTGGAGCGAGGAGGAACGGTGACTTGGTCTTCCAGCACATTCAAGGTGTGTGCCTTCGTGACGACGTGTGTGGCGGCAGCGCTTTTCCTGTGGATAGTGTTATCGACTTTGTTCTCATGTCGATGGCCACACCATCGGGGCTTAAGAAGTCCATTCCAAGATTGTAATCTCTACAGCAATGCTGCAGTCGGCGGAGCTTGCAGGATAAATGCGGCTGTGAATGGTCTCTCGAGCTGGGCATATTCTCCCTGGTGTCAATAGGTGACCTCAGGCTGTACGGATTTTAGAGCCTTTCCGAACGGTCTGAACTTTCTTCAAATTCGCGAAGTCCCACTGATGACGCATAGTCGGCTCCGGTGTCGTTAAGAGCAGTGACGCTGTGGCAAGCAAGCAATGAAAATGTCGAGGTCGCTAGTTCGTCACCTGTGGTTGCGGTTAGGTCACAATGTCGGATCACGGCTACGACGGTTTGCACCACTGTTTCGACGTTGCGTAATGAGGACTACTTCTGGTCGCGAAGTTTCGACGTCGGGACTACTTTGAGGTGATGGCGGGTTCTTGAAGTTTTGTCGTGGCGTCTTCGTCAGCGGTGGAGGATCTTCCGCAGTTCTTCGTGCAGCAACCACATACCCACCGGTTGCTGCCCTTAGTTTTCGTGATGCGGGCTAGGCGACTGGCCCCGGCTTGGATCATTGTACTGACGACGGTGCGGTGACATGTAGCGGCTGAATGAAGGTGAACGATAAGATCCTCGGGATGTCCTCTGCGTTACGGCGAGATAATCGGTGAAGTCAAGTGGTCTTTCACCCCAGATTTGAGGCGGCGCGTCGATGGCGAAACCAAGCAGTCCTATCTGGTGGTACCGGCAGCGGTGGTAGGTGTAGCCAGCCTCCCACCAGTGGAAGCTGAGAGGCCGATGGTCGGGGGCGTGCCGCACGTCGTTTTTTTTCGGAGCATTGCGCTGGTGGGCGGTTGGACGGTATAGCGTTGGCGGGGGCGATGGTGGTGTCTGGCGACGAAAATACGGTGGTGCGGCCTCTAGATGTGGACGTGGAGTATAGCGCCTGCAGCAGCGGCGTAGCTCATGGCTTGAGGCTGTAGTTGCATTGTGTCAGGGATACCCATAGATTGCTGGATTTCCTCTCCGATGATGTCTGTGATCGATGAAACTTCAGGCTGGCATTACGGGAACATTCGGCGAAGTTCTTCGCGCACTACAGCCCTTATGATGTCGCGGAGATCATCGGAGCATAGTGGTTGTATCTCTGCATAGCCTGGAGCCGAGCGGCGTTTGAACTATCGTGTGCGCATTTGAAAGGTTTTTTTCAATTGTTGTTGCTTCTGAGAGGAACTCTTTGAAGGTCTTCGGCGGGTTTCTCATCAATCCCGTGAAGAGCTCCTGTTTGACCCCTCGCATGAAGGGAACGAACTTTCTTCTTCTCAGCCATGTCCGGGGCAGAGTGACAAAACAGGCGAGTCATTTCTTCTGCAAAAATGGCAACATTTTAATTTGGTAGCTGCACCAGGGTCTCTGGAAAATCAGCGGCCCTCCTTTTGCGAGCGACGCTCGCGAACGTTTGCAGAAAGGAGCAGCGAAGACATCCCACGTTTGAAGCGCAGACTCCCAATTTTCGAGCCAGGTCCTTGCGGTGTCTTCAAGTTAAAAGTGCACGTGACGAAACTTCTCTTCTGTGTACCAGTTGGTTGAAGGCGGCCACGTGGTCGTATGTTTCTAGCCAGGTCTCCGCGTCTTCGAACCATGACCCGCGGAAAGTTGGTGGTTCCCTGGGCTGAAGCACGACACTCGCGGGCTGTGACGCTGCGGTTGTCATTGTCACCGCAATCGACGTCATGGCCTTGGTATTCCCCGCCTTGTCATGTAGAGGCCCGTACTGAGGTGGTAGACCTGGCTGGCGGTGGATTGCTCGCTCCTCCTGGTTGGCGTCGGTGTCTTCTCCACGACGTGGGCTGGATTCACGGCTTGACGGGGGCATCGGGTACATAAACGAAGCAGCACCTCCACCAGATGTCACGGAGTCGTGACGTGTCTTGAGACAGGAGAGTGTATGGTCAGATCAACCTACTTAATTGGACGAACTTGTCCCCGGTAAAGGCAAGTCGGGTTACAGTAGCGCACTTGCACTTATAGCGGCGAACGCAGCGTCCGTCATCGATCAACTGACAAGCGGCGAAGCATGTCGGCTTTTATACACTCGCCATCGAACACGATAGCGTTATCGCTAACGGCGACGTAGATTCCACAATAATCTGAAATGCTCACGAAGTGGGCGTAATCTCAACAAAATGATCCAGTGCAGTCCTGAAGCTTCCAGAACACTGCAGGCGTGGTTTGCGCTGAGTACAACGTAACGGGGTGATAAGAAAACTGGAGGAAACAACGTGGCAATATCATTATACTCATCATAACCACAATCAAATTTAGGTTTCCTACGTATAAAGACAACTTACCCACGTGAAAGCCTTCGTTTGCCAAGCTTAGCAAATTTTGCGCTAGCTTCTTCACGTTCAGAGGGAAGGTGTGAGGCGGATGAAACGGTCCGCCCGAAACACAGGCACGAGCCTACATTCAGTGATCTCTCCCATCCACAGTTCCACTTTTAAAAGTGTCTACTCACTGATGCAACGCATAGCTAACATGATTATCATAATCATCACAATATACATAGCGTAATGGAGATAACGTAGTGTTCACATAAAGTACTAAAGCACTTACCGTCTGATTGTCGAGTGGTTGCTTGGAAACACAATGCCATTCACTATATCACACTGAGGTCATGTGCACTGAGCCCATTTAAATCCGAGACTAAGCTCACCGCTTCATGGTTATATGGAACGTATAGGACTCACGTTGATGTTAAATGTTGTTTGCCGGAGTGCACTCGGTACGCAATTGAATTTTCACGCTATATGTGCAGCGTGAACCACGCGGCTCTGATTAGACTAGTAGTCTGGGATTATCCAGATTCTTTCTCTGTTAATGTGTGATGTACGCTGTTCCAATCAAGCTTGTGCTTAGAAAAAGTGTTTACCGACTACGAGTAATCGGTACTCTATTATGGGAGGAAAAAGAGCCGTCCCAGCTTAATAGTGCACTAGCCCCCGTAATAAGAAACACTCCTCGACTCGAATTCCATCCTTCTGTTGACTGAGTTGAGCACTGCGCCACTGCTCGACTGAAATTGACGCTGCGCTTTTCGAGAATCACTGCGGAATATTGCCGATATGCAGTGACTTGGTCTGCCAAGAGACGGCGCTCCCATTGGCCTTTTCAAGTCGAGGAGAGCTCTTGAGTGAAGGAGAGTTTGTAAATACGAGGGTTAGATACATGCATGAATGGCACATACAAGCGTCGTGTATTCAAAAACATTTTTAACGATTTTGAGTACTTGGTACTCAACTATGGGAGAGCAGTAAGCCGTCCCTTGAAAGTCCCTGACGGAAGCTACATTTGGTGCCTCACAAGTGTTTTTGGTGTTGGAGAACCGTTCTTCGAAAAAATATGGCGCCTAAAATTTTAGTCAAATGTGGCCCTAAAAATTGCACCAGTGAATAATAACATAATTCTGTGCGTTGTTTTTAATAACTAAGCTCTTTCAATGGTGTGCTTTTCAGAGATGAGCCGTTTCTTATTCAGCAATATGAACTTCTATTTTTATTATTTATGTAACTTTAATATTGTTTTGTGGCACCTTTGTTGTCCCGACACGATTGAATGACCGTTGCAGTTGACCGTAGCAACTTTCTGTGGCTCTGCTCAGCCCGTGAATGATGGTACAATTTCAGGCATTGAGGCAGAAAGCAGATCAGAGTGATCATTTCGCAATGTTTCAGAAACAAAGAAATTTAGCCAGACATGCCCAGGCGAAGTTCAACTTGCCTATATTATGTTGCTGATCTTTGTCCTAAACTCTCAGTTTATTTTCTGCTGAAAAATATAAAATAAAGGTAACAATGTAATCATTTCTCATTGTGTGAATTCGCCACAGCGAAACTGAATGTGGTATTATTTTTCATGTTTTAGGGCACTGCATCTGGTCTCACAGGAAGACTGCAGTTCGACACGTTTGGATCTCGTACTAACCTATCCTTTTTGCTGGTTCAGCTTAAAGAAACCGGCCTCTCACAGGTGAGTCAAAGACACTGTTGCTTCATCTATTGTTATCGCATTTACATTTTCTACAAATGGCACATTTTCTATAAGATATGCGGTAGAAGATTGCAACAAGAGTTGATGCCGGTTGAGTTGTTTCATGAAGTAAAAAAAACATACAAGGTTTTGCCGCAACGAAGAAGTGAAGGCGATTGCACAAAACTAAAACCCAGGCCAGTTAAGCCTAGAAGCTGGCTTATTCGGCATCCTGCATGGCGTAATAAAACAAAGAACTAGGGTATAAAAACGCAACCAGTGAGCGAGTGAGATGACCTTGGTGCTCTCTGTCGTATCAGTTCAAACTCAGTGGTGCGAACTCAGGACGAGCGTAGCTCTGACCCACTTGCTTATTTCTGTCAAAATATGGCGAACGCGACCGAGTCCAGCCGCTCAAAGTACCGAGTTCCTGGCGAAGGCAGCCCGTTCCACCATGTAGTCCAATCCGCCGTACCTTCCACACACCTATCACACGACGAAAGATGGCCGACACTTTTCCTTTTAGCTGAAGCGGTGATCATCAGCTGCCCTCCCAGGTAGAACAATAGAGACATGGGTAATTATCACCCTTAGAGTTTATACAGAACTTCACGATGAAGGCAACGGCAAAATTCCGCAGGAGTGGCCATGCCATTCTTAATACAGAAAAAAAAGATATGGAGACACTTATGCGTACTTTCGAACACGTATGCTCGTAAAGGGCATAGTAAACTGTTGGTGCGTATCGCAATGCTGAGCTCGGGGAAGTTGGTTCGATTCCCAAAAATGCCGGCTGCTGTCTACGGGAACAAGTCGTGAGGGCTCCCCTGTTCCTCTATAAATACACGGTTTAAAAGAATACCCTTCTCCGGCGTGTCTCATAATTATGTGGCGGGTTTCTCACGAATAATAATAATAATAATAATAATAATAATAATAATAATAATAATAATAATAATAATAATAATAATAATAACAACAATAATAATAATAATAATAATAATAATAATAATAATAATAATAATAATAATAATAATAATAATAATAATAATAATAATAATAATAATAATAATAATAATAATAATAATAATAATAATAATGATAATGATGATGATGATGATGATGATAATGATGATGATGATGATGATGATGATGATGATGATGATGATGATGATGATCACTAAGTAACACTGGTATTTATAGTGTAATATTATTATTAGCTTTGTTGCTTGATGGCCTGAGTCAAATCATTTTTTTGGCGTCAGAGGACAAGTTACTTTTAATTCACATTCCAACGTGGCATCTTAGCGTGGGGATGTCTATTCTTTTACTATCAATCGTAAGCGCTCTCCGGACGTCGGATGCTCAAACAGTTAACATCATCACGTGCCATAGAATAATGGGGTGTTATTAAATTGGCTAAGCAAGCCAGAAAAATATATACGGGGAAAGGTTGACGCGGACAGCTGCGTGCAAGTCCATCAAGATTTTTCGTCCATAATTTTGCAAACTGTCGAAGGTTTGTTAGTTTCGCGATCACGCATTAGCACCTGAATTCTGTGTGTGTTCAGAAAAAGTGGGTAACGATTTGGAGTACTAGGTACTCTACTATGGGAGAGCATGAAGCCGTCCCTTAGGCCTCACACTTGATGAGGCCCTGATGGCAGACAATCTTTATACGGTGGGGCTGAATTCTAATAGATTGGGCACGAACATGTCGTTTTATTAGAATCAGTGCAGATGTCGAAATCTTTTTGCATTCGGCTAACGAACTCCGCCTTTCCAGCTGGCTTCATTTTGACCATCGGATGTCTAGAGACTAGGCACATAAATAAACCAAGTCAATATACAACGACAGAAGATCGTTCAATGGGGACATCGTAGTAACTTTTTACTGAGCTAGCAAAAAAGTCTCATTTTTAGGCGTGGAAATTGTGAAAGAGGATTCGGAACAGCCATAAAAGATGTCTTCTTAGAAAGTACTTCTGTAATTAGACGTATTCAGCATGCCTGGATCATTGTACCATAATATTCTGTGACAACCACTTGTTCCAGTGCACAGTCTCGTATGCAGGGCCCCGTTTGCAGAATTATGATTCATCGACATTTTGAGAATTTTTTCCTTGCTAAAATGCTCCACAGACTTGTTGCGCTGCCTCGAATTATTTTTCTTCGTTACTGCCAAAATATCCCCTGCTTTGTCTTTGTAAAACTACTGCAGTTAGAAAAAAACACAAAGAAGACTATTGTTTGAAGAAACACAAAGCCCTAAACATGCTGGAAACAACTCTAGTGTTAGTATTCTGAACCACAAAGTGCCGTTCTTTATGCTCGAGTGAAAACGCGTATGTGATCCCGTTTACGTTGATCTCGTGACGTTACGTATATTTAACAAAGCATGTAAGAATCGTAAGAACAAGGGCTGCTGTATTTTGTAGCTTTCGGAGTGAGAGAAATCTTATAAGAGAGAGCCCATTTTTTGAACCGTTAAAGCAAGTCTTCGCGGCGAACGGACGTGTCCGGCGTGCAAACGCCTCAGGAAAAATAGCTCTGTACAATGTTCATGGCAGGTAGTGTTTCAATATTAAAAACAAAGCAAAAACTTTGTACGTAAATCGCTGCCTAAATGACACGTAGATGATTTGACAAAAAATGCAATGTAGGGAAAACAAAAGTAGAGTAGTATTGAACATGTATTGGATTTAATTGGCCGCTAGTAGTTCAGCGTTCAGGCAAAATATCTTTTTATTACTCAATATTCAATTTATTTAAACATGTATTTTGATCGAGTGCGAGGGAGAGAGACAGAGTATTGAGTAGTGTGATAAGGAATTTCATTTACATGCTAACTTAAGCCGATGCAGCAACTCAGCAGAAGTTTTAAAAAATGGGAGGCTTTATTCATTTCATGTACCCAATTAACCTTAGGACTAACAAGTACTTTTAACGAAAGTTATCAGTGTGATGTTTGGTGGACAAAAAAAAATTAGGAAAATTTTTTAAACGTATACAGAGTGACGGCATATATATTCTGGATTTTGTATCTAACCTGTGTATATTATCAAATTTGTTGTTCCAGTGCTAAAATTTTACTCTCTGCAGAATGTAATGAAAACAACAAGCAGGACGGAACACAATGAATATGAAATAATATGAAATGCCCATTTACCTATTCGTTCGCTAATTTCACGTGAAAATGTCATAGTCCTGTCTAGGTATTGTTGTGCTTACTTGAGCCACGCATTCGTTGTATTTTGTTTAAGTATGCTGAGAATATTTATTTGGCTGGTTGCAAGAATAAAAGAAGAGACTTTGTAATGGCGTTGTGTGCAACAGACACTGGAATAACACTGAAAAAAAACTTCCAATAGTGCGGTATTGTAACGAAAGACCGGCTTTAGGTAACTTCTCCGGTAATAAATAAACATTGGCAGATCACACATACAGTGGCAATCAATGATATGCGAAGCACAAATTGGAAATGCTAATATGTCACTTTAAAATAAGCACAACGTTATGAGGTAAAGGTAAATGATGCCGTACATGACTTCCGTGTCATGATTATCATGTTTGGATGTGTCGTTTACCTTCGTCATCTATTCAGGTCATGTGATACCAAATTTAGTATAGGTGAAGATAGCGAAACGGCCGCGAGCACCCTATGAGCGTGGTATGTTTTCATGTTCTTACATAAACGCGTGTCAGCGTTCTCATGTTTGCACCAGTCATATACATTCGTCATTTATTGACGTCACTTAACCCCAAACTTTGTATATGTGGAGCTAGCAAAATGTCCCCGAGCGCATCATGAAGGGCTCAATATACTCCAATGTAGCGTTGACGCGCGCGCACGCTGGGCACAGCAACGCTACGTTAGCAAATTGCGAGCACTCTATAGTCGGATGCTCGGCGCGACCAGCGTCCATCGGTGCGGCCCGCCGGGAACCGGCTCGAAATGCGACATGCTGCATTTCGTTCCGATGCGTTACCCAGACAACACTGCGTCTCACTATTTTCGTGACGGAGGGACGCCGGACAAGCTGCAACGCGCATGCGTCAAAGCAACGCAGCGCGGCGCGCGCCTGCGAGTATATGGCAAGACCGGCACCTGGCGTGGCAACGCCAGTGAGCACGCGACCCGCGTCACGTCGAAATGTATTGGCGCCTTGACTGTGGCATATAGTGATCTTTTCACATGACACGCTTCTCATGATTATCATGCTTGCGCTACTCACATACCTTCTTCATCCATTGGCGTTACGTAATACCAAATATAGCATATGTGAAGCTAGCGAAATGGCTGCGAGCGCATCATCAGTGCGGCATGTAGTCATGTTGTTACATGACACGCATCTCAGTATTATCATGTTTGCACCAGTCACATACCTTCGTCATCCATTCACGTACTGTAATACCAAATTTGATATATGTGACGCTAGTGAAACGGCTGCTAGTGCATCATGAGTGTGGCAAGTAGTCATGTTGTTTCATGACACGCATGTCATTATTTTCATGTTAGGGTCTGTCACTTGTGTTCGCCATGCAATCATGCCATACCATACCAGTTTTGCAACATGTCATGTGACCGAAACCACCACAAGGGCTGCAGGACCATCAAATGTAAATCATGGCATTCATGTCATACATGTCCTAATGTTTATGTTATGACTAGTCAAATATGTTCTTCATACAGTCATGTTGTGCTATACTAAGTTTGATATCGATAACATTATCGAAAAGGACAGGAGAGCTAAAAGTCGTAGGTGGCTAGCTAGCAAGCTAGCTAGCTAGCTAGCTAGCTAGCTAGATAGATAGATAGATAGATAGATAGATAGATAGATAGATAGATAGATAGATAGATAGATAGATAGATAGATAGATAGATACGCTCAAAGTCGCCGAAGTTCGCTAAGATATGTTTTGCATTTAAAAAACGCGCCTACACACACATTAAAGAACTTTGCCAGTTGGGCAAGTCCGATATTTTGTTCCGTTTTAAGAAAATGGACAATCCACGCGTATTCTAGCCATCAATGTAGCCGTCACGTTCAGGATAAAGTGGATCAGCCGATTGCTCGTCATTGATACGCGTTCTGTTATCGTCGCCAAGATTCCATAAAATTCAAATCTCATGACTTGCTTCTGGGTTCCGTTACCTTACATAGATTCTTCCTTGTGTTGCGACGGTTGCTGTGCTAAAAGAGCGAGCCAAATGTCTTGGTTTGTTCAAGATTTTAATTTGTTGCTACCTCGTTCACCTATTTGCCGTGACGGCAAAGCTACGACTTCAAAAGAACTACATACAACATACTAAGTGTAGCAAAGTTTAATGTACTAGCACAGTTATTTCAAATGCACTCGTTGGTACATCGCTGAAATGCTCACGGATAAGCCATTATGAATGTGAATGTCGGCTCTGTAGATGTTCGGCCACTTCTTTCCTAGCATTATAGTGGGATAATGGGAACAAAGCTTGCTCTTCTACGCAGTTTAACACTGCAGCTCGAAAAAATGCGGAAACCACTACCTCATGAAAATTGCGCACCCAAGGTATACTTTCCACAACCCACGCGCGCGAAATTTGAAACACCTGTTACGACATCTACCCAGCCGTGTCTTCTTCACTTCGAAAGAGTGCCTCTTGACTTATTCAGCTTCTGAATGGCTCGCTGCTACGAGCCTGAAAAATTTTGTGGTCGGAAGTCCAAGCCGAGTTGGAAAAAAAACTTTCGTGTATTTTTTTGTCGGCATCATTTTCTATACGTCGATGGCACGATCGCTGCACGCGTGTTCTGTTCGTGGTTTTTTTTTTTGCGCATAAGTGAATTTTATTTTTCTGACTTGGTAAATTTTTTGACGGCACCATTGATAGCTTTAAGGCAAAACTGTGGCGTGAATTCCGCTTTTTGTTTTTTCGCTCTTAACGACAAGGATACATTGAATGAACTTAAAGGACTGAGGCCTGATATTCAGGAACTCAAGCTTATAAGAGAGGATTTGCAAAAAATTCTGCTTGAAAACAAGGAACTGAAGTCACAAAATGCAAAGCTGACGCGCAGGCTGGAGGAGCTAGAGCAATACCAGCGATCAAACAATCTAGAAATCAAGGGCATACCTCTTGACAGTGAACCAATATCAGTGGTAACAAAAATTGGCGAACTGATAAAAGAGGACATTGAAAAGCATGACATAGACGTCTGCCACAGAGTTCCTACTGCTAGGCATGACCAGTCCAACATTATTGTTCGTTTTGTCCGCCGAGACAAAAGGAATGCAATTCTTGCTAAATCAAAGAAGACGAGACTAGACACAAAAATGCTTGGATTCGACAAGCAGAATCCAGTGTTCATCAATGAGCATTTGACGAAAGAAGCTAAGCAGCTGCTCGGAGCTGCCATCAGAAAGAAAAGAGCTGTTAACTGGAAATTTGTGTGGACAGCTGGCGGAAAGATTTTCGCACGGCGAAATGAAACCGCACCTGTGCTTCGCCTAATCTGTTTGGATGATGTTGATAAAATGGTCGAGTGAATGCCACAGTCTAGCTGAACACAATTTTGTGCACTAATTACTGACATACATGGCTAATTCCGGTCTCAACTGCTGTACTTATCACGATTATGACTCGTTTAATATTTCTGTTTCTAAGTTAAATCCAAATAAGTTCATGGCAGCCTTGCATTTAAACCTACGAAGTATTAGAGACAAAGGAGATGACCTGCGAGAATTTCTTGAAAATATGGACATTAGCTTCAATGTGTTGATGTTTACTGAGACATGGCTAACGCAAAGTGAAAAGCCGCCTCAATTAGAAGGGTACACATACCAAGGCATCACACGTACTAATGGGCGTGGTGGCGGCGTGGCTATGTATCTTAGAGAACATCTGCAATACGAAGTGATTTCAAGTTTCACCACTACTAACGAACATATAGAATGTCTTACGGTATGTTTGAAATCTTTTTATGTATGTGTCATATATCGGCCCCCAAACGGACATAAGACGCCATTCTTTGAATTCACTGATGAACTATTAAACTATCTAACTAACACTGGTTCAAAGTTTCTGATAATGGGTGACTTGAATATCAACATGCTGGGAAATGACACTAATGCGCGTGAACTTAAGCGAACTCTATATGCTTATGGCTGTGAAAATTTTATCAATCTAGCCACTCGTATTACAGCGGATAGCGCGACGTTGCTAGATGTCGCCATTACAAATGCACCTGGCACAAGTAGCTATGCTGGCCTCTTATCAGTGGACATAAGTGATCATTTGCCGATATTTTGTTTCTTGCCAATGACAAATGATAAAAGCATAAAAATGGGCGTGTGCACATATCGGAATATAAACCCGAATTCTTTAGCTCATTTCCGCTCTCTGATCCAAAAGACAAATTGGGAACCGATTTTCCAGCAAAGTGATGTAAATAAAGCATATAACAATTTCTATGCCAGTTTCATGTCATGCTACGAGCTAGCCTTTCCTATTAAGACAACTAAGCGTACCCGGAAGAAAAAGATTAGAAAGCCATGGATTACGCGGGCACTTTTAAATAAGATTGCCGCTAAAAATAACATGTATCATTCTTTCGTTAAGACGCGTGACCCACAAAAGTTTGCTGAGTACAAAAAATATCGAAATAAGCTCAATGCAGAACTTAGATATGCTAAAATCTGTTATTATGAGAATTTGTTCTCCCAAGTAGCAAATGACAAAAAGAAGTTCTGGCAGGCGGTTAACAATCTTGCTCAAAGAAAGAATGACGCAGCGCCAATAGTTGTAACTACAAATCAAGGCATCCTAAATGATGACGAAGCCGCTAATATGTTAAACCACCAATTCATTCGTAGTGGAGAGTACAGTTCGACTGTGCGCTATGAACATCCAAGTGTAGATGCGTATAAAAAAAAAACCAGTTCAAGTAATTCTATTGTACTGGCACCAGCTACGGAGCACGAACTGTCAAACATCATGCGTAACCTAAAAAACAATGCAGCTGCAGGCTACGACGATATCAAACCAGCTGCCGTGAAATATGTAATGGATATAATTTGCAGTCCTTTAACCCACGTCATTAACTGCATGCTCGAACAGGGTGTGTTCCCAGAAGCACTCAAGCTGGCTAGAGTGTGCCCGGTGCACAAAGGTGGCACAGACTACACTTTTAATAATTACCGCCCTATATCGGTATTACCAGTCATGTCAAAGATTTTTGAGACAGTCATAAACGTTCGCGTTGATGGTTTTGTTCAAAAGTACTCTATTATGTCTGACGTGCAATATGGGTTTCGAAAAAAAAGATCCTGTGAAGAAGCATTACTTTCTATAAAACATGAAATAATAAATAACATTGAACAAAGATTATACACCATTGGTCTTTTTCTAGATTTAAGAAAAGCTTTTGATTCTGTGAGCCACGCCATTTTGTTGACTAAGATATATGATTGTGGGATAAGAGGGATAGCACATGACTTGATTCGAAGTTATCTACAAAACAGGTATCAGTATGTATCTATTAACAATTCCAAATCTACGAAATTAAAGATACTACAAGGCGTCCCGCAGGGATCTATACTTGGACCCTTGTTGTTTAACTTGTACATAAACGATCTTGCTTATATACCATATTCCCAAAGTGTAATTATGTATGCTGATGATACAAATGTATTTTTTGCTGGAAAGTCGCTGCAAATGCTACAAATTTCAATAAATAATTACTTAAAACTACTTATGTCGTGGTTGCACAGCAACCAATTGCAACTCAATGTCAATAAAACAAAATACATTATTTTTGCCCCTATTAACAAGCCGATCAATTTTAAGCTAGCAATACTGTTTCAAAATGTGCAAATAGAACAAGTAGAGGTTCATAAATTCCTGGGCATATGGTTTAGAGGCGATATGTCCTGGACGACACATGTGGAAAAATTGTCCGCTGAACTGAGTAAAATCACGGGATGCTTTAATAAAATCCGGGATCTGATACCGCTCTGGCTTAAAAAAGTATTATATTACTCCATGTTCTACTCTCGCCTTACATATTGCATGCTAGTCTGGGGTACAACATACTCAAAAAATTATCAGAAATTGATAATATTGCAAAAGAGAGTCCTTAGATGCTTTGAAAACTACACAGGTAGGCTTCGAGATTTGCGAACGCATGATTTGTTTATTAAACACAATTTGCTAAAAGCTAACCAAATGTACTATTATAGAATATTTCAGCATATAAAAAAGAACAAGCTCTACACAGCTAAATCACCCCAATCAAAATGTCGTTATTCTCTACGCAATGAAACTAGGGTAATACCGAAGTTCCGAACAGCTTATGGCCGGCAGCATATAGGCTACCAGGTTCCGCATTTAATAAATCACCTAAGCCCCCTTGATTTTAATACTATGTCGAAAAAATCTATGAAACTGTATATTATAAATCATCAATTGGAATATGTATGATGCGTATCTTTTTCGTGTCATACTGTTATGTTTTTTGTTTTTTCACAAATGAATAATGCCATTCACACTCGTTGCCTATGTTATATTTTACTGAAGTCAGTATATTTTATTCTGTATAATAATAATCTTATGTATTTTGCGACTGTTTATTGTGCATATTTCTTTGGTATTCCGGGCTGCTTATCCGGATTGATTTGATTTAACCTACATGTTATCTTTTTATCATGTATTATTCATCAGATGGTCTGTATACTGCTTATATGATCTTTAATTTGATATGAATTTCTGTGATGAATTTTGTATTGCCATATGTACCGCTGATGCTGAGTGCCAACAGGAGTGGGAGCCCTTTGTCAGGCCTTTGTAGCCTTTTGCTCCTGCTCCTTGTTTCTGTAATGGAAGCAAAAATAAACTTCAAACTTCAAACTTCAAGACACGTTTTCGGTGTAAAAAGGTGTATAGTAAAGAAGGAACACGTTTTAAATAAATCAAAGGAATACAAGGAAGCACAAAAACATCCACTCAAATGACTAGTGACCGTAATTTTTTATTTTCTGCAGCCTAATCTTACTATTTCCTTAGCATGTTCAGAAACTAGGCTGCAGCATTACCAAGGATTTGATCAATTCTAGTGAACGTCTATCCAAATCCGGCCTGAGAGCAATAAATTCCTTGAGCTTAAGTAGAGCTCTGATCTTTATAGTTTCAGCCGCCTAACTTAGTAATTGCGAATGACTGCTGGACTGTCGGACCTTTCGTATCGAGCAGTAGATCGGCCCCTTTCGTTTGAAGACAGGATAGTTTTATCAGCCTTCAGTGTTCCTTTGCGCAGCCTTTCGCAGAGTGACTGAATAAAACCCCTGCTAACAGTGAAAAATCGTAAATTTGCATTGCCTATAATAGCATTCAAGAAAGATACTACTGAAAATACCATTCTTAGACATGCACTCAAGCAGCTGCACAATATATAGGTGCAGATGTTTTATACCTTGTTTTGTTTTAACTTGAGTTCGTTACCTGTCGATTTAAATTCCTACTACAAAATTGTGGCACCAAAGTTAAAACATCATACCTGGTAAATACGTTGCATTTTAAAACAATGCCAATGAAACGCCACGATATTACAAAAAGAAATAACGTACCATGCTTCTTATGCAGGTCATTTCCTCCGTACATAAGAAGGGGTCGTGGTACCCAACTTGGGATCGTAATAACTGATGCATGCGTTAATTTTTGAGCATTCACAAATAGGCTGGTTAAATTTACAGCATTTGATGAATACCTTAGTTTATTATTGAATATTTGTACAAATTCTCGGCCTGCTTTAGAATAGGCCAACACTGGTGCACTTGCAAGCCGCGACGTAACAAGCAGCTTGCCGTACGAGCGGCTGCATTCTAGTTAACGGTGTTTTCCCGTCAACAGCTGGGCGTGAAATCAAGATGTCTCAGCTCTTTTTCTTTTAGACTACGGATTTTCACTATTTGGAGTGGCTGAAACTGTGGTGCAAGACAATGGCACTGTTCCTTGCTCCACGTGACGTCACAGGTGGCATGGCGAAATACTGGCTGCTGGCGGAGGCGGAATGTAATGGAGCCAGTGATTTCCAGGGATTTTTTTTCACTGCAAAGCACTTTGAAGGCCCAATAATTGTGTCACTAAAGGCATAATAGACCCACCACTTCTAGCTTTTTCTTTAAAACACATATAGACATAATAGCTGCTCTACTTCTAGCTTTCGCTGAAAAGCACAGATTTTCGGCTGACCATGTCATGGCTTCTTTTTCTTAACAGAGTCTATTTTTCTCGCTTTCCTGTTTTTTTTTCAGGTTGGCACCTGGGATGAGCGTAGCGGCGTTCATTACAGCAAGAATCAAAGCGAGGTTTACGAGGAGGTAGATCACACACTGCGCAATAAAACACTGCGCGTTGTTACTATCGTGGTGCGTACTCAGTTTTTTTGGCAGTTACCTTATTTTGTGTCTAGTATAAGCGTGCTCGATTGAAGATGTATTGTATCCATGTGCAAATACAGTTTTACTATGTGTTTAGCTAATTGAACTCTAGGGATATGTCTTCAAGGGTTAAAATCAACTGGACAGGGTGGAAATTTAAACCACTTATTTTAGTGGCCGTCAAATCATTTTTTCTTTGCATAAGCCAAATGCGGGGCAATAATCGTACGCGTGGTTATTCAGAATGTAGGGCCACGTTTTTTTTTTTAGGGCAAACGTGAACAAGCCATAGTGATGTTAACGGAGCCTTTTTTTGTCTATAGTGAACAGCATTCATGAGAGACACTTATTTAAGGCACATACAGTCCTAAGGGACACCAGCGTGCGTATAATGAAGTAGGTCTTGATAAGCAAATACACACGTCATGCATTTTTTTTTTGTAACAGACACCTCATATAAAGCAGGTACATTTCTCTCAGGTGCATATATCTTATCAAAAGGTTCAACTGTAACAAAGCAGTATAGTTTTGTGATCAAGCTTTAAATATTATGCTGAAGAAAATAGTGACCCGTCGTTCTGTCCCAGCCGATGAAATCCACAATTCAGCGATTGAATGTTTTGAGCCTTTCAGGGTGATGGTTCCTTCTACTGCTAGCATACCTAAACACGTTGGTAGGGCTAAAAATTGATGAAGAATTCCTAATATACACGGCTGTCACCTCAATCTGAAGTTACAGTCATAAGGCACAAGTCCAGCACTAAAATATTTTCGACTTACGATGCTGCATAGTATATTGTCACGATGAGTCACAAGTACTGGGGGATTTATTAAACCACCAGGTAGCTAGCACTAGGACGATGCGTCAGTCGTGGCTGGCTCTCGAGCAAAGAAGAACGCGATCTTCTTTTTTCCTCCAGATGTAGAGCCGCTCTTGCTGTCAACCCACTACGTGCTGGCGGCATTATCCCCCCTTCCGAAAAGAAAAAAAAAACAAGTACCAAAAAGAGGAAAGGAAAGTACATAGCAGCACCACGATGCTACTACATAGGCACGTGGAAAAAAAATGGAAATTCGGATGAAGTGAAAGTAAAAATTAAAGAGCGTGTCAACATAGGAAACGTCAATGAACGAGAAAGTAAGTTCACAAAATGAACAAAAAACACAAAGAACGCTGTACGGTAAAGGAAAAGTTACGAACAACGCGCAATAAATGGCTTCATGCGCAACACATGAATGACGTCCGGCCTCAGCCGTGTCCTGATCCGTGCATGGGGTGTTGAGTCCGGAACCACTTCGTAGTTCACGTCACTGACGCGGCGTAACACTTTATATGGGCCAAAGTACCGGCTCAGCAACTTTTCACTAAGGCCACGGCGGCGGACGGGCGTCCACACCCAAACTTGATCTCCGGGGCTGTAAAACACTTCTCTGTGGCGGGTATTATAGCGTCGTGCGTCTGCCTGCTGTTGCTGGCCGATGTGTAGTCGCGCGAGCTGCCGGGCTTCCTCGGCACGCTCTGCGAATTCTTCGGCGTCTGTTGCCAACTCGTTTTCGTCCTGACACGGTAGCATTGAATCTAGCATGGTCTGCACTTCGCGGCCGTAGAGAAGCCGAAATGGCGTGAATCGCGTGGTCTCTTGCACGGCGGTATTATACGCGAAGGTCACGTAAGGCAAGATCCGGTCCCATGTTTTGTGCTGTACGTCGATGTACATTGAGATCATGTCTGCGAGGGTCTTATTCAGTCGTTCAGTGTGTCCGTTGGTTTGCGGGTGGTACGCAGTTGTCCTTCGGTGTCTGGTGTTGCTCAGTTTGAAAACTTCGTCCGTAAGCTGCGCCGTGAATGCCGTCCCTCTGTCCGTTATTACACTGGAAGGAGCACCGTGTCGTAACACGATGTGGCGCATGAAAAATTGTGCTACCTCAGAAGCCGTGGCTCGTGGGATCGCCTGGGTTTCAGCGTAGCGTGTCAAATAGTCGGTCGCGACGATCACCCATTTGTTGCTGTCCGCAGACATAGGAAATGGCCCGAGAATGTCCATGCCGACTTGGTCGAATGGCGTGCAGGGTGCTTCAATGGGCTGAAGCAAACCAGCTGGCTTAACAGATGGTTGCTTTCGGCGCTGACATTCCCGACAGCTCTTTACGTACTTCTTTACGCTTGCTGAAATTCCTGGCCAATAGTACCTCTCGCTCACTCTGGCAAGTGTCCTTGAGTAGCCCAGATGACCGGATGTGGGTTCGTCATGGCAAGCGAAGAGGACGTCGTCTCGCATGTCTCGAGGAACCACCAGGAGGTAAGCACGATTGTTCGAACGAGCGTTCTTCTTGTACAGCACACCGTCTCGTAGGCAGAATGACGTCAACGAGCGGGATAAATGACGTGGTATAATTGCGCCCTGGCCCTCTAAATGATCAATGATTGGACGAATCTCTGCATCATCTCGCTGTCGTTTGCTCAAGTCTGATGTACTAACAGCGCCCAGAAAGCCTTCGTCTTCCTCTGCTTCCTGACTGACGACATGAAGGGGTGCGCGTGACAGTGTGTCAGCGTCCTCATGCTTACGGCCGGACTTATGGACGATGGTGACATCAAATTCCTGCAGCCGCAGACTCCACCGTGCTAGCCGACCTGAAGGGTCACGCAGGCTTGCCAACCAACAGAGCGCGTGATGGTCCGTCACTATCTTGAAGGGACGACCATAAAGGTACGGGCGGAACTTGGTGATTGCCCACACGACTGCGAGGCACTCTTTCTCCGTAGTGGAATAATTCGCCTCGGCACGGGATAGAGAGCGGCTGGCGTAGGCTATCACTCTTTCGATGTCCTCTTGACGCTGAACGAGCACTGCACCGAGCCCAATGTTACTAGCGTCGGTATGGACCTCCGTGTCAGCATCATCGTCGAAATGAGCGAGAACGGGCGCTGATTGCATGCGCTGTCGCAGCTCATCAAAAGCTGCTTGTTGCTCGTTTTCCCAGACAAACGGCGTGTCGTCCCTTGTGAGACGAGTCAGAGGTTCTGCTATCTGTGAAAAGCCATGAATGAATCGGCGATAGTAGGCGCACAAACCAAGGAAGCGCCGGACGGCTTTCTTATCGACAGGAGTTGGTAATTCGGCAACAGCGGCAAGCTTGTCCGGATCGGGACGGATTCCTTCGGCGCTAACTACATGTCCAAGAAATTTTAGTTCTTTATAGCCGAAGTGGCACTTCTGTGGCTTTAGTGTGAGGTCCGCCGATCGGATAGCCTCCAGCACGCTGCGCAGGCGGTGAAGGTGCTGCTCAAACGTGGTAGAGAAGACCACCACATCATCAAGGTAGACAAGACAAGTCTGCCACTTGAGCCCTGTGAGGACAGTGTCCATCATTCGCTGGAAAGTTGCCGGTGCTGAACACAAGCCAAAAGGGAGCACTCGAAATTGGTATAGGCCGTCTGGAGTCACAAAGGCTGTTTTCTCACGGTCTCGCTGATCTACTTCGATTTGCCAATATCCGCTTTTGAGATCGAGAGAAGTGAAATAATGGGCACGACGAAGTCTATCCAGCGAATCGTCGATACGTGGCAGCGGATACACATCCTTTTTCGTCACGTTGTTAAGCTTTCGGTAGTCGACGCAGAAGCGTAGCGACCCGTCCTTCTTTTTGACAAGTACGACTGGAGATGACCACGGGCTGTTCGATGGTTCAATAACGCCATCGTCAAGCATCTCGGTGACTTGCGTACGTATTGCTTCACGTTCTTTGGCCGACACGCGGTAGGGGTTCTGGTGTATCGGACGTGCGTCTTCGTACGTGATGATCCTGTGTTGAGTGATGGACGTCTGGCGGATCTTTGAGCAAGTTGCGAAGCAAGACCTGAACTCGAACAAAAGCGCTCGTAGTGCAGTCTGGTTAACGGTGGGCAGATCAGGATTGATGTCAATATTACTCATTGACGTGTCGGCGGTATCCACTATTTCGGACGTGAAACAGTTGGTGACGTTTGCTACTTCGTGGGCAAACGCTATCGAAGTGCCACGGAAAAGGTGTCGATGCTCGTTGCTAAAGTTGGTTACGAGCAATTCAGATCGACCATCACGAAGGTGTATTACACTTCTAGCTACACAAATGCCTTGCTGCAGGAGGTGTTCTAAATTTGTCTCAGCCACCACATCGCCATCGCCCAAACCACAGCATGTTACGTCGACTAGAACACTTGTTCGTGGAGGAAGCGTCACACTCTGTTCAGAAATACGGAGTACGTCGACACGCCTTCCACCATCTTGCACGTTGATTGCTCGCTGGGCTGAGAACGTGACGCGGCGCTCTTTCAGATCAATGATAGCTCCATTTTCTTGTAGAAAGTCAATTCCCAGAATGACGTCACGGGAACATTTGCGTAGAACAAGGCAGCTTGCTACGAATGTGTACCCTTGAATCTGTACTCTAGTTGTGCAGGCACCCAGTGGAGTAACGACGTGGCCACCAGCTGTCCGAATCTGCGAGTTATGCCACGGCGTGATGACTTTCTTCAGCTGCGTTGTCAGTTTCCCGCTCAGTATGGAATAGTCTGCGCCGGTGTCCACTAAGGCATTAACTGCACAACCATCAATTGTCACTGCTATGTCCAGTGAAAGTCGGCCATCCTTTGCAGCAGTATGTGATGTCGGACCGGTTTCTGTACAGTTCTGCGTCAATGGGAGGTCTTCAGCGCTTCGACGTTCAGCGACCCCGCCCCCAGAGGTCGCTTGGTCTAGTTTTCCCGACGGGGGCTGGGAGACCGTGTGGTAGAATACCGCTGGGGCGTTGATGAAAATCGCCTCGGTGATGGCGAGCGCGACTGGCGCCCGGCAGATGGTGGTGCATGCTGCTGGGAGAGGTAGTTTTCGATGTCGCGCGGTCTCTGGCCGTAACGGGGTGGCGGTGAGTACGCAGAGAAGCCACGAAGCCCAAGACGGCGATATGGGCACTGGCGGTACAAGTGATCAGCTTCTCCACAGTGAAAGCACAGAGGCCGGCGATCAGGTGTGCGCCAAACATCAGACTTTCGAGGAGACGTGCGCCGATCGTCGATGTACTGAATTGGTTGCACTGAACGATGGGCGACAGAAGCACCAGGGACAAAGGCCAACGGTGGTGGCGTGTACGCGCCTTCGTAGTATGGCATGTGCTGCGCTGACTGTAGTGAAACAGCAGGAACAGGATGGACGAATAATGGCGGCGATGCAGCAGGGCGTTTCAAAGCTTCTGCGTAGGTTGTCTCACGGCGGTATTCAGCAGGAGCTGGCACAGCTGTATCATGAGGCAAGGTGTCCCGGAGAGCCTGGTGCAGCTCATCCTTGATCACAGTTGTAATAGAGTTTACTGTAGGATGAGGTGTTACACCAGCCTTTTGTAACTCTTCACGTATTATACCACGGATGAGTTCACGTAGATAGTCGTTGTTGGTTCTAGTGGCGGTGAAAATGTCGGCAGTAGACATGCCATTGACTTGCCTGTTGTATTGGTTGGATCGCTGCTGCAGCATTTTTTCCATTGTCACGGCCTCGGACAAGAACTCCGCGACCGTCTTCGGAGGGCTGCGCACGAGGCCGGCAAAAAGCTGGTCCTTGACACCGCGCATCAAGTGACGCAACTTCTTGTCCTCCGTCATTCTGTAATCGGCCCGTCGGAAGAGGCGCGTCATGTCTTCGACGAACGTGGTCACAGTTTCGTTTGGCAGCTGGACGCGGGCCAGAATAGCTCGTTCAGCTCGTTCTTGGCGATCAGCACTGGCATACGTCTGCAGAAGTCTACGAGAGAATTCGGGCCACGTCGTCAGCTGTTCCTCTCGGTTTTGATACCACGTACGTGCCCCGTCTTCGAGATAGAAGTAGACACGACCCAGTTTCGCCGCGTCGTCCCACTGATTCAAGGCGGCTACGCGCTCGAAATCCGCCAACCAGTCCTCAACGTCTTCGTGCTCCGAGCCATGGAACGTCGCCGGTGCGCGTGGGCTTTCCAACGTGTAGCGGTTCGACGTCGTGCTTCCCGTGCCGGTCGCCGAGGTTTGCACCGAAGCGCTGGTCATGTTTGTCGACGTGGTGGGAGCAGTATCGTCGGCTTCCGGAGGCAATCCCCTGATTCGGCGGCTGGTCCGATGCACGGGAGTATTGACTGGCACTGGACTCGTATCGCGGCTTCCTGGGGGGGTCTGCAGCATCCGTGAGACTACCCAGCACCTCCACCAGTTGTCACGATGAGTCACAAGTACTGGGGGATTTATTAAACCACCAGGTAGCTAGCACTAGGACGATGCGTCAGTCGTGGCTGGCTCTCGAGCAAAGAAGAACGCGATCTTCTTTTTTCCTCCAGATGTAGAGCCACTCTTGCTGTCAACCCACTACGTGCTGGCGGCAATATATGACCCGATACTTTACAGGTTATCAAGCAAACGTTGTTTATTTCAATTTTCTGCGTCCTGTGCAACAGTGAACATCTGATGTGTGTGTCTTAATTTTCGAGGACAAAGAACTTGAGCGATCTTCGGCAGATTATTTCAATATTTCGGCCTTATGAAAAAGGGCTGTTACCTATGGGGTACAGCAGCACCGTTATTAGTGGAAACTACTTTTCTACAAGGCAAAATTCTCAGCTCTTTCTACATGTCGTATATTGGTATTTTCCCAGCTAGAAATGGTCAATGAGGGAGGAATTGCTTCATAAAACAAATGCATGAAGCATCATGTTCCTTGAGACCAGCTATATGTGATTTAGACAGAACAAGATGCGCCTTTTGTTGTGTGATATTATGTTCTTAATTTATTAACGTGATTACGTATAGAATTGCGCATTACGAAAAACGCAATTAAGCTTGTATATATAAATTAATGCATGAAAGCTCCAAGCAAACGCTACCATGTTAAATATTAATTGTTGTGGCAGACTGCTAAAGCCTCCTAAACGCCATCGTTGCGAGGAAGTGTGGCTTGTGCCTGATTATGCAATTAGCGCACAATTAGTGCACAATGTAGAGATATTGGAGTAACAGGTTATCCCTTCAAGTAAAAACTTTTATAGAACAACCTGTTACGCGAAGAAACATTTTTTTGTAATGCTCGAGTTAGGTGCCTGAAATCTGACAAATCAGAAGTTCTAAAAGGATGAAAGCGTTGCTCCCTGCCCGGTTTAGTTTTTTGCTTAGTTTCTTGGCTACGCATTTGTATAAGCCTTTTAGCGCAAACGATACTTCGTTCTTCACGTCGTGTTCTGACTTTGCTCTTTGTTGCGCAGAGTGAGCCATACGTTTTGTTGCGCAAGGACTCGAAGACGTCATCAGCCAGTGAAGACAGGTTGGACGGATATTGCGTGGATATTCTGCAACATATGGCTCTCCCGCTTGAATTCCGCTTTGAACTGCGCCTCGTGCGTGATGGTACCTATGGTGTAGTAAACGCACGTGGAGAGTGGAAAGGTATCATCAGAGAAGTCATGGACAGGGTGAGTACTAACAGTGCAAATGACGAGTATCGGACGATGTCCCAGTGTCCGAATGACGTGCCCGCTTGTGTCCAATACAACGCAGCTCTTCATCAGGCCTACCGTGAAGTGCGAGCTAGATCCTAGTATTTCAGAAGTCCTCACCCTATTCGAGAAATGGTGAGGTGCCTACTTCGTTTCTTTTCTTCCTTTCTTTCTTTCTTTCTTTCTTTCTTTTTCCTTTCTTTCTTTAATTCTTTCTTTCTTTTCCCTCTTTCTTTCCTTTTTCCTTTCTTTCTTTTTTTTAAATACAGCGTCCAGTTTCAATAACCGTAGTTTCTGTCCCCGGAACGCTGTTTTCGAGCGGCATCTAAATTTCATGTTATTTTCAACGTTGGTCAGCCTGTAGAACATCTCAAAGAAAGGACTCTCACGCGCTCGTAGAAATGAGGGTTGGGATTTCCATTTTACTGAAGTCGGAATTTTCATGAATGCGCTTTTCTTGATATCGACTTCAGTCGTTGTCGAGCAAATCTGTATATCTCCCGTAAAACATCTCACTCCCATATATTTCAGCCGTGCGGTCATAGCAAGTGTACGGTTCTCCCAATTCTTTTCCGCATCGTTTGTTCAATCCATTGACGTCCTTCAGCTAAGTTCATATCGGGCAAGCATCGGGCAACCATAAGCTCGGGGCATCGGAAGTTTGCCGCAGTGATGAAGTGCTCATTGTAACAGATGACATATGGCATCTGAAGATATAAATGAGTACTGACGCTAACATATTTGGATCTTGTTTTTTCTGATTAAATGGGTAGCTAGAATACACCTATATCAAAGATGAAACCCCAGTGTGCTGGACTGCACGATGGTTCATTGTTCAAAGATGGCTTTAGAGCACCATGTACCACCTTCAGCTTGTGAGAAGACCGAGTCAAGTGGGACCCACCGTAGTTTTCACTTCAACATAGCTTGTTGCGTGAGCATCCGTAACCACATGCGCATGAGCACCACTTTGGTAATATTTCAACAAATGCTTCCTGTGTACTGTTAAGGCCTGACCACATGTATCTGTTGCAGCGCGTCAGAGCGCGGCTGTTTGACGCAGCGCCGCACCCTTTCCTCATGAAGAGGGAGGGTGCATGGCTATGCAATGCTGCGCACCCTCTCTCATAAAGACACACAAAGAAACTCGCTGACGTGCTGCAACGGATGCATGTGGTCAGGCCTTCATCGCGCCGGTGCGTGGCTTTTTGACGCAGCACCGCGCCTTTTCCCAATGAAGAGAGAGGGCGCACAACTCCGCTTAGCTGCGCACCTTCTTTTCCCGTAGGGAGAGGATGCGGCACTGCTGAAGCAAGAACGTCAGCAGCTTTCCTATTTTCAATGTAAAAGTCTGCAATGAAGAAGCGCTAGCATCGATCGTGGCAGCCACCATAAACCCAGGACGCAGGAGGCGGTTGGCTGTTTACACGAAAATCTGAGGAGTGTTTATGTATGTATGTGAAAAAATTGTGCGCCGTCAAAGAATGTCATAAAAGCGGCTGACCGGAAGGAGGGCCTATAGAGTGCATACGCCATTTTTCATCACACAGAGTCCTTGACTCCTTCATTATTGTGCACGCGGGCTTAAAAGTGAAGGTCTCATGCCGTGTACTACATAAGCCTCTACGGAAGGTAGGAAGCGCTGCAAGACGGGGATTGCAAAGACATCAAAGCAGCGTCACTCGCTCTCGCGTATGGATTTTGCGTCTTTCATGAACCCTTGTTTACACACCTTGCAGACCGTCTTCGCTGGGAGCACTGACGAGAACGTTTTCCATTAAGCCTCCTCAAACGCTTCCCTTTTCCATTCTAAGCACTTTCATTTTGTTTCACTGAAGCACTATTAAGCAGCGCGCGTCAATGTACATTTATCTACTGTTGTGAATTCAATGGACTCTCTCAGTGGGTTAGAGATGATTGCTTTCGGTTTGCGTTCAGCTTGAAATAGTGACATCTTTTCTAGAGAAAATAGTCTGCAATACTGGCTAAGGGGTCTAAGCTTTTCTATAGGTTGCCCACAGCATAGTTTTATCTTAAACGACGAAGTCGAAAAAAAAAGCGCGTATCACAGGACAGTTACAGAGATGTCTCTGTCACTGTCCTGTGTCACGTGCTGCTTTTTAGACTTCGTTGATCATATACCAACTAGGTAAAATAGCGACTATAGTTTATCTTAAACGGTAAACTTTTCATTTGTTTATGCCATCGAGTTGACTGCAGTGTGAGGAAGGCCTTCAGCAGCTACTACTGCCACACCGCACGGAAAATTTACCAGTAGCATCGTAAGTGTTTATAGCTCCACACTGCAGTTATTAGTGAGCCCACAATGAATGCTGTGCTCACCATGCAATGCGAAAACCTGTATTTGAATAATGATATTGTTAATCGTTAGCGAAAAATAGAGCAAATTAGCGAAAAGTGTACTGATACTGATCACTTGCTCTGACAAGTTGTGATTTTGAGACAGCAACCTGATCTGTGTGAACCCAGCCTGTTGCTCCTCAATGAGACGGTATAACGAGTTCCTAGCCTCACCGAGTTTCGGACCCGTGGTTTTGTTTTAGGGGTGAAGCTCCTTAAAGAGGCACCCGTTCATCCCTCGTAGTAGTAGTAGTAGTCGTATTATGTAACCAGTCTTAGATTTTGACCTCAAAGGTGGTGCCGGTGGGAGATTTCTTCTGTGCGTTGTTGAACAATAAAAATATGCAGCGTGCGCGTTAAAACTAAAAACCGAATTCTCCTGTCTCTCATTACCCCTTAGCAGCCATTGGCATATACATTGAGCACTATCTGACAAGAAAGGGTTGCTACGTTATACTCACTGGGTGTAACCTCCTTGGTTTTATAAAGGTTCAGCGAGCGTTGGCCCGCAGTTCCATGAATACAGTGAACTAGTATATACCATGAACCCAAGGTGGTTAAAGGTGAGAAGTAGACGCGAAGCGCAAGCCGAAAGAAAGTGTGCGTGTGCCTCCTCTCGTTTAGTCCTTGGAATGTCCGCTGGATGACGGTGCTTCTATATGAGGAATATATGATGAAAAGATGTGAGATGGTAGCACTTGGAGTGTTGAATAGGTGTACGAACGGACACACAGACAGATGCATAGACGGACGCATGGATGGTTTAACGGACGGATGAACGCATGGACGGACGCAGGAGCGGATGTATAAACGAACGCAGGGACGGACGCACAGGTCGACGTGCGGACGCACGAACAGACGCACGCACGGACGGGCGGATGGATGCACGGGCGGCCACACAGACGCACGTATGAACGGATGGAAGCAAGAACGAATGGACGGACGGATGCTTCGCCCCACTCTCCATCATTCACTCCATGGATATGCCACCATTTTTTTTTCAAATGGTTGAAGTCATAGATAGTATAGTCATTGGCCCTTGATAATTCAAGGTATACTGAGGCAGCACATGAGTCAATATAAGCTCCTTAAGTGTCCATGTCAAAGCTGCTGCCTAACTCACTCAGTATCGAAGACACCCTGTGACTGACGTTGACGGACATTCCAAGGACTGATGGCAGTGAATACAGAGCTATGTGTGCTATTTGCTGCAGGTCTATTAGTATCGCTTTAACAATGGAGTTCGTTCTAGCATGTGGTATTTTTGTAGGCTGTGGTGTTCCAGCACTTGCACGAAAGCTTTCTGTTTCTAATAAATACCTCACATGGCTGTTGGGTTCTACACAGCACGTTCTGGCCAAGACTATTTTTACAGACGCAGCGTTTCTTTGTTCTTTAAGCACCTCACCAATCATAGCGCTTCTATGCATTCCGCTCTTGCCATCAATGGGATCATTGCGCTTTGACCAGGAGATAAAACTGTGTAATCATACACAGAAATTCATTATTCTTTTCTGTAACATGTAAATGAATCTAAGAAATTGTTACAATATTTAGGTCTAGAAAAGAGAGCTTCTGAGGAGGCATCAATGGCGTTGAATATTTCTGGTAACAACGCGAGAGCAAGTACGTGTAATTTATTTGAGGAAAACAAGTGTTTTTCATCGTTAATGTTAACCGTGACAGGCCTGATATGTGGCCTGGCCAAAGGATGTTTACGTGCAGAGCTTCGCATGACTCTGTTGCAAGCTAATCTACTTTAGAAAACTTCTTGATGGCGAGCTTAGAAACCAGGCACTCTCTTCTGAGCACTAAAAAAAATCCAGAGTCTGATACAGATCGTATCACCAGCAGGACTTTCAAGAAAGTCATCCGTGCAAGTAAGAGGTGTTGTTTTCCTAGAAATCCCCGCCTTTACGTTTGCAGCTCGGCTGGCTTTCGCTTCCGCTGAACGCGCTAGCCTGCTCACTTTAGGAAGTGAGCCCGTGTTTTAATTCCAGCTCTGTCGCCGTTTCGCAGTACCTATAGTCCTTTGATCCTCACTTATCGCATTAGCAGGAGAGCTTTTCCGCCACCTTTTTGTTTTATGTTGCCTTCGCAGGAAAACCTCGCTGCGAGTGTAAGACAAAAAAAAAGAATGAAAGTTTATCGGATGTCAGCTTCATAGTAAAAAAAGGGACGCCTTAGAAATCTTCTCGCGTTTTCCACAAAATGTCGTTGGAACCCGGATAGTCCATTTATTTACTAGAAAGTTTGCACCTAATTTTCTTTTTTTTTTGGTCAGAATAACCTTTATATGTGTAACATGCATTGTTCCAATTCTATGGTGCAATACTTATTCACACATGTTTTTTTCCAGTTTCGTACACGCTCGTCTAACTAAAAACAGGCTCACGGAAACTTTAGAGCTCCCGACATTAGCATGATGAAGCAACATGGTGAAGCAACCCGATGATGAAGCAACATTTTCTTTTATGACGATTCTCGCCATGCAGGACCATGTTCTGGTTATTACGGCGGAACAACATGAACAATAAGTAGTAAACTACATCGAATAAAAGTATCAGGAGAAACAGTGCTCTTTGAAAGACTTAACACATCTAACAGACCACTCTGTCTTCTCCGGAACTTCGTCAAAATATTGCCACCGTATAGTGCGATAGATTTTATGTATACAACAGGAAAAATTATCTCCGTAAAGAGTCGTGCAGTCATAAAATGGCGTTAGTAATATATATATATATATATATATATATATATATATATATATATATATATATATATATATGTATATATATATATATAAATATATATACAATATATATATATATATATATACAATATCTAGCTTCATACAATACCTAGATGGGAGTCTGGTGCTTGTACCCCCATGGGAATTATGGAAAGTACAGGCTTCGGGGATCCTCCTCCTCAATTGAATTACTTTTTTGAGATTCGCGACGCTTGTTTTCCGAGTGTAAAACAAAGTGATATGAACTCGTCTCTTCTACTTTCTGTTGCCCTTGTCTCTCGACGTCTGGCTCTGCCTACTGGCAGCGTACCTGGGTTCTGCGCTGTTGCTCCACCTGGCGGCGCGCATGGCCCCCGCTGAATGGCACGTGCCGAGACATGGCCCGAAGTGCGACTGCGATCGCTCATCGGGTGTGGACAGTCCTAGAAATGCGCTCGGGCTTGGAGAGAGCCTGTGGTACGCAACGGCGCTGCTCCTTTCGCAAGGCTGTGAAACCAGCGCCAGGTAAGTTTCGAGGCGGTAAAATCGTTGTTAATCGTACAATGTGCGTAGCATGACTGAAAGTGTAGCAAACGTCCAGCACGAAAGAAAAACAAAAGAAGAAGCTTTAACTAGATCATGCCATGGTTATTTTAGCGATATACGCAAAGTAAAGGTGTGCGCAAAGTTGGCTGAGCTATGGCTTGTGAGGGTCACAATAGCATGCTGAGTAGGAAAAATAGACCAGACCAGCATTCGAAATTGATATGATGTTATTGAAAGACGACTGAAAGTCTATAACCACAAACGTTAAAGCAAGGAACTGCTGATTCTTATTAGATTCCCATACTGAGTATTTTCGTGGCTTCATTGTTAACCACTTCGAATCATTGCGCATAAAGATATTACACGTTTTTCAAAACCTTCCAAATCGTAGGAAAGCTCAATGATATTACGATATCGAAACGCCATGTCTGCCGTCTTTTTGCATTCTTAACATCGCTTGCAGGGCCGCGTCCACAAGACTCATTGCCATCAGCTGGTGGGTGTTCTCGCTCATCATGGTTTCCTTCTACACGGCCAACATGGCTGCTTTCTTGGTCAACGAGAAGCTCCAGTTTCCCATAGGAAATGTTCATGACCTGGCTGCGCAGTCCAAGATTAAGTACGGCTGCATGTCGTCGGGCTCAACGAAGACGTTTTTCAAGGTCAGTTAAAACCTAACCCCATGATGCTTATAATTTTGCCTGGGCAATCAGGTTTTACAGAACATCATTTTCAGATCTATTACCCATACGTCAGCAGGATGACTGAATAAACATTTTGAGATATCTTTCTTTAGAGCTACACATAAAATGAATAAACTGTCTTGAATACCAAATACAGTCATTACACAAAGCGTATTTGCCTAATAGCAAATTCGCGAATGGTGTTGACGCAAGCACTTTAAAAATGTCGTGGTCCCCGTCCTTCAACAATTACAAAAGTTGTGTATTTCACTCGTGCGCATATAATTGAAATCTCTTAGATGCAAATAAATGTTCTGCAGAAACAATATATTTCCACGTATTGTAACAGAAAGAGATGAAGACCTAGCAAAGCCTTCATTGAAAGCTTGGTGTTTCCTTAAAATGGCGAAAAAAAAAACACGACGGTACCATCTATAGTTGTTATGTATGTAAGTGTGAAAGAATAATTATGGCGAATAAAAAAAACTGTAGCGCTTATAACTGCCAATGACCTGTGTTATGCGGCCAGCGTTATTTAACCTACGTTATTCCACCATTTCTTGTTCAGTCATTGCTAGTTGTAATTTATCCTGTATCAGCCCACATTAGGTCAAATTTAACCCACGCCATAGGCTAGCTTTAGTCGATATTAACGACACCTAAAGTACTTCGCTCATCACGCCCCGCCGCGGTGGTCTAGTGGCTAAGGTACTCGGCTACGGACCCGCAGGTCGCGGGTTCAAATCCCGGCTGCGGCGGCTGCATTTCCGATGGAGGCGGAAATGTTGTAGGCCCGTGTACTCAGATTTGGGTGCACGTTAAAGAACCCCAGGTGGTCGAAATTTCCGGAGCCCTCCACTACGGCGTCTCTCATAATCATATGGTGGTTTTGGGACGTTAAACCCCACATATCAATCAAGTACTTCGCTCATCCACCAGACAACATTAGCTAGCGTGAGGCAGTGCACTGTCAGCATGTGCGTAAAACCGGTTGTACTTCCGTGGTATGAGAAAACTTACGGAAGGTCAAGTCACTAGCATTCGCCCTTTACAGTTTCTGGAGCGAACAGTGTATGCAAAGAAGGGCATGAGCTACGCTATGAAAAATGTGGCTCTTGTTAGAATATAATAAGCAATTTGTATTAAAGCACTTCGTACAGCGTACGATGAATAGCAATTTAGAAGCCACTGTGCAAGACACTGTATTGTTCCTTTCACCGCCAACCACAGGAATCGAAACTGGAGCCGTGCGAACGGATGTGGACGGTGATGTCGAACAACCGCGAGGACTCCCTGGCGTCATCGACCGCCGAAGGCGTGGAGCGCGTCCGGAGGGGCGACTAAGCATTCCTGATGAAGGCAGCAACCATCGAGTATCTCACAGACCGAAATTGCCAGCTGGCTCAGATTGGGGGCCCCCTCGACTCCAAAGGATATGGATTCGCGCTGCCCCGAGGTGCACAACAGGCCTCGGAAAGAAAGCTTGCCTTTCTCTCTCTCTGACGCTTTTCATGGTTCTTATTTTGTTTGCCTGGCGACATGGTGTGCAAGTATTGCTGTATTATTAATTTGCGGGCTAGACTAATAGCGTATGAGAAAGTGGTCACGCCAGTTTCTTACGTCACGTGTTGGCGGTGCTTCCGAATCACATTGAGGATGCTCGGTGCTAACTTCTGTGAGGGCCGCCTGTTCGTTAACGACTACGACGCAGACATTTTTTTACAATTGTAGTGACTGCATGATGGTCAAAGTTCTGCAGTATGCTTATATTTATTCATTAGAGGAGCCTTAGATGAGTAAATATAAGAAAAACAAGAGAACTAGATTCTCGAATTAGGCAAATTTCCAGATTACCATGTTCTCTGAACAGCTTTAGATTAGAAAGTTCACGGTGGGTGAAAGTCAACTATAAAAATACACGTTGCACAGTTGTGTTCTAAGGTGGGCAGGGGTTTTGACAACATCTTTATGAAAAAGAACACAAATAAGTGGAATACTTAGGAAAAGTGTGGAGGCTCATTTTGTGAGTTTTAGATGAGAATCTATATTTTTCTATGTCTAATTTAAATGTATCTGCAGCCTAAAGATGTGCCATTCAGCGAGAGTGTGTATTGCGGGAATGTAAACTGTATATGCTTATTTTTTTATTTGAAGAGTTTTACAATTTGTATAAGAAATAGACGATACGAATAAAGAAATTACCCACATGCGGTTAGCAGAGTGCGAATTTTCCTTTCTGATGAAATGAATTGTTGTGCTTTGATTGCCAACAAAAATTTGAATATACGTGTATAAGAAGACTTAAAATTTTACACTTAACTAAAGCTTTCCTGTATAGAAGTAACATATAGCATTTTACAGATAAACTTGATGACAAGGCTACCCCGAATATGTACGGAAATACAAACCAGGATAGGCTATCTTTAGTAATGAAGATAACTGCTACAATGTGTCGCAATGACAAAATCTAGGTCAAGTAATTCAGCGCGCGGTGCACACTGTGCCGTGCATGAATTAGTAAAAGCAGACAGTCAGCAGGACAATCACCAGAACGCAGCGTTACAGTTTGATTAAATCTACGAAATTCTTACGAATGCTTCTTTAGTTTTCTAAGTACCTTAAAAACATGATTTATTGATAAGTGAGGTTTAACGTCCCAATATGACCATATCATTATGAGGGAGGCCGTAGTGGAGGGCTCCAGAAATTTAACTTACAAACATAATTTGTTTCTTGAAAGTATGCTACACAAATTATTAGGACAAACAGCTTTCTCTAGGGTCAATCACTACGTATGCTTGTTATTAAAAAAATTACGGTGAGAGCAGGTTATGAAATATACCATATTTTTTGTGCCGAAACAACAACTCAATTATCAGGCTCACTGCAGTGAAGGGCTCAGTGTATTTCGACGATCTGATGATCTTTAACGTGCACTCAATCCGAATTATTTTCTTAATTGTATAGTTCATCATGTGTGACTGTATTATGCTCAAGCTGCGAGTAAGGGTGTGTAGTGACAAGTTAAAGTCTTCAGGGTACTGACACGAATTTAGCAGGTAACCTTTCAGAAATGAGGCAGTGAAATACCGTCATTAAAAATGCTGCCGCTTTACTGAGACCAATATTTCACGTTAAAACACCTACTAGCGAAACATTCTAGACATGTGCGTAGTTTATTGCTACCCTATGGTATGAATATAGAATTATTGAATATAATTTGATAGCCTCATGAACGTATCAGCACAGATGAACATCATAGTTAACGTGCAGTTATTAAATGAAAGCACTCACCATAAACATTCATAATATTTCACTTATTTTAGCCCAGTGAGAGACACAAAATGTATGTCAGATAGCATTATATTTCATAATGTTGTCGGAAAGTATGGATCTATCACAGTATTGAAAAAAAAATTGACAAATTCAAGACACCGCGCAAATGTGTAGGGCTTACGCGCTTTGGTGCTGCTTTTTATTGCCGAATTGTCATTTAGGAACTGCAAGACAGCACCGAAAGATGTGGTGCATGATCACACAGGTTATGTAGATATTACTGCTACTAATTGCTCGAACGTAAGCGGGAGAGAATATAACTAACATAACCTTCGGTATACGTGTCTAACTGAATGTAACCTTCAATTCGGTGTCACCTACTTCAACCAAACATGTTTTTTACATTTTTTGCTTTGTCTTGTAGTTATTCTTGGTAAACCACCGCTAATGCATGGGGTAAAGATTCTACAACGGCATTTCGCAGCCCTTCAAACTTGTATATGGCGACAAATGCTTGCAGGTGGTTCCTGTGAGCACTGAAAAAACGTGGTGTTTTGTTCTACTGCAGAATAACTTTTGGGCATAGTGGTTAGACCGGAGAAGATTCAGTTCTTTCTTTCAGTGAAATAATATGGCGTGTGTAAGTTTATTATAAAAAGCCTTTTATTTGTAGCATGTTGTAGGAGACAAAGCATTTAAGTGCGCACATGCTTTGTGGCATTTTCCGTCACTCTTACAAGCTGGCCTGGTTGTTCTGTACTCGCATGACAAATATTCCAATAGCATTCAGTTCACTGACACATTAACAAGGTATTAACGCAAAATTGGTCTGTAATTGATTTCAGGGTCCCCTTACACGGCCTACTTGTTCGAAGCTATTCTGCGGTTACAAAAAACAGGGGTCATCGCGCGTCTCAAGAAGAAATGGTGGATGGGACACTGCACTCAGCAACGCGAAAAGGAAAGAGGTGCGTCTGCACTGTACGATGTGAAGGACTCGTCAGAGGAGGCCAATCCACTGGGTGTATCCAATGTCCGAGGCGTCTTCCTCGTTCTCCTTGGAGGACTCGGCGTTTCCAGCGTGTGCGTTATCTTGGAATTCGTGTGGAAGACCCATTCTTCATCTAAAGCCAAGAAGAAGGCTTTGGAAAGGACTTGTGATATTATGGAAGTAAGCACAGCCATGTTCCCTAACCAGTTACTGTTAGGTTGTATTTGCGATAATAATTTTCTAAAAAGAGTCTGAGATGTTCGCGCTGGACGAGACCTAGATATAATAAAATTATCGCTAACTTGTGGAACCTATATGAGTTTTGTTCTTTATGTTTCAGTTAGTAACAATTTCAATGAGCGCAGAGGGATACAGAGATAACTTGTATAAAATGAATATTCTATGTGCATGCCTCACATAGTGTTTTCAATTGTGCAAGAATTTCGTATTCAAAATGAGGAAATTTGAATAACATGCACTTTTAATGATTCAGAAGCATCTCTACTGGAGACTTGAGACAAATTATCAGGTGAAATATTTATTTCCACCATACACATAAATATGGTTATTTGAAGTTTGATGTTCGTTGCTGCCGTCTCTCATACAGGAAAAGGAGCAAGAGCTAAAGGTCATGTCGCGCATGAGGGGCTCTTAGCCTTATCCGCATTCGGTGTACATATATGCTTGCCGCCTCAAAATACTTGTCCTTCTGTACTCACAAGACCAGGGGTAATGCTGCCGAATGTTAGATAAGGCTGTACGGAGACCACCTTGATATATTTATCAAGCTACCGTTTTAGTGTTGCAAAGTTCGCCTCGTGCTGACTGCCGCCTGGCTGCTTAACGAATATAGAACCACCGAAGCAATCGTGACCGTGCCATCTCCGTGACGCTGACCAACCAAGTGATGTCAGCGATGACAGCGCCTTCAGACCCATAAAACCGAAGTGAAGCGACGAACCACCGGGATTTGCGGCCACAAGTGGCAACTGTCTAACCACTGCTTTCTATCATTTTAGGTATGAATTTTTATTGTTATAGCTGCTACTGAATTTTATGTGGCCTGCAGATCCCTCTTTATGAACATGGGTATTGATGTGTGTAGTTATCGTGCTCGCATTGGTTTGCTCTTTGCTTGCCGAACGCCTAAATGTTTCTTCGGCAGCCATTTCTCTGCTGGATCGGGTCTTATCCGTGTACTCAGCCCTAGGCTCTCGACTCTCTTGCTGTCAATGTGTCTCGCATTGCTACTGCTTTGTGCTGGCGACGTGGAGGCAAATCCCGGTCCTAAGGTCGAGGATGTTCTCAGCTTGCTAAAAAAGTGTCATGATGAAACCACGTCCAGCTTAACTGAAATCAAACAGCAGATCACAAGCATTGCCCCACCGCGGTGGTCTAGTGGCTAAGGTACTCGGCTGCTGACCCGCAGGGCGCGGGTTCGAATCCCGGCTGCGGCGGTTGCATTTTAGAAGGAGGCGGAAATTTTGTAGGCCCGTGTGCTCAGATTTGGGTGCACGTTAAAGAACCCCAGGTGGTCAAAATTTCCAGAGCCCTCCACTACGGCGTCTCTCATAATCATATCGTGGTTTTAGGACGTTAAACACCACAAATCAATCAGATCACAAGCATTGAGTGCCGCCTCTCAAGCCTAGAAAACACCGTTCACAAAGTATCGGACCTGACAGGAAACGTTGAAACTGTCATTGACACTGTTCAGGAAGTAAAAGAAAATGTTTGCGAGGCAAACGAAGGTCTTGCTGACGTCGTGGACGATATGAACAATCGAATGTGGCGAAATAACCTCATAATCAAAGGCCTTCCAGAAGAAGAGCACGAAGGGTAGGCAAAGTCTGAAAGAATAGTAAAAAAATTCTTTTCAACACATCTGAAAATTGAGGCTGGTGACATCTAACTTGCTCATAGATTAGGAAAACCTCGACCCGACTTTAACCGCCCTATCATAGCGGAGTTTTTGAACTTCAAATCAAAATTAGAAGCTCTGTCTCGCGCCCCAAAGTTGAAAGACCTACAAAAGCCCAAAGTCTGGCTTGAGGGAGATTTCTCGCCAAAAGTCCAACTTGCCAGAAAGAAGTTACGCGAATACGCGAAGGCTCAACGTAAAGGCGATGAAAAATATACGGTGCGTTTTAACAAGCTTCAGATGCATGGTTCTACATTCTGTTACGACTCGGTAAATAATTGCGTTGTCATGGTGTCAACAAATAAACAAAGCCCTCCTGAATGACCCTGTAAAAGACGTCACCACACGCCAAACTTGTCAAAATCGGTCTCGCTACATTTATTTAATTTCCGTAGCATTTATAAAAAGCTTGATGCAATAAACGCCCTCGTGTACACGTGCTCAGCTGATATAGTCGTAGATACGGAATCATGGTTGACCGAGGACGTAACAAACAGCGAACTTTCGTTTCCATCATCGTTTGTTCTGTTTCGTAAAGATAGAATGGGTTGTCGAGGTGGTGGCGTTATCATTGCCATAAAAGAAATCTATCAGCCATCGCTTCTTCCCTCAGATTCCCCCTTTGAAATTGTCTGGGTTTCATCATATTTCGATCACATTCATTGCATAATTGGTGCCTGTTACCAACCCCTTGATTGCCGGCAGGATTTTGTTGAGCTTCTTCAGGAAGCCATTGATTCCATTCTCCTCACGTTTCCTAATTGTTTTCTAATACTTGGTGGCGACTTTAACTATCCTTCAATCAACTGGGCCACTTTATCTGCTCATCGTAATCGCCATGAACAGCTTAACTTTCTGCGCCTTCTCCATTATCACAATCTACAACAGATTGTGCAGGAACCAACACGTGAAAGCAGTATTTTAGACCTTATAATAACCAATCATCCCGACAGCACTAAAATTGAGATCTTAGAAGAAATAAGTGATCATAGGACAGTTCACTGCTCTCTGCCTCTTCCGCATGCCAAGAAAACGAACGTCCGAAAAAATATACTTAACTACGCACGCGCAGACACTGATAAGCTTAACAGATTGCTAGAATGTTTTTCGGATGAATTTATATCTAACTTTCCCAATCAGTCTACTGAACAAAACTGGTGCTTCTTTCGTGACAAATTAAAAGAAATAGAACGTCTTTGTGTTCCGGTGATTACAATAACTGAAAGAGCGGATGATGCATGGGTCACCCGTAACATTAAAAAATGGCTTAATAGAAAAAAAAAGAGCGTACACTAAAGCGTCGAGAACGAACGCGTTGGAGGACTGGCAGAAATATAAAAACTTTTCCAAACAAACAGAAACCGCAATTTCTGAAGCGAAAAATAAGTACTACAATGACACGCTACCTAACATGCTCAAAACTGACCCTAAGAAGTTCTGGAGCACTGTAAATCCCAAGAAAAGAGAGTCGGTGCCAGCACTCTGTGGAGAGGATGGCAACACCCTGAGCTTAGCAGGCTGTGCTGAAAAACTTAACCTTTTTTTTCTAAAGTTCACACAATCGAGAGACCGCTCGATAACAACCTAAATTTGCCACAGCTAACTATCTCTAATCAATTTTCTCCCATCACAATTACTGCACACGGTGTAGCTTGCGCAATAGATCGTTTAGCTCTTAAAACCAGCCCCGGCCCTGATGATATTGGCGCTAAGCTTTTAAAACTAACCAGCCACTTCTCAGCCTCTTTGCTCGCGTTAATTTTTCAACAATCTTTAGATACCGGTAGCTTACCAGAGGACTGGAAATCTGCTTACATAATCCGAATATTCAAATCTGGTGATAATACTCAGCCCAATAACTACAGACCAATCTCTTTGACGTCGATATGTTGCAAACTTCTCGAACATATCCTATTCACAAATATAATGGCTTATCTTAATTTAAATAACATGCTCCTAAACAACCAACACGGTTTTCGTCAAAATTTCTCATGTCAATCGCAACTTTTTGAATTAATTACTGACCTTCATTCTGCGCTTAACTCTTCCCGTCATGTCGATGCCATATTTATTGATTTCTCAAAGGCATTTGATAGGGTCCCCTACAAACGGTTAGAACTAAAAATTCGCAATCTGAAGCTTGAAAACAATGCAACACAATGGATACTGGAATTACTTACTAACCGCTCCCAATCTGTAAAGCTAAATAGCTACATCTCGAACCCTACTAGCGTTTTATCCGGTGTTCCCCAAGGCTCGGTTCTTGGTCCTCTTTTGTTCTTAATTTACATTAATGACATAGCATGTAACATAAGTTCGCAAAATCGGCTATTTGCAGACGACTGCGTTATTTACAAAGAAATAACTTGCCCTACCGATAATACCATTTTACAATTTGACCTCAATAGGCTGGCCGAGTGGTGCGACATGTGGCAGATGGAAATTAATATAGGGAAAACTAAGCACTCGGAATTTAGTTCTGCTCTAATCCCTTTGCATAAGTCATACACCATAAATGACATTCGAATTGATTCAGTACATTCCTTTAAATATCTTGGGGTATTTTTCAAAACCAATCGAAACTGGACCACTCACATTGAACATATCACTACTAAAGCAATAAAAAACTTGGCATCCTCAAAAGGCGATTGTACCTTGCCAACAAAGAAACCAGACTGCATGCATACGTTTCCCTGATAAGACCATCGCTGGAGTATGCTTCAATAATATGGCACCCTCACACTGAAAATTTAACTTACCTGGTTGAATCAGTTCGAAACAAAGCTGCGCGCTTCATAACGTCGTCATACTCACCGTATGAAAGCGTAAGTTTCATACTGAAATCGCTTAATCTGCCTCCCTTGCCACGCGCCGTAAACTTGCAAGGCTATCTAATTTTCACTCGCTCTTCCACAGCAACTCCCAGTTTGCGCGCAAGCATATCCTCCCGCCATCACACATTTCAGCCCGTGTTGATCACCCTAACAAAGTTAATCCCATCTTCCCGAGAACAAAATCATACCAAAACTCGCCTTTAGCCCTGTCAATAACCAACTGGAATTCCTTGCCAGCTGATGTAGCCACTCTAACAGAATCATCATCCTTTCTGAAAGCGGTAAAAGTGTTCTTAGAAGTTCCAATCGATTAATGTAGTTTTGCGGTGGTGTTGTTTATGTGAATTACTTGAATATCTTGTGTGTGTTATTCGCGCCAACACTTGTTACCTGGAGCCTATTGTATTATTTTAACGCACCTTTTCTTCTGCTGAGTTTATATATATGTTTTTTATTATCCTTATCACCACTGTGATGTGTACTCTTTTTTTCAATCTTTTTTTCATTTAAGCTTTATATAATGATGCTTCTGAAAATTTAATGTATTATACACATGCTGAAAATCTTCCTAATCCCCCCCCTATGTAATGCCCTCCCGGTTCCTTAGGGTATGTGAATAAATAAATAAAATAAATAAATAAATTTAGATGACTTCCATCACTGCCTAATTAACCTCTTCTTTTACCATGGCCTTGGTCTTCTGCGCAGCTGTCCAAAAAAGAGTCGAAGACTTCGCTGGAGGTGCTCGCAACTGCTCAACAGGATCGCTCAATATCGGTGCTGCCGGCGACGACGCTTCAAGTGGACGTATTAGACAACCGCGAGGTTTCCGCGCATGCGCAGCAGAGGAGACCCGACGTTTCCTAGGAGTGCGGCGAGTCACCAGACGTTCTTGCCACGGCTACGCACAACCCGGAGGCATTCTGGTGACTCTCCGATATAACCCGTATGACGACATGGTGGACGCTGAAAATTTAAAAAAAACAGCTAAATACCCGCTGACTTCCACGACCAAGTGTTTGTGTCACTTCTGCATGTGCCCCGCCTTTTGGAAGGACGGTGAAAAGTGTGAACCATTTGAGTGAACGTGCGCTGACTCACTCCCGCTCATCATGGTGCGTCCTGATATGGGCGTCTTCTGAAGCCATCGTCCGAAACCGTGTTTTTTGTAAACTGAACGTTTCGTCCTATGGTAGCAAATCACGTGAACTTGCATGCTAGATATAAGAAGGGAGGAAGGTGACGTTGAAGGCACTGTGTGGTTTAACTAAAACATGTCGAATAACTAATTACAGCTGAACATGCAAGAAATTGGAGAAAATAAACCAACAAGCAATGGTAATGTCTTACATCATCAAGAATCGGTTGGCATATTTCTTTCCCAATGGGAACCATTAAGCAAGCTTGCACGAGTAAAATTATTTTGAACCTCTTCACCAGTTGAAAAAAGAAGGGCACGTAGGTCAGGCCTTACCTTTTCATTTGTGTCGTGGATGATTTAGTTGCCTGATGAAGACAATATTATCGGCGCAATGGCTTCTAACGAATATACACGAAAGTTACAGCCGTTCTTAGCAATTGGGCAAACTGCATGGAAAGGTTGTTGTTGTCGTCTTTCTTGGGAAGGAGCACACAGAGGTCGTTCAGAAGAGCTAAGTATAAATCAGCATCAGGGGCTTTGAAAAAAAACTGAGATGGTCTAGCGTGTTATCATGCACTGAACAAAGGATTTGGGTAATCGAATTATTTATGGAAGGAGGGAAGACCTGCGACCATTTGGATTAGTAGAGCTGGGACAAATAAAATATTCATGTCCGCATTCATGGCGTGTGCTACGCTTGTCGCTTACGTAGGCCGCATAGTGCATTTGAACCAACTTATTTTAAATGCCATTCTAATTTACCGCTGTCTCTTGAGGTATAAAGAAATTGATACCGAGCGGTCACCTGAGGCACCGCCATCATAATCGACGGAGAGTGGGATGGGACAGGGGTTGATCCCCTCTTCCCCCACGTCGACCGGTGAGAACTGCCAGACTTTAAATAAAGTTTCTTCATTCATCAAGTGTCCATGATTTAAAAGACCATTTTCTCCGCTTCACTTGGGAAAGCCTAAGTTATATAAAATATGTAGCGGGGATCTAAGTTATTGAAGTAGAGGTAAAGGATACGGGCAACAATGAGATTTTTTATCCGATAGCTTTCGCAATCGGCAAAATTGTGCAAAAATAATTCTGACCTGCAACGATGAACTTGAAAACACTTGTCCTAAACTCAGTCCAAGTTGGCACCTTACAGGTTCTCACTTATGTAAAAAACAAAACATTTTTGATTTACGACGATTCTGAAACTCTTTTCAAAACTTGCTTCATCAAGGTTGCAATGGAAGCGTTCTCACGGGTTTCCCTAGAATATCATCCTGGACTGCAACTCTAACGTATAATTTTTGTTTAGGAGACTGCTTTAAAAAAACGAGTGGCTGTTGATTTAGATGAGGACTATGAATTTTATACGAAAGCAAAAGAAAATATATGTATCGTGTAAACTAGTCTTAAAACTCTGCATGAAATGCTTGGAGTTGATGTAACAATTTCTGTAATTCAAAAATTACGTTGCGCTGACAAATTGGTATCTCAGACGATGTGGCATATTCGACACACGGAAAAGAAGGTAGCACACATTTGAGAATCTTACCTGCACATAAAAATCAATATGCTGCCGTACGACAATCGAGGAAATCCTTTTGCAGCCTAGTTCATGAAAACGATGATGCCTACTATAAAATATTCTTGAAGGTAACATAGAATATACGTGAATAATTTGCGAAAGTGGTAATCAGGTGCTGAGAGATATAAATAATTGCCTTGCTCGAACACTGCATCGTATTCAAAATTTAGGAGAGGCAATCACTGTATTCGCTTATAAGAGCTATTTATTGGTGTCTGTTATCTGGTATATAAATCTACCCAGTTACTCTGTGTTCATGTTTGCTTGTTGTACTGAAGAAATAGTGGAGAACAACCCCAAAAATTAATCGTCACATTTCGCCAATCCCACACAAATATGTGGGGGCCATAAGAGTGTGCTGACTACGCTGCCCTTTGTTCTGGCATCACTCTGCTATATATGCTACCTGTGATTACTTTCCATCAGTGATTGTAGTGTGCCCCATGTTATGACACAACTGTCACTGCAAAAAGTTTAAACCTGCCTGTTGTCAGTGCGAGTGCTCTGTGAAAATGGAATGTTCAATGTTAACTGCCTCAATTCTATTGTATTTTGTCAGCTATATCGGAAGCCACGACAGGCGTTATATAAAAATAATAATTATTAATTTTTATGCATATATAGACAATTCACAGTGCGTATTGTGTCCACGAGTTAAGGCGAAATGAGACTCGTATGTCTCCTGAAGAGACCTTCACGCTAGACTTTCACGTCTGACAGAAGGAGCAAAACTAATGAAAACATGTGAATTATAAAAAATATTAAACCACTGAATACACAGTATGCAAAAAAGAAAGAAAAAAAGAAAACAAACACTCTAATTGGTGTATAAGAAAGAAGTGTATACAAAATGTAATAGTAGAAGTTATAGTATTTGCAGATGAAGCACATACACCATAAAGAAAAAGGTTATCTTGAGCATTTTATGGGTCATTATTAAAACTGCATATGTTTTAAACAGACATGAGAAGTATTACTGCTTGTTCTTTTTTTGAAAACGAGAAATATTTGAGTTCTTGATGGCCATTTCGATTGAAGATTAGTGGGCATTAGACATTAAAATTATTTATAATCTATAGCCTTATTACCGTAGTGATTCCTCAGTTATTAATAGCAAAAATAAATATCTATATATCTGACTATTGCGTTTAAAATACACAAGGAAGCGGTCGGGCTCAATATTCAATGTCAAAACTTGTTGTCGATTGCATGTTGATATGATCGACAGAATATGGGCAAATTATACAATTTTTTCAGCAAACTGGGACGAAGAGATACACCAATATTTGAGTAATGCAAGACACTGAGTTAGAGCTCCGCTAAGCTTACATACGTAACATTTGAAATGACTGCACTCTTGAACTACTGTTACTATAATACAGGTCTCCAGGTGGCTGCCTTGTGTTGTCGCTGAAAATAATGGCACTAAGTTTCGAGTGTGATTTTGAAAACATGCCACAATGGCTCAATGCAGAATAGGAGTGTATTGTGTTTTCATGGAAGTCACTGGTTTATTCTTTATAATGTTTGCAAGTAGAAAATGCCAAAAATTTCTCAAATAGCAAACTGCAGAGCCAACTATTGTGCTGAATAATTAGCCACTGGTTCTCGAACGGGATACCTGTTAACTGAAACATACCTTCTTTTAGCTGTGATGTGAAGGCTTTTTGGCGCGAATATTTCTTTTTATTCTTATTTTCAGTGAACTAATGCGCAGTCTGCGTTAGCAAACTGAAAATTTCTGATGATGAACGGCGTTCACTTGTACCAACTGTTGTGCCTCAAAAGAAAAAAAAAAGCGAGAGTGTCTGTGCGTAATCGAGCAGAAGTTAGAGGTGACCAGATAATAAAAAGTGACAGGTAGTCTCTACGAAAAAAAAAGACAGCTTAATCTTACCGTGGTATATCAAATTCTCAACTGAAAACACTGGGTACTACTTAGCCATCTTTTATACAGTAGCCACTGGTTAACGGCGATAACTATTTGGTTGAATTTGGCTCTTGCCACACTTATCAGGGGTCATACTAGTCTAGGCAAAGCGTTAAAATTTAAGGTCGATGCTCGTAGCCAAATAGACGCTTGGTGCACGCAGATTGTAAGACAATAAATATTTGCCTAGGTATTGAAATTCTTTAATTGAGTTAAGCTGGCTAAAACTACATTAAAACTTTAACAAATAACTCGTAAAGTTGTGGAGGTGATAGTGCCAGAACTCTTCGTATTTGTTCGAAACTGCAACTTCCTTGCCGATGTAGATGGCTATATATGGCTGCTCTTCGCAGAGAAGTAAACAGACAAATATAATGAGAAAACGCATAGGTGTTAACTAGAAGACAAATAACCGCTTTGTTACGCTCTCTAGAGAAATTGGTCGGGAGAAATAGATAAATTAGGAAGAGAAAAATGATGACAGAAGGTATCAGGTAAGTAGAAGCATACACACACCTAAGTTTCATAATCTCTCTGCAAGGCGAGTTCCTCGCAAGAAATTTTACCAGTGCTTTCATCACCAACCAACTGGTGTGTAAGGTATAAAGAAGTTCTTGCTTTGTGCAATATACCATACAAGTGTGATCATGACCAATCATAAAGCCCAGACAGCGATAACAACACCACATATAATAACATTATGATAAATGCGCGAAATTGAAAAAAAAATTAAACCAGTCAAAACGGAAAGAGGGGAGCATGAAAAATATATTTCGCGTTTTTTCACCTTGTGTGTTTTTAGCATGCACTTTCTAGTTTTGAGTATTTATCCGGAAGTGAATAAAATGAAATTTCCAACCCTTCAAAAGTTACGAATCTCTCAACCTAATAAGAATTCTAAATGAACAGCTGTGCATATATTGCACGCTTATTTGCCTGACTTAATAATTTTGCACCTATGCACCACGAACAATGTTCCTGAAGCTTTAGAATGTCAGTTTATTAAAACCTGAACAAGGAGATTGACTTTGTATTCTATCCTATATACAAAAACAGCAGTGTATTTATTTAACAAACGAAACAAGGTGAGAAATCCTCGCAACTAGAGAGGACCTTTCTTTTGGTTTAGTGCAACTTGAAAATCGCATTCTTGGCGTGGTCGCACTCTGAGAGGTACTAAAGTATTATTGTATTCACCTTTATCAAACGTTTGAAAAATCGTTGAAAGAATGTACTACGCGTGAATTCACAAGTGGAAAAGGCAACAGGCGTGATATTTTCACGAGATCTTGGAGGCAACGAAAAGAGCAGACTCAAGTTTGAAGATCGAATTGTTTATTTGGCCAAACTTGTGGCTGTTGAACAAAAATTACGATTGCAGCGGTACACACTGGTGGTGATAGCGGCCAGCTGTCGATCAACTGACAAGCTAAAACGTGCGTTGGCATTTATACACGCGCCATCGAATATTTCCGTCCTATCGAAGTTAGTTCCAGAAGAATCTGTAATGTTTCCGTTGTGGGCGTAATCACATGGGAAGGCTCTACGATTATTTCGGTGGTTCTTTAGTCAATGGGCATGGTTGTGCAAGGCAGCTCATACTCGTGTAACTCACCGATAATGAAACTTGAGAAAGGAGTGTGCCCAATATGATGTTTATTGTCTGCGTCAATGCGATAAACGGCATTTGATGGCTGGTGATGTTTAGAATGCATGGGGATGGCGTTCTGAACAATCCCACCTGCACTTCTTGTCCAACCTTCCCAGCGGACACATTCTCGAATGAGTCTGGTGTGTATATAGTTTCTGGTCGTTATTAATAGCCGCACGGAACTCACCTCACGCGAGTGCGAGCTTATCACGCCATGATGTGTGAGAGCATGCACATATGGACCCATAACAACTAGTGCACTTGTTTACCATTTTTATTGTGGTACTACCTATCACTTGTGGCGAAGTTGTTTTATACGCCTCGAGCCTCCGATGGTGCAGTTGGCAGGTACGTGTTATAATTGTCTACAATACTCTATGCGGGATAGAATTCACTACATCTCAAGATAATGCAGGTGGAAATGTTGTAGGCCCGTGTACTCAGATTTGGGTGCACGTTAAAGAACCCCAGGTGGTCAAAATTTCCGGAGCCCTCCACTACGGCGTCTCTCATAATCAAATGGTGGTTTTGGGACGTTAAACCCCACAAATCAATCAATACATCTCAAGATATCACATTCTGATCGTGGCAGTTTCATTAAGGTGTCCGTTTTTTCTGTGAATCTCTCCACCTTTAGCTGTACGCGCTGTTACTTACATAAAAAAAAAATGTTCACCTCACTGTGGTGGTCTAGTGGCTAAGGTACTCGGCTGCTGACCCGCAAGTCGCCGGATCAAATCCCGGCTGCGGCAGCTGCATTTTCGATGGAGGCGGAAATGTTGTAGGCCCGTGTGCTCACATTTGGGTGCACGTTAAAGGAACCCCAGGTGGTCTAAATTTCCGGAGCCCTCCACTACGGCGTCTCTCATAATCATATGGTGGTTTTGGAACGTTAAACCCCACATATCAATTATAAAAGAATGCTCGGGCATGCCTTTCTGGTGCCCGTGCTCTCACTGCTTCAACATACTGTGCCTGAATTCAGTTTCGCTTCTGAAACGTATTCCAAAGGTATAGCTTCCCTAAAGTAGAATGCTGGAGTACTTTCGATCTGCAATAATATTGCTTCTCGCAAGTCAAGATGAAATATTGCAGACATTCGTAGAAGATAAGTAAAAAAACACGTCACATCAAGCATGTAGGCTGAAAGACTGCTCGCTGATCTCAGGATATTGCGTTGTGTATGATGCACCAGTTTTTTCGGTGCTTGGTAATTATTTTTTGTGTTATTCATGCAATTAGATGTACATTCGGCAGCAGCTACCACGTATGAATGATTAGTTTGAGGCGGCTCAAAGGAAAGTTGCCGCATTAAAAAAGTAATATAGCCGAGAAAGCGACTTGATTAAAGTTTATTGTACTTGAACAGCTGCTCAAAATACAAGACTAGACGCTCATCATGAGTGTCGTGTGTATCATTTCAGAAAAGATGCCCTTAAATATCTGAAAAAAAACGCGAAGGGTATGAATCGTGAATATGATACTTTATTACTCTTATTTAAGAGAGCAAGGAATTTTGTTGAAGGGCATTAGATGAAACTAGCTACTTTGATTTGGCACAGTATTAGTTATGATTGTATTCCTGTATTGATATTGTTTCACATAATTCCAAATAGAAAAACAAATAGACATACAGGGCGAACTGCAGTACGTTTCAAGTCTTCTTTGGGCTCGTGCATTAAAGACATGGCTAATTAAACTTTCTCTGCTATAGTAGCACACACTCTACTACAGACTAGACATGAAGTATTTATCTATTTATTTAATATGAGTATAATTGGTACCCCACAGAGCCATCATAGGGCATTTTGCAAATTGCGGGCACCTCGAACAAATATCAACACTTTTGAAGTATGTTGCTGGTGTTACGACATATTTGGGGACTGAATGCGTATTCTGATTTCATGGAGAGACGTAGCCTGTTTTTATCTTGAGCTGTAGTCTATTTAAAGAAACGAATAACTGTAAAATAGCCAGAGATTTAACAGACTGATTCATTTTAGCACCGTATGCATATAGGCGTACTCACCGTCTCTCAAGCTGCTGAAAATGTCGCTGCTTATTTTGGGCTATCTAGCCACATCTACAGAGTGCTTGAACAGCCACCGTAATACTCTTCATTACCCTTTTGCCTCTGCCAGCACGGTGAAATTCGGCTGCTCAATTTCATTTAACGGAACTTCCTACCGTTACATTCTTCATTGCAAATTTCATTTTACATTGATGGTGCGCGCTATTTCATGTTTTTTTTCATGATCTTAGAGCTCAGCAAACGATCACAACGCCTACAAGTGTGTCATTGTAAGTGTAGAGGCGTCTGTTCGTAATCTCTTTTGTGCTCTGTTGTTGTGCTACTTACAATGGTATTGTTGCACAAGCATGAACTCGTCTTACAATGTATACTCTCTTACGATCTCTTACAACTGACATGGCGTCAAAAAGTGATACTCGATATTTTTGCCAGTCGTCAAGGCTGATTGCATTGGTTTTAGCTTGTAGGGCATTTCTCGCGTTATTGTTTGCTTCTGGAACTATGACTGAGTGATGGAGCGTGTGCTGCCGAATGTGCTGTGTTTAACTCTCTTCCCCCTCTGCTCTCTCTCTCTCTTTCATCTCCCCCATCCTGCTCCCATACGCAGGGTAGCAAATGGGCTGCTAATAAGCTGGTTAACCTTTCTGCTGTCCTTTCCCTTCTATTTTCCTTCCTTCCTATTTTCTGGATACAGTGTGTTTTTTTATATTTCTGTTGCCGTAGGCCCTGGGAGTAAAGAAACAAAGAAGAACAAACATCTCTGGACACTACATTGTTCAAACCTTAAAGACAGGTTCACGAACAGCCTTGCCGCAGCAAAAGAAAATATCACGAATTGCACGAAAGAAAAAAAAAGAAAAAGTAGATTGAGCATTCGTGTAAGTACGTGGGCATTACGTGCGCGGTATCAACCACTACCTTTTTTTTTCTTTTTCTCTTTTCTCGACGAGCAGCAGCAACACCTGAAAGCGCGGGTGAGTGCTTCTAGCCTTTTCCTCGACTACACCAGCATGTCTCGCATTTGTCTCGCATTTCATGGCGTCAATAGCCACGACAGCACTCGGGCGTACGTTGCATGCACTGTAGCGGCACTTCGTCGCAGCTTTCTTTCTGTTGCCGTAGCGCCGCTGATCCGTGGGCTGTCACAATGCGATGTCTCCAAATCGTGTGTGCAAAACGTGCAGCAAACGAGAGGTGACAGAACGAAGAAATCGACACGTGTGCGATCGTCGATTCAATTTTTTTTGTTGTTGTTCGCACATTTGCACTTATGTTTGTGGCTGGGGAATAGAAGAAATAAAAAGGCCATCAAAAGTTGTGACGGGGTGTCCGGAGCGGATTCCGTGTTACCGGGTTTTCCTGTTTGTATTGCAGGAAGTGTTGCCTGAGACGTACGCGTCCATCTGGTTCACGAACTAGCACGAACGCTTACACACACACACTTTATATATATATATATATATATATATATATATATATATATATATATATATATATATATATATATATATATATATATATATATATATATATATATATATATATGTGTGTGTGTATATATATAGATATATATAGGTTCTAGGACGTGAGTTTCAGATATTACTGTTATTATTGAATTGCCACCCTTGCACATTATAGAACTCCTAAGAAACAAGAGTACTTGCCATCTTGTTTCGTATTTTGCTTAGTCCATTAAAAATAATTGTTATACTTGGGAATCAGTCTGTTTATATTTTAATTACATACTCCTCAATTTTTTCTCTTTTCTACCACGCATAGATGTCCTCTCTTGCTACTCATTCTCCCAGACCAACTCGTATCCCCCCTTGCGTAATGAACAGACGCATGCTTCGCACTATTTTGGTGGCTAGCAGACCCACTGTCGACAGCGGACGCTGCGTGACAGTAACACAAACCATTCGCGCCCGGTCATCAACATTTACCTGGGAAATTTCTGTGCAAAAACCCAGTGTGAGGATGCCCTGGATCGCATGCCGCCCGTTCTTTCTTGTTTGTGCACAGCACGCTTCTCGATCTTCCTCATCAGTGCGAGCCGAGATGAACGTGTTCACTCGGCTAGAAAAAAGGAAAGGGCTGGAAAGGCCGCCTTTGCTGTAGACGCCACAGGAGAAGTGTAAATGGCACGACACTGCGGTGTAATTCAGAATACAATAAACAAAGCGGGACTAAAGGAAGATTGGCGACTATCCAGACTTGATCGAGAAAGTGTGGAGAATTACGTCAGTGGAGAAGTTGAACGTTATGCATCAAGGTGTCTTATGAATATTGGCAAAGTCACTTTTTTGTCATGGCAGTAGGACATTCAACACGAGCGCGAATTCGTTGTATGAAATATCAATTAGGGCTTTAACGCTACTTGGAACCAAAAATACCACGGAACACAATGTCGAAAACATGAATCCGCATCATTTAATCAACAGTTATTCTTTTCATAGCAGTGCTGTTATTTGGGTGATTGCAACAACCTATTCAAATATATATTTAGCAAGAACACCAGAAAAAGAAAAAAAGGTACAGAGACAGAGTGTTTTTTTATAAACGAAATTTTACAAAAGAACGTCCCACATACACATACAACGTACGCAAAAAGAAGTGCAGAAAGAAAAAAGAAGTATCAAACCACGTTTCAGACAAATAAACAAAACTCTTACGCATTTCGCGAGCAACCTGACTTCAAATTCTCGTTTCGCTAGAGAAGTTGAAAACAAAAAGAAAAAAAAACTTGGTTGATCAATTGATTCCGAAGCTTCTGCCTTTCGGTGCAACGAACTAAAAGAATTGGGAGGGATAAGACAGCCTTCTGAATGAACGAAAGACTGCATGCATAAGACCAAAAGGGCGGATCCAGCGGCCTTTTTGAAACTTTACTTCCTTTCTCTGAAGGTGCGCTTTTTATATGCGTTCCTTAGGTGATCCATATGGTTGACCGTAATTTCGCCGCCAGCGGCTTGGCTGAGCCCCCTAACACAGCGCCCTCGCTCATTAAGCCTGTTGTGGCTTCTGACGCGAAAGCCCCGTGGTTCCGCCGCGAGCCACGATGTCGAATGGCAGCAGGAAGGCGCCAATGTTGTTAAAACACAACCACGAGAAGCCTCCATCTGAAGCAGAACCACACCCCTTCCGCTTCTGCTCTTTCTGCACCACTGTCTGTAATGGTGAACCTTGTTTCCTCGTTTTCCTGGCGCTCTCCGCGGTGACCTCGTTTCCCGATCTTGACTTCTTGGGGAGATCTCGAGAGGCAGGCAAGCGGGAAAAAACGTGGACCCCTGCTGAATGCTCTGGCAGGCCGATTTTCCCACTCGAACACGCACTGTTCTCTTTGTCGGAGCTTGGCTCCCTACATGTGTTTCGCAAGGGCTGAGGATTGCGAGCAGTCACGTCGGTGAAGTGCCATTCGGTCCTCGAGCACGGCATGGTGGTTCCTTGGCGATGAAGCTTGTTGCGTTGTTTTATGCCAGGTCCTTAGCACGAGGTCACATGATAAAGCAACGCCGTAATGCAGCAGACAATAATGAATGAAGGAACTATAAATAAACGACCAGTACTTTAATGTAAAATGACGGCAGTAAGCCTTTCGCCAAGCGTGCTCTGCTCCTTAGTTGAACCCTGATGAGACAGAACAGGCTATGAAGAAGCATGATATCATTCAGGCAGGTTTGCGAAGCCAACCTCATCGGATGCCATTATTGACTGTACCCCAGGAGGCTTATGCCTAAGACTTGGCACACAAGTCTTCTGTACCAATTATTATGCTTTTTTTCTCTAACGGTAATCTTTACTGGCAGATTCCTATTGAGGGCAGCCCCGAGCCGGCCTCTTTTGATTGCTCATGCCGTAAATCTTAGTCTATCTATCACTCGCTTCGTAACAAATTCTATTATGCGAGTTGAGCTCTAGTGATCAAGCTTTGGCAGTGAAGAATCAGTATGAACTGGACAATGATTACAAGATGGGCTCTCCAATTTTTCGTCCATAATGCTTAACAATAAGCGGATTTAATGTCAAACATTGTTGCCAACAACTTAGGTGCACTGTTCGAGACCAGAGAATACGTTTTATGAATATCCGTGGTGCTGATGTGACCCACAGTGAACTTCAAACTACTATACAAACGAATTATTTCCATTCATATGAGTGCAAATTCATCAAAAAATAATCGCTCTATGCTTGAAGATCATCAATTAGTCTTTTTAATAATTTGTCGGCTTCTTTGAGCAGTGACGCCAATAGTCGTCAAAATCGTGTGCAGCAGCAACCTGCCGTGTCCATATTTACTTGCGCCGGTGGCAGTGTTATGTTAGTATGAGTTGCATGGGATACGTTGTATTATCAACAATTAAGGAAATGTTTTACATAACGTTCTTGCTTCTAAGTTGGATCGAATGTAAATTAGCACAAGTAAGTATGTTTTTTAGTCGCCGTAAACATACAGCTATGTGAAATTTACTATGCCTTTGTGTCAAGTAACTTGTGATCATTTTTGCAAACTTTCAGCCGGTGACACATTATACTATAAATTTCTTTTTCTTTTCGATTTTTGAGAAACTCCTTTATTCCTCTGTTACATATGAATGCTCCGTAGATGGCCGACAACGGTTGTCATATAAGCAATTAACCAAGTAGACAAATCTATGTAATCTCATATATTGACGTCCAGCAGATGTCCGTTTTAAATTAAGAATGTATTTCAGGCTATAAACAGAAACATTAAGCCATATCATGACAGAAGAAGGGCCATGCGACATCTACTCTTTTCGAAATAATTTTTATGAAAGCAAACGTACAAATCCTAACTTCTTTATCTGTCCATCATTGCTCACGTGAAATATTTTGTACAATGCAATGCTAACATTTCGCGTGATAATCTTATCTTTGGAAGACCTTGCGCAGCACAAAATATTAAAGCACGATGTGTAGTACGGTGGGAATAAGCAAAGAAACCACTGATAAGTACACGTAAAGTTACTTAACGCACTAAAATCAAAAAGTTCTAAAGGCAACACCGTAAAGCTGTGGAAGAGCGTTAAGTATAGGGTAATACAGGGGCTAAAGTTTTGCAGAAAGTTCAACATAATGTTTCTTTAGAATACACGTCAAAATTGTTAGCTATGGAATTAATACCCAAACTGAACTTGCGGTAAACGACCCTTAAAACAACGTATATAATACCGGTAAGACACTCAATTTTACAAGTCATCACCAGATAAACAGCTGAGCAGTAACAGTAACAGAACAGTATTTCGACTTGCTACAGGCACTGTAGATAGGGTCTTAACAAATAATATTATTTATGAGGCTTTTAAACGTGTTACATAAACAGAATACCTCGAGATCAGTCTCCAAACTAATGCGTACTAAAATTCTGAATATTTTTATAGTTTTATAATTAGGCTTACACACCTTATACGTACAATAGCCATCCCTTTCCCAACGACGTTGATTGCATCGCTCTTCAGTGTTTACAATAAAAATAGAACAAAAGAATATCGAGTGCGGCAAACATCGATATCTGCGAAAAACACAGGTCCTTGGGATTTGTATATGAAACTGCGATTGTTTATTGTAGATTCATGTGGTGTTAACAAAATAAGACGTTTTTTTGTAGGGGGCCGGCAGTTACCAGCAATATAAACCAAATGTTTAACAGCAATGTTCAATATTACTAGCTAAGAAAATTACAGCCTGTTTAGCAAGGTGTTATATAAAATTGTACTAATCTGATTAACTAATATTTTATCTGCCACGCGAGAAGGCATGTTAAGAGTGGTGTGTGCGAGAACAGTGTAGGTAAAGTCGTTTTAACCTAGAGCTATTTCCTAAATAGGTTATCTCGATTGAAACTATCTTTAGTAGAAAAATCATTTTCAACTATCTGTACATAAGGAGCTCCACAGAGTCAATGCCTCATCAGCTCAACACATAGGACATAAGAAATGTTTATAGCTGCTGAAGAACGCCTCAGCGCGCACGGGTCTTAAGTATACAGTAAGCCTTGAATTGGTGAAAGCCTCTCAGACAAGTTGTTTAGAATGAAGATTTTTAAATAAAAACCTGCCTAACTTATGGCGTTTTCCACAAAACGCTAGAAGAATTAGAAAAACATTCCCAATACCTTGAAATTAAAAAAGATACACCTAAATATTACTTTTAACCATATGGTGAAAGGCCAGTGTTATATATTTGTGTCTTTCAAGGCTTTGTGCTAACATACAGCACTAGCACCTAACATACTTGTCGGCTTCTCGACTCGGTGGGAATTCAAGCCTGTCCCATTGAACCGTATGTGGTGGCAGTGAGTGCTTTGCCCTTTCGAGACCACTTAAGCGGCCTCGTGTCCAGCTCTGCCACGGAATGAAGCGCAGAGAGCATGCCAGGAGAAGTCGGTGTCCCGAGGGACTTGGGGCTTGGCGGGAACTCCTGAAACCTTCTCTTACTACTGGCAGGCTCCCTTTGCCGTCTCTCCCTCTCTCTCTCTCTCTCACTATATATATATATATATATATATATATATATATATATATTTAAACGAAGATGTGCGAGCCCTTGGGGCGCGGAAAAAGAAGAAGGGTAGTGGAGCGGCGCTTCGACTGTGTGGTTGGGTGTAGCGTTCTAGGCCTGTCTCAGAAGTACGCTGCTCTCAGAAGTACGCTGCTGCTCAGAAGTACCCCACCAAGCGCACGCCAACAGCGATCCCCGTCTCCGCGTCACCAGTCGGGAACGCCACCACCACTGGGAAACTAACTGGTGCGACCAATGGGGGTGAGGCCGCAAAATAATCTTCCGCAAGACCCCCTTGTGTTGTAATGGTTTAGAACAAAGTGAGTGTTTTTGTAGACAATGTGAGTACTGTTGCACTAGTTGATACCGGTGCTGCCATTTCCATAATAAGCATGTCTTTTAAGAATCCTCTTGGGACGAAAGTAATGTTTGCTTGAAATCGGAGTGCTACGTTCCACGGCGTAGGGGGAGAAACGTTGAGCCCGGTTGGAGTTTGTTCTGTTTTACTTTCTGTAGGAAATCAAACGTTTTGATCTGAACTAACGGTGCTTGCACGAGCGACCCACGACGTCATTCTAGGTATAGATTTTTTGCGGGAATGTGGTGCATCTCTAGATTGTGGTAGTGGTGGGAATATTTTTTGTCCCGTGTTGCCGTCTCCATTGACGAAAGATACTGTTGATGACTGCTTCGAAGTGTTTTCCGTGTCTGAAGACGTCTGCTTGGCCCCGCATACCGCAATGTTTGTGCGTGTAAACTCTTCACGTTCTTGTGCGGGTTCTTACTACGGTTTAGCCGAGCCGAACTGCAGTAACACACTTAAGAAAAACGTTATTGTGCCTCGTTGCCTCGTGCTCACCGTCGATGGTTGTGCCAATCTGTGGACTGTGAACGTTTCCGCGCAGCCCATATATCTGCCTGCAGGACTTAAATTGGCAAGCTTTCAAGAGCAAAGTACTCTTACCATACGGTCACTCCAACTGTCGGGGGATGTAAAGAAACCCCACGCCAACTCGTACCCCGACTATTCTGCCAGAATTCACCGTATGATTAACAAGTCACTTCCATCAACTGAACGGTCGCTGCTGCAGGAGGTGATTGCACGCTACGCCTCAGTCTTTGACTTTGCCCAAGACGAGACGTCTACCGTTACGCCACCGTCTTCACGTACGCAACACCGCATCTATACAGGCCAAGCACCACCAATACACCGGAAGCCCTATCGTGTATCGCCTTCCGAAAGGAAAGCCATCGCTGAGCAAGTTGAAGACATGCTAAAGAAGGGCGTCATACAAGAATCGTGGTGTCCATAGCAGCTCCTGTCATTCTAGTCAGCAAAAAGGATAATTTATGGAGATTCTGCGTAGAGTATCGTCGCCTAAATGCCATCACAAATAAAACACGTCTACCCTTTGTCACGTATAGATGACGCCATGGACTGCCTGCATTCTGCCTCCTATTTTTCTTCTGTTGACTTGCGTTCTGGGCATTGGCAAATTTCTATGCATCCCTCAGATAAAAAGAAGACGGCCTTTGTAACACCAGACGGTCTTTTGAGTTTAATGTTATGCCCTTTGGTTTGTGCAATGCTCCAGCGACAATCGTACTCCGTGGACTAAAATGAGAAATTTGCATGTGCTATTTAGATGACGTGATTATCTACGGCAAGACTTTTCAAGAGCATAACCACCGCTTGTCACTTGTGTTTGAATGCTTACGCGAAGCTGGCCTTGTTTTAAACTCAAAGAAGTGTCATTTTGGAGAACGTCAAGCCCTCGTATTAGGCTTTCTTGAGGATAAAGAAGGCGTGCGACCAGACCCACAGAAAACCGCAGCGGTTCGCAATTTTGAAGCACCACGAACAGTGAAGGACCTGCGAAGTTTTCTGGGTCTGTGCTCATATTTCCGCCCATTATTAAGAACCTCGCACAACTTGCCTCCCCACTGACGTCCCTTCTTCATAAAGACACACCGTACTTGTGGGATGATAAATGTGAGGCTGAATTTCAACAGCTGAAGTTTTTATTCACTTCAGGATCCACCCTAAAGCATTTTCATCCAGATGCTTTGACTGAACTTCATACTGATGCTAGTGGGCTAGTTGTTGGTGCTGTGCTGGTCCAACTCTGCCACAGCCGTCAGCACGTCGTAGCATGTGCCAGTCGGACACTGAACCAAGGAGAGAAGAACTACACCGTCACCGAGCTCGAGTGCTTAGCAGTCGTCTTCACCATTCAGAAGTTCCGACCATATATACATGGCCGCGAGTTCATAATAGTGGCCGATCACCACTCACTATGCTGGCTTGTGGGACTTCGTGACACGTCTCGCCGGCTGGCTCGTTAGGCGTTGCGCCTCCAAGAGTACACCTTTTCTGTTACCTATAAGAGCGGACGATGTCACAGAGATGCCCACTGTTTATCCCGCCTTCTTTCAGTACACACCAACGATGACGACAATGACATTGATGACTATACTCTGAAACCCTTGCTCGAAGCTGCACATAACTACGTCGACAAGTACTTCAAAATTTCAAATGGCTTGCTGTGTAAAAGAAACTATTCAGCCGATGGCCTCCCGTTGCTTCTAGTGGTGCCGGGAAGCCTGCGCCAGGCCGTCCTTCGTTCTGTGCACGATGACATAACATCCGGTAATCTTGGTTTCACACGTACGCTTCATCGACTGCGTGAGAGGTTCTACTGGCCAAAAATGTGGATGACCACAAAACAGTACGTCGCCAGCAGCGCTATATGTCAGCGCCACAAGCGATTCACCACTGTCCCGGCAGGTTATTTGCAGCCCATCCCTCCACCGACATCCCGCTTTGAAAAAGTCGGCATCGACGTGCTTGGACCCCTTCCTAAGACCCCATCGGGCCACCAATGTGTTATAGTGTTCGTGGATCATTTAGCGCGTTATACGGTAATGGACGCACTTGCATCGGCCACAGCAGCCGCTGTTTCTTCTTTTCTGTTACAACGGGTCAAACTGCAGCACGGTGCTCCACGGGTTGTCATCAGTGACTGTGGACGACAATTTATTGTCAATGTAGTTGAAGAAATTTTGTGCCTCTGCGGCTCCTCGTATCACCCCTCCACCCCTTACCATCCGCAAACTAACAGTCTCACTGAGAGAACAAATCGAACTCTCACGAATATGCTATCGATGTACGTTGATGCTGACCACAGTAATTGGGACGCCGTCTTACCGTTTGTTAATTACGCGTATAACACTGCCAAGCATGAAGTTACTGGACATTCGCCCCTTTTTCTGCTTTACGCACAAAATTCACCGAGTATTCTGGACACTCTACTACCTTTCTCGCATCAGGAAGATCTGTCCATTGCTCAGACGCTGTGTCGCGCTGAAGAAGCACGTCAACTAGCGCGCCTTCGAACATTGTCTTCGCAAGAACACAGTAAGAGTGGCTACGATGCCAAGCATATCCCCATAGAGTTTTCTCCTGGTGACTACGTGTGGATGTGGTCTCCTGTTCGTAGAAAAGGATTGTACCGGAAGTTCCTAGCAAACTATTCCGGCCAATTCGTGATAGTCATTCGTCTCAGTGACGTGAGTTATGTTGTTGCCCGAGTCACAGCCAATCACCGGCGTTTGCGCACTACGCAAATTGTTCACGTAGCCGGCCTCAAACAGTACCATCATAGGCCTATTTAACTCGCTCGGCGAGCTTCTCGTAGTCACTCGTAACAATATTGCCACAAGGCAGTAGTGGGATTGGGGCATAAAGCGGTAGAGGGTCCCTGGCAAAAAGAGAAGACTACGAAGTGAATAGAGACTGGTTCCAGCCCGCCAGTGCGCCAGGCATTGTCATCGCGTGTAATCGTTGCAAATATCTGTAAATATACGTTTTCTTGTAAGATTATTGGTGGAGGTGTCGGGGTACGCCTACCTGGCTTTTCCGGCAAACCAACACGGAACTTCGGAGTGGTCGCCACCTTCATTTTTCTGCAATGGCTCAACAGGCCCACCCACAAGAGCAACAGCAGCCGCAGCTGCAGCCGCAGCAGCAGCAGCAGCAGCAGCACCAGCACCAGCACCAGCACCAGCAGCAGCAGCTGCCTCCTCTGATTCTCCTGCCTCCACGAGACCCCGGAACCTTCTCGGGCACAGGCAAGGACAAGGTGAATGTTGAAGATTGGGTCGCTTTGTACGAGCGCGTGAGCGAATACTATAGGTGGGACCCTACGTTGATGCTGGCCAACGTTGTATTTTACTTGCGGGATACGGCGCTCACCTGGTATGAGACGCATGAGTCGGAGTTGACCAGCTGGGACGTTTGCAAACTGAAGCTTCTCGAGTTATTCAGCAGGCCATTTGGGCGACAGCAAGCCGCGAGGAAAGACCTGGAATGTCGCGTGCAGACATCGACAGAATCGTATGTATCTTACATACAGGACGTATTGGGCCTCTGTCGAAAGGTGGACGAGAAGATGAGCGAAACTGACAAAATCGCTCACATATTGAAGGGAATTGCCGATGACGCGTTGAATCTGTTGATCGTTAAAGATTGCGCCACCGTCGACGCGGTTGTGAAGGAGTGTCAGCGCTTCGAGCACGCCAAGAACCGTCGCATAACCCGCCAGTTTGCGCGTCTGCCTAATACTGCAGCCACTTCGACCTGTGAAGACAGCCCCAAGTTCACGCAAGCTACATCGTCCGAAAATGTCACCCGAATCGTTCGTCGCGAACTCGAAGCAATGGCTCCTGCAGCCATCGCCTCTGACGGTCCTCAAGACAACGCATCCACCGTCTCCCTCATCCAAGCCGTCGTTCGCCAAGAAATAGCAAATCTCGGCATCACACCTGTTTGCGCTGTTCGCACCACCGAGAGCTCGGCTTCTGTCAACCAGATTCCGGTGTACCCTTCACGCTACCCTTCCCGCTACCGGAACCCTGCTGAATGGAGAACGTCGGATGATAGACCAATCTGCTTTCACTGCTCTCGCGCCGGCCACATTGCACGCTACTGTCGCACTCGTTGGTCATCCAATTCATCTTGGAACACTGGGACATGGCGTCGCTTTGAAGGCAGTTCTCGCCGCTTTTCTACTCCGTACGATCCACAGCCTGCTCCTACTAACGTTCAGGGCCGAAGGTTCAGCCGGTCGCCATCACCCCAAGGCCGCCGATCTCTCTCGCCGATGATTTCTCGATCCAGGTCCCCTGCACGACCTGGGCCCTCAACCTCGGGAAACTAGACCATGCAGCTCCCGGAGGTGACGCTGCATTAACGACCCATTCTGCAAATCCTCTGTTGACGATTCCTACACGCCGCAATATTTTGGACCTTTTGGTGGATGACGTTACCGTTACAGCCCTGATAGACACTGGTGCACAAATTTCAGTCATGAGCGCTGCTCTCTGTACTAAACTGCGAAAAGTGATCACGCCTCCTATTAAGTGTGCAGTAATGCTTGCCGATGGGAGCACATCTGCCGTTCTCGGCATGTGTACCTCTCGCGTATGTATTGCTGGGCGCCAGACCGTCGTATTGTTCACCGTGCTTGAGCAGTGCCCACATGACGTGATTCTTGGCCTCGACTTTCTCTCTGCGCACTCCGCCCTTATCGACTGCTCGACAGGTCTTCTTCAGTTGGAACTGCCTTTTGACGCCGCTGTTGCCCATGACGCTCAAAGTCGCCTTTGTGCCACCGAGTTCCTGCATCTTCCGCCGCAAGCCGCGACTTACGTGCAGCTCGTGTGTGATCCGCCTGTGCGCGATGGTGAATATGTCGTTTCACCTATTACCGACGTTGTGCTAAAGCACTCCATTGCTGTCCCGCACACCGTGGTGAGAGTATGCCACAATCAGACCCATCTGTCTCTTTTGAACTTTGGTTTCTCCACGCATGTGCTGCCTGCTGGTATTAAACTAGGCGTCATGTCGTCGCTGCAAGAGTGTGATATTTCTGAACTGTCGGCTCAGCAACCTACTCCGCATGTCAACTTGCTCACTGCGCCCAACCTGTCAAGCATTGACATTGCCAAAATGATAGCGCCAGATCTTTCGCCCTCAGAAGCACAAGACTTCCACCGTCTGTTGACATCCTATGCGGACATATTCGATCTTGACAACCGCCCTTTAGGCCAGACATCAGTTGTGACCCATCACATCAACACCGGCGATGCCAACCCAATTCATCGCCGCCCTTACCGCGTCTCCACCGCCGAACGCTCTGTCATCCAGAAAGAGGTCGAGAAAATGCTCGCCAAAGGCGTCGTCGAACACTCATCTAGTCCGTGGGCATCCCCGGTAGTGCTTGTCAAGAAGAAGGACAACACATGGCGGTTTTGCGTCGACTATAGACATCTCAACAAGGTCACTAAGAAGGACGTTTACCCTTTACCAAGAATAGATGACGCCCTTGACTGCCTTCATGGCGCAAAGTTTTTCTCGTCCATTGACCTTCGATCTGGTTATTGGCAGATCGCTGTTGACCCACGGGACCGAGAAAAAACAGCATTTGTAACCCCCGATGGGTTATATCAATTTAAAGTAATGCCGTTTGGGCTTTGTAATGCGCCGGCCACCTTTGAGCGCATGATGGACTCCCTTCTGCGCGGCTTCAAATGGTCCACTTGCTTATGCTACTTGGATGATATAATTGTTTTTTCACCGACGTTCGCAAGCCATCTAGAGCGACTGTCCAGTATTCTCCAAGTATTTCGCAACGCTGGTCTCCAGCTGAACTCTTCCAAATGCCGTTTCGGCCGTCGCGAAATAACTGTACTTGGTCACCTCGTTAACGCATCTGGTGTACAGCCCGATCCGGACAAAATTCGCGCATTGACTCAATTTCCCGTGCCCTCTTCTCATAAGGATGTCCGGAGCTTCCTTGGTTTGCGCTCCTATTTTCGCCGCTTCATCCGAAATTTCGCCGATATTGCGCGGCCTCTCACCGAGCTTCTTAAAAAAGACGTCCCATTTACTTGGAATTCGCCTCAGAGTGCTGCATTTTCGGCGCTCATTGCAGCCCTCACGACTACGCCAATATTAGCCCACTTCGATCAGACTGCCCCGACAGAAGTTCGTACGGACGCGAGTGGCCACGGAATTGGTGCTGTTTTAGCTCAGCGTCAGCATGGACGTGACTGTGTCATCGCCTACGCCAGCCGCCTTTTATCCCCTGCCGAGAGGAACTATTCAATCACCGAAAGAGAGTGTCTTGCTCTTGTTTGGGCTGTCGCTAAATTTCGCCCGTACCTCTTCGGCCGCAGTTTTACTGTTGTAACTGATCACCATGCACTCTGCTGGCTTTCCTCGCTAAAGGATCCCACGGGACGTCTCGGTCGTAGGTCTCTACGCCTCCAAGAATACACCTTCTCGGTCGTGTATAAATCTGGTCAGCTCCATCAAGACGCCGACTGCCTGTCACGGTATCCAGTGGATCCACCAGACGCCACAGAGAGAGCTACGGAGGCTTGCGTCTTATCAATATCAGACTTTCTTGATATCGCTTCTGAGCAACGCCGCGACCCGGATTTACTTCCCATCATAGAAAGCCTGAGTTCCGCTACTCCACCCACTTCTCTGAACTTGTATTTCCTTCATGAAGGAGTTCTCTACCGCCACAACATGCGCCCTAACGGCCCTGACCGCCTTCTCGTCGTGCCTTCCCATTTGCGTGTAGATGTTCTCCGACAGCTTCACGATGAACCTGCCGCTGGTCACCTGGGAGTCACTCGCACTTATGATCGCGTCCGGCGCCGTTTTTTCTGGCCACGCCTATATCGCTCTGTGCAAAAGTATGTTGCCAGCTGCGACCTTTGTCAACGTCGAAAACGACCAACATCGCTTCCAGCTGGCCTTCTTAACCCTATTGAGATCCCTGCTGAACCATTCTACCGCGTAGGGCTCGACCTTCTCGGGCCATTTCCCACTTCTGCATCCGGGAACAAATGGGTTACCGTGGCGACCGACTACGCGACACGTTATGCGATCACCCGCGCTCTTCCAACCAGCTGCGCTACCGATGTCGCCGATTTTCTGCTACATGACATCATATTGCATCACGGCGCTCCTCGACAGCTCGTTACTGACCAAGGCCGATACTTTTTATCTCGCGTCGTCCAGGATATCGTACGTTCCTCTTCCACGAACCACAAGTTCACAACGGCATACCATCCACAAACTAATGGACTTACAGAGCGCCTGAATCGCACTATCACGGACATGTTGTCAATGTATGTTTCTCCAGACCACCGTGACTGGGACGCAACGTTACCCTACGTCACCTTCGCTTACAACTCCTCCAGACATGACACCGCAGGCTATTCCCCGTTCTACCTTCTTTATGGACGGGAACCCTCTCTGCCTCTTGATACACTCCTTCCCGCTGGTTCAAGCTCCCCTGTCACATACGTCCGCGATGCCATAGAGCGAGCCGACGCAGCACGACAGATTGCCCGAGAACGACTCATGCTTTCTCAAGCCTCTCAGAAAGATCGATACGATCGTCACCACCGTGAAGTTTCGTATGCACCAGGTTCTCTCGTACTCTTGTGGACCCCATGTCGTCACATCGGCCTCTCCGAAAAACTTTTATTTCGCTATGACGGACCATACAAAGTCCTTCGCAAGATCAGCAACCTCACCTACGAGATACAGCGAGTCGTCGACGAAGCGCACTCAATGCCACCACCATCCACTGTTGTGCACGTCGTAAGACTGAAGCCTTATGTGTCACCCAACACTCCCCTTTCGTGACAAGCGCCGGGTCGGCGCTTTAACGCCGCGGGGTAGTGCCACAAGGCAGTAGTGGGATTGGGGCATAAAGCGGTAGAGGGTCCCTGGCAAAAAGAGAAGACTACGAAGTGAATAGAGACTGGTTCCAGCCCGCCAGTGCGCCAGGCATTGTCATCGCGTGTAATCGTTGCAAATATCTGTAAATATACGTTTTCTTGTAAGAATATATATATATATATATATATATATATATATATATATATATATATATATATATATATATATATATATATATATATATATATATATTAGAAAATAAAGAAAACGAAAAAACGACAGCAGATTCCCGAGTGGGAACATTGGTTAGCATGCGGAGCATATATGTTGAACTGCGATGAATGTGGTTTGTAATTTGCGACATGCGTGTGTGTTATAAGTGAACACGAGTGAACACGGCCGCATGTATGCTGCGAAAGACGATTTTTATTGATGAGACGCTTCGGGTATTTTAAGCAAGATGGCTTTATGGTCCGTAAAGTGAAGGGTGAGTGCGTCTTGTTGCAGCGGTCGAAGGTCAAAATTTGCAATGACGTGGTCGATGCACGTCCCGCGAACCATGGTCGGATGATGTTTGCCGTCGTGCGTCGCTCGTTTCAGCGAGTGCCGCGACTCTATGTAGTCGACCACTCAATCGTCCTTGATGACGTCGACATTGAAGTCGTCAACTATCACGAAGGGTCGTCGTTGCGGTCGTTGTTTCAGGTATTCTTTCCCGGCTTCGTCGACATACTTCTCCACGGTGGCCCGCGATAGGTTAGGCGCGAGGTACATCGTCCTGACGTCGACTCCGCAGAATTGAGATCGGCCTCTCGGCGTGCAAGCTTGCACGCGGCTTCCGTCCCGATTCCCTTGCTGATGCTTACGCCTCGCAGCGGCTTCGCGTTCTCGAAGCTGGGAATCTTCCGCTCAACTTTGACGTATCGCAACTGCTTCGCGTTGGGGATCCTCCGCTCGACGCTGATGTCTGGCGGCTGCTTCACGTTCTCGGAGCTTGGGATCTTCCACTCGACGCCGACGTTTGCGTTCCGCATCGCGAGCTCTTCTAAGCGTGGCCTTGTCCACGGACGGAAGTGTCTTCGGAATTACTTGCGGTTCCGCCAACACATTGGCTGACGCTATTAGAAGGGACGTCAGTAAGTGTGTTTGCGGATTCGTTAGCATACATTTTCACCAGTGACATCAGACGTGGAGCGACCGCACAAACCAACCGACGAAGGGCGCCGCACACCAGCACTCGGTTATTAATAGCGAGCGCCAGCCGCGGCCCGCGCATGCACGCGTTAGCATACAGCTGGCGCACCTAAAACTAAAGGTCGTGCGACGCGCAGAGGGGGAAAGCGAGCGAAGCTCGCGCTGTGTTGGGAGGAGGAAGGGATGCACAGATGCCTGGCGGAGGAGGAGGGGAGGCTATGGACGGCGACGGCGTATGACTAGCCCCTAGTATAACATGCTCCGCATGAAATAAATTACCGACCATCCCCACGAAGGTAACCCTGATAACGATGCGAAGCAGCTGCGGTGCGCACAGCGTTGACCCGGTTGAAATGGGTGTCCACACGGGTTCTGTGAGAACCATTTGAAGCGAAGGACGGTGTAGCGTTTACTCGATAAACGTTTGTTTGAACAGAAAGACACGGGAGGCGAGACGCGTTGAATGCGCTTGCGTTCGGATTCCGTGGCTTGGGTCTTGTTGGTGTTACCGGCGCGCTGTCTGTATTCTTGAACACGATCGGCGTTCTTGACTCGCACCTCGTCGGTGTCGTTGGTTTTCCAATGCGGACGCTTGCGTTCGGCTTCCCTCGCTCGCGCCTCGTCGGCACTGACGTCGCCATTCGCAAACGCGATTGGCTTTAAAACCCCAAAACGACGGTGACAGCCACAAAAGGTACGCGCACACTAGCGAGAAGGATGCCGCAACGGTGTCATGCCTGTCGGTGCGATCACGCCGCACGCAGCAACGCGCTGTGAACATTGGGTGTGTTCCCATATTGCAGTAGACAGCTAAGTACACAGTTTATTCGACGGCAGCTATTTTAAGTCTTATTCCAATTCTGACGTAGCTGACAAAAAAGACAGCTCCGAGAAGACTGCATCGTAGACAATTACGATAAGCGCTACGTTGCTGTCTAAACAAGATGGCGGCTTAGCGAATCGCTCAGATAGATCAAATCTCGCCAGAATGGTCGTCTGCACACAAGCAGACGCTTTCCGAGACACTGAACTTGAGTTACGTTTATTTGTTTCTGATTTCAACACGAAATAAGCGAGAAAATACAACTGTTACGCTTGTTTATTTCAGCTTTTTCTTCTCGACGCGAGGTGGCGCATCATCTCGTAAAAGCCGTCCAGAAGTGTTCCAATTCTCGGACAGCATGGGCTCGGTGCAAGGAGGATTAAAGAAAAAATTGCTGGAGTGGAAGCTCCCGCAACGCCTTGCTGGCAGAAGTGAAGCCAGCTTTTGCCTTTGCCAAGATGGCGGAAACATGCTTTTTTTCTCATAGTGCTTACTTAAAGATCAAGTGGTTTTGATATGTTATGTATATGCTACGTCAGTTCTATATTAAAAGATGGTTGTTCCCGACGAAATTACACACAGAAACGAGTATGGATGACTGAATCTTTAAAGAACTTTGCCCCCAATTAGAGGCTCACTAAGGAAAACTAGTAACTGTAAGACGCACTTGGAGCTTTATGTGACCCAGAAAAGTTTCCACATTAAACTCGTTGGGCGTTCGAGGGAAACGCTTCGTTTTTAATCGCCATCTTGCCAGAGGAACGGCTTCACTTCTGCGCAATCACTTCCACTCCAGCATTTTTTTAATCCTCCTTGGCTCGGTGCTGTCTTCTAAGCGTCTGCGTAGACTGTCTACGTGCTGTCTACGAATTTGAACGCAGCCATTGTCGGTGCCACGAGACTCGTGGTGCGTGATGCACGCCCACCCGCTGGCTAGCGGCCTTTTCTCACCGACAGCTTGAGCGAGGTGGCACGGGTGAAATCATGCCCACGTGAGGAGTGGACTAGAGCTTTTCGAGTGGTGGAGCGGGTTAAGAAAGCCGACAAACGGTGAGCGCATGGCAGGAGAGGGAGAAAGACGTCACCGCACACTGATAAGAGGGCGTGAATAGCTTGGCACTACTTCAACACGTGTGGTGAGGGGAGCGTTGCGGATGGAAAGGTAGTGTTACACAGGCAAGTCAAAGAGCTGCTTTGCATCTAAAATACAATTTTTGGCCAAAAAAAGAACTAAGTATGCTCCACGAAGTGGCAGTCCATCCCACACGCTTGGTTCACAGGGAAGCGTGCTGATCACTGGGGTATATAGACTACCTCCAAATAAACGAGAGCAGGTAGAGAAAAATAACAAATAAAACGGGAGAAAATGTAAACAAATCTATAGAGCAAAAAGAACGCAAATCTTGCAACTCTTAGCTACATAGCAAAACCCAGGGCTGCACAGGTGCCAATCACTCCTTTGTTTCTTCAGGTTTGCACCACCCAGTACAGGCTAGATGAATTCTATAATTTTGATAGCGAATATTTGAAGTAAGTGCGTCACGCCCAGGACACGCATTTGCGGATTGAAATACAAACAAAACTAAAAATAATAAATAGATGTTAACGAAGCATGCCACCCGGATGATTGAGTGTGACCGCTGTCACAGCAGCCTCGCGCGCACACGGCTCTGCCCCGTGCCACTAGTTCTTTCTAAAAACGAGCTCTTACCGCTGGAGCATGGTGGCATGCAGACCTTAAAGTCACTTTGGCGTTTTCAGTCCCACCAGCGAAATGGTCTGAAGGCGGAACTTGAAAGCAACGCTCCGAGACTTTGTTTGAAGGGCTATAAAGATGCCCCATAAAAAGGGCCCAATATTGTACCCATTACCGATGTGGAATGCCAAGCAAGCAATGCTTCGAACGCCACATGGCACAAGAGTCGCAAATGGGTCACTAGACGCGCCGAAGTTCTCAACAAGGAGGCGCTGGCACAGTCGCCACTTGCAGCGTGCTAATCAAACGCAAAGTAAAAACGTGTACAGACCTTAAGTTGCGTTCGTACTGTGTATAACGGTGCGTTCTTTTCAAGCATCCTTCTTTTACATTCAGCAGTGTTGCGCCAGTGTCAATCGCCCTTGAGTGACGCTCCGCTACTATCGACTTGCTTCCGTTCATGGTTATTTGTTCTAATTTGTTGCTAATGTATTGATTTCATTGCTCGCGAAACTGTGATTTTAGCTTCTTCTTGTTTTAGGGACGAAGCTCCTTATAGTGGCATCCGTTCGTCCCTCGTAGTCGTAGTCGTAGTGTGTAAGCAGCCTTACGCTTTGACCTCCAAGGTGGTGCCGGTGGGAAATGTATCCTGTGCGTTGTTGAACAATAACAAAAATTTCCAGCGGGCGCTTTAACTGAAATCCGAATTCTTCTGTATCTCATTCCCCATTAGCAGCCATTGGCATGTTTCAGTAGGAAACGTTAGTAGAAGTAGAAGTGTTAAAAGCCGACTTCTGCTGTCTCTCATTGCCAGTAGCAGCCATTGTTTACCTCCAAGGTAGGGCCTGGTGAGATTTCTTCTGTGCGTGATTAAACAATAAAAATTTTTTGTTCAAAACGCCGTTGATTGATGAAATAAACCAACGAAAGACGCCAGATGTTTTCTAAAAGCAAAACGAAATGACGCCAGATGTTTCTAAAGCAAAACAAAAAAAAACACGCCAGCTGCTTAACGAAAGACGCCAGGTGTTTTCTAAAGCAATGGTTTTATAATCAAAACCATATTGATACTGGTTTGTAGTTACCGATGCTCGTTGCCGTCGGTGTGTGCTCGTATGGATAAGGATGCCGAAAGGCGGGCGCACAGGGCAGCGGCGGCGCGCGCTCGCAGACAGGACCCTGAAGTGGGAGTACGCGAGGCAGAAGTGCGCCGGGAAGCTGCGCGACGTAGCCGCCAAGATCCTGCTGTACGGGAACAAGAAGCCCCATCAGCAAGGCAGCGTCGGCAAGATCCCGCCGTACGTGAACTAGAAGCTGTAGCGGCACGTCAGCGTCGGCAAGATCCTTCCGTACGGGAACGAAAGAACGAGGCAACACGTCAACGTCGCGAAGCAGATCTTGAAAACGTTCGACAATGGGAAGCGGCGAGGAAGCGCGCATATCGCCAGGCCAATCAACGGAAAAAATTTCACGGTATTACTTCCAAGATCTTCACCCAATCTCATCATCATTCACCTCGTGGATCTGCCGTAAATTTTATTTCTATTTTTTGTATTTTCTAATTTGGTTTGCCAGGCTTTTTAAACTTCTTTCGTCAAACCATGGCTACTCAGCCTTTCTTGTTTCTTTTTTTTGCGACCTCTGAGGCACAACACATATATAAGACAAAAACAATGTTTGCATAGGTAACCATCATAAAAAAAGACAGAAACGCATGCAGACACGCGAAAGGGGGAACGTAGTTTTTCCGCCAGCAGGAAGTTTGTTCGCCAAACACGGATGTAGCAATGTTTATTTTCCGGGTACTCCCTTCGTGCAGTCGACCAAATCTTCAAATAGTTCGGGCACGGCTCTAGCACGTTTGCGTAGAGTGTTGTGATATGCTCATACAGACAGCAACAAATTTGCATACTGGTCTGAATTGAGACTGTCCTATTGTTGTTGCTGTTTTGTGACAAAATTTTGGTTGCTATATTTTTAACCACTACCTCTACTGACAATAGTTTTACCTACCCTCGTAAAATCATCAAAGAAATATATGTGGCATATCTGTCACGTGTGTTCACCGGAACTCAAACAAATGAAACAAACTGCATTTGGCAATACAACAGAATGATCTTACAGAATTTCGCTAGTGCAGTACGCGCATTTCGAAGTACCAACTTTTATGCTTAGTCTGTGTGCAGAAAACGCTATCTAGTTGTTTGTTTTAATTGAATAATTGAGCCTATAGTTTTTATAGATTGATTTATATGTGGGGTTTAACGTCCCGAAACCACCATATGATTATGAGAGACGCCGTAGTGGAGGGTTCCGAAAATTTCGACCACCTGGGGTTCTTTAACGTGCGCCCCAATCTAAGCACACGGGCCTTATAGTTTTTATAGAATATGGAGGAGTATTCCGATCTAAGATGGAAGTGAATCTCACAGTATGTTTACTATATATATCTAGTATGAATACTGGATGAAATAATATTTTTGTTTATTGCGAATTGACTATTGCTATAAATCTTGGAATTTGCCGGGGAAGTTCATTAATAATAAATCTGCAGAAAAAATGCTTAAGTCGCAATCAGTGAGCTAAGTATGCGTAAGGATGCTATTCTCGTATAGTATATATTTAACACTAAAAATTTGTGCTGCATGTAGTTATTGATTGATATGTGTGCTTTAATGTCCCAAACCTACTATATGAATTTGAGAGACGCCGTAGTGAAGGGCTCCGGAAAATTCTACCACCTAGGGTTCTTTAACGTGCACCCAAATCTGAGCACACGGGCCTTAGCATCTTTGCCTCCATCGAAAATGCAGCCGCCGCAGCCGGGATTCGGTCCCGTGACCGGCGGGTCAGCAGGCGAGTACCTTAGCCACTAGACCACTGCGGCGGTGGATGTAGTTATTATAACCTGCAAAGATACTATAGACGTATTGTAAGTATTTCCTCAACATCATATCGAATACTGTAACTGTTGTGGTCAATCGGTGAAATCTAAGGACTGGTTGAGATCACACATTCCATAAAATTACCATGAAAAGATTGTTAAATTTGAAGAACTTACACTTTACAGAGATATGTTAGCAAAGAAATGTGAAAATTTGCGACATTACGAAAGCAGCAACTCGCTCGATGGTGGTGTGATAATGCAAATGCATCGCAGCTGAGAAGTGAGCAGTCACATGGTTGTAACGTTGAAGAAAGCTGTAGCAAGACTGAGAATTAGGGAATGCTTTATTTCGGTGGCTTGTGCCCAGTAACTGGAGAGGTTACGTGTAATCAATTCACGCTCTACACTGATAGTGGCGAGATGAGAAGTCAGACGACTATAGTAATCTGATAAGCTGTAAGGCGTATCGGCGTTTATACATATGTCATTGAAGCATCCAGGCATAATGTCGGTTACCGGGTTTGTTGAATAATATTCTGCACAGTTAGTCTTACGTGCTGAAGCTAATCAGACCAACCAAAAACAATGCAAAATTCCTCACTTTCTGGTAGTCTGCGGGGTAAGCAGGTGTTCTATCGCCAAGCCTTGGTACTTATTGAAACTGCTTTGAAAAAAAGAAAAATATCTATATGAATTTCATGTAGCAAAATGCCTCTTTTTAACGCATCTTATATTGCGTGCCAGAAGCGTAGAATGGTACCAAAGGTCAAAACATATGAATTCAGCTGTGATTTGGTGTTTTAAAAGCGCACCTATAGTTACAAGGCACTCAGACATATTTATTTACCATCAGCAGCAGAACTATTCATGAAGAGAACAAAGTAAACACATATTTGGCGCTTAGTTGATTCATTAAATTAATGGCATAGGGGGCACTTAACAGTGTTGCTTCTTCGGGTCCGGCGGGTCTCAGTTTGGTAGCCGGCACCCGTCCTAGGACCCATCGTCGAACAAGTCAGATGAGGCGGTCGTAAAACGACAACAATTTAATTACATGGTGAGTAACTGAGAATTTGAAAAGAGGTGATTAAGTGATCAAGTAGTCAAGAACTGTACAAGAGATCTGTTGAACTGTAGACTTGAAATACACGAAAGTCTTCGGCTTATATAGCGCCGCGTTGCCAACCCTGGGTGCATTGTCCGCGGCTTCCGCCAATAGGGCGCTCCATGGTCTAAGTGCTCCACCCACGAAGGAGAGGAAAGACACCACACAATGCATGCGGAAAGGGCACACGATGCCTAAATATGGTCACAAACGCACTGCACCAACGTTTTCGCACACGACACCAAGTTTCGCGCTCGTCCGATGATATTGGTTTCCAAGATTCTTCTGGCAGTTGGGTGAGGTTCAAAAAAACTGGATGCCAGTACACGTGTCAAACTTGCCTGACTGTTTAGGTAGGGTAATGTAGTGGTGTGCCAGCATATCGTCAAATTATGCCACCCCATTCAGCCGATCTTATGGAGAAAGGGGGAAGGAGGAGTGGTCGACTAATCCCTCGTCGTCGAGGCGGGCTCCCGCAAGGGCTACAGCAGATAGTGCCCTTTCCTTTCCTTCAACCCCACATTCTATTCCTGGTTGTTTGCTAGAAGCTGTGCCTGAGCTGCACATATCCGGGTCTACGCTTCTCCTCACAAGATTCAGCCACAACCAGTTTGGCTTTAGCTTTCAGCCTGAACTGCAAATACCATGCTGGCTCCGAGATTTCCAGATCCTCGGTGACCTCGAAAATGGCCCAGCTGCCTCCTTGTCTGCCTGGAAAGCCTTGCTCGCAGCAAACACAATGGCCTTTCTTGAGTCGAGCTCACAATGGCCTTTCTTGGCTCGTGCGTTTTCTTTGCGCGAACCAGTCCTGAACCCCTCGTTCAGATTTTTCCTAGAGGAAATTGACCCGTCTTGACGGCACACCCTTGCTTGGAATGCGTCAAAATATTTTCGTCCCGTTCACAGAGGCCGAAAAACTTCAATAATGGTGACGGTCGTAACAACAGCTCGACTTAAGGTAGGCTTTCCAGGATAACCTAAAATGGCCAATGGTATGCACATAGCCGTTCATTCCTTTATGGCAAGGTTTAGACATGCAGTGAAACTTGAACCAGGCTTGCAGTCAGAAGGAGATGTGCATGAGGTCAGATTACGCTATCGCATTCTGCTCTTGAAAGAAAACCTCAAGCGTCCTCCGATTACGTCAGTCTTTTGCTGAAATACGGAAGTGCACTATGCACATCACCTAAAATTGTGATGTATTCTATGTGGCCACATGTAAATGAATGTTTATTACTTTTAAAGCTATTGGTGCCCATTTCATTCAGTTTCAAGGGCGGTCATTTCAATAATAATGAATTTATTGTTTACGTGTAGTACATTGGTATAGCAGCATGACTGCATAGATATATTGTGGTTGTTTGTAGGTGGCGTTGCTTGGGCCGATTCAAGGTTGCATGGCTTGGAAAAAAAAGCATATGAAGAGTACTGTTACGTCATTATCACATTTGCCTGCTTTAATATAGGCAAATGTAAATCCAGATTCCTGAAATCTATTTCAAGGTGATGTCTGACACACAGGGGTGCAAAAGCGTGACCAGTGTCACAAAACGAGCGCTCAAAAAAGGGCGCGCCGCGAAATTCTCGTGACGAAACGCCGGAGTGACGCCGCGAGGTCAACGAAAAAAAAAGAAAGAAAACAAGCATCCAAAGACTCTCCGAGCACGCGTCCCTCTCCCCTCGGAAGCGTAGGTTCGCCGACGAACCTCCTCACCCCACATCAGCGGCCGAGCAAGCCCTCGAAATTTCTAGATGGAAAGGGGCGTGGTGATGCCGGGTTGAGTCATCCGTCGCGGACGGCCCTCGTACCGTCTCGCGCTTTCCCCCAGCCTTCGCTGCGCATCGCGCTGACGAAATGATGAGAATTTTCTGGAATCGCGCGTGGAAGGTATTTAACCGAGCAGCGGAGATGGGAGATCAGGAGAAGACGGAAGTTGGCGCCAGAGCGTGTAGGGATTCCGCCGTGTAGTCGGCGAAGGTTTTGTCCGTAGAGACAAAGCAGGAGAAGAAGATGATTTCGACCTGAGGGGTGACGACTCGAGCTACAGGCAAGAGTGTGTGTTTACCGCTATCGAGCGAAGACGCGTGGCAACAGCTGCGTGTGTGAAGCCGACATGTTTCCGGCGAAGAAGTTTGAACCTTGGAGAGTGGCCGATTGAAGACGCGAGGTTTCCTGGAAGAAAAACTTCGGCGAGGTTTCCTGGAAGAGAAACTTCGGGGGCAGCGGAACGACAACAACGCTGGACTTTGAGTGAGTTATTCTCGGAAGAGTATCATCGAGACTTTTGTTCCAATAACTTCGGACTGAATAGGTTTTCTATCTCTTTAGTCTTTAAGTGTCTTGGTTGTTCAATGCATGCGACTGCATTGTAGCGCATATTGTTGTCTGTGTCCGTTGTTTCGAGTGTGGCTGATTGTACTGTGTAGTACGTTGTTTGATTGGTGATATATTGTATTCAACTATTGTGGAGTGTGCATACTTGTGTATTGTTTTGATCTGCCATTATTGAGAATATAATTTTGTTTTGTTTATCAACTCTCGGCTCTGACTTGCTCTTTCGACCACAGCCGGCGTCCGCTGGCACGCCAAAAAGTACCACTTCTAAATTGTCCACGCTTTCGTGGTGCGGTTCGGGGGGGCCGATACTTCGGCCCTTGGAATTAGCCCGGCGATCGCCTCCCTAATTGACGGGACCTGTGACAACCAGACACACGTGAATTCCGTTCATTTCAGGTTACAGGTCTTCACGTGATTATAAAAAAAACACCAGCTTGCTAGCTTCCCAATTCTTATTCAGTTTTAACATTGCGGCAGTGGCGTTCGCGTAAGCGTGAAGAACTACTAGAGGACACTGCAAATTTCTAAATAAAGGGAACGTGAAGGCATGCCTAAATATTTCGCTCAACTACTGTTGATCTATCTGCTGATCTGTTGAAATCCAAGACGAATGATACCTAGTATTAGTACGAGAACCAATTTGGCATTTCACAACCAGCAATGTAGACGGTGGTTTTCCTCATTTTCAACGAAAAGTGACTTCAAGCATGCAGCTTGAACGTTACAAAAACAGCGAAAAACTCCACACAGTATACATCTCACATCTAACACCACACAGTACATCTACGGGGTCACGTATGCAAGCGCCTATAGGAATGAATATATGACTTTTCCTAAGAATTATCGAAGGCAGAAGCCTTCCGGTGTTGCTATTTCGCCTAACCGTAACCTACGAATGCCCATTTCTTATTAACGTGATGGCGTAAAAGTGCTCGGTTGCTTGTGATCTTGTGAGATAAAAATGAACATCTTGTGCGTGAGCGAAAGTTTTTGAACGCTCCAAATAAAATAAATAATAAAGAATTCTGCTCCAAAGTATGGAATAAACCCGGATAGTTTGCATGGCAAGTGGGTGTTCTACCACACAGCCCATGTGTATTGTTGTGGCTACAGTGAAAATAACTTCCTCTGCTTGAAATTGCAGTGAAATTAACTTTCATTCTTTACGTTCCCACGCGTCCTGTAGACAAGCTTTACAATACATGAAATATTGCTACAATAATTCGCGGTTGAAGCGTACATTGCCATCGTGTGTTCAACCACATGATTATAGTAATGAAATAATGGTTTAAAAGAACCTTTATGTCAGAGTGAGAGCTCAATCTGTGACAACGTCTAAACTGACAAAACTATTAACATCAGTGCTCTACTTGCAGAGAAATTAAGCTGAATGCACAACAATACATGCGCCGCAATAGGACTTTCTCGAAATGACTGTGATAATGTGAGACGAACCGCCTACAAATAGTCACTAGCAATCATTCGAGCTGCACTGAATAAAAAAAAACCTCCATGCACCAAGACATATAAAAAAAATGCTGCGCAAAGAGACATAAAAAACGCGAGTAACTTGAAGTGCGCGAACCTTATGCGGACCACTGGAACACAATTTTCTTTCAAAACAAGCCCTTCCTTGGCACAACATTGACACTGCGAGGTTTCACAATCGCTAATTCGACTACGAATATCGATCTAAATAGTTGACTTCAGACTTCCGTTAAATATGGCCAACCTGCTACAAGAGACACGCACGTTACTGTCAGTATTTCCTTAACGCCATGCAGTGTGTTCATAGCAAGTTAGAAGAGTTCACTAGCGAAGTCTTTGAAACACACACTAGGAACTAGATATCGCTATCACGTTCAACTCCTAACAGCGAAGCTTAAGAATACCCCATTTTTTTCTAATCATGCAAACACCAGCTAGTAATGACCTCCACAATTTTTGTAGGGTAGCCAGCCGAGCCAAGCTTAGTTAACCTCCCTGCCTTTCCTCTCTATTTATTTATCTTTGCTTCAATCAGTTTACGGTCGCATTTATTTTAAGGCAACGTTCGCAAAGGACATTTAAGTGGGTCGCCTTAATGACATGCAGGTGAGTAATAAGAAACAGTTGCAAGGGCTCATGGCACAAAAAGATGTGATCGTCTCAGGAAAATGAAGAAGTTACTGCATCCACTATAGTTATGCACTCAAAATTTTGATGCCAAGTGACCAAAACAGATAACTGATTGTAAATCAGGATCAGAGATGTTTTGCAATCTGCCGAAATAGTGTAAATATTGTTATCAATCGATCTGAATTTTTCGACTACGTTACTTTACACACTTAAAAACCTAAAGGGTCCTGCAACTCTTTTAGGCATGGTAAGAAAATGTGGCCGATTGGTAGTATAGGCTCTCGACAACATGCGAGCCAAAGATTATAGCGCTGCACGTAGCCTGGAATTCACAATAAATTGTCAAAAGCAGCTGAAAATTGCTTTCTTCTCTCTAATTGAATGGTATTCTTTATTGTGATGAAAGAAAAGAAAGAACTCTCGGCCCGCATCATAAACATAAAGCAGGCAACGCCAATTAGAAAGAAAAATGAACAGGGCAAAGCCAAGTGAAATTCGGAGGGGGAAGGATGTGCAGGAAAAGAGGACTGCACAACCACTCGAACCGGACAAAAAAAAAACGTTCTTAGTTTGGTTTATATTGTTGATCTTGGTTGTAACATGTCTCACCGAGATAATCTTCTGTGACGAATCTTGCGATGATGGGGCTATCTTGGAGATATCGCTTTCTCGTCAGTTGATAGAATATTGCCTGTTGATTTAAACTCGACGAATGATAGAAGACGCTCAAAAATCACTCGTAGAAAGCGACCTATCAGCCATTGGCTAATTTTAACATGGCGCGCCTAGTCGTTAAAGAGATCGCCGCGGAAGGCAGTGACTTGTCCACGCGTGCGCACGCGATCACACTAAAAAATCCGCATATTTCAAGAAATAAGTGAAAAAAGCGTTCAATGTCAAGAGGCACATGTGACGGAATTTTTTTGTCTTTGTCATCCCTCTCTATTTAGTTTCCAGTTCATTCGTTGAGACGAGAGAATAAAGAATTCAATCGCAGCATTTGACAGAGCTTTGTAACTCCATTCGCACTGGACGGATTTTTAAAAGTTTTGCGGTGTTCAGTTTGTAAGGCGATAAGCTCTATCAGTGAATTCATTCCATGGTTACTTGAAAAAGTGTTTCAGGGCTTCTTTGATATTGAGTGCTTTCTTTAGGCTTTCCAAAATTACGTTCCAACTACTGTTGTCATAAATTGCAGTTAACCCAGGTCGCTTTTAAGGGCCAGTTGAGTGCCGCCAAGGGCACCTACAATTTTCGCGTGCAAACAAAATAGGGAAATGGTCAAGCGAGAATTGATCTAATAGAGATCATGTTAGTCAAACGTCTCTAAAAAAGCTATCCTAAAAAAGAACTCCAACCTCGAGAAGCCTTATTGGTGGAAAAGATGGCCTATCTTGGTTCGTGCACCCAATTTACTCATAAAAATTTACGATTTTTTTACGAATGAGGGGTTATAAAACCGCGCTCACAACGTATAAAGACATTCAAAGATTCTTTGAAATAACAAAAAATGCTTTATGAAACAGAAGCAAGGCGGAAGTGCACAAAAATGTAATAATCACGGTTGTCTCAAAAAAGATGGATCATAATCCACAGGTCAATCGTCTAGAAAACGTATGAGCTACGTAACTCAGGCTCTAGGGCGTAACATATTTGTGTTAGCTTGGCCTTTGGTGGCAGGTGTTGGTAATCAATCCTGCGCACTGTGCTTCTGTACACGAGCAACGTGACTATGTGACGCCCATAGAAGCAGTGAGGGTTTTACAATGCCGTTGGTTAATGATCAGCACTACACCTTCAGTAGAAGGTCGTCATTTGGGCAAGCAGGTATCTCGTTTTGCCTGTTAGGAGTAGAGTGTGTTTTGAATGTTATGTACACACAACTACGTGCTGGGTTAAAGCAAATGTTTGGATGCCAGCAAATATTTCATGGCTATTCTCGTGTTAGACTGTTCTGTTTCGTTGAATTTAAGCAATCGAGAATGACTGCAGAATCGCTTATTTTATTAGGTATGCTATATGGCTGAACAGTCATTGGCAGTTAAATACTGTTTGTTGAACCACAGTCTCACATCACATGTTTTAAACGAGAAAATCTCTTTCGCTGGTTTAAATGAATAACAGAAATAGCATACGTGAATGCCTCATACATTCTCTTTCTTACTTACGTAACGTCATATATTGTTACTGATTGCATTGGCATCAAGTATTACGCATTCATAATCTTTTTCTGCTAATTTCGAGCTACGTATGACGACTGGTAAAGCAAAGGCGATAGGAAAGTTCGCGTTGCCAACTTGTACTCTACCCCCGACGACTGCGTCACCTCCACGCGGTCGTGACGTGGGCGAATGGAGCAGATTAGATGTTCGGATGAAACAGCTTATTAGGCCGAACTTGTAGCGTGTGAACAGAAAGTCTGCTTACAGCCATACACTGGCACTGATAGCGGTGAACATAGCGCCGGCTGTCGATCAACCAACAAGCTGTGACGCATGTCAGATTTACACAATTGTCATTGATTACTCGAGCACCGTCGCTGCCCCGCCGCGGTGGTCTAGTGGCTAAGGTACTCGGCTGCTGACCCGCAGGACGCGGGTTCAAATCCTGGCTGCGGCGGCTGCATTTCCGATGGAGGCGGAAATGTTGTAGGCCCGTGTGCTCAGATTTGGGTGCACGTTAAAAAACCCCAGGTGGTCAAAATTTCCGGAGCCCTCCACTACGGCGTCTCTCATAATCATATGGTGGTTTTGGGACGTTAAACCCCACAAATCAATCAATCAAATCAAATCGAGCACCGTCGCTAGCTGTGACATAAGCTCCAGAATAATCTGGGATGTCCCTGTTGTGGGCGTTATCGCATCGCAAGGTTCTACGCATATCTCTAAGGTTGCTTAGTCAATTGACATGGCTGCGTAATTACACGCATGTGTAATGCGACGAAAATGAAAACTCGAGAAATGAGCGTGGCAATATCAGCCACAGATGCCATGCTAGACATTGCTAGGGTTTCTGCCTTAAGATTTGGTGAATATTTTGTGATGCGCACAGTACACCAGTCACATTTTTTTTTGTTATTGTGACAAACTCTTCTTCCTGGTTTTCGTTTTCTACACCCATCGTTCTCCTGCATAAGTACAGGGTAGCAAACCAGAGTCTTCCTCTGGTTAAATTCTGTCTATTTCATTGATCTTTCTCTATCTTTCTTTCTGGTGCGCAAAGAGCAATAAATCTACAGAAAGATGCAAGTCACTACAAAGTTTACTTATCTGCAAACTCGAATAGGGCATCCAGCGCAGGCAGTTGTCGCATGAGTTGTTCAAACACACGCTTTTGTTGTAGAAAAATGGTGCAGAAAGAATTGTATCCGAAGACGACAAGAGGCGTGTTCGTGCTAGTCCAACATAAGACTTACTGTTTACATCAGCGCGGAAAGGTGGATTGCTTGCTGAGGCCCAGGGAGTATGTCAAGTAAAAACTGGTAGTGGAAACGATAACAGCGTTTTCTATCTCCTTGCAACGGCACTCTATTTTGAGCACCATACTTTTCCTGGCATAGAAACCCTATAGCAACAGGCTCAACTTCGTGTCGCGCATTGTTTGCCATTGTGAAGGGGCAGGTCATACAGAAGGCAGAAGATTAATCTATCTGTCTTCTGTGTCTGCCAAGTGTCGTATGTGAGTGGCTGCTGTCTTGAGGCTGGATTTTCGGGTGAATGTGTCTTCCGTTGCAGTCCTATAAAAAGAATTGAAGATTCTAGTGAATGCGTCATTATGGTCATGTCCCGCCTGTTTCGGTTCATTACACGAAGCAGTCATTTCCAAAAAAACGTCACATTTACGCTCTCCTGTGCATGTTGATCCTTTTCTATCCTGGCGAATCACCTAATTTCGCCGCTACACCTAACTCTTTGCATTACTCAACTACGTTTCTTGCCCATTGGTAACCGTGATGCAGGTCTAATTTTTCTCATGTTGCATATTCTACTCTATATAGGGCTGCCCAGTTTTACTTGTTTCGCTCAATGCCGACTAGCGTATTCACTACCCGTATTTGTTCCCTGGCCTATTTTGGCGTCCTCACATCTCTGAAACTTTCTCCTATCTATCTCTGTTTTTTCAGCGTTTTGTGATTCTAAACTTTTTTTCTGGTTTTGTTATGCTCCATGTTTCAGCCTCGTATGTTAGAATCGTCAGTGTGGAGTCATTGTACACTTTTCGTTTTGAAGGCAGTGGCTGACTCCCTTTAAATATTTAGGTGTGCCAGTCAAACGCTTTTCAGTCAATTCTAACTCTGAATGGGTTTACTTTTTGTCCTAGGTATTCGTATCTTCAGGCAAGCTCCCATTATGGTTTTTCATTAATGAATTACTTCTTTTTCGCAAGGCTGTTGAGTATCATTGTCGTCTTTATTGTACTCATATTCAGCCTTACTTGCATACGTCGTCGAAAAAAGTCTTCAATGCCTTTTTGCGACTTGAGTTTATTGTTACGGAAGAACAGTGTGCCATCCGCCAATTGCAAGTCGCTGAGATATTCTCCCTCGACATTATTTCTTTTCTTTCACTGCCTAGTTGTTGAAGTCTTTGACGCATTCAATTCGGAGCATGAGGAGATGGTGTGTGCAGGTGTGATTCCTTGCTGTGTTGAAATTTTATTGCTTTTCTTTTGTGGACGAGCAAGAGAACTCTGGAATCCTGTAAATGTCGCAAAATGCATTATCATAAGTTTCATGAAGCTCTTGCCAATTCCTTGCTTACAAGACATCCAGCATCATTCCAGCGTCGAAAAGGCTTTCGTATTTAGGAAACTTAAAACAAGCAGTTTGTTGTATTCCGCTGATATCTCACTAATCTCACTGATCACGTTAATGTTATCCATCAAATTAATCGCAGCATATTTTCTATGAAAAATAGAGCGACTTTTCAGGTATCAGATATCCTATCAAAGTTATACCTAGTCATGATCACAAATATGTAAAATAACCCTATTAGATCATTTCATCAACTTAGCAGTGTAAATTTGATTTATTCACGGTTACCTACTTGTTCTTTCATTAAATATTATTTATTTGTTTGTCCAAGTTAAAGCAGCTCCCCTTGATGATTCTAGCGTAGCGTATTTTTCTTTGTTGGGTATTTCACGAAAATGGTACAGATTCACGAAAATGGTACATATTCAAGTGTATTTTTTAATTATTATGCTTTGTCTCGCAGAATGAACACTCAGTTTTCTTCAATAACATTTTTGCATGTCATCATATCGTATCTTAGTGCAACTAAAATTATATTCATCTTATAAGAGCTTATGTACATGGACATTCGTTTTTTGGGCTATTAATGGTTGTAGTTCAGATAGTACGGCTAAGTGCTCCTCACAGAATTCTATCTCCATTGCAGAAGTAGCCGAGAACAACGACGTATTATGATGAATTTATCAGGCTAATCCCCTAAGATTTGTGAATGCTGCGAACATATTACCATTCATTTATAGAATAATATTGTATTGTTCTTGAGCAGGTAAATAAATTAATGTTCATTTTCGATGCACTTGTAACTCTAGAAGTGTTACATCCAGATATTCAAGAAACTAATCCGCTTAGACTCACGTTGGAAACCATATAGATGTGCTCACACTTCATGCTTATACTGACTTGTTTCGTCATTATTCTTATGATTAGGGTGTAGGATTTAGTAGGTAGCCGCCGGATCTACCCTTGCGAACTCTGCAAGCAATAGCCCCGCCCAGTTTAGTATTTGCTAGTTGTATTGAACTAATCTGAATTTCTTGTTGTTTCAGCTAAGCGCGGGCGTGCTATTAGAAAGTCGCGCGCAGTGTGACGTAACTCTATTGCGCGGGCTGTGTGGTATTCCTTATGCAGTATAGTATCCACCCCCACCACCACCACCCCCCAGCACCACCCCACAGCACCACCCCCTAGCATATTCGTCACTCATCACCAGTCACATCCAAGGCCTGTAGCAGCCAAAAACTTCAACAGAAGTCGCCACACGTGCTTTCTTAAGATCAAGTGACCACAAGGAAACACAATCTCAGCTACACTGTCATGTGGGGAGCCTAAACGTTAGTTCCTCGAATAAACATTGCTGTTCTATCTTCAGCTCATGACCCTCAAGTAAATAATGTTCTATATCACAGCACTGCTTGGAAGTCGGGTACAATGGTGTCGCAGATAGTCTAATATTGTGTCTAATATTGCTGCTGTACGCGCTGATTCTGTTCGAATGCGATGAAGCAAACAGGCTTCTTGCCTTGATAAAACTTTTGTCACACATGACTGGTGAGGCGTCATCCATAGCGAATAGAAATGCATGTTAGCTGCTTCTCGTAAAAGATATTGGTTTTCTCCGGGAGCCTTCTTGGCTAGTGTAAGTTCCAAACCGCTGCGGGCAAGCGTGTCACCCACCCTATTGCTCCATTACTCACATGCGATGGAATCCATTGAAATTTCAAATTTAAACCATTGCCGTGCAGGTCTCTATAAATTATATTTGATCTTGGAGTGCACTGATTCGAAACCAATCCAAGCTTTAGCCACCCCAGAGTGGGCTCACTGCCCGAAAGCAGCACGACTTGACGCTCCCCACAAAACTTCAGTTTCGTCAGGGCTGCTGTATTGCCGCGCTTTTACACTCTTTGGACGACACAACGCACTCGAGTCGTGCTGTGCCAAAGACACCTTTAGAGACGGGATCACAGACGCTGCAGCGCTTGCTCCGCGCCCTACGTCAACCAATCCATCGATGAAAACTTTCAAAGGTCATTATTATTCCACACGTCATGTTTGTTCAAGCTTTGAATGATATTGTTTGCGAGATTTGTGTAGCCACAAAACTTCAAAGTGGTCTTTACAGATATTGCGCTGAAGAGTTGACAGTAATGATAGTCATCGCTTCTCATTCATTCTTGTTACATTATATTTTTTTCTATTCACCACAGTAAAGGACAAAAGCACGATGCAAGCTCGACACGCAGACGCGTCTGAGAATGGTGAAATGATGGGCACGTTATCTTAGAAAATTCAAGAAGTAGCCACATTTTAAGTGGTCTCATGCACACACACATACTAGTATCTACCTTACCCTTCACGAAGATCTACCCTCAGAAGAAATATCCTGTATCATGCATGCCCCAGACCAAAGCTCAAAATATCTTGTGACGTGGTCTCTCCTCTAGCACGTTTAGGTTAGGCATGAACTTTCGTACAGTTCAGCCCAAGATACTTTTTCATGCCGTGACATTAATATGGAAATTGTGAAAATGAGGAAGTACGCTTGTGATAGTGAATATTTTGTTGGATATATTTATCAGTACACCAAACTATAGTGCCAAACCAACCGTTTGTGCTCAATTTTCTTTTTGCTAATCTCGCAATTAACTGCTACAAACGGAAAGCCTATAAACTTGGATGGGAATGTTCTAAAAACCAGCCTGTTTTTTTTTTTCACGTAACACGTACGGTTTCTTACGCTTTAACCTTATTCTTCCCAATGTTCTTTGGCGTCTTGAAATGTTGACTGCTTCGGGCTGTGAATTCGCCTGATTTTTTTATTGCTGAAGGTCATTGCTACTTGTTTCAGTGAACAAATCACGAACAATCGAACAATCAATTGAGCTCCTGCAGTACGTAAATTGCTCGTGCCGCAATTTGGGAGAAAAAACAAATGATGCATGCAGAAACCATCATGGACGAACTTTGAATTCTCACACGAGGCTTCCTTTTTCACACTGCTGCATTGTGCAAAATTTTAGGGTGCATCACATCAATGTGTACAGCGGTGCCGTTTTATTTGCAATCTGCCACTTGCACTTCAAAGTTAGGTACCACTGTTAAGTGCGAAGCATTTCTTTGCGTACTGAAAGTGCTTTGAGCGTCCGTCCATCCATCCATCCGCCCGTGCGTCCGTCTATCTATCTATCTATCTATCTATCTATCTATCTATCTATCTATCTATCTATCTATCTATCTATCTATCTATCTATCTATCTATCTATCTATCTATCTATCTATCTATCTATCTATCTATCTATCTATCTATCATCCTGACTGGTAGCATCCGGACTGCCGTGCTTCGCAGCGGCGTGGGGATGCTACCACCTGTCGATCGTCAACAGCCAACCCGGGATGACCGTGCCGCCAGGGGAGCAGTGGCTACCGGAACTCAAAGCAATGTGGACGGCCACATCATCATCGACGTAAACAGCTCCGCTGCATATAAAAGCGCACCCGCCGCCGGCACCACCCCGTGGGCTCTGTGACTTTACCTCAACGCAGCCATCTAACCCGCTAATCTTTGCGATGCAGGTTAGTAAATCCTACGCGCTGTTTAAAAAAAAAACTAGCAATTACGTCTTCGTGCAGTTGCCGAGCCCACGGAGCTGTCTCGCTATTGCCGCCGAATGTGTTTCCGTTATTCATTCCTTGTTGATATTGTCAGGAGATGTGAAAACTAACCCTGGCCCTGGCGGAAACGATGCCGTGTTGACAGAACTTCAGAAAATAGCCGCAGGCCAATCCAAAGTAATTACTGAAGTACAGAGCCTCAAATCTCAGCTAAACACTACTGATAGAACATTAACGAATTTATGCAAACGGATGACCGAGCTAGAAGCACACTACCAGGCCCTTATTCCTATCCGAAACGACATCGAGAAGATGCGGGCAGACACAAGCAGCATGTCTCGCAAGATCGAGGAGTTAGAAGACCGCCTAGACGACGCGGAAAATCGATCACGTTGAAATAACCTCATCTTTTATGGCATCTCCGACCCTACTGACAGCGAAACATGGAACGATTTAAAAAAAATATATATCGATTTCTGCCATAATAATCTAGGAAACACCGTAGGACCTCATGACTTCGAAAGAGCTCATCGCCTTGGTCGTCATTCGTTCGGTAGAAATCGTCCCATAATCGTAAAATTCGCATGTTACAAAACAAAGGACTCGATCCTATCAAATGGTCGGAAATTAAGAAATACTAACTTTAGCATTGGAGAGGACTTTTCGCTCTCCGTTCGACACGCGCGAAAACAATTAATAGCATTTGCCAAGGCTAATACTGCTGAGTTCTCCTTGCGGTATAAAACCCTGCACATTGGTACGAAACGTTATATTTTTGATAAATTGTCGAGCACAGATAAAAAAATCACATAGTAGTCGTCCTGTCACCATGCACCTACAAACCGACAACGCCCGGCACTTGCCAAACCACTCTCATTTTCCGTGATATTTACTAACATCTGCAGTTTCCTTCCAAACCGCGAACTCTTATCGAACATTGTTTTGTCATCTGGAAGCAATATACTGGTACTAACTGAAACTTGACTCAACGATAACGTTTCGGACGCTGAAATTCTGACTGACGTACCCGAATTTCGCGTGTATCGTAGCGACCGAAAGTGTACTCGAGGGGGTGGTGTTCTGGTCGCATTTCACATAGGTATATCATATTCCGCCACATCCGACATTGAATCATTATGGCTCATTTGTCACGCTCCTCCCCTAACAGTACTTCTTGGCGTTTGTTATAGGCCACTGCATACTAATCCAGACTTCTGTAGGCACCTAAACAATCGCCTAAGGTAACTTGTTGCCAGCTACCCCAATGCTCGCATCCTTCTCTTTGATGACTTCAATTACCCGAACATCGAATGGCATAACCTAGGCATGTCCTCATTATTATGTCATGCAGAGGCTAAAAACTTCATTGACGTATGTTTAAATTTTAACCTGGGTCAGTTAGTCTCGGAACCAACAAGCGTTACGCAAGAAACAGCAAACATTCTAGACCTAATACTAACAGTCCTGAGAACCTTTCATCTATCACTTATCTCCCAGAAATCAGCGACCATAAAGTCATACATGTCCTATTTTCATTCAGTTCTGCTCCAAAGTACACATCCGCAAAAACAATATGCCTTTACGGCCGGGGAAACTACGATTCAATAACTGAAGACCTTAACACCTTTTTTTCTGAGTACAAATTAGTATTTCCCACTCGCACAGTACATGAAAACTGGTCAATATTCAAAAATAAATTAAGTGTGCTCACTAATATTTTCATTCCGAGGGTTACCTTTCATACTAATCACAATAAGCCATGGTTTTTGTACGTTTATAACGGCTGAAAAATAAAAAGAAACGGCTCTTCCGTTCGGCCAAACGCCTTTACACGCGGAGTGACTGGGATAAATACTTCGAAGTTGAAAAATCATATCTAGTTGCGATCCGGAACGTAAAACATACATTTTATCACGATGACTTACCAAAGCTACTAACCAGCAACCCCAGGAATTTTCGGCAACTTTTAAATCCAAAGCAGACTCATGACATCACACTGACTAACGACGCGCATGAACCAGTGACAGACCATGAATGTGGGGAAATAATTAACAGCGCATTCGCATCTGTATTTACTCAAGAACTTGACGCACCTTCACAGTCACCATAAGTTAACATCGAAGCATTCATGCCAACTATCTCGTTTTTCGAAGAAGGCATTGCGTCCGTAATCGATAACATGAAGCTTTCATCATCAGCCGGTATGGACTCCATTAATTCTAAGCTGCTGAAGAATGGTAAATCAATTTGTGCCGCCTATTTATCTTTGATTTTTTCACAGTCACTCGCCTCAAGAATCATTCCAGATGACTGGAAAACGGGGAAGGTCGTTCCAGTGTACAAATCAGGAAACAGAGACTCACCCTTTAACTACCGCCCCATTTCATTAACTAGTGTACCCTGTAAAATCATGGAACACGTCATTTACTCTCAAATCGCAAGTTTCTTGGACTCATGTAATTTTTTTCATCAATCACAACACGGATTTCGTAAAGGCCACTCTTGCGAAACACAATTAGCGCTCTTTGTTCACGACTTGCACACTAACCTAGACCATAACATGCAGACTGATGTAATTTCTCTAGACTATGCGAAAGCGTTCGATAAAGTTCCTCACCGCCATCATCTGCTAAAACTTTCACACCTGCACCTAGACCCTAACATTCTTCGTTAGATTGAACAGTTTCTCACAAACCGTTCTCAGTCAGTCTTTGTTAATGGCCACCTATCTAACTCTCTCCCAGTCACATCAGGCGTTCCCCAAAGATCTGTCCTTGGTCCCCTTTTTTTCCTAATATATATTACGACTTGTCCGACCTTGTATCCTGCAGCATTCGCATGTTCGCGGACGACTGTGCCATTTATCACACTATCAATAACCAGCATGATCCCCTGTATCTCCAAACCAATCTTAACAACGTGCTTAATTGGTGTAACACATGGTTAATGACCCTTAATCCTTCTAAATGAAAACTTGTGTCTTTTTCTCGTCGCCACAGGCCATATCGCTTCCAGTATTCTATCGTTAACACCGCAATTGAATCGTTACCATCTTATAAATTTCTTGGAATAACGTTGTCTTATGATTTATCATGGCGTACCCACATCGCTAATGTAGTTTCAGCATCTAATAAAGCACTTCGTTTTCTCAAACGCCATCTCTGCCTAGCCCCCTACATGTAAAATTACTTGGTACAAATCTTTAATCAGACCGAAATTAGAATATGCATCTGCCATATGGAGCCCACATCAAGCGTATTTAATCAAAGCATTAGAAGCGGTATAAAACCGTGCTGCCAGATTCATTCACTCATCTTACTCATACGATATCAGTAGTTCATCTTTGAAAGCGAAATCTGGACGGCCACCCCTTTCTTTGCGCCGCCGCACTGCAACTCTCGTGCTTTATCACAAACTATTTCATTCTTCCCTCAATCAGCCACCTTATATAGTAGCCGCAGCACGCATATCTCATCGAACCAGTCATCGATTTCAGGTTTCCCGCCCATCTTCGCGCACCAATGCTTTTTCTGCCTCGTTCTTTTTTCGAGCAGCCACGGACTGGAACGGCCTCCCCCGGGACATCGCCAACATTGCCTCGTCATCTGCCTTTCAAGACCGTATAATTGATCGTCTTCAATGCTAAAACAACTCTTACCGCTTATTGTTAACCTAAATAAAACCCCACCCTTATGTAATGCTTCTCCTAGAAAGGGGGGCCTTTAAGGTAATAAACTGAACTGAACTGAACTGATCTATCTATCTATCTATCTATCTATCTATCTATCTATCTATCTATCTATCTATCTATCTATCTATCTATCTATCTATCTATCTGTATATCTGTATATCTATCTATCTATCTATCTATCTATCTATCTATCTGTCTATCTATCTATCAATCAATCTATCTATCTATCTATCCATCAATCAATTCGCTTTGTCTTGGTACTTCCTTAACTTGGGTAAACCAAAATTAGTATGGGAGGGTGAAATAATTTCACAAATACGACTCGCTGGTCATGATACAAAAAGATTCGGCAAATCCCACGTATCTTGATAATTGACGATAGGCGAAGCATGCGGAGAGAAGACGACTGCGTTGTAACTTTTTTATTGAGCGACACCTTATGAAATGATTCTAAATATCTGTATAATTGTTTGTTGCACACACAGACATATCTTGAAGTGTTGTAAATAATTATATAACCAGTTGCCTGCACTTGCGCAACGATGCCAACAAAAACATCAGTATTAAAAAAACCAGAAGTGATGAGCTGATATGAAGCGCTGGTGCTGGCGTGGATGGTAGCCCTGGACACTGCTATATTAACTGAACTTCAGTGCATAGCAACTAACAATTACGTTAACCTAACGTGACGGCTGTGTAACTTGCAAAGCCAGCACTGAGACCACAACTGACGTTTCACGAAGCTTAGGGTCTATTTGAAAAGTTGTTCCGAGACCTGCAGCTTGTGTCTGTTGTACAATATCTGATTGCCACGCGGAAAGCTTGGGTTGATTCCTGATGGGACCCTGTCCTTTATTCTTTGAATTCGCAGGGTCCACGCTGCTAATGTCAGGTTTTCGTGAACGCTCCCACGTTAAAATTGCCCATGCGTGTTCTGGTCAATTTTATGTATATACTAAGTGTCAATGAACTGTGGCAAATACCCGCGTACCCGCCCGCAGGTATGTGCCGCTTTTTGCCGCGAAGTGTTTGACGATATACGCTACTGGATCCTGACATAGTTCGTGTCTTGACCAGCGCGTCATATCCGTAAAACCGTCTTACCCTGCTAGTGTAATTTTGGTTGGCGCTAATGTAACGGAATGATCACGAGAGCACCTAGACGTAAGCGAATAGATAGATAGATAGATAGATAGATAGATAGATAGATAGATAGATAGATAGATAGATAGATAGATAGATAGATAGATAGATAGATAGATAGAAAGATGCTAAAGTGTTTACAGTACGCGAATAAATTATCAGGGTTTATTATTATCAATCCCGTTGCGTACGCCGTCAAACAGTTTCCAAAAAACAATGACATATACTCGCCCCCGTGTAAGTGCCACAGGTGTTTGACGGTATATGTTTACCTAGGAACGCCGAGAACACACATGGGTAATTTTAACGCTTGAACGTTAAGAAAAAGCGGACCTCGGCATTGTTGACCGGACGATTGCAAAGAATGAATGCTATTGTACCGGCAGGAATCAAACCCTAGCATTCCGAACATGCCGATCAAGTATTCTACCACAGAGCCACGCCAGGTCTTGCAACTACCTTTCAAATCAACCCTATTATTCGTGAAACGTCTATTGTGGTTACAATGCTGGCTTTCAAATTTCAGAAATATTACATATGTACTCCTGCCATGCAGCCGTCATATGATGTTAAGAATTAGTGTCATCCATTAAAATTTATTTAAGCAGCAGCGTCCGGGGCTAAGATCCTCGCGAGCTGCAGCGCTTTATATCAGCTTCTGTTTCTGCTGTTGTTAGAACTCATGTTGCTGTAGGCATTGTTACGCAACTGTAACCACCTGGTGATATAAACATATGCGGCTGTTTAACATATATCTGTGCGTGCATTTGTAAATTTATTTAGCGCGATTTTGTAATGTTTCCCCGTGCGATTGTTTTCATGCGGATGCTTCGAATATCATCGATTTCCCAAGTACGTGGGATGTGCCACATTTTAATGACGATATTACGTTAGGCTGGACACTTAAGTTCTCCTTTGTAGCTTCTGAGCAAATTAAGGCGTGTGATTGCTATGAATAATAACATAACACTGTGAAAAAGAACATACGAGGACCTAAAGCAAAAAGCTAGGGAAAGTATGCATGGCTCAGATACCATGGCAGCAGTGAGCTATGCAACGTTTAGGTTCGTTAATTTTCATTTAAAAAGTGCTACAAGCTTTTTTACGATATAAGTACATCCCTTCAACTTCATAATTTTAGTTCGGGCACAGTATAAGATACGTAAGCTGATAGAGACGCAGCCGTCAAATTTCAGGGTTACGCTTAATCCAGACAACGCGCTATTTGCAAGTTCAATTACCTCGTGCCCAGACCAGTCAGATAAATTTTAATTTTTTTCTTCTTGAGGCTTTTCATGCATGGACACAATAATATATTCGTTTACGAATACGTGGAGTGACGAGCCGTTCGGCTTTTAGTTCAAGCACACCCGGATGAGACTTTTTGGAAACATAATTTTTTGGCATCCCTTATTGTATTTTTAACGTTTTCAGACACATTTATTTCAAATAACTCAAAAACTATTATACGTAGTCAATTTGTAAATAATGCAAAATGAATATAGCACCCGGAACAACTTGACAGTTTGTGCAACCATTATTGTAAAAACCTAAAAATAAATTACATTCATGATGAAAGTATGGAATAACCTTTCCGGGATCTAATAAATGAAATAATGCGCAGCATATTTGCGAACTCCTTCGAATGCTACCGCGCATACAAGAAGCCAGACTTTCCAAGGCACTCCTGGATCATGTCTTTGCATAATCAAAATTAAGTTGATGACCTAGAATAGCGCAGCACTAAGCTTCGCGTCGGGACCCTTCATGTTTCTTCAAGAACGACAGGGCAGCGCTGTTTGCTCTCTTGGCGTCTCCAAGTTATGCGGGCCACATAGGCCAAGGAAGAGCACGCCGCTTACTTATAGCTTCGAAGAATTCTGCAAGGCGCACGGTTTTTAGCAAATCCTTATGAGCCGTTAGGTACACATATCCATCAGATGCCGGGATCTGCTCTCATTCTTCTCAGGTTCCGAAGCCATTTTTTACATCAAATAACGAATACTTCTCTCCCACCATGATCGTCGTTGTCACATTCTTTGTGTTTTTAAACTTGCGAGCATTATCTACATGCAACTTGAAGCGCAAGCACAGCATCAAGGCTAGCGACTTCGCTCTATTATTTGCGTTCGGGATTCAGATCACTGCAAGAGAGGAGCACGTGCGCCGATAGAAGCGCTGTTCGCGTTTACCACATAAAGTCTTCATCACCACCCAGTCATCGTCCCCGATTGAACATACCATAGAGGGTATTTTAAGGGAATCTCGAGCACGCTCTGAGCACATAGCGGCGAAGGGATCAGCTTGAAAATAATGTTGTTCATAACAGGCAGCAATATATAATAGAGGCAGCCCATTATCTGCTGCGAAACAGAACAGCGAGCTGCGAATGAAGAATGCGATTTCGACATCACGACATAAGTCCTTGAAGGGTGAGCATAGCGACGATTTATGTATGCACATAACGAAATAACGATCGCTGCGCATTTACCTGAACTTGACGTACCTAGCTCAACCTCTCTCTGACTGAGGCACCTGTCAACAAATGCTACTCGAATCGTTGAACACAGGCCTCAGTAATACAGCATAGCTATATAAGGCAAGATACAGCAGAGAACCTGCACTAATGAAAGTGTACGTCCTCGACTACGAAAGACTCCAGAAGCAACGACAAACGAAGTAGCAAATATTCGAGAAACGGCAATGTAGGCGTAGCCAGACTACTAAATCTAACTTAGAACCCATAGTCTTCACATTCTTTGCCTGCCCTTGCCTAAATATTGTCGAATACCCACCAACCTGGCATGGCTACAACAGGATATAGTATGCTCGTGTGAATGATGAATTTCCAGAAGGTGGTAGGTTTAGCTTCTAAAGACGAAGTGGTGCGAGATTATTATTTATTTTAGTAAAAACAGGATACTTGTTGCGCAGCAAGACTGTCAATAATTTGCAGCCTAGATACACAAACGAAATGGTACAGCTAGAATGGTTATTATTCCTCACACCATCCACTAAAATAGTTATTTTGTTGAATACGCCACCTGTAACAGATGTTACTCAGTGAATACTTTTCTTTCATTATGACTGCGATTACATGAACATTATTGACAGGGTTTTGCCATTGCTGTTTACGTCGGCATCCTTATTTTCAACACATTAGAAAATTCCGGGTGGAAATGATCCTCCCCCCCTTCCCCCCTCTGTTGTATGTTCTACCCAAGAATAAACGCTTGCCAGCGCTGGCGACGAACACGTCTTAACCATAGATGAAACCTACCAGCCGTTTCTGTAGCAAAAGAAAGCACATGTGAGAGCACTACCACGTGTGAAAGGCTTTTCGTCGATTGCTGATATAGCACAAGTCAAACATTCTTCAGTCTAATAAAGAGCATGAAAGACATGAGAATAGGATTTGGGTCTGCTTTACTCGAAGGCCATGGTAACTGTTGCGTGGTGTCACGACATAAATGAGTAGACAATTTGTCCATTCGCTTTTCTCTGAACGTCGACTTTGCGCTTAGAGAATAGGCAGCAAGAAATCCACGCCTGTCCCTAAAGAATAGCCGTAGCCCCGCCGCAGTGGTCTAGTGGCTAAGATACTCGGCTGCTGACCAGCAGGTCGCGGGATCGAATCCCGGCTGCAACGGCTGCATTTACGATAGAGGCGGAAATGTTCTAGGCTTATGTCCTCAGATTTGAGCGCACGTTAAAGAACCCCAAATGGTCGAAATTTCCGGAGCCCTCCACTACGGCGTCTCTCATATTCATATGTTGGCTTTGGGACGTTAAACCAAACACATCAATCAATCAATCATGGCCTTTAGCTAAGCGTTATCAGGTTCTTCGACAAGTTTAGAAAGGGGAGGAGTGGTGTGCACATATTTGGTTTACCGGGCACGCTGACAGAAGCGCGGTTTGAATAGTAGCTCATGGTCTTGCGTAGTACCAGCCCACACTTGAGAGCGCAGAACCATGCTTCATCAAACCGAAGTGCACGCATAGCGGTGTGATTATGAGGATATCAGACGTACCTTTTGCTCATACAATCCTTAGGGTCGAGCAACAATTGAATGTAGCCAGCCAACTCTAAAACATTAATAGATGTTAACCCGAAATACGTCATTATGATATGAACACGTATGTAGGTCAATGCTTTTTTACAAATTACTTAATGAGTACTGCCGACAGGACGGGGGCATAGGGTCTTTATTCCAAGGATTTTCTAGACCTGGCATGACTCGGTAATTGAATACCTTGCTGTTGCGCAGAATAGTTGGATTTGATCCCAGCTTGGATCCAATATCAAAATTTTTGTGTTGGGCGGGTTTTTGATGCCACTGTCAGTTTCTTTACCAGGCTCGCGTTTCAATTACCAATATCTGTTTTCGCCTTTCCAATGTAAATATAAAATATCCATCAACTGCGGCACGTACCTGCCGCATACCGCGACAACGGTGTACGCATGCGGGCAAAAGGTTTTAACGACATACGTTAAAATACTTTTTACGTCTAATTCATGTCCTATTCTGACAGCCGCACTCTGCAAATATTATGCCAAATTCGGTCTCTACACCGTTAAGGAGACTATACCGAGCGCACCCAGATGTAGGACTTTAGAGAGACACCAAGGCTCGAAAAACCTTGGGCTCGCTAACAAAGGCTTCCCATTTATTAAAATGTTAAGAGTGGCACATGACATCAAAAGTAAAACGTGCGCTTTCAAATCAGTCAAGGCTTTGATTGCTTTTGGAAGAGTTGAGGCTGCTTGAAGCACTTCAGGGCGAAGGCGCCTTTAGTGTTCCGTCAGGTACCCGGTCCTGCGCTTCTTGCTGCCACGCTATCGCCGCAAATGTCTTAGTTACATCGAAAAACTTCAATCCTGTCTTTCACGCGCTATATTTTATTCGGTTCTAATCTGTCCCTTTTGGGAAGCAATGGTTCTCGTTCATCCACCCTGCATGAACTGTTCATGCCCTTAAGGGCATGGACTGTTTTTTAAGGTTCGGCCCCACAAGTTTTCAACGCCATACGGTTCTGCAAAGACCCCTGGGCATACCTAAGGGCACCACAGCCTTGGTGAAATAGTTGAGCATCCACCGCTACTGCGGGAGGCGGAGAATTGCTGCCGCCGGGCACCTAATAGGTGCAAGCGCACATCTAGCCTGGTGCTCGGCAGAACGAAAATCATAGTATTTTGGGAGGGCAGCCACCGTGCAAGCGATTGGCGGCTTTTGAACGCTAGACCTGAATTTATGGTCATTTTCTTTTTCGAAGCTCGTTTCCTGTGAAACGAGCGTTAAAGAGATTGCTTTGTCAGAAATTCCGGCGCTGGTGTAGACGTCTTCGTCGATGGTTGTGAGCGAAAGGTCATCTTATGCGTGACCAAAAAATTTAGAACGCTGGAAATAAAAGAAATACTAAAAATTCTGGGATCACAAAATTCTGGATCTAACCCTGGTGGTCTCGTGGCAAGCGGATGTGTTACCACACGGTCACGCCTCTGCTTGTGAATACAGTGAAAAGAACTTCATCTGCAAAGGAAGTGCAGCCAAAGTAGATTTCATACTTTAGAATCAACGCGTCCTGTATACATGCTTCAGAATGAAACAAGATATATGGCAGTAATATTTCGTGGTACAGGCGCCCATTACAAGCGGCCGCGATGTTAGGTGCTTATCATAATGACTTCATTGTTTAAATGCATTCACCCACTACAAAAGGCACACAGGCTACTGCGCCTATTCCCTTAAGACCACGTAGTGGGTGCATAGCAAGTTCGGAAAGGTTTCTTGCAAGAAGTGTTTGAAATACGCACTTAGAACAGGATATCGCTGTCGTGTTCAACTCCTAAAGTCAAAGGTTTACGGCCCCCTAATATTTTTAGATTACATTAGGCTATTGAACAAGGAATGTCCCTTTTACATGCTAGTAAACGGACTCGATGCGAGGTAAGGTATCATTATAAAGAAAATGAATAGTACAGAGAAATCGACTGTAATAATTCTCATCCACAAGGTTGGCAGCATTTCTGCAGAGCATCACTCTGGTATTAGCGAAAGCCGAGTGCCTTTTGTTGTTAATAATTACAATATGTAGGGGATAGTACATATTCGAATATGTAAGGCGAGAAACTGGTCTTTTTCTGCACAGAATATTCAACGCATTACAACCCATTCAGTATTTTCGCATAATATACAAGGGTACAAAATCGCATACACTGATTTACAGCGTAAAGACCAAGAGGAATGCGTATAACTGAAACGACAATAAAGAAGGGCCTCCTTCCAATGACGTTGAAACGTTCATATAGGAGCACTGGCCTTACAGAGCCATAAGCTTCCCTAATGATCGCGTGTGTAGCACAGCAGCTTAAGCTGCTATCTATTCCCAACATGAACAAAAGGAGTCTAGAAGAACACTCGTCCAAAAACACAACGGCAGTAATTGAGCTTGCTCACGTGCGCTCACCAAAGCGGCTTTTCATGCCAGGAAACAATGGGTGTAGTTTCTCATAAACTGATTGCTGTGATCAGAGCGTATTTTCTAATTAAAGCGTTCGCAGCTGATCTAAATAACACTGACGCAGTTTATGGCGTGCTTCCCACCAAAAAAAAAATTCGCCACAAAAAAAGAGCACGAATTGACATTTCTTAGCTGTGATACTCGGCGTGCAACACAGAAAACTGCTCCTTTATTTTCTGCATTCGCCTAACAGAAAAAAAAAAACAATATCAGAAATGGGACACTTCAATAACGCTTTCAAGTACTACGTCGTAGAATTTGTATTTAGTGTATTACGTTGATCTCAATGTGAGATTGACATACCTGGAAAGCTTTCTCACTTAGATAAATTTATGCCATTATAGAAAAAATTGGAGGACCCTTAAAGTTTGCCTTTAAGAGTTGAACACGATAGCGAAATCCAGCCCCTAGTGCGCCCTTCAACCGCTAAGTGCATACCTAACAAGTTTTGTAACACACACATAGACACATGCACACATACAGGCGCGCGCTAATGGTACTTGCAGGTTTTATATCGAAAGCAAGAGTCGCATGGCTTCCAAGATACACGCCGCAGGCTTGCCATTTAGGATGCCATATAAAGTCTCACAATGCCTCACAGATGGCAGCACATTATTTAGCGTTTGCTGTTTGGTTGATTAACGCCTCAGGTAGGCCATAATATGTTTTCTGTTGGATGGTAATAGTCCATTTTTAGAGCTGTTTGAAAGTTCCTGTTTGTTCTAAGCGGCGATGGCTGAACTATCCCGGCATTTTGCGACGTAGTTTGATGGCCTCCCAAATGCGCCTACTAATCGCCGAATAGGCTCGTTTTCGTCATGACACCTGTTGAACAAAATGCGTTAAGGAGACTCCATCTACATCATGACATTTATGAAGTGTTTTTTGATTGATTTGATTGATATGTGGGGTTTAACGCCGCAAAACCACCACATGTATATAAGAGACGCCGTAGTGGAGGGCTCCGGCAATTTCGACCACCTGGGGTTCTTTAACGTGCACCCAAATCTGAGCTCACGGGCCTACTACAATTCCGCCTCAATCGGAAATGCAGCCGCCGCAGCCGGGATTCGAACCCGTGACCTGCGGGTCAGCAGCCCAGTACCTTAGCCACTAGACCACCGCGGCGGGGCAAGTGTTTTTTTTTTCCCAAAGCAGCTTCAAGTAACATCGCGACTTTTTGGTAGGGCACCTGCTTGCCACGCGAATGGCTTGGGTGCGATATCTCAATGAGACCGAAAATGTTATTCTTTATTACATTTGCTTCTTTCTCAATTTCTCGCTCATGAACAATTTTTCACTCACAACCAACGGTGCCGATGCCAACGGCGGAATTTCTGCGACACGAGCTCTCTCACACTATGGCGTTAAAACTGAATGTTCATCTTTCCTGTAGCACTTGGAGCACGCACTGATCAAAAGTTCCTGATTACTTCCGTCATTACAGAATGTGTAAGGCATATCCGTAGTCTTCGTAGAGATAGTTTTTTGAGAACTTCTTGCCCCAAGCAGAAAATAAAAGCGGGTGAGCTGAATAGTTTAGTGATACTTTCTTTAGGATCTTTGGTTGACAACTACTTAATACTTGACAGCGCAGCAAGAAAGTAAATACACAAAAAGGCCTATAAAGAAACGCATCGATTATTTCTAGTTGTACCATACTCACCATTGCTCATTCACTGGAGAAATTGCTACAAAAGGGATGTTATGTTGCACTTATAGGATTGTTTGAAAATTTTTACGAAGCACCTGACGCTTTAAAAAAACCTGTTTGCCTTTGAGCTTTCAGCAAACCTTTAAGCCACAAGGCAAGCACGCCTCGACGTTTCCTCCTCTCCATACCCCGGAAACTCTAGTGAAATAAGAAATTAAAGCTGTATTTAAAAATTCAACCCGAACTTCTTGTATACCATGGTCGGTCATGGATGCCATTGGTGCTAACTTGCTGAATGGCCGATTCTTGCCTGCGTTACACCAGTTACTCTCACCATGTAATATCTGAGTAGGCACGTCCGATATACACATCCTTCTCGTTTTGAATTCTGGTATCTGCTGTCATTTTCAGTTTCCACTTGTGGTATGCGCTACCTTTATCCCTGCCGAACATTTACATCCATTTGAAGCCTAGCTAATGAAGACCCCTGAGACAAGATCGGTCAGTACGAATCGCAATTTAGCTGAGCTCATGCATACACACAAAATGTCGAGGAGAGAGGCTTAAGAAATAAATGTAACTTCAACGCTTCTCGGTGAAAACGCAATGTTGAAATTTACATGCAGTGAAAGTGTACGTAGGTCTCACTCTTGTTTACATATAGTGAAGCTCTAGGTAAGCTCTCACATCTTCGGCCTAGTCACAAGGCTAGCAAATGGATGGGTTCTCGTACAGGTTCGTGTAAGTACTAAGCCACGACATAACTGTAGTCAAGAAGGTTGAGACGAGACCGCTTCTACAGAAAAGAAAAAAAATACCAACACACAACATATTTGAATAAACTTAGTAGAGAGAGAAAGTTATAAAGAAGGACAAATCATGCAGAAGATAGTAAAAATATAACAAACTAAGGGAAGCGATTGAGAAATGCAAACTGTGCGTAAATAAGTTCAACAAAAATGACTGCTAACGCTCAGTACGCGCACTCGTGTAGACGGCCAAGGTTGATGTGGGTAAGATGCATACCCGGCCGGACAGGAACGGTCGCAAGCTTTTCCAGTCCAGCTGCGTGTAGTACTGCAAGGGGTTAAGGCATTCCTAAGAAAGTGATTAGCTTTTGGTGAGCAAAAATAAGCCTCTTTGGGGCATTCATCATTCGACGCTTGAACGTGCAGCCAGAAACAGGGCGTTGCTGGCCAACGTAGTAAATGGTTCTTGAAGGAAAGGAAAAAAAACAGCTGATTTCGGTCTGCTTTGTAAGCGACATGTCTAAGCTTCTTGTATAGGGGATGGGGTAAGATGATAGAAAGATCATAACGATATAGAAGACGAAGCACTCGCCGCACGCGAGTCAAGAAAGACGAGAGAAAAGAAAGACGGGGGACACGGTCGAAGGAGTTGGAGGACGGGGCAGTAGATCGCAAACAGCGGGCCGATCGGCGTGAGCTACGCAGCAGCCAATGTGCCAGACGATGTTCGGACACACGTCAAAGTTGGGAGTCCACAGCGGCCTTGCCACGTGAACTTGGCGGCCACGCGTGCTGCGCTCTTGCAGCCGTCTTGCTTCAGCCACTTCTCTACCACGCCTGTCTCGTTCTGCGGGCCTTCTTACAAACCAGTCTCAAGACTCATCATGGGAGAAGTTCCTCTTGCGCAACTTCGCGCATCTTGCAGGCACATTGTTGTGTTGGTCGATGACACCACAAAAGATCGCGTCTCCTAATTAAGTAATTCATTGTCTTTTGTTTCTTGCGCCGGCTATTTTGGTTGCACTCGCGCACTTTTTGAAGTGCGCCCTTCGCTTATCACAATCTTCAGCGCGCGTTCGTTCTAGTGAATGATCTTGATTGATTTGTGGGGTTTAACGTCCCAAAACCACTATATGATTGTGAGAGACGCCGTAGTGGAAGTCTCCGGAAATTTCGACCACCTGGGGTCGTTTAACATGCACCCAAATCTGAGCACACGTGCTCACAGCGTTTCCGCCTTCATCGGAAATGCAGCCGCCGCAGCCGGGATCCGATTCCGTGACCTGTGGGTCAGCAGCCGAGTGCCTTAGCCACTAGACCACCGCAGCGGGGCCTCATGAATGATCTTTTTCTTGAAGCACTCGTCTTTTGCAGTTCCCAGGTATGTCTCACAAGAATTCAGTTGTGTTCTGTCTGTTTTGTTTTCACACTGTACACTTTTACTGTTAGGCAGTCACATCCGTGGAAGGAAAAATATTTTGGCAAATTTTTAAGCCCCTATGTCGTCACCTTTTCTTCCCTTTTCAATGCACAGACAAGGGGCGCCACAGCACTTGTTTCACCCAGAAAATAGATGTGGCAACACTGGATGCAAAGGTGCTAGCAAAGGGTCTTAAAAAAGTGCATACATATAGAACTGCAAAGCTTGTTGCGTAAACATGCAAAAACCAATATAGAATAAATATGCAGCGCCAAGACTATAGCGCTGCTGATTATGTTGTTGTGGTGTGCGTACGTGCCCCACAAAGGAACAAAGACATCAACGGTAAACAAACAGCCAGCGTTACGTAAAAGCGCTGAAAGCGGCGACTTGTTCCATTGTTCTCTAATGCAGAGCTCTCGTCTACTGAAAGAAGGCTACCATACCAGTGTCATCTCACGTGCACCTGTTAGGTCTCGCTTATTTTTCATATTGTTCAACCGAGCCTGTTTTTCTCCGCTCTTGCTCTATCCTCTGCTGCTATGTCTTTCCGGCAACCTTTACGGTACTTTTTTGCTTTATGTCTCGTTTGTTGTTATGTTTCGTTGTTGCCTATAACTATGAGTATCAACATAACTTGCCTTCACTCTCGGTGTACATGGCTTATCAGTGTATATATACTGTAGCAGTGATTATTTTCTCGGGCTGCTGGGAGACTGTGAGCGCGTGAATGTTTATCATACCGCGTGAACTCTCAGAGTACTACCCTCTGTTGTCTGAAGTGGATGATACCAAAGCTTAGGCACGCTCTACTTTCGACCAAGTGTGATTGATGGCGAGTAGATCATCCGTGCACGCTTGCGTATCACGCTAAGCAGTCCGGTACCCCATTCGTTTTTATATTTATAAGCGGAACACTCGAAGGCCCTCCCTGGCTGTCGTATGCTGTCGTCCACAATGGCATGCCATCTCTCGTTCTGCCAAACGCTGCGATCTCATGTCATCACTTGGAAGCATGCAGTCCGAAACTTGTTAAGCATAGCCACGTAGTGCACGGCCATGTATACTGTATATGTGTGTGAAACGTACTGATGAAAGATTGAGGCGAAGAGAAGATATTAACTGGAGAGGGTATAGAGCAAGGCGTGGTCACGTACGTTATTTCTAGGAAGAAACCATGTACCACGAAGCCATGTACAGTTACACATTCTATCCATGTATAAAATAACATATGGCCACAGGAGGCGCATTCACTTTTTATTTCTTGCGCATACTTGGACTCCCAGGCGCGTTCTCATTTATACAGCACTCTTGTTCTTACCACTGCTAGCTATGAGTGCCGTACCGAATAAAGTGTAACTGCCGTGAGTTGTCAACAATGTCAAGGGTGCTGAAGAAAGATTCTGAGAGTCTTAAATTATTCAGTGGTATATGAACAACAGTTAATCAATGGTTAGCTCCTGTCTACCATCTCCATTTGTAGTTGCATATTTCTATAGGCACGTCTTATATTTACAGTTCTATTCTTTTCTCGCCCTCCTCTTCTCGCCGTGCATGGCAGCAATCAGCATGTAACCTGTTATACATCACTGTCCCTCTTTTACATTTCTATCTCTTTTGCACCTTCTCTAAAAGAAGCAAAGAAGACGCCCGTTTTCCAAGTTATAGCATGTCTCACGGAACTGAAAACCGCAACAAAAAGATTGGCACTGCTGCTCCAAAGTCACAAATATTAAACCTGAACAGTTGTAACACTGCTTCTTCTAAACAAATGCACATTAAAGATTATGTTTCCTCTAGGTTTTGCATTTTTGCTCACCACAAGCGCAAACACTATTCATGTTAATGTGCAAGTAGCGACAATTTTAAAGACGATAGTCTTTTTTGGAGACCTTCGATGGAAAAATTTTGGTCTGTCTGTCTGTCTGTCTGTCTGTCTGTCTGTCTGTCTGTCTGTCTGTCTGTCTGCCTGCCTGCCTGCCTGCCTGCCTGCCTGTCTGTCTGTCTGTCTGTCTGTCTGTCTGTCTGTCTGTCTGTCTGTCTGTCTGTCTGTCTGTCTGTACACTTGTCTGTTTCTCCACCCTAACGATACCTCAAACGGCACCAAACAAACGGGAAACCCCATCCGCAGCATCCACCAACATTGCTCAAGGTTTAGCATTCATAGTTGTACGATAGTCAATCAAATAAAGCAAATGTTGCGCATATCTAAGGCGCCATAACAACACGTCTATGTTTTGTATGTCTGCCGTTATACTAGAAGAGGCACAGAACTCTAAGGACTGTAGCGTTTATCGCGCTGCGCTGACAGTGCAACGCGATGCTCAAGAAGGTGTTTCCAACGCTTTGCTATGACGACACGGTGGTGGCACCTGCCCATCGCTTTGCATTCTACACCTGATACACCCTACACGCTTTCACCCTACATGCCTTCGTTTACGAAGATAACTGCCAGATGGCACTCGTGTCTAACGTGCCTAGATGCGCTTGTTCACCTCCGCTACACGCTCTAGGCACTCTAACGCAGCGCATTCAGAATACCATTCACCGATTTTCTTGCGCAGAACATCAAATGAACGTTTTGTTCACTCTCTCCAGACGCAAGACTATCGTCTATTGACGACATTTACAGTGTGACATATAGATTCGGGCCAATTTCATTTAAAGCGTTCTAAATTAGGTACGGGCATAAACCCCTTACAGTACCTGAATAGTATGACCTTCAGAAAATGAACACCAAGTGAGCAAGAACGATTTCCACGCAACGATGCAGCGAAAGAGACCCGCAGTTGTGGCCCAGGAAAGAGTGCTGCCAGATTACTGCTGAAATACGACACGCTTTTCTCATTCTACGAACCCAAGAACCATGCAGAAATTGCCTCACGCAACTCAAAGTTGATTCGGGTTCCGTTTTCATCTCGGTCTTTTTAATACTTTCATTTTCATTTTTTTGGTTGCGTCCGAGACAAAATATGTTTTCATATTAGCTGTCGACTTCCCAGTCTGTATTCACGTGTCGCTATGTCGTATCAATATCGCTGCGCAAAATATCCACGCATCTTCAAGAAGTAAATGATGACGAGTGGGTGGAGCCAGATTATAAGGCCGATAATGTGTACCTTGCAGTAACCCACTAGTATAAAGGGTCAGTTTTTGTACGTGTTTTATATTAATCCATCACAGTCATGAATAATATTAGTGTGAAATGAACCTTTCTCGTGGCTCATGTATATTACCATAGCGTTCCCACATATTATGTAAATTGAGTGACAATGCGACAAAAAGTCTACGACAAAGGTATGTTCTAAAGTCCACAACCATGGTCCAGAATGTGTATGTTTAAATCACCGAGTTCTAGATGTTTTATGTTGTTCTGTGACAAGTACGATTGATATTAATCTATTCTTAAATACTTTTGTGCCTAACATTCACGAATCACCACGCGATGAATGGACGCTGACAAGGTTAGGCCCCAAGGAACTTCGCCACTACCGGGCAGACTGAGCGGAGGAAAATTCTCCAGCGTGAATGCACTTATCAGCAACCGCAACGGAAACAACCGCAACACGGGACGACCGCTACCTGCTCGAGGAGAAAAAGAAAAGGCGAAGGATAGGTGACGTCCTGAAAAAAATAAAAGAACCCTCTTGTAATGTGGCTGCACGTGGCCCCTGTGCCTTCTTGCGCACGCTTCCTGCACACTCGGAAATTGCATTCGCATCGGCACTCATGGTGTGCCGAGAAGGCTAACTCAATTGGGCTTTGCCGAGCATGTGAGCCGCCCCTGAACTGTATCCCGTGATGCATGCAAATGCCACACCGTAACAGAAATATAGCAATGAAAAGTAAAACAAAAGTATCTTTAGTATGAAGCTGTTCAGAAGAACCACGAAGGAAGATATGGGGCAGAGCGTTTCACCCAATATTTGCTGAAATTGTTTGCCCGGCTTTTGTTTGGAAATTATTAAACCCGAAACTTACGGCTATGTTTGTAATTCCGTCTCTAGGTACAACCTCGAGAACCCTGCTAGGTGTGCTCTCTTTGCTCTCAATACATTTCTTTCGTTGTGAGTATCTGCATGGCATCTTTTAATAGTGAATTACAGTAAAGAAACTTGATATTGTCAGTTTTTTAAGTAGCAAATAATTGTTGTTTTTTCATGCCACTGCAGATTTCTTCCAAGCACAAATTGACCGAGCTGGCTTCTCTTTCTCTTCAAGGCCACTGCCAGTATGTACCACCACTGTCAGCTTTTTTTTTTTATTTCCAACCTTGAGCGTATTTGGCCTGCGAGAAATCCAAAGCACCTCGTCAGCACGAAATTCATCATGTTCCACAAGCGAAAATTCCCGATTTGCACACGCTTCTAGTCCGCTGAGTGAACTATGCGGAAGCACTGTTCTCGCTTTTGACTCCTGCCATGAGCGTTGTGAACATGCACAATCGTGTTACTGCGTGAAGATGTGCGTAGATACCACTTCGCAGCGAATAACAGCGCTACCGGTTGCGCGTTTTTACAGCGAAAGCTGTTATGCGATCACACGTTATGTTATGAGATCAGGTCACGCGCAGTTGCATGTTGTCCGCCGCCGCTGGTGTCCGTAACCTCATCGCGCGAAATTAAAAAAAAAAACCTTGCACAATGACACAGTGGTGCTTGAACTCGGGTTCGCTGGGTTCCAGCTCTATATTCTACCACTGAGCTACTTCATAATTTTTTCCTTTAATCAATGATATTATCACCAGTAAAGTACACGCTACATACCTCATCAGAAGTCAGGCAAACACACACAAGCGTCAAGAACGGGAAGCCACTCCGGAACAGAGTTAAAAAGTCTCAACAACACTGCGCACTTGAGCAGCTGCTTCCCGGAAGACAGATCTCGTCGACCTCGGTGGCTCGGCGTTTCTATCAATCATGCGACTTTTTCATAGTGAATAAAGTCCCAACAACATAAACAGGTTATAAGGAGTATTATCAGTCAGACTCTTTTTAAATGGAAGGAACCTAATACCATGAGCTGTGATTGGAATTTCTTTTCTTAGTGTTCTTTTTAGAATGTCCCAAAAATAAAAAAACTCCCAAGCATTTCCCCGAGAGTGAACATGGTTAAGTGCGAATACCCGGGGTGATGCTATGCGGGGCATTTATTAATTCGCACTATTATATTTATTAATCACACTATGGTGCCTTTATGGTGTAATGGTTCCTGGGAATCGCAATTTGATCACACGGGGGAGTTTACGTTAACTCACTGGCGAATGCCAACGGATTTTAACTTTACTCCCCCTCACGACCCGCCCTCGACGGGAGACTGAGAGAGAAGGCGGGCGCGCGAGAGAGAGGGGTGCGCGCGCAGCTGCAGCGAGCGAGGAGAGCGGAGGAGCGAGCGAAGGGGGAGGGGGTATAAGGCGCGTTACTGACACCGATATCAGCGTCGCGTCCGTGGCTTATTCGGTAGAGCGTCGCGCTGCGGCCCGCCAAGTCCTCTTTCTTTTAAAGATAGAGAGAAGACTGCGGACGCCGCCGACGGCGGTGCATGGTTTGGGGTCGCTTATAAAGTGTATTCACACTTAAAAGCTTCACGAGAATGAATAAAACAATGCTCCATTGTCTCAGGTTGGTTGCATAGTCTACAATTCACTGTCCAGGGTACGTATATTGATTTTGCATTCAGCCACGTTTTCACTGGCAGCGTGGAAGTGTGTCGTTTATGAAAAATGTTTTCGCTGAAGGAGATATCCACATTCTACGTACACGAAATAATACATCGTGACCAGGCAAAAGCGAATATGGCTTTCGATAAACAGGTTTGAGGAAAAGGTTATTCACAAGTGCAGCGGTTAAGTTTGTTATGTCAATAGTATACAAATACTCTGAGGTAAACCTGGCTTTCAAAAAATTGACAGTATCAATCATTTGTTTTAGGAATCCCCACCGTGGCAATTCCTTAGTAACGCTTGTTGTGACATGAATAAAAGGAAGGTGGTAACAGACGGTTACGAAGAACTGCTAAAAACAAGGAGTGACACACATCCTTGAGGTAAAAAAATCGCAACACCAACTTTCGCACGAGCGATTGCACAATGCCAAGGCCACCCTTTTCAAGCGGAAGAAAAAGATTGTCTCTTCTCATGGGTTTCCAGGAAGAGCTCCAAATAAAGCAAGCAAATATCTATATCAAAGGCTTGAATGTGTGCACGAGAGCAGTGCAACACCTGCAGAATATAAATAAGCTTTGATACAAAGAATATATTGCACGATTTCACTCTGGCAAAATTGGAAAGCTCCCATCCGTGCCATGTTGCCACCTTTCGGCGAATCGTAGTTATCGCAGCGGTCCAGTGTGGGCCGCTGTTACGATAGTTATTCAGAGGCACACCAAGGTATTTCATTAGAGTCGCATTCCAATGAACATTTGCGAAGACCGAAGAAGTTTGGGCCCACATGCCTAGCCAGAATCCACTACTTTTATCAAAATTTATGCTGGCGCCAGCGACTTCACAGAAACGTAAAGTAGTGTTGACTGCTTCTTGAATGCTGGGTTTATCAGCGCAAAACAATGCGATGTCATATGTATAAGCTAGAACTTTAACTTCCTCAGCATCATATCGGTAGCCTCTTATGCTGGACATTAGAAGCACACTTAAACATAATGGTTCCAGATAAATGGCAAAAAGCAAAGTCGAGAGTGGACATTCCTGGCGTACAGATGAATTTAACTCAATTATATTTCAAAGTGCGTGATTTACATCTAGACTAGTAGTGCACTTCTTATAATAGAGTGGAATACCATTGTACAGTAAGTCATCCAACTGCAGGTGTCTTAGAAGCCGGAACAAAAAAGGATGCTGTACCTTATCAAATAATTTTGCAAGGTCTATTTGAAGGAGGGCTACTTGGTTCATGCTATACCATCAATACACTCAAGAATTGAACGTGCAATATGAATGTTGTCGCTGTAGTGCGACCACGAATTCCACATGTTTGTTGGTCACCTACACATTTAGTAATCACTATCTGTAGCCGATTTGTCAACAATTTAGGAAATATTTTGTAGTCAATGTTACATAACAAGATAGGCCTATATTCGTTAACTCTATTTAATGCGTCAGGATCAGCGCTTTTGGGGATTAATGTTGTATGACCCTGATAGAAAGAAGGAGGAAGTTCACCACGGTCATAAGCCTCTTTAAAAAGTTGTTCAAGGAAAGGTATCAGAAGTTCCTGAAAAGCTATGTAAAATTCGCCACTAAGGCCATCTAGGCCAGGAGTTTTGTTTTTCTGCAATTTTGTTATTGCAAATCTAATTTTCTCTCTGGTTATTGGCCCATATACAGTGAGTCTATCATCATCTTGTAACTGAGGCACAAGGGCAATGAAGTGGTCAGCTTCTTCCTCAAAATTCTTCTGAAGTTCAGCCGCGGTGAACAAACTTTTGTAATAATCTTCAAATGCGGCTCTTATTTCACAAGTCTCTGTGCAAAGGGAACCCCGCGACTCGATTTGCAGTATCTGTTTAGAAACTGCATATCCCTTTTCATCCCCGAAGGATTTTTAATAGGTTCCTCTTCAGTGAAAGGGGTAACACGGGAACTAATCTTTTCTCCTCTGTATAAATCTGTATCTTGTTTTTGTATCTGTGCTCAAATCACATTTATCTCGTCCACGTAAAATTCCGGCTGTTGACTTTCAAAAGTATGGAGCTTATGAAGTAAACCATAAAGATAGCGTTTTTCAGCTTTTTCCTTTGCGCTATTTCACATGAAATACTAATCGCCTGATACTTAACTCTTTCTTTGAACATTTCCCATTTAGCGAAAATCGGCATCTGTCGACACTCTGTTACCTCTTGTACCGATTCTTTTACTATTTTAACAAAACAATCTTCGCGCAACAGCTGTACATTAAGCTTCCATAGGTCCCAGTTTAGAGTGGTTTTACGAAAATTTTCTAGACACCAAGAAACAGTGAACAAGCAATGGTCTGTAAATAATATGAGCTTTACAGCCTAATTATGCATGTGAGACCATAAGCTTAGATATACATGTACGCGGTCAAGCCGAGCATGAGAGATGCCTTGAAAGTGCTTGAACCTCACCGAGGAAGAAGCATGCGCTTCCACATCTATTAAATTGAGGTCATTCAATTTCGGCAGCAAGGTTGCACTTGCATCATAACGATTTGTTATATATGAATGATCTCTCGCGTCACAAACACAATTAAAGTCTTCAAATACTATCAAAGTTCTGTCAGTGCTTAGCATCTAAGTTAAAGAGAGGAAAAAAGCATTCCTGTCATTCACTTTGGAGGGAGATTAGACACATATAAACCTCCAATTATGGAAATGAAAAGATAAGTCGCAACAAATGAGGCGTCCTTCCCCATCAGCATGTAGTCACGTTTAAGTATGATTCAAGTGCTTTATAACTAATAAAAAGCATCCAGCGGATGCACTACGTGCTGGGCTGATGTATAAATTGTAATCTCGGAAAACGTCCAGTGCAAGATCGGTGTCACGAGCAGCCGAAATCTTAGACTATTGCACTGCAAGTTCATCAATGTTGTACTGTTCAAGCACGTGGCGCAACTGCCACTGACGCCTTACATTCCTCAAGCCACGTACGTTGAGTGTCGCTACACACACGGGAAACGTTAGCGCGGCCGCCATTTTGCTATCTTAAAACTTTTGTAGGTCACCTTTAGCCACAGGGCAACCTGTGGCTTTGTTTTCTTTACACTTTTTAGGAGCCCTTTCCTGAGGATGCTGGCATAGGCGGCGCGTTTCTCGGTCCCCAAATAAGGTGACACATGAACCACATGAAAACACTTGCTCTCTCATGTCTAGCGCCTTCGTTGTTGCTTCATCGGTTACCGGTGCCTGACGGTTCCTTGTCTGACAGCTATCCATTAATTCTTGTTCCTCATTGTCAAGAGGCTTGTTTTTAAGGTCTTCCAAGTGTTCTTCTGCAGCATTGCAATTCATTTATGATTTCGCTGGCATCGTTAACGGTGTTATTTTGCGTGCCGAGGGTATCCGTGTACAAGTGTTCAGCTTCCTTTAAGGCACCTTCTGCTCCTCCCGCTGCGTCTCCTGTCGCATCAACTACCTCAGTGACATCCATAGGATGATTCAGATGTTGCTCTTCTGTGCCTTGGCCAAAACGGAGTCTCTTGGCATAAGTCGACACGCAGGCATCCGACGAGTGACCCAATCGGTGGCACTGCGAGCACCTAGGCACTGCGAGCACCTAGTGAGTGGGACGTACATGTCCCACTCACTTGCACCGAAGACACAGTGGGGGCCTACCGGGAATAAGGACGAGGCATTGGTGGACATAGATTGACATAAGAAGTGGTATTGAGGTCACAGTGAGGGTGTCCTTGAGCTCCAAGGCAAAGTCCCTATTTGTTGTCATCCATTGTTCCATTCCTGCACATCTCCATGCCTCTCTCTCAACGGACTTCACAATGCCGTAAGCTTGGAACGCCTCTTCAACACGTCGCGATTCAAGATGAGGCGGAAGAAAAAGAAGTTTCAGCCTAGTATTCTTGGTCTCTCGATCTAGCACCATGCACTTCAGCCCTTTTACATGGAGCTCACCACAAGTGACGAGCTTCTATTTCACAATGCTGGTTGCACACGTAACCATCCTTACATGGCTCATTTGATACTGGCCAACGCCTATAATGTCCGCTGTGCTCACCACTTTAAGCAGCGCGTCACGGAAGTCAGGGGCATGGTACGGCCTACCACTCAATTCGGCATGAAGAAAAATGGAATTCGAAACGTCGTTACCGGTGGGAAGACGTGGCAGGATGACTTTATGGCTTGAGTCATCATCATGAAACGGAGTCGATTATCTTCGGCCATTGGCCGGTGCGCTGTTACCAGCAGAGAGCATTTTAGAACACAGCCGACCGGTTCTTGTGACTTGTTCTTGTTCTTGTTCTCAAACTTGCCTTAGGCAGGCTTGATGTCGGGAAATCAATCGCGTTAATAAGACTTATAAAGCTTTTCACAACAGTGAAAGAACAGCCAGTCGGAGCACAATGCGATTAGCGTGACGAGTGGGCTGTCCAAAGCTCCAACCCATTACAGAAGCTTGTTCTTGTTTCCCTATAAACTGTGGTGCATACCGACTTCAGCCATAATTCCTCATCGCCGTCAGCCACTGGATGGACACTTAGCACAAAAGTCCTAGCAAGTGTTTAGCGGATATCACGCTTCTCAGAAGAATGGTGTAAAATAACATAGCAAATGCCGGCTTACTACCCAAAAGTCATTAATTATGCCCTAGTCGGTACCAAGCAAGTGTGCTTGCAGTAGTTAACTAATGAGTGTTTTGAAAAGGCTCTGAAAGGCCACTCTTCTAGCTTTCGCAGTGACTGTGCCGCGCCAACCACGCAGGCCTGGCGTTTTTAATTAGGCCAGTATTGTTAAAACGTCTGGGACAAACGCAATATATTTATATCCTGAATATTTTCACAGCACAGCTATTAGGCACCCCGATCTGTGTTGAGCAACGTTGTTACCGCCATCGCTGTCGCCTTTGCCTATGGTGACACAACCGACAAACATGAGAACGTTACCGATGTCATGCGCACCTAAAATTCAGAAAAGAATACCCACAATCAAATGAGATTTGAAAGCGGGTACTCTGCGTGGTAAACGAGTACTTTGACATATAACAATGATGGTGCTCGAAACTCATTCATAAAAAAATCCTATATGGGCATCATGTTGAGCATGAAATTGCGTTAACTATACGTATTTTATTGGGGCAGAATAGTTAGATAACAACCATTTATCACACAATAATCGCTGTAAGTCGAGCTGTGGTTTAGAAGAGTAATGGCGTAGTGGTTTCTCTCCTTTACCACGGAAACTTTGATTTGAGTGGTAGTCAACACCTTGCAGAAAGTCAAAACCTAAGCACAGTGGTCTTTGCCCCAACAAGAAGGTGGGATCACAATTTGTATTAGGTAGTATCGCAATCAATTTGTCTGTGACTTTTGGTTTCGCAAACTGGCAATACGCCGTGGAATTCTCCTGCAACTTATGCTTTCGGACACTGACATCAAGGTTCCGAGGGGATCGATGATAACTGGCAGAAGAATCACACAAATGGCGATAACGCATTACACAAACGAGTCATCACAAAGCGTAATTGACGTCACAGAGCCTTCATGACAAACGTGGTTTTCAGTTTAACTTAACAGAGAGTAATCGGCAATGGCCATACCTAAGGAGGGCAAGAGGATATGAGCACCAGCTTACGGTTATCTGGGCTAGGCAAGAGTAGGCTAAAATATTCCCAACGTTTTCACTACCACGAGATAGACTGTATAGTTTTCTGACATGTGAGTATTTTGAATCACAGTCTTTGACAATTTTGCTGGTTTTGAGGAAAACAATGAAGGGCTCGTGAAAGATACGCATGTCATGATACGCTGCTGGAAATGAACCGGCATATTATCTGAGCTTCCATTAGGAAAAACAGCGGGTAACGTTTTCTGACTAGCTTTTTCTTCAAATATTTCTCTCCGAGTCCAACACGCCACCACAGAATTCCACAAACTTTTTTCCATGCGCATCATTGGTTATTTGACTTGGATAAGATAGTTTGTTATTAGCAAGTTTTATTTACAGTTACCAATGCGTTTACATGTAAAACTGTGTAAAACGGTGCCTTTAAGGACACGTTTCAGTGGTTCGAAACTGCCAAATTTCTTCAGGAAAACAAGTGCTGCGGAGGCGTTATCGATGCTGGCGTGATGACAAAACAGCTCATGAAAATGCAGATCTCTCCCTTTAGTAATTAACGCGGTGATGGTGAAACCAATAAAAATCGTTGAGAGCCAATAAAAAGAGGTTTTTTTTTTATGAATCGAAACACTACTACTGTTAAGTAAATGTCCACATATATATTTACACGTTCCTTATTTAGTTAGGTCTCAAGAAATTGGTGGTCCTGAACATCGCAACGTTTTGTGGAACGTGTTGATTTTGTGTGCATTCAGTAAGCCGTTTCCAGCACTAAAAAATCCAATTGACAACACCCAAAAGCACGGACTTTTCGTTATTTTCTGAGCACCTAATGCGTTCCAACTTTATGAAGAATATTAGGCTCACGTGCCCTAAATAATATTAACATTTTTATGCATTACGAAAAACAATTTTGGAACTATAAAATCAGATCAGGCCTCTGTGGCTGCTTTATAATTCACGTAGCTGGGAAATCGATGTAGTAATTGTGCTTTATGAGCATTCTCCTACCCTATTTTAGACTTGCCTTCCTTTCACCTACCCAAAAAAAAAAGATCTAGTCATCCCAGTACACAGCTGCCTTGGCGTTCTTCCTACGTGTGTGCAATTTTGGAATTTCTCGGCATTCTATTTCATAACAGTGCCACCTCGATGCTCATGATCTGTGAATCATGGACTTCACATTACCTTGCTTCAACTGGGAGCACAATCACTCGTTGCTGTTTTTCTCTACGATCTTCCCCTTAGATATGAGATCCATTTTGAGGCATGCTAGTGCTGCGCAGAAAATATAAGTAAAACAGCACTCCACTACCTGCGAATGCATTGGTTTTTGAGGCGTCGGCAAATCGGCTGTACCTAAAATATACTGCATTTTGAACAAGCAGCATTCTGCCGTTTCATTTTAGCTTTCGAGTCGACAACACGTGGCACCATTTGGGAAGAGCCAGGGCTCACACTTCTAATGTGACTCAAGTGAATTGCAAAATGCTCAACCGCTTATAATATTTTCTGCCCTCCTGGCTTTGAAACAGCAAGGCAAGAAGCGAAGACCTGAGTTCTTGCATTATGGATATAAAACGCTTCTCGAATTCACCCTCTAGAGTGCAAACTGCTACAGTTTTAGCTGCATGGAATAAGTAGCTTTTTATTTTGTCGTGGAGGAAAAGAGATTGTTGGAATGCAGACTTCGCTTCTCTGAGTGTGCAAAATATATTCAATGTCATTGATGTGTGAAACTTAGAAAAAAAGGCCGAGCATAAATTTTACGCCACCTACACTTAGTCGAAAAGTGAAGAACAGAGCAGGTGAAAAGACCCCATGCATTGATCGGTGTATCGCTATCGATACGACGTCTACTAAAAACTATGTCGACTTATCATTACACTAAAGGGGCACATGGTTCTTGTCTTAAGTATTTACGCACATCACACCTTGTATTTGCAGTTCAATGAAAGCACACAGCAGCATAAACCTACAATCAATATCTTAATCCCGACCACCAGCTTCGAACAACTGGAAATATTCGAAACGGTACAATATTTTAAATCTGCTGGTACTAAATAAGGGTTAGAAGTTTCTGTGTTAGCCTGTGAAGCTACTAGAGTGCTAGCACAGCTAAATCAAACAGGCCAGCTCATTTATCAAGACACTAACCACCGATTAATATTGAGCTAGTATAGTTGCGTGTCACTCAATTATGTTAGCTACTTCGCTTCATCAGCAAGTAGGTGTTATAGTGTACATGCGAACCACTAAGTATGATCCTGTGCCTCTTTACTTAAAATATTGCTTCAATCACCCCCGTTGCGTCATCAATAAAATGCCGAAGGAATGAGTCGACATGAAGAAACTGGTTTCGGGTGGCTGCAACTTTGCCAAGTTTGTGTCGTCATCTCCAGCTTCGTGAAGACCTTCACAGCGTCAATACCGAAGCAGGCATCGCCTCCGCAGTTGGCTACGAGATTATCGTGATGAATTATTCATTCCTTGCTACCTCATAATGAGCTCGTTTGTGTGCATGCACATGCCTTGGCGAAACGGGAACGTGCTTGAACATTGCCACGCAACTAGTGGAAAGCGCTAGGTTTTCGTTCGCAAACTTGCTCAACCATCTGCTCTGCTTTGGCAAAATGAAAATAGTCTGCGTAGGAGTGTAGACTGTGTCACGCATTTCGTCTGGTCGTCCTTTCAGCCAACCGGGTGCGTTTAACTAGTGTAGTATTTATACGTACCACATAGAAATTGACGTAGTGAAACAGGCTCCCGCAAGGCAGCCCTTGTTAAACTTGTAATGAACGACAGTTTGCAGATGTTACAGTTGTGTTTCACAACATTCACCGCTAAGTTGTGCTGTTTCGAAAAAAAAAACTTTACACTAAATGTATTGTGATAGAACTGAAACCTACCACGTTTAACTGCCACACTAGCCTCCCAAGCATTTTTTATATACCTAATTGCTATTGATAGCACATTCTTTCCTTAAATCTATGAAGAAGATCATTAAGGCTAAAGCCTGAGTTGTCTCAAAAAATGCAAACCTGGTCGTCGGTGTAGGTGCCTGCTGTGACGGCATCTGCACGAGCGAGCAAAAGGTCATCATCACATGGAAACATCATCGTCACATCACATATCGCCAGCGTTTCTGACTTTTTCATGATGCCAAATAACACGATTTAGGCGATTGCTCACACTTGCGGTCATACTCTTATCTCATTGGAATGGCCAACTCTTCTACATGCAATTACTGCAGCTGCGAAGAAAACATCGCGCACCTTCTGTGTGAGTGCACCCATTTTAACGCGCAACGACAGGAACTGACTACTACTCTGGATAAACTGGATGATCGGCCTTTGTCGGAACAAAGGATTCTGGGTCATTGGCCGAGCCCATCCTCATTTTTTCCTGCAAGGCGTCGTTTTCAAATTCGGCGCATTTGCGGTAGTAGAAGTGCATCTTTGTCATCCATTTGTCTGTCCGTCCGTCCATTCGTCCGTCCGTTCATCCGTCAATCCATCCACACACACACACACACACACACACACACACACACACACACACACACACACACACACACACACGCGCACGCACGCACGCACGCACGCACGCACGCACGCTTTGTGTGCTTTTAACTCTACATTCCGCCCTTATGCTCGCCCCGTGATGTGGAGATTGAACCAAGGGATTCGGGCCCGTACGTACTAGGGTCCACGCACATATTCGCAGCCGGCAAAAAAGACGACACGACGCGCGTTGCGTTTATGGTTGCGTTTCCTTCTGGTTGGGCAGTGGTGCTCCATAACACCAGCATGCCGGGAGTAAACAACCCTGGCTCAAGCTCAGTCTCTAAACAGTGATGCTCTTCTGTTTGTCACATAGCTTCGTCTGGTTCTCCTCTCACCATTAACTATTTCAGCTACCATAAGCATCTATGGCAACAATGGTTTATCTCATTACGTTCCTCGTTGAGTTGGTGGAGGAAAAAAAAACATGTTCAATTCTCGCGCGTCGTGAGTGTTAACCATGTAGAACCAACTAGCCCCTACTCTCGCCCTTCTAACATTTAATTCATTAGGTTGTGTTCCGGGAGGGCAGGCAATGGTCCCGAAAGGGCCACCGCGTACAAACATCAAGGGGGGGGGGGGCGTTGGCTGCGGCCCGAGCACGCTCAACCAAGGACCGTTGGGCCGTCAGGTCAGAACAGTCGATCAGGGCGACAGGGAAGAGTTGGGTATAGGGGTGAGGTTGGGGTTTTTTCGACACGTCCACACCATGTGGAAAAATATCACAGGAATTTCGCTCACAGTGCAGGCACTTCCCCGTGCAAGCGGCGTTGAAGTGTTTCACAATTTCCGGGCACAAGAAAGGTTTTGTTTGTATGCAAAGAGTTCGCCTGTTCGCCTAAGTGAGCTATCACAGGGTTTAGGACACTATTTTGAACGTCGATGCATCCACGTCAAATGGTACTATATATGTCAAAAACCATTCGATACTGCGCAAGATCTCTTATATCAATGTGCAGTGAACAATAAACTACTTCAGTAAGGACATGTTTCATTGTCGTAACTTACGCATTCCTTCAACGTGGAATGAACAAGTTTTTATTGCGATAGAAATTATGTGGACTCTCTCGGTCGCATTTCGCCGCCGGCGTCGGCGTCAATGCCATGCACCGTATATGTATACGCATCTATATATATATCGGAACGCAAAAAACAAAAAAAAATCCAGAAGAAATACTCTGGCATGTGGAATCGAACATGGGACTCCGCACCGTGAATGCGACGCGTCAACCACCGAGCCACGGCGGAGTACCTCCTTCAATGCACAAACGGCAATCTATTTATATCTACAACACACTGCTGTTGGCGGGAATCTCAGGGGGGGGGGACTACCCTGTTTTTTTGCATTATCAGCAAGATAACCCAATGATCGCATGGCGGCTCTCATCTCTCACGCGTACTTTGACCCGTGAAGAGGAGGGGTCGATGATCTGTCTCACCCCTTTATCTCCCGGTGGGAAGAATTATACGTCTTGGCTGGCGTTCGGCTTCCACTGGAACGAGTCTGTTGTAGTTATGGGGCGCAAACAGGTCCCTGAAATCGTTGCACAGCCTCAGTTTGCGAAAAGAGCGCGCTTGTCAGACACGGCGAAGTAACAACTGGCACGCTAATCGCGTTCACCTGTACGTGCGTCATTTGCGCCTGAGAAACTTGGGGCTCGTTTCGATTTGCTTTGCCATTCTGCGCGTGACCTTGCAATTTGTTGCTATCGCGTGCATTGCTTCGCCTTTGCGGCAAAGCTGTGACTTTTTTTTTGTCAACTCCCTCGAAGTGGACGTGCCTTCAGATGTAGGATTTTTATTTGAGAGTCCATTATGACTTTTCTGCCTATCAAGTTGCAGCATGTAGGCAAATATTTTTATTTGTTACACTGGGCATCGTCGGTTCCCTTCAATATGTCAGTGTGTATGAGTGAATTTGTTTGACTGCAGTTTTGCGTTTGTTAAGTGTTTAGAATAATTTTCTTGTATTTTGTTTCAGTCCACTTGCAATATACTTCTCTTTAAACTTTTGAAATTAATAATGCGTGATCCTCCACCCCCTGGTAATACCTTCATCACGAGGACCTTTAAGTTTCTCCTAAATAACAAACAAAACATATTTATCATGTCCTATGTATTGAACTGTGGTAAATACTCGTTTTTAAATGTTTTGTTACTCCTGCGTCAGAATCGCGAAGCACGTTCCCTCACTTGTTGACAGTAATTAATGGAAACGGTTTAATGTATGCGGTAGCTATACAGTCTTACCTGTAGCTGCTAGCATTGTCTACCTACAGCAGTGTCACAACTCCGGCTTTTCACGGAGTAGCACCTGTACTGCTGTTAATTGAAATTTAAAAGAAAAGGTAGTGGTATTATGATTGATGATTGATATGTGGGGTTTAACGTGCCAAAACCACCTTATGCTTACGAGGGACACCGTAGTGGAGGGTTCCGGAACTTTCGACCACCTGGGGTTCTTTAACGTGCACCCGAATCTCAGCATACAGGTCTACAGCAATTTCATCTCCATCGAAAATGCACCCGCCACAGCCGGAATTCAATCCCGAGACCAGCGGGTCAGCAGCGGTATGTCACAAGGCTTCCCAAATAAACCATATGAACCTTAGATGCGTGTTGCCGATAGCGGTGTTTTCACTGAATTCAAAGGTGCTGACAGCGGTCTTCTACGACCTATGAAGTACCTCCGCAACCAATACAGAAATGGCATTCTGCCACTTGCGTTGGCAAACCCTTCCTTGAGACGTGTATGGCACACACCCGTATACCACGGGCGACGGGTAAGCGCCACAGGTGATTGACAGAGTATATCTATTCCGGGATGGTGAGTAGAGAGATGACTAACCTTAATATGAGAGCGTTAAGAGTGATTACATAGGCAATGTAAACTCTACGAAATGCGAGGATCCAAAATTAGGATCTGAGCATTAATCGAACCCCAGTGCCACAGGTGATTGACAGTTTATATATATTCTGGGACGGCGAGTAGAAACATGACTAACATAATTGTGAGAGCGTTAGGAATGACTACATTGGCAATGTACACTCGACGAATTGTGAGGATAAAAACTTTGAATCTGAGCATGAATAGAGCCCCAGCGTTTGGTGTCCAATAAAGTATTCTGGCATAAAGTCATACAAAGTGTTTGATTTCTTTGAAAAAAGACACAATACAAGTGTAAGTCAGTATAATGTCAATCATAGTTGCAGTGCAGGCTATATATTTTGTAACAAATGAGTAAACATTGTATATGTAAACTTATGACACAGATGTCATGTCGGATTAAGCTGAATTGTGGTTCCAATGTTGGCTTCATTTTTGTAGCAGTCTAACCGACATTCGATTTTCAATTTTTATAAATCAGCAAGATATGCGCAAGCTTTTCCAGACAACAGAAAAATCGCTAACGAAAGTTACATGTGACATTCACATCGGAACCCTGTCAACCTCACATCATTTTGATGATACTGGTGTCCTTGCTCCAACCTGAGTGTTGATATTGCCACGTTCCATTTCCCAAGTTTTGTTATAATCCCAAAACACTACACAATTCTCAGCGCAAACCACGCCTGCAGTTTTCGAGAAGCTTCCGGACTGTAGTAGATCATTTCGATAAGATCACGCCTACTCTGCGAACTGTACAGATTATTCTGGAACCTACGCCAACGCCAGCGATAACGCTAGAACATTCGACGGCAAGAGTATAAATGCCGACGCGCTTCGCCGCTTGCCAGTTGTTGATCGACGGCCGACGATTCGTTCGCCGCTTACCTGGCGCCGGGATTCCCGCGACCAGGCATGCTGCCAGTCGTCAACCCCATCTTATCGAGCATCAAGCGAACCCCTGGACAACCCCCCGGCTCTGTCCAGGTGTTCATCGTGAGCCAAAGCCCGGGCACCACAGCGCAAGCCGTGGGAGCCAGGGCCAGGACGAAAGTGTGATGGCTTTCGCAGCGCCACCACCGAAAGCTCATTGCTTTAACTTCAGCGCTCCAGAAGGGAGCACCGTCGACGACATCATAGATGCCCTCGAAGCAGTAACCGGCCCAGCCGGTATCAAGTCCCTCCAGCACATGGGAGGTGCAAAGTTCGGCACTGCAGCCGCGAACGTCCATGCAGCCACCAAGCTGTAGAGCCGGGGCGCCATTCTCTTGAACGGCGAATCAGTTCCACTAGTCAGCGTAAGTCCTGAAATAGTCCACGTCACAATCTTCCGGGTACTGCTGTGGGTAAGCGACGCAGCCCTAGCGACTGCTCTTTCCGCCTACGGCAACGTGCAACATATCCACGAACCAGTGTTCAAGGGCCGCCCTGGGGTTGGCACAGGTGTCCGTGTGGCGCGAGTGGAAATGAAAAGCCAAATACCGAACTTTCTGACAGTCCAAGGCTACAATGTCATGTGTGACTACCGGGGTGTCAAGAAAGTGTGCTCTAAGTGCAGGCATGCTGGCCACATCACCAAAGATTGTGCCACGCCCTGTTGCACGCGCTGCAACGTGTTTGGACATGCCACAAAGGGATGCGCAGAACCGTGCCGCAAGTGCTCGGGCAGCCATGCAACAGCTGACTGCGTACGCCCGAAGTCCTTCGCAGCAGCTGCAGCAGCGGCAACCGAAGAACAAGCGTGCACAGACCTCACGCCCGCATTGCAAGATGATTATCCGGCGCTCGAGCCTGCGAGCGACACTGACGCCCATGCTGAACCACAAGACGCAGGAAACCTGCCTCCCCTCTCTGAGAAAGCCAGGTCAACCCATCACACCCCGTCCGAGACCAGCGACTTCTCGCCGGACGCCTATGAAGAACACAGCTCATCCAAAGCCGAAGCCCGAGTGCCCGTACTTAGCAGAGACCACGAGAGCTACAGCTCTGACACAGTTGGCACCACCAGTAGCTCCGAGGCACCGAGAGCTTCAGTGGGACGCGGCACCCGAACGACGGGACGTGCAGACGCTCCGATCATCGGCCCAGACAATACCACAACAGTGATTATGCCTCCGACCACGACGAGCGCCCGCACCAGCAAGTACTCGGCTCAGACTCGCAAACTGAGCCTGTCAAACCCCATTTACCAGATTACAGGTGCGGCCGCCGGTGCAAGTGTCGGTGCGAGTGCCATGGAAATAGACCGTTCAGCCACCAAACGAGCCCATCCACCGACCACGGACTCTTAGGGCTCTACGGACAGTAGTAAGCCCCAAAAACTCGCTAATGCTATGACGACGTCACAGCATTTCTCTCTTTAGTTTTGTTCACTCGTTGAGCGCTCGCCCCACTCCCTGCAAGGGGTTTCTCTGAAGTTTGCGCGCACTCCCCCTATTTTCAAAATGGCTACGATGCATTTTCTCTCCTTAAACGTCAGGGGTTTCAGACGCCGAGATAAGCAGAGAGAAGTCATTCACATCGCAAGGTCACGTGATGTCGATATCCTTTTCTTACAGGAATGTAATTTTAGAACCCCTTTTGATGTGCAATCCTTTTGTTCACATTTTGGAGTCGAAGCCTTTTTTTCGCTGACTGATTCAAAGATATGCGGAGTCGGAGTTGTTTTCTTGACACCAGCGTTACGTCGAAAAGCACACTGTGTTTATGGTTTTGACGGCCGCACACTAGCAGTAGACTTTGACATCCACGGCAGACGAGTAAGGGGCTCGTAGTATATGCCCCAGCTCAACGTGGGGGCACAGTCGATTTTTTCTATTCACTCGACTCATTTATGTTTGACAGCTACCCTACTTTCTTAGTAGGCGATTTTAACTGTGTTGAGGACACCAACAGAGATGCGCGCGGACGCAGACAAAGCAGACAATATAGCGGAGTTAGCGCATTGCGACAACTCATCCGCAATTTCAAGCTCAGGCATGCGTGGTTCGACACTCACAGAGATGACTTCGTTGCAACATGGCAACGAGGTCCCAACATGACCCGGCTAAACCGCTTCTATTTTCCAGAAGTGCTGGCCATACATGTCTTTAGTTGCGAGGTCCTACATTTCCCACCAGACGTTCCATGCATTACACACCACTTTCCAGTGTCTGTAAAGCTTCTCTTTGAACAATCCACTACTTTTAGAAACCATTGGAAAATGGACATCACACTCGTGCACGACCCGGAAAACGAAGCATTACTGCGCAGTGCACTAGAGCAAGCATGCAAAAGGCCGCCTGAACCCCGTAACTGGGATGCATTGAAACACAGTTGGCGCGCCGAGCTTATCAAAGCGGGGCTCGAAAGGAAAGCGTGCCTGACGACAGAGATAAACGACACGCTACGAAAAGCGCGCATTTTACGCAGAGGCGAGACGCTGACGTTCGCAATGCACGACTATTTCGATCAGTTAAAGGCGCGGTACGAACTTTTGCTACGTCTTAGTTTGCGCCCGGCTGCGAAGTTTTTTATCAACGGACGACCGGTTTCAGATCCAGCTGTTCTTCGAAGTGTTCGCAGCGGTTCCTTGGGTGAACAAATGCATGTCCCTTTCGTTCAGTTGCCGAACGGCGAACAGTCTACACGAGCAGAAGACATAATGAGGGTTTTTCAAACACATTTTTCGAATCTTTTCAGGGCGGAGAACGCAAACGACGTTAACTAGACCTCCATAGTTAATGAGTTTTACGAGGGAATTTCCCGCGTACCGGAGGAGCTCCGCGATGGTCTGTGCAGCCCAGTGACGCTGGATGAATTACGCATCGTGCTTCAGCGCATGAACACAACCGCCGCCGCCGGCCCTGACGGGATACCTTTGAGTTTCTACAAAACCTTCCTTGAAACAATACAAGACCACCTTTTGACAATGCTAAACGGGCTTCTTGCTGACGGAATCAGACCGAATACGTTTCGTGAGAGCAGAGTTATACTCTTGCTTAAAAGCGAGGGAGAGCCGTTCGATCCAAGGGCGTGGAGGCCCATTTCCCTACTTAACTGGGATTATAATATACTGACAGCCATCCTTGCGAACCGCATAACAACCATTCTACCGGAAATAGTAAGCGACATACAAACATGCTGTGTCCCAGGTCGTACGATCTATTCCTCGCTTGCGCTGACTCGCGATTTATTCACGTACGCTACAAGAACACAAATATCTGGCATTTTTTGTTTCCTTGAATCAGGAAAAAACCTTTTGATCGCGTAGAATGGAACTATCTCTTCTCTGTGCTTGAGTGTTATGGCTTCCCAGCACATTTAACCGACACCCTCCGCTTACTCTACACAGACTTAGAAACGTCATTAGTAGTGAATTGCTATACATCTGAACCTATTGCAGTAAGTAGGGGCATTCGACAAGGCTGTCCCCTCTCCGCAGTTCTCTTTGTATTATGCATAGATCCATTATTGAAACAAATCCAGAAATGCACTTCGATACGCGGTGCCCCTCTTCCAGGCTTGGGCGAAGTGAAAGTAGCGGCACACGCCAATGACATCTCGTTGTTTACTCGGAACATGGATAGGTACAAAGCCTCTCTGTGAATATTCCACACGTATAGTTACTTGTCGGGAGCACGTCTTAATCCCGGAAAAAGCAAGGCATTGTGCTTTGGGAAGCACAGTGAAGAGTTCCCTGATGGCGTCAAAATTGTCCAAGGCGTTAAAGTCCTAGGTGTTACTTTCCTTTCGACTGGCGAGGTAGCCCGCACCACATGGAAAGAAATCCAACACAAAGTGGACAGAAGCATTGAAGTCGCCAGAACGTTTCAACTACCTTTTACTGAAAGAGCTTATCTAATTAAATCCTGCATAACAGCGCCACTGCTTTATGTAGCCAGAACTGTCCGACCATGTCGAGCGTTTTGCTGAGAGTAGCTACTGCGTGCGGCTCATTTTCCTGGGATGGCCACGCTGAAGCTCTTGCCAGAGCCTTGGTCCGCCTACCAGTAAAACGGGGAGGGTTCAGTGTACCCAACCTTGATATAATGTGCCGCATGATGGCTCTCAAAAACACCTAGGCACTCTTAGAGAACTCGTATCGAGGCAGGCAACTTGTAGTGTATCTGCTAGGAACCTCTAGAAGACTTTTTGGTTTAGCAAACGACACGGGACCAGCTGCTGAGCAGCCACCAGCGTATTACACATATGTTATAAAATCTTTGCAAAAATGGCGACACGAGTTTCCAGTTCAAGAACTTATGGAAATGTCCCCCACCGACATTAACGAATTAATAGCATTTAAAAGCCTATCTGAAGAACAACGCCGGAAATGCCCGGCGAAAAGACGCTGGACTCTTACAAACACGTCTCTCCCCTCCGAGGTCCGTGACCTAAACTGGCTCAGGGAATGGGGGGCTTTACCAACGGCCGACCGCCTTGCGGTGTGGGGCGTGGCACCCTCCGCCACATGCCCGTAATGCGGTCGCGTCGAAACACTGAACCATGTCTTCCATGAATGTATAGTAGCGCGCACTTTTTGGCGCATGGTTACTAGGATGTTCCAACCAAGTATGCAGTGGAAGTCTAGCCACAGGGATAACTTTGTCGTACTCTTAATGGCTATCGGAGCCTTCGTCTTATGGAAACGAAGGGGACAGGCCTGCCTGAGGGGACGTTCCCAGAGAGTCATGTTTCCCCTACTACATTGGCTAAGAAACATAATGCTTATGCATCTTAACGCAGAACTAGTCATGCTGGGAGAGGAGGCTTTCCTCCGACGGTGGTCTACGCGATTTATTATCGTTAAAAGAACAGAGTGTCCATGCTTTTCCTCCCCTATTGAGGAGGTGGGCTAGAGCTTGTACCACTGTGACATTACAGTGTGTATTTTTCTTTTCTTCTTTAGAAACATGTGCTTTTGTGCAATATTGTTCCTGAGCGCGAGAGCAAATTGTCCTCACAGGTGAATGCAAAATATCAAGCTACACTGTGAATGACCTCCCTTTGTTTGTTCATATAGCCTTACTGTTTATTCAAGTTTAATCATCTCGACGGCATGAATGCCCTGTCTGTGTTGTAAAATTTTTGCATTGTACGTCACTGCATACGCTATAGGTTCTTTCGCTGTATATAACAGCTTGCATTCTACATACACATTGTTCACCATTGTCCATTTTTATGTGTGCACATAAGCTGTGTAAGATCTATCCGGAAATAAAATTCTCCTAACCGCTATCTGTGCAAAACTCCTACTGTAATCGAACTTTCCGTTTACTAGACACAGGTTCGCCCAAATAAACAGTTAAATCCCAACATAATGTCTCCTGTCTTCGGCCACGTCACGACCCCGTGGCAATATGTCAGTGCGAACAACCTTGGTACACATCTTTAGCACAATTTCGTTACGTTTTCTTTGAGGATAATATGAAAAAAAAACATCGTTGGTTCCTCACAGAAGTTGGTTAAACTTTAATGTCTCATCACAGAAGGAGTTGAATATTCACAGTTGTATAATGCGACCTATACAATGTATATTGATGTTTGACAGCTGAACCATCGGCTGAACCTAAATGTATCCGCGTTCACACTCAGTGATACATCTCCATCCCAATGACGAACGTTTATGATTAATGACTGAATAATGATTGAACACGCCCTTGCATTCATGGATGCATGTGGTAGCAGTAGTAGTTACCAGTGAGACCGGAACCAAAGAAAGCCGTGTGACAGCTATATGACTGATCTTACACCGAACTTAGGCTATGGTCGCCTTTCGTGGATTGTTGAGTTATTCAATTCCACTGCCTGATTAGAGGGCAGTGGAATCTTTCCTGTTCGCCGGTAACGATTCTTCGCGGGGCGAGCGTAAATGGGAAAGTGGAGTAACATCCAGGTAAAACTGGTGCATTGCACAGCTGTTGTTTCTATGGGTGGATGCTATGAGCCACACCAAGACGTTGGGCAATCTCACCACCTGACGGTGTTAGATGTTGAAAAAATTATGCTTCTACTGGAAACGCAGTGAGTTGGACGCATATAAACAGAGCGTTCAAGTAACTAATCGTTAATGGCGCGATAACGTCGCATTACTAAGCTTTACCAAGGTTCGCCGCGGTGGTGTAGCAGTTGCGGTGCTCGCCTGCTGACGAAAAAGGTCGCAGGTTCGATTCCGCCAGTGGCAGCCACATTTTCATGGAGGTGAAATGGTAGAGGCCCGTGTACTGTGCGAGGTCAGTTCACGTTAAATAACACCCTATGGCTAACATTTCTGAAACTCCCAGTTTTGGCATCTCTCGCAATCGTATAATGGTTTCGGGAAGTTAAACACCAGGTATTATTGTTATTATCATTATTATTGCACTTTACGCAGAGGACCCTGATAGGAAACAGGTAAATGAAAGGCTTGCTTCCATAGCCCATAAAGTGTGCTACCTTGGCACAGTGCATAGTGTGCCCGGAAACAGCTGTCGCCGAACGAGAGGTCATCAGCTCGACTCCCGCTGACGGAATTTAGTCTGTGTTTCCTAATCTAGCATATTTTTGACGTCCTTTTAAGAGGACAATACATCCCTGATGTCTCGGCGAGCCCCGGCATAAAACACTTTCTTGTTAAAACTACCCGATCTCTTTCCCTCCGCATGCTTCGCATAACATCGGTTCTGACGTTACATCGGTTCTGACGAACCTGCACAACGAGGTTTATCAACATACTGTTTGCAATTAACATGACTTCGGATGTTTTGTATGTCAAAACGTGCGTTCCGATAGCTAACATGACAATTGGCTGTGAAACCTCAATTGCCCGAGACCAGAAAATGAGCAAAACAGAAAGAAATCTGTGAAGCTGAAAAGAAAGTTTGTCATATGCGCCCTATTTTGTGGGAAAGAAGGTATTCAATAACAAAAGAATCTCCTAAAGCCATTTTTTGTAAAAGGAGATTTATGTTGGTGACCACACAGAGCGATGAAGAGTTGCAAAAAAAAACAAAATAATACAGAAATAAATTGAGCTAACGTGGCGATTCTCATCGTATAGCAGGTAACTACAGGTGAAGTTGCGATCCATAAAATCCGAACATGGTCATACCAGGGATTAGAGGCTCTATGTTCACCCGTGTCTTGGATTACCTTCTCGCGCTCACTAAAGCTCCCTTTCGAGAAGCATCAATTTTTATCAATGTTTCTCATCAGACCACAGATTTTTATTTGCTTGTTTTCTCACAATTCTCTGCTTGCTTTAACTATACTACACTAGAGAGCAACAAATTTATCGTAGAGAACAACATACATGATAAACAATATCGCCTCAATCGTTCAGATCTTTGCCTTAAGGTAAAAGTGTTTAGCGTGCTAATTTCCGACCAAGGCAAAACGCATTGGTGCCAAACTAACTGACCAGGTGTTTTTGCACGTGTTGTGTGATGTATCTTTCTTTCCATTTCCTCTACTTTTTTCCATATCATCTTTTCCCCACGTGTGCGGTAGTCAATTGGTTATCCTGGACTGGTGGACGTTCGTACCTTTCTTCTCTTCAAGCCTCTCCATTCTTCTTGAAAAAAAAAATGCTTTTTTTATCCTTGTCTCAAAACGCTTCCCCGACGCTCTTTTATCGTTATAACATAGAAACAAACGTCTGTCATAAAATGTAGCAGCATTCCCTCTTGAAATATTTAGTGTCCGGGCAATACGCTTAAGCATCTTTCGAGTCTGTCATCACTTATTGAAACAAAGTTGCTTCCCTTCGCAAATCTTGAACGAATCGCAACAGCTTCAGTCATTTCATTTTTTCACTCTTTGACAAAGTAAGTTTCATCCATAACCACAAATATTCACTCGAACACTGGAGCGCCTCGAGTAGTTGCTAGGCAGCTGTACATTCTTCCTGAGCTCCCTTATTGATCGCAACGTTAATAACAGTTTTGACAACGAAAACTGTTTATGCTTTGTTTTATTATGTTCTTACTGTAACGCCTTCGAGCGAATATAGACACCTACATGAATAGATTCATACATTACTACTGAAACACAAATTTAGCACGGCGCACTTTTTCTGTCCTCAAAGGTACAGGGCTGCATCAACCATGCTGCACGTCTTCACGCACATGCTCGGGTACTTACTTGCCCAATCGTGTGCTGTGCAGAGAGCAGGTGACAGGGCCACAAATAGCAAGTAATGGTCACCATGTGCAAATTGAACTAAAGAGAAACGTTGCTTTAGGATGGGACTGTTGCTCTCATTCTCGTGGAGTACTTTAATACATCAGTTTTGAAGCAAGGCGCTCTGTTTTATCGCAGTGCTCACGCACTAACAAAATCCTTCGTTTTCCTTCCTTTTTCTCTTGTTTTTTTGTTTTGTCTCTTTCTAAGCTACAGAAACTATGCAAAGCAGCATTGGGCAATTTTTATTTGATGCAAAAATAACCCTTTCATCACAAGACAGTTGTTTCATTGTAATTTTGCGAGCTTCTAAATTCGTTTGCACGTGTCGATTTCACATCAATGTCAGATGCTTAACGCATGAAAATTAATCGAGTTCCACTTTGTAGACACCGATGATAAAGCCAGGCTGGTGGAGTTCCGTCAGTACTTGAGTGTAGGTGAGTGTGTGGGCTATGGACGGTAATTATAGCACAAGACATGTCTGGTTTCAACACAGGTGGCGTCCACACACACTGGGTTTCGTTTGGGCGCTCGTCCTTGCACATGTTTCTCCGAATAGTTCAGGCAACTATTTCTTTAGAGTGTAGGAATGATGTTTCTGGGCAAGCACTTTTTGCAAAGCAGTGAGAGCCCGTTATTGCCATCACGTTTTTGGTGTGTTGCCTTAAATTACTGGACTCTCATCTCTCTATTTCGCTTTCCCACTTGTCTAGAACACTATGGCCGAACGTACACTTTTCTGCTTAGCCTTTTCTCTTCCAACGCTTTTTCGTGCCATTTATTCCCCATTCATAAAATGTTGAATATGACGAAGTTTGCACTCCATATCTCAAGAATCAGGGATTCATAAAGGTAACAGGTGTAGTTTCCAGAGATACATTGAGAGAATAAAAAAATTTGGATAAATTCGTAAAGACACGCCACTAGTGTGATCATTTTAAATAGAAATGTGGCGTACTATTCCGGGCAAACACGTTCAGGTGCCCTTACACAGTGCATAATTAAATGCGGGAATAACTGTTTCCAAAAACGCTTACATTGACGCTCTTTATCACCTATTGCCTTCGTTTTCCCGAATTAGCCCAACTTGTTTTCAGTGCACCTATTCTAATTATCGAACTGTGTGCACTAACTGGGTGATGCACTTTCATTGTATATTTTAAGAGAGATGATAGCCCCTTTTTGATGCGTGTCATTCTTTTGAGATTTCATTCAACTTGTGTTGCACAGGCACCCTCGTTTCGGTTTAGCCACTGAGAGCTTCTGATCATTCGCTCCATATAAAAGTCACGTTTATTCACCCTGAAGCGTGCCACATAATCAAGTGTGATCGATCTGAGAAAGGGTGATTCACTTACCAATGGATTTATTTTACTGAACACGTGAGATGCGTCTGAACTTTGGAAGCTAAGAATTCTCGAAAACACACAAAATTGCGTAACACACGGCTGGTTTATTAAAACATCGAGATTCTGTGCAACAAGATCACCAGGACAAGGCGAAGTGTTGCTCCCTTAACGTTATCTCTTATGAAACAACTCTTACTGAGCACTGTGGTTTTACGCAACAACTAGAGCTGGATCCTTTCGGCTGTCTCGCCTGTTCTTTTTTGTTTAGCGTAAGCACAAGGTTTTATCCAGCAGTGCTGGAATTTAATTTTCGCTATTCACTGGGAAACAATAAAAAATTGACGTAACAGCAGGATGAATAGGAAACGTCACTTACGTAAAGTGCTCATAACGCGGATTCTTTTGGGTGCAGTTCGCATGAAACTTCTATATATAGTTTTTATTTTTTACTGCTCGTTCTTTCGGCAAAAGTTCTTTCTTTCAAATTTATTTTTTCGGTACCAGCTACCCCCAGTGAAATTTTTGTTAGTAGTACACTTCTGGGTATTTTTTAAAACAACAGACACTTCTGCAGCAGTGCTGGTGGAATTTTATGAAAATTGTTTATGTATTTTCACAAACACTAAGATTGTGCCCACAATATCATTTTTAATATACTAAAAAAGAGTCAGCCTAAAGAATCACGCCATATCTATGGAATGAGTGATGATAAGTGGGCGATGCTTCAGAGGGGATATTTCCTTTTCTTTTTTTCTTACCCTCGTGTTTAAGTTTTATTGAACACGTTACCGAAGAGTGTATACACGTGCGTATATGGACCTTATATATACTTGTGTAACAGGTAGAAAAATGCTAATGTGCAAAATCCGCATTTTCATTCATAGGCACATATTTTTGTGGGTATACATAAATATATATTGATGCATATACACTTTCTGTGTTATATTGCAACTATTTTGATATCGCGTATTAATTTGTATTTAATGTTTTGTGCTTATTCTTTCTCTGCAATGTGTTGCTCTCATTTGTAATGGTGGTAGGACCTCTGTAAAGCTGTAGTAGCTTCGAACTCTGTCTCCTCCCTTTCAAGTGTGAAGAGGAATAAAATTGATTGATTGAATGATTGATTGATCGGTAAACCGTAACTCTCCCGTGAAAATTCAGTCCATTAAATCATTAGAAAAACGTAAGACTGCGCGTTCATTACACAAATAGGCTTTTATTTCCTTCTTGTTTTTTTTTTCTTTTTTTATGTCATGATGACTGGAATGCGAGATTCCTTCATTATTACGGCTTTATGGTCGGTGAAATGAAGCCAAAGAGGTTCTTCTACGGGCTGCAGTAGGAAATTTACATTTTTACATTTTATTGAGGTTGTTATGACCACATTTCAAGAAATGCACAACACTGATTAGACCCATAGCCATAGGCTAGTAAGGGGTCTAACGGGAGAAAGTATACAAGCAGAATACAATTTGTATATAAGAAAAAAAATCAAAACATCAAAAAACGATGATTTTTCAACAAACGAACAAAAATACAAGAAGATACACATTGTTGCACTTTGTTCATAAATAATGAAATAATCAAGTATAGACAAAACATCAAACTATGTGTAAGGCTTAGTACATGGTCATTACTGTAGATCTACATGTAGCAAATATTTTTTTAGTGCGCTCGAGAAAACCCTAGAATCTTTATTCTGAAGTGGTATGTCATTCCACACTTTAGCTCCTACGAACTGTAGTAAGCATTCACCATACACGTTTTTAGTGGGTGGAAGATTAAAATTCCGCAATGTAATGCATCTAGTGACGCGGGACGAGGAAGAAAAGTTAGATACATCGAAATGTACACTGTGTGCAATAACATTATTGATCGTGACTGCGGTTTTATGCTGCCGTATGTAATCAAAAGGTAGAATATTCAACTTGTGAAACAAAGACTCACTGGGTACATTACATGCCGCATAGTCTATAATTCTAAGTGCACGCTTTTGTAATATCCGGATAGGATCAAGGTAAGTCTTAAAGGTCCACCCCCTTGAGTCTAAGCAGTATGATAGATGACTAGAAACAAACGAAAATTAAAGGTCTCTGAGAATATTTCTGCTAAAATAATTTCTAGCAGCCAGTAGCATACTGCAGTCAGATTCTAGCTTAGTACAAACAGAGTTAATTAGTTTTTTCCAGTGTAATTGTCTGTCGAACACTACACCGAGATATTTAAATTCATTTACATGCTCAAGTTGGCAGCTGTTCATTGTAAGTCGAAATGACTCACAGTTTACATTTCGGTAACGGGACTGAAAAATGGTGTATTTAGTTTTCTTTGCATTGAGTGTCAATTTGTTCACTGTAAACCACTTAAAAATATTTTCTAGTTCTTCATTAGCTCTACATTCTAGATCGGCTATGTTATCGGCGGTAACTATTAAAGCTGTGTCATCAGCGTACATTAGCAACTCGGCCGATTTGAGTATGCATGGCAGATCATTTACGTATAGTGAGAATAATAGTGGCCCCAGGACGGACCCCTGAGGTACCCCTGTCTTTATGTTTAATAATGACGACGTAAGATGTTGCATGTTGACCAATTGATGACGTCCATCAATGTAGTTAGAAAAGAGGCTAAAAACTTTGCCGCGGAATCCATAGTGTTTTCATTTCATAAGCAGAATATTATGGTCGACGGTATCGAATGCCTTTTTTAAATCAATGAAGACAACTGCCACTAGAAGGTTCTTGTGCAGTGCTTTGTTAATCTTCTGTGATAACGATAACACAGCTGTTGACGTGGAATGGTGTGATCTAAATCCATGCTGCTCCGGGCAAAAAGCATTATATTTTTCTAAGAATAGGCACATTCGTTTTCCAAGAATCTTTTCAAATATGGTGTTCGTAATGCTTAACACAGATATGAGCCGATAGCTTGAAGGATCAGGGCGATTGCCCTCTTTATATACCGGCACAACTTTGGCGTTTTTTAAACAAGATGGGTACGTCGACGTACGCAAGCAATGGTTAAATACGTGGCACAAGATGGAACTCAAAATATCAGTGTTATCTTTCACTAAGCGAGCAGTAATACCATCTATTCCACAGGCTTTGTTCGTGCTTATATTGGCAACAGTGTCATGAATTTCATCCTCAGTGATGTAGTGAAGAGCAAACGTATTTGTTAAGGAGGTTGAAAAAGATTTCATTTCTCTACTAGTGAATTTTGCGGCTAAGGTAGAGCCGATTTCAGTAAAGAATAGATTAAATTTATCAAGTACACGCGCATCGACTACATCAGGTGATACACGCTGTGTTGGTTCTTTACCGATAACTTCTTTTACAATTTGCCATGTTTTCTTTGAATCGCCTTGTGCTTGGAAAATGAGTCGAGAATAATAGACCTTTTTTTGTTGCCTCATTAGATTCACGGATTGGTTTCTTAAAAGTTTGAATTGACCTAAATAATATTTATTTTCTTTGTGCTGTCTCCACTTGTGGTACCAGAAGTCTTTCTTCTTCAGCAATGCAAGGATCTCTGTTGTCATCCAAGGAGTTAGTTAGTGTTATATGAGCGTGCGGACACGTGTGAACGACTGCGTTCAATGACAGGGCGAAGGGCTTTTGTTATGTTCTCTAATTCAATGTTGGCATCATTGTCATACAATTTTTCAAATTCGATGGAGAGAATGTGATTCCGTAATAAGTTGTAATTGATTTTGCTTGCATTGCTGAAAAATTGTGCATTCTTGTTAGGAGTTTTCCTTATGGAAACAAAGGTAGAAAGGTGATCTGCTATCGGTTCATTATAAACACCAGCATTCACTTTCGATGATACGTTAGTTAAGATGCGATCAATCGTTGTTGCCGACGTACTGGTTACTCTCGTAGGGGTATGTATGAGATTACGTAAATTGAATGAACTAACCAATTGTGTGTAATGAGTGTAACTAGTGTTTGCGGTGTCTATGTTCATATCCCCAACGATGACTGCTCGGTTCTGGTACTTGGTTGAAAGACAGAAAAGAATTTCTTCCATCCTATCGAGGAAATGCGCTGCATTGGAATTTGGTGGACGGTAAACCACGCCAATTATGCCAAAACAGTGGAGTCTGATAAAAATTGCTTCTATATCGGTAGAGCTGTGGTTCAGGAAGGATATAACTGTATATGCGCAGCCTTTGTTTACAAAAAGCGCCACTCCACCACCACGTGAACATGAGTCTCGCTGATGTGATATGGTTTCGTATCCGGGAATGTTGACATTCTCTCCTTTTTTTAACCATGTTTCTGTAGTTGCTAGCAGATCAAAGTGGTTTGTATGTTTAGATAAGAAAGCAAGAAGCAAATTTAGGTTTTTCCTTATACTGCGGATATTGCAGTGGAATATGTTAGTGTGTGTCTTATCTATGAGCTGATCTACTTGAGTTATCGTGACAGCAATTTCTCTGAAAATTCTTGTGGCAGGTGATCAAGAAGAGCAGCTACACTAGTTTCGCGAGATCATCCTCCCATGTAACGTGAACTACCTTCGAGTTCTCAGACTTCCTAGCAAGGATTTTTCCTTCGGAAACCCAGACGAATCTCCAGTTTTTATCTTTCTTTCTCTGTATAGCCTTACCTAATAGAACCTTATTTTCAAGACACAGATGTTCGTTCACGAACACAGGTTGATTTGTCCTGAAACCAAGAGTTGACGTGTTAAGCCTGTTCTCTCTTGCTGACTTTACTATTAGATCACGTTTGAAGCGAGACAAGAACTTAACGACAATATTTGAAACATTGTCTGCCTTCGTCGGCACTCTGTGAACAACATCAATATCTTTGGCGCTGACCTCAACCCGCAAACAGTCGGCAATTTTTTCCACAATCTCCATTAGGTTTTCCTTCTCAACATAGGGAATGCCTTTCAATTCAATGTTGTTCCGTCTCGAGTATTGCTGTAGATCTGTCAACTGTTTTCTTGTATCTCTTTATTCTTTTTTAATTTCCATGTTTTCTTTCTGACACTCTGCTTCGATTTCTCGCCTCATTCAGTTCCTTACGCAGCGACTTTATTTCACTCTTTAGTTCATCAAAGCTGTCACTAGCGAAGCTTACAGATGCCCTGATGGATATCAATTCTGCCTTGATAGCATTGTACAATGAATCAGTAGTGTTCACGTCTGTTTTGATAGCAGAGAGAACGTCAAGAAGCTTCGTGTTCATCTCTTGCATTGCCTTCCCTATTTCCTTTACAGTACTTGGTGGTTTTTCACCTAAGGCATTGGCGAAATCCGCCAGGGCATCCATTTTCTTTTTTTTGGCTTACACTTTGTTCACAAATAGCAACAACAAAATGACAGGGTCATAAAACAAATGCAAGTTCAGGGCGGATCGGTAGCCGTGAGTGGATAGGATTTATGCTAAGTTACACAAATGATCAGACTCCTACCTGGGAAGTTTGCAAGCACTAAGTCTATGCACGTCCGTCGGATCAGCGTAAGTTGCATATGAATATATCTGAGTGCGTATTTGCAAAGCATGTGCTGCTCAATGCAGTCATTGGCGATGAGGCAGTCATCGGTGTCCATCCGTCTGTCTGTCTGTATGTTTCTCTGTCCATCTGTCTGTCCGTCTGTCTATCTGTCGATCCGTCCGTCTGTCTTTCACGCTATCACCACCTGCTCAGTGAGTCCTACAACTACGTGGTTACAAGCAGGTCACAAAAGACACCCATGGATATACCTAAGGCATTAGGAGCTTCGCTCCTGACAACTAGCAATGTCGTCCTTTCGGGCGGAACATACATCTGGGTAACTGCGTATAGGTGTATTTGCATAAACATGAAAGTTTAGGTGGAGATAATACAACTGAACTTTGATGTAGGTTTACCTTGTTAGCTTGAATTAGAAGGTAGAGAAAGAAGTACCAGGCCTGCGCGGAGCATGCAGCACAGTTATTGCGAAATACAGAAGAGCAGGCTTCTACAGACTACTTCTTGCGCCGAAGTTTTTTTTAAACAACTGAAGAAAATGCGCACGAAGTCAGTTATCATGCAGTACCAACTAGCGCTAACCCACCGCTTGTTTCTAGAACCCTTTGTAAAATCTCCAGGATATAACCAATAGAAGTACACGTTCAAGGTATCCATAAACCACAATTTGGGTGAAATGGGGAGCTGCCCTTTATGTCACTACTCGTCATTGCTCGGATAAACGAGGTACCCGCTACAGATATGTAAGGCGTTGTGCACACGGCACATGCTGTGGTCGATGTGGAACAAGTTGCGGGGCTGAGCCCTAAGTGGGCGGAAGCACTAATGACCCACAAATTGAGTACGTCACATTATGCAACACCCAATTCTTGTTTTCTCTGCTTCCACGCTAACTTACATATGTTAATTTGATTACTTGACGGACATTTCAACTGCATAGCGTCCCTTTCCAAAGTAGTTTAAATCACCAGCGTGATCTGCCATAAATGTTTTTGACTGCCATACTGAGGGCCCGGGTTCAAAACCTTTTTAACCGTCCAAAATGAGAGCTAAAACCTTGGGTGCCTCATCGAACACGAATATTGACCGTTAACTCACGTCAACGTTTCCCGTCGGCTGCGCCCACACGATTGGCGCTAAAATTTGTCGCATGGTGACGTCACCATATGACGTCAATTCTTCACACGTCACATGAATTTGTTACGTCATTGTGGTGCCACAGTAGCGTCACGTGACGTGGCGTTTCATGGTCAGCTGTAAACAAAATATACGTGTTTTGGCGATGGTTTGCTCATCAAAGAGGCAGTGCTAAATCAGCCTAGGTGCCTTCTATCTTAGAATCTGCGCAAAACCAGGTTAGGTGCGGAGCGCTAGCAGATAATGGTGGCACAGGTTCAACACTTCGATTGAAGAGAAAAAGAACTTTCCTTCCCTTTCCAGTCCTCCTGGGTCAATGGAGAAATTATTGTGGACAGAAATTATATCTATCTATCTATCTATCTATCTATCTATCTATCTATCTATCTATCTATCTATCTATCTATCTATCTATCTATCTATCTATCTATGTCTGTCTAGACGCAGTGCTCTTGAGATCGCCTCCATAAGATGTGGTAGGGCAAAACTAACCTTTCGGGGTAAGAGCACTAGAATATGTCCGACTCGTTATCACATATATAACGTAAAAATCGCGTTCCTTACGTCACGAACCTCTTTCCTCCGAGTACCAATGGCACATACCGTAGGCCTTGTTACGAGGATATGTGCCACAAGTGATTGACAGTTTATATTTACCCTTGAACGGTGCCAACAAAAACTGCACTAAGAAGAATTGCCAGAAAAAGACGCCAAGTCAATTATGAAGGATGGTGCTAAAGATAAATGTAATGTAAATGTAGAAAGGAAAATGGACAAAAAGTAAACTTGAAACTTGCAAGATTTGAACCTGAAACCTTCAAATATCGTGTCTGATGCTCTACGACGCAACTGTACTGGTCCTCAACCCGTCCACTTTATGTAGTTTATATGTGCATTTAAACATGAGAGCATCAGTCAGTGCCACCTGTTGCCATTACGACGAGTGTGGAAAACACTTTTTGCCTGTTGGGGTCACATAACACGTGATGTTATTGTGACCTTTGAGATGGCCAACGATCCCTCACAACCCACCCGAAGGTATCAAGTATGCCAGAATAAGACCCTCGTTATGAATGAAAAAATGGGGTGTAAACGTAAGGGCTCATTTCTTTGTTAGCCACAATAATAATGAGAACAAACAGACAATGACGCCAATGAAAACTTCATAAATGATATTAGACGTATTAGTTATGTAAATGGGAAGACAGAAAAGTGGACGAAAAGTTTACTTGCCCAACCTTCGACCTTTGAATAACGCATTCAATGCTCTACCACTGAGCAATGGTGGCGGTCATCTCTCCGTCCACTTTATAGTGTATATATGTGTACTTTAACGCCTATAGACAAAATATAAGAGTAACCTAAATGCGAGGCCATTCAGAAAAGAAAAATGGCAGCATATTCACGTGGTGATTGATGGAGAGTGGGGCGAAGCATCCGTCCGTCCATTCATTCTTGCTTCCGTCCGTCCATGCGTCCATTTGTGTGACCCTCTGTGCGTCCTTCCGCCCGTCCGTGCGTGCGTCTGTTCGTGCGTCCACACGTCCATCCGTGCGTCATTCCCTGCGTCCGTTCACGCGTCCATCTGTCCGTGCAGCCATTCGTGTGTCCGTCCATGCATCTGCCTGTGTGTCCGTTCATCCATCTAGTTCAACACTCCAAGTACCACCATCTCGCATCTTTTCGTCATATATTCCGCATATAGAAGCACTGCCACCCTGCGTACATTCCAAGGACTAAACGGGAGGTGGCACAGGCACACTTTCTTACGGCTTGCGCTTCTTGTCTACTTCCCGCCTCTAACCACCTCGAGTTCATGGTATATACTAGTTTACTGTATTCATGGCACTGCGGCCCAACGCTCGCTAAACCTTTCTAAAACCAAGAACGTTACGCAAAGCGAGTATAACCTAGCAACCCTCTCTTGTCCGATAGTGCTCAATGTACATGTGAATAGCTGCTAATTTAGAATGAGAGACAGGAGAATTCAGCTTTTAGTGAATGCGCACGCTGGAAATTTTCTTATTGTTAAACTACGCACAGGAGAAATATCCTACCGGCACCTTCTTGAGGGTCGAAGCGTAAGCCTGGTTACACACTACGACTACGACGAAGGACGAACGGGCGCCGCTTTAATTAAGGAGTTTCGCCCCTAAAACAGACATCGGCGGAGTTAACTCATGGAATGCAAAAGATTCTTGTCGATCTCAGTAGGCATTAAATCAATGGAATCTGCGGGGCAGTGAAGTATTCTATTGAATACGCCAGGTCTTGTAACTGCTTTGGAGGTCCATCCTATGCAGGTGTATTCTCAGCGAAACGTTAATTATAGTTGCAGCAGTTGTTCTTTAAGTTATAAACATCACATATTTACTTTCTTAGGGAAGAAGAAAGCTTGAATAAAGGAACACGCAAAAAAAGAATGAGAAAAAAAACGAGTACCATAGATTCGAGCACGAATACTTAGTAAAAATCGCGCAACAATACTGCTTTTTTTTATAAATAACTATAAAGAGAGTCGAAGCCAAATCTTGGCACTGGCTACGCTTGCATAACGGAAACAAAAAATAGAGAAGAAACGCCGAAGTGTACAAATACATAAATTACCACGCACGTACAACCAGCTCCTGTTCCTGAATACGAAGGGTATCTTAGGTTTCCCTTATTCATGTATTCACAGGATTGATATCGCCTTGTATAACGGAAAAGTTCGCTAATATGTTGTTATAGCCGATTGTAACTAGCTTAGGAGTAGCCTTTCATTTGCCTCATTTTAACAACCACAGGTTTGTTTCCGTGAAAATCCTGCTTCTAAAACAAAAATGCAATAATCACGCAGAAAAACTTAGTGCCTAGTATTGACGCGATATTTTTTTTTAAGATCTAGAAGCTTTTTGATATTCGTGATTCTTCTGAAATTTGCACTTGTGTGTGAGCCGCAGTTGGAAAACTACCTCCAGGTGACCAAACCAAAGTTGTTGCCCTTGATGGGAACCCCTTTATTGAAATAATTTTCTTTAAGGAAATGTTTCTCACTGACACCCACCTAACTTTAACATTGGCTTTTTTGCTAAACTGCGTGGCCGTGAACAGTGGAGAGCAAATGTTTCCTATAAACGGCCTTTTCATGTACTTTATTTTTTGCTTCCTGTTAGAGGTGTATTCAACACACAAAAAAAGAGTTCACGAAAGAAAAAAAAACTGTATTCGTTGTTCACGCGGATTCTCATGCTTGGGGTGCATAACAGTTTGTTTTACGTGAAGGCATTTTTTTCTAATATAGTATTGTGCTCTCTAAAGAGTTTTGTATCCCACGTTGGCAAAACTAAGCGAAAAATAATATATCACCAATCAATTAGAACGAAAGGCGCACAATACAACACAAATTTAAAATTGAACGCCACGTGCAGCTGGTTTTTATGATAAAAAATTATGCCCAATGGGAGATAACGCGGGCAATTTCTCAGCTCATATTGCCCAGGGAAACGTATGGCAGATCTGGACTGAATGAAGAAAACTAGAAGTATAAGCTGTACCATTTATAATTGGAACATGCAGCTGAGTGGCGCAATATATTTTCGGTGACGTGAAATTCGCATCTATATCTGCCGGAGGATGCACAGAACTCTGATTATAAACAAGATTGAGAAAGAAAAAAGACTCCGGATAAAAAGTTGTACATTTTGTCACGAAACGCTAAAAAACAAAAAGTTGGAACTGCAGTGTGCCCTGAAAGAAATAAAGGAACCATTATAGCACGAGAAAAGCGTGGCGGCTATGACGAGCGCTGAAATTTTTGTGTAGACAAACATATTGTATGTAATAAAAAGTTACCCAGTACCGTGGCTTTTATTTCATCTGTTATACACTGATACATCCAAGGCCGTCAATGAAATAGATAACTTTTGTTGTTGTTGTTTTTTGAACGGGAACAATGTGCGCATCAGCCAGTATCCTCGATGTGCTTCAAGTTTCTCGATGCTCTTGTTTTCGACGCCTGTCCAAATGCAATCGAACAATGTCCCAATGCTTACTTTTCATTGTTCACGGTGTCTAAACTCATTTTCTGGTATAGTCCCAGTGCGTGTTTGTTTTTTGAACATATTGTTTACGAAGCGCTCTCTGGTGCGTTTTTGTCTCAGAAGCATTTTCGGTTCTTGCACGTAGTGTGAAGAAACACAAAGTATTTCGATTTCTGATACCATAGGTGTTCTATAGGAGCGACTGCCGACTTCGTGCTCCATTGGTACGTTAAAGTGTGCATCAGACTTTCCGTGAAGTTTTCGATTTCACGTCGCTGTCAAGTTTGAACTGCTAAAGGAAACAATGCAGTAAATTGCAACAGCACGGTAACCTCGAAAGGTTTTCATTGATTCTCTTTTCATTCAGAAAGGCGAGCTTTCCAGTCTTGTTCGTCAGAACCGTCACACTGTAGATTGTAAACTCCAAGAAAAAACTTAGGCTAGACGTGTAAAGCAAACGAAAAAATGAGGGACTCTGACAAACTTTTGTAATCGTGAGATGCTGAGAATCGCTTTAGCGACAAGAACAGTTTATCGTTTAAATCTCCGAGCTGTACTTTGAACTTACATACCTGGTTATCTTAATAGAAATGGTGACGGTATGACTCATTTGTTAAAAAAATTGAGCTAGTGCTCAGTAAATTGAAATGTCAAGGTTTCCTGTTGTAAGTAAGTAGTGAGCTTGTATATAGAGATTTAGACCTCATTCAGAATTTTCAGTCTGAAAGAGCAATTGAAGCTAAAGAGTAGGTGCTTCGTAGGTAGCGTGAAAAATTGCTTTGACTGTATTTTGGACTATACAAGTAGGTTTTTGGAAAGCAGCTCCTTTGCGTCCATTAGTGCATTCAGCAGCGTAGCTGTTGCTTTTATAATCACCGTTGGTGGCGTAGTCGATAGCTATTAAAACTAAAATGAAAAGAAATACCCTAGAACAAATTGAATTTGAACCCTGGGTTGGCCGACGAGTATTATAACAGCTACAGTGGTGCTTGAAACTTAAATGCAAAATAAACCCAATGAAAGCGGCACTACAACCAAGAATTACTTCTACATATCTAATAAGGCCTTGCAGAAGAATGAAATAAAAATTAGTCACCGAAGAATGTTAACTGGGCAACGAGAATGTTTTTCCATAATTTCTACCCTCTAAAAACTGTTCATGCAGACGTAAATATTCCTTTTCTTCTTTATAACTTTTTCTTCAACCGGACTCACTCGTACTCAAACTCACGGCTCGGTCAGTCTAATTGCGTCGGAATGAGTCGATCGATGAGTCTGTGTGTCTAGAAATACCTTTTTTGATCGTGATGTCAATGCTCCTTAACAACAATATCTCACGTAAACGGTGCTCTTCATGGCGTGTTTTGATACAGTACATTTGAATACCCGCCATGAATCCTTGTAAACTTTCAAGGACATTTTCTATGAAAGAGATGACAATGATGACTGCTTTGGAATACTTGTGAGTACACGGGAGTGTAAACACAAATTCAAGTAAGGCTCATTGTAATGCTCTAGATGAGTAAATGGGACCATAGGTCTGAACACATAAGTGGTACTCACTCAGACTAAATAACTCACAATCTATATCTTGCGCTTCGGACTCATTCAAACTCCGACTCACCAAATTTTTTTCTAAGCCGCAATCATTCAGACTCAAACTCAATAACATTTTTCTCATCTTGAATCACTCGGACCCTGACTCACCTGGACTGACTCAGGCTCAGATTCTGCCGATAGATAGATAGATAGATAGATAGATAGATAGATAGATAGATAGATAGATAGATAGATAGATAGATAGATATATAGATAGATAGATAGATAGATAGATAGATGGATAGATACGCTCGAAGTCGCCGAAGTTCGATAAGGAATGCTTCACATTTAAAAATATTTAGGAGGTGATGATGATGATTATGATACTCGCACAGCAGCTGGCACCATTCGAGATGTATATCCCAGTAAATTCACGTGTATACGGGCGGTTCCTGCCATGCGAACTCCTTCTTTCCAGCTTTTGTGATTCCATACTTGGCAGTAGAGCAGCCCTTTAAGTCATATGATCCGACGTATTTAATTGTTGCGGAACTCTTTGCAATTATATCTGCATTGCGCTTTATAACATTAGTGAAAGAGAAGTAAAATTTGCTCATTTGTAGCGCTTTACATGCCTCTCAGGCGCCGCTGCAAAGTGATAAAAATTTTTTTCTAAAAGCTTCCCTATTATATGAGACCCTAAAGGAACAAGCAAGAGCAAAACAATGAACCAAGTGAACGCATTTCAAGGGATAGCAGGTATCCGCAGCATTCCACGAAACGCTACTGTGAATGCTGTGGCAAATTGGCTAACAACGAAGGGATAATTACAGTACCAATGCGACGCACTGAAATCCGTCTACTCCTGAGACAGATAACCTGTTGCCTCAATAAAGAGAAATGGTTCGATGAAAAGTTGAAAAGTTCAAACTTGTATTTAGTGTACACTTGCATAAAACTATACATTGCATAAGATTTGAGAGAAAATAGGAGACGTGAAACATTAGTTCAGAGCGTACGGATAGGTTCAGCATTTACGTGACAAATCCTACGCAGGATAAAACATGCGTCTAGTGCAGAGTGTTTCTGCGGCCACCCTAATGAAGATATACGTCACCTGCTTTTTGAGTGCGATAAATATAAGTCACCGAGAAAAGTACTTCGAGCAAGCTGGGTACGTTTAGATAGGAAGCCTTCCGCCTTGAAAAAATACCAGGTCCATGGCAAACTGCAGGTTTTCGGAAAATAGCGCTTGTCACCTTCAAGCAGGTTTTTGAAAAATCAAATACTTTGCGAAAATATATTTATGGACTTTACACTATGTCGCCTTTCCCTTCTTAGTAAAAAGAATGTGTAATAATAAAAAAGTGTGGTAGGTTTTACGTACAATCATCTGTCTCCATGTGAACTGACTTTGTGTGTGGAACTTGAGATACAACACTAGTGTACATAGTAAGCTATTTGACGTACCTGAACTGTCACGTAACCTTCACCTGTGTTGAACTGTCACATCGTATGTTCAACGGTATCGCGTTTAGTGGCCTTACTATTTTTCTTACAACATACTTTGTCTGCTATCTGAGTATTAGCTAGTGCCTGCCTAATAACACCTACGTATTTTATTTTATCATTTCAATAACAAATGAACGAATAACACTGTGCGGGGCTTCTCTCTGGTTTCGAGTGCTTTCATTTGAATTGAGCGTTCACACTATTACATCTATAAACTGACGCAGAGAACGACGGTTGCACTGGCTGCTGGAGCTATTAGTGATACGGGCTCCGCGGCTCGCCGCGGTGCAATGACGCTGGTCGGCTGCAAAATGGGCTTCTCTCTCGCGATGCCTCGTTAGGAGCTCTTCTAACGAGGATAACTTTCTTGGGATACCTTAATGCAGAAATTTCGGTCAGTCTATCTGTCATTCAGCCACACAACTCAGCCACTAGGCCAAAGTTTTGGTACTTGCTGGACACCCAGCCCACCTGAACAGGCGGCTACGTTCATACTTGTGAACATTCTCAATCAAAAACCTAATATTAGGCATAAATGAGGCACCGCATCAGTACGTAACTATTAGGTGGTGTGTTCCGCTACCAGAGAGAGAGAGAGAGAGAGAGAGAGAGAATAAAATGAGGGAAAGTCAGGGAGGTTAACCAGAAAATGGATCATTCGGTTTGCTACCCTACACTAGGGTAAGGGGGAATGGGGAAGAAAGATGGGGGAAGAAAGCGAAGAGGGAAATAGACGCGTGCAAAAAAAAGGGGTGGGGGCTGGGGTGCTATAGTCTATACAATTGCAAGGAATTGCGGATTTGTAAATACCCTTATGTTCCTTAGGTTGTGCTGGAAATATGGCGCTCTGTACGGTGAAAATGCAACGCTATGCCGTAAAAATCACTCTGCCGATGATATGGCGCTGCTACCTGGTAGTGGTCCTGGGTTCTGTACAAGCTCATGTTTCCCAACACCACAGCCAGATAGCGTCCATATCTCACGCAGTGCCACATTTCCCACGGAGGAGACCAGCAGTCATGTGCCAAGGCCGACAGAAGACTTATGCCTTTCGACTTTTGCAGCCAAGCACGCACATACAAGGTGACATTGTTTTGCGAGACATCTACTGAACGATGATCTCTGCCACAGTAAAAATTGTGACCTCCAATCTCCAATGCATATATATATATATATATATATATATATATATATATATATATATATATATATATATATATATATATATATATATATATATACGAAGGCTGGTCCACCAGCTGAAAACGTTTAGTAAAGACGCTTCCACGAAAGTTTCGTCGCCCCTTTCTTGCCTACAATACGTCGGGTCCAGCGTGAATGACGTTCAAAAAACCTAGTATATATATATATATATATATATATATATATATATATATATAATGAGATTAATGAGATATAACAGACAATAATGCTAAGGAATGTATAGAGGAAGTTACTAGAACAAATGGAATGAAAAATGACCAGCCTGGTTATTTTTTCACCTGTTTTCTTTCTTCTTATTTACAATCCATTTGTTCTAATAACTTCCCTTATACAATCCTTGGCATTATTGTCTGTTATATCTCATTATTATTGTGTCAAAACACGGAAAAACGAGCCCTTATGTACACACTTCTTTCCCTTATTCATTAACGAGGGTCTCGTGCTGGAAGACTTGGTGTCATTAGGTTGTATGCGAGGGACTATTGGTCAGCTGCCCGCTCATGATGAGTTCACGTGCTACGTGATGCCACACATGCGCATAAAAGAGTGTTTCACACTTGCTGCTTGGCTACAGAGGGCGCTGACTGACACTGCCACTACTGAATTCGCATATAAATCCAAAAAAAGTGGGTGGAGGGAAGGCCGCTGTGATAGCTCAGTGGTTAGAGCATCGAACGTGTTATTCGAAGTTCGTAGGTTCGATTCCTGCTCGCGGCTGGTTATTTTTTCACCCCCTTTTCTTTCTTCTTATTTACATTCCGTTTGTTCTAATAACTTCCCCTATACATTCCTTGGAATTATTGTCTGTTATATCTCATTATTATTGTGTCAAAACACGGAAAAACGAGCCCTTATGTACACACTTCTTTCACTTATATATATATATATATATATATATATATATATATATATATATATATATATATATATATATATATATATATATATATATATATATATATAGTCTTTAGGACGGTTCGAGCACTTCCAATACTGTGCAGTTGCACAGGCAATAGACAGGGAGACGTGTTCAAACGTTTATCTACAAAGGAAAGGATATGAAATGTCAGTGATGTGGGCGCCGTCGGGACGACCACCACGGCACATGAGGAAGAAGAGTCCCGTGGGCTCACGACTCTCGAGCAGCGGTGGCGTCGTCTGGGAGACGCCTGGATCAGCGCGACCTCGGACCTCGTTTCCGAGCACTTGATCACCTCCCGGGCCTAGCGGTTCCACGTGCGGGTTCTGGCCAGCACAGCACCGTCTGTGCCGTGCTGCTCGCCATGCTGCTCGCCACAGCTGCTCGCCACAGCTGCTCGCCAAATGCTGCTTGCCACAGCTGCGGTGCGACAGCTCAGTCACCGGCGTTTCTCGCCTTGGCCAGGGCACAGCCAGGTACCCTCGGGTGCACAACTCGTGAGTTCGCGGCCCACGTCCGAGTCTGGCGCGTTGCTCGGTACGGCTCGGCGATCCTCGATTCAGCCAGCAATTCCCCTGGCACTTGGATCCTCAGCCACCCTGGACCTCGCCCGGCTCCGTGGTCCTCCGTGCACACGCCCGCGTCTCGCCCGGCAGAACGTCTTGCTCGTCCGAGCTCAGAATTGCAGCCCTGGCCCGAACACTGCGAGTGCGCCTCGTGCCACAGTGCCACCGCGCTCTTCTTTCTTGTCCCTCAGTGCTCGGTGGTCCGCGTCGACGTTTTTGCGATATTTACACGTGACATTTTACCCCCCACTTTAGAAAGTTGTTCCTCTTCAACAAATTTTCTAAGCATGAGGATGGAGAATGTTCACAGCCTGACAGGCGGAAAGTGTGCGCATGTTAACAGTTTTTTTTTCACACGCATTCACAGGTTGGTTTACACGCAGTTCACGGAGTTTACATAGAGTTCACAAAGTGTTCAGAAAGAAATAAAAGCTTACATGTGCGTAACGCTTCAAGTCTACACTCGGCTCGTGTAGTCAGCTCCAACGTTGTCACTTCCTTTGATATATTCAACAGTGAATTCGTATGCCATAAGTGTCATACTCCAACGCAGAATTCGGCTATTTGTGTGCTTGGCCGAGTTGATGTAGGCCAGCGGCTGGTGATCGCTCTGCAGTACAAACTCCTTGTCGAAGAGATAAATGTAGAATTTTCGGACAGCCCATACGAGCGCAAGCCCTCCTCGCTCTACGGTTGAGTACCATGCCTCCGGCGGAAGGAGCTTCCTGCTTGCGTAGGCGACGGGAAGGAGAACACCGTCATAGTTCTGCATGAGCACGGCTCCCACACTGGTAGAAGATGCGTCTGTGCGCAGAACAAATGTCTTTTCTAAGTCAGGAGGCCTTAAGATTAGACCAGTGGACAGCAATTGTTGAAGCTCGTAAAATGCCTCCTGGTGACGTTGTTCCCATATTACCTTGTTCAGTGCACGCATCCGAGTGAGGTCTGTTAAGGGATGAGACACGTGGGAATAGTTTGGTACGAAGTCTCGGTAGTACCCTGTGAGAAAAGAACAGACTTCTTTCATTGTATAAGGTCCTTTTCCAACTTGTATCTTTTCAAGCGTTTCAAGTTGCGGCCGTAAGACCCCATGTCCCATGATGTGGCCCAAGAACTTCACCATCGTTGAACCAACTTCTCTTTTGGATGGCTTGATTGTGAGATGTCCACGCCGTACTTGTCGGAAAAAACTTTCGAGCGTAGAAAGGTGCGTCTCCCATGTGTCTGTGGCGATAAGAACATCATTGAAGTAATGATGTACGTGCGAAATGCCAGCCACAACTTTTCTCATGAGTCTCGTGAACACTGCTGGCGCTGTTTTGATGCCGAAAAGCATGAACTGGAACTGGTAAAGGCCCGGCATTGACATGAAGGCTGTCATTCGTTTCGAGTCTTTGTGCATTGGGACCTGCCAGTACCCTTTTGTAAAATCAAACTTAGAGAAATAGCGAGCCTTTCCTAAGTTTGCGAACATCATGTCCACTCGTGGAACAGACTCATTATGCATTACGACAACCCTGTTCAACTGTCGGAAATCAATGCATAAGCGCATGCTGCCGTCTTTCTTTTTTACTACGACGATTGGTGACTGGTAAGGTGAGTCTGGCGGTTCGTTCATTCCCTGCGCCAGCATCTGCTGTACTTCTTCCTCTACCGCCTGTTGAACAGAAAAGGGTATCGGGTATGGCGTACGTTTACCGGCAGAGTAGATGTTGTCGTGATCTTGCACTCTACCAAGTTAGTCTTTCCCGGAACGTCTGAGGAGATATCTTGGTAGTCTGATAGAATCTTCTCTATCTCTGCCTTGTGGTTCACGTCCAAGTTGTCAGAGACCTTGACGTCATGATAGGTCTTGTTCTGGTGAAGCGCGAGTAACGGTAGTTCCGGTTCTTCTTCTGGTTGTTCCGTTTGTACCGTGACAGCCACGCAGTCCACCGTGTCGGTCAAAGGTGGTCTCTCCTCGTACTTCTTGAGGAGGTTGACGTGGAACAAACTGGTTCGGGTTCCTAGATCAACGACATAGTCGATCTCGCTACGCTTCTCTAGTACAGCGAAGGGGCCTTTCCAAGTGAGAATCAGTTTGTTGGTTTTGGAAGGTAGTAGTAGTAATACCTTGTCTCCGACGCAGAGCTGACCAGACTTTGCTTTGCGATCGTAGTATTCCTTTTGTGACAGTTTGGTTTTCTGCAGCTCTTCGTGCGCAATTTGACACGTCTCATACAAACGATCACGAAGCTCCATTACGTAGCCGTACGTAGTCTTCGATTGGGGATTCAAGGTATTTTGCGTCCATAATTCCCTCAGTATGGACATTAGGCCTCTAATCTATCAACCATACAGCAGGTCGAACGGCGAAAAGCCGATGCTCGACTGAGGCACCTCTCTGTATGCAAATAATAATGGTGCCAGGTATCTGTCCCAGTTCTTTGGACTTTCGTAGCACATGCGCCGTATAATTTGATTTAATGTACCATTGAAACGCTCCACAAGACCATTTGCCATAGGGTGGTATAGGGTAGTTGGCAACTGTCGGAAAGACAGTAGTCTGCTCACTTCCTGCATTAAGCGTGATGTGAATGAACTTCCGCGGTCGCTCACGATATATATATATATATATATATATATATATATATATATATATATATGTGTGTGTGTGTGTGTGTGTGTGTGTGATCTAACAGACAGTAATGCCAAGGAATGTACAGGGGAAGTTATTAGAACCAATGGAATGTAAATAATGATGATCGCACACGATCGAGGATCGTAGGTTCGATTCCTGCTCACGGCTGGTTATTTTTTCATCCACTTTTCTTTATTCCTATTTACATTCCATTGGTTTTAATAACTTCCCCTGTACATTCCTTGGTATTACTGTGTCGAGCACATTATCTTAAAGTTATTAACCAAGCATGTAGAAGAAAACAACCTCATCTCTCTTTCTCAGCATGGGTTCAGAAGTGGGCTATCTACTGTCACTCAACTTGCAGAGGCTATACATGACTTCGGGCTGGCAATAAACGAACAATCACAAATCGATGTAATTTTTTTAGATTTCTCTAAGGCCTTCGACCGCGTGTCCCACTCTAAACTCATCACTAAACTCATAGACAAACTAGGCAATGGTCCAATAGTTGAATGGATTAGTGATTACCTTTCAGACCGCTACCAGTTTGTGCACTATAATGGACAAAATTCTGACACTGTTAAAGTTCTTTCGGGCGTTCCGCAGGGATCTGTTCTCGCTCCGCTCTTGTTCCTGTTATTCATAGATGACATTGTTGAATCAGTAAACGTTAAAATTAGACTGTTTGCAGATGACTGCATGATTTACAGTGAAATCAAACACATTGACGATCAGGTTGCCCTTAACGATTCCCTAAACAACGTAGCCCAGTGGTGCCACGATTGGCAGATGGTTATTAATTCCGAAAAAACGGTCGTGATGAACATAAGCAGAAAGAAAAACAAACTATTATTTCCATACTCACTTAATGGTGTCACCCTTCGCACAGCAACTCAGTATAAATATTTAGGGCTTCTAATATCATCTGACCTCAAATGGACTGCGCATATACATCAGGTGACGAAAAAGGCAATAAACAAGTTGATTTTTCTAAAACGGACCCTACGCTACGCTACCACAGATACCAAGCGCTTATCTTACATTTCCTTTATAAGACCTATGCTAGAATATGCGAATATAGTGTGGTTTCCTTCAACAGATACTGACATAGCTTTGCTCGAGAGCGTACAGCGCAAGGCGGTAAGATTTATCTTTAACCGCTATAGGCGAACGGATTCCCCTTCCGAGCTTCTGCTCCGAGCAGAGCTACCTACGCTCCGCGATAGAGCAAAAATACATCGGTTGAAGTTCTTTTATCAACTGTTGCACGGCCACTTTAAAACTAATGCCTCCGTCTTCACTACTATAAAAGAAAAAGCGAAAGTGCGCCAAAAACACGACCTCATCTTCAAAGAATATTTCTGCAGTAACAATACCTTCAGGTTTTCATTTTTCCCTCGCGTAATAAGAGAATGGAATGCGCTTGATCCAGATACTGTAGCACAGCCAACACTTCAAAAATTCCTAGAAAGCGTTGAAAAACTCATGTCTGTGCTCCCAAGTTCCAGGTGTTAACCTAATTGCGTTCGGGAGAAAGCATCCACACTCTAACAATTTATTTTATTTTCTTCATCATTTGGTTCAAGGCAACTATGCCTGTATGATGTATACATTACTTATTATCATGATCGCGCGTTTCTTATGTACTCTTCTTGTATTGCCACTATATTGCCTTGCTTGTATAATGTTTGTATCCTTTCCACTCCTGTAATAACCCTCAAGGAGGGTTGACAGTATTTTGTAAATAAATAAATAAATAAAATTACTATCTGTTAGATCTCATTATATTGTGTTAAAAACATGGAAAAACGAGCCCTTCGGTATACACTTCTTTCCCTTATATATATATATATATATATATATATATAAATATATATATATATATATATATATATATATATACATATATAGATAGATAGATAGATAGATAGAGAGATAGAGAGATTATGAACCGGACAAACAAACAATGCACCACCAGCACGTACTGAATACGCCACTTTCAGACTAAATATTGCATGTTTTACCAACTTGTGGTCACAAGGTGCAATTTCGTCTACGTCACTTTCTTCAAATTTATGCAACAGACGACAATAAACTTGAAACACTACACTTCACGTCCACTATACCCGCTTTGGCATCATTATGCCATGGTTTCCATTGCGCTTGTGTGAAACAAACAAACGAGCAAAAAAAAAACCTGTTTCAGTCATCGTCCGTGTGGCATACACGTGCTTTCCAACTTCCGCCGCGATTACAAATTGCGTTCCATGGTCAGGGAATCAAACCCGCGACTTTAATCTGACCAGCGGAACTCTGGAGGCAACCATGCTCACAATGCAGCTCAATGCATTCCGTTGAACGTGCCTCTCTCATCCTTCCCTTACGCAAAGCTGTGCACGGGGTTCTTGGTTTACAAAATTGAATAAACTTTCTAAACCTAACCTGCACTGCCAATGGTGTGTACGTACACTGTTCTTATGGGTTTCCGGAATGATAAGGCTTCTTTTAATTGACTTCCACTGTAAATGTTTACCAAGCGCGGTACTTCAGTGGGCTTCTTCTATTCGTCATCATCATCATCATCAGCCTGGCTACGTCCACTGCAAGACAAAGGCCTCTCCCATGCTCCGCCAGTTCTATTCGTCAAGCTCTGCCCTAATGTAAACAGCATGGAGACACCATATCTGCATAGCCGCCCTTTTTGTAGGCAGTTAGCCTAAAAACTTCTCTGCTCATTCAGTCACAAAAACTTTAGGCTCTTCATTATACAAGTGCACTTTCTTATTAAGCTTGGCTCACCTCAGTATCCTGTAGATATGATGGGATTCGGTGCCACGAGCGACGAGGAATAGGAAGTTTTTTTTTCTTTTTTGGTAAATCTTCAGAGGACGCACGTTACGCAGAAATTATAACTTACATCGTATATGTGCACTCGTTGGCAGTTGAGGCACGCATATCATCTACCACTGTCTGCATGTCATACATTCTTTGACGGACTAGCTGTTGCGCTAAAATCTCGTGAGCCGTATCCTGATCTGGAAATTACTGCAATGACACGGAACATGCTGCGACACGGATGCATACATATGCTGTCCACAATGGAAGCATGTGTATTGAGATGACACGAGATGAACACTTGCTTATTTTTGAATAGGAGATGACATACCTTGTGGCTGCGCAGCCTGCAAAAGCTGTCAAGCTGTCAGGGTTTCCGTTTAGACATATACTTACGTATATATAAACCAGCGGATACGCTTCAGCTTGTGATAAAATTTTGTAAGCAGTCTTTGAGTGCAGTGTTGAAAAGTCGAAAAGAGATAGAAATAGAACAAGGTCAAGTGAAAGACAGGGAAGTTCACCAGAAGAAAATTTCCGGTTTTCTACCATGCACTGAGAAAAGGGAAAAGCCAAATGCTATTCTCTAAACGGGAAAGATCGACACTATTATACTCTATTTCTGATCAAAGCACGATCCTTTAGTGCTAATAATGCTAGCTAGACGGCATGATAGTAAAAGCATGGCTTGTCAGTCACTTTTGCTTCATTCTCGCGCTTAAGTATTTCTCGACTACTTAGCCCCAATTTCTATTTTTTCTATTGTTTTAGCTAGGCGAAAATCTTTAGGGTCATGTTCCTAAATTTAGGTGCACGTTAAAGAAGCCCAGGTGGTCAAACTTTCTAGAGCCTTCTTGTATGGCATCTTTTATAATTACATGAAGGTTTGGGAATGATAAATCACAATTATTAATAATAACATCTTAGTGGCCCACCATGCAACGACATCGACTCTAGTTTGAAGCAATATTAAATAAATTAGTCAATGAAAATATACTCGCCACTAATAGTGAAGCAGGAGGTAAAGTTTTATCACATAAAATTACGTAAAGCTGCATCAAATATTTTTAGAGACGATAGTTTTGCTTAGGGACCTTCAACAAAAAAATTTTTATCTCTCTGTGAGTCTGTACATTTGTCTGTCCGCTGTAACGATACTCAAATGGCTGACCCCATCCGCAGCGCCAACCTATATTGCTCAAGGTTCAGCGTTCATACTTGTGCGATTGTCAATTAAAAAGACATCATTGCGCATATCTGAGGTACCATAACAACACGTCGATGTTTTGTATGCGTGCCTTTATACTAGAGAAGGCACACACAAGTAATTCAAAGGACCGTATAGCGTTAAACACGCTGCGCTAAGAGTGCGACGCGGTGCTCAAAAAAAATTGCCCGCAGCTTCCCTCGGGGGAACACTGAGGAGGATGCGGAGCATATAATTGGTTAACGGGCTGTTAAAGTGCGACCTACTTGGGTCGATGGCTAAATTGGTTAACGTGGTTGTGAAATGGGGTGTTAAATTGCGACTTACTTGGGTTGATGGCTAAATTGGTTAACGTGGTTGTAGGAGGGGGTGTTAAATGAGTGAACACGTACACACGTATGCGAAAGGGCGGCGCTGGTCGAAGGGACGTCGATCATTGTGTTTGTGGATTCGTTGGAATTCATTTCACCGCGACCTTGGACGTCGACGCGCCGTGCAAACCAACCGACGAGCGGCAACTGAGCGAGCGAGCGCCGACCTTGAGTATATATACAGCGCGACGGCGCATGCACTGTCAGCTGTCGAATGTTCGAGAAGGGGGAGAAGCGCAACGGCGCATGCGCGCGCGTCAGCTGCCGATGTTCTCGAAGCGTGACGGCGCATGCGCGCGCGTCAGCTGCCGATGTTCTCGAAGCGTGACGGCGCATGCGCGCTACATTATACAGCTAGCGAATGTTCGTGAAGAGGAGAAGCGCACGCGGTGTGTAGAGGAGGAAGGGTGCACAGATGGTGGAGGAGTGAAGCGCGCGCGGTGTGTAGAGGAGGAAGCGATGCACAGATGGTGGAAGAAGGAGGAGGAAGCTTGCGGACGGCGCCGCACTACAAGCCTCGAGTATTAGATGCTCCGCATCTAAAAGGCAAATGTTACCAACGCTTTGCTAAAATGACACGGTGGTGGCACCTGCCCGTCACTTTGCGTTCTACACCTTATCATTTCTGAGAATGGCAGGCGTCTTTCTGCGCAGCTGCACACGCCTTCCTTCGTTTTCGAAGACAACTGCCAGATGGCGCTCGTGTCTAACGTGCCTCGATGCGCTCGTTCGCCTGCGCTGCACGCTCGAGGCACAAACGCAGATCCTCCAGAATACCATTTACTGATTTTCTTGCGCAGAACATCAAATAAATATTTTGTTCACTCTCTCCAGGCGCAAGACTATCGTCTTTCGACGACAGTTGCAGATTAACATGCAGATACGGGGTCATTTTTTTCCCTATTTCCGACTTGATAGTTATAACAAAGCTTTCTCAAGCGAAGACTCGGGGTAGCACCACACCCCAATTTTGTCACGAGTTATAGTGCGCTGTCAGAAGTGCGTGAAACGTTTGTGGCATCATTCCAAGACACTCAGCTTTACATTAGGAGTAAGAAAATGAAGGTTAGTGTTGTTTTGTGTGAGTTTTACTAATTTAAGGTATATATGTATAACTAATTACCTAAATATTGTACCACTTTTACACTTGAATACTTGCACAAAAAGAATACACTATTAGGCTCGAAGCGCATGCGCAGTTTATTTTTTAGTTTAATTTGTTTCGAGCGAAGAAAATATCACAGCATATCCACGGAGTGAATGATGATGAGTGGGGCGAAGCGTCCATCAGCCCGTCCGTGCTTCCGTCCGTCCGTTTGCTCTTGCTACCGCCCGTCCGCGCGACCGTCCGCGCGACCGTCCACGCGTCCATGCACGCGTTCGTCCGTTTGTGCGTGCGTGCGTCCGTCTGTGCGTGCATTCATCCGTACGTCCGCGCGTCTATGCATACGTTCGTCCGTCCGTCTGCTAGTCTTTCTGTCCATCCATCAGTCCGTTCGTCCATCTAGTGAACACTCCAAGTACCGCCATCTCCCACCTCGCAACCACTATAGCACATAACCGCTCTAGAGCGGGTATGTGCCACCGGTAGCTACGTACTACTGCATACATACAAGGGATGGACAGACCCACGCCTTAAAGGGCCACTCACCAGGCCCCATACCGAATTTTAGTTAGACAGTGGAAGTTATTGGGTGTCTGCTGAGGAACGTTTTGCCACAAAAAATTTTCGAATCGGTTCATTACGAGCGGAGAGAGAGAGTGAGAAAACTTTATTTGCGCATAACGTGGAGCATTCCAAATGGTCGGGTCCCTATTCCAGGGTTCCGCTGGCCCTAGCCATCATCTCAACCCGTTGGACCAGCCAGTGCTGATCAACAATGGCCGAGCTGGACAGCAGCGCCTCCCATTGTTCCTCTGTGTTGTTCATGTTGTGGTGTTCTTCATCGTGATGCGTACACTCCCACGTGATGTGAAACAGAGTTGGTGTGGCCCCACACCACGGACATATATCTTTGTATGCTGTTGGGTAGAATACATGAAGCCTGTCTAAGTTCGGGTATGTGTTTGTTTGGATTCTGCGTAATGCCACGGATTCCATTGCTGTGAGTTGATTCCATTGATGTATGCGGTGCTGGATACAATTTTCTATTGTCCCTGTAATACTGAAGAATTGTACCAAAGTTAGGGTCTAGGGGCGTTGGATCCTCTATTGCAGTGTGCAAGGAAGGTCGGTAATTTGTGAAGCCTCGAGCCGCCTCATCCGCAAACTGGTTCCCGGTGACGCCCTCGTGCCCTGGCGCCCAGATAAGGATTTGGGTGTATTCAATTGGGAAGTCCTTACGAGCTTTGGTTAGAATTTGGAAGGCCTTCATATATATTCTACCTTTTTCGTAATTTCTACATGCAGCCTTCGAATCTGTGAATATTGTCATTGGGGCTTTTCGCTCCCTGCCCTCCTTGATTGCCAGCGCGATCGCTATCTCCTCCGCTTCTGTGATAGAGGCTTGGGCTATGGAGGCACAACTTGTGACGTTTCCTTTTCGGTCTGTGACCACGGCCACCATGTTCTTTGCATTTGCGTGATATGGTGCAGCGTCAGTAAATCTCGCCGTATTCAAATATTTTGTCTTTTTATCTATGTAAGCGGCTCTTGCTTTACGTCTTCCAGCATGTAAAACTGGGTCCATGTTCTTCTGTAGGGGGCATATTTTGTACCAGGCTCTGACTGAGCACGAAAATTCCTTAGCTCTTCCATGTGCCTGTACTTGTTCACCGAGGCCGATTCTCTGAAGAAGTTTTCTGCCGGTTGGCGTCTGTAGCAGGCGGTTAATCTGGGTGTTTACTTGTGCCTCAGCCAACTCATCAAATGTATTGTGAAGTCCGAGCGCTAATAGCTTCACAGTTGAAGTGCTTTGTGGTAGTCGCAGAGCCGCTTTATACGCCATCCTTACTATTTTGTCTGCTTTTTCTTTCTCCTCTCTATTCATGTTGTGGTAGGGTAGCGAGTATGTTAGTCTGCTGATGACTAAGCTCTTTAGCAAACGAAGCACGTCTTGTTCTTTCAGTCCAGCACGATTGCTCGTTATTCTAACTATCATACGAACAATTTGTTGAGCTGTTCGTTTAAGCATATTCAGTGTGTGGAGACATCGCTGATTGGACTGTAACCACATCCCTAAGATTTGAACGGTTGTTTTCTCTGGAATAATATTGCCGTCTAGCTTGACCTCAAGGCGGAGGCTCGGGTCTGTCCTTTGTTTTTTACTCTTGGAGAACCGAATGAGTTCCGATTTGTCTGCTGAGACCTGAAGTCTCCTTTCCTTAGTGTAATCTTCGATGGTTTTAGCTGTCAGTTGAAGCCGCTCTTCTTTTTCTGCCAAGCTACCCTTGGTTGTCCATATAGTGATGTCATCCGCATAGAAGGAGTGTCGGATGTCGGGAATACTTTCGAGTTTTTTGGCTACACCAATCATGGCTATGTTGAAAAGCGTAGGCCAGATTACAGCGCCTTGTGGTGTACCTTTGCTCGGTGGGTGGAAGACATTGGATTCGTCTTCTCCTAATCTGATAACAGCGGTTCTTTTAGTAAGGAAGTTCTGTACATATTTGTACGTCCTTTGACCGCAGTTTGTCGCTGCTAGCCCATCTAATATGGCCTTATGGCTTACGTTGTCGAAAGTGCCTTTTATGTCGATGGCCATGACAATGTTTTCTCCTGCTTTTGGAACATTTGTTAGTACTTCCTCCTTTAAAAGCAGAAGGATGTCCTGTGTCGAAAGGTTCCAGCGGAAACCAAACATGGTGTTTGGCAACAAGTTATTTTGTTCAAGGTGCTGTTGAAGTCTGGTATTTATTAATCTCTCAAACACTTTGCCTAACCACGAGGTAAGAGAGATTTGCCTGAGGTTTTCTATTGCCAATTTCTTTCCTGGTTTTGGGTATCATAATTATTACAGCATGCTTCCATTGCTGAGGTATAGTGCCGTTCACCCAGTGTTTGTTATTGAAGTTTAGAAGCGCTGTTATGGCTACGTCATTCATTTTGCGAATCATGGCATTGGTGATTTGATCTTCTCCAGGCGCTGTGTTGCGTTTCATGCTGACGATTGCCGCTCTGACCTCGGCATGCGTGAAATGTGCATCCAGTTCTGAGTTTGGGGGCCCAGTGTATTTAGCCTGGTAAGGGGATGTGATGGCTCGGGCGCCGAAACACTTAATATAGATGTCTTAAAGGAAGTCATCTCGTGTGCCTGGATATGTGTGCAATAATCTTTCTAGAGATTTTTGTCCTTCGCATTTAGTTTTCAGAGGGTCAATCATGGCTCTTAGGATATTCCATGTCTTTGCTGTTCGTAGGGTTCCATTTAGTGAATCGCGAAATTGTTCCCAGTTGGCTGTCGCGAGTTGATTAGCGTACTGTTCGGCTTGCTGCGTTATTTCTTCAATTTTCGCTTTGAGTTTCTTATTTCGCTTTTGCCTTTTCCATCTTTTAGTGAGGTTTCTTCTTGCTTCCCACAGGTGGAGAAGGTGAGCGTCTAATTCAGGGGTGTCATCTGTTCTGGCGACGGTTTTGGTGTGCATTTGCTTTTCATTTCGAATTACTTTGCACCACTCGTCCAAGTCGTCTATGGCGGTCACGTGCGCTTTTAGCGCTTTCCTATATGCATGCCAGTCTGTAATTTTGGCTGTGCCAATGTGTTTGCGGATTCAGCCGGTGCGGATTGTGGTGCTTAGTATGTAATGATCACTGCCCAGGTTTTCAAGGGTGTTGTACCAGTCCACGCTGTGGCAGTTTTGTAATATCGTCAAGTCTGGACTTGTGTCCACGGATACGCTGTTGCCTATCCTCGTTGGTATTGCAGGGTCAGTTAACAGAGTCATTTCCAGTTTCTCTATTTGTCTTGCGATATTCTTGCCTTTGGTGTCTTGCATCTTATATCCCCATCTTGCATGCCTGGCATTAAAGTCCCCCAACTATGATTAATGGATTCCTTTTCACCAGTTTTGCTGCCTCTTGAAAGAGCTTGTTGAACGTTGCTCTCTTTTGTCTTGGAGGACTATAGATATCAAGTATGAAGGCGCTCTTCTCACGGCTCCCTTTGTAGGTTATTTCTGTTATGATATACGGGACATCCGCCTCTTCAATGGGCTGATGGTATATTGCTGTAATTGAGTTATCGACTAATGTAGCAACTTTCCATTCTGCGTCCCTGGTACTATAAGTTTCGCAGCCCCGGAATTTTGGTTGTGTTCTGACTTCCTGGACTGCTATGACAGCAGGTGGATTTTGTTGCGACGCCACCAGCTGCAATAGTTGCCCTCTTTTCCGCCGGAAACCACGGCAGTTTCACTGCCATATTTCGCACTTTTCTGACCGCTGCGTTTGATGATTAGCCTGCGTCTCCCGGTTCATGACCGACAATCCGGGCCTGTTGTAAATTTTCTCAGCTTTTTCTCTGATGTTGATGCCTGTGGCATGCTTTCGCAAGGCTTTCGTGAATTCGACGTGTTGTGCCTGGATTTTCTTGTCCAGAATCTTGAGCTTTCTGTCTACATTTATCATTACTTGCTCTATAACTGTCGGTATAACTTCCTTTAATGTTTCTTTCAGCATCGACGATGTAATCATTGAGTCGCCTCCTGCATTCGGTCGCGTCTGCAATTTCTGGCCACTCTGGGCGGGTATAGAGTTTTGTTGCGGGTGCTGCGTTTGTTGCTTTTTTAGTTCCCCATTTTAGCGTTCTAGGTTACCTATTCTCACCCGCATTATCTCTAACTCACGTTCACAGCGCGTGAGTTGTGTTGTTTGACGTGAGTGTAGGGAGGATTTTGCTGCCCAGCTCACCTGGTTCTTTGCTTCATTTTTCTGTGCCTTCTTGCCCTTGTGCTGTTGTTGCTTTGCTTGGGCCTGCTTGTGGCCACCATTCCTGGAGTTGGAGCAGTCTCGAGAGCCGGATCTGGATCGGGATGTAGATCGAGACCTGGATCGGGAACTGGAACGGGCCCCGCCTGGCTGTGCAGAGTCCTCGCGGTTCGTTCTGAACCAGCGTCTCTTGAGTATGCCAGCCGTTTGTGGTGTGCTGTGTTGCTGCGACAGCAGCGACCGGCCTTTTTGAGGGACGCGTTTGAGTTTTTTGGTGCACTCCGATGCCGCCGTGGGATGGCGTCCGCTGCACAGGGCACATTCCGGATCGCAAGTGTGGTCCTCAGGTGGGTCTCTTAAGCGACAGTTGCTGCACGCCTTTGTCATTGGTGTGGGACAAACATCCGTCCTATGTCCCTGGCTCTTGCAGAGTTTACAGTACTGCCGTGTGGGTTGATAACGCACGCACGGCATTTCACCACCGTAATAATATACGAAGCGCGGCAGTATTGGTCCATTGAACGTGATAACTGCGGTTTGTGACTGTCCGAGCATGCGGGCTTGAACGATTGTCACTCCTTGAGTGCGCACTCGGAGATGGCTCAGGAGTTCAGCTTCTGGCGTTTCGCGTTCTAATCCGTGTTCCACTCCTTTCAAGTATCTTGCAGGGGTGCACATGTAGGTGTTTACGGGATATTTGGTGCCATTGAGCTCCAGTGTCTTTATATTCAAGATCTTTTCTGCTACATCTTCGTACGGAGTGCTTGCAATATGTTTGATCCGTTGCGAAGGCGAAGGAGAAATTTGTGGCTGTTACAGGCCTCCGGGTCACCGCTCGCATGTTCTCTCGCTCGCGCAACCTGGTATGCTTTCAGTTCTTTCACAACTAACCCTGGTCTGGGCCACATGATAATCTTCATATCGTTTTTGGGCAGCGGCGCCGCGCGCTTTCGTCGTCGGCTCCTTTCAGATGCTCTTCCGCGTCGCTCTTCTGCAAGCGTTCTAGCGCCGGAGCTGTTGCTCTCAGTTACACCTCGAGCAACGCTGTCATCACTCGCTGCGCGTTCTTGTTTCCTGATGCGTTTTCGCTGTCGCAATGACATTGCTACCTGCCACTGACCAATCTTGGCTTCGTCGTCGCGTTCCTCCGCAGAATCTTTTTCCTTGTTCTCGGCGTCGCTAGTAGATTCCCCATGTAGCACCTCGTCAGGTGAAAGGAAATCTTCATTGGCGTCCACCGCAGAGCTCACTTGGGTTTCGATGTCTTGGTCATCCATGTCTATAAGTGCCTGGGCTAGTTCCGGGTCGTTGTCCGTTGGGGTTCGGGCAGGTGCAGCGCGACGCGTGGGCTGAGAGCTGGCTGCCAGGACTCCGCGTTCCGCTTCGCCGCGAGGCTTAGCGTGGCGGGTTGGCATGCTCTGCCGAAGGTATTCACTTCCCAGAGGAAACCGGGATCGCTTGTCCAAAAAGGTGGTGTCAGCGTGTACCTGACGTCTTCCTGCACAATTCCCGTAGTTTCACTGGTAGTCACATGATTTTAACCGCTGCTAGGTACGATGATTGACGGAGCCGATGTGAACGCGTGTGCACTCCTCGGCGCCACCTGGCGGTCCCCTCATTACGAGCGGAGAAAACAGGTTTTTCGTTGGGCGCAAAACGAGGGTGAAAAGAGGCGAGCTCGAAACCCTTGCCGCTCCTCCACGTAGCCTTCGCAAGCCAAACGTCTTCCCCACCCTCTCCAGCATCTGACCATGAGGTAACGTGCACATGACGTGCCCAAGCAAGTCCAACCCCAGAGCACACGAGCAGCGTTGCTTTGGTGACCAGCGTTATTTTGTGGTCTTCTGCCTGTTTCTGCGGGATGGTTTAGAAACGCTGGCTTAGACGCGGTAGAGTAGATGATCACAATGAGTGCGCGAACGCGTAGAAGCGTTGCACTGCGGTCGTTTGCTCAATGCGCTGATCGCGGGGACACGAACGCACGTGAAACGCCGGCACATTAGCCCCGCATCTCGCAGCATTTCACGAGAAAAAAATAAAAGGAAAACGCGCAAAATTTTTATTGCATCTCGTTATTTATTTCACGAATTATTATTCTCTTAAAGCAACAAATACATAAACTACGCATGTTGTGTTAAATAATTTTTGCCATGTCACGTGGTGTACTGTTGACAACGTCAGAGCAGACTCGTCTACGTAGAGGACCAACGTCACTGCATTGCCGTGCACGTAGGGCCATTCCTACGCCTACGTCATGCCCTCATTCTCTACGCGTGCGCGGGCAGAGGGGAGGGGGAGCAGCTTTCATCTTGAAATAGGACCAATTTCCGCGGCGGGTGACGAGGTAACGTTGTAAAGTTTGGCAGACGCAATCACGAACGCCTCGTCTACGCATTGCGCTTGTCAGCTCAAAATTGTCAAACCTGGTGAGTGGCCCTTCGAGGCCCTTTAAGTCCCCCATATTAGTACATTAGTCTAACTGCTACACACGTATGAGTATACGGCTTGGATACGTTCTGTGGGCCTCACCGCTTACGTTGCGTTGAGAAGACCACGAGCAGAGAAGTGTTTCGCTGCCTATAGAGCGTTCACCATCGTTTAAAGAAGCCTTTTTTTGTGTTACACGCAATTTGATTAAAAAAAAGCTAGCAGTCGACCTTTACATAAAATATCAGTTTGCTCCCGTCGCATTCTCTGATTCACCCTTGTGGCGAATCTGTGATTTCCTGTTCAAATATTTTCCGGGCTGAATAAGATCGTGCATCGGTCATAGTGGCCATGAAAACCCCTATGAACTCGTGAGTATTAATGAGTGTTCGTTGGCTTTCTAGGAAGTTTGGAAGTTAGTTTATTGTTGACAAAGAAACTGTGATGACTACGAAGCTTATGCTTTGACCCGAGTACTCATGAGAAAAAAAAAGTAGGATGAAGAGAGTTAAAGTTCGTAATGTAATTGAAAAGTCCGTTTATCGGTGGTGGCCGACCATGGAGATGTCATTTATGTAATGTTTATAGTTTGGTGGATTTAATCTGCGTGAGGCGATGAATTTGCGTGAGGCGATGAACATAGAAATTATTGACACCAGTTGTCGTTCCTAAGGACATCCCCTGACTTGCACTTAATAGGAACCAATAAATTCAAAGAATAAGCTTCATGTGTGTTCGTAGCTTGTAGCATTCAACAGACTTATCGATTTGCGAACCTTCATGATCCAATAAAACAGGCCGTATGCTGTTCATGCGCGGAATATTTCTATAAAATCCTGACGTCTAGAGGCTTACAAAAATGATCGGTCTATGTTTTTGTCTTTTTTGTCAGAAAGGAAATGGTTAGTATGCTTTATAAAGTTGAAAAAGTAGTAGAAATGGGATGGCCTATATGCGTCACCAATGTATAGAGAAATTCTTTCAGCAAAAGTACCCCCTCGGCACGAAGGCCTTGAGGTCTAGGCCCGCGTGACATTAGGACTTCTAGTGTAACGTGAGATAGGGTGAACCCCACGCCCTGCGCGGCCGGAGGGAATCCCGCATGCTGGAACCCAATAAAGTTTATTCTCTCTCTCTCTCAAATGTATATTGGGCTATCCTATTTATTGTTTTGGGAAATTCTATGTAAGTGGTAATATCAAGAGCTGCACGACTGAGAAGAATAAGAGGATTCTTCACCTCGATTTTAACGTTATTAAGATGTTAAACAGCAGCAAAGTAGCAAATTGGTTTAGGTGAAACATACTCATCACGATAAGCACACAAAAAAACTAACTTGAATTACAGCGCTTTTGTCGTGCACTTTCTTGTGCTGTGTGTTCCTTTTTGAGCGCTGATCGTGATGAGAGAAAAAGCAGCGCATTTGATCTCATGTTTGAAGTCTACAGTAGGGTTGCCAGTTAGTGCTTGGTAGAATGAGGACTGTGATGATTGTCTATGTATGGGCTTCTTTGACATAGCGGTGTTTGTTTAAAATACCACTAGCACCTCCTTTATCAGCAAATTTTATTCCATTATTATGCCGACAACCTGTTCTCCTCCAGTGCACCTTTCACTTCTGTTTAAATATTGCATTATACAGGTTTATGTGCTCTATATTTTAAAATGTATACGTTACACAGAATGAGGAAGAGCAAGCTATACAAACTGAAATGCAACAAAGAAAGTAAGGGAGAGAGAACCAAGGAGAAAAAACAGAAAAAAACAAAAGACGAAGAAAGCCAGAAACAGAGAGGGAAAGAGAGGGAGTGAGACGGAGATAGAAAGAGGGAGAAATAAAAATATAGAAAAAAACAAGTAAAAATTGAAAGACGAGGGAAAACAAAAAAAACAGAGAAGAGAGAAAGAAAACCAGAAGAGAAATAATGAAGCCCGCCGAGCTGCACACTTCATTCATGCTTGGAACCCCAAGTGCGAGGCTGCCTTAATTTTTTACCACATATAGCGAGAAGTCACCTTCACTATGCGGAACACAAACAGAGCGTACTCTTCTGGCTGATACAGTATATATACTCGCCATAAATGCATTTCTGTATCTTGCCAGATGCGGGGGATATATGAGAATTCATAAGCGAGCCTTCACGGGATGAACACATTGGCAAATGTTACGAAAGCACAGGAAGCAGCTGCTGCTTATAGTAGCATGAGTGAAGACGTGGCAGTCTGTGGTTTCCCCGTGGTGCTGGTAGGCTGTCTGTGTCGTACTTCTTACAGGTATTCTTCTCATCACAGTCCATGTAGCTCTGTATAAGAGTGACTGCAAATGTTTCTTGTTCCCCGTCCTATAGCTATGCTTTCTTTTGTTAGCTAGTAGTGAAGGGCTTTGATCACGCATCTGTTTAAGGAGAATACACTGTTTGTTTTTGCCTTTGTTGTCATAGTTAGTCTAAAGCGCTAGTCGAATAATTCTCCCCGCACTTCTCATTAATAAACGCCTCACGTTCTCACGTTTCTCACGTTTGTGTGAAGACGTAACAGGCGCGCTTTTCTAGGAATCACGTCGCCAACCTCATCACAGCGTTGCCAACACCTCTTGTCTTCCCTTACCACGAGTCGCAAACATAATTATAGCACGAGTGGCCATGGCCGGACAGAAAGAAGGCTGTAATGGTGGCATCAAAGCGCCGGGTATAGGTATGCCTGGAGTGCAATTACTCTTTTCTTATCTGATGCCTCAAGAGAGCCACTACAGCATCTATAGATTTGGCCACCGCTATAAGCAACCATTTTATCGCAAGAGGAGGTCATCGTTCTCGAAGGAAGGCACCAAGAGATACTTCTTTACTTTTGTTCAACTGAGCTTCATCTGTGGCTCTAGGATAAGGCCCAAAATATCATCAGCGCTCGTGTTCATCAGCGTGCCCGTAAAGCTACTTATTGTGATGATCTTGAAGAGTCCGACGTGCATAAGTTCTGAATTGGCGGTCTGCGTCTTGGTTATGGTCTTAATTTTCATGGTCGTGGTCCTAAAATTGTGGTCCAGGACCTATATCAACATAGATTCAAATAAGAAAGAAATTACGTACCCGAAGTGGAATTGCACTCAGGCATTCTGCGTAGTCAAAAGGTGTTCTACCACAGAACTTCAACAGTGTTTTGATTGCACTGAATGTAACTTTCATGTATTACCGCAGTAACGCGTGGAACAAGCGCAGATTGCTTTCGGGCGTCTTATCATGCGACTTGCATAACTTCAAAAAACTATCATGTGCGTGATTTCTGCTGTTTCAAAGCATGGCACCAATTACAAAAGTACACACACATTACAGTGCATTCTGTGATGCAGTCCTAGCCGGTACACATAGTAAATACAGATCTAGTGGGTACACTGTCTCAAAAAAGTGCTGCTGAAGAGGGACTAACCTGTGTGTGTGTGTGTGTGTGTGTGTGTGTGTGTGTGTGTGTGTGTGTGTGTGTGTGTGTGTGTGTGTGTGTGTGTGCGTGTGCGTGTGCGTGTGCGTGCGCGTGTGCGTGCGCGTGTGTGTGTGTGTGTGTGTGTGTGTGTGTGTGTGTGTGTGTGTGTCCGACCGTGCAGACGCGTTTCAAACACGCTGATTGAAGGTGGTTTCAAGTCAAGCTCGAGTCAAGTTCAAGTCAAGCAGGATTTCTGAATACGGGGGTTAGTCGAGCTATGTCAGGTATTCGGCGTTGACCGCGGCGTCCATGGCACCACTAGTCTCCACTCTCACTCCCTCTCCCATAGCAACAGCTGTGAACGCGCGTGCTTATCCTCGTCCCTAGCAAGCCGAGCATGTGGGGTGCGAGAGAGTGTAGGAGAGGATAAGTGCAGTGTTTCAACGCTCTTTCTCTCGCAGTTCGTCTCTCTCCTGCCTGCACCCCGCTTTCCCGTCTGTTCACGCCTCACTTTCGACCGTTCGCTTGCTAGGTGCCTCTCAAGAACACTGGGAAATGGGTGCTCGTGACGTCGGTGTGAAACGCCAACGCCGACGCCGAGGCGAAAACGCTGTTTGTTTCATTGCGTTTATACTATTTTCTAACGATACATGCTAGCTACTAGAGCTGGAAACGCATACCAACCTTATTTTTCTAACGCTGGGTTTCCCATACGCGAAACGCCGTTATGAACGATACGCATTGCATTCGTATTTTGTTACAATTGCTTTCGAGGAGGTGGGGCACTTATGTATACCTACCACTGCCTTCTCACAGCGTTCTCGGTAAACTGCGGCATGCATTATCACCGCAGCATCTGCGGTTAGTTCCTTTAACTAGTCGCTTCTACGTCTCTGTCCCCTTCATTGGGTTTCCATTAAGAGAAATGCATTTTAGTGAACGTCTCAACACACGCTGAGGTGACGAGCTTACCGCAAGCGTTGGTGTCGTGCATAGTATTCATTTATACTAAAATACTACACCATTTTCCCGGTGCTTTTAATAGGGGTGTTTACCGGTTTGTGGTGTTACTTTTGTGGTAGTTGTGGTAAACCTGCCCCGCCGCGGTGGTCTAGTGGCTAAGGTACTCGGCTGCTGACCCGCAGGTCGCGGGTTCAATTCCCGGCTGCGGCGGCTGCATTTGCGATGGAGGCGGAAATGTTGTAGGCCCGTGTGCTCAGATTTGGGCGCACGTTAAAGAACCCCAGGTGGTCGAAATTTCCAGAGCCCTCCACTACGGCGTCCCTCATAATCATATGGTGGTTTTGGGACGTTAAACCCCACAAATCAATCAATAATTCGTGGTAAACCTAGCGTGTTACTGCATTGCTAGCTTAGTTCATTACCACACACCACGTGGACGTTCTCTTAGAAACTTCCACAATGCCCTGCATGACTCCATGGTCTCCTTTGGAGAGATGGTGTAATTTTAGGGGCGAAGCTCCTTATAGCGGCACCCGTTTGTCCCTCGTAGTCGTAGTCGTAGTGCGTAACAAGTGTTACATTTTGACCTCCAAGGTGGTGCCGGTGGTAGATTTATCCTTTGCGTTGTTGAACAATACAAAACATTCGCAGCGTGCGCGTTAACTAAAAGCCGAATGCTCCTGTCTCTCATTCGCCATTAGCAGCCATCGACATGTACATCGAGCACTATCTGACAGGGAAAGGTTGCTACGTTACACTCGCTGGGCGTAACCTCCTTGGTTTTAGAAAGGTTTAGCGAGCGTTGGGCCGCAGTTCCATGAATACAGTGAACTAGTGTATACCATGAAATCGAGGTGGTTAAAGGTGGGAAGTAGACCGGAAGCGCAAGCCGTAAAACAGAGTGCGTGTGTCACCTCTCGTTTAGTTCATGGAATGTCCGCTGGATGGTGGTGCTTCTATATGGGGAATATATGATGAAAAGATGCGAGATGGTGGTACTTGGAGTGTTGAATAGATGGACAAACGGACACACAGACAGATGCATGGATGGACGCAAGAACGGACGCAGGGGCGGATGCATGGACGAACGCAGAGTTAGACGCACGAACAGACGCACGCACGGACGGGTGGATGGATGCATGGACGGTCACACAGACGGACGCATGGACGGACGGAAGTAAGAACGAATTGACGGACGAATGCTTCGCCCCACTCTCCATCATTCGCTCCGTGGATATGCTGCCAGTTTTTTTAGTTACCGCGCACGCCACGAATGTTTATTTTTCAACAGAAATGCAGGAGAAAGCTCTCCCCGGCACTACCTTGTAGGTCAAGATCCAGTGAATATAGCCCCGCCATGGTGGTCTAGTGGCTAAGGTCCCTACTGAAACGTTCCGCATATACAGATCCGTACATACGCAATTATTGGACTACGGAAAGCCGCATCATGCGGAAAGATGCGAACATCCGCAGCTTACGGAAAGCGCCATATCATGCGAAAAGATGCCGACATCCGCAGCTTACGGAAAGCGCCATATCGTGCAGAAAGATGCGGACATCCGCAGCTTACGGAAAGTGCCATATCATGCTAAATTACCCGATAACCAGCTTACGGAAATCAGCATAATGCAGAAACCATGCATCTATCTGCTGCATCTTGCAAAGATCAAATAGACATCCTAGATCTTGAGTAAAAGCAATTGGCCATTCACGTTGTTTGCAAAAGCAAGTACTGTGTAGAAATTTATATGAATATTTCATTCTTAATATGTTGCATGAAGGTGAAATATGTTTGCTATCTGAAACAGCCTTGATGAGTAAACAAAGGCTTGAAAGAAACAAATGTGTTAAGAAGCTACTTAATGAGGGATTGTTCATCGGCATCTTTCTAATTGTCGTGATGCGGAAGCAAAATTACCTTTCAAATAAAATACATTACAAACTACTGAATTAACATGCTAGCGATCATAAATGGTGGTTACATTGCAACACATTATTGCAGTGTTCTATGCAAGACCTAAAGAACTTATAAAGTTATTATTATCAATAGAGAAGCATTACTGTACACACCAGCCCTGCTACAATCAATATATTTTTTTATTTGTCTGTATGCTCCAGCTGTGAATGGTGACATTGCAGTGTTGATGGTACACAAATGAGGTGACTACACCGTAATTTCACGAGCTCCACCTAAGCCACAGGATGGTGGCACAAAACACAATGTAACAGCAATTTTAGAACGAAATGTTTAAACATAAATAATAATCATAGCACTGTGAAAGTGTGGCGCTGTGTTTGTCTCATGAACGCCTTGTGGAGATCGGCGAAATGCTGCTTGAGGCTCCGGCACCACTGTATATTTGGAAGGTCACTGCCATAGAACTTATGTGTCCTTCATAGGCACCTGGAAATGAAAATAATTGGCACAAATAATGTCAGAGACACATGTTAGCACATTAGTTCACATGCACAAGAAATATAACACACAGAATGAAACTGAAAATGTAAGGCACACAATCCTTCATGTTATGCATATATGAATAATAGAAGGAATGAGTGTATAAATTAGTTCTGCCACATCAAAGAAAACAGCATGCTTATCGCAGTGAAAATAACTAGGTTGTCACAATTTTCAATGGTAGAGATAATCGATTATTATGTCCTTATGAAATTATGGTTTAAATGCTTCCTGCACAGTAAAACTTTAGAAACTGCAAGTGAAAGCTCTCAATGTACATTTAATAGTGTGTGCATGTACATCTCCTGCCTTTATACTATACAGTTTGTGCACAAAATTGGCATCTTGAACAATTTTGAGAGTTAAACCTATGCAACTTATGAAGGTTAAAATCACCATGAAAGCAAGCAGGACAAGGCAGGTGCCATTAAAAATCTGTGCAAGCCAGATAACTATAACCGAACTGCACACATATAGGGGAGCAAGAGTACCAGAAATTCGGCTGCTGACCCGCAGGTCGCGGTATCAAATCCCGGCTCCATTTCCGATGGAGGCAGAAATGCTGTAGGCATGTGTGCTCAGATTTGGGTGTACGTTAAAGAACCCCAAGTGGTCGAAGTTTCCAGTGCCCTCCACTACGGCGTCTCTCATAATCATATCGTGGTTTTCGGACGTGAAACCCCACATATAAATCAAGAATAACAGAAATAAACTGCCAACAGAAAAGTTGGGTGCATGTGCTATCTGTAAGTGCTTACACCTTACTACATACAGTATGCTCATTCCATTTTAAATACCGATATTGAAAATAACTGCTCTATTAGGAATGTAAAAGGTAAGGTAGAACTGAACGACTCTACAAAAAGTGACCCTATTATGACATCACGTTTTCTTATAACAAAATTGACTAAGACTCTGAAATATCATTATGCAAGAAAACATCTTCAAAAGAACAATCACGTTTGAAGTCATATATTTTTAATATGGCTACTATGACTATAACCAAGAAATCGACCTCAACATGGCTAATGTTAGTTTTAAAGGCCTATGTTCACTAGACTATGAACTATACCACAAAAAGCACAGCGTTCAGGCAAAGCACCACACAAAAAAAGAAAGCAGTCCTTTTTGTTATTACCTACAATGCCTTTAAGATGGTATTTTTACCTCTACTTCCCGCTTTTTATCAAAGTAACTGGTGTAAAACAAGTTAGCTGAAAATGCACTGTGCCTCCAAAACCTGTTGGTTGAATCTGAATTTTTAAAAAATGGTGAAGCTTGCACTAAATTAGGCTCCACAAGCCTTGGAACAGCGAGACTGCATGACTCTTAGGACTACTTTGGTTACTTGTGTTTTGTTTCTGGGCCTAAGCATAAAGACAAGGGCTTAACTGAATTGCTGCAAACAAACAAATGCTTTCGAAATCAACCGAGCGTCAAAGGATGCTCAGACATTTGTTGTTTTTCGCACTGGGCTATTCTACACCAAACATACAAACCATACTGCCTGGCGACCATCACAGATGTATAGTTTAAAAAATGATGGTAATTTACTCTTCTGAAAATAGCTATTTGCAAAATGTTTTGAAGAGAAAAAAGTAGTGGTCACGTGGGTACCTTCAGAATTTCGCAGAATGTCGTGCGGGTGTTATTTGTGAGAAAAGTTTCAAAGTACCACTTTTTCTTGCCATATCAAATTAGATCTACATATTAAGTAAAGGTGCTTCTTAAAGTATTTGAAGCCGAGTAAAATTCGTGCAATTTTTCCCCTACATAGGCTTTGAAGAATTCAGCCAAACTGTTTATCGTTTGCATTTCTTGTATGGCAATACTGCACTTTGTATGAATATTTGAGCCACAAATACTCACTGCACAGAAGTTATATTTCACGAAAAAAAATAATGTTAGGTCAAGATTACAAATATCACTATATAATCGTTTTTGTCCACATTGAGATGCAACTTGAGCTCTGTGTTTGTCTAATTGAAAATTACTTTAATGTGTAAGTTGAAAGCAAATAAACAGTTCTTGTTATATGGCAAGTATTATCATTACAATTTTTGTTTAAATGAGGAAAATGATCTTTGAAGTCTCCTATTGAGGGCCATGGAGAACTTCGGAACGAAAGCTGTCGTATATCAAATGCAGAAAACAGCCATCATAAGAAAACTTCAAAAATTCATTTCTACTATAAGACAAAGTGTAATCATATAACTTGCCATATAAAGAGAACTGCTTCCTTGCTTTTGATGTGGCCAAAAAATTGCACTAATATTACTGAGCTTCATGCACTACACACAATCACCTTTACTTAATACCTAGACCGAATTTGGTGTAGAAGAGGCAGTATTTTTGAAACACTTTTTACTTTTTACAAACAACACCCAGAGGACATCCTGGGAAGTCCAGAAGGCACCAACGTGGCCTAATATTTTGTTCTCTGCGATATATTTTAGCATTTTGCTGTTTTCAATACAGTAACCGAGCACAATATTTTTTTTTCAAAACATATTTAGTACGGTTGGCAAAATGGCAGGGATGTTTGATGTGTAATTGCTTCACTGCCAGCATTTATTCTTCCGAAGCTCAAGCTATCACCCCTCTGTTACTGCCTCCCTCACATACAATGCCTGCATAGGAAAGAAAAAGAAAGGCAGGTCCGACAAAGTTCGCAAGGCAAGATATTTTCATGTTGGATAAATTCATTACCATAAACAGCAGCAAAATAACATTCATTTTGAGTAGCCCAAGACACAAGCTATATACCAGCATACTAAGAGCCAAGCACAAACTTTTCATTTGAACATGTGTGGTGACAGACAGGAAGCACTTATTGCAAGACTGATCAGTCTGTAATTACCTGAATGAAGTACAATGCACTGTTCAATCCAACACCACATAGGCATCTTTGCTATAGCAAAGCCATGTGTCATTGATTCATGCACTAGATGGGACAATGCAAATGTAACAAAAAAGGTGAAAAAAGAAAACAAGGGAAGGAAAGAAGAAAAGGGGGGTGCAAAGTAGGAGCAGTGTAGCACTACTTTTACTTTGCATCCCCCTTTTCTTTCTCCTTTTTTTCTTCTTTTCTATCATTTATCTTTTTTTTTGCTTCCCTTACCCCCAACCTCCGACAGGAGAACACTTTGTATCAGCGCAACCTAACTTGAAAAGAAGCAAGGGCTGCACTCTTCTGCGTTATAGGTTTTTTTTTCAAACAAACATTTCCAACAGGCACACACGCCTACACCAAAAGATGATGTCATTACTGACCCCATTTAAACTAACACGCCAAGGATGACAAGGTGACTTCTAAAAAATAGGTCCTCCTATCGCAACATCGGCCAGCCTGTCTGAGGCACTTCCACTGTTCACCCTGATTACCCCACTAGATGTTACTATCTGTCGACTCACATCTTCATTTTCGATAACACTAAGACGAGCTTACATTGATGAATACGCACGAAAGTTTAGTGATGTATCATGTATGAGATTAAGCAACTCTGTTAAAAAATTATTGATAGCTTGCTTCCAGGCTTTTTATACTGTAGCCTGAAGCTTCGTACTGTCTTCTATGCACATGAACCAGATTGACAACGTAATGCACAACATGCTTAAGAATACTGCGAGAAACATGATAACGACAAAATGACCGGCCACCCAAATTTCTCGCTGTACATGTTTATAAAATGTTCATGTACACCCAAACGAGGTGCTTATGATACAAGCCAAAAAAACCTACAAGTTGGGCCTTGGAGCCTTCTGGAAGTAGACGTGTTGCATTTTTTCTGTGGAGGGCTTTACACCCATAAGTGAGGAACAAAACTCCTGTATAATAAAGAATGTTGGCAGCTATCAGTTATAGAAAAACCTAATGCAGCTAATCTTCCCCGACACATCTGTACATTTAGAGAGGTGACGTAGCTTCTGTGATTGTGGCAGTAACTCCAACAGGACCAGTGCGAAAATTGGCACTACTTGGCTAGACAAATGTCCAAACATGCCTGCCCGACTCTCTCTAGCCATCCCGGCTGAATCTGACACATGATTTCTTAACTGCTGACTGGACAAAAACAAAACCACTGAAGCACTCACAATACACAGCGTGAAGTTCCTCTGGAGTGGTCAACTTCGTCTTCTGCGATGAAAGAGCAGCACAGTGTACTGATAAGGCACTCCTTGCAATGGTTTTCAATGCCGCACAGTGACCATGATGTTCCTGTCGAAGAGAGTTTGGGGAGCTTGGAGGGTGCTTGCTTTTTTCTGGGTGTTGCTGTCGCTCCTCGTTTTCTGCTCAAGGTCAACCTGCACAAAGTTGTAGACGAGGCCTTAAGAGTTGTATATAATGATATACAAATTTTTGCTGAACACACATTTCCTCGTGGCACACTGAGAAATTTCTTATAAAACTTAAGGCCTCGTATATGCAAACATTTGCAATCGATCCGAAGATGCACTCGACTCTAAAGGAGCAAGTTTGTTATGTAGTGTATATAAAGAAAGGTCATTCAGCACAACCACAACTACAGTTGCACACGAAAAGGACATTTTACACGATCCTGTTTATTTACATGGTCCATTTTATTTTATTTACACGGTCCATTTTACACGGCCCTGTTTTACACGATCTGGTCTGCATGAACTCTTGACCCGAGCACCATATAGATTGAAAGACACACACAGACTTTGAGACAAACCTAGTTTCCCGTGGAGCATCCTCTTGCACTATAAAAACACATCTCAATCTAGTTAGTTGGTCAGAACGAGGTGAAAACAGCTCGCACTTGAAAAGCACGGGCAGAAGGAATGACGCCTGCACCCTGTGCTCCCTGTACATTCTCGTTGAGGGTGCAGTTTTCACCTTATCCTTATGCAATTTCGCATTTATAACATTGTTCGCTGCATAATCTTTGTGGCATTAAAGTGTGTGATACCGTCATGTGTATCGCATGTAATTTATAAAAATAGAATACAAGATAGCTTGATTCAAAAATAACAAAGTGCATCCAGTGCCATGTCCTGTAGCCATTCTTTAGGCAAGTGGCAGAATGATTTATTCTTCAAAACATATCTTACTTGTAACCACTACAAGAGCTAACTCGTGCACTGGCACATTCTGTTTGCCTCTTCAGGTTATAAGGTACCTTTTTTACACCAGAAAGTCTTCAAGAAGAATAGAAGTGTTGTAATTGTGAAGAAAGAAAAGTAGAAAGAAAAGGAGATAACCTGCCCTGTACAGGGACCGAGCCTGCGAACTTCGAATAACATGTCCGATGCTCTATCAACTGAGCTACCATGGCGGCTATCCCTCTTCCATTTTGTACGGTATATATGTGCATTTATACATGGAAGAGTCAGTCAGCGCTGCTTGTTACCATTATGGCGAGTGTGGGACAGCTTTTTGTTCCCTACTGGCGATTACATTACGATTGCAATTACGTTACGATTACTTCCAATATCCCTATACTTCTTTGGCAGCATTATGCATCTGTCAGTTCTCAGAAAATCTGCTAGTCACAGGAGGTGGCAATGGTTCAGCCTCCCACCTAAATGCATGTACTTGAACACATGCACAACAGATCAAAAAAAAAAAAAACAAGTCACACACTGCTAAGATTACTGAGATTCACTGTTTCAGATTCATGAGTAAAGGAAAGAACTATAAATTTAAGGGTTTGTTGTCTTTGTTGAACACATTATAATGAGAACTAGCAGAAAATTATGCCAAACAAACTATAGGAATGTTATCAAAAGTAAATTTAACAAAATTGTGAAAAGAAAAGTGAACAAAAACGTAACTTGGCAACGTTTTTTGACAAGTGAATTGACATTACTTTTTATAACATCCCTATATTTTACTGGGTAATGTTGTCGGGTAATTCTCATTATTAGAGTGGTGAGTAGGCTGACAAAGAAAGCATATATGGCATTGATACTTCTTTTGAACACCTAATAGTTTGAGGACCTCAAAAGAGCGGAAGCTACTTTGAGTAGATCAGAATATTTAGTTGGAGCGAAAAACAAAACGTACACACATTTTTACCAGGCTTTTTAACACATTTTGAGACATAAAAGTGTATGCTGCCAGTAATGTTAAGTACCATTACTTTTGTCACACTATGCACTGTAGCAGGTGTAGTTAGAGTGGTGATAGTGAAGGATTAATCAAGCACGCCACCAACTGCGTTCACATCAATGGTCGCGTATTTTAAAAATAAACCTGCTGTATAATAAAAAAAGTTTAGAGCATTTATGTTTTTATCCAAATCAAGTTAAACCGACTGGGTAAGCAAACCATTTGCATAAAATCAAAAGGCATAAAGTGATTCATGTATTATAACTATGTGAACAATTTCAGCAACGCAGGGCAAAGTGACAAAAGTTCTATTAAAAACCCCTCTCATTATAACATGCATGTAATATCGAGACTACTAGACTGTCTATTGACCTTTTAGAAGAAGGGTATCTCCTTCACGTTCAAGGGGCAACCACTTAGCCTTTTCCTGAGCTTTTCTGTGAATATTTCCTGAATTTCAGATATCATTAGGATTGATTTAGAGTGAACAGATTTTGCTTACACATTGAAACCTAGTTCTGTATGTAACTGCAATTATGGGTGCCAAACCACCTCCAATTAATTTTTAACATTTAACTCATTTTTTAACTGCAGCAGCACAACTAGCTGTGGGTGCCCAAAAAGTAGCTAGAAACAATACCTTTACCTCTTTGAGCCTTTCGGAAGTGTTCAGCTTTTCAGTGCTCACCTTACAACATTTTTTTTTAAATACGTGTTTGTGTGCCCACTACTCTTGCTCCTTGTACAGTGAGGAGGATGCACGTCATGTGGCTTCATTGTATATGTGGCTACAAGTAACTCTGGTTGCAAAGCAATATGGCAGAGCCTAAACAGACGTCACCGACCACTCCAATCTGAACTTGCGTTTGCTACTTGCCCAGTATCATCCCAGCAAAAAATGAATAATTGAATCTGCTACAGGTATGTGCTAGCTTATGCTAAGGACCAAGTATGAAGGGTGTTTTGTCATTATTGAGATCAGTTATTTGTTCAAGAACACTTGCTGTCAAACACAAATACATTGCTGTCAAAGCATCAAGACTCAAATATAAAGCAAAAAGAAGTGTCTCTTTAAAAATTACAGGCCACAAGGTGCAAGATAAATATTTGATATACTTGGGATGTAAGGCACGCACAAGAGGTGCTGCCATATTATACTTTTCCTTGTGTTGAAACCTGCTTGCTTTACTCACCCAACACATCTGTAAAGATGCCGTGAAAACACCAAGGAGCTGATGCAGCAAGGTTGAACACATGTCCAGGGATTCCACCATTCCTAAGCAGCCCTACAGCCTCCACAGTCCTGCAACCATTTGTAAGATAAATATAGTTCTACCCAAAGTTCTTGGTTTACAGACACACATGCAAGACGCATAACCACTCTATAGGAAGTTTGCATGATATTGTGCTGGGTAGCAAAACGAATGCCAATATCAAGTATCCCGGCCTGCCGCTTCTTTCTTTCCGTTCTTAATTAATCAATCCATGGTTAATAAGTGTTCCCCCAATGTGAAGTGTACTGGCAGTCCGGTGAAGAATTGCAATGTATTTCAAACACAGTCCAATTCATGGCAAGTAAGCATTCAATAGCGTTTTGTCAGCTGTTCAAGAAAGGAGCATGAAGTTTAGCTAAAAGCCATGTTTTTATAAACACCATTCAGTTTGATATAAAAGTGAGCATTATGTGAAGGAACACGGAATAATGTTTAATCAATGATTTTTTATAATGTACTGATATGAATGCAACTAACTGAATATGAAACGATAAATTTTGCTTGAGAATTTAGAGTTATGAACACTATCGCACTTGCCAGCGGCATCTTGTCCAAAACAGCAGCAAGATAGGCTAGTTTCTGTAGGTGAGCAGTAATGAGCAGTGCAAAGTAACAACAAGAAACACCAGACACAACAGTATGGAGCAAGCACAGACTGCCAACTGTATAATTTATTGCACAAAAGTTCACCTGAATATCAGTCAGACAACTCGTGCAAATGAAGGTCCAGTTGGGAATGAACAAGTTACGAAATCAAGAATGCCTGCTTTCACTAACAGGACCCTCATTCACATAAAGTATGCAGCGATAGGCCCCTACCGAGGTACGTCACAGCATGATGTCACTGGCACATGTAAAAGGTGTGGCTGGAAAAACACTCCCGCTGGTGGCTCAGCCCGGTACAGTCGTGCGGTGTTTGGGGCAAGTTTTAATTTTTCAAAGCTTACACTTCACGTTACAATGTCGACATTAGCTGTAGTATGTGTCAGCAAACATCTAGCTGTGTGGTAAAATATTTGCCACGCTGTCTGTTTATCTTGAAGAAGTGAACACACGTGGTGGCCTGTGCGAGGAACAGTGGCATAGTCTTCAAAAATGTGCACTGTTGATTGCGGCATGTAGTGTGCATTGAAAGGTATTGAGAATATTGGTTCAACTGAGAATATTGTGTGTGGTGTGTGCAGTGTCAATAACAATGTGTCTTGTTTGCGAAGACATTAGCACTGATGGCAGGGACCGGTCGATGAAAAAACTTGATTCGACATTTTAGTCAAGGTAAATATGCACTTGACGCGACCATCTGCGAGTGGGTACATCTCGGTGTTTGCGCTGTGTGCAGAAAAAAATTGCATGGTCACCGGGCTGGAAGATACCATTTGCTGAAGCTGCATGTATGAATCGCCCCGACGAGTACGCAAGCCCAATAAAGGTATAACTCGTTTTATCGAAGGCCTCATATGTCTTCATGTAATAAGCAGAGATTCTTGTTTCACATATACTCAGTACCTTTACCGCTCGATATTCATGAAGTGACAATGAAAACAACAAGTTTGTGTGTTAGGTCCTAAGGGAGCAATGTAAATATGCAAATAAGTTGTAGGTGTCAGATGCAGCGATGTAACTGCACAAAAGATTATGTATATATTAGGCTACAGGTTTAGAATCGCATACATCTCAGTGGTCTATCAGGAACGTCACAAACAACTTCCTTGCCAACCAGCCCTTGCACAGAGGGAGGGAATGGCTGGCACTGCGCTCGAAGTGACGTCACACTATTTGCAAACATAGAGAGGTTTTTTACTTAGGCAACATTTTGCACAATATATTTTTTAGGTGCAAGACTGTACTCGTCCACATTGATCATACTGATTTCTTTTGTTGTTACTTTGTGCTGTGAATTACTAGGCATTTATTCACCATGATCTTTAAAAGCTAATTTCAGTGTTCTCTCTCATATTGCTGACAACTGTGTTGTTGCATAAATTGGGCAAAAAAGCAACACAGAAAGGCTGTCACAATAAATACACCAACATGGGTATTCTCCTGCAAACAAAAGTCGGCACTGGTCCTGTCATTACCCGTCTTCCTTCTCTCTTTGCCTTGTTTGTGCTGAAACAGCCAAACACCTGATGAGTTAGATGAGAAATATTAACGCATCAAAACTATAAGTGCTTGCATCAGCAACTAAACAACAGCGTGATAACCGCACCCCTGCCACACAGCAGCGAAACATATTTTGAACATGCTGGCAGTGTATTATTTTATAAAAAGCAACTCTGGCAGATTACAAAATCTCACATTGTGCATGCAAGTTTTCTTCAAAGTCAGGCGTACAATGTAGGTGCTGGCCGGTACATTATTAGTTACAAGCAAAAGCGTCTTGCAGGTACATATGCAGATTGCACAAACACCTCTCTCTCTACACTAGGCACACACATTATATCTTTTAACAAGCTCACGCCACTGTTTAGGGGCATAATAACGCTCTACCGTGAACGTATGCTAATCAACCCACTTAGGCGGTTGGCTAGGTGAATCGAGCCAAGTTACAAATTGTATCGCCCGCGAACGTAAACAAAATGGTGCTTTCCATCAAATGGCACTGCAGGCTTCGTTTAATCAACAACGTAGCAAGCGCCGTGTGCGTCTTCCTGACTACATTGCACATATGAAAAAATCGATCACCATACACATGCATGTTGCCGCAGTTGTCTCGAATTAGCTCCAGTAAGGCCGCGCCGATGCGCCATGGCTCTGCTAGCGTTAGCGTTATCAAAGCGAATCGGCAACCGCACTCGCAAAGGCGCGTAAGGTTGCCGTTTCACGACGCCTCGTTCGAGTGCAGCAACACACACTTGCACTGAGTGGCATACTTGGTCTACATAAAAAAGTGTCCCCCTTACCTTTAATTTCTTTCACACTGTCCTGAGGGAAGCAACCACAGGCGTCAGCCGTCACCTCGGAGTCCTTCGAGCGCCCGCCCAACCCGCCGATTCCTTGGACGACTCGCACTTGATCCGCTTTCGAACAACCGCGGGAATAGGGCGCAATCTTAGCACATCACATGAACGAGGAACGGCGCTTCGTCGCGTAAATTTAACATTTCGTGCTCTCGTGTGTAGCAGCGCGAACACATGAGAGAGCATGCCCAGGGATACAAAGACAAACAACATGTGGCTTTAGCTGTGAATGGATTTGGCTTGGATATCTGTGTGAGGAAAAAAAAAACATCTGTCGCTGCTATAAACTGAAAAAAAATGCATGTTATCTGGCAAAATAACTTTAAAAGTGATAAACGGTTATTCAAAAAACAAGTTACAACTTATGAATATTTTCGCAGGTCTTTGTTTTGTTTTTGTTCTAGCAGACGACAGCCTCCCACTGCTTCTACGACAGACGTAGCGCGGTTTCACGTTCGGTGCGGGTCGCCGACGCAAAGCTCTACAGTAGTGATATCAGAGTTATCAATTCTCGATGAATCATAGGATGGCTACAAAGCAGTACCATTTTGACATAGTGCAGTACGCAATCTTTCAAGGTATGACATTTCTTTGCTCTGAAGCAAATCGAAGCAAGCCGGCCGGCGCAATCAGCTGATGTCGCCACTACGCGAGGCATGGTCGTGCGCAATATCGTCGCGCCCCGCGCTCGATTTGTCATCAAGCGATAGAGCTACTAAGTGGAATACTTATATTTCCATATATTTCCGTAAGATTTCATACGGAACTTTTCAGTAGGGGTACTCGGCTGCTGACCCGCTGGTCACGGGATCGAATCCCGGCTGCGGCGGCGGCATTTCCGATGGAGCATCCCGGCGTCGACGGCTGCATTTCCGATGGAGGCGGAATAGTTGTAGGCCCGTGTGCTTAGATTTGGGTTCACGTTAAAAATCCCCAGGTGGTCAAAATTTCCGGAGCCCTCCACTACGGCGTCCTTCATAATCAGATAGTGGTTTCGGGATGTTAAACCCCACAAATTAATCACGATCCAGTGAATATATATATACGAGGTGGCGAGCGAACAGTTATGGAGCGCGAGCAGCCGATTTTTTCAATAAAAAAACTTGCTAGCAGATGGTCCCTGCGTTGGCATTGCGAAGCAGGAGAGGAGGAGCGAAGAAGCGGAAAAAGAGACAAGCAGACGCACATGTGTAATGGGAGTGCGAGTGCAAGTAGGTGGTAGAAGAGAAGTGGTTAGAGTAACGGGGAGCTGTTAGAGTGAGGGAAAGAGGAGAGTCGCACATGCGTTGGGGGAGTGCGGACGCCGGACGCGTGACATACTCGCGAGCAAGTAGTGCAGTGTATTTAAAAAGACTGCGATGCTCGCCGGCTGCACCTAGCTTTTACTCCGCGTTCCACACTTACGCTCAACCCGCAAATAATTGTGGCCGGCCCAAGGGAAGACGCGACGAGTGTTGCATTTCTCTCTAGTTATGCAGTGGTGTTCAATGACTCCAACATTCGGCGACTAGGCGACCTTGGCCAAAGTTAGAAGTCCCATCTCTTACGCTCTTATGGCTATTGCATTTCTTTCTCTCGTTCAGCTACTGGTACAGCTACTACGAGTTACTATTACCACGTGGGTGTGTTTAATGAATAATTATCGGCGTTATTCGTCGGATGGAGATGTAAGACTAACAGTAAACGTGAACGCGTCCATGTTAATTAGTGGTGTAGCCATCAAGCACCAATATACATTGCGCTAGTTTTCTTATATCAATGTACAATGGGTGTACATCTGTTTCTGTATGGACACGTTTTATGGTCGTGTCTCTATGATAGAGATCAACATTCTTTTTATAATCAATGAAGGCTTTCTAGTTTTTAAATATTCATTAAAAACCGCACTACTAGTTCTGTAAGCTTTGTCAAATAAGCCAATTATCTGCCATTTTCTGATACACTGCATTTGATTGAAAGAAGCTGGCCGTTGCCACAGTCAGGGTGGTGTAGCAATTAGGGTACTTGGCTGTTAAACCGAAGGTCACGCGTTCACTCTTGGCCTCGATTTCCGCGAAGGTAGGATTTTGATGAAGGCTCCACGCTGCACTGAGTTCTGTGATGTTAGTGCAAGTGAAAGAACACCCAATTTTTTATGGTTTCAGAACTCTCCGCGGCGGTATGCACTAAATGTATTGTGCTTTCCGGACGTAATGCTCCAGACAATATTACCATGACATTTTCCTGGGTGGAGTGCACGAAAAGAGCTACATGTCATAAAAAATGTGTCACCTAGAATAACACAAAGAGATCAAAGTGCCTTGCACGATGCACTTCATGTTTTCTTTGTTGTTGATGAAGGGTAAAAGGAGATCTGTCTAAAACAGTTGCAGTGCCTTGGCGGTCAACAGGCTTGTAAGCAATCTTGATTTATTGATATGTGGGGTTTAACGTCCCAAAACCACCAAAAGATTATAAGAGACGCCGTAGTGAAGGGCTCCGGAAATTTAGACCACCTGGGCTTGTTTGACGTGCACTCAAATCTGAGCACACGGGCCGACAACATTTCCGCCTCCATCGGAAATGCAGCCGCCGCAGCTGGGATACGAACCCGCGACCTGCGGGTCAGCAGCCGAGTACTTTAGCCATTAGATCACCGCGGCGGGGATTGTAAGCAATGTGGTCAATGTGCCTCTATTAATGTGTTTTTGCTATTGTTCAGCGTATATATTGGCTTATGAATTACGTTCAAATGTGGCGTTTAGTCTCGTGTAGACAACAGGGAGCCTTTGTGTACGGGCGGTGTTATTACGCAAAATAACTATACACGTGGAAAACGATTTACATTGAAACAAAAAGTACATTGCTGCCGCGTAAGTCCAGTCAGCTCTGAGGAAAGAACCAAGTCAGTTCCCAAACGTCGGTTTTACGCATTTTTTTTGAAGCGTCCATTTTGGTTGCGGTTTAAATCGTTTCCAGTTGATGTTGCCCAACCAGACAGACATTTGTCGAATGTTTACATTGAAATCCTGCATGTTTTTAGTGAAGGCACTATTGTCACGGTATAAACACTGCGATACAGGTAGAAAGTTTACCTCAAAAGGCGGTAGCATTTTCTGGAAGGAATGCTTATTTTGTTCGCTCTACATTCATAACTTGGAAGAAATATGACATAGTGGTGAATAGCGCACTCAGGGAAGTTGCTTCACACTCTTCCGCTATTGCTCTTCTCATACACGAAGTGCATTAAAATTGCAGAAGCAATGTACATCCAAACATGCACGTGTAAGTTTTCGTCCAACTAGGAAAGGCTTACTCGATTCGACCGAAAAACTAAAACATCTAAAAACTTTTAGAGAATGGATGTCTCTATGCAGAGATAACACGTATATTATCAAGAAAGTTGCCCTTTTTGGCTCCGGAAGATGTTATTGGTGCACTGAAATCGCTTTCATAAAACATGCACGAAGCCGTTCACCAGAATTCTCAAGAACGTGAGCTCAACATTCATTACGGATGGTGCTCGCTGAAATGAAGTCAGAACGCTCAAGCGAGTAAAGCGGAAACGAAACCTATGAAATGCTGTCAGGTAGTCACTGCTGCTTGCCTAGTTTCAAAGGCCGTACAATAATTACAGTAATGAGATATCTGAAAGAGACTGGCGAATCCAAAGAGACGACGGGTGATGCTCGTGTTCAATTGACTGAAGCCGCTCTCAAACTTGTTATCCCTTCTGGATATTTCAATTGGCGTTACGCTTTGTGTTGACCGTCTTACTGGCAGTTACAGCTTTAGCAATTAATCTGATCACGTGCGGAAAGCACTCGTTCTCTTTCTGACAAAACTAAATTAATAGATCCTAGGCTGATTCCTCTTGCACATTACTAACAATCAAGGTAAAAAGGCGTATTTGCATAGTCATCCTGACAATAATTAAATTAATAGATCCTAGGTTGTTACTCTTGCACATTACTAACAATATCAAGGTAAAAAGGCGTATTTGCATATTCATCCTAACAATAACTAAATTAATAGAACCTAGGCTGATTCCTCTTGCACATTACTAACAATATCAAGGTAAAAAGGCTTATTTGCATAGTCATCCTGACAATACTGAAATTAGTAGATCCTAGGCTGATTATTCTTGCACATTACTAACAACATCAAGGTAAAAAGGCGTATTCGCATAGTCACCCATACAATAATTAAATAATAGAACCTAGGCTGATTCCTCTAGGCTGATTCCTCTTGCACATTACTAATAATATCAAGGTAAAAAGGCGTACTTGCATAGTCATCCTGACAATAATTATATTAATAGATCCTAGGCTGATTACTTTTGCACATTACTAACAATATCAAGGTAAAAAGGCATATTAGCATAGTCATCCTGACAATAATTAAATTAATAGATCCTAGGCTGATTTCTCTTGTACATTACTAACAATATCAAGGTAGAAAGGCGTATTTGCATAGTCATCCTGACAATAATTAATATAATAGATCCTAGGCTGATTCCTCTTGCACATTACTAACAATATCAAGGTAAAAAAGCGTATTCGCATAGTCATATTTCTCTCTTTCCGGCTGCTGGAAAAGTCTACGGCACAGTGAGTATGGCGTATTTTTTACATGATTATCTCAGATGATTGCTACAGTTAACTCTCAAGTACTACAGCTATATGTATTTAGAGTAAATGAGTGACACAGTAAATAAGTGGCAGAGAATGGCTGCATTAATCTACATTGTAAGATATTTTATCCAATGTATTGTTTTTACCGAATCGTTACTGTGTATTCAAAAAATGAAGACATGTTCCAGATTCTCCTGAACATTTCGTGTTTTAGCGCAAATACACAGAAGAACGCACATGTGTGCTTGTGCTTTCATAACACTTACTCACTCGTTCACTTACTCACTCCTAAAACATGGCTTTGTCATCTTTTATTATCGAGGTCGGTTGATGGTAGAAGCTACAGCAGCACCCTAGTTCCTCCCCGAGAACAAGATCAGATGTTTTGGAAATACAAAGAGGATAGCTCAAAAATTGGCTGATCACAAAGACGCGTTAATGTTGCTGTAAGACTGCCTCTAGTGGCAGTAGCGAGGACAATGCCAGGAAGTGTGCAATATTTTCTTCGATGTCATAGAGATGTCCGCCGCACAGTTTGAGATTAGCACTCGTTATGTAAAGGTTTTAGTAAGCAGCACGCGTAATCAAAAGCCTCAGAAAGCTTTTACATTTTATAGGAATAATTCAGATGAAGGTGAAGTATTGGGTCTAGGCGGTGAAAGGGGTTCGCAGGAAATTAAGCGTATTCCTCATTTAATGTGTGACTCCATCTGCTACCAAACGAGCCTTCGCTTCTCTGCTGGTTCTTGACACTTCACTAAATTCCCGCATATCGGCTTCCTTAGCAGCATTTTTGGTAGTTTTATTGTCATGAATACCAGTGATGTCCTAAGGCTTCATGTAATAGGCTTTTTTTTTTCTTTCGCTGCTAGTGGCTTTGATTTATTTTGCGTACCAGCTGGTCACATCAAGGAACGTATTAAAGGAAGTGTAGGGCTAACTAATATTCGTAAGTCAGCCACGTAGGTGTTCTATTTAGATCTTAACATGCTTAGTTCCGTAGGATATAGCGCATTCGGTAGTGTCTTATGCGGTATCAGATAATCTGACTTGTATTAATCTGCCGTATTATCTGAATCTGCCGTATTAGTACTGCCGTATTAGTACTGAATATTTCAGTACTAATACGGCACTCTTTTCTAGGTGTGGAAATAATGCACTCAATCAATATCTCTCGCTTTGCTGTGGTATTAAAACAATACTTTCCGCACCGAACGCATGCCGAAACATTGATGCTATTCTCCACAATAATTACTCCAAATCTCTTCAACAAAAACGTAATAACCAGGAGCTTTAGCAATGCCTCTTCGAAAATGAGATTATGCCGGAAGTGAGCGCCCACTTGAGTGTCGTCACATCTGTTAACAAACTTAAAGATGGTAAAGCAAACATTGGCTCGGCCGATTGAATTCAGAAGAGTTAAACAAAGGGTTAACTATTCTTTCTTGTCGAAGATGCCTGAAGTTATGCACGTGGTGTTGATACGTGAGCTATTAGAAAAATTATACACAAAATTTTGTAAACAAGGGTTGTATACCACAGCTGTTCAACAAGTTAACTTGCATTTCTCAAGATTAAAATTTCTAGTTCAGAAAAGGCAAGTACACTTCTAACATCGGCTCGAGCACAGAACAGTTTTTTACAAATTGTTTCATCGCAAACGACTATGTTCCCGTTCCTGCCGTTTTTTTTTAATAAGAAGGATATTGCCAAGCATCGTGAGCATGAATACCTCGTTAGTTTAAAACCTCCACCTTGGCGGCAGCAGCCATGGCATCAAGAAACGCCGCTAAACGAAACGTTTTCTGGTTTCACGGATGGTAGATCGGGTCGGAGTGTTTCGCAGGTCGGAGAACGGCGTACTTAGAGTGTGCAAGCCAGACGCAAGTTACACCTTGCTTTTCGGCTTCGAGAAGCCTATGCATAAAAAAAATCCCTCTTACCTTGTATTTATAGGTGTAACAAACTTCACAATAAAGTCAAGCGCCAGCCTTTTGATGTACCATTGAAGTCGCGACACATAGCCAATTCTAATGCGCTTGCCAGACTGTTGAAAGACGCCTAGAAAAAGCAATTATTAAACACAAAATTGACAATGGTAAAATATGAGATAAAATTGGGTTGCTTCTTCAGTAGTCCTCATCTGGGCGCCATCTGAACAGACTGAACACAGGAACAAGAGTAGTAACGGAGGCCATTGATATCTCTAACGGGTTCAATCGCACACCCAACATTATTAGGCTGTCAGCACTCAATCAAGCCACTTATTCATTTAACTAATGCCCCGCTTACGCAAAGAGGTATTCTGTGCAATAACCAGTTTACCGAGTGCTGTTCATATTCTTGACGCTTTACAACCCTTTAAAAGCAAATTTTAGAACCTATATAATACAGCATTTGTGCTTGCACATATATTAACTTTATGTTTAAGCAGGCAAACCACTCCCATACTCAAAATAACTTCCATTACTAAAAAAGGTGTAAAAATATTAAAAAATTGGTCAATCTGCCTGCTATTCTTTTTTTGTAAGATCATTGGGAAGTTACTTGTAAATCAATCAACAAATTGTTTTAAAAATTTATTCGGCTCTCCTCTGTACAACATGGGTTTCGTGAAGGCCAGTCTACTTAAACACCTACATTATCCTTCACTGATAAAATGCAGCATGCCCTTGACAAAGACAAGTATTACAGTGGAACTGTCGATCATTAGGATAGGCTACAACATAATTATTATATATTTCTTCACAAATTTTTCTAGATATCCTGACTTTAAATAAAACTGGCTTACAAATGGACTAAAATTTTACCTAAAAATTTTCGCCTATTTCTTTTAGATAGACCTAGCAGAGGTGGCGGACTTGCCAGTTTTATATCAACTAAATTCAGTCACAGAGCGAAGATCGACAACGTGTGTATCAATAATAACTATGAAATTATGGTATTAGACATCCTTCTGCCAGGGGGCTCCCCGTTTCCTTTTGTTAATGCATACTTTCCGGCAGGAGTAGAGGACACAAGATACTAAGATGTGATGCTAGCTCCCTGCAGAAAGGATGAAATATTAACTGGTGACTTCAATTCACACCACGTGTATTGGGGTTTCAAGACTGATGTAAATGAAAAGCGCTTGTGCGAATGGACTGTTGATAATCAATCATCTTATGTGAATTTCTCCACTGTTACGTTTGTTAGAGCCAGTTCTAAGTTCGAATATTGATCTTTTTCCAGCTCCAAACTAAGAATATCTTCATAGAAAACTTCAGATTTCCCAAAAAACAGTGACCACCTTTCTATCAGTTTTGATGTTAATTTTCCCAGGATATTTTTCACTGACAAAGTTAGCTCATGTGCAAATTATGACCGATTACAAGAATACCAAAAGTCTACTTTGATTCTTCGCAAGGACGTGAAGGCGGACATTCGGGCTGTGAGTCTGTGTGGGGTATTGAAGGGAGCTATAAAGTAGTGATCTTTTACAATAACAGCAGGCACAGGAGGATTGTTTAGCCCGTGGTGGAACGCTGATTGAATGACGGGGGTATAGAAAAAGAAAAGTGGCGTGGAAAAAACTTATTCGCAACCAATGCCCCAAAAACTGGTGCGACTCTAAATACATGGCAGCTGATTTTGAACCCACAGTAGGCAAAGCAAAATATGAGTATGACACTAAGAAACTCAGCTATTTTTCAAAATCAAAGAATAGAAAAGCAGTTTTTAGATTTTTGCGCTCCAGACTAATGATACCGCCATCCGACAATATTAATCCTTCAATTCTATCGCCTCGTGAACTCACCAAAGTATTCAAAAAGTTGCTAAAGGATTAGAAGATATGTTCAGATCAATAATGCCAAAAGACATAGTAAAGCAATTGCAGGGGAGGAGTTCAATTAAGTGACATCAGCGGAAATAGAGGATGTAGTGAGGCACTTACCTCCGGCTGCACCTGGACCAGATGTGGTAACCTCGGCAATGATAAGAATACTATGCGACACATGAACTCCGTATTCCCCCACATGAACTCCGTATTACGGGTAAATACTCTTTGAAAAATTCTTGGAGACCTGCGGATTAAATATCTCCAAAATAGTTCCTATACTTAAAAAACAGGGACTTGGGTTTACCCTTGACAATGTAGGACCAATTTCTATTACATCTAATTCGGTTAAACTAATTGAAAGAGTTTTTAATGCACATATGATGAAATACATTGAAGAGGAGTCAGTACTGAACCCTAGTCAAACTGGCTTTAGATCACGATGTTCCATCTGGTGTACGCACGTGGATGTAGAGAGTCGTATTCAGTTGGCTCGGCGTGAAAAAGAGTATTGTGAATTAGGTACACTAGTTCTGGCCAAAGCGCAAGACAAAGCGGAGCATAAACTACTAATACAGCAGATTTAAATGTATCGCTTACCAAACCACATGATGGGTAGCAGAGTTTCTAAGGGAGAGAGTTTTATTGCTCCCAAAGGGGTTGTTTTTCCGTCCACTTTCCCTGTACAAATGCAAGTCGTTAAGGTCATCCTGCCTTCAAGAAAGGTGAGAAGAAAAATGTTACTAATTATAGGCCAATATTGCTACTTCCTGTTTTTTCCAAGGGCCTAAAAATTATAGCTCGTGTTTTTCGTGTCCTTCTCTTCTCTGTGTCATCGTTTTGTTCTCGCGCTATAACTATCGTTACATCTATCCAGTTTCATTGAGTGAAATAACGTTATGACACCATTCCAACACGCTTTCAGGAAAAATAGGTCGACTAAAACTTGCTGGCGCAGAAAGAATTCATTCTTAAGAACTTTGAAGAAAGATGCCTAATACTAGCCCTTTTTATTGACTTTATGAAAGCCTTCGATAGTTTAAATCATAAAGTACTTCTTGCCAAACTTAAAAGCTATGGGATTCGAGGATGTGCCGCTGAACTCGTGAACTCTTATTTGTCGCATCGACGTTAATACTATAATGTTAAAGGGAACTCATCAGAAACGCTAGGTCTTACCTCAGGTGTGCCACAGGCAAGTATACTGGGGCCTTTTTTGTTTAATTTGCATATTAATGACATTGCCAATATTCATGATAGCTTACTTTATGTTATATATGCGGATTACACCAGTGTATTTTTCAGCGGTGAAAATCACAACGAACTCATAAAAAAAGCTAACGAAATGCTTGCCGCACTGGAAGGCTGGTCGAAACTAAGTGCACTAGAAATTAATGCAGCCAAAACGAAAGCGAACATTTTCGCCCTAAGGGTAAAACTGTATCATTATGTGAATCAATGACTTATAGCTCCAAAAACATAGAAATCGTAGCAGCATTTAAAACCCTTGGTGTTTGGTTTACGGAAAAGTTGCTGTGGGATGTGCATGTCAACCACGTGTGTTTAGCTGTCTCGCGTTTTGTTGGCCTCTTATGCCGCAATAACTGTGTTCTTCCAACCAATATCGAATTGTTGCTTTTCAAATCATTGTTTATGTCTCAAGAGAATTATTGCGAACTTCTATGGGGAAATGGCACGCGAACATCCTTAAAGAAGCTCTAAGTCCTACAAAAGAAAGCTTTACGCATCATTTATAACTTAGCCAGAGATAACCCTTCTGCACAGATCTTCCAAGCTGCCGATATCCCTACGGTTTTCAACACGTATAACTTACGCCTTGTTCTTAGATATAAATATCAAATAAACAACGCTATTTCAATGCTTGATCTGGCAAAATTAGCTGAATATTCTTATTCGTATTTTTTACAGGTCATGAGAAAGTACGAAACAAGAACACCGCGCACGCATTACGGGGCCCAGATGCTAAAAACAACCCATGCCCTCTGTGTTAAACATGTTATCGCAAAATTATTTTGACATTTATTGTTGCAAGTCTGCACTTAATGCTTGTTTGGTGAGCTGATGTCTGAAATGTCAGCTTTGAACTTATTTTTGATGTTTTTTTTATTGCGTGTAGAATAATGTATGCTTTCTCTGTGTTTATTCTTATGTACACCACTTTCTGTATGCCATCAATGCATTATGGGCAGAAACAGCGCACAAACTCACGGGACGAAGAGAAGAGACACAAACAAGCGCAAAAGAAAAAAGAAAAGTGGGTGAAAAAATAACTTGCCGCGAGCAGGAACCGAACCTACGACATTCGAATAACGCGTGATTCGAAGGTCGTAGGTTCAATTGCTGCTCATGGCAAGTTATTTTTTCACCCACTTTTCTTTTGTCACATTCACATTACAATTGGTCGAATACCTTCCCCTTTACATTCCTTGGCATTATTGTCTGTTGGATCTCAATATATATATATATATATATATATATATATATATATATATATATATATATATTACAATCCAAAGTTACCTTTTGTTTTTACAACCAGAAGCCTTCAACTTCCTGCCTATCCTGCCACCCGGTTCTTGGCGGATCCCCCTTTGTGGGTGTGCGCTAGTACTATAAGGATCATCATCATAAGGTGAACAAGAGCAGGATTTTTAATGAGTTGGATCACTGCACGGCCCACTATTTACACAATTCGCATCGTGTTACGCCTCGTTGTTCCAATGATGTTCTTATACGCTCTAACACTCATGCTAAGGCGATTTCTTTCACGGCATAAATTCTGCCTAAGGCTAGTTTGGGAATGAGTTTCAAGCACCAGCGTTGTTCAGTGGTGGAAAACTGGGCAGGCAAGCTGGAGACCCAGGTTCAAGTATCATTGTGTCCTTGGTGTTATTTTATGTTTAGAAAATCAAAAGCACAACGAGGCCTCACACAATGTGATTTGTCTAACGAGTGGGTCACCCACTCGTTAAACTTGTTTTTGTTCACGTATTTGATGTGGCACATAACCACTTTAGGCATAATTCTTCATGGTCATCTGGCACTGCATAATAAAATTGCATAAAATTCCTAGCAAGTGTGTAGCGGATACCACGCTTCTGCGAAGATTGACGAAGGATAGTATTGTCAATGCTGGCCTACTACAGAATATCAGTATTTATGGCGTAGTGGACACCCCGAAAGTTAGGTTGTAGCAGTTACCGAAATAGTGTTTAAAAAAGGCTCTGAAAGGCCCCTCTTCTAGCTTTCGCTGTGACTGTGCTGCGCGTTCCACGCAGGCCGGGCGTTTTTTCATGGCGGTAGTCTTGGTGTTGACTGCACAGGCAAATATATTATGCAAGTATTCAGAATTTTCCGCTTTAGCGGCAGTATATTTTCATTTCTTTAAAGTGAACCCTCTCTATTTCTGCGCTCTTTCCTTTTTTAAGTGCATATGCAGGCAAAGGTCGTGCTCGCTTGAATACCGGTTGTGTAAGCACAATTTTTTTCATGACAATAAACAGTTGATTGCTTGCGGTCAACGTCCTCGTTATGTGATGCTATGTTTTACTAATTCCTTTATCGTGACTGCCGAAGGGAATGTAGAAAGGGAAATTTTATATTTTATATTTACCCCATGTCCTTCCTTCCTCCTCCTCCTTTACTTTTCTGTGTTTGTCTGCGTGTTTCGTGCATGTGCGTGTGTATGAGCTCACGAGTGTTATGGGTGTGTGTGGAGGACAGTTTACGGGGTATCATAAATCGACCTTCTCCCTCCGACGTTATTACGAAGGGAAGTTGGCTACCAACGAGCCAACATACACTACCAGAAAAAGAAAAAAGCAGCAATGGAGCCCACCACAAGAAGCATTCTTGCTTCGTAAAGAATGTCCTAGAGGAGTGATCAGTAGAACGTCAAGCTTAGATTCTTTTTTGCCGCCTACCAGTGCCTTCTGTACACTCACGCCCCACAAGGCAGACAATGAGTCCACCCACGCTCTGTAAGTGGAGGCGATTCAGAGTTAACCCCAGGAGGTGCACCGAGGAAAAAAACAAAATAAACAAACCAAAAGCTGAAAAATGTCTGTGGCTAACAGTTCTAACAAGATTGCCACCTTCCTGCTTCTCGTCAACCCCGGAGGTTCGGAAGAAAGCAGTGAACCCTCGGGGTAGATGCCACAACAAGCCTAACGACTGCGGTGCAGCGCATACGGCCGAACGTGGTACACACAAATGAAATAAGCGGGTAACGACACAGAAAAAGTTAGAAAGTACGTAAACGAGAAAGCGAGTACCCAAGGGAATCAGCAAATGACAGGCGCCATTCATGATCATCGCCCTTTTTTTTCCTTCGACCTTTGTTGCAATTTTGATACATTGTCGGCCTCTTTGCTAGAGTTTACTTTTTTTGGCCCAACTCTAATCACAGCAAGAAGTAGCGTAAACATTGAATGTGATGACGTTGCTTTCCTGTACTCTACGTACGTTTTCACTTCTTGTACACGCTTATTTCAAATCCTTCGTGTTTTGTTACCTGTATATGTAAAGCGGAGGTTGTTAATTTCACTTATAAGCTACGGTACACCCCAAAATAGCAAAGCTGGGCCATGTCGTTTCGTAAGAGCGTTTTTCACAATATGCTCTCTATGATATTATTACACTCACGAAAACAAAGGTCCCAAAGAAATTGTTCGGCTCAAGCATGGGCGATAGCCGTTCCACCACTGTAATTCCTTTGAGAGCTGTGGGAACCATTTTTATTGAATAAACAGAGAAATAAGTAAATAAAATAATAACCGCCATTGACTTGAAAAACAAACAAAAAAAAGGTCGCCGGCACCTATGATACTGCCTGGAAATTCTGCAGCCGTTTAGGTGCCCCTTAATGTTCCAGTAAGAACTGGCTGCGGATATTTTGCGTTTGGGTACACGGTTTCCGTTGGAAAAAACATTCCGTGAGCAGCACGACATCAAGTGTGGACCATGCAAGGACAACTTGTCAGGTTGTTCAGGAAGAGTTTCGGAGACACGAACAAATGACACGTGAGATGGCGGCCACCTCTTGGTCCCTTTGCCCACAAGACACCTTGTTGATTTGAAGCACCCATCGTTCAAAACAGTGGAGGCTGCAGAATTCCAGCGTATTCAGCGTCAAGTACGACGACATTTCACCCGACATCACCATTATCTCAGCGCTTCTGTACTCAATGTTCACATCACCGGCTGATGAGTTATTCTCTTTCGGCCGTCGCACTTGCGCAAATTCTCGTGAATATTACGTAAGTCCACGTGTTATACGGATGTTCACCTATGTTATGAGCGGTAAAAAGTGTTTTTACAGACGAGAACACCTGGTCAAGCTTAGCGACTGTATAATACCTCCTCAAGAGAAGGAACCTAGAGACAGTGACTTAATCGAGTTGAACACATCGTGTGACACTGACATTCTTAGGCTGAGCATGATTTCAGTAAAGCAGCATGCCTGTACCCGCTACTTCACATGTGCCAAATAATACCCCTCTTTTATCTGGGGTTTACTTCTTGCGAAAACATATACCAGCTGGGAAAGAATTTTTTCTAAGAGAAAACATTCAAGTTTTTGGTATCTGAGCAACTTTGTAAAACGTCACAATGAGCTATCACAACTTTCTATTACTTTTGTCTATACCAATGTTCCAACTACAATTTCTCAATTGTCTCTTTCTTTTTTAAAAATCAGTAGTGATAATTTTTAAACTTGTTTACTCATCCTATAGCATAACAAAAACCAGCTATCAAAGGCTTCGCGACGTGACACTACACTAGTGTGTCAGTTGTGAGTAGGTCTGGCGTTTACCAACCCATTCAGCTGTCGCATTGGTAGAGCTGAACCCCCCAACTGTGAGAACAGAAACTGTGTACACACTATTGATCCCGTCGTGTGCCACTGTCTCAACATTGAATAACATCGCCGGACTCTTCAGTGTGCCTTGAGGAGACTGGATGATCATTACTTTACTCGGAAAATGATCTTCGGTCTAACAGTACACCAGTTCAGAAAGCAACACGAAAATTTCTACAATTGTTCAAGGCGACACCACTGTGTGAGCACCTTTGAAATCCTGCACTGTGTGTGCTGAGCAATGTTCATCTTCCCTCTCACTCTCCCACTTTTTATATCCTTATTCCCCTCTCCGCACGTGCAAGGTAGCGAACTGGACGCAGTCTAGTCATTCTCTCTACTTTTTCAATATTGCTTCTCTCTCTTTTTCTCTCTTTAAATATTTTGCATCGTGAACCACCAGCGCCAAACTCAGCTCATGCATTTTGGCGTAGGTACCATATGGTTAGACCCACCATTTTTTTAGGCAAAAAAAAAATCTTATTCTGGAAAGACATATAACAGTCATTCCCGAACGGCCGGTATAGTGTAGCCTACTTTACTGCCCGAAAATTTGATAATTGTTGTGCGTCAGATAAAACGATTTGATGAATACAAGTCGCTGGTCATGAAATCAATAATGTCACAATCCTGTCGATTAAGTCACACTTTACACCATACAGTGACACATATCCGCGGATGAGTATGTACTACTGGTATGCGGGTATGGGCGACAAGTGAGTGACTTTTGATATATTCACAGGAACGACGAGAACACAGATGGGTAATACTGACGCGTCAGAGGTGACAAAAGCACAGCATATCCACGGAGTGCTTGATCATGAGTGGGGTGAACCGCCCATCCGTCCGTTCGTTTTTGCTTCCGTTCGTCTGCGCATTTGTCAGTGCGACTATCTGTGCGTCCATCCGTTCACTCGTGCGCCCATGCATGCGTCCGTCCGTTCGTTTGTCTGTCCGTCCGTGCAACCGTCCACGTGTCCGTCCCAGTGTTCGTCCGTGCGTCCATATATGTGTCCGTCTATGCGTCTGCCCATCTATGCGTTTATCCGTCCGTCCATTCGTCCTTGCGTCCGTCCGTGCATCTGTCTGTCGCTCCGTCCGTCAATGGGCCCGTCCGTGACGCCGAGTGCCATCTTATGTATTTTCATGATATATTCAGGATATAGAAGTACCGCCCTCTGTGGACATTCCAGACTAAACGAGAGGTGGCACTTGTGCACTTTCTTACGGCCTGTGCTTCGAGTCTACTTCCCACCTTTCCCCGCCTCTAGTTTATGTCTGTATACTAGTTCGCTGTATTCATGGCACTTCAGCCCACCCCTCGCCAAACCTAGCTAACACTAAGGAGGTTATGCCCAGCGAGTTTATTGTGGGAACCATTTCTGTTCAGATAGTGCTCAAAGTGCGTCCTTCTGATGGTAGTTTTTTGTAATAAGCGTCAAATTCAAGGCAACTTTAATGAAAAGTAAGTCACCAATACTCGTTTCTGTAAGTTATTTCACCAGAAACAACTATCTTTTTCTATATAATTAACATGCGTGGGTTTCATCCTCAATTGAAAAGGGTGCGCGCGTGCTACTTCTCTAGTCTGGCCGTGGAGGTGGCTACCTACTACTACTACTACTACTACTACTACTACTACTACTACTACTACTATTCTACTACTACTTCATACATCGCGGACGCATGACCCATGGCATAGGGAGCTTCCCCCCCCCAGAATGAATATCGGCTGCGTTGACCAGAGAAATGTAAATAATAAAATCTCAGTGTCCTAGCAGGAATAAAACCCACGCATTCTTCTGCGTGGCAACCAAGTATTCTACTATGGTGCTGTGCCATGTTTCGCAAAATAGCATCTAATGTTCGTGAAGCGTCAATTGTGGATGAAGGAATGACTATCAAACTTTATAAACTTTCCATATGTACACTTATGCTCTCGCCGTCACGTCGGGTGAAGATCAACTGTAGTTAGTCGCAATGTACTGAAGGAAACTGACACTTTATATCAACCAAGAAACGGCGCGAACGGACACTGGTTTAGTTTAACTCGAGAGAATTATGGAAAATCAATGCATCTCACGAAGTGAACGTTCAGTAGGCCAGCCTGTAGGTCCGTAATCTCTACGGTGAAGTTGGCGACCAGTATAAAGGACGGACGTGTGGACGACTGGATAGACTGACGAATGCATGGACGGATAGACAGGTTTAAGTATGTGCGGATGCTGAGAAGGTAGGACCCACAGATAGGCGGACAGATGGGTGGACGCACAGAGGCATGGAGTGGTGGATGAAGGTGCGGTTGGATAGCCGGATGGGCGGACAGACGGATGATATTGGACATATGCACAGATTGACGAACCGTGGGCATTTGCACTAATTCGACCTCGTTGCGCCTACTCGAATATCGAAAACCATGAAAGAACAAACAGTGCACACTACGATAAGCTCATATTGAAAGACATATGGCGAAAAAACTATCAAGCATTTCCCCGAGGGTGAACATGGTTAAGTGCGAATAAATGGGGTGATGCTATTAGGGAGAGTAAAGTTAAAATCCGTTGGCATTCGCCAGTGAATTAACATAAACTCCCACGTGTGATCACATTGCGATTCCCAGGAACCATTAGACCCTCTCGAGAAATCTTGGTAGTGAATTAACATAATCTCCCCCGTGTGATCACATTGCGATTCCCAGGAACTATTAGACCCTCTCGGGAAATCTTGGTGAGTTTACGCGTATATGTGAGAGTAATTTCGCACTATAATGATGTTTATGTCTGCGGCCCGGTTCGCCTGCTTCTGCTCGGCATCACGGGCCCTTCTCCGCACTGCCTTGTCTTCAACCGGCGCGACATCTTCAACGACGCGTGCAATGCTCGCATTTGATTGCGTTGTACTCGTTGTTGGAGAAATCGCCGTCGAGGTTGATGCCTGCGATGGATCCATACCTATGACGACTTGCCGATATCGAGCAAGTCGTGGCAGCGCGGGCGCGCGCAGCCCCGAAGCGGAGGGCAGAGCGCGCGCAATCACGTGGTGTGTGACGTCACCCTACTGAAACGTTCCGTATGAAATCTTACGGAAAATATATGGACTCCGTAACATTTCCTTATGCTACATACGGAAAACATAAGGAGTTTTATGGAAATATACGGAAGTTGTATGGCATTTACGGAAAGCTTCTCATGGAGTATACGGAAGGATAAGGAAATTGTATGGCGTATACGGAAAGCTTTTTATGGAGTATACGGAAAGATAAGGAAACTTATGGAGCATACGGAGAGTTCATTATGGAAGATATGGAAGGATAAGGAAAGTGTATGGAGTGTACAGAAGCTTTCATAAGGAAAATGCAGAATGTAAGGTCTTACGGAAATATACAGATTTTGTAAGGTGCTTACGAAAATGTGCAATAGTGTATGAAACGCATGTGGATTGTTGCAAAAATGTGGAAACTGTACAGTTGTTGTCACATTTTCAGCAGGAAATACGAGCTCTATAAAGTTTTAAATGAATTCACAGTGACATATATGGTACAAAAGAATAACGCAGGCTAGTCTGTGTTGTCAGTCACCGCTGTTCGCCATTTTCCAGAATGAATACAACTTCTGCAGATGACCAGGTGCTAAAGTCTGTCAAACGGAAAATGTGTCATTCACAAGGAATGACAATAACTGTCAATTTACTTGCATGCTGTCACACGAAAACAAATCAAGCAAAAAAGCATAACTTCAAGGGCTTTTTTTGGTAGAAACAATAATAATGAGAACTAAATTCAATGTGAAAGAACTTGTCAATATTAATGAAACTGTTCTCATTAACATTGGCAAAGAGAAATGTCATTTTAAAATATCGACCATGAGCTTAGCTCTCCTGAGCACCGACAAAAGAAATGAAAATCTATGAAAACTAATTGCATGTAGCCTAAAAATAATTTTTATTGATAGTATGTGCTCCTACACTATAAATACAGCTATACACAACTTGCCACAGCTTCACGACAGAAACGAGGTAGGGGCAGAGGGAGTGGTCAGAAAAATAAGTATGAGAGCACAGCTGATATGTACGTACATATAATGGTGCTTATCATTGATGCTCGGATGGTCGTGTATAGAGCTGGGTTGTTTTGAGATTTTCAAAAGCATTGTTTCAGACCACCATGCAGATTACGCTTTAATTGTAGTGCTACATAAGACACAACTTCTGGGCCAGCTTTAATGAATAAGAAGATTATAGGTTAAACAAATGCTTTAAAATATATCATATCATGGCTGCATGGACGCATACAAGCTATGTAAAGCGTAATAAAGTGAGGACGCATGAGCTTCTCTTGATGCTTCAGTTCTACATAGATGCTTCAACTGTGCTGCAAAGAAATTTAACCAATATCTGTGTGTGCAACATTGTCCATTTTAAACTATCTATATGTATATATATAATTCCTACTGCGAGTTGGGCTACGTAGCACTCCATAACTCTTCCTTTTATTAAAGGCAATTTTTCAAACAATCAACGTTATTCATTTTCTGTCTCATGACTTCGTGCCCGCAATTCTTGGTTTGGCTCGATCACAATTGTGCAGCCCTTATTTTGGAGGAGTCAAAAAACATCAACCAAAATATATTTTGGAACTGCTTCTCGGTGATATTGCCTTCCCTCAGCTGCCACAGCTTGAGATGAGTCATATAGCAAGTCTCGCGCATACCTAGGGCCTACCCTTGAAGAAACTGGTCCGGCTGTGAAATGCTCAGTTTTTTCTCAAATAAATTTTTTGGTTTGAGTTATCTCACTTCTCGAGTCCCTTCACAATCAAGCAGACCCAATGTTCCCCTTAGTCCTTACTTTTGTTATAATATAAAATAAATTAAAAAATTAATAATGAATATAAAAATACTAATAACTGTTGCGCAAAAAACACAGTCCCACATACGTACTTGAACGCAATATTGCTTTTATTTTGTTTTAGAACCTAAGGCATTATAAAAAATAGCAGTACAATAAAAACGTTGAAAAAAAAACAAAAAAAATTTGACCTGGCGGGGTTCGAACCTGCGCCACTCAGTTGAGCTCGTGTACGTGGACTGAGGGCGTTAGCTTGCTGAGCTAATCGCGTTTTTTTTTCTTTATTGCTTTTCATATCATGACTGTTCGCATTTTACATATTTACATATTGGTCCAAATTCAAATGCGTCACAAAATACACCCACAGAATTCATTGAGGTACCGTCAGCTCTTGGCTGACTATTAATCAATACTTGGGCATTCGTAACAATCGCTCAATGCACCCAATCCAGTCTGGCACATATTCTTGGCTTTCCAGCATTTCAAGAAAATGGCACACAGATTTACAAAAATATTCGCGCACAGCTAGCACTTCTACATCCGCGTTTTCAAAGGCACATCGGGTTTTCCATATACTGTGCAGGCCCAGAAGCATGATGAGATCATAAGGTACACCTGCCTCGTTTTTAACCGAAAGAAAACGAATGCCATGTGAACTTAACGGTAATTCTTTTTTCAAGGTTCTTTGCAGTATGTCCCAGAAAAAGACCCCGCTCCAGCAATCTATAAACACGTGTTCAATTGTTTCCGGTTTTTTACACAAGTGGCAATTTGTGCTCCATGGCACGAATATTCCCTTATCCTGCAACCACGTTTTAACTGGTAAGGTACCAGTATGTAATTTAAAGAAAAAAGTTTTGACCCCTGGCGCTACAAGCATTCTTTTAACACGTTTCAGAACATCCTGTCCTGGGCCTGCACAATATAGCTGACGGTACAATGGAACAGGCAGTAAAACATCGACAAGGTCTCTATACAATTTTTTACGTGGTACTTCAGCCAGATACTCTAACGAAAATCTCACTGACAAAAAGCGGTAAGACAAAACAACTTCTTTTAAATACCCTTGTATTGGTCCTTGCATATTTGATGATGATACGAGAAATCCCGGCAGCACTCTAGATAACCTTAGTTGTATAACAGTTCTCAAAAAGGGGTCATCCACATCACGCAGAAAAAGGAAACGATTGACCAGTTGTCTTATGTACAAATGAACTAACCCGAGCCCGCCATCTCTAACTTTTCTGAACAGGTTTGTGCGGCTTGATCTTTCCCATACAGAGCTCCATATGAAAATTGCAAATACTCTGTGTATTTTCTGCACACTTATTCTACTGCAGTGCAAAACTTGCATTACGTACCACAGCTTGCTCACCAGAAACAAGTTGCACGTTGTGGCCCGTGCGAATATCGAAATACCCCAACCTTTCCATTTTTCTACATCATTGCGCAGTGCCTCTGTTTCTTTTTTCCAATACGGTTCACTGTCATGATAGAACTCCAGCGGCACTCCTAAATACTTCACTGGTGTTTCCTGCCATTTAATGTTTAGAAATACTCTTGGCTTGACGTCCCATTCCCCATGCCAAAAGCCAAGGCACTTATCCCAGTTCACGGCACTACCACTCGCCTGGCAAAAAGTTTTCACGGCATTTACAGCATGCATTATACTCTCATAATTTGTACAGAAAACTGCAATGTCGTCTGCGTATGCAAGGAGGCTAACCTCAGCTTCGTGCAATTTAAATCCGCTTATTGCAGGGTTATTAATTACACTTAAACAGAAAAGTTCAATAAAAATAGCAAAAAGCAGGGGAGATAGTGGACACCCCTGTCTCACTGACCGCAGCACAGGTATACGCTCACCCGCAGTTTTATTTATTACCAATCTCGTCGTGCATCCAGTGTAAGCCATGCGCACTCCTTCGCTAATCAAACTCCCTACGTTAGTGTGCTCAAGTAATGAAAGGAGCACGTCGTGCGGCACGCGATCAAATGCCTTTTCGAGGTCAATTTGAAGCATGGCAACATTGAGATGCATAGCGTCACAACTTTCTAAGATTGATCGTGCTATGTTTATGTTGGTCATTATTTTCCTTCCCTTTATGCCATAAGTTTGGTGGGGCCCAATCAGTTTTGTCATAACTGTCTGGAGTCTTCTGGCCAATATTTTCATCAATATTTTATAGTCAACATTAGTTAGGCTAATTGGTCTATACGCAGTAACACTTCTTAACTTCGCGGGATCTTCTGTTTTTGGTATTAAGACCGTGTGGGCTGACAAAAACGATGGTGGAAGTTGTTTACACTTAAAAGCCTCGTTAAATACCTCCCTCAAAATAGGTGAAACTACGTGTTTGAACTCCTTGTACACTGCAGCACTAAGGCCATCTGGTCCTGGAGATTTGCCATTGTTTAACTTATCAATTGCTTTTTCAACTTCTCGCTCTGTTATAGGCAATTCTAAAATTTCCTTTCTTTCATCATCAAGTCTTGGCATTAATGAAATGAAATCGCTGTTAAAACGTTGTGCGTGTACACTGGTTGGTGTGAATAACTCTTTGTAATATTCGAAAAAAGCACCGGATATTGCTTCTTTCGTATGGCACCTTCTTTCTTTATATTCTATTTCTCTTATTTCATTTTTACAGGCATGTCTCTTCTCCGCTCCAAGAGCTCGTTTTGTTGGCATTTCTCCCGCTACCAAGTTTTCTGCTCGAGCTCGAATCAATGCTCCACGATAGCGTTCTTGGTCTATCAACTCTAGCTTCTGTTTAGTTATGTTTATCTCCTCTGAAAATGTTCCGGCCTGAGTATATTCATCCGCTACTAACTGTTGCAAGTTTTCACGCAAGCGCACTTCAAGTTCTTTTTCAGCATGTCTCAGGATACTGGCTCTCTCAAGTGCTTTCAGTTTAATGGTCTGTTTAAATGTTTCCCACTTATGTCCCCAGGATTCAAGTGTTCTATTTAGTAAGTCTTCTATGCCCTCTAGAAAAATCCGATTAAACTCTTCATCCTTTAGTAGCTTTACATTAAATTTCCAGAGGTCCCAAGAGAAATGTTTGTTATTCCTTTTATGTTTACCCATTGAGAATGAAACCAAACAATGATCACTAAACGTAACAGGTGTAACTCTGTAATCATGGCACGAAGGAATGATTTCGGAAGACACGTATACTCTGTCAAGTCTAGCATGGCTTGAACGCTGAAAGTGGGTAAACATAACCGCTTTTCCACTGCAAAGACATTCACCCACGTCCTCTAGCTGAGCTTTCGCCACCATATCGGTTAGAACGGCAGTGCTTAAATCTCTGTATGGCCTGGAACTTGATTTATCTATACTCGAACAAACGCAGTTGAAATCCCCGGCCAAAATTAGTTTACGTTCACATTCCAAATACACATCAAGTTTTTCAAAAAACTCCTTTCGCTCTTGAATCACAGTGGGTGCGTACACAGATTACTCTCCATTTTTCTTTTGGTAGGGATAAATCACATATAATAAAACGACCCGCCTCGCAGGTAGTTACAGACTCCACTTTCGCATTAAGGCTCTGCCGAATTAACAAGAGGCAACCTGCAGATGTACCCACTGCGTGACAAACGCACACATCAAACAGTCTCGTGAAAGGCTGCATCATTCGCTCAGCGTGCTCTTCACTCTCTACTTTAGTTTCCTGTACAGCGACGATGTCTAGATCTTGTTCTATAATCAGGCGGTAAAGCTGGTTTTGCCGCCGTTTGGCAGAAAGCCCACGTACATTTAGCGTCGCCAATCTAATCGTCGCCATCGTGATGAGAGAAAGCCGAGCGAAAGACGCTTACCTTATCAACACCTAAACCACTGTGCGGCCGACGCTCAAGGCGTCATCCCGCCGCCGCCGCGTGAGAGCGACGACGAACGCAGGCGGCCAGCACCCCGAGACTTTTTGGAGCCAGCCACTCGCCACTGCCCTTGATCTTCCTGGGTCAGACGCTGCTGGGACGCCGCGTCTCCCTCGTTCAGGCGTCGCTTTACTGGCGTAGCTTCAACTGTATCCATGTCCGAAGTAGCGTCGGACCCGATGACTGGTTCAGCCTTGTGCTGGGTTTCGATTTGAGTCGAACGCCCTTGCGTTGGAGTGCCCATAACCGTATTTTCATCTGTTTCTTCCTTAGGTGTCTCCATCTTTCTCTCGCTGGTCGCCACTGCATGAGACGCCTCCGCTCCTGCCTTCGACGCCGCGGCCCTCTCTGCTTCCTCTTCATCCATGAGCAATTCACTGTGGTCGGCATTTGTTGCTCGACTTGCTGCACTGGCATAGGAACGAGTACAGTCCGCCTGCTCATGCCCAAAAGCGCGACAACCAGCGCACCTGGGCACCCTGCAGTCGCGACGAATGTGTCCCGTGTTCCGGCAACGCAGGCAAAGCGGCGCTCTTCCTGGCACGACCACCAGTGCCATGCCGCTCCCGAGACGCATCTGGTGGGGTATGCGATCCGTAGTAACGCCTTCTTTAAGTAGTAGCCGAACGAATCTTGTGGTTGACTCAACTCCTTCGAAGTCTTCGTCTCTCCACTTGTCGCTGATGACTTCTTTCACTTCACCGTACTCCCGGAAAGCACGCCGTACAGTCTCTGCGTTGACGTCAAAGGCTACCCAATGCAACTTGAGACGCACCTCTTGCCTTTCTGGGTCGACGACGACGCAGGGCCGGTCTTTCACGGAGAGTAGGCCAGCGTCGAGAAGTGTCTTCTTGGCTTCATCTGTCTTCATGTTAAGAAGCCAGACGTGCGACATCTGATACGCTCCTATGCCGCTTACCTCTTGAATGATGCCTAGTTCCTTGAGCGGCTTTCGGAAGTCATTAATCCCGTACGGACGCGCTGCGATATCGCAGTGCAGAACCAACGTGCGTCTGAGTCCTTCTCCTGTGGGCAGTGGTGGCAGAATTAAACGGTAGTCCTTGGGAAGTGGTGTGCACGAGAAACCGCGGCCAGCGTCGGCCGCTGTAACAGCTCTTGACGAGCCTGTCATCCTGCGTCCGCACGCGTCGGTGACCAGAAGCAGAATGCTGAGCTAATCGCGGTGGAGGGTGGAGAGTGTTTAAGTTATGTATATAAATTTGCTTTTCACACGCTATGTGTTGGCATATTTATGTACGATATGCGATCGTATCTATTGTTGTGTGCATATGTTTTGTGATTGTATATACGTCACATGCTTTTCGCATGTCTTTCAACTATAGATTGCTGCCCCGCCGCGGATGAAAAGAAGTATTTTTACACCCACACACAAGCTTGAGCAGTTGAAGGTTGTTTCCCGGGCCTCTCTTGCGATTGAGTCGGCCACCACAGGGAATCAGAATGATACGCCATTAATCCCTGCATCTAGCTGTATTCCACTTAGTAGCTCTATCGCTTGATGACAAATCGAGCGCGGGGCGCGACGCTATTGCGCACGACCATGCCTCGCGTAGCGGCGATGTCAGCTGATTGCGCCGGCCGGCTTGCTTCGATTTGCTTCAGAGCAAAGAAATGTCATACCTTGAAAGATTGCGTACTGCACTATGTCAAAATGTTACTGCTTTGTAGCCATCCTATGATTCATTGAGAGTTGATAACTCTGATATCACTACTGTAGAGCTTTGCGTCGGCGACACCCACCGAACGTGAAACCGCACTACGTTAGTCGTAGAAGCAGAAGGAGGCTGTCGTCTGCTAGAACAAAAACAAAACAGACCTTTGAAAATATTCATAAGTTGTAACTTGTTTTTTGAATAACCGTTTATCACTTTTAAAGTTATTTTGCCAGATAACGTACTTTTTTTTAGTTTATAGCAGCGACAGATGTTTTTTTTTTATTTTCCTCACACAGATATCCAAGTCAAATCCATTGACAGCTAAAGCCACATGTTGTTTGTCTTCTTTGTTAACGTAGGCATACCGTTTCGTTGCATCTCTCATGTGTTCGCGCTGCTACACACGAGAGCACGAAATGTTAAATTTACGCAAGGAAGGGCCGTTCCTCGTTCGTAAGATGTGCTAAGATTGCGCCCTATTCCCGCGGTTGTTCGAGTGCGGATCAAGTGCGAGTCGTCCAAGGAATCGGCGGGTTGGGCGGGTGCTCGAAGGACTCCGAGGTGGCGGCTGACGCCTGTGGTTGCTTCCCTCAGGACAGTGTGAAAGAAACTAAAGGTAAGGAGGACACTTTTTTATGTAGACCAAGTATGCCACTCAGTGCAAGTGTGTGTTGCTGCACTCGAACGAGGCGTCGTGAAACGGCAACCTTACGCGCCTTTGCGAGTGCGGTTGCCGATTCGCTTTGACAACGCTAACGCCAGCAGAGCCATGGCGCATCGGCGCGGCCTTACTGGAGCTAATTCGAGACAACTGCGGCAACATGCATGTGTATGGTGATCGATTTTTTCATATGTGCAATGTAGTGAGGAAGACGCACATGGCCCTTGCTACGTTGTTGATTAAACGAAGCCTGCAGTGCCATTTGATGCAAAGCAGCATTTTGTTTACGTTCGTGGGCGATACAATTTGTAACTTGGCTCGATTCACCTAGCCAACTGCCTAAGTGGGTTGATTAGCATACGTTCACGGTAGAGCGTTATTATGCCCCGAAACAGTGGCGTGTGTTTATTGAAAGATATGTGTGTGCCTAGTGTAGAGAGAGAGAGAGAGAGGTGTTCGTGCAATCTGCATATGTACCTGCAAGACGCTTTTGCTTGTAACTAATAATGTACCGGCCAGCACCTACATTGTACGCCTGACTTTGAAGAAAACTTGCATGCACAATGTGAGTTTGCATGCACATTGTGCATGCACAACTTGCATGCACAATGCACACTACATGCCGCAATCAACAGTGCACATTTTTGAAGACTATGCCGCTGTTCCTCGCACAGGCCATTACGTGTGTTCACTTCTTCAAGATAAACAGACAGTGTGGCAAATATTTTACCCCACAATTTACCACACAGCTAGACGTTTGCTGACACATACTACAGCTAATGTCGACATTGTAACGTGAAGTGTAAGCTTTGAAAAATTAAAACTTGCCCCAAACACCGCACGACTGTACCGGGCTGAGCCACCAGCGGGAGTGTTTTTCCAGCCACACCTTTTACATGTGCCAGTGACATCATGCTGTGACGTACCTTGGTAGGGGCCTATCGCTGCATACTTTATGTGAACGAGGGTCCTGTTAGTGAAAGCAGGCATTGTTGATTTCGTAACTTGTTCATTCCCAACTGGACCTTCATTTGCACGAGTTGTCGGACTGATATTCAGGCGAACTTTTGTGCAATAAATTGTACAGTTGGGAGTCTGTGTTTGCCCCATACTTTGTTACTGGTGTTTCTTGTTGTTACTTTGCACTGCTCATTGCTGCTCACCTACAGAAACTAGCCTATCTTGCCACTGTTTTGGACAAGATGCAGCTGGCAAGTGCGATAGTGTTCATAACTCTAAATTCTCAAGCAAAAATTATCAATTCATATTCAGTTAGTTGCATTCATATCAGTACATTATAAGAAATCATTGATTAAACATGAATCCATGTTCCTTCACATAATGCTCACAACTGTTATATCAAATTGAATGGTGTTTATAAAAAACATGGGTTTTAGCTAAACTTCATGCTCTTTTCTCGGACAGCTGACAAATAGCTATTGCCTGCTTACTTGCCATGAATTGGACTGTGTTTGAAATACATTGCAATTCTTCACCGGACTGCCAGTACACTTCACATTGGGGGAACATTTATTAACCATTGATTGATTAATTAAGAACGGAAAGAAAGAAGCGGCAGGCCGGGATACTTCATATTGGCATCCGTTTTGCTACCCAGCGCATTATCATGCAAACTCCCTATACAGTGGTTCTGCGTCTTGCATGTGTGTCTGTAAACCAAGAACTTTGGGTAGAACTATATTTATCTTACAAATGGTTGCAGGACTGTGGAGGCTGTAGGGCTGCTTAGGAATGGTGGAATCCCTGGACATGTGTTCAACCTTGCTGCATCAGCTCCTTGGTGTATTCACGGCATCTTTACAGATGTGTTGGGTGAGTAAAACAAGCAGGTTTCAACACAAGGAAAAGTATAATATGGCAGCATCTCTTGTGCGTGCCTTACATCCCAAGTGTGTCAAATATTTATCTTGCACCTTGTGGCCTGTAATTTTTAAAGAGACACTTCTTTTTGCTTTATATTAAGAATAAGAATAAGAATAAGAATAAGATTTTATTTGATCTTGACAACTTCAAGAAAGGTACAGGAGCTAAAGGCGAGCAACGCCTGACAGGGGCCCCGGTACCCGTAACATGTTACAACATCATATTACATGGCATAATAGTAGTTCATTGGCAGTAAACAAAAATATAAAAAAAAATCGTTACACATTTGATATACAATGCGTTAGGAATACAAAGTCTTTCGCATTCGTACGTCCACATAATTACTGTGCTATTTTTTTCTTTTAATAGACAGAGGCATAAGATAACAAAAGGAGTATTGATATCAGCACACAATCAAGCTCAATCAAACGCATGGAATGCAATAGTATACATAGATACATACACATACATCCATATATATATACATATATATATATACATACATATATACATACACATATATATACACATACACACATATATACATACACACATATATATACATACACACACACATACACACACATATATACACACATATATACACCTACATACACATGTATACACACATATATATACACACACATACATACACATATATACACATACACATATATACACACATACACACACATATACCCACACACACATGTGTTGCAATATTCATTCTCTCAAAGCCTGTGCAAGTAACAGTTCCTTCACCTTATTTTTAAATGCATTTCTAGTCGTGAAGAATTCAATATGACCTTCTAGCTTATTCAGGATCATTAGTACTTGGTGGCTGGTTGTTTGTGTACCATAGTTAGTCTTGATGCTTCGACAGCAATGTATTTGTGCTTGACAGCAAGTGTTCTTGAACAAATAACTGATCTCAATAATGACAAAACATTCTTCATACTTGGTGCTTAGCATAAGCTAGCACATATCTGTAGCAGATTCAATCATTCATTTTTTGCTGGGATGATAATGGGCAAGTAGCAAAGGCAAGTTCAGATTGGAGTGGTCAGTGACGTCTGTTTAGGCTCTGCCATATTGCTTTGCAGCCAGAGTTACTTGTGGCCACATATACAATGAAGCCACATGACGTGCATTCTAAATGAGATTACCATATCGCATTTCACTGCATTTTAATATGTGCCAAACAAATGCAGATATCATTAGCTTGCCACTATAAAGCGATCCTAAACCAACACAAGGTTGAAATTTAGTCGTGGTGTTGCAGCTGTGTACGACTCTACAATGGATGCATAGCCGTGATAATTTGTCTATATGTTGTCTCAATAGTAATGTTACACACATTGTACGATACAAAAGAGGTCCTCGCTTATTTCGCTTTTTTTCGCTATGCTTCTTTCTTGTCTCTTCTTGCCATGTGCTCCTGCTCACTGTACAAGGAGCAAGAGCAGTGGGCACACAAACACGTATTTAAAAAAATGTTGTAAGGTGAGCACTGAAAAGCTGAACACTTTCAAAAAGCTCAAAGAGGTAAAGGTATTGTTTCTAGCTACTTTTTGGGCACCCACAGCTAGTTGTGCTGCTGCAGTTAAAAAAAAAGTTAAATGTTAAAAATTATTTGGAGGTGGTTTGGCACCCATAATTGCAGTTACATACAGAACTAGGTTTCAATGCGTAAGCAAAATCTGTTCACTCTAAATCAATCCTAATGATATCTGAAATTCAGGAAATATTCACAGAAAAGCTCAGGAAAAGGCTAAGTGGTTGCCCCTTGAACGTGAAGGAGATACTCTTCTTCTAAAAGGTCAATAGACAGTCTAGTAGTCTCGATATTACATGCACTATAAAATATTCTGGTGTGGTGCTTTTCATGCATGTTATAATGAGAGGGGTTTTTAATAGAACTGTTGTCACTTTGCCCTGCGTTGCTGAAACTGTTCACATAGTTATAATACATGAGTGACTTTATGCCTTTTGATTTTATGCAAATGGTTGGCTTACCCAGTCGGTTTAACTTGATTTGGATAAAATCATAAATGCTCTAAAAATTTTTTTACTATACAGCAGGTTTATTTTTAAAATACGCGACCATTGATGTGAACGAAGTTGGTGACGTGCTTGATTAATCCTTCATTATCACCACTCTAACTACACCTGCTACAGTGCATAGTGTGACAAAAGTAATGGTACTTAACATTACTGGCAGCATACACTTTTATGTCTCAAAATAGGTTAAAAAGCCTGGTAAAAATATGTGTACGTTTTTTTTTTGCTCCAACTAAACATTCTGGTCTACTCAAAGTAGCTTCCACTCTTTTAAGTTCCTCAAACTTTTAGGTGTTCAAAAGAAGTATCAATGCCATATACTTTCATTGTCAGCCTACTCACCACTCTAATAATGAGAATTACCCGACAACATTACCCAGTAAAATAAAGGGATGTTATAAAAAGTAATGTCAATTCAATTGTCAAAAAACGTTGCCAAGTTACGTTTTTGTTCACTTTTCTTTTCACAATTTTGTTAAAGTTACTTTTCATAACATCCCCTATAGTTTGCTTGGCATCATTTTCTGCTAGTTCTCATTATAATGTGTTCAACAAAGACAACAAACCCTTAAATTTATAGTTCTTTCCTTTACTCATGAATCTGAAACAGTCAATCTCAGTAATCTTAGCGGTGTGTGACTTTTTTTTTTGATTAGTTGTGCATGTGTTCAAGTACATGCATTTAGGTGCGAGGGTGAACTATTGCCTCCTCCTGTGACTCCGCATAAGACATATGATGCGGACTCCGCATAAGACGTATGATGCGGACTCCGCATCTTATGGAAAGACGTATCATGCGGAAATTACTGAAATGTGTGCATGTTACGTCTGAATCTAGTGCAAAGCAATATAATGTGTAAATTGAATAGACGTCCACATCTTGAGTACATGCAATACTGTGTACAAATCACAATATTTCTTAAACGTGCATGATGAGGGATTGAATCATCGGCATCTTACTAATTGTCGTGATGCGGAAGCAAAATTACCTTTTAAATAAAATACATTACAAAACTACTAAATTAACATGCTAGCGATCATAAATGGTGGTTACATTGCAACACAATGCAGTGTTCTATGCAAGATTTAAAGAACTTATAAAGTTATTATTATCAATAGATAAGCATTAATATACACATCAGCCCTGCTACAATCAATATGTTTTTTATTTGTATGCTCCAGCTGTGAATAGTGACATTGCAGTGTTGATCGTACACAAATGAGGTGACTGCACCGCAATTTCACGAGCTCCACCTAAGCCACAGGATGGTGGCACAATGTAACAGCAATTTTAAAACGAAATGTTTAAACATAAATAATAATCATAGCACTGTGAAAATGTGGCGCTGTGTGTATCTCATGAATGCCTTGTGGAGATCGGGGAAATGCTGCTTGAGGCTCCGGCACCACTGTAAATTTCGAAGGTCACTGCGATAGAACTTATGTGTCCTTCATAGGCACCTGGAAATGAAAATAATTGGCACAAATAATGTCAGAGACACATGTTAGCACAATAGTTTACATGCACAAGAAATATAACACACAGAATGAAACTGAAAATTTAAGGCACGCAATCCTTCATGTTAAGCATATGTGAATAATAGAAGGAATGAGTGTATAAATTAGTTCTGCCACATCAAAAAAAACAGCATGCTTATCACAGTGAAAATAACTAGGTTGTCATGATTTTCAACGGTAGAGATAATCGATTAATATGTCCTTATGAAATTATGATTTAAACGCTTCCTGCACAGTAAAACTTTAGGAACTGCAAGTGAAAGCTCTCAATGTTCATTTAATAGTGTGTGCATGTACATCTGCTGCCTTTATACTATACAGTTTGTGCACAAAATTGGCATTTTGAACAATTTCGAGAGTTAAACCTATGCAACTTATGAAGGTTAAAATCACCATGAAAGCAAGCAGGACCAGGCAGGTGCCATTAAAGATCTGTGCAAGCCAGATAACTATAACCGAACTGCACACATATAGGGGAGCAAGAGTAACAGAAATTCGGCTGCTGACCCGCATGTTGCGGTATCAAACCCCGGCTCCATTTCCGATGGTGGCAGAAATGCTGTAGGCACGTGTGCTCAGATTTGGGTGTACGTTAAAGAACCCCAAGTGGTCGAAGTTTCCAGTGCCCTCCACTACGGCGTCTCTCATAATCATATAGTGGTTTTTGGACGTGAAACCCCACTTATAAATCAAGAATAACAGAAATAAACTGCCAACAGAAAAGTTGGGTGCATGTGCTATCTGTACACCTTACTACATACAGCACGCTCATTCCATTTTAAATACCGATATTGAAAATAACTGCTCTATTAGGAATGTAAAAGGTAAGGTAGAACTGAACGACTCTACAAAAAGTGACCCTATTATGACATCACGTTTTCTTATAACAAAATTGACTAACTCTCAAATATCATTATGCAAGGAAAAAATCTTCAAAAGAACAATCAAGTTTGAAGTCATAATTATTTATATGGCTACTATGACTATAACCAAGAAATCGACCTCAACATGGCTAATGTTAGTTTTTAATGCCTATGTTCACTAGACAATGAACTATACCACAAAAAGCACAGCGTTCAGGCAAAGCACCACACAAAAAAAGAAAGCAGTCCTTTTTGTTATTACCTACATTGCCTTTAAATTGGTATTTTTACCTCTACTTTCCGCTTTTTATCTAAGTAACTGGTGTGAAACAAGTTAGCTGAAAATGCACTGTGCCTCCAAAACCTGTTGGTTGAATCTGAATTTTTAAAAAATGGTGAAGCTTGCACTAAATTAGGCTCCACAAGCCTTGGAACAGTGAGACTACATGACTCTTAGGACTACTTTAGTTACTTGTGTTTTGTTTCTGGGCCTAAGCATAAAGACAAGGGCTTAACTGAATTGCTGCTAACAAACAAATGCTTTCAAAATTGCCCGAGCGTCAAAGGATGCTCAGCCATTTGTTGTGTTTTGCACTGAGCTATTCTACACCAAACATACAAACCATACTGCCTGGCGACCATCACAGATGTATAGTTTAAAATTGATGGTAATTTACTCTTCTGAAAATAGTTATTTGCAGAAATGTTTTGAAGAGAAAAGAGTAGTGGTCACGTGGGTACCTCCAGAATTTCGCAGAATGTCGTGCGGGTGTTATTTGTGAGAAAAATTTCAAAGTACCGCTTTTTCTTGCCATATCAAATTTGATCTACATATTAAGTAAAGATGCTTCTTAAAGTATTTGAAGTCAAGTAACATTAGTGCAATTTTTCTGCTACATAGGCTTTGAAGAATTCAGCCAAACTGTTTATCGTTTGCATTTCTTGTATGGCAATACTGCATTTTGTATGAATATTTGAGCCGCAAATACTCACTGCACAGAAGTTATATTTTACGAAAAAAAATAATGTTAGGCCCAGATTACAAATATCACTATATAATCGTTTTTGTCCGCATTGAGATGCAATTTGAGCTGTGTGTTTGTCTAATTGAAAATTACTTTTATATGTAAGTTGAAAGCAAATAAACAGTTCTTGTTACATGGCAAGTGTTATCATTACAATTTTTGTTTAAATGAGGAAAATGATTTTTGAAGTCTCCTATTGAGGGCCATGGGGAACTTCGGAACGGAAGCTGTCGTACATCAAATGCAGAAAACAGCCATCATAAGAAACCTTCAAAAATTCATTTCTACTTTAAGACAAAGTGTAATCATATAACTTGCCATATAAAGAGAACTGCTTCCTTGCTTTTGATGTGGCGAAAAAATTACACTAATATTACTGAGCTTCATGCATTACACACAATCACCTTTACTTAATACCAAGACCGAATTTGGTGTAGAAGAGGCAGTATTTTTGAAACACTTTACTTTTTACAAACAACACCCAGACGACATCCTGGGAAGTCCAGAAGGCACCAACGTGGCCTAATATTTTGTTCTCTGCGATATACTTTAGCATTTTGCTGTTTTCAGAAAAATACAGTAAACGAGCACAATATTTTTTTTTTCAAAACACATTTAGGACGGTTGGCAAAATGGCTGTGATGTTTGATGCGTAATTGCCTCACTGCCAGCATTTATTCTTCCGAAGCTCAAGCTATCACCTCTCTGTTACTGCCTCCCTCACATACAATGCCTGCATAGGAAATAAAAAGAAAGGCAGGTCCGACAAAGTTCACAAGGCAAGATATTTTCATGTTGGATAAATTCATTACCATAAACAGCAGCAAAATAACATTCATTTTGAGTAGTCCAAGACACAAGCTATATACCAGCATACTAAGAGCCAAGCACAAACTTTTCAATTGAACGTGTGTGGTGATAGACAGGAAGCACTTATTGCAAGAATGATCAGTCTGTAATTAACTAAATGAAGTACAATGCACTGTTCAATCCAACACCACATAAGCATCTTTGCTATAGCAAAGCCATGTGTCATTGATTCATGCACTAGATGGGACAATGCAAATGTAACAAAAAAGGTGAAAAAAGAAAACAAGGGAAAAAAAGAAAAAAAGGGGGGATGCAAAGTAGGAGCAGTGTAGCACTACTTTTACTTTGCATTCCCTTTTTCTTTCTTCTTTTTTCTTCTTTTCTATCATTTATCTTTTTTTTGCTTCCCTTACCCCCAACATCCGACAGGAGAACACTTTGTATCAGCGCAACCTAGCTTGAAAATAAGCAAGGGCTGCACTCTTCTGCGTTATAGGTTTTTTTTTCAGACAAACATTTCCAACAGGCACACACGCCTATACCAAAAGATGATGTCATTACTGACCCCATTTAAACTAACACGCCAAGGATGACAAGGTGACTTCTAAAAAATAGGTCCTCCTATCGCAATTTCGGCCAGCCTGTCTGAAGCACTTCTACTGTTCACCCTGACTACCCCACTAGATGTTTCCATCTGTCGACTCGCATCTTCATTTTGGATAACACTAAGACGAGCTTACATTGATGAATACGCACGAAAGTTTAGTGATGTATCATGTATCAGATTAAGCAACTCTGTTAAAAAATTATTGATAGCTTGCTTCCAGGCTTTTTATACTGTGGCCTGAAACTTCGTAATGTCTTCTATGCACATGAACCAGATTGACAACGTAATGCACAACATGCTTAAGAATACTGCGAGGAACAAGATAACGACAAAACGACCAGCCACCCAAAATTTTCGCTGTACATGTTTATAAAACGTTCATGTACCCCAAACGAGGTGCTTATGATACAAGCCGAAAAAAACTACAAGTAGGGCCTTGGAGTCTTCTGGAAGTAGACGTGTTGCATTTTTTCTGTAGAGGGCTTTACACCCATAAGTGAGGAACAAAACTCCTGTATAATGAAGAATGTTGGCAGCTATCAGTTATAGAAAAACCTAATGCAGCTAATCTTCCCCGACACATCTGTACATTTAGAGAGGTGACGTAGCTTCTGTGATTGTGGGAGTAACTCCAACAGGACCAGTGCGAAAATTGGCACTACTTGGCTAGACAAATGTCCAAACATGCCTGCCCGACTCCCTCTAGCCATCCTGGCTGAATCTGACACATGATTTCTTAACTGCTGGCTGGACAAAAGCAAAACCACTGAAGTACTCACAATACACAGCGTGAAGTTCCTCTGGAGTGGTCAACTTCGTCCTCTGCGATGAAAGAGCAGCACAGTGTACTGATAAGGCACTCCTTGGAATGGTTTTCAATGCCACACAGTGACCTTGCTGTTCCTGTCGAAGAGAGCTTCAGGAGCTTGGAGGGTGCTTGCTCTTTTTTGGGGGCTGCTGCCGCTCCTCGTTTTCTGCTCAAGGTCAACCTGCATAAAGTTGTAGACGAGGCTTTAAGAGTTGTATATAATGATATACAAATTTTCGCTGAACACACATTTCCTTGTGGCACACTGAGGAATTTCTTATAAAACTTAAGGCCTCGTATATGCAAACATTTACAATCGATCCGAAGATGCACTCGACTCTAAAGAAGCAAGTTTGTTATGTAGTGTATATAAAGAAAGGTCATTCAGCACAACTACAGTTGCACACGAAAACGACATTTTACACGATCCTGTTTATTTATATGGTCCATTTTATTTACACGGTCCATTTTACACGGTCCTGTTTTACACGATCTGGTCTGCATGAACTCTTGAACCGGGCACCATATAGGTTGAAAGACACACACAGACTTTGAGACAAACCTAGTTTCCCGTGGAGCATCCTCTTGCACTATAAAAACACATCTCAATCTAGTTAGTTGGTCAGAACGAGGTGAAACAGCTCGCACTTGAAAAGCACGGGCAGAAGGAATGACGCCTGCACCCTGTGCTTTCTGTACGTTCTCGTTGAGGGTGCAGTTTTCACCTTATCCTTATGCAATTTCGCATTTATAACATTGTTCGCTGCATAATCTTTGTGGCGTTAAAGTTTGTGATACCGTCATGTGTATCCCATGTAATTTATAAAAATAGAATACAAGATAGCTTGATTCAAAAATAACAAAGTGCATCCAGCGCCATGTCCTGTAGCCATTCTTTAGGCAAGTGGCAGAATGATTTATTCTTCAAAACATATCTTACTTGTAACCACTACAAGAGCTAACTTGTACACTGGCACATTGTGTTTGCCTCTTCAGATTATAAGGTACCTTTTTTACACCAGGAAATCTTCAAGAAGAATAGAAGTGTTGTAATTGTGAAGAAAGAAAAGTAGAAGGAAAAAAAGATATTGATTGGTTTGTGGGGTTTAACGTCCCAAAACCACCATATGATTATGAGAGACGCCGTAGTGGAGGGCTCCGGAAATTTTGACCACCTGGGGTTCTTTAACGTGCACCCAAATCTGAGTACACGGGCCTACAACATTTCCGCCTCCATCGGAAATGCAGCCGCCACCGCCGAGATTCGAACCCGCGATCTGCGGATCAGCAGCCGAGTACCTTAGCCACTAGACCACCGTGGCGGGGCAGGAAAAAACAAAAAGATAACCTGCCCTGTACAGGGACCGAGCCTGCGAACTTCGAATAACATGTCTGATGCTCTATCAACTGAGCTACCATGGCGGCTATCCCTCTTCCATTTTGAACGGTATATATGTGCATTTATACATGGAAGAGTCAGTCAGCGCTGCCTGTTACCATTATGGCGAGTGTGGGACACCTTTTTTTTGCCTACTGGCAATTACGTAACGATTACTTCCAATATCCCTATACTTCTTTGGCAGCATTATGCATCTGTCCGTTCTCAGAAAATCTGCTAGTCACAGGAGGAGGCAATAGTTCGCCCTCGCACCTAAATGCATGTACTTGAACACATGCACAACTAATCAAAAAAAAAAAGTCACACACCGCTAAGATTACTGAGATTCACTGTTTCAGATTCATGAGTAAAGGAAAGAACTATAAATTTAAGGGTTTGTTGTCTTTGTTGAACACATTATAATGAGAACTAGCAGAAAATGATGCCAAGCAAACTATAGGGGATGTTATCAAAAGTAACTTTAACGAAATTGTGAAAAGAAAAGTGAACAAAAACGTAACTTGGCAACGTTTTTTGACAATTGAATTTACATTACTTTTTATAACATCCCTTTATTTTACTGGGTAATGTTGTCGGGTAATTCTCATTATTAGAGTGGTGAGTAGGCTGACAAAGAAAGTATATGGCATTGATACTTCTTTTGAACACCTAAAAGTTTGAGGAACTTAAAAGAGTGGAAGCTACTTTGAGTAGACCAGAATGTTTAGTTGGAGCAAAAAAAAAACGTACACATATTTTTACCAGGCTTTTTAACCTATTTTGAGACATAAAAGTGTATGCTGCCAGTAATGTTAAGTACCATTACTTTTGTCACACTATGCACTGTAGCAGGTGTAGTTAGAGTGGTGATAATGAAGGATTAATCAAGCACGCCACCAACTGCGTTCACATCAATGGTCGCGTATTTTAAAAATAAACCTGCTGTATAGTAAAAAAATTTTTAGAGCATTTATGATTTTATCCAAATCAAGTTAAACCGACTGGGTAAGCCAACCATTTGCATAAAATCAAAAGGCATAAAGTCATTCATGTATTCTAACTATGTGAACAATTTCAGCAATGCAGGGCAAAGTGACAACAGTTCTATTAAAAACCCCTCTCATTATAACATGCATGAAAAGCACCACACCAGAATATTTTATAGTGCATGTAATATCGAGATTACTAGACTGTCTATTGACCTTTTAGAAGAAGGGTATCTCCTTCACGTTCAAGGGGCAACCACTTAGCCTTTTCCTGAGCTTTTCTGTGAATATTTCCTGAATTTCAGATATCATTAGGATTGATTTAGAGTGAACAGATTTTGCTTACGCATTGAAACCTAGTTCTGTATGTAACTGCAATTATGGGTGCCAAACCACCTCCAAATAATTTTTAACAGTTAACTTTTTTTTTAACTGCAGCAGCACAACTAGCTTTGGGTGCCCAAAAAGTAGCTAGAAACAATACCTTTACCTCTTTGAGCTTTTTGAAAGTGTTCAGCTTTTCAGTGCTCACCTTACAACATTTTTTTTTAAATACGTGTTTGTGTGCCCACTGCTCTTGCTCCTTGTACAGTGAGGAGGAGCACATGGCAAGAAGAGACAAGAAAGAAGCATAGCGAAAAAAAAGCGAAATAAGCGAGGACCTCTTTTGTATCGTACAATGTGTGTAACATTACTATTGAGACAACATATAGACAAATTATCACGGCTATGCATCCATTGTAGAGTCGTACACAGCTGCAACACCACGACTAAATTTCAACCTTGTGTTGGTTTAGGATCGCTTTATAGTGGCAAGCTAATGATATCTGCATTTGTTTGGCACATATTAAAATGCAGTGAAATGCGATATGGTAATCTCATTTAGAATGCACGTCATGTGGCTTCATTGTATATGTGGCCACAAGTAACTCTGGCTGCAAAGCAATATGGCAGAGCCTAAACAGACGTCACCGACCACTCCAATCTTAAGTTGCCTTTGCTACTTGCCCATTATCATCCCAGCAAAAAATGAATGATTGAATCTGCTACAGATATGTGCTAGCTTATGCTAAGCACCAAGTATGAAGAATGTTTTGTCATTATTCAGATCAGTTATTTGTTCAAGAACACTTGCTGTCAAGAACAAATACATTGCTGTCGAAGCATCAAGACTCAAATATAAAGCAAAAAGAAGTGTCTCTTTAAAAATTACAGGCCACAAGGTGCAAGATAAATATTTGACACACTTGGGATGTAAGGCACGCACAAGAGGTGCTGCCATATTATACTTTTCCTTGTGTTGAAACCTGCTTGTTTTACTCACCCAACACATCTGTAAAGATGCCGTGAAAACACCAAGGAGCTGATGCAGCAAGGTTGAACACATGTCCAGGGATTCCACCATTCCTAAGCAGCCCTACAGCCTCCACAGTCCTGCAACCATTTGTAAGATAAATATAGTTCTACCCAAAGTTCTTGGTTTACAGACACGCATGCAAGACGCATAACCACTCTATAGGGAGTTTGCAAGATAATGCACTGGGTAGCAAAACGGATGCCAATATCAAGTATCCCGGCCTGCCGCTTCTTTCTTTCCGTTCTTAATTAATCAATCAATGGTTAATAAATGTTCCCCCAATGTGAAGTGTACTGGCAGTCCGGTGAAGAATTGCAATGTATTTCAAACACAGTCCAATTCATGGCAAGTAAGCAGGCAATAGCGATTTGTCAGCTGTTCGAGAAAAGAGCATGAAGTTTAGCTAAAACCCATGTTTTTTATAAACACCATTCAATTTGATATAACAGTTCTGAGCATTATGTAAAGGAACATGGATTCATGTTTAATCAATGATTTCTTATAATGTACTGATATGAATGCAACTAACTGAATATGAATTGATAATTTTTGCTTGAGAATTTAGAGTTATGAACACTATCGCACTTGCCAGCTGCATCTTGTCCAAAACAGTGGCAAGATAGGCTAGTTTCTGTAGGTGAGCAGTAATGAGCAGTGCAAAGTAACAACAAGAAACACCAGTAACAAAGTATGGGGCAAACACAGACTCCCAACTGTACAATTTATTGCACAAAAGTTCGCCTGAATATCAGTCCGACAACTCGTGCAAATGAAGGTCCAGTTGGGAATGAACAAGTTACGAAATCAACAATGCCTGCTTTCACTAACAGGACCCTCATTCACGTAAAGTATGCAGCGATAGGCCCCTACCAAGGTACGTCACAGCATGATGTCACTGGCACATGTAAAAGGTGTGGCTGGAAAAACACTCCCGCTGGTGGCTCAGCCCGGTACAGTCGTGCGGTGTTTGGGGCAAGTTTTAATTTTTCAAAGCTTACACTTCACGTTACAATGTCGACATTAGCTGTAGTATGTGTCAGCAAACGTCTAGCTGTGTGGTAAATTGTGGGGTAAAATATTTGCCACACTGTCTGTTTATCTTGAAGAAGTGAACACACGTAATGGCCTGTGCGAGGAACAGCGGCATAGTCTTCAAAAATGTGCACTGTTGATTGCGGCATGTAGTGTGCATTGAAAGGTATTGAGAATATCGGTTCAACTGAGAATATTGTGTGTGGTGTGTGCAGTGTCCATAACAATGTGTCTTGTTTGCCAAGACGTTAGCACTCAGGGCAGGGACCGGTCGATGAAAAAACTTGATTCGACATTTTAGTCAAGGTAAATATGCACTTGACGCGACCATCTGCGAGTGGGTACATCTCGGTGTTTGCGCTGTGTGCAGAAAAAAATTGCATGGTCACCGGGCTGGAAGATACCTTGTTTGTGCTGAAACAGCCAAACACCTGATGAGTTAGATGAGAAATATTAACGCATCAAAACTATAAGTGCTTGCATCAGCAACTACACAACAGCGTGATAACCGCACCCCTGCCACACAGCAGCGAAACATATTTTGAACATGCTGGCAGTGTATTATTTTATAAAAAGCAACTCTGGCAGATTACAAAATCTCACATTGTGCATGCAAGTTTTCTTCAAAGTCAGGCGTACAATGTAGGTGCTGGCCGGTACATTATTAGTTACAAGCAAAAGCGTCTTGCAGGTACATATGCAGATTGCACGAACACCTCTCTCTCTCTCTCTACACTAGGCACACACATATCTTTCAACAAACACACGCCACTGTTTCGGGGCATAATAACGCTCTACCGTGAACGTATGCTAATCAACCCACTTAGGCGGTTGGCTAGGTGAATCGAGCCAAGTTACAAATTGTATCGCCCACGAACGTAAACAAAATGCTGCTTTGCATCAAATGGCACTGCAGGCTTCGTTTAATCAACAACGTAGCAAGCGCCATGTGCGTCTTCCTCACTACATTGCACATATGAAAAAATCGATCACCATACACATGCATGTTGCCGCAGTTGTCTCGAATTAGCTCCAGTAAGGCCGCGCCGATGCGCCATGGCTCTGCTGGCGTTAGCGTTGTCAAAGCGAATCGGCAACCGCACTCGCAAAGGCGCGTAAGGTTGCCGTTTCACGACGCCTCGTTCGAGTGCAGCAACACACACTTGCACTGAGTGGCAAACTTGGTCTATATAAAGTGTCCTCCTTACCTTTAGTTTCTTTCACACTGTCCTGAGGGAAGTAACCACGGGCGTCAGCCGCCACCTCGGAGTCCTTCGAGCACCCGCCCAACCCGCCGATTCCTTGGACGACTCGCACTTGATCCGCACTCGAACAACCGCGGGAATAGGGCGCAATCTTAGCACATCTTACGAACGAGGAACGGCCCTTCCTTGCGTAAATTTAACATTTCGTGCTCTCGTGTGTAGCAGCGCGAACACATGAGAGATGCAACGAAACGGTATGCCTACGTTAACAAAGAAGACAAACAACATGTGGCTTTAGCTGTCAATGGATTTGACTTGGATATCTGTGTGAGGAAAATAAAAAAAAACATCTGTCGCTGCTATAAACTGAAAAAAAAGTACGTTATCTGGCAAAATAACTTTAAAAGTGATAAACGGTTATTCAAAAAACAAGTTACAACTTATGAATATTTTCAAAGGTCTGTTTTGTTTTTGTTCTAGCAGACGACAGCCTCCTTCTGCTTCTACGACTAACGTAGTGCGGTTTCACGTTCGGTGGGTGTCGCCGACGCAAAGCTCTACAGTAGTGATATCAGAGTTATCAACTCTCAATGAATCATAGGATGGCTACAAAGCAGTAACATTTTGACATAGTGCAGTACGCAATCTTTCAAGGTATGACATTTCTTTGCTCTGAAGCAAATCGAAGCAAGCCGGCCGGCGCAATCAGCTGACATCGCCGCTACGCGAGGCATGGTCGTGCGCAATAGCGTCGCGCCCCGCGCTCGATTTGTCATCAAGCGATAGAGCTACTAAGTGGAATACAGCTAGATGCAGGGATTAATGGCGTATCATTCTGATTCCCTGTGGTGGCCGACTCAATCGCAAGAGAGGCCCGGGAAACAACCTTCAACTGCTCAAGCTTGTGTGTGGGTGTAAAAATACTTCTTTTCATCCGCGGCGGGGCAGCAATCTATAGTTGAAAGACATGCGAAAAGCATGTGACGTATATACAATCACAAAACATATGCACACAACAATAGATACGATCGCATATCGTACATAAATATGCCAACACATAGCGTGTGAAAAGCAAATTTATATACATAACTTAAACACTCGCCACCCTCCACAGCGATTAGCTCAGCATAAAGATAGAAAAAAAATATAAAAAAAATAATAAAGAAAAGAAAAAAAAACCGCGATTAGCTCAGCAAGCTAACGCCCTCAGTCCACGTACACGAGCTCAACTGAGTGGCGCAGGTTCGAACCCCGCCAGGTCAAATTTTTTTTTGTTTTTTTTTCAACGTTTTTATTGTACTGCTATTTTTTATAATGCCTTAGGTTCTAAAACAAAATAAAAGCAATATTGCGTTCAAGTACGTATGTTGGACTGTGTTTTTTGCGCAACAGTTATTAGTATTTTTATATTCATTATTAATTTTTTAATTTATTTTATAATATAACAAAAGTAAGGACTAAGGGGAACATTGGGTCTGCTTGATTGTGAAGGGACTCGAGAAGTGAGATAACTCAAACCAAAAAATTTATTTGAGATAAAACTGAGCATTTCACAGCCGGACCAGTTTCTTCAAGGGTAGGCCCTAGGTATGCGCGAGACTTGCTATATGACTCATCTCAAGCTGTGGCAGCTGAGGGAAGGCAATATCACCGAGAAGCAGTTCCAAAATATATTTTGGTTGATGTTTTTTGACTCCTCCAAAATAAGGGCTGCACAATTGTGATCGAGCCAAACCAAGAATTGCGGGCACGAAGTCATGAGACAGAAAATGAATAACGTTGATTGTTTGAAAAATTGCCTTTAATAAAAGGAAGAGTTATGGAGTGCTACGTAGCTTAACTCGCAGTAGGAATTATATATATACATATAGTTTAAAATGGACAATGTTGCACACACAGATATTGGTTAAATTTCTTTGCAGCACAGTTGAAGCATCTATGTAGAACTGAAGCATCAAGAGAAGCTCATGCGTCCTCACTTTATTGCGCTTTACATAGCTTGTATGCGTCCATGCAGCCATGATATTATATATTTTAAAGCATTTGTTTAACCTATAATCTTCTTATTCATTAAAGCTGGCTCAGAAGTTGTGTCTTATGTAGCATTACAATTAAAGCGTAATCTGCATGGTGGTCTGAAACAATGCTTTTGAAAATCTCAAAACAACCCAGCTCTATACACGACCACCGAGCATCAATGATAAGCACCATTATATGTACGTACATATCAGCTGTGCTCTCATACTTATTTTTCTGACCACTCCCTCTGCCCCTACCTCGTTTCTGTCGTGAAGCTGTGGCAAGTTGTGTATAGCTGTATTTATAGTGTAGGAGCACATACTATCAATAAAAATTATTTTTAGGCTACATGCAATTAGTTTTCATAGATTTTCATTTCTTTTGTCGGTGCTCAGGAGAGCTAAGCTCATGGTCGATATTTTAAAATGACATTTCTCTTTGCCAATGTTAATGAGAACAGTTTCATTAATATTGACAAGTTCTTTCACATTGAATTTAGTTCTCATTATTATTGTTTCTACCAAAAAACAAGCCCTTGAAGTTATGCTTTTTTGCTTGATTTGTTTTCGTGTGACAGCATGCAAGTAAATTGACAGTTATTGTCATTCCTTGTGAATGACACATTTTCCGTTTGACAGACTTTAGCACCTGGTCATCTGCAGAAGTTGTATTCATTCTGGAAAAGGGCGAACAGCGGTGACTGACAACACAGACTAGCCTGCGTTATTCTTTTGTACTATATATGTCACTGTGAATTCATTTAAAACTTTATAGAGCTCGTATTTCCTGCTGAAAATGTGACAACAACTGTACAGTTTCCACATTTTTGCAACAATCCACATGCGTTTCATACACTATTGCACATTTTCGTAAGCACCTTACAAAATCTGTATATTTCCGTAAGACCTTACATTCTGCATTTTCCTTATGAAAGCTTCTGTACACTCCATACACTTTCCTTATCCTTCCATATCTTCCATAATGAACTCTCCGTATGCTCCATAAGTTTCCTTATCTTTCCGTATACTCCATAAAAAGCTTTCCGTATACGCCATACAATTTCCTTATCCTTCCGTATACTCCATAAGAAGCCTTCCGTAAATGCCATACAACTTCCGTATATTTCCATAAAACTCCTTATGTTTTCCGTATGTAGCATAAGGAAATGTTACGGAGTCCATATATTTTCCGTAAGATTTCATACGGAACGTTTCAGTAGGGTCTTAAGGGCGGACAAACAGGCAAATGTACAGACAGACTAAAATTTTTGCGTCAAAAGTCTCCAAGAAAGAAAAACGAAGAAGGTTTGGTGTCACTCGAGTTACAAGAAATGTTTGAGGATGGCGGTCAATATACAGTATGGGAATAACAAGAAGAAAGCAGAGTGACAGCAAGGTAAACAGTGCTTACGCCAGTTGGCTACCTTGCGAAGACATATGGAGGAACGGAGAGCGTCATTATTCATGTATGACAGTTTTGAGGGGCACCGCAGTTAGTTTTTTTAAAGCTACGATACAGTAGGTGCATGAACCCAATTGTGCTATTTAACCAGAAGCCATGAGCCGTATGATAGAATGGTCGCTTAGAAGTTAGAAGTGAGCCGGAAGCTGTTGGAAATTGTTTGAACCTCCCGCGCGAATAGCGCGCGCACCAAGAGACGAAGAACGACGAGGAAGAGGAAGAGACCAGCCGAAATAGAACACGCTCTTTTACCATGGATGCTGGCGTTTGCGTCTCCTTCATTTGGTGCCTTTAAACTCCGAAGCGTGGTTTTCCCACATCGATTTTGGTGCCGACGACCCGGGAATCAAGCCTACAACGACCCGAGCCTTTCATTCCTGGTGTGGGTGAGCTGCGCTGCGAGCTAGACCGACATGGAGCGAGCGAAGAGCAAGCGGGCCTCGCGGCGATCGATGAACACGAGAATCATCAACGAGGTCAACCAGGTGCTCCAGTCCAATGAGTTCGAGCTTTCTGGACTTCGAATGCTGCACGGCCGCCTACGCGCCAGCAACGTGGAACTTAAAGCCTTGAACAACGAGGTTGAAACCCTGATCACTGACGACCTGGCGGCAGACGACTATGAGGTGGTCATGCAATACGATGACGCCGCTAACAGTACTCTGGCGTTGCTCGAGCACCACATTGAAGTTCTGAAGACTTCTGCTACGCCGGCGTCGTCTACAACTCCAGCCATGGGCGCAAGGACCTGTGAGGGTGCACCGAGCGAGCATGAACGACTTCCACAACGTGAGTTCGGCGCACGACTTCCCAAGCTGGAGCTTCTTCGTTTCGATGGAAACGTGATCAAGTGGCAACCCTTTTGGGATATGTTCCTGCACTCCGTGCACGAGAACCCAAGGCTGTCCAACACAGACCGGTTTCACTACTTGGCCTCACTTCTAGATGGACCTGCAGCTCAGGCCGTCGCCGGTATTCAGGTGACAGATTCTTGTTACGATGACGCGCTGGAAATTTTGAAACGTCGGTTTGGAAACAAGAAAGTCATTGAGCAGAAGTACTTAGGAAATTTGCGCACGCTCAAACCAGTGAAATTAGCGAGTGATGTCACTGCTCTGCGCAAGCTTTTCGACACAGTTCAACTAAACAGGAGGGGACTGCGTAGTCTTGGAATCACGGAGTCATCCTACGCGGCTATGCTGAATGAAGTTCTGCTCAAAGTCATACCAGCTGACATTGTCGTAGAATACTTCAAAAAAGAAAGTATGGAGAACACGACGGAAACGAGCCAGGCTTCATCTGATCAGGAACTTGAGCAGCTGATGAAATTTCTCCGCATCGAAGTTGAATGTCGAGAAAAGAGTTCTTTAGTGAACAATTTGCCAACGACATCGAACAACAGCATACCTGTATTAAATAGATCATTCAAGAAGCAGTCCGCGACTCCTACAGCATCCGTTCTTCAAAACAAGACACTATCTTCCCCCTCGTCCTGTTTTTTCTGCGCTGCTACCGATCACAAGACAGAGGACTGCACGAGTGACATGACTCTGGCCGAGAAGCGCAACAAACTTGTAACAGACGGTCGATGCTTCCGGTGCACGACAAAAGGACATCTGGTCCGCAATTGCCGGCGGAGAGTGCACTGCCAAGCATGCAAGCGCAGACACGCCTCCTCGATGTGCAATGCTAGTAGTTCTGAAACACCATCAGTGACTAATGCTCAGAAGAAACCGAATGCTACGGTGCAAGTTTCCACTCAGAGAGCTTCAGTTCCCCGACTCATCAATGATGTTCTTCTCCAGACTTTTCGAGCTTGGGTAACGACTTCATCTCATTGTTGCTATATACGCGGTGTTCTCGACAATGGAAGCCAGCGAACGTTCGTCACTGAGAGCGTCGCTTCCAAGCTAAGTCTACCTGCTGTTGCCGAGACCGAACTCGCCATCAGTGCGTTTGGTAGAGCGAGCGACCCAACCCGACGATTCAAAATGGTCAAGATCACGCTCCGCAGTCAGCACGACGACCTAACCATTGACATTGAGGCCATAGTGGTGCCCTTTATTTGCGAGGAGATGATTGAAGCACCAAGGCAGAGTCGTCTTCTTCAAGCCATCGCAGCGGAGGGGAAACATCTGGCTGACGCAGTCGTTTACCCGAGTGTAGATTGTGAGCCAGGTGTGAGTGTCCTCATTGGATCGGACCAGCTTTGGAAGTTGATGCCCAACACGAGTGAAGTGAGGTGGGATGAAGAAAACCCTGCCTTACTCGCCATTAACACAAAGATGGGCTGGACTCTCCAAGGCCCCTTATCTGGTGGTGGAAGCACGAGTAACAAAGCAAGCACCCAAGTATGTGTTCTTCGAACAGGTTCCCACGAAGACGACCAGATCGCCTTCCCATTACAAAGATTTTGGGACCTCGATGCTATCGGAATTGCCGACACGCCGACGTCTCAGTGCAACGCAGATATTTTGGAAGAATTCAACAACACTACCAGGCTTCGGAAAGGACGCTATGAAGTTGCGTTGCCATGGAAATCACCTCTCGTCGACATGGCCGACAATCGCAAAGTAGCCCTTTCGAGGCTCCATGGACTCGTCAAGCGGCTGTCACCAAACGACGAAGCCATGAGAGCCTACGATAAGGCTATCAGGCAGTATGAGGTGGACGGTCATGCTGAAAAAGTTGAAGATGCCCCTTATTGTACACAGCACCTATACTACATGCCGCATCGAGAGGTAATCCGCGAAACATCTACGACGACGAGACTTCGCGTAGTCTTCGACGCATCATCGCATGCATCAGGAGCTTGTTCTCTCAACGAACAACTCGAAAAAGGTCCTAATCTGAATGCTGACCTTTTCAAGGTTTTGATCCGGTTTCGCCTTTTCGCCATCGGAATTACAGCAGACGTGCAGAAGGCGTTTCTACAAATCAGCATTCGAGAAGAAGACAGAGATGCTCTTCGTTTCTTGTGGTTTGAAGGGCTACCAATGTCAGGCAGACCACTGCCAAAAATACAAGAAATGCGAATGACCAGAGTTCCATTCGGCACCTCCGCAAGCCCTTTCCTATTATCTGCAACGTTGAAATACCATTTCGATCACGTTGAACAAATTTACCAAGTAACGGCCGCAAAACTGAAGGCAAGCTTCTACGTCGATGACCTAGTTTTCGGAGCTTCAACGACAAAAGAAGCGCTACAACTCTACGAAGAGACGAAGGCCATAATGGAGCTGGCCGGAATGAAAATGCAGAAGTGGTCAACAAACTGCGACCTGTTAAGAGAGAAGCTCAAGCAAGCAGGAGAGACGTCAGCTGAGCAGGTCACACAATCTAAGGTTCTTGGGCTATCCTGGAACTACACCGACGACACCATTTCGGTGAAAATTGACTCTGTGACGAAAGTCTTAAAAGCGGGACTTTGTACCAAGCGAACTGTGCTTCAGGCTTCATCACGAATTTTCGACCCCTTGGGACTGCTAGCACCGTTCACCATTCGAGTTAAAATACTTTTTCAGAAGATATGGATGCAAGGACTCGATTGGGAAAGCGTTCTCCCCGAGACATTGAAGATCGAGTGGGACAAGTGGACTGTCGAACTTCAAGACCTCAAAGACTTTAGAACCAAGAGGTATCAACTAGACAACAGCAGCCCTGATAAAAGCACTCACCAGCTGCATATATTCACGGACGCTAGCCCGTGTGCCTACGGAGTAGTGGCATACATACGAGTGGAAGACAGTACCGGAGCGGTTCGACTCCAGCAGCTGCTCGCTAAGTCTCGGGTCGCTCCAATCAAGGGTCTCACTTTACCACGCCTGGAACTCGTCGCTGCGGTTCTTGGAGCTCGACTTCTTAAGCTACTTGTGGATACTTTGCCACACACAAATATAGAATACTTCTGCTGGACCGACTCCCAAGTTTGCTTGAGTTGGATCAAGTCTACAGCCACCAAGTGGAAGCCCTTCGTTTGTAACAGGGTAATTGAGATCCAAGGGCTCACAGACCCGAGTCGCTGGAGACATTGCTCTGGAAAGACAAACCCAGCCGACTTAGTTACAAGAGGGATATCACCGCATCACCTTTGTACTAGCGATTTATGGTGGCATGGGCCTGACTGGCTATCTGGTACCCAAGAAACGTGGCCGGCAAGTGAAGCTGGTCCTCATGAGTCAACGGATGAACTATGTAGATCAAACGACGAAGACACAACAGTTTTGGCTTGTCAATGCTCGCAAGCAGAGCCACTTTTCGAGCTCGACAAGTACAGCAGCTGGATACGAGTTGTTAGAATCACAGCTTGGATTCGAAGATTTATTCACAATTGTCGAGTGCACACCAGTCGTCGTCTGATGGGCCCACTCACTGCCCCTGAGATAAAAGAAGGCGAGTTTACATGGATGAAGAATGCACAAGCGGAAGCCTTTAGTATAGAACTCGCCTCATTGTTAAAAAACCAACCATTAGCTAAGGCATCCCGAATTCGTAATCTGCATCCATTCCTGGACAATGATGGGATTTTAAGAATCAAGACCCGGCTTGACAACGTAAAAACATCAGAATACGTGAGGTGCCCGATTCTACTACCAGCTGACCACCGCTGCACATACCTCATCATCGACCGCACGCACCGGCGCCTGCTGCACAGTGGTGTAAACGATACCCTTTCAGAGCTACGCGAGTGTTTTTGGGTGATTAAGGGCCGCCAGTGTGTGAAAAAAGTGCTCTCTAGGTGCAAAGTGTGTGCTAGATTCAAGCTCCAACCTGCAACAGCCCCTACCGCACCACTGCCGACCGACAGGGTTAAGAGATCACACCCTTTTCAAGTTGTGGGTGTTGACTTTGCTGGTCCCGTTTTTGTGAAAGGAACCAGTCCCGTGAAGGCCTATATCGTTATTTTTACGTGTGCCGTCGTTCGGGCGATCCATTTGGAGTTGTGCTCCGATATGACGGCGGGGTCATTTTTAATGGCTTTCCGTCGGTTTGTGTCGCGACGCGGCTTGCCTAGTGTTATTTATTCCGACAATGCTCTAGCTTTTCATGCTGCCAGTCGCGACTCAAAAGTGATGTACAGAGCTTTGAGAGACTTCCAAGTACAGGACTTTTGCTCTAATAACCACATTACCTGGAAATTCATTGCAGAACGTAGTCCTTGGTGGGGTGGATTTTGGGAGAGGATGATTCGCACTGTTAAAAGCTGCCTACGGAAAATTCTAGGGAAAGGTTGCTTTGATTTCGAGCAGCTTGTGACCATTCTTGCCGAAGTAGAAAATGTAGTGAATTCTAGGCCATTAACGTACCTCTCCGCTGACGCTACCGATCCAGCTGTACTTACACCTTCGCACTTTCTAACCGGTAGGAAGTCTACTACACTGCCTAGTGCTAATACTGCTGAAACGTCGGGAACTCGCTCCGATACTTTAAAGCATTGGAAGTACAGGCAGCAAATAGTGGCTGATTTTTGGAAGCGTTGGTATAAAGACTACCTCTTGTGCTTGAGGAGTGCACACATTAGGCGAGTACAGCCTTGCAACCAGCTTAAGGTTAACGATGTAGTCGACATTAAGGAAGACAAGGTGCCCATAACTTTTTGGAAAGTTGGTAGAGTTACTGACGTGTACTTATCAAGTGATAATCACGTTAGAGCCTGCAAGATTGTCTTGGCAGGAGGTACGGAAGTTACGAGGCCAGTACAACTTTTATGCCCGTTGGAGCTGGGCGATTGAACTTTCGGGCGCGGAGGATGTTGGAAATTGTTTGAACCTCCCGCGCGAATAGCGCGCGCACCAAGAGACGAAGAACGACGAGGAAGAGGAAGAGACCAGCCGAAATAGAACACGCTCTTTTACCATGGATGCTGGCGTTTGCGTCTCCTTCATTTGGTGCCTTTAAACTCCGAAGCGTGGTTTTCCCACAGAAGCAGCGCTATCAGCAGGACCAACGTTATTTTCTTTAAAGCATTCGTGTCCAGAATGGACGAGCTCACTACTGAAGTAACTTGTTGCTGAAAATTCTAACAAAAGCTAGTCATACCAATGATGACCATTCCAAACACAAGACGGACGAGAAGAAAGGGATGACGTGCGCGCATTTGTGTTAGCCTACGCACGAGGTCTTGTTTCCTGATGGTTGGGGTCGCTCGGAGACGCTCGGAGCAGTAGGACGCACTGTACATCGTCTCCCGAGCCTTTCGGCATTTTCGCTGCGACGCGTGCTTACTGACCAATAATTTATGTATGAGTGGGTGCATGAGGTTATTGGGAACGCGCGGATATCACTCTCTGCACTGGATTTATCAAGATTCTCCCAGGAGCATCTGCTGACCCGACCAACGCCGCTCGCCGCCCTGAGCCTAGCTGGCTCAGCGCGCGTCCGGCTCCTTGCCTAAGCCTGGTGCAGCGTCTCACGCTACTCACATCGTCGTGCCCAGCCGCCCACCGGAATGGAGTGCGTCGTAGAAGGTCATACCATCTCTGAAGAGGAGTGGTCCGACGATTCCTGGCAATCGCCCGGCTATCGTGCCCAGGAACGACGCCGACGGGAACTTCAAAACCAAGGCAAGCCCGTTCTTCAACCGTGTACGTCGGAGAATGCCCGCGCCGCTGTGCCGGAACGCCAACCCCAGGTCAAGTCACGTCCGCCTCGGTTACGTCGGCGGGCACCACTCCCCCGATTGCCGCAAGACTCCATTCATATAGTAGGACGTCCAAGAACGCCCATCGACTTGACGAAAGTGCCGCCGTGGCAATTGCACGACGCCCTGCTCAAGGCAGCTTCACTGCCAGATCAGCCACCAGCAAGTCGGGATCGCCTTCGGACGCACCCCACCAATAATACCTTTACCTTGAGCGTGATCGACTCGCAACGCGCCCAAGCCTACCTTCGAGTGAAGTCGATTACCATCGGCGCTGCTACTATCGAGCTCCATGTCTACGCCCCCCCTCCAGACGACGCCATACGAGGCATCATGTTCCATGCATACGATGACTTCTCAGACGAAGAGATTTTGGCAGACCTACAAGCCAGCAACCCCACCATTCCTATCGTGAGTGGAAGACGCTTGGGCCAAACTAGGCACGTCGTGGTTGCACTAATGACGCCAAACCTTCCAAAGTGGATATTCTACCACGGAACCGACATCAGGCTGTACCCGTTCTACAACAGGGTGGAATCGTGTTTTAACTGCCGCAAGGTTGGTCACCGCACGGATGTTTGCCCGATGCCACGTAAGCAGCGGTGCCGCCGTTGCGGAGAGGAACACCCCACACCAGGACAGGGCGAAACACCCGCATGCACGCCACGCTGCATCGTCTGCAATGGTGCACACAACACCGGCAGCTCAAACTGCAAGTATCGCTTTATCAAGAAGGCGCCACCCACCCCGCAATCGAAGCAAGAAGCGCAAGAACCTTCGTCGAACATCCATCGCAACCCATCTCACAGTGGCTCCTCCAGCAGACGCTCACCATCATCTCGAGACCATTCTGCATCTTTCCCACCACTCGGGAACAGCAGCAACCAGCAGCAGCGCCGAGAGAGCAGGTCCCCATCCCACACCCGGCGCTCAGGGTCTCGTTCAGCTAAACGACGTGGCAGCAGGTGTCGATCCCACAGCAGGCGCCCGAGGTCACGCTCAGCCCAACGACGAGACAGCAGGCCCTCATCTCACTCAAGGTCCAAATCAGCCAGGCGCAGCCCATCGGTGTCTCGTTCATCCAGTCGAGGTCCCGGAGAAGCGTCCAAGTCGGTGGCCTGGCAGCGGGGCGCCCCGGCATCACTACTATTTTCCGATTCACAGGTGAGGGAGTTGGCAAAGGAGAATTCTGCCCTTAAGGCTCAAATCTCGGCCCAGCAGTCCCAGATAGCCAAATTGACTAGCTACATCCAGTCTCTAGAAGCCAAAATAGATAGAGCACTCAGTATCGACAAACAAACTACACCCACATCATCCGAAACACAAGACGCACATCCGAACCCCCTGGCACCAAACCCGGCGTTATCGCCAGTTCCTCAACTTCAGAACGCTAATAAACGCAAGGCAGCTACACCCACAGCTTCACTCCACGCAGACGCCGACATCACTACAAAAGTAACGACGGCAGTCACGGCAGCCATCTCAACGCTGAAATCCGATCTGAACGCTGAAATAGAAACGCGCTTTAATGCGATCCACCAAACCATCCGGGAAACAACCACCTCATTCGCCGTGTTAAAGAGCTCGACCGAAGCTGCACTGGCCGACTTCAGTGTGCAGTTGGCCATCCACCGCACACCATCCAATAGCCGGCAAACACCGGCCCCTACGCCAATAACATAGTCATGGCGGCTCTCCACACGCTCACCGTCTGGCAGTGGAACTGCAGGAGCTTCCGCAATAAGAAGGGCCATCTGCAGCAACATATCCAGCATATTCAAAACCATGCACCAAATGGGGAATGTTCGCCGGACATCATAGTTTTACAAGAAACGAACACTGCCGCTCAACTGCCCGGATACGCATCATATAATCAGAAAATAGACATATCCGCGAGCGCACAATGCCACACTGCCATCTTAGTACACAAGAATGTCACAGCCATTCAACATGAAATTGAGGGTACGAGTATTCATCACACACTGGTGGAAATTATACCAAAAAGACGAGGAGACAAGCCACTCTTCATTTTAAATATATACAGCCCTCCAAGAGATACAGCTGCGGATCTACCTTACATCTTTCGGAAAGCAACAAATCTGGCGAAGGATGCAAAGCTGCTCGTACTAGGCGATTTTAACGCAAAACATCCCGAATGGGGATACCCGAAATCCAACCCCAAGGGTCGCCGATTATGGAGCATCATACACGACCTAGGTTTCAGTATCCTCAATGATCCGGAGCAATCGACGCGAATCGGGAACAGCGTATGTCGAGATACTACCCCAGACCTCTCCCTTTGCAAAAACACGGAGGGTGCCCGTTGGCAAAACACAGGTCACACCGTAGGAAGTGACCATTTCATTCTAGCGGTAACCATTGAGTTAACCACAAGCAATGTAAAAAAACGAGCCACAGCTCGCATTACAGACTGGGATAAATTCCGCCAACTGCGCAAAGAAACGGCACCCGATTCGGTATTGGACTTGAACGAATGGGTACTTTCTTTGAGTCGAGATGTGGACGCTACAACATACCAAGCAGACGTAACTCCGGAACAGCCATCAACAGATTCACGCCTTCTACATATGTGGGAGGCGCATGAAAGCCTCATGCGTAGGTGGCGGCGCCAACGTCACAACACAAGGCTCCGCCGCCGCATCTCGAGGCTCGAACGTGAATTAGAAGCCCACACCGCTGTGCTAACACGCCAACAGTGGGGCCAACTTTGCGGCAGCCTCAATGGCCAGATGGGCTGCAAGAAAACGTGGCATCTTCTGCGACACCTGCTGGACCCTGGTAGCTCCAAGTCGGCCGCACGCAAACAGCTCGCGCGAATTGTCCATCAATACCCGGGCACCAACGAAGAGCTGCTGGAGGAGCTCATCACCCGCTACATCAACACATCTCAGAAACAGAACAGCACAGCGCAGTTGCCTGAATACACTGGAACAGCCAACGAACAGTTGGACGCCGACATTTCGGAAAGTGAGGTTTGCATAGCGCTACATAAACTGCGTACAACATCGGCACCCGGTCCTGACGGGGTGACAAATAAGACGCTGCGCAACCTCGATCCAAAGTCGGTAGGGGCCATTACTGAATATATGAATGAGTGCTGGAGGTCCGGCCATTTGCCATCAGAATGGAAACACGCAAGGGTCGCGTTTATACCGAAACCGGGCAAGAAACTCGACCTGGAGAATCTTCGTCCAATCTCGTTGACCTCCTGCCTGGGCAAACTAATGGAGCATGTTGTCCTCTGTCGCTTGCAAAATTTCGCGGAAGAGCACCGCCTACTTCCCCCCACAATGCTGGGCTTCAGGGCCCATCTATCCACTCAGGATGCGCTCATCCAGTTGCATCACGATCTCCTACGACCTGAGAGTGGCACTAGTACCAAGGCTTTGCTCGGTCTGGACCTTCACAAAGCATTTGACAACGTGAAGCATAGTGCCATTTTAGGCAGTCTGTCCGAACTACGATCCGGGGAACGCATATTTAACTACGTCCGTGCTTTCTTATCTAATCGAACGGTTGAACTCTCAGTGGGTGACCTTCGTTCTAAGCTCATCACACTCGGTGATCGCGGCACCCCGCAGGGAGCTGTTTTGTCCCCTTTCCTTTTCAACCTCGCTATGAGGTCACTACCTCCCAAACTTGACACGATACCCGGCCTGCGATACACCCTCTACGCAGATGACATCACGCTCTGGACGACGGTGGGATCCGATGGTCAAATCGAGGAGACTCTTCAAAGAGCAACCGACGTAGTCGTTCAGCACGTGTCAGAAGCGGGTTTGGAGTGTTCCCAGAGCAAATCGGAGCTACTATTACTGCGACCTCCAGATCGCCGCAAAATTAAGACTCCACTTCCTAGTATTAACGTGTATGTCAATGACACGCCAATTAAGCAGGTGGCCCACATGAGAGTACTCGGACTCATTGTGCAAACAAACCACCACAACAACATTACGCTAGACCGTCTCACCGTAACCGTGAACCAGACGGCCCATCTTATATCTCGAGTGAGCGCTCGCAATCGAGGCATGAAGGAGAAAGATCTGCTACAGATAATTCAAGCCTTCGTTTTGTCGCGCTTCACGTACGCCCTCCCTTATTTGCACCTCCTTCAATCTGAGCGAGCCCAACTAAATCGGCTCTTACGCAAAGCGTATAAGGTGGCATTGGGTCTCCCCCGAAACACATCGACAGAGCACCTCCTCAGTCTTGGGCTGCATAACACCTTAGAAGAACTTCTTGAAGCGCATCTTACGGCGCAAATTCACCGATTACAGGGAAGCAGGACGGGGCGTTGGATCCTTGCTAACATTGACCATGTGGTATCTCCTACGGGTAACGATCCGGCTGTCATCCCCCCCAACATCAGAAAGAAATTCCTCATAAAACCACTGCCAAAGAACATGTTGGCCAGCCATCACGACGGTAGAAGGAAAGCGAGGGCCAAATTCTTGCAAAAAACGTACGCGTCCAACCCAACCGTTGCGTACGTTGACGCCGCCCAATACCGAGAGTTTACTAAAGCATATGCAATAAGCGTAATCACTCTCCCCGGCAACAACGCCAATTCACCTCAAATTAAAGCGGCTGCTTCTGTCCGTGTGCTTAATACGACAGAAGCTGAGGAAGCGGCGATAGCGCTAGCAGCAGCATCCGGATTCACCACTATACTCAGTGACTCAAAGGCTGCTATATCCAACTTCGCACGTGGCATTGTGGCCCCCACAACTCTGCGTTTACTATTGCCCAGTCTCCTTACAGATGCTGAGGAAGATGCACTATCCTCCATTGCGCTGGTATGGGTGCCGGCTCACGCGGGGAACCCAGGGAACGAGGCGGCCCACCTATATGCTCGAGGATTCGTCAGCCGAGCGGTGGTACCCGCCTCTGATTTGGAAAACCCTGGTGAAGCCTTGACATCCTACCATGACATCACACAATATTACCGTCTTTCGAGGCAGACAAAACCACCCCCGCACCATAAGCTAACTAAGCGCCAGGAGGTTATCTGGCGCCGCTTGCAAACACATTCATTTCCGTGCCCATACATTTATGCACGTATATACCCCGACTCGATTGATCCGCATTGCTCGCATTGTGGCTCAATAGCCACACTTAATCACATTCTCTGGGCCTGCAGGGAAGATCCCCCCTCTCTCGATCTCCTAGCCGCTCCCTCGCCAGAGGGGTGGGAGGCAGTTCTGACCTCCACCAGCCTGGCCGTTCAGCTCCAGGCCGTACAAAGGGCAGAGGAGGTGGCCATCAGGTTCAGCCTGGCGGGTCACCTACCTCCTTAAGTCTGACGACAATAAAGTTGTGTTCTCTCTCTCTTCCTGATGGTTATTTTTGGAGGGTGTGTGGTTTTGTAGTTAATCTCTACACTACCCATATATATGTTTCAGGCTTTTATATATATATATTGTGAGCGCTGATTGTGTTGCTCATCATTTTCACTTTCACCTGCGCATACAAAGCACCGTGATCATCATCATCGTAGCGGCTCGCTGCTTGTTCGGTTGCTGGCTCGCGCGTCTGGGTTGACAATAAAACGGTCGCTCCTTCGTACCTGACGTCGTCTCACAAGTGGTGGAGCGTGCTGTGATTCCCAAGTCCTAGTGCACTACCGGTCACCCCTGGAGCTCCGATCAGGTCGACGACTGTGCTTGCCAACAGTGATGGCGCAAAACGACCCACCCCCTACCGCCTTCTTCGCACCACCCGCTCAGCCTGCTGGGCCTCACCACACCGTGAGTACCTCGCAACGAGACCCTCCAGTGTTTTCTGGCCTTCGCGGTGAGGACGTAGAAGAATGGCTGGACAGTTACGACCGTACCAGTCCTTGCAATTACTGGGATGAGGCACATAAGCTGCGCTATGTACCCTTTTATCTGAAGGAGGTTGCTAAGACGTGGTATCATAACCACGAACGCGACTTTCCTGATTGGTCAGCATTCACGGTGCAGCTGCGTCAAATATTCGGCACTTCTACAGGACGCTCTGAGGTAGCTAAACAGAAGCTCGCTACCCGCATCCAGGGGCCTGACGAATCGTACACATCGTACATTGAAGACGTTCTGGCCCTCTGCCGCCGCGCCCAAAAGGACATGCCGGAGGCCGATCGTATTCGGCAAGTAATGAAAGGCATCAACTCCGTCGCCTTTAATGCTCTTGTCATGCAGAGCCCGACAACAGTTCAGGACATTATTACCACCTGCCAGCGCCTGGACGCACTTTACTCAATGCGCCTTCCACACGCCTCCTATGACACTCGTCTTACTGGCGAGCATGAGCTGCGAGCTCTAATTCGCACCATAGTGAGAGAGGAACTTCACAGCCTTGTTCCTGCCAGCGCACCGACTTCACCTGCCCGCTCACCCCCTCCTAACCTGCGGGAAATTATAAAGGACGAATTGGCGTCGATGACGAGCGTCGCACGTGCCCCGCCTCCTGTGCCCTTACATGTGCCTACGTATGCCGAAGTCGTGTCACGGCCTCCTCCACCTACTCCACCTGTAACTACGGACGTCGTATACGACCATTTGGCCGCGATGGCAGCCAAGGCACCACCACAACCACACTTCCCTGCCTGGCGCCCTACGCGCCCCGTCTGTTACTACTGTGGCATAAGAGGACATATCTCCCGCTTTTGCCGTCGGCGCCAGCAAGATGAACGACGAGGTTATTCTTCGTATGAGAGTGACCGGGCTGCGAGGTCTGACCCCTACGTTCCAGGAACCTACATTCCCTCGTCACGACGTTCGCCTTCGCCTCCTTTGTCCCACGGTGAACCTCGTTCTTCCCGCTCACCCCGCCGTCGTTCGCCATCGCCCTTCCGCCGTACTACTTCGCCTTTACGTTCTGCCCTGATGCCCCTCGACAGCCACTCGGAAAACTAGCAGCTGCAGTTTTTGGAGGAGAAACTGCCTGTCGTCGAAGTGTCCCAATTCCTCCTGCGCGCCCTGCAAATTTACTAACTGTTTCTGTAGAAGGCATTTCGGTTGACGCACTCGTGGACACTGGAGCAGCCATTTCGGTCATTGATCGCGAACTATGTCATCGTCTACGAAAAGTGCAAACTCCATATGTTGGTCCGGTGTTATGTGGTGCTAATGAAAATAGAATTTACCCTATTGGACAATGCACTGTTCGTGTTCTGATCGACGGAATTCGTCACCATATACAATTGGCTGTGCTTTCTTCATGTGCTCATCCGATTATATTGGGCTGGGACTTCCTGTCAGCCGCTTCCGCTGTCATTTCGTGTGGTCCGCCCGTTATTCGCATTACGGACACTGAAAATTCTAGTGCTTACGATTTTTCGTCGCCCCACCTTGTTGCAGCTGCAGACTTTGTACTGCCCCCGGCCCAAGAACGTATCCTCACCATTAGATCCAGCGATACCATTGACGGTGACGCAGTGGTTGTCCCCGATCAGCGCTGCATTTTCCGAGGAATCGCCATCGCATGTTGTCTAGTGCGGTTTTCGCGTGGTCATGCCAGTCTCACCGCCTACAACACGACAACAGAGCCACAACTACTGCCAGAGGGGTCCACTGTTGCCAGCCTTATCGACATAGCACCGGTATGTGTCGTCACTGTATCGTCTCCGCCGTCAGTCGCTAAGTGTACGCCACCAGGAGGCTCATCTCATGCGCTTAAAGCCACTTTGAGTCCATATCTCACTCCAACGCAAACTAATGACTTAATGGCCCTTTTAACAAAACACAAGACTTGTTTTGACGTTTGTTCGGATGGCTTAGGTCAAACTACGGTGACCTCTCATCACATCGCCACAGACGGTTCTCGTATTATCCGCCGTCGCCCTTACCGCGTGTCGTCTTCAGAACGCAAGGTCATCGAGGAACAAGTCAATGACATGCTCGCACGCAACGTTATCAGACCTTCCACAAGCCCTTGGTCTTCTCCTGTTGTCCTAGTTAAGAAAAGGGACGGATCAGTGCGATTTTGCGTTGATTACAGGGCACTAAACAAAATTACGCGCAAGGATGTATATCCTATGCCTCGAATTGACGATGCACTTGACACCTTACAGGGTGCAGAATATTTCTCAAGTCTCGACCTACGATCTGGGTATTGGCAGATCCCGATGCATGAGTCTGATAAAGAGAAGACAGCGTTTGCTACTCCTGATGGTCTCTTCGAATTCAATGTGATGCCTTTTGGGCTCTGCAATGCCCCAGCCACATTTGAGCGGATGATCGATACGGTGCTGCGTGGCCTAAAATGGAAGACCTGTCTTTGTTACCTGGATGACATCGTCATCTTTTCATCCAGCTTCTCGCAACACCTAGAACGTCTAGACGAGGTGCTCACATGTCTAGCCAAAGCCGGTCTCCAGCTAAATACCAAGAAGTGTCGGTTTGCGAGCCGCAGCATCAAAGTGTTAGGCCACGTTGTCAGCAAGCTTGGCATCGAACCTGATCCCGACAAAGTGGCCGCTGTGCTGCACTTTCCTAAGCCCACCACGCTCAAAGACCTTCGCAGCTTCCTCGGCTTAGCCTCTTACTTCCGCCGTTTTGTCCGTGATTTTGCCACTATCGCGGCTCCTCTTCACAAACTCCTGACCACAAGTGCATCATTTCTTTGGACAGATGACTGTGAAGCTGCTTTCCAGACCCTGAAGCGATGCCTCACGTCAGGGCCAGTTCTTCGCCATTTTGATCCCACAGCCCCTACTATATTACACACTGACGCAAGTGGGCACGGAATCGGCGCTGTTCTGCTGCAGCGTGACCAGGCTTCACAAGAGCAAGTCGTGGCTTACGCGAGCCGTACTCTCTCCCCAGCGGAACGCAATTACAGCATCACTGAACAGGAATGTCTCGCTATCGTATGGTCCGTGCAAAAATTTCGCCCCTATTTGTATGGCCGCCGCTTCACGATCGTCACGGATCATCATGCGCTCTGTTGGTTGTCATCATTAAAAAACTTGTCAGGACGCCTCGGTCGTTGGGTGCTCCGACTGCAGGAGTATGACTACAGTGTCACATACCGGTCGGGCCGCAAACACCAAGATGCCGACGCTTTGTCACGCTGTCCGCTGTTGCAAAATCATGACGCATCTACCTGCTGCGCAGCACCTCCCAGCCAAGAGACCACGCAGATGACCAGTCTTTGTCCCATCGAGCCCACTGCACCGGATGACTTCCTTCAATCCGCAGACCTCACCTCGCTCCAACGTGCAGACACATACTGCCGTACAATCATCGATCGGCTCACCGGCTCATCTCGTGCTCCCAACAGCCGCTTGCGACGACAACTCACGCGTTTCAAACTTCATGACGGAACGCTACTTCGACAAACTTACCATCCTCTCGGTAGCCGATGGGTCCCGGTCATACCTCGCTCACTTCGACTCCAAGTCTTAGAAGCCTTTCATGACGACCCGACGGCTGGCCACTTGGGTTTTCATAAAACCTACGATCGCATTAAGACTCGCTGCTTCTGGCCTGGCCTCTCCACTAGTGTTTCCAGGTACGTCACTTCCTGTTCATCATGTCAGCACCGAAAACGTTCGACATCTCTTCCCGCCGGCCCTCTACAGCCTCTCCCGTGCCCATCCGCTCCCTTCGAGTTCGTCGGCATAGACTTATACGGACCCCTTCCGCTTACCGCCGCCGGTCACCGCTGGATTGTTACTGCCGTAGACCATCTTACTCGCTACGCTGAGACGGCAGCTCTTCCTACTGGAGCTGCCAGCGAAGTAGCCGACTTTGTTCTGCGTGCCATTATCCTGCGCCACGGCGCCCCTCGTGTTCTCCTGAGTGACCGTGGCAAGACATTTCTTTCTCGTGTGCTCGCTGAAGTTTTACAGGCCTCTGACACAATCCATAAGACCACCTCGGCATATCATCCGCAAACCAATGGTCTTACTGAGCGTTTTCATAGAACTTTGTCAGACATGATCTCTATGTATGTCCAACCCGATCACAAGAACTGGGACACAATACTACCTTTCGTCACGTTTGCCTATAACACTGCCATACAACGCACTACAAGTTACAGCCCGTTTTTTCTTGTGTATGGCCGTGCACCATCTTTTGTTCTAGACACCAGCTTTTTGTCCACGCCTTCTGTCCCATCTGCGTCCCTTCCGGAAGAATTCGCTGCCCGTGTCAACCACTGCCGCACAATCGCCCGCGCCAACACCTCTACCATTCAGGCCCAGCGAAAAGTTCGTTGTGATGCGACACGTCGAGTTGTGTCATTCTACCCAGGCGACGAAGTGCTCCTCTGGACACCTGTTCGCACACCCGGCCTCTGTGAAAAATTCATTCACAGATACCTGGGTCCTTACACCGTGCTTGAACGAACATCGGCCGTAAATTATCGCGTCGCGCCGGTTACTTCGGCTTCTGATCGCCGTCGTTGCGGGACCGAGATCGTCCATGTGTCTCGCCTGAAACCTTATATCCAGCGCTCATACACTTACTAAATGAACGTCTTGCAGACCGCTTTCGTGTAGGGGGGAAATAGTGTGAGCGCTGATTGTGTTGCTCATCATTTTCACTTTCACCTGCGCATACAAAGCACCGTGATCATCATCATCGTAGCGGCTCGCTGCTTGTTCGGTTGCTGGCTCGCGCGTCTGGGTTGACAATAAAACGGTCGCTCCTTCGTACCTGACGTCGTCTCACAATATATATATATATATATATATATATATATATATATATATATATATATATATATATATATATATATATATATATATATATATATATATATATACATACAGCTGTAAGACAGTGCCTTTGTCGTCCTTTTCTTTTTCTTATCCGCCTTTGTTTGCACTAGCGCTCACGAACATTATTCAACTCGCCCAACTTGCTACAATTTTGCTCTTCAAATCTACACGGATATTTTTGTGTCACGGTTTTTTCTCTGAGACGCATTTGTACAAAAGATCATCTCAGCAGTTAATACCATACATGGCTGCAGCTTGAAATCGTTCGTGCCTGTAAGAAAATCATGTGCCGTGAAATGCAGTATTCATCACCACAACCGACTAAAGCTTGGAATACAAATGCCTGCTTGACCCATTGTTCACATTGTGCTTACGTCATTTGTCAGTCACGCAGTAGAGCGTACTGTCATAAGACTACAGGGAAGAGTGCAGAGCATCACCATTCTCGGTCATCGTACGACAGTGAGAATGCTGGCCAAATCTTCTACTGCCCGGCTGGCCGACTTATTTCAGCACCAATGCATTCAAAGCTTTATCGAAAACTTTTGAAGGCCACGAAAGCCATTCACTTCAGACAATGCCACCGCCATGTGCGGCCTGCTCAAGCTGATAAGCGTGCAGAATGATGAGTGGCTCATGTCAGCTATTGTCGCCGGTAATTAATGACACCGTTTGTGGTGCGTGCTGGGATGCGCAAACACGTTATCGACCTCCAAAAGAGAACCGCTAACTTGTGAACTTTTTCGCGTTCACAAAGATAAGATCAGGTGTAATTTTGTGAAATGCGAATGGAACATGTTAGCTTATATTTCGGCATATTTCTGCATCTTAGTTGTGCAGTAAAAGCTAGTTATTTCATACTCAAACGAAGCCAATATACTGTTCGAATGAAGCGAAGCTTGGATTAGTGGGTGGGTGCATAAATGATTAAATATCGCTCCCCATTGAGAGCGCAAAAACCTGTGAAGCCACCTCTGGACTCATTATCTTGAACCTGCCCGTTTGTGGCAGGTGATATAGTTCATTGCGCTTCTAACAAGGAACAAAATAAACTAATCAGTTTTTTGATACGCCAGAAAACAAAGAAGCAGCATGCATTCATGTGAGCAGTGAGCCTTATTGTCATAATATAAGACGCTACTCATGACCGTAAACACGCCTATTTACTTAGTAGAGTTAACAAAATCAAAAATACAGGCAATACTGGTATACACTTGATGTTTTCAGGGCCGTAATAAGGTTAATTCAACAACATAAACAGTCAATGATTTTCATTTGCTATCGTTTGTTCTCTCATGACCCCATGAGCATTGTTCATATATAGCTTTGCCAAGAGCTGCAGCGCAGCGTCCGAAATTTCATATGCTGAGAAATGCTGCTGTTTTGTTGCTTTGCATCATCAGTAAATTCAGTTTTTTTTTCTGTTTCGCAACATACTGTGATCACTCTAAGTAGGCTTCTGCATGGAGATATAAACAAGGTGGCTCGCAGTTAGAATTCACTGTTGTGGACATGGACCAGTGCAAAATGTCATGAGTATTCCGTTATAGAAGTACAAAGAACTGCGGCAGTTCCAGTTAACTGTAAGCTTAGAATAACTAAGTTATTAACGAGCTTTTATGGTACTTGTACATAACTAATACAAACATATTGTCGTAGATGAGGTGAGTTATAAATTAGCAGTTCCAAAAACGGATGCTCCAACAAGGTAGCTATGCCACTTTTCCTCTCACTCCCCTCGTGAACTCAAGAAATAGTGGGTCAGCGGGGAAAAGGGGGGTCCGTTTACCTTTTTTGATATTTGTATGATTGAAATACTAAACCAAAACTAAACCCTAGTTTGTGTTCTGTGCCAGTATTGCAAGTCTCAAATGACCTTTCGACAGAGTAATCTTCCCTATTTCGCTAGTCAGGCGAGTCCACCACTACAGTTTTCCTCCTACCCTCTTAACAGAAATGTACGTTTTTGAGAACATAAAAACGTGTTCAAGGAAACGGCTAAGTATATGTGCATATCAAAGTAGGCATTGACCTATGAGTCTAGGATGTTGTTGATCCGTTTAATCCTCACGTAAAATTAGGTTCATTATACTATCCAGCACTTCACCTTTCCTTCTGAAAAAAAAAATGCTATTTTGTGGGCATATAAATCAACGCAATGTTCATTGAAGTTCTATGCTCTTATTGTAAAGGTACATCTGCTTTCAATCAATGTGAGCAATTAACAGGGATTGCAACTCATAATTGAGATTATGAAAATCATACATAAAAAATTGGTTCCAAATCTGCATGTTACCCCGCAAATGTCGTCGAATGACGATAGTCTTGCTTGTGGAGCGAGTGAACAAAACATTTATTTGATGTTCTGCGCAAGAAAATCGGGGCATGGTATTCTGGAGGGGCTGCGTTGCAGTGCCTCGAGCATGTAGCGGAAGCGAACGAGCGCATCGAGGCACGTCAGACACAAGCGCCATCTGGTAGTTATCTTCGAAAGCGAAGGTGTGCAGCCCGCGGAGAAAGATGCACGCAAGTCTCGGAGGTGATAAGGTGTAGAACGCAAAGCGACGGGCAGGTGCCACCACCGTGACGTCGTAGCAAAGCGTTGGAAACACCTTTTTGAGCATCGCGTTGAACTGTCAGCGTAGAGTGATAAACGCTACATTCCTTAGGGTTACTTGTATGTGCTTCTTCCAGTATAAACACAAACATGCAAAACATCGAAGCGTTGTTGTGGCACGTCAGATGTGCGCAACGATTGCTTTTAATTGACAATGGCACAGTTATATGAACGTTAAACCTTGAGCAATATTAGTGGGCGGGCGCTGCGGATGGGGTTGGCCGTTTGGTACCGTTTGAAGTATCGTTAGGGCGGACAAACAGACAAGTATACAGACAGACAGACAGTCAGACAGACCAAATATTTTCCGTCGAAGGTTCCTAAGAAAGACTATCGTCTTTAAAAGCGTGGTTAGCAGCACAAGGGCTATTCGTCACTCTACAAATGGCCTATAGACGTCAGGCTATGGAGTTTTGCGGGCATGCAGCGCCACCTGTAGACACAGTTTTTAGTAATGCAAAGCCCCACTACCTTGCACAGTTTGCTGCGCAACCAAGTGCAACAATACAGAAATACAGCATATAAAACAACTATCGAGCTAAACATTAGGTGTATTTGCGCATTGAGCACTTAGAAAAAGGGCTACGCATTTCTCTCCGCTAGTCGGACGCGTCACCGAACCGCCATAAAGTTCTTGCCGGTTCACTCACCAAAACGATGGTGAAACCAAGAGCAGACGCAACAGCTTTGCGCTCTACAAAAAAGACCCCGGTCGACGCTACTATTCCGTTGTAAATTGCCACGGAAGTAAAGGACTTCATTTTTGCTGATTTCCGGAGCTTTCGCGAAGAAGTAAGGCAAGAGCACTGGATACGGGTCGTCACGAACGTGTTGAGTAAGCGAATTGCTCGCGTTCCCCTCAGCTGGTCGAATGAGAAAGTGTAATAATGTAGGTAATATGCTGATGATGCGCCCAATTGTTACCACGCGTAGAACCGTGGTAACGTTGATTATGAACATTAACAGAGCCTCTGACCACGGTGCTTGCCGTGCAACAGTAGCCAGGTGACGCGCGCGTAAACATCGCACACGCCGCGACCACCGATAGTCTCAAGTGGTCGCCACCAAACAGCATTACGCACGTAGGGCTTTGAAGGCTCCAAGTTCTGGCTTTATCTACGAAATGCGAACACTTACGTCAAACAAGTAAATCGCCAAATGATCACGATCACAATCAGGTTTTTTTTTGTGCTGTTGGTCTTCGCAATCGCCAGAGCTACCTTGGAGGCCTCGGTTTCGCCTTTCATTGTTTACTGAAAGTGAACACGCATGTATTCCCATTTGCAGTATATAGAAACGAAAGGCAACCATCAACCTAACATTCTAGCAACTGTTCAACGCATAGAAAGAGAGAGATTGATAGAGAATGCAACTGCAAAGACGAAAATCGTCACGGCTATTCGTACCGGTAAAAAAGGAGCTGGGTACCACTGATCGTAAGATAGTTTCCTCTTGTATGTATACATGTATGTTCGTGTTGGCATTGTGTGTATGCGCAAGTTTAACGCATTTAGGCATTAAAAAACGCACGTCAGAGTGCTTGCCTCGATCTCGATGTCATGCCATGCTCGCTTGCCCTTAAATTGCAGAACACCGAAATGACCGAAACATTTTTTGCGCTGTACCCGCTGTTCGCTTTGATAAGCTTTCTACTTTTCTGAAGCGTGGTTGGATGGACGGAAAAAGCTCGCCAGGTCCTTGATTTTGAAAAACCCGCCCCTCAAAAACGACGAAACAGGAGGCCCTATGCAAGTTCGCTTGCAAACGGCTCTTTGCACTATCCATTTATACCCGGTTCGTCGATGGGGGTGCTGGTGGCGGCATATTGCACAGCGTCGCCTGAGCAGAGTCTGACGTCCATGACGACCCAAGGCTGAACTTCACATTTGATTTCTCCTGCCTTATGTACGCATGGCTGTGAGCAACATGACATTAGGAATATTTTGGTTAGGTCTGTTTCTCTCAGCTGCATGTATATGTTACAGTATGTTAATTAAAAAACGAATAAACGTCAGTACATTTTTCCCATCGTCTCGCTCATTTTTCTAAACTTTATTTTTTTCCCAGCGTACTAGCAGATTAAGAAAAAAGCGACCCCATGAAGGGTAATATTTTTTCACAGTCGTTGTTAAGGTCGGCACTTTTTCAAAGCTGTAATTTGAAGTTGCGCTCCAACATAAAAAAACACAAATAAATAAAGAAGAAAGCCTTTTGCATAATTCAGGTAATATAGGGTAATTTCATTCATTATAGATTCACCTCAGTCTGAATGTGCCAAATATGAACTGAACTCTACAATACTCTGTAAATACCACCACAAAATGACTAACATTCGCAACACACGAAAGTCACATACCTCGCGATTCGCCTCAAGGTGATAACTTAAGAGAGCATAAATAATTGTCAATCTTTGTAAAATACAAATACGAAAAATTATCGGTTGCGAATTCTTACAAGACAGCCTGTCGACGCATAAAGCATCTGATACACACGGACGTCGAAAAAAAGCACACTTATCATTTCACTGCAGTGTTACAACAGTGGAGGTACTGCAGAGAAACAGCTACGGTGTCAGCCAGCTATGTGCCTGCGCATTTTTTTTGTCTCCTTACGTGCACCATCTTCAAGTATATGAGGATTGTCTCTTCACTTATGGCGTTTAGTTTAACAGTAATTAATAATGAGTTATATATATGGCCCTCATCAAAGCCTCGTAGTTTTCATCTTTTTGCATTACTACAAGGATTCAGTCGCCGGCTTTATTTTTAAAGTTAATTTGTTAATCTTACCGTGTATAACTATAAGGTGCTCACAGATGATTTTTTTGTGTGATTACATCGTGCATCTTGTTTCGTTACTAATGCTACACTTATTTACGGGAATAAATAATTTCCTTTTTCTTTCTATTATAATTAAGCCTAATTATTTCATTCATCTGAGATTTCCGTGTGTAGTGTGTGTTGTCGCAAACCCTTTTATTGGCCACGGAGGACTTGTCAATATATCAAAAGACAGCTTTCATCTGCGGAACCTCTCTTTCTTTCTACAATAAACGAAACAAGGGTGTTTCATTGATAATATATAAACGAGAACAAGCTCAATGATTAACATAGAACAGTAGAACAGCACTGTTGTGTAGGAACGAAACGCGATAATTATGAAATGCGAACACAGTAAGCTGGTAAGGCTGATTGGGCAGAAAACATGTGCATGTCATTTCCACGTTCACGTGTACCGTAAAATTAATTTTCATGTCGTGTATGTGTAGGGCTACATTAAGGTGATTAAAAAAGTGCCAGAGAAGCCAATCTGCAGGTGAGAGCGCCAGAGAGTTACTCTTTTTGAAATTAGATGGAATCAATTAACGCAAAGTGCGAAAATTTGTTTTTATTTGCTCCAAGATATCATAGACATTCATGAAATGCCTCATTTGTAAATTCAGTATATATCAGAAGGCGCCATTCATTAGATGCATTCATTACAAAGGTAAATAAGGTGTAAATGACATGGCGACATAAGGTGACTAAAGATGGTAATCATTACATTGCGTATGTTTTCACCAAAATTACTGATCTCTGTCAATTTATTGTATTTGAGAATACATTACAAGCTCGCCACTCTATCGGTCTATAGGGCAATGAACGCTTATATTGTGATACCGTAGCACGCACAAAAACATCCTGCAGACCATAATCAGAGTCAGTGCTCTTACCACGAAAATGTTCTTTTACCATCTTTCTTTTCTCATTGGGCACCTTTCAGCGAAGCTCATGTCAACAATTTCATCAGCCGGGTAGCCGGGTACAACGGCCGACTTAGGAACAGAATGTGGAATTAAACTTACGCGCAGTTTGCTGGTGTCCCGATTCCGTGAGATTAAAGCAGAGCTGCCTTCATTGTGCGGTGACGGTTTGATGAACTCGATGGCCCCTGTCCAATTAACGTTCCATATTTCAATCAAGCCAATGGGAGTGGTCACTTTACTGGCCACTATTGCGACGGATAAAAGAAATTTCTTGCAGGTCTGCTTTGATTTCGCATTTGTATGATTCTTGCATTGACGAAACTTGGGCAACAAAACCAGTAGTTACCTCAACTCTCACTGGGCTACGTTCCACCTTTCATAGCTTTACACCATCTATAAAGTAGATAACGCAGAGCCCAGAAATTTTATATTTGTCGTGTACCACGTAAGTAGAGCTGCATATAAATTGGGACCCCCAAGCTTCGCTTCTAGAAGTTTAACGCGAAAGCAATATCCTGTTTTTAGTGTGTACTTCTAACACTTATGGCATGAAACTTTTTCGAACTTGCAATGCACCTACTGCGGGGCCTTACAGAAAAAGAGGGGCCGTAGCGTGTGTGTCTTTCGTAGTGGATGACCAGCTTCAAACCATGAAGTGATTATGATAAGCATATGTTCCGACGTCTGAGGTAAATGGGCCATTGTACAATGCTATATTGCTGTAATATTTTGTGTTGTATCGCGAAGCATGTACACAAGAGGCATGTGTTTTTGAAGCAGGAAGGCTATATACTCTCATTACATTTTTAAGCAGATAAAGTATTTTTACTGTATTCCCTAGCAGACGTGTGGCCTTCTGGTAGCACATCCGCTTGACACGCAGCGACCCAGGTTCAATCTTCGTTGTCAACGCTGGGTTTTTTAAATATTTATTTTATTTGCAGTGTTCTTGAGTTATCAGTCACGCATAAATTAACCTTTTGCTCACAACCAACCACGAAAACACCGATGCTGACAACAACACTGGAATTTCTGCTAAACGAGCTCTTCAACGCTCGTTTCGCAGAAAACCAGCGTAAAAAGAATATGACCTTAGTTTCAGGTCTCGCGATCCCATGAAGACAATTTCCATCAGGGTGGGTACCCTACCAAGCGACTATGAACTACGTTCGTCCGAGCACCAGGCTAGAAGTGCGGTTGTACCTATTAATTGAGTAGGTGCCTGGCGGCAGCGATTCTCTGCCTTCCACAGTGGCGGTGGATGCTCAACTATTTCACCAAGGCTATGATGGCTTAAGGTACGCACAGGGGTCTTGGAAGAACTTTATGGAGATACTTTTCAAAATGAGTTCCCAGAAACAACCGAGCGTCAGGTCACCGTACTCCTCTACTCAATGAAAAAAACTGGTGGGTTCCCGGTCGACAGTGGGAGCGAACCCGGTTGCTCCCGCAATGGAAGTGTACGCTCTAACTTTGTAGTCACCGCAGCGGTTACTGGATAAAATTCCAGCAAATTCTGGAATTGTATAAGTGAAAATAAAAAAGAACAGTATCACAAATACCAGTCGATGGAAACGTCGTGACAAATTAGGAAGACATTGCCCGGCATTTTATTCGATATTTTCAGAGTGAGTTCAGCGCTTCTGAATTTCAATATGTATGTAACACGACAGCATGTTTTTAAGCAGAAACACTTTTTTTCAACCTCGTATAGTATATTGGCTGCTAAATTTGAAAACCGAAGCATCATGGGGTCCTGGTAATATACCGAACATATTCCTACGACGATATGCTTTATCAATAGCGAAATTTTTGTTTATTGCCCTTCATTGTTATCTTCGCAACTGCCCGATGACTGGAGGACAGGCCGAATACTGCCTATCTTTTAAAAGGTATACTGCTTAAAGATAGGAAATTACCGTCCTCTTGCACTAACTTCACAGTGTTGCAAACTTATCGAACACATCATAGCCTCTAGAATAACCCCGCAACCACGTTTTCGCAAGAGCACTTGATTTTGACAAAATGTCAGCATGGCTTTCGGAAAGTATTCTCAAACATAAATCAACTCATAACAATGTTTGTTCCCTCGCAGTAACCCTCGGTAGACTGGGTAGAATAGACATGCTTTCTTAGATTTCTGTAAAACTTTCGTTGAATGTCCTCATAGTAAACTCATTCTCAAACTTGGAACCATAGATATACCAAAATATTTTTTCTTGGATTTCGCGTATCAATCTAGCCGGAAACGATACGTTGATGTAAGGGGTAAGCATTCGGACTGTCTCCCGGTCACTTTCGGCGTACCAGAAGGCAGTGTGTTAGGCCCTTTGCTTTTTCTATTACATAATAATGATATTGGTGTTATTCGCCCTGGTGTAGAAATTAGATTGTTTGCGGATGATTGTGTTCTATTCAATGAAATTAGTTTCACAAGTGATTACAGCGATTTAAACAATAGCCTTTACAGTAGACATGAATGGTGTAAAAATGAGAAATGTGCTTTAATTTGTCTGCCTTCCAATAACTCGTCGAAAAAATCCGATGTGGTATAGTTATATGTAAGGGTCTTCACCACTGAAACAAGTAAACTTTTACAAGTATCTTGGTGTGATATTGACTTCAAATTCAACCGGTTAAATTCATAATGATAACGTTTGTTCAGCTGCTTTTAGTAAACTATGTCTCTCTTAATATAAACACAATTCTTCTCCCACAAATGTTAAAGTGTTACGTTACACTGCCCTTGCGGTACTAAAACTAGTGTACGCGCGCATAATATGGCACCCTTACACAAAACGTAATACTTACACTCTTGCACGCATTCAAAGAAAGGCTTTACGAATTAAATTCAACGTGTTTTCTCTTTCAACCTATCTTCAGACTTAATGCAAGCAAATCATATTTCCTTATTACAGGCACGAACGCGAAAAGCTATATTAGAATATTTTTATTTAGTTTGGAACAAAAACTAGCTATATTTCATCCCAGTATCGGACACCCTTAGCTTGTAGGCCCTCCCGACACCTTCACCCCATATTTTCATCGCACTCACCGATTTAACTATTGATATTTTCCGTGAACATATACAGAATGGAATTGTATCACTGATACATGTGGTCAGACTGCAAATTGACATTGTTTCACTTTTACTGTTTTTACGTGAAGGTTACCTTTTCGTATTTGAATTGACCACCCTGCATAGACCACGAGTATGCAGTATTGACAAAAAATGATAAATAATAATTACACTGCATGCCGTGCTCCAACCGTAGTGTGGGGCCAGGTCAACAGCCACCATTGTTGATGGATGTGGGTGACGAGAGGCGTTTGTGGAAGTGCATCGGAGCGACTTCAGAAACGCTTCCGTCGTTAGTGCGCATGTTTGACCCTTAGATCCGCGTGAGGTTGAGCGTGCATGTGTTTGGAGAGTGCAGTAATACGGAGGCTGAGTAGTTGAGCTGCCGGTATGTCTGCTTAAGTGGTGGCCGCCCTCGAAGGGAGCAATCAGTTAGTCCCTGGGCTGCTCCTGTTGTTCTAGTGAAGTAGAACGTGTATATTCTGCCTTTACCATCATCGACTGAATTCTCTTACCAAGAAAGACGTCTCCGCAGTGCCACACATTGATGACGCCCCAGACTGCCTGCATTCTGCTTTATACTTTATTTTGTTGATCTGAGGTCAGGTTACACGTGAATTCCAATGCACGCAGCTGCCAAAAAAAGACGGTATTTATTAGGCCTGGTGAACTTAACGAAAGCAAGGTATTGCCATTCAGAATAGGTTATACTTCTGCAACAATCAAGAGATTCTTGGACTCTATTCTGCATGGTTTGAAACGGCTAATTAGCATGTCTTACCTTGATGATACCATAGTTTTTGGACGTACGTTTCAGGAGCACAACCCTCACCTAGATCTTGTGCTCAACTGCATTGAAAAGGCTGATCTTGTATTAAATTAAAAAAAACTGACATTTTGGCATGCGCCAAACATTGGTGTCAGAACATCTCGTCGTTAAAGATTCTATTAGGCCTGATCCCCAAAAGACAGCGGCTGATAAATCGTTCGAGCGGCCGAAGTCTGTGCAATAACTTCGTAGCTTTATCACGCTCTGCTCGTATTTGCGGTGGTTGATACGCAGACTTGCGGATGTCATTCACACCCTGACGAATCTTCAACGCATGAACAGTCTTGTTTCAATGAACCCTTCGGCCTGATGCCGCTTTTCGCCAGTGAAATTGTCTGTTAACTTTACAGCTAATATTTAGGCAACTTCAATTTTCGGTCGCCCACGCAAATTTACACAGAAGCAAGCGCCATTGGTATTGGCGCCATTATTGTTACACGCTCTGGTTAAAAGAACGCGTCGTGGCGCACGCAAGTCGTTCTTTAAGCGAGCCTGAACGCAACTACACAGCGACCGAACAGGAATGCCCGGCGGTAGTCTACCACGCAATGGCTTCACTGAAACGTGTTTACGGCCACCCGTTAACCATCGTCACAGGTCACGATTACCTGTGTTGACTTTCGTGACCCATCCGGCCGCCTCACGTGCACGATGGGCTTTTCATTGTTTGATTGATATGTGGGATTTAAGTTTCCTTCTATATGCAGAACGGTAAAGGATACCTCTAGTCTTGATGCGCACAATATTAAAAGTCGGCCGGTGAAGTATGTTCTGGATATAATTAAGCCTTGTCTAACATACATTTATAACACCACCCTTACAACAGCTCATTTTCCAGCTGATATGCAACTAGCAGCCAGGGTGACCGTGATTTATAAAAAAAGGAGACGTGAAAATTTAGGAAACTACAGGCCAGTGTCTAGTATTCCGTAGTTCTCTCAGAGGTTAGAGCAACTAATCCGCGTTCGTCTCAACGACTTTTTTCTTAAGCACTCCGTAATAACTGACTGTCAATATGGCTTTACGCAAAACAGACCTACGGAGCATGCGCTGCTTGTTCAAAAGGATATATTTTAAAAGACTTTGAGACACAGCTTTTAACTCTTGGTATTTTTGTTGATTTAAGCAACGCCTTTGACTGCTTAAATTATGATATTCCTTTTGCGAAATTAGAGCACTACGATGTACGTTGACAAGCTTTTAACCTATTAAACTTATACGTGGACTCACGGTCTCAATATGTAGTTATTAACTATTACGCCTCGGAGATTTAAGTATTTCCAATGGCGTCCCTCAGGGTAGCATATTGGGACCGCTGCTATTTAATGTATATATAAATTAAGTTCCTAACATCAGAACTCTTGCGAAATACATTATATATGCAGACGACAGCAGCCCATTTTTTCCCTCTAGTGACATATAACACTTAGAACAAATCGCAAATAAAGCGCTCTCATCGCTTGCTATGTGGTCATCAGTTAACTATTTGGAAATAAACAAACAAAAAATGAAAGCAGCAAATGGGTCCTACGATTCGCCCACCAAACTTTGATTCCTAAAATATATTATTGTACCTGTAAACAAACTATTCGACTACATATTTGCATGTTTTTATAAAACAATAAATTGGAGAAAATGACTACTTTTTATCTAAAATACTTCCACTTACGTTTCGCCACTCATCATATAATACCAGAATACAAAGTAGTTATGTATGTACAAATTATGGTTTTCCTCTGTTGGGTTTACTGTGCCGAAGTTCTTGAACACATCTATTTATGACTGCCTAAATACTATGTCTCTTTCTGCCATTCGCAAGAACATTATACGGCAATACGTGCCACTGCGATATCAAATGCTTTCGTGCATCCATATATTGTAATAATCTATGTTATTGTTTTACATTGAAGTTACTATTATCAAATATGGCGCATAGGTCTTGTCATTTTTCACGTATACTTGCAAGAAGTTTCTGTACAGTGGTTGCTTCTGACATTTAAGAATGGCCAGGCTCGTCAAGCGGCGTAGAATTCGCTGCTTTTTTCTCGCCATCCTTAGTTTGCTTGTACAAACTCAAATAAAGATTTTGAATTAAATGTTTGAAAACCACTATTTGATTATGAGAGACGACGTAGTGGAGGGTTCTGGAAATTTCGACCACCTGGCCTTCTTTAACGTGCAACCAAATCTGAGCTCATGGGCCTACAGCATTTCCGCCTCCATCGGAAATGCAGCCGCCGCAGCCGGGATTCGATCCCGCGATCTGCGGGTCAGCAGCTAAGTACCTTACACCCGTATTCAGAAACGCTCCTCGACTCGACTTTCACCCTTCACTTGACAGAGTTGAGCACTGCGCCGCTGCTCGACTGAAAATGATGCTGTGCTACTCAAAAATCGCAGCAGAATATCGCTGATATGCACTGACTTGCCGTGCCTAGAGATGGCGCTACCATCGGCTTTCTCAAGTGAAGGTGAGGCGATGAGTGAAGGGAGGTTCTAGAAAACAGAGGTTAGCCACTAGACAACCGAGCCCTGGGCGTGGACGATAGGCTGTTCGTTTGTAAGAATATATCTTGATCTCTTACAAGAGTGGTCGTCGGCACACTGATGCGGATTTCTTTTCCAGGATGGCACTATCTGCGACAGATTTGGAAGCAGGTAACTTCGACAACTTTATCGCTTCTGTGTCGCCTGGCTTTCCCGAAGCCGTGATTTTGGATGTTAAGCAGCGCAACGACACATGCTTTAAGGCTCTTTTTTCCTGCAACAAAAGAGCCAATAACCAAAGGACAATTCGGTGTTCGAACTGGTTTTTTTTTACGAAAAGAACTTTTTAACGACGGGTGCCCGCTTACTGCTGACTATTACTGCGTTTCTTTAAACATTTGCTCTGCGTCTCAGACAGCGATTGACCGCCCTATGGTCACTTAGGAACAGCACAAACACTTAACCGCACAAAAGAGCACTCCCATTGATCTAATATGGTCAATGCAGTTGAAAACAATGTAGCGAATTGTGGGCACTGTCAGAGCCACAAGCGACTCGCGTCAGGTTCACTCGGCCAGCTGCAGTCCGTAACGCCTACCACTTCCCCTTTTGAAATGGTCAGCGTTGTCTTCGTGGGCCCATTTCCAAGTTCTTGAAGAGGCAACTAGTTGATAATTGTGTGCACTGACTACATGACGTGGTACTAGAAAACAGCTGCCTTATCCTCCACCATGGCTCTTCAGGTTTCACAGTTCTTAATGCATTTAGTCACACTCCGGTACGGGGCACCTCACGTGATATATTAGGTGACCATGGTTGCCAATCTAGCGCCGATGTTGTGGAATCATTTTGTTTGTGTGCCTCCAAGTTCCGACACTCAAGTGCGTATCAACTACAATCCAATGACCTGACCGATAGCACAAACCGAACGTTCATTAATATTTTGTTAATGTACGCCGCCACGTACCACAAGAACTAGAACGAAATATTATCGTTTATGATGTAAGCCTTTAACTTTGCGAAACACTGAACCACTGGCTACAGCACTTTCTACTTGCCCTGCGCTCCGTCATCTAGACACACGCTGGACTCAATTTTTTTTTATTTTGCTTTTCACGTCTATGATGACTACGCCATTGCGCATACTTTGCGTCGTGCAGAAGTGGCACATAAACTTGAATGTTTAGGAACGTTGGCAGCTCAAGATTCCTCGAAAACTCGCTAGGACAGTCAACACCGGCATGTAATCCATGTCCCGAGTGATCAAGTGTGAGTTTGGACACTAACACGCAGACTTGGCTTGAGCCAAAAGCTACTAGCGCACTACGCCGGTCTGTTCGTGGCTATTCATCGTTTGAGCGAGGTAAACTATGAAATCGCACATATGACCACTAGTGGCCGATGTTAATGAAGGACCGAGGTGACGCATGTTGCCTGCTTAAAGCTGTTTACACGGAAGACATCAGAATGACTTGACCAGAGGGCTTCTTCTGAAAGAGGAGGAATCACACGAAGTGTAAATGCCAGTGGAAAACAAGTGAAGCACGGGGAGACAAAAAAGACGACGTCGCTTCTACAGTTACCGCGGTCTCAGTGCCGATTGGAAACTTCCCTAAGTTTCTTCATAGTGCATTATATTATTGTTCGTTGGCACTACTCTGTTAACGAAAGCAATATGCCCGCAGTTTCTAAGTATTGCAGTAACGGCGCCCCAAACTGCACCACGGAAGCACGGACCATTTAACGGCATATGCGTATACCCTGAGTGCACCAACAAAATCCGCTTTTGGTCCTAGGATGGAGTTGGAAACAAGTGTTGATAACATAAAATCAGTTTACTCTCATACAAGACAGTACAACCACTGGGACGTTTCACTGGTTCAATCACAATACATCTGGAATGGCTTTAGGAAGCAATGAGGAAACAATCAATCAGAGTCGCTGATAAGCACTACAAAATAATCGATAACTTCAAGTGCTTTCACTCACTAACTCTGCGGGACGATCCCACCCAAATTGTAGCACACTGGCCTCTCGTTTCCCTTCGGCAGACGCGAATCTCTTTTTCGTCTTTCAGTGACGCTGTCTCCAACACTATACTTCACTGCTCGCACGGCGTCATCTCTGTGTACTTCTTCGTCGACACACTGACCGATGGCAGTACATCGAATCACTTTTGACCACCGAACTCTGCTCGCTTTTCTGGATGAGCGAACGACACCACTACACTGTAACTTCTACGATCACTGACTACGTACAGTAGTCGCCACAAGCTTACATTTTGTTGCGGATAGATTCGCTTAACTTTGAGATGACGAATTGGTGCGTAGCGCAGTGAAAACTTTGGCAGGGAGCAAGAATTTGTCGTGCATACCTTCGTCTGGCGGCGGCGTCACTCAGCATGGCATTATGTCCCGATTCCCGCGAAGGTCATATTCGAGCGCGGTGGCAGTCCGCGGCTTTTTCTCGGGGTCTCTTTATACCGTTTATCGTTTTGTTCAACGATGCGCTCGCTCAATCGAGACGAATTGTTGGTGCCGCGATTTTTGGTGTCGTTTGGTGCGGATGCGCCTGCTTTAGGCGCTCGTTTGTGTTCTAAGCCTACTGTGTGTTATCAATCTGTGCAAAATTTAACGAATAATATTTTGCACACGATCAGCAAAAAAACAGAGGACAATGATAATCGTTTTAGTTAGATTATGTTTCAGTGCCCCTAATGTTACTTATGACAAGCTTGGTTGATAAGAAGGCCACTTAAATCTAATAGTGCATAATGTATCATTCTGTCAGCAAGAGTGCTTCATTATCTGACTCTGGTTGAAGTTTTAACAGCGATAAACAACCCCTGTACCTGTTATATATGCCCAGCAGGAAGCTGCTCTTGTGCCATTGTTTTCCTAATAAATAAATAGCTGATGCATATGAACGTAACTATTTGAAGTCGGCCTAGAGGAGCACATACCACTTATGTGCCTCTTGAACCTGGGAAAAAAGGGCTGCTTCCATCATTTAACCTGTATAGCCTCAAGCAGCAAGTCGAGAGGTTGATACGTTAGGTTTTCTCTTCATTGTGGATTAGGTTTATGGTGTAAATTAGATTGAAGAATCTGAAGGGTCTGAAAGTACGGAAGTCTCGAGAAAATGTGAAGAATGTTGAAGTCATACCTTAAATTCATAAATTTTTGCAGGACCTAAAAAAAGACGCAAAAAAAAAGTGCCATCGTGTTTTTTTTTTTTTCTGCACCATACAGTTTGCCAGGGTTGCCTGCAATGATAGGTAGCGAGAGGAAAAGAAAAGAGGCCTGTCAAGTCAAGCAAGTGAAACCCTTTGTTGAGTGCAAGACTGGTGATAAGCACTGATTCCGGTGGTTTGCGGAAAAGTGTATATTGGACAGACAAAACGTTTTGTAGATAGTGGTCGCAAGAACACAATACATCACTGAGTGGTGACCTGGGAAGCAATTTGGCTGTTTATTGCCACCGTTGCATGGAATTCTCACATTTCTTGATTACACGATCTTTTTCTATTGCGAAAAGACTAGATATTAGTGGAAAATTAAACAAGCATATCACATTGAAAATCATAAAGATAGCAATGCCAGCAATACATCTTTGTCTCTGACGTCAAAGGACTGTACGCCCCTGGCAGGAAAATAAATTTTAAGCGTCACGTGTCATGCCAAGTGACGGTATCTGCATGTACGACAAGCCTTTTGTGACCTTGTATTTTCAAAAGAAATCACAGTAAAAAGTCCAGCGTTCATCCATGTTTACCGCCTTGGACTCGCGTACGTGCATCCACGCATTCGTGCTGGTGCCCCGTCTTTGAAGTTCATGATGTACTGACTAGCCCAACTGAAAAATAACCTGCAAAAGAACCTGAATATCGGAACACAATGATTTGTAAGGTTTGTTAGCGGCTGCTGTATGGTGCACTGTATCATTGTATAGATGTCCGGGTCCAACCAATCGCAATCGCCACTCTTTTATTTGGCGCTGTTTGGTGGACGATACTTCGCTTCAAATGTGCTGCGCTGCTTCTATGCCGCGTTCACAAGGTAGGTTTCTTTATTTTATCGAGGCGACCCACTAGTTCATTCATGCGAACCATAGAGTAGGCACCCTACCATAAACACGCCATCATTAAAGCCGTAATACCCTGTGACAAAAGTTTATTTGAACGTTCTGTCCTCTGAATGTTAAATCTCTACGCAAAAAAAAAAATTACGAAGGCTACGTTTCGTGCTACAAACACCGGGAAGTCTTACTTCAATGACTGTGGGCAAGTTTTTGGCGGCCAGTTTGTAAAAAAATGTGGTTGTAAGTAATCTTTTGTAATAATTTGTGTCATAAATTGTTTGACTTTGTAAAAAGGAAACATTTCACACATGAAGATAGTGAAATATGTTGCGAAAACACATTAATTTCTAATATTAGACAGCGACATGTTGTGGATATATTGTGCCGCCCTAGAGTAGATACCCACTCTATGGGTGGGTGATACCTGAAGTATGTTTTGTTTTTAACTAAGCAGTACTAAAATCGAGGAATGCAATCAGTGCTCTAAATAAAAGCGCTACACCTTACGTGGCAATAATGCCTTTGTAAATCTATATATACAGAAATAAAGTTTCAGAAAGTTTAATGTCACGATAAGTGACGGCAGCCCAAAAACTGGACACTGAGAGTCTCGTATAAGCGTGAATTGGAACCTGTTTATAAGCCAAACTTGCACCACCAAGATAAACTGTACACCTCGGCTTCGGTGGTGGCGAACATGCGTTCGGCAGCCATCGGAGAACGTAGGGCCCGCTGAATTGCAAGACAGAGTCTACCATTCGAGATGTGCACCCCGAAAAAGCTACAAGTGAGGGGCCAAGATCATGGCAGATAAAGTGCGACACGTTGTGTATCAAACACAGAAAGGACGCTGCAGAACGGCATGCACAAAAAGAATGAAGAAACTATCCGCCACTTGCTAAACTCCGCTTTCAGATAGTCCTTCATTCCCTATACCCCCCCCCCCCTCCATACTTAGTTGCTGTCGTTTTCATTTTACCGAGGTGTTCTTTTTCTCATTGAGTAGTTTCTCCATGAGCACAACAGCACAGCCTCTTACCCCTGAGGTCCGTTTTGCACCGAGCGAACGATTCCATTACACTGAGCCGTAAACATTTTATTGCCGGCTCGACGCACTCTTTTCATATCACCAACTCCGCCTTGCAAATTTCGTCCTGGCACTGCTTCTACAGATGAGCTGCAACGTATGGCCACTTTTTTTAAATCTTCGAACACGCATTGCTATATAAAAGTTTAATGGCGCCAACGTACTTTTATAGCATTAGCCTTAAACCCACCAGCACGGAAAAGTAAATCGTCCATTAGGTCAATTTCGTGGTAAGTCTGGAAAGTGGTCAAACTGAGTTTGAGTGCAGTGAGACGGGAATAGTACAGGTTGGATGACATTTGGTTGCGTTCGCACTTGTCGTATTAGCTACATAAAAGAGGCTATAGATAATTAGCAAAACTCATCGAAGTAGAGAAACAAACTACTCCACTCCTGGCTTTCCGCAGTTTGTCGCGTATCAGCCACGCCCACCGACAGTCCACGCAGCCGCCGTGCCGGTCTGCCCTCTACGCGAGTGAAGAACTTCGGAAGAGGGCAACCGCGTAGGGAAAGCCATTAAACTACACTGACATGCAGTTCAATGCCCTTTGCACAAAGGAGAGTGAACTCAATCTCTTGCGCTGAAGGACATCGACTGTCACGACCGGAGCAGCAGCTGGCAACAGCAGCAGCAGATAAAGGTGCACGCCGGTACCCTGACGTTCCCGAAGAACAGTGGCTGCTGGATACAAGAGGCAGAAGGTCCTTTCTGTGTATATACATATCGAAGTTTACTTGCAGGGCACATGTCCTGCTAGATTTTCAACAGCGACTCAGCTGCAAGTTTTTTTTCTGTTGTTGCCAAGTCATCTATTTACAAGTCTACGCCTTGCCGCAATCGTGGTCATCTCTTTATCTTGGCAGTTGTCAAAATTATCCGAGGAGGATTGAGCGCATAGAATACCCGCTTCGCAGGTAATGAGAGGGATAACGTGAATCGACTTGTCGCGTATACGTTATGGCACCCACGGACAGGTACCCGCATAACCGCATGCGGGTGTGTGCCACATGTAATAAACAGTCGATATCAGCGGTGACTTTTGAAATATTGATGTGGTAACAGGTCGCAAAAATGCGGCTCAAAATTGGCAGCGTTGTAAATAGACGAATAATCACGGTGAGAGCAAGGCTGTTCGACTGTGGCTTCTGCTGCTGTCAAACATATTAGAAACTTTGCATGACAGTCAATATTTCTACCACAAAGCCAAGCACGCGTTGTGCGGAATGCTTGTAAAAAAGAACCCGTCGAGGCGTTGTGTAGGGGAAACGGCAGCAGTGTTGGCTATTCACTTTCATATAAATATAATAAGCAATAAACTGGTGCTTCTTGGACACATCATATCATAAAGAAACGTGACTTAATCCAGAAATGATACGCCTGTTAAGCTGTTACACTTGCTATGTTCATCATCGCAGAAAAGCATGCACCTCCTGACGATATACAGGTGATGCAACTGCTGGAGAGCCAAGGTTACGTGGAACCATTAGCTACCCTTCACGCGCTTGCGCACACGGCATGCCCGGTAAGCTCATGCTATATAGGCACAACTGTGTTTGCGCACTGACGTCGATCCTCGTCGTAAAGTTTGACTCAACGCAAAAAATACCACAAAAGCCTACAAGTATTTTTGTTCACTTTATGGTTTGCATGGAAAACAATACCACAATGCATAAACTCTGTTGGATTATTTTAACATCGAAAGTGTTTCGCACATGCACCACGATATCATTCAAGTTAGACGACACTACTCTCATATGCCCAAAGACTACCAGAACGTACAAATACTTGCAGTACAGCAAGGGTGAAAAAGACGCAGGAGTGCATTTAAAGTACAGAGCAAGCAGCAGGGCTAGCAGTCATCCCGTGACTAAAGTTTATTGCAGAGTTGGCGCAAGCATGCGTAATTGAACACTTGCGACTCGTTTTATTGCCGTACTATCGCGGCAATAAAACTATCGTACCATCGGCGATACGTGACAGCATCAATAAAGACGAAAGTAGAAAAAAAGGTATTCGTGGACAGCGGAACCTCTGCCTGCGTTAACAGCGATTGCGATGTGATCGGCGACAGCAAAGGGATGGGGTGGAGGGGGGGGGGGGTCGTAACGCTATCACTGTCAGCCACAGAGTTGCAAGCGCAAGGCTTGGACGTTGAGATGTGTTTGCTGAGTTTGCAGTATGTGTAAAATGCGAGCGCGCCTCGGTAGTTGCGCTATGGCTTAAAATGTAAGAAATAAGCTGTTTGAGCTGTTTGATATCAAGGCATTACACTCCGAAAATGCAAAGAACATTTCACCACGGGCTGTGTAGCTGATACTGGCTCGCGAAGATAGCACTTGCAACACGATATGCAGCCTCAGGAAGTTACAAGTTTAAACTTTACATGCCTTGGTCATATTAAGTAGTGGCCCATGTCAGTCGCTATGCTAAAAAAAAACTGACGACACGTTCTAATCTATGAGTATGTATTGTACATGGCTTCACTTGTGTACAAAGGTAGAGGGGCTTTGGTAAAAGGTGAATTTATGGGCATTATTTGCTCTGTAGTTGAGTGAAAACATTTGTGCCGCACGTCAAGTTAGACCCTTTTATTGCAAATTGTCAAAAGTGTGTGTGTGTGTGTGTGTGAGCGTGTGTGTGTGTGTGTGTGTGTGTGCAGCATTGCCAAATCTCCAAGATTGGCGCACCCTACTTTTGCTTATTTTTTACTGGCCGGCGCGAAAACTACATTGAATCCTGACAATATATGCACACCTTCGCAGTGAACGAAGTAAGATGGTAAGATCTTGAGATTTTTTTTCGAAAAGTTACGCGACAAGCACCAAGATGAAATTAGTGCTCGTAAATTTTGGTTTTGTAAGAAAGAAGCGTTAGCAACGCTCTACTGTATTTTGCTAGACGTGCGGAAACGTCAGATAATAAACTTCGAAACAAGCTCTGTAAGCAAACTGCCTATAGAACTGATTGTTTCGCGAATAAACTGCAATATGAGTAACCCAAATGTTATAACTGTTATTCAAATATACCTGAAAAAAGACAGCACATATAGTAAAACGAGATCAGGCATTGTAGAGTGCCATTGCGTAAGAGCAGATCACATGAAACTATGAAATGTTGTCATAAAGAATGAATCGCTCATAGAAGTAGATATACCAGTTAATCAGTGACACCGTTCCGTACGTCCCCACTCCTCTAGGTGATGAAATCGGTCACTCACTGACCAATGTTCTTCTGTTAGTCTTGTCTATTTAATTTATTCTCCTAAGCACGCTTTTTAATTGAAGGGGTGAATGACATATAATCAACATATTGTTCTTTGCAGGCGCTTTTTAAAAAAAACCCAGATAGTTCATTTCTAAATAATAAGACACTGCTTATCAAGTTTCCATTGACTTTCCATATCTTTCAGTGTTATTTACTCACATAATTGCTTCTTTCTACTGCGACAACCTATATAGTCCCTTACATACTCTCATGATCAGACTACAACGCTTCATGAGGGAGAAAGAGTTTGCGAAGTCACACTATTATGGAGAGAAGGCGCATTCTGAAAAGTTACACTACTCATTTGTGCTTAAAATATTTCAATGTTTACCACAGGTACGTAATTGTTTGCGATAGTTTGAAATTTTCTGATGAGGCAGCACGCTATTTAAATATTGCAAATAGTCAAACTGACTGGTCACATTCAAGTCACACTGTTTAATTAACTATTCAAAAGTTTTATATTCTTACACCCGTACTGATATTAGAAACATTGCACTTTTCAAACCCTATTGCCAAGACATGCTTTGAAAAAAGAAATAAAAGATGACGCTGTTGTTTTAGTTTCCCTCCTACATAACATGAAATATTTCATTGACCACATCAGACATGCAGTTAAAGAAATGTGATTAGAGAGACGTTGTACTAAGCTTTGCCCGGTTGAGCCTCATTACAAGCAACGTTGGATTTCATCAGTGTTTTCTGGTCGCCCCATATTCCCGTTTCGAATGCAACGGCTGCCGCCACATGGCGGAAGTTCCCCGCAGAGTATGACATCGTAGACGCATTAAAAAGTTGGCAATGAAGCCAGCATGACCTCAACGTCTAGGGACAACATTGATGCCTTCAGAGCTCTCGTCAACGTGCAGCACCTATCAGGTTAATTACAAGAAAGTGGCAATAACTAAGGTGTGTGCGGGGGAAAAAGACTACTATTCAAATGGCGGGAAGCCTTTGTGAATTTCGAAGACTACCCACCAGATTCCAAAGATGCATACATACCAATGTTTACAATGTCGATTTTAGGCAGTCCTCAACTATGTGCTTACATGTCACCAGAAGAATCAAATTACAGCGAATAGCAGAAATAAATAAAATAGAGAAAGAAGGACACGAGGACAGAGAAGCTTACCGCTTGTATAGTTCATAAATCCAGTTGTTGGAGATAGGTGCAGACTTCAAGTCACAGAAGGAGGGGGATCGCACAACCTGTCTTACTGCTGATTCCAAATGACAAGACAGTACCACAGCAGCGAATGATGCAGCCAATGCTAAAGCCGAAAGACAAGGCAGATGCTCACTAGGTAAACACAGCCAAATGAGAAAGCCAAGAAAAATGTTCCCCAGGAAAAAATATGCATGAGATCTGGATGGAATAGCCTTCATTGTGAATTTTCTTTCGTAGGAATACATCTAAGTGACAGCGTAAACTCAGCAACGTGAATACTTTCAAAAGCATGAGCATGGCACGAGCGTCATAAGCACCGATGCAAAATCAGGCCCGACGAAACGCCCGGATGAAACCCCAAGGATTGACATGAAACTTGTACGACAACTGGGAATCACTGTGGGTTAATTTTTCTCAGCGTCACGCACAACTTGTGCGTGGTACCGACATAAAGACAAAAAAGAGTAGTGGGGTAGATGTTTGACGAGTTTGGATGACAATAATGGTCAGTTATGGAATAAAGGTGAGGTCTGTAGAGAGCCTTCGCCATGGGTACGGCATGCTTGTCCTTTTCTGAACAAAAGTATTATTCAGCCACCCACCATGAGTAACACTTCAACCAGCAGCGTACTTCTATTTTCTTCATTGAAGCACTTCAAATACATTCAAGGCAGCAGCGCCACCTACTCCTTCTCTTTCCCTGCACAATCAATCTGCGGTCGTCTGGAGGCAAGAGGAAGACTTATGGGATTTTTTGACCTAGTGAACGAGGCAGCCTCTAAACGCGCCAAGGTGTTTTTTTCTAGCTTTGGTGGCGTTTTTTGTTGCCTCGCTTTGTCGGCCCCTATTATGATTCGCGAGAGAAGCGACGGTTAGACGGCACTGCCCATTTTTATTTCTTTTTCCTTGCATCATTTATAGTTCTATTCGCAATCGCTACTTTCGCAGGATCCCTTGCAGATTTTGTTTATTTAGCTTCGGCTAAGATCGCCTTGGCTGCTTATCTAGCATTTTCGATGGGCCAGGTTGGTCGCGGTATTTTTACTTGCCTCCTTAGTCACAACGTACGTTGCTCACATTTAAGCTTTCCTTGTTTCCCACAACTGCTAAAAAAGTAGCCAAGTATCAAATGTTATTGTTCAAACCTTCTAGTATGGCTATTATTACGCTGTCTTCAGTTCTAGATGGTGTTGTGTACGTTTTACATCCTATTAAATTGACTTGATAGAAAATATACTTGACGCATTACTTTCCGTATAATCTCCAAAAAGCGGCGTCTGTATAGTTCCATGTAATGACTGGCTGTAGATTGGTTGATGCATATGGTCGGATTTTGCAATTGTTGATCCTTACAGTGAGGCATAGTAACAGTAGGACAAGTTTGTTCTTGTAATACTTCAGTAAAAGCACTTTTTTCGCCTCCTTTGACCGGTTGCTCTCTCACGTGGTTGATTGGCCACCCGGAATGTCACAAAATGCCGGGAATATTTTTTAAAGATGGCTCGAGTGCTTTAGCCGATTTGAAAAGCTGCGAAGATAAAGGTAGTCAGGTAGAATTTTTATTTTACGTATAAAGGAATCGCAAAGATGTAGCAGTCATTGGCTTATCCAAACTTTTGTCTTTTGACGATGCTTCTCCTTCATTCACAGGGCGTTACTCTCAGCCGCCGGTCGTATTTATTGCATGCAAACGCTTGCTTGCGTGGCATGGCTTTTGGGAACCCTGGGAACGTAGCGGCTCACCTGAATGCTCGAGGTTGCGTCAACCGGGCAGGTGAGCCACCCGTTTCGGTGTGGTCCGCAAGAGATGGGCTGGTGTGTTTTTCACGACATAACGAATTATAAAATAGAGCGGATATTTTATCCGCCCAGCACAAGCGGTTGACGAAGGCACCGGAATGCATCTCGAAAAAACTGCAGACGCGGTCTTTTCCCAACCCTTACGTGTTGAACAAAATATATCCGGAGGTGATAAAGCCGCAATACAAACGGTGCCAGGCTGCGGCAACATATGAGCACATACTTTGGGAATGTAGCATATATTGTCGCCGCAGGTGGATATTATGCGTGATCTCTCTGATTTGATTGAATGATTTGTGGGGTTTAACGTCTCAAAACCACCATATGATTATGAGAGACGCCGTAGTGGGGGGCTCCGGAAATTTTGACCACCTGGGGTTCTTTAACGTGCACCCAAATCTGAGTGCGTGATCTCTCTCTGAATACTGGGAGACCGTGTTGACGGCTCAGACCCAGACGTCCACACAAAAATCGCGGAGTGGGCTACAACGGTCGCCGTCAACCTTGGGTTGATGACCATCTAACACGGGATTGTCCGCAGTTGCTTTCTGACCAAATAAAGTTTACCATCCATCCATTTGTCGTGTTTGTTGCAATATACTCCCAGTTGTCCACACCGTTCTAGGAAAATCTCCAGCAGGTGTTAATCACACAGCTGAAATCCGGTATGGATTTTTCGAGCGGCGGACGAGACAGAATGTTCTTCAGAGAATATTGCGATGTGAAGCTAACCGGATATTGAGAGCCCCTAATTTCATACGTCCAATGGAGCAATGGGAATAGAGTACATGCATTCAGTTTGCACATGTTGCGCACAGAAGGCGGCCCCGCCCAAGGGCATGGTCACTAAAGATTAGCGTTTGAGATTTTATTTTATTGTTAACTACACCACACTGAGTTTGAAAATTTTCACCCACAGAACTGGTGGAAGCGCAGGAGCTAACAGTAATAATTGCGCGTCCCACTTTCTCCGTTCTCTCGGCGTAAAGGACATAAATTATGCAGAGGGTCTGTTTGCTTCGTCAAGCAGTTGCCACTATTGTTTAACTTGGTGATAAAAAAACAAAATAAGGGCGCCTGCTACACTACAGTATATTGGAATCATCCTGCGGGATTTCAAAATTTTTAGGTGGTCAGTATTTTCGGCAGTTTAAAATGGGATTATCACTAAAAGACATTTTTCATGACTCCAAATTAGCTTTTGTTTAGAGAGTTTGGCAGCTGATTTTCAGCACATAGGCCTACAGAGGGCAGCGTGATTCGTTGCTCTATGCTAAGTGAAATGCAAAATTTTATTATTGACATTTAAATCTGTATTTCTACATGTTTATGTAGGCTTCAAACAATTTTCGAGTATTAAAAAGTCATATTTTCCTATTTCAAGGTGTATCAGTGTGGTCAAAATAGTATGCATATCAATGCATTCAAAATGCATCTTTTTGTTTTATTTACCTAAAAGGCAGAAAGAAAAAAAGATAAAAAAGAAACATGTTAGCTATATACATAAAGACGACTAAGTCGGACATCATTGCAACCATTATAAAATTTTTCAACAGACGTTTAAACCAATAGTTTAAAGGGCTCGTACACCACCCAGAGCTTGAACTTCAGTTGTGGTGGGGAAATTGTGCACAAGTGTACATGCCTTAACATCTGAGCACGCCTGAGCGTCACCTGAGTGGCAGCGAGCCATTTCGTAAGCGTTTTTGAAACGAAGCGCAGAGCTGCACCTCTAGCGAGAAAATTGAGCACTAGCGTACACACCGGCGCAACGACGAAGGAGAACACCCCCTTCCCCCTCAAAAGAAACAAGCTACTAAAAAATTTGGCGCTGTATCTGCATGTTTTACTGCAAATATTGTCGTCTGACGATAGCCTTCCGTCTGTATACAGAGTAAATAAAACAATTTTTTTATGTCTGAGAGAGAAAGTCGGTGAATAGGTGGTTTGTGGAGGCGCTCCGTTAAAGTGCCTTTGTGCGCGCAGCGGGTTGGTGCCCCCACCATATCATCTTCGGAAATCCCAAGAAACACCCGTTTTTTTTTTTTGTTCACAGGGTTGCATTGTCAGCTTTGCATAATAAACGGTTCATTCCTCAGAACTAGTTATGTATTATTCTTAACTAACACGTCACAGTATAGTTACGTGTTGATGCTCTGCCTCAGATATGCACAACATTTGCTCGTTAATCGATACTACGCACGGGTATCAACGCTGATACCAGAGAACTATTGTTGGTCTCTGCTGGTTTAGTTTGATTTCAGAATTGAAGCAAACAGCATAGAAGGCAAATAAACAGGCCGTTTCGTGTGACAAACACACAGACGACAGGCGGTCAGACTAAAGTTTTTTGCGTGGAAGTATCCCAGAAAAAAACTATCGTCTTCAAAAAGAACAAAAATAGAATTATATGAAGCACAAAGAGTATGAATGTTAAAATAACTCCGAAAGCATTTTACTCTGCCCAAGTGAGTGAGAAAAAATGGCAGCAAATCCACGGAGAGAATGATAGAGAGTGGGGCGAAGCATCCGTCCGTCCATCCATGCGTGCTTCTTTGTGGCCGCCCGTGCGTCCATCCACCCGTCCGTGCGTGCGTCCGCACGTCCATCTGTGCGTCCGTCCCTGTGTTCGTCCATGCATCCGCTCCTGCGTCCGTCCATGCATGGGTCTGTGTATCCGTTCGTCCACCTATTCAACACTCCAAGTACCACCATCTCGCATCTTTTCATTATATATTCCCCATATAGAAGCACCGCCATCCAGCGGTCATTCCAAGGACTGAACGAGAGGAGGCACACGCACACTTTCTTAGGGCTTGCGCTTCGTGTCTACTTCCCACCTTTAACCCCCTCGAGTTGATGGTATATACTGGTTCTCTGTATTCATGGTACTGCGGCCCAACGCTACCTAAACCTTTCTAAAACCAAGGAGGTTACGGCCAGCGAGTATAACGTAGCAACCCTTTCTTGTCAGATAGTGCTCAATGTACATGCCAATGGCTGCTAAGGGGAAATGAGAGACAGGAGAATTCGGATTTAAGTGAACGCGCATGCTGCGAATTCTTTATTGTTCAACAACGCACAGAAGAAATCGCCCACCGGCACCACCTTGGAGGTCAAAATGTAAGACTCGTTACACACTAATACTACAACTACGAGGGACGAACGGGCGCCGCTATAAGGAGCTTCGCCCCTAAAATGCCCTCACCGCCCCGAAGAAAATCTCGAGAAAATGCGAATGCATAGCGTAGCGTCCAAAACGACGTTTCGCGCATGAGAACCCAGCAATACAAGAATAATGTTTATTTTTCTTACGCCATGTATCCCACAGCGCCGTTCGTCACACGCGGCATTATTATTTTGCTAAAAACGCGGTATGCATTTCCAGCTCTAGTAGCTAGCGTGCACGGTTAAAAATAATATGAAAAGAGCAAAACAAAGAGCGTTCTGGGCTCGGCGTTGGCGTTTCACAGTGGCGTGTCGAGCACACAGTTCCGGATGTTCTTGAGAGGCTCCCAGCAAGCCAATGGTTGAAAGCGAGGTGCGAGAGGACGAGAAAATGGAGCACAGGCAGGAGAGAGACCAAACGGCGAAAGAAGGAGCGTTGAAGCACTGCACCTACCGTCTCCTACACTCCCGCACCACAAGCCAGGGGCGAGGATAAGCATACACGCTCACTGCTCTTGCTATGGAAGATTGAGTGAGAGTGAAAAGATAAACCCTGCTGGCGCGCGGAAAACACGGCTGATAACGCCGGATGCCTGACATAGCCCGACTAAGAAATGCATTCGCATATAAAAAAATTGGCAGATTCCACGTACAGTGGGAATTGATGATATGCGAAGCACAAATGAAAAATGTTGATAAGTTTCTTTGAAATCAGCACAACGTTAAAAGGTGGGGTAAACAATAAACGATACCGTACATGACTCCCGTGTCATGATTATCATGTTCGGATGTGTCGTTTAGCTTCGTCACCTACTCGAGTCACGTGATACCAAGTTTAGTAAATGTGGAGCTAGCAAAATGGCCACGAGCACGCTATGAGCGTGATATATTGTCATGTTCTTAGATGACACGCGTGTCAGGATTATCATGTTTGCAGAACTCGTAAATTTCGTCATTCATTGACGTCGCGTAACACTAAATTTGTTATATGCGGAGCTAGCAAAACGGCCGCGAGCTCATCATGAAGGGCCCAGTATAGTCCGATGTAGCATTTGAGCGCGCGCAGGCTGGGTACAGCAACGCTACGTTAGCAAAACGCGAGCACTCCAAGTCTGACGCCAGGTGCGACGGGCCATTTCCGATGTAGGCGGAAATGTTGTAGGCCCGTGTACTCAGATTTGGGTGCACGTTAAAGAATTCCAGGTGGTCGAAATTTCCGGAGCCCTCCACTACGGCGTCTCTCATAATCATATGGTGGTTTTGGGACGTTAAACCCCACATATCATTCAATCATCATCAGGTGCGACGGGCGGCCACCGTCCGTCGGCGCGGCCCGACGGCAACCGGCGCGAAATGCGACGTGCAACATTTCGTGCCGATGCGTTACCAGACAGCACTGCGTCACCCTATTTTTGTGATGGAGGGACGCCGGACGTGCTGAAACGCGCATGCGTCAAAGCAACGCAGCGCGGGGCGCGCCTGCGAGTGTATGGCAGGATCGGTGCCTGGCGTGGCAACGCCAGGCGTGACGCGAGGAAATGAACGTCGGCGAGCACGCGCACCGCGCCACGTCAAAATGTATTGGCCCCTTGACAGTGGCACGTAGCTACGTTGTCACATGAAACACGTTTCAGGATTATTATTTTTGCACCAGTCAGATAACTTCGTCATCCATTGACGTCACGTAATGCTAAATTTGGCATATGTGAAGCTACTAAAACAGCCGCGATTGCATCATCAGCGTGGCATGTAGTCTAATTTTTACGTGACACGCATGTCATGATTATCATGTTTGGACGTGTCATTTACCTACGTGGTCTGTTCGAGTCGCATAATACCGAGTTTGGTGCATGTGAAGCAAGCGAAACGGCCGCGAGCACATCATGAGCGTAGCATGTTGTCTTGTTGTTACCTGACATGCATCTCATGTTTATCATGTTTAAGCCAGTATCATACCTTCGTCATACATTCACGCCCCGTAATACTAAATTTGGTATGAGTGAAGCTAGCGAAACGGCCGCGAGCGCATCATGAGCGTGACATGTAGTCCTGTTGTTATATGACGTGAATGTCATGATTTTCATGATAGGGTCTCTCGCTTGTCTTCGCCATGCAATAATGCCATACCATGCTAGTTTTGCAACATGTCATGTGAACAAAACGACCGATGCCCTACTACAGTCGATGCCCTACTACAGTTGCCCTACTACAGTTGAATCGATGCCCTACTACAGTCGGCTAGTGTCTAAGAATAAATTTAAGCTCGATTTGCGTACAGCGGTCACAGTCCCACCCAAGCAAAGTTGCAATAATGTGCTTAGGAAAAGTGGTTAGCAATTCTGAGTGCTCGGTACTCTACTATGAAAGAGCTGAAAGCCATCGCTTTAGCCTCACATTTATAATTATATTTATCCTCACAACGATTTCTATTAGGGTTTCGTCGACGTTGAGTTGACGTTTGACGCATATACTAGTTTAAGCATAAGTGGTCTTATTCCACTTAAGCTCACAGGACGGTTTTCAGGTCTCACATAGTAGAGTACCAAGTACTCTAAAACGTTCACCCCTCTCCCTAAACACGAGGTACTGTACTATTAGAGGGCATAATGCCGTCCCGTGGGTTGAACAGTAGATGATGCCATATCGACATAACTTCACCAGAGGAAGTTTGTTTAGAAAAGAAATCACAGCATATCCACGAGGTGAATGGTGACGAGTGGGGCACGGATGGACAGACGCACGGATGCACAAAACGATAGACGAACGAACGCATGGACGCACAAACGGATGGACGCATGGGCAGACACATGGCACAGACAGACGTACGGACGAAATGCAAACGGACGGACGGACGCACCAATGAACAGGCGGACGCAAGCAAGTACGGACGGACGCTTCGCCTACCTCATCCACTCACTCCGTGGTTATGCTGTAACACCGCTTTTTTTACAATCAATGCTATGGAACTGCCTGCAACGATGACTACGACTACACAGAACATACCAACCACCACATAAGAAACTTCACCCTTAAATGTGGGTAACGACTTGAAGCACCAGCTACTCTGCTATATGAAAGCATAAAAGCCACCCCGCCGTGGTGGTCTAGTGGCTGGGTACTCGGCTGCTGAGCCACGGGTCGCGGCATCGAAACGCGGCTGCGGTGGCTGCGTTTTCGATGGAAGCGAAAATGCTCTAGACACGTGTGCTCAGACTTGGGAGCACGTTAAGGAACCTCAGGTGGTCCGAATTTCCGAAGCCCTCTACTAAGGCGTATCTCATAATCATATGGTTGTTTTGGAACATTGAGCGCCACATATGAATCAATCATTTAGAGCAAAAAGCGGTCCCGTGGACCTTAAAGTTGATTTTTTCCAAAGTGTGTTTAGAAAATGCGGTTCACCACTTAGAGTACTCGGTGCTCCACTATGGAAGAGCTGAAAGCTACCATTTGAGCCTCACACTTGATGAGGCCGCCTCGACAATAATTACGCGCGGGCCGGGCCCAGGCTGTGCGAACTGCAGGTAGATGTGCTCTGCAAATGTCTGAATGAATCCCCTGGAAATGTTTTGTTGTTTAGAGAAATTTATTCTCAAGAACAGTGAACATCAATTACGATCCAACAGAACGTCGCAACAGAACACAACAGGCACGACACACGAAACGTTGTTACAAAAAGATGTGTTTACATATATACAATACATAATGAACGAGAAACACACATATAAAACGTAAATATGTATGTTATTTTCATGGTATTTGTGCCAGTACTAAACGAACATGAACCTACCAGAACCAATCAGTCCTGAAAACAAGCTTCACACGTCTCTCACAGACAAACACATAAGTACAGAAACAGTGTCGAAAAAATTCCTCCTCACCATGGAAAAAGAGTTCCTCTAAGAAAACAGATAGCAGCTCGGTCTACAGTCGCTCCAAGATAGGAAAGAGAGTGCGTCCGCCACAGCCTGCTGCAACTGCCTCGCATCAATTGGGCCAAAGACAGTAAGCCCCAGCAACAATGAGAAGACAGGTGAAGCGGCCTCGAGGACAACGCCTAGAAGAAACGAAGTGATTTACTACGAGGCCACGAAACCCAGCATGCACGGCCCTCCAAAAAACACGAGCTACGACGTATTGACTGAAAACATGCTGATTTGTTCCCCGTAGGAAGCAGCTCTGTCATGTTGACGACTGGACCATTCTTCAGATTTCGAGGCGGTCAAGGGTAGGAAGAACAACCTAACCCAGCCGCCACATGAAATCCAGGAGGTGGCCAGGCAGAAAAGATGCCGTCAGCGCGCTCCAAGACGCATTGCTTGAGCAAGTGCCGCGTGCCGCAGGAGCTAGTGAGAACAACAAAGTGGCTGTTGTGTCAATAATAGGATTGTTTAATACATATACCCCAGGAACAGTCGACTGGATATGGCAAAAAGATGCGATTACTGTTGCATAACACGAAGGAAGTGCTACTAAATGTGGGTCCTGATTAAGATGCACATTAAGAATTAAATAACAAAGCTCAGTGCCTGGAAAATATTATGCGAGAGTTCGCGCGGGGGATTCCTTTCCTTGTACAAGGCGCAACAGGAAGCACGGGGCCAGTAGCCGGCAGTGTATGGATGCCGAAGGAATAGCATAGCTTCCCTGAGAACGCTGCTGTCCTACCGCCGCACGGGATAATAATTCAGTGCCGCCGCTTCAAAATAATGAACACAGAGCAGACTGCAATGATCTCACGATGCGTAAAGGTGGCTGTTTCACGTTAGACATGTACCAAATGCGGCCGCAGAACACAGTCTGCGCAAGGTACTTCCGCTCAAGAAGCGGAAAGGTGAAATCCTGTGAGTTTTCAATTTTTTTAAATCGTAGAGGGCGTTGGACCGAACAGAGTTAGAAATACCCTAGTGGTTGTGTAGAATATTTAAAACACGAAGAGACGCAGCCGGCTGAAGAAGAGAAGTGCAGCTAAGTCTCAAGTTTGGACAGCCGATGAAGAAACACCGGGATTAGAGGAAGTTTAGCACGGCACCTGAAATATCGACATACTGAAAAGACAAACGTAGGCTATGTGAAAGACTGTCTTTAACTGAAATGTACAGAATTAAGTCGTCAGCAAAAGCTGCGACTTTTACAGGACTGCTGCCCGGAAGCGCAAAACCCCCGACACCCGAATCTACTTCTAGAGCATACAAAAAAATGGCTCAAGGCTGAGGACAAATAGAACAGGAGACAATGGAGATCCCTGACGGACCCCACGTGTAGTAAAAAAGGCAGCACTCCCCCAACCATCTAGAAATATTGTGCTTTATGTACAAGAAGAGGTATTTTTAAGTATTTCACAATTGAACCCGGAAAACCAAAGGCTGCGAGCACGTTAAAGATGTACGTGTGCTCTAGTTGTTGAAATGCTTTCTCTTGGTCAAAAAGCGAAGGACACAACGCGCTTATCGTGACACTCAATAGGCTATGATATCCCGGGTGGTAGAAAACAAGCTGTGTATTTCTCTGCAGGCATTGATGAATTCTAGTGGTTACCCACTAAGGTGTTCAGCAGAGCCCTCAAACTTTGAACGATCACCGTCGCGAATATCTCATAGGGACTCGCTCTTTGGATTTTATGCCGACCGGTTGTGCCCCCGCGATCTCCGACGACAGCGCAGCTCTAGCCATCTGGCTCACTCTACGGCATCTCCTGCCGCCGACAAGAGCTCTCGCTGAGTGGTGCCCCGTCGTCGGACTCCTGAGACCATGTCCATCCTTCCTACCTTCTCGTTACTTCCATATGTCAATGTCCCTGTGCCATGCTCTCTCCTTCCTGCTCTCTCTGTCTCTATTCCTTTAGCCCTATCATTTTTATCTCTCCTTACCCCCATCTCTCGTGAGCTACTGTTGAGGTGCCGCACTTTGATGCAGACAGTTATGGGGCTCACATATCTCTTCTTTTCTCTTTTAAGAATCGCATAAGAATATCTTATAGTCGACTTTAAGAAGCGTGATATGCCTCCAATCTTCAAAGCTAACAGAGGAAGCGTCAGTTTTTTGAATGAGTACAATGCGGCCATCCCGATCATAGACTATGCAGCGAGTGACACCCGTATTGCACAGCACAAATTCGACCCAGAGCACGCGTTCTGAAATACGCGAACATCAAGACGCCATGGTTCCAGAAAATGAAATTTTGAGTTCTAAGAGATTCGAACAATGGTCAGAGATGTACACAGGCGAAGGGGGAAAGGGAGGAATAAGTAAGTCGGAAAGCGTGTCGAGTCTGCTGGAGGATGGTCCACGGCACCATGTCCAAACAGAAGTGTTCCCGTGCATGACGTTGTGCGCATGAAGCAATAAAAAAAGCTGGACAAGGCGACGCAGCTCACGTGAATCCTAAGCAGACATAGCCCAGCCAAGACCTTGTACATCGCTTCGCGTATTTAGCACATAGTTAAAATTTCCAATTAGAATTACGTGGTGACTGTCTAGAAAAAACACACCCAAGTTTCGAAAAAAAAGATTATTAGTGTCCAGCTTGTGCAGGAGCTAGACACAAAGTATGCTGAATCGAAAAGTAGGTACAACCTAGAGCCAGAATTCTACCGATGCTGTCATAAAAAAGCACAGTGACTACATAAGAAACCCTGAATAAATAGAAAAAAATGGCAGCAAATCCACGGAGTGAATGATAGAGATTGGGGCGAAGCATCCGTCAATCCATTCGTTCTTGCTTCCATCCGTCCATGCGTCGGTCTGTCTGACTGTCTGTGCGTTAATTCGCCCGTCCGTGCGTGCGTCTGTTCGTGCGTCTTCACGTCCATCTGTGCGTCCGTCCCTGCCTTCGTCCATGCATCCGCCCTTGCGCCCTTCCATGCGTCCATCCGTCAGTGCAGCCATCCGTGAGTCTGTCCATGCATCTGTCTGTGTGTCCGTTCGTCCATCTATTCAACTCTCTAAGTGTGGCACACGCACACTTTTTTACGGCTTGTGCTTCGTGTCTACTTCCCACCGTTAACCCCCTCGGCTTCAAGGTATATACTGGTTCACTGTATTCATGGCACTGCGGCCCAACGCTCGCTAAACCTTTCTAAAACCAAGGAGGTTACGCCCGGCGAGTATAACGTAGCAACCCTTCCTTGTCAGATAGTGCTCAATATACATGCCAAAGGCTGCTGCTGGGGAATGAGAGACAGGAGAATTCGGCTTTTACTTTCTTACGGCTTGCGTTGCATACCTACTTCCTACCTTTAAGCACCTTGAGTTCATGGCATATACTACTTCACTGTATTCATGGCACTACGGCTCAACGCTCGCTAAACCTTTCTAAAAACAAGGAGGTTACGCCCAGCAAGTATAACGTAGCAACCCTTTTTTTGTCAGATAGTGCTTAATGTACATGCTAATGGCTGCTAGTGGGGAATGAGAGACAGGATAATTCGGCTTTTAGTTAACGCGCACGCTACGAATTTTCATTGTTCAACAACGCACAGGAGAAATCTCTCGCCGGCACCACCTTGCAAGTCAAAACGTAAGATTGGTTACACACTACGGCTACGACTACGACTACGAGGGACGAACGGGTGCCGCTATAAGGAGCTTCGCCCCTAAAAAGTACCTATAGGTAGCTCAGTGGTTGACGCCTCGCAATCACGACGCGAAGGTCCCACGTTTGATTCCGTGCGTTTGAGTCTTCCTTTTTCTGAGGTTTTGAAATGCGAATCATTTCTTAGTGAACTTCGGTGACTTTGAACGTATCTATCTATTTAGCTATCTAGCCGCCTAAGATTTTCAGCTCTCCTGGTCGTTTTGTTAATGGTATCGATACCAAACTTGGTGTGGCTCAACATGACTGTATGAAAAACATATTTGACCATTCATAACATGAAATTCGTGACATGTATGTCATGAATGTCATAATTTACATGTCATAGTCCCGCAGCTCTGCGGTGGTGTCGTTCACATGGCATGTTGCAAAACTGGTATGGTATGACATGATTGCATGGCGAACACAAGTGACATATTCTAACATAAAAATTATGACATGCGTGTCATGTAACATGACTACATTCAATGCTCATAGTGTGCTCTCGGCCATTTCTCTAGCGTCACATATACCAAATTTAGTATTACAGTATGTGAATGGATGACGAAGGTATGTGACTGGTGCAAACATGATAATCATGATATGCGTTTCTTGTAACAACATCCCTACATGTCACGCTTATGATGCTCTGGTGTTAGTTTCACTAGCTTCACTTATACCAATTTCGGTATTACGAGACGTGAATTGATGACGACGGTATGATACTGGTGCAAACACTAAAAACATGAGTTGTGCTTCAAGTAAGAACTTGACTATATGCTACGCTCATGACGCGCTCCCGGCCGTTTCGCTAGCTTCACAAGTACAAAACTAGGTGTTACGTGACGCGAACGGACGACATAGGTAAATGAATCAACCAATCATGATAATCACGACATGCGTGTCATGTAACAACATGACTACATGCCACACAGATGATGCGCTCACGGATGTTTTGCTATCTCTACATATGCCACATATGTTATTATGTGACGCCAATAGATGAGGAACGTATGTTACCAATGCAAACATGATAATCAAGAGATGCGTGTCATGTGAGAACATGACTACATGCCACAGTCAAGGCGCCAATAAATTTAAACGTGACGCAGTGCGCGTGCTCGTCGGTGTTCATTTCGTCGCGTCACGCTGGCGTTGCCACCCCAGGCGCCGGTTTTGCCATAAACTCGCAGGCGCACGCTGTGCTTCGTTGCTTTCACGCATGCACGTTTCAGCGCGTCCGGCGTCCCTGCATCACAAAAAGAGGGAGACACAGTGTTGTCTGCGTAACGCACCAGCACGAAATGCAGCATGTCACATTTCGCGCCGGTTGCCGTCGGGCCGCGCCGATAGACTCTGGTCGCGCCTGTCGTCAGACTGTAAAGTACTCACGTTTTGCTAACGTAGCGTCGCTGTGCCCAGAGTGCGCGTGCGTCAACGCTACATTGGAGTATATTACGCCCTTCATGATGCGCTCGCGTTTTGCTAGCTCCACATATACCAAATTTGGTGTTACGTGACGTCATTGGATGACGAAATATATGACTGTTGCAAACATAATCCCGATACGCATGTCATGTAAGGACATGACAACATAAATAAATCATAGCGTGCTCGCGGCCCTTTCGCTAGCTCCACATATACTAAATTTGATATCACGCGACGTGAATAGATGACGAAGGTAAAAGACCCCTCCAAACATGATAATCATCACTCGGGAGTCATGTACGGCACCATTTACTTCCAACTTGTAACGTTGTACTGCTTTTAAAGTGACACATCAACATTTCGTATTCGTGCTTCGCATATCATAGATTCCCATTGTGCGTGGAATCTGCCAAAATTTTGGATTCTTACGTTTTCATATATATAGAGGCGTATACATATACGGTACATGACACTGACGCAGTGGCGAAATCCAGCCGATAGTGTCCATACAATTGCTGTCGCATATTATACCTACTCCTGTAAATTTCTTTATAGTGAAATAGAAATAAAAATCTAAGTTAAGCTTTAGTTTAAAAGCCCTAACGTCGGATAGCTAAGAGAAATCAGTTTCCTAGAGAGGCAAAACATCACAATCTGGAGCACAGGCTGCACTAATCATCCTCGGCCTGCTTTACCAGACTGCGAAGACCTTTGACATTCAATGAAATAACATTCAATGAGGTAGCCATCATAAACACTAAAGATTAACCTGGATACCAGACGATGCGCAGTTCTAACAGACAAGGGAGTGGGTGTTCCGCTAGTGGTTTATTCACTTATTACGACCAGATTACTCAAAGGAAGCGTGGGGCTTCTGTGCCCACGTCGAAATCTGCAGGGTACTTCTGTGCCTGCTTGGAGCCTCCGAGTCGCTGCTGGATATTCCTTAGCGCTTGGTGTCGAGGCTCTTGAGCGAAGACGGTACAAACGCGTCCAAACTGTTCCGGCTCATGTCTCTTGGAGAGCCGTCTCACTCGTAGTGCTGTTTAAGTCCTCGTTGATTGAAACTTCGTCGCATTGGCACAAAGTCTCCTTGACGATAGAAGGAATAACAAGGTACTGGGCAGCCCTGGGGTGAGCATCAGATATCGCATCACCATCTGCGAAACCTTCGCTGAGAGGAGCTTTCTCTGGCGAGGGCTCAATCCGTGGTGCTGTGGAAATTCCCACTGCTCGTGGGCCACTGGCTGAATCATCCCCACCTTGAGGGGCTGCCTGGTCCGGGCTGGCTAGAGACACTTCGGGCGTTAGGTGCGGTGTCGAAATTCACCCAACTTCGACCTGGCAAATATCCGAACCTGGCGTCAATGAGACGAGGGTATTGTTTTTTTGACTGCGTTAATGGTTGAAGCGGCTGGTAATTCTTGGACGCTGTCTCAGAATACGGTGGCCTCGTGGTTCTGGTGATGGTGGAATGCTGGTCACCACAACGATGACACGGCAGCAAACAGCCCTTCTCTTCGTGGCCATAAACGCCATGTCTTCCACAAACAGAGCTGTGCAGTTCATGCAGAAGTGCCTACTTTCTCCACAACGACGGCACACTCACTGGATCATTTTATAGTAACAGGTCAGACGATGGCCTGTGACCTCAAGGTAGTTGAGCACCGGCGACGTCTTCATTTTCATCTGGACGTATCGCGTCCCAGTAATCATGGTTGGGCGTGAAGCCAAAGGTCTTCTGCTGATGTGCAGCACCTTTCCGTAGGGAGACAATGCTTGCGCGAAGACCTCGCTGTGGACGCGACACGCAGAAACATAATGGTGACGAGTGACTTGGAGCCCCAGTAGTACGACAGAAATGTGCTCTTCTCTGATGATGAGGTGTGAAGCGTCGGCAATTAGAGCTAGAACGGCTTCACTGTTAACGGTGACTTGGTAGTTTAGGCCTCAAAAAAGCTGTTCACAGCATACCTCTTCGATCCCTGTTATTGAAGACGTCGCGTCAACGACGTATTTGGGACTAGACCCTTCAGGGGCGACAACGTCGAAAGGTAGTGCCTTCTTCGGAGGCTGGTTTGCCATTATGGGCGTCCGGCAGCCCAGGGACGCCCTGAGGGGCTAGCACAGATGACGAGCCAACACGAGCATGTGCAGCCGCCGCTTACTGCCACAGACTGTCCACATAATATCTGTGTGTTTAGAAAACTTGGTTAACGATTTAGAGCACCTGGTACTCTACTATGGGAGAGCTTAAAGCCGTCCCGTCGAATTTAGCTTTGGACATAGGGTTACTACCCCGACGCCTACTTAAGGCTGTGTTTTGTAGTTAAGGCATGTGACGTGTGCGCACAGGAACGTGTTCCGTTCGCTAGTTTGCAGTTGCAAACATTTATTTCTTGGCAAATTTCGTAAAAATTTTAAACTTCACTGCTGTGCCAAGCGCAACAGTTAAGCAAATCATCATGAACTTCTAATTTTTATTATGCTGTCACAGAACGAGCGCTCAAAAAGGGCGCGCCGCCGAATTCCCGCGACGAAACGCCGGAGTGACGCCGCGAGGTCAAAAGAAAAAGAGAAAAAAGAAAACAAGCTCCCCAGGCACGCTCCCTCTCCTGTCGGAAGCGTGGCTTCACCGACGAACCTCCTCACCCCACATCGGCGGCCGAGCAAGCACTCGAAATTTCTAGAAGGAAATAGGCGTGGTGGTGCCGGGTTGAGTCACCCGTCGGGGACGGCCCTCGTATTGTCTCGACTTTTCCCCCAGCCTTCGCTGCGCATCGCGCCGACGAAATGATGAGAACTTTCCGGAATCTCGCTAGGAAGGTATTTAATCGAGCAGCCGAGGTGAGAGATCAGGAGAAGACGGAAGTTAGCGCCAGAGCGCGTAGGGATTCCGCCGTGTAGTCGGCGAAGGTTTTGTCCGTGGAGATAAAGCAGGAGAAGAAGATGATTTCCACCTGAGGGGTGACGACTCGAGCTACAGGCAAGAGTGTGTGTTTACCGCTATCGAGCGAAGATGCGTGGCAACAGCTGCGTGTGTGAAGCCGACGTGTTTCCGGCGAAGAAGTTTGAAGCTTGGAGAGTGGCCAATTGAAGACGCGAGGTTTCCTGGAAGAGAAACTTCGGCGAGGTTTCCTGGAAGAGAAACTTCGAGGGCAGCGGAGCGACAATAACGCTGGACTTTGAGTGAATGAGTCTCGGAAGAGTATCATCCAGACTTTTGTTCCAAGAACTTTGGACTGAATAGGTTTTCTATCTCTTTAGTCTTTAAGCGTCTTGGTTGTTCAATGCATGCGACTGCATTGTAGTGCGTATTGTTGTCTGTGTCCGTTGTTTCGAGTGTGGCTGATTGTACTGTGTAGTACGTTGTTAGATTGGTGACATATTGTATGCAACTATTCTGTATTGTGGATTCTTGTGTATTGTTTTCGATCTGCCAATTTTGAAAATATAATTTTTGTTTTGTTTATCAACTCTCGGCTCTGACTTGTTCTTTGGGCCACAGCCGGCTTCCGCTGGCGCGCTAAAAAGGACCACTTCTAAATTGTCCACGCTTTCGTGGTGCGGTTCGGGGGGCCGATACTTCGGCCCTTGGAATTAGCCCGGCGATTGCCTCCCGAATTAACGGGACCCGTGACAATTATTCTGGCGTCCGCGACTAGGACTTTTTGGTGCACAGTGTGTCCAAAGTCGTGTGAAAGAGCCTCGAGTTGTTGATAGTGCTATCGGAACGATTTTGTGTGTTGCTCGGTGTTCTCATTAACGAGTGCAGGAGAGTGTTCCGATAGGCTGATTTAGGCAGATACTTTTTGCACACGGCCAGACTTTATCTGCGAGACACCATGGATCTCGAAAAGTTAGTAGCTCTTGGTGAGATGAAGGGGCTTTCTGGCGCCGAACTACGGAAGCGGGTAAGCCAGAAGGAGAAGGAGGCGGTGGAGAGAGAGAGGTTGGCAGCAGAGAGAGCCAAGGAAGAAAAAGCAGCTGAGTTGGAACGGGAGAGGTTGGCAGCTGAGAGAGCCAAGGAAGAAAAAGCAGCTGAGTTGGAACGAGAGAGGTTGGCAGCTGAAAGGGCCAAGGAAGAAAAGGCAGCTGAGTTAGAACGAGAGAGGTTGGCAGCTGAGAGGGCCAAGGAAGAAAAAGCAGCTGAGTTGGAGAAAGAAAGGTTGGCCGCTGAAAGGGCGAAGGAAGAAAGAGAGCAACAATTGAAGTTGGAGTTGGAGAGAGAAAAGCTGGCAGCCGAAAGGGCGAGAGAAGAACGAGAGCAGCAATTGAAGTTGGAGCTGGAGAAAGAAAGACTGGCAGCTGAGAGGGCGAAAGAAGAAAGAGAGGAAAGTGAAGGGCAGCGACAGCACGAGATGGAACTCGAGCGGCTCCGTTTGCAACAGCGAAGTGAAACTCCGGTCCAAGCTAGAGTTGAAAGCAGCGAACGGGAAGACCACGGCTTCTGCATGAACCCAAGCAAGCTGCTCGTAGCGTTTGATGAAAGGAAGGACAACCTTGACGCGTACCTTCACCAATTTGAGACGATTGCGAGGAGCCAGAATTGGCCGGAACATCAATGGGCAACTGCTTTGAGTACTTGCTTGAGTGGTGAAGCGTTCAGTATGTACGGTAGGCTGACGCCGACCAATGCAGCCAACTATGCAAAGGTGAAAGCTGCTTTACTGAAGCGATTTAGATTTACTGTGGAAGGATTCCGGGACAGATTTCGGACAGAAAAGCCAGCTGATGGTGAGACGGCTACGCAGTACGCCGCCCGACTTAGCCATTATTTCGACAGATGGATTGAACTTTCATGGACAGCGCACGAGTACGATGAGCTTAGAGAGCTCCAAAGTAGAGAACAATTTCTTACTAGTTGCCACCCAAGCCTGTCGCTGTACTTGAATAAGGGGAAGGCTGAGTCACTTGAAGGCATGCTCGAATTGTCTGATCAATTCTTGGAAGCGCAAGGTGGAACTAATTTCGCCAAGGTCAAGAAGGAGTGTCCCGAAGATTCGAAAAATTCGGCACCCAAACAAAAGAAGCGTGCACCGGAGAGTGTTCCGCGATGTTTCCTGTGTAACCGAGTGGGTCATCGCGCGAGCAACTGTCGTACTAACTTTACGAGCCCTACGGTATAAAAATGTTTCAAGTGTGGTCAGACTGGGCACAAAGCAGACGCATGTCGTAACGGAGCGAGTCAAACTCACCAGGTATCCTGTGTGCTAGCAGCACCGAAATCCGATGATAATGCTGTCACCGATGGATTCGTAGAGTTGAAAATGGGGAGAAAATTCCTATTGTGGGTGCTATAATGACAAAACAGCCGACCGGTGTTACGAAGGGAATGACAACGCTGCCTGGAAAAGTTGCAGGCAACAAGGTTACGGTGTTAAGAGATACCGGTAGCTCCACTGTTATCGTGCGAAGAAATTTGGTATGGGAAAGTGAGTTAACAGGCAAAACGAAACCGGTTTGTCTAATTGACCGTACGGTTCGGATGCTTCCCGAAGCAGAAATTGAGGTATAAACCCCGTACTTCAGCGGGAAGGTTACGGCTCTGTGCATGACGACCCCCCTGTACAACCTTGTCATCGGAAACATCGACGAACGTGAGGACAGAATGATCCGGAATGTTTGGGAGAAGACCCTAAGATAGAGCCCTCGCCAACCCAGCGACCGCGAGATACAGTGGAGGAGCATCCCGTGACGGATCTCACTCGGGCCCAAGGCGAAGCCGCGGTGCAAGAGACAGTTAATGAGAAGATTATCGTGCTGAATGAGTTCCCGTGCTGGGCAGCTGGACTTACGTCGGCACGACCTCAACCGACCGACAGTGGAAAGGTGACGGAGTCGGCCAGCCAGGCCGAATGTCGGGACGTGAACAAGCGGGTGAATAACCGGGCAGGATCGGTTGAGCGTCATTACCCGTTAGCAGTGTCGGAAGTGACAACGATGGCTGAGACGCTGCCTCAGATACCGTCCTTGGAAGGGGCTCGCCGAAACAAAACGAGCAAAAACAATAAGAAGAGATAGAGAGAGCACCACAAGAAAGGGCGCAAGCGCCGTTCGAAATACACAGGATAGGTGCTGAGGTGGAATCGAATTGTGTTTGGCAGGGCTGAGTGCCATATGTTGTGTTAATGTTCTTGTTGTCCTGTGTCACAACTGTATGTTGAGCGAGTCAAAATGTTTGCTACGGTGATGTGATGTATAGTATTGTATAATTGTTGTAATGAGAGAACTTTGTACATTTGTATTGTTTGGAATATGTGATGGAGTGTTGCATTCATGTACCTGTGGCTATATTTCATGTGTTGTGGAATTGAATTACAATGTACAATTGTATTGAGCGATCTATTGTGAATGTGAAGTGTCATGAGCGACGGATTGTGTTACAGTCTGTGAGAATGTGTGGTGTCTGTTCGCGCTCGTTTGTGTGGTTTTGAATATTATGAGATAATATTCCTAAAGTGGGGGGCAGTGTCACAGAACGAGTGCTCAGAAAGGGCGCGCCGCCAAATTCCCGCGACGAAACGCCAGAGTGACGCCGCGAGGTCAAAAGAAAAAGAGAAAAAAGAAAACAAGCTCCCCGGGCACGCTCCCTCTCCTCTCGGAAGCGTGGCTTCGCCGACGAACCTCCTCTCCCCACATCGGCGGCCGAGCAAGCACTCGAAATTTCTAGAAGGAAATAGGCGTGGTGGTGCCGGGTTGAGTCACCCGTCGGGGACGGCCCTCGTATTGTCTCGACTTTTCCCCCAGCCTTCGCTGCGCATCGCGCCGACGAAATGATGAGAACTTTCCGGAATCTCGCTAGGAAGGTATTTAATCGAGCAGCCGAGGTGAGAGATCAGGAGAAGACAGAAGTTAGCGCCAGAGCGCGTAGGGATTCCACCGTGTAGTCGGCGAAGCTTTTGTCCGTGGAGACAAAGCAGGAGAAGAAGATGATTCCCACCTGAGGGTGACGACTCGGGCTACAGGCAAGAGTGTGTGTTTACCGCTATCGAGCGAAGACGCGTGGCAACAGCTGCGTGTGTGAAGCCGATGTGTTTCCGGCAAAGAAGTTTGAAGCTTGGAGAGTGGCCAATGGAAGACGCGAGGTTTCCTGGAAGAGAAACTTCGGCGAGGTTTCCTGGAAGAGAAACTTCGAGGGCAGCGGAACGACAACAACGCTGTACTTTGAGTGAGTGAGTGTCGGAAGAGTATCATCCAGACTTTTGTTCCAAGAACTTTGGACTGAATAGGTTTTCTATCTCTTTAGTCTTTAAGTGTCTTGGTTGTTCAATGCATGCGACTGCATTGTAGTGCGTATTGTTGTCTGTGTCCGTTGTTTCGAGTGTGGCTGATTGTACTGTGTAGTACGTTGTTAGATTGGTGACATATTGTATGCAACTATTGTGGATTGTGCATTCTTGTGTATTGTTTTCGATCTGCCATTTTTGAGAATATAATTTTTGTTTTGTTTATCAACTCTCGGATCTGAGTTGTTCTTTGGGCCACAGCCAGCATCCACTGGCGCGCCAAAAAGGACCACTTCTAAATTGTCGAAGCTTTCGTGGTGCGGTTCGGGGGGCCGATACTTCGGCCCTTGGAATTAGCCCGGCGATTGCCTCCTGAATATACGGGACCCGTGACATATGCGTAGTCCTTGCATTACCAGCAAAAAGGTACTTAGGGTCAAACTGAAAGCAACAATCATTGCTCTCTTGCACAGATGTATGGCAGGCGCGCGGCAGTACTGGGGTCGGAACCTGTATTTATTTTTAGGCTGTAATTCGCCATAATGTTTTTGGCGTACTCGACTCGCTACTTGTGACAACTCAGGGGTTTCGTAGCCGTTTTAACGCACGTTGCACGATTTCTCAACTGATGTGTAAAGAAGACATGCAATCGTTTAACCGAGCTATTAATATAATTACAATAGGTTTACTGATGAGTTTCAAGCAAAGTGCGCAGTTCAGAGTAATTACAGGAATATTTCCACGTATTATAAATACCAGCATGGGTTTTTATATAACACTTTACTGCCGCGAAGACTGCTCTGGTTCAAGCTGCACTTGATCATGAGTATTTTCTTTTTTTAACTTCTCTGTTCGGTTCTTACGCCGACATTTGAGATGGAGCCCTGCTATACTCAAAGGTGGCTTGGAATACTTTTTCGACTTGCCGTAGAAAGGATTCAGTACAAGATCTTATTGCCTCAAGAATACACCAAACACACAATTCATTCGCTCACAAAACTTTATTTGTGTCCTGAAGCCTGGTCCTTTCAGGCCGAGGTGGGCCGCGTCCACGTCGGTACCGTCAGGCCGAGCCTTGTGGCGTCATCGTGGACCTTCTGGACTGCCCATAGGTGGTGTTGATAAGACGCGCTTCGCAACATCGTCTGCCAGTAAAACCATTGTTCTTCGGGGTCAGCGAGAGTCACGGGACAGCCCGCCAGCATGTGTCTGATCCTAATGATGCCATCGCACGCGTCACACTTGTCTTGAATTCCGCCGCCAGGAAGAATTTTATGTAGAAAATACGAAGTGCGGTAAGTTTCGGTTTGCAGTAAACGTAGCGCGACTGCCTAAGCCCTGTTAAATTTTGCGTGTGGCAGTGGGAATTGCCTACGCCCCAAGTAATAATATTTTGTGATGTCGCTGTACGTGATTAATTTATTTTATAGCCCCCGGAATGGTAGTGGGTGTCGGATCGGGTCTGTCCAGCACGGCAAGCGAGTCTTCGTGCCAGGTCATTCGTCACCTCATCGAGGTTGACACGAGTTTCGTCCACTTGTCCCATATGCGCAGGAAACCATCGAATTTCTGTATCGATAGGATCGACTTTGTTCAAAAGTTTAACCATAGTTTCAGTGACAGAGCCTTTGTCAAAGCTCGTAATTGCTGCTTTGGAGTTGCTATAGACGTATTACCATTTTCTGTTCATGATAGCTAAAGCAATTGCGGCTTGTTCCGCAACCGTGAAATCCTTAGTGAGCATAGTCAGGTCATCTCGTTTCTCTTCCTGGCTGTCGACCACCACAGCGGTGAAGGCCTCTTGGCCTTTCACCCAAGCTGCGTCCACGACGGCCGCCTGTTGTCCTACCTGCTCGATTTCTTTCAATAAAGCTATCGCTCTCGCTCTTTGCCTGCTGCCATTGTGTTCTGGATGCGTGTTTCTCGTTAGGGAAGTGGTTATGACTACGTCTCTAAGCTCCGCGTTCAGTTCGACCTCGACCTCCTTCGTGTTCTTCGATCTATTGGGGACTGAACCAATTGCTCTGAGTGTCAGCCTACCCGCACGTCTCCTCTTTAGTCTTTCCTGCTGCGCCATCTGTTGCGCTTCAGCCATTTCTTGCATATTATTGTGCACGCCTAAGCTCATGAGTTTTTCGTTCGACGCACTGTTGGGTATACCTAGGGTAGCCTTGACTAACTTTCTGATAATGGTACTTGTTCAGCTCGGCCTGCGACCATTGGAGGTGACCTGCCACGTAGGTGAAGTGACAGAGAGCGAAGGCGTGTAGTATGAGTGCTGTCCTCAGCAAGGCCCCTGTGTCGGTTGGTGATTCTCTTTAGAAGCCTGAGTACTTGGTCAGTTTCTTTTTTAATATGTTGAATGGCAGTGAGGTTGCTACCTCCCGCTTCTATGTAGAAGCCTAGAACTTTATTTTTTTCGACCTGCTTGATCGCTGATCCGTCCTGACAGCGCAAGATAATGTTGGTTTCCTCACCTGGGACATGGTGCTTGGGTCTTCGACCCCTACCTCAATTTTATAACCTAAAGTTCTGATTTCACCGCTGAACAATTTAGCCCTATTTCGCCGAGAGTGCTTTCCACGATGTCTACACTCTCCTGATGTCTAGTCTTCGTTTGGCCTATGTTTCCGTTAGCGCTCCATATGGTTATATTGTCGGCATATATTGCGAAGTGTATACCTCCTATACGCTCCAATTCCCTCGCAACTCTGGTCATTGCTGAATTATCTAACATGGTTGAGAGCACAGCTCCTTGTGGGGTGCCTCTGTTTCCCAATGTCCTCACCTTAAATTTTAGGTCTTCTAGTGCTCGCTTGTCTACCACGAAGACACGATGGCAAAATTTTTTTACAATGAGTCCAGTACAAGTACAGTCACCAAGGTGTCTCGTACGCTGGTATTTTATTCTCTCTTTTATCGATCTCGAGGGAACTGCTGGAAGCTAAGTACAGTGGTATGTTACGGGTAGGGAAGGATACACGGTTTTCCAATGTTATCACGTGCGCACGCGTGGACAATCAAGGTCTCTCGCGGCGATTCCTCTATCTACAAGCTCGCCATGCTCAAATCGGCCAATGGCAAATAAAATGGCAGTGAAGAGTGATTTCTGAGCTTCTTCCGTCATTTGGCGAGAGAAAAGAAAGCAATCTTTATCTGACTTTGAAGAGTCATTGTCTGACTTTGAAAAGTCAGACAAGTCAGATTTATCTGACTTTGTCTGACTTTTCAACAAGTCATTTTATAGGATCATTTTTTCAACAAGTCTTTGTCGAACAAGTCATTTTATAGGGTCACGTATCATCGGGAGTCTAACTACAGATCGGCAGCGTTTTTTAACCGTGCTCATAAAGTGTGTCAGGGTTCCATTAAAGGGGTCCTGCAACATTTCAAAATGTTTGCGTATTTGCGTGACAGTGGCTTGACGAAACTTTGGGAACTATACTAGGTGTATGGTACCTAAAGATGACATTTCACTTCAGTTTTACGGGTTAGATGCTACGTTGGACCTTGTTTATGCCTTGAAAATTCGTGACGTCACGATGTTTGGGGCGGCCGTCTCAAGGTGTCGTGCCCACTAGCATTTTCTTTTCGCGGGTTTCTTCCCTTGTGAAGCGTCTTGTCGTGGCAACACGGGTGTTTTTTATTCGTGAAACTGTACTTTACTTTTACGCGAAGAACGTTTTGCTTTATAGTGTGAATTAGGAGGGAAAATGTGGCAGATCCCACGCACAAGGAAATCCGCGTTATGCGAAGCATGCTGAGGAAAAGTTCCCGTGTTGCACTTTTCTTATTGAGCGACCCGTCAATAAATGACGATAAATTATTTTATGAATGTCGCATGCACACACATATGTTGAAGAGTTGCAGATGTTCATATAACCAGTGTTTTGCACTTGTGCAACTATGCCAACTTGATTATCCGTATTATCAACACCAGAAGCTGATATGAAACGCCGATGCTCACGAAGATGCTGGCCCTGACATTGCTACAAAAATCAACTTCAGCGCGTGCCAACTAACCACACTCTACGTTAGCCCCAGGTGACGACTATATCAAAATAGTACATATGTAATGCTTAATCAATTGGGTAGGCGGCACGGAAACCACTAATAACGTTTTTAGAAGATTAGCGTCTATTTAAAAGTAGCTGCAAGACCTGGCCCAGCTCTGTGGAAAAATGCTTCATTGGCACCCAGAATACTTGGACTCGGTTCCAGCTCGGACTTGTCGGGTCGACGCTACCGACGTTGGGTATTTTACACTCGCACGTTAAGATTGCCCATGTGTGTTCTCGTCGTTACTGGGTAGATACTAATTGTCATTCACCTGAGGCAAATACCCGCATACGAGCGGCACATAACCGCCCATGGGTATGTGCCGCTGTCTGGCGGAAGTGTTTGAGACATTGTTGAGACATTTTTCATGTCTTGACAATGACGTTGTATTTGCTGAACCATCTTACCCTCTCATGCTAATTTTGTTTCACGCCAAATAAATTGGGTGATTACGAGAGCCCCCAATCGTAAGTGGTGAGATAGGTAGATAGATAGATAGATAGATAGATAGATAGATAGATAGATAGATAGATAGATAGATAGATAGATACGCTCAAAGTCGCCGAAGTTCGCTAAGAAATGCTTCGCATTAAAAAAACACAGAATATATTAGGTAAGGAACGCTGCCTTTTAGTCAATTAGCCTACTACGTCGTTGTACGGTCACATATACGCATTCTGTGGTTTTTCTTTCTCTGGCGCATTCGAATGGGTATTGTATGCCACCAGTAATTGTAAAAACGTACTCGTTAGAACTATTGCGTGTCCTTTATGAGTTCTCACTGCAGCAGAAATTTCTTTACAAACTTTTTACCTTTTTTTTAGAAATTTCTTTACAAGTTTTTACCGCTTTTTTATAGTTGAAGTGGGAAAACATTTCAGCCACCAAAATCTAGTTTAGCTTTGGAGGCTTAGATGGCAGCTTCAACATTTGGCAACAAGGAATTAAGACTGATCTGCTGGACTATAGAATGCTTACGTTCGTGTTAGCTGAATGAAATGCTTTCTAGTGCTCCAAATTCATTAAGCGTGTTTGAAGACTCCGCAATCTTTTGCTTCCTAATGAAAGTGTTAATGAAAGTGTTTAAATAACACCACCTCTAGGTGGTGTTATTTAAATGAAAAGCACACCATGTAGTTTTTTTCAAATGAAGCCTAAGGTTTATGATCTGTGAAGCTGATGTTTGATGAAAGCACAACGGCATGGTAAAAAAGCACTTGAGGCGTTCACCAAGAGACCTTTCCTTACACCAACATGGTAAGCACGAAATACTTAATAAATAAAACGAAATATCTTCTTTTACACTGTATGGTATTTAGCCTGGAGGTGTAATATTAATTGAACTGAATTAGTCCGAATTCTTTAACGAATGATGCGAACGACAATGGGAAAGATAACGCTTGCCATGTATGCTGCACTCAAATATTTGAAAATGCGGGACTAGAAGCAATTTGCTAGACACCTTGTAAGGTTGATATCAACTCAAAATCTTACAAAGGTGTCCATTAAAATTTTATTTATTAATCTGAATTTTTAAACCACGTTTCAGAGATTGCGTTATGGTACTTTGGGCCATTATAGAAGCCGACGAGCACTGGACAGAGCTTCAAAGATTCTAGGCCGGGTTGACCTAACAACAGTGTTCTAGGGACGGCCAGTTTCTGTAAAAGAGGAGGAGCGAACGAAGCAAACAAAGAATAATTAGTGGAACAGAGAGAAATAGAAAGAGATGCAATAAAAGACTTAGAAAGACAGATAGAAAAAAAGTGCCAATGAAATAAAGAAAAAAATGAAACAAAGAAGACATAAAACCAAACACCAAAGCGATAATAAATCGAAAAAAGTGTAAAAGAAAGAAAAGAAGGAAAAAATGGCCCCGTATCTGCATGTTAATCTGCAAATATTGTCGAAAGACGATAGTCTTGCGTGTGGAGTCAGACAGACAGACAAAGAACTTTATTCGGGTCCTGAGGAACTGCGTTGTAACGGCCCCGTTTAGGGGGAATCCGTAGCAGTCGCGGGCCGCTCCCACGTAGGGACCGGAAGACCGTGGCCCTCCGCCCTCTCGCAGGCCCTCTGGACCGCCCGAAGTTGAACCAAGAGGTCGCCGCTGTTGAGGGCTTCCTCCCAGTCCTCTTCTTTGTTGAACTCTGCGTCACGTAACGCAGGACATGGCCAGAGCATATGAGGTAATGAGCAATACGCCTCTCCGCAGTCCGGACAATGCGGCTCGATGTTGGGCGAAAAATGACTGAACCTGCCTCGCGAAGGGAAAAACCCCGTTTGGAGCATCCTGTAGGCCGATGATTGCGGTCGCGTAAGTTTAGGATAAGGAAGTGGAAAAGCCCTCCGAGATAGATGATAATGAGTCATGATCTCGTGGAAAGTGAGTAGCGCGTCCCTGTATCTTCCGGCGTCCCCGCCTGCAAATCCGCCGGGACCGCCGCGGTGAGCGATACCTCGCGCATGGTCATGGGCAAACTCATTGGCGTTGGGGACATCAGGATGTACGTTGGCCCCCATGTGGGCCGGGAACCATGTTATGGTGTGAAACCCGGCAGCCCCCTCGCAGCCGAGGATGGCCGCTGCCTCACGCGAGATCGAGCCCGAGGCGAAAGCCCTAGCTGCGGAACGCGAATCTGTAAAGACATTAGGACGCGATGGGTCCTTCATTGCTATGGCGATGGCGATTTGCTCAGCCACCATTGCCGAAACCTTTCTAACCGAGGCAGAGCATAGGAGTGTGCCACTATGATCGACCGAGACCACTGCGAAGCGATCCGAACGCCCGTACTGGGCTGCATCGACAAAGGTCGCGAGATGCGGTCTGTTTGCAACAGATTTTAATAAGGAACGGGCCCGAGCTATGCGGCGCCCTACATTGTATTGTGGGTGGACATTTCTTGGAAGTGCAGCTACCGAAAACGTGCCTCTCATCGAGGGTGGTAGTGTTACATTACGCTGGTTAGTCGCCGTAGGACCGCAGCCTATGGATTCCAGGATGCGCCTACCAGCCCTCGAGGACGATAGTCGCACGACCTGAGCCATCTGCTGGGCCTCGATCACCTCCGAGAGGGAGTTATGCATGCCCAATTGTAGGAGCTTCTCGGTTTCATGGGGTGAAGCAGTTGTAAAGGATCACGCGTTGAACTATACCTGAAACATTACAACAGAAACAACTTGAGCAAACTATCGTTAAATTAATCCGCCACTTACTACATAACACCCTTTATCTCACCTTAGGGGCCGTTTCGGCCACTTCCATTTCCTGCTTGGCAGTGGTCGGCTGGGGCGGAAGTGGGGTGATGGCGGAAGTCCCTGAGTCCGGAGACGTTGATGGCTGGTACTGCTCTGCCTTGTTTAACACATCAAAGTGAGCGAGGAAAAAAATCTTAACGGGCTTAAGTATCACCGATTCTCAATACTGCACGTTATCGTATACCTTCCCAATAATGATACGGAAACATTCAGTGGAAGACAATCGGTGTGCCTCGAAGTATATATTTTTAACTTTTCACGGCGGTGCTCTTGTTTTGGCAAGTAAGGTCATAACGCTTTAGTGACTACCTTAATTTATTAATTATGAAAGCATCCACGAGAACCTCTACGCCTTCATAAAAGTACATATTTATTACAGGAGGAAAAGAAAAAAAACGCTCACTGCCCACGGATTCTGTACAATTTCAACGAAGCTGAAGGGTGCGGATCTGGTGTCCCGTGGATCTTTCGAGGTCTCTCATGTCGTGGAGATTGATTCATATAGTGTCACCATAATAAACATTAAAGGTCCACGCTTTGAAGTTTGCCCGTGCTGATGGTGATGTCGGTTTAGATGATACAACAACTAAAGGGTTTTATAGGTAGCACCTTATGCTGCTGCAGCTATCACTTCATGCTACATATGCTAACAAAACTTCAAAGGAAAATAGTGCAAGAGCGCAGATCCATACAAGCAAGTGATTGCGAGTATTCATTTTTTATGACTGATTTTGCACATTCACGAACCGCCGCATTTCCCCCCATGTGAGCCATATAGAGCGTCATCGTAAAAAGAGAAAAGAAAGCGTAGTTCAGGAATGCAGCCTTGAATATTCATCATCATAATCATCATCATCATCGTCATCATCATCATCATCATTAGCCTGACTACGTCCACTGCAGGACAAAGGCCTCCCCCATGTTACGCCAGTTAACCGAGTCCTGTGCTTGCTGCTGCCAGTTTATACCCGCAAACTTCTTAATCTCATCTGCCCACCTAACCTTCTGTCTCCCCCTAACCCGCTTGCCTTCTCTGGGAATCCAGTTAGTTACTCCTAATGACCAGCGGTTATCCTGTCGACGCGCTACATGCCCGGCCCATGTCCATTTCCTCTTCTTGATTTCTGCTATGATATCCTTAACCCCCGTTTGTTCCCTAATCCACTCTGCTCTCTTCTTGTCTCTTAAGGTTACACCTTCCATTTTTCTTTCCATTGCTCGCTGCGTCGTCCTCAATTTAAGCTGAACCCTCTTTGTACGTCTCCAGGTTTTTGCACCGTAGCTAAGTACCGGCAAGATACAGCTGTTAGGTACCTTCCTCTTGAGGGATAGTGACAATCTACCTGTCATACCTTGAATATTATATTATCGCGAATTCCGAATTCATTCCAGATAACTAGCTTTCCAAAGACTTTTGAAATCACTGTAACGGAAACTTCCTTATATATTATATAACACACGTTTCGTTTGTCTTGAACGAAAAGCCAATGAAACAGCCTAATAAGATGCAGAAGCAATAAACGTCAGAATTCGATACCTAGATTGGTAAATAAAGTCCACTGTTACACATTTGGTTGAGGGTCATGTTTACAAATATCGTACAGGCTAATAATACAAGAGCTTCTTTTTTATTTATACAAGCCAAATTATCGTCTTCTACGACCGTCCCATGGCAATGCGCCAATGAACATGGCACGCTGACGAACGGTACGAAGACTTTTCTTAGGTGGAGAAACTGACTAAGGCTCTGATAAACGAGGTAGGAAACAGGTAATAATATTAGACAGTTTTTAACGTCGCCAAACCACGATACAATTATGAGAGACGCCGTAAAGGAGGGCTCTAAAATTTTGATCCTTTGGTGTTCTTTAACGAATTGAATTGAATCGAAATTTTATTTGCCCTGAAACAACTTACAAGAGCTGGGGCAGAGACTAAAGGCTACACAGCTTGACAAAGGCCTCTGCATGTTACTTGAAAGCTATTATAGGTACACTGCTTCACGAGTTCATGACAGATGGCTTGGTTGCCAATCGGAGAGGCCTTTCTGTGGACAATCCACCGTCAGTGTGTTCTTTGTTCAGCAATTCCGGGGAGCAGGCGCATTGCAGAATTTGAGGGGGTGAATGAAGATGAAATGCAAAGCATGTGTTGTTTAACGCCACTCATTTGTAGTTGCCGGAGTCTATTTCGTGGTGCTTCGGACTTGTTGTATCGGCCCTAAAGCGAATGTGACACCAGAATATCTGTGTACTACATACACTGTTTATATTTAGGAATTTTCGGTTAATAATTAGTGGTGGCGATGACATGTTATAAGCAACTCTGTTACCGATAAACCGTAATTTTTTTTCGGTAATCTAGTAACGTACTCGCTACGTTACATTAGTAACGTAGTCGCAACGTACCATTTCGTAACTGTAGAAAGCAATGTACTCACTCTAACACTTGTTTTTGGTAACAGGAGGTATGATGTTACTCGTTACTTTTTATTCTATTTATCTCGGGAGTCTTACACAAATATTCTTCGTCTAGTAGGTGCCACACTTCCGGAGTTATCTTTCTGTCGCCGCAATGAACTCCTATTTGCCTACAGGTGCTGACACTAATATCATCTAATGCCACCGCAGGGCTATAAACTGCACCTGCACGCTCCCTTCTGAAAAGAAGCGCATGCAGGGGCAGTATAACCCGGCCGTGCTGCTGCCTCCTTGAATCGCCTAGTTGCTACCGCTGCCGACACATTTAGTAATTGATTGATTGATTGATTTGTGGGGTTTAACGTCCCAAAACCACCATTTGATTATGAGAGACGCCGTAGTTGAGGGCTCCGGAAATTTCGACCACCTGGGGTTCTTTAACGTGCACGCAAATCTGAGTACACAGGCCTACAACATTTCCGCCTCCATCGTAAATGCAGCCGCCGCAGCCGGGAATCGAACCCGCGACCTGCGGGTCAGCAGCCGAGTACCTTAGCCACTAGACCACCATGGCGGGGCAACACATTTAGTAAGATTCCAGGCATGCTGTACAACAAAATTCAGATAAAACTGCTTTTGCTTAAATTATTAGTGCCCTAGCTGTGAGAAAATTGTGCCTGCACTAGGATAGCGCTACTTATTAGCTCTGTCTTCAAAACAAAACTTGGTTTTGTCTACTTCTGAGAGAGAGAGAAAAATACTTATGAGAAAAACTGATTTCAGCCAGCGTCTATATTCCTCTGGCATGCTACTCCACATAGGGATCACGAATGGGATTAAATGATTTCAGAAGAGAGAAATGAAAAACGAAAAAAAAGAGAAGCAAATATAAAGTGAGCTAATTACACCTGATAAAACTATTCACAATAAGGATATCAGCTAAGTTAGGGCTTTACTATGTAAAGTATTCTATCTTTACAGCTGCTGGTATACGTTCCTGGTTGTTCAGTGTCTGAGCGAGCAACGCTGACCTTGAACGCCTTTGCAAAATTACTCGCAGTTTTCGCAGTAGCTATATAGATAAAGGGGCGAAAATTGTTTATGCTGCAAATACTCATGTAGCAACTATAGAATTTAAGGAATTTTGTGTGTCTAAAAAACATGCGCGCATCTCTTGTACAACACTACAGGCATGCCGTATAATTTCTGTAACGTTGTCGAGAAAAGTGACGCCTCGTTTCTGCAGAGTGTTGATGATGAGATCACATTTTAGATGCGGAGCATCTTATACTCGCGCCTTGTAGTGCGCCGTCCGCGTCGTCCGCGCCGTCCACACCGCTTCTCGAACATTCGACAGCTGACGCGCGCGCATGCACCGTCGCGCCGTCGCCCACTCTTCCACCATCTGTGCATCCCTTCCTCCTCTACACACCGCGCGCGCTTCACTCCTCCACCATCTGTGCACCCTTCCTCCTCTACACACCGCGTTCGACATCTACAATTCTCCTGATTCTCCAGTGGACGCGCATGTGGCGTCGCGCTTCGAGAACATTCAACAGCTGACAGTGCATGCGCCGTCGTGCTGTATATATACTCAAGGTCGGCGCTCGCTCGCTCAGTTGCCGCTCGTCGGTTGGTTTGTACGGCGCGTCGACGTCCAAGGTCGCGGTGAAATGAATTCCAACGAATCCACAAACACAATGATCGACGTCCCTTCGACCAGCGCCGCCCTTTCGCATACGTGTGTACGTGTTCACTCATTTAACACCCCCTCCTACAACCACGTTAACCAATTTAGCCATCAACCCAAGTAAGTCGCAATTTAACACCCCATTTCGCAACCACGTTAACCAATTTAGCCATCGACCCAAGTAAGTCGCACTTTAACACCCCGTTAACCAATTATATGGTCCGCATCCTCCTCAGTGTTCCCCCGAGGGAAGCTGCGGGCAATTTTTTTCTGTTTACTGTCACTTTGAAAAATGGCCTTAGTATGTGTCTTGAAGTTCTCGGTATTCACATGCACCTCTACGGTTAACAATATGCCGCTATAATGTTGCTATAACCCGGTACACCTGTAAAAGTTTATCTTGTTAGATCGGCAGTTAACCTCAAATTGTTGTTTTGGTTACGTTTACAGCGGTTAGAGGTCTCATGTGAAAGAATAATATAAGGTTTATCTAATTGTTATTCTTGTTCCTGCAGCGAGGATGCAGCCGTTAAAATTTCTGATCCTGGGGTAACTACCGAAGTAACGTGTGTTACTTTTATTGGTAACCGTAATGATAACACATCTTTTTCTTCTTTTTTATGTAAAGTAGGTCGGTAACACATTCCTGTTTCGTCAGCAGAACGAGTAACGCATTTAGTTACTTTCTTTTTCGATATCACTTTTAACACTATGTAACGTGCATGTCATTTTTGTAAATTCATTTTGATTCAATTAAAACTAAAAATACTGTCTTGATTGCAGCCACAGCGTACTCTCGGTGCCACGATATATCTACCATAAAAAACACTTGCTTCCCAATGAAGAGGCCTCACGCGGATAAGAACGCCTAGAATAGCTGTGTGCATTCTCAGTATCTACAAACTGTTTTTAGTTTATATCGAACAAAACGGCATGGATTCATTTGTTGATTCCCGAGGAGCACGTATATGTGTGTTTTTTTAATAAAACAAAGACAGCGTACTTCCAGTTTCGGTGCCTCTAGTGCATCTGGTGAGATGGAGCGTGGTTTCTTGGAGCGTCGACCTTTCTTGACGTCACTACCTTCCTTGACAATATTGCCAACCGAGTGTTCTGATTCAGGCCTGTTAAGGTCGGGCGTCCTAGCTAGCCCGGCCACCTGCGGCTTAGAAGAGTAACTTTCATTTAGTGAAAGGGAAGGGGTTTAGCAGCTAAATGGCTTGGGTCACATGTCCAAGGCTGCACTCGCTTGTGCCGCCAGCAGGACGTAGTCCGGAAGCTCTAGTTGCACCTCCGGGTCCGAGCTAGTGAGAAGTGCCTCTCACTGCTCTAAAAAATTTTCTCTTCTATACTTACGCTGTCAGTGGTTTAGTTTAGTTGGTCTTTTAATTCAACTCCCCGAGATATGGTAGTGTGTCGGTGTTGTTGTGTCTGGGAGTCCAAACTGAACGTCATTGCTTCTGCAAAGGCAACCAGTGTCAAAGCCAGCAAGCGAGTTCTGCTGACGCCATCCCCATAAATGGTGTGTCTTACGCAACGCATGGCGAGCTCCCTCCACCCTCGGATCCGATTTCAGGCCGATGACGCAATCGACGGCACCTAAAGCCAGGCGCGTCTTTTGCAACGCGTGGCATTACCACTCGCCCACAGGTGCAATCCAGCGGCGGTTCCTGATTAGAGGCTGCAGACGGAAGGAAAAGTGGCGGACTTGAATGGAGGATGCTGACGCAAGAGCAAGCAGCGGTCCTGATTGGAGGCTGCTGACGTAAGGATCCGAGGGCCTATAAAAGAACCAAGCGGCGCGACTACAAGCAGCAGACCAGAGCGTCAGAGCAGACGGTAGAGTCGGAGCGTCCGAAGACATTCAGGCTCATCGAGCTCCTTAGGGTCGTTCTACGCGCTTACCGCACAGTCACAACGCACGTGCCGCGACCCCCGCCGCACGCAAGCGGGAAACAAAGAAGCCAATTGGCGAAGCTTTTTCACCCTCCTCAGCGTCGCCGATTGGCTTATATGTCCCCGACTTGCGTGCGGTAGGGGTCCTGGCACGTGGGTTGCGGCTGTGCGGGAAGCGTGTGGAACGGCCCCTAAGCTGTCGACCCCAGTGCCAGATATTCAACGCTTCACCGTCGCCTTGTCCGCTCTGGCTATGAGCTCTGCGCAGAAGAAGCCGCGAGCTGAGACACGCGTTACCGAACAGTGGTGACAGCAAAACGGTTCGCCACACCACGGACCATCACGCCCATACTAAGTAGAATAAATTTTGTGGAATCGAAAGCAATTTTGACAGAAAACATTTTATCTCCCGCTTTAGATGGTTTCTATTAGAGCGAAGAGGTATATTGTTAAGCCATGGCCTATGTGTGGTTAGACTCTACCGGATTGTGTCTATGGACAAGATATGCGCAGAGCAGCAATTTTTTGGTGAGCCGAATCGCTCGGATAATCCAGCGCTTTTGCGTCGAAAAATGAACGTGGCATAAAAGTAAACGTAAAGGCGCATGATTCCGCCGAGATGGCAGAATAATATGAAAGCCTTTGAGCACATCACTCCGGCAAAAACTGAAAACTTCCTTCAAAAGGGCGCCGTTCACCACTGGCTTTTGCAGGCAACTAGACTGTTAATATTTTTGTGTAGGCTGCAGTGTCGCCGCTTCATCACGTTGCAGAAGTCAATCGGAGATCGGTGAAGTTGAAATCTGCGGGACGGCTTTAAGCTCTCCCATTTTAAAGTACCAAGTACTCTCAATCGTTAACCACTTTTTTCTAAACTCATCAAATGCGAGCCCCACGAGATGGCTTTATGTTCTCTCATGGTAGAATAGCTAGTACTTTGAATCATTACCCACTCTGTTTAGTCCGCATTGCTAAAGTGTGGCTCCGTTGCCTACGTCTCCCATATACTATGGGACAGCAGGGAGGATCCACCTCCACCTGATCGGTTGACCACTCCCTCGTCCGAGGTGTGGGAAAGTGTACTCTGTGATACGAGCCTAGAAGTACATCTCCAGGCCATGCAGGGAGCTGAAGAG